>NC_090297.1:129193211-130425711 GCF_039906515.1 Pseudorca crassidens | reverse complement strand
TTTCCACTTGCCTTTGAAGGACCATTCTCCCCCCTCTGACAATTCTCTCTTCTCTCTACTTCTTCACTGAGTTTTCCCCTATACATCTTATACTAGAAAACATGCTGTAACATCTCCCTTCTTCAAAATAAAAACAGTAAAAAATTAAAAAATAAAGGGCATCCGGGCAGGGCACCGCCAGGATCCACCATATCCGCGCAAGCACAAGCCTAGGGTAAGAGCAACCCGGCACGCAGCAAATAGCACACAGCTTTCGACATATAACTAACATAAAGCTTGAACTCTCAAACAGGATAGGGAAACAGAGAGATCGAGGTGACCCTCAGCCAGTCACTTCACTTCTCTGGACTTCAGCCTCCCTTTCCACAACACAAAGAGACTAGCCTAAGTAATCTCGAGATTCCCTTCCATCTCGGCAGATTGTTTTATTCTAAGTCATGGTGTACTCTGATAGATATCAAATGTCACAGTAAAGCAACAGGACCCCAGTTCAGTAAGCAGGTAGAAATCAGGAGGACTCAGAGATCACCAGCAATGCAAGGGGAGTGGTTCAAAGTATGGGCAGGTAGTCAGAATCAGAAAGTCCCAGAGCACAGCCATCCAGGGCAGAGAGACAAGAAAATACATATGAGAAAATATCACCAAGGAAGAGCTGGGCTCTGCCTCACTCTGGACTCATGGGGTCTGCACCTTACAAGAATCTATTAGACCAAGGCCTGGGAAGCTTAGAGGCCAAGGAGAGAGTGGGTGAGGGAGGGTAACTGCCCAGAAAGATGAGTGAAGACGTAGCAGTGCAAGATATAGCAAGTAGATTAGAGAGAAAGGAACTGGAGTTAGGAGACAGGTGACAATATTCTCTGACCCAGTTATGGGAGCCTCAGGAGGGCTGGAGGCTGAGAGAACAAAGAGCAGTGTAATTAAAGGTGGATGGAACCCCCTCCCAGGCTACTAGGAGATGGTAGGATATACTGGACCCCGAGGGTCTACTGTGAATTACTCTGATCAGTGTTTCTACCTCTTGCTTCCTATCACTCACACCGAAGAATTCACACCCATGTGATGCCTCTTGTCATCTTCAACTAACACCATAGTTTGGAGTGGGAGGTGGCGGGGGACAGGGCCCGGAATCTTGAGGCTCAGGGCTTGTCCGGTACTGGGTCATGACTAGATGGTAGGACCCCTGAGCTGACCTGCGGTGGGAACTCATCAGCAGAACTGGTCTGGTCTTTTTGCAGGAGGAAATTCAGTCTGGTAGGATCTGTTTGATAACAACCTGGGAAGGATTGAAGGCAAAAGCAATCCCAGTACCCCTCCTCTTTCCCAGAACATCTGTTTTGAGGCCACAGTCACATTTTGCTTCCCATTTCCAAAGCCACTGAGGCCAGGCTGACTGTGTTCTCTGCTCTCCTCCACAGGGCTGGACAACATACACGGGATCACGTCCCAGGGCCGCTACGAGCTGCGCATAGACATGCGTGACGGCCAGGATGCCGCCTTCGCCTACTACGACAAGTTCTCTGTCGAGGGCAGCAGAAGCCTGTACAAACTCCGCATAGGAGGCTACAACGGCACCGCAGGTACCTTGGCCCCGAGCAGCCCCCGAGGGCAGTGGGCGTGCAGCAGGACCGGGCCCCATGTTCTAGGCCTGAGCTGCAGAATTCCCCGCTAGCCAAGGAGGAGGGCAGAGGGCTGGCGCACTGCCTCTGGTCCACGCTGCCCCTCACCACTCAGGTGACCTGAAATCAATTTCTCAGGACTTCAGTTTCCTCATCTGGAAAATCTTAATAATGATGCCTGTCCTAGTTCACAGAGCAGTCAGGAAAAAAATGTGATAAATAGAGCGAAAGTGTTTTTAAAGTTAACAGAACATAGTACAACATGAGGGTGAAGGATTATTTTTCTTGTCTAGATTAATCAACATAGACTCTTATCCAGTGACAGCATAATCATCTATTGTCCGGTAGAAATTTCCCCTGTAATGCCACCTAGGAAAACCATCTTTGAACTAATAAAAATAAGACAGATCCCCCCCATTCTGAGCTCTACTCCCCTCCATCAGCAGTCACCATAACACCTCCATCAAGGAACACACAACAGCTCCTAAATGTTCCCCATGGGCCGCATTCCTTTTCATTCCTCCACGAGAACCCCACCACGTGGTCACGTTTTCTGTACAGATTTTTATGGCAGTTCCACTAAGTAGAGCAAAACCATCTCTATAAGCTCTGTTGCCTTAATAGTTTTACCAGAACATAATATCCAGTCTGCTCCTTCGCCTTTGCCAATTTATTTCCAGGGTTCTCTTACAGCACATTTCCTAAAACCTGTTTTGCCAAATATTCCACTATTTGGTACATGGAGTTATTGGTCCTTTCATTAACTCCAATTATAGGGCTAAATGCTAGGATATAAATTTAGCAACATTTTTATAACTCTTGGAACTAAGAAGATCATCCAAGTGTTGCCTCTCCAACGACTGCATCTGCTCAGTTATTTCTCTGCTCAGCCAGGTGCTGTTACTCCAAAGAGGAGACACACTTTCCCTTGTTGTTTGTCATATGGGAGATCATTCCCAATGGCAATCAGACCTGCCCGAAGTGCCCCAACAGAAGATCCAATTTACCACACTTCGGGCATAAA
Source organism: Pseudorca crassidens (assembly GCF_039906515.1). Taxonomy (NCBI): domain Eukaryota; kingdom Metazoa; phylum Chordata; class Mammalia; order Artiodactyla; family Delphinidae; genus Pseudorca; species Pseudorca crassidens. The sequence goes on along the minus strand of NC_090297.1, from coordinate 130,423,071 downwards.
ATAGCCATTGAAATGGAGTGTATTAAACACAATATCAGACTAAATCATTGCAAAAATAACCTGGTACCAACCACTCCCTAAGATTAGAATCGTGCCTGCGGAAAAGCAGTTCTTATTTCTCCCACAGAAAGCGAAGCAAGTCCTCCTACTTCCTTACATGGCCTCCCTCCCTCCCTCCACTTCACCTGCTCCAGGCCTATGCTCTTACCTGTCTAACTTGGGCCCAGCTGCTGCAGCCTCTGTTGCAGCTCTATCTCGCTACTGGGCCCCATGGAGGTCATAACTGTTGGACTGCGTTCTACTGTCATGTCTCAGAGGCAAGTCCCACCAACAATTTGGCCAATCATCATAAATTAATTGCAGTCTGACCTCTTATGTCATATATTCAGTTCATCTTCTTCAAAAGATGAGAAGCTAGGCTTATGTAGGCTGCCCCCTTCTCTGGGCAACTTCACACAATGGTTGTTCTTCCCAGGTTGGAAGGTGTCCAGGGAGGAAAAGCCCATTCTCTCTCTGGCATTTACTATTGCCCAAATTCCCTGGCCTTTATCTTATACGTTGCTCGTTTTTACTGGCCCTTCTGGCAACAATCCATCCCCATGGCCTCCAATTCCAAGTTCAGCCCCTTCTCCCATCTCCGTTGTTCTCAAAGGCTACAAAAATCCAAGCCTCTAACCAGGACTCTAATTGGATTAGAACTGAAAATTCCAAGTCAAGTTATCAATAAAAGGTTGTTGAGCAACCCCTAAAAGTTCATTGTGTGAATTGTGAGGACTCAGAAGAAGCATAAGACATGACCTCTGCAAGAACTAAACATCCATTTACAAAAACAGACCATTAAGAAGCAACTCACCACAAAATGAATGGTACTCACTCCCAGTTTACCGGGCATTCAGAGAAGGGGGTTCTGGGTGGTTGAAAAAGGCTTCATGAAGGCAGTGGCGTTTGACTGGGATCCTGATGGTAAAGGAAACATTCCAGGGAAGGAAAATCCTGGGAGAGAAATCACAAAAGGAGCAGTTACCATGGAGGGAGGGAAAGTGCAAAGGGCCTGGCTGTCCAGGACAGGGTGTGAGTTCAGAAAGAATAAAAAGAAAGTGGGTGGAGCCAGGCCCTGAAGAGCCTTAAAACGGAGGGGGCAGAGGAGTTCTGTCTTAACATGGTGGGCAGTGGGGAGCCACGGTGGGTCCTGAGTGACACAATGGATGTGGGGTTTTTGGAAGATCAAGGTGACAGCCATAAATAGGATAAAGTAAATCTGAGTGAAGAACAGAGACCAGCTGGAGCTGCTGCATTAATCCTGGTAGGAGATCATAGGAGACTTGACTGATGTTAGAAATTAAGAGAAAAGTACAAATCTGAACAGCAGTTTGAGAGAGAAAAACCAAGACTTAGATAATGTACTGAATATATGAGGTGGATATACGAAGCAGAAATGGGAGGGGGAGCCAGATTTGGGAAGGGGACATAGACCAACATCAGGATCGTATCTGAGAAAGCAGAAAGCAACATCAGAGTGGAAGTGGGAGAGAACTGTTCCAAGGGAGTAATGAGGTCAGCTTCTAGACTACAGGGAGAAAAGCAGGAGATGAGAAGGTAGGAACGTGGGTAGAGACAACACAGGGAATTGATGGTAAAGAAAGGGTCTTTAGAGAGTAGGATTAATTCAAGATTTTTTAAGACAAAGCATATGAGTATGAGTTAGGGTGAGAGGAGATGAAAACCGTAATATATATGTATAAAGAAAGGAAAAAATAAGACATCTTTTCTGCCTTCTCCAGGACCTGGAAGAATGAGTTGCAGGTAGTGGGATTAGCTCTGGGTGGACACAAAGCCTGGTTTTTAAGAGACTAGGAGGCGGAAATGAAAAAGATGGGATAGAAATAATGACATATGGACTTAGGGACCCAACTGGCCTGAAGGAATCAGGCTTCCCCATAAAACAAAGATCATCTTCCTAAGAGTTGAGTTGTGGCCAGAAGCACTTGGAGGCATTGAGTGGCCACTGTGAGTGTGGACTCGGAAGCCACAGGATCAGAACTATGACCTATCCTGGCTTAAAGTGACCTCAGAAGCATCTGAGACAACACTCATTCAGTAGTGTGAGCCCCTTCACAACATTTCTAACGACAAATCCTGCCAAAAGTTTGGCCAGTAGGTATAAATTAATTACGGTTTGATACCTCACCTCAAATACTCAATTCATATGAGTCCCCTGCATAACATCCCAACAAAAGAACACCCAGCCTCTAAGAATAGAGATCTCTCCATATCTCCAAATAGTATATACCACTTATAAACAGCTCTAATATTTAGCTAATTTTTCCTCATATATTTAGCCCAAATATGCCACCTTGCAGTCTCTACCTACTGATCCTCATACTTTCCCAAAGAGTTTTTGTTTTTTGGGGGGGATTGTTTGTTTGTTTACTCAATAGTCCATCAAATATTTGGAGTCAGTGATAATGGACACTGTCTCCCCCTTCAAGCCTGCTCTTCCCCAAGATACAGCCCTGGTTTCCCCAACCACTTCTCCTCTGACATGGTTAGGATTTTCTTATCATCCTGTTTCCTATGGACAGGAACTCTAGTTAGATAATGTCCCTCTTCACATGTGGCCCCAAGTTCTGAACAGGGGGATATTGGGTGTGAGCTGACTGGGCCTGATGAGCCATGGAGAAAGCCAGGCTGTACGGTGGTGACCCGGACTGGCCCAGGTCACCATGGCTCATCACTGTCTCCTCTGAGACAAAAGGAGCCGTGAATGTCTGTGTCCCAGTGCTGGCCTGAAAGAAACAGACGGGGATGGTGAGGTGGAGCTGAGTGGACAGAGTTCTGAGCAGAAGGCCAGGGCAATGAGGCAGAGTAAGCCCCCTACAGACTAATGAGTTCCTTTCCGAGAGCGCATTCATAACTTCCATTTGTTCGTTAAGTCCAACAAAGTTAGCCTAGGTACCCAACTAACACAATCGGCTATATAGTACTGTACTATAACAGGTTTATAATACTTTTCACACAAATAATACATAAAAAGCAAACACACACAAAAATAAACATTTTTAACTTTATAGTACAGTACCTTGAAAAGTACAGTAGTACAGTACAACAGCTGGCATACAGGGGCTGGCATCGAGTGAACAGGCAAGAAATAAAGATACTGTACTACCGTACTCTATACAGTACAAAGTACACAAAAGCACAACTACTTGGAGAGGATGCACGCACGTGACAATGTGCGCCAGACATGTGAACTAACTTACGTGACTGGACGTGCAAACACAGGTTCGCATCTTTGAAAGTTTGCAACTTGAAGGTTCATATGTAGGGGACTTACTGTAACGAGCTAGGGAGAGCAGCACAGAAGTAGTGGACCCAAGGGGTAGGTGGAGTAAGAGCTCAGTGCAGCCAGGCTGAGGAGCCAGATAGGAACAGAGAGGTGAGTGGAAGGTCTCTTAAGCGGACGCCAGGTTTGTTGGGCATGGGTCAAATGTCCAGAACATCCTGACAAAAGAACAACAGGTTGGACGGCCTCATGAATGTGTCTTTTTTCCAGGGGACTCCCTCAGCTATCATCAGGGCCGCCCTTTCTCCACAGAGGACAGAGACAATGATGTTGCAGTTACCAACTGTGCCATGTCATACAAGGGGGCTTGGTGGTATAAGAACTGCCACCGGACCAACCTCAATGGGAAATACGGGGAGTCCAGGCACAGCCAGGTGGGTGAAGCTCTGCCGCTGCATGAATGACCCAGAGCCGTGCAGCCCACGTCCCTTGGCTTTATGTTCTAAGTACACAGGTGGGTCTTATATTTCCCTTTTAAAAAGATACACTCAGAGTGTTGAGAAAGGACTCCCATAAAGAGGAAAGTAATGCAGACACTGGGATAAGAGCAGGACAGAGTCGAAGCCAGGGGAAGAAAAGGGAGGCACCTGGACTCAGGAGCTGGAACTCACCCAGAGAAGTCTTTGACAGCCAGTCAAGTCCCATTTCATTTCCTCATCTAGCATATCCCATGAAAAGCTTATCAAGTTCAGGGACAGCGTCAGAGGCTCAGCTTCATCCAAAGAAGTGTCCTAGGAAGGGAGAGATCAGAAATAGCAGTGTAAACAGGACTGTCTTTCCCCATTAGAGACCACAAGTCCATAGGCTGGGTTGGGTGACAGGGTGACCAACTGGGTCAACTGGGACCTCTCCAATTTTAGCACTGAAAGGCTAGCGGCCAGGGCACCCCTTAGTCCTGGGCAAACCAAGACGGTTGGTCACCTGATAGGTGGAAACCACCTGACTCTCCCATCAGGAGTGAGCGGTCAAACACAGTTATGCTCTTCGAAATGCTTCTATACTGTTGGAAATTTGAAATTCAATACTAGTTACTGGTGCGTGCAAATCCTGAAACCAAAACCAGAAAGCCAGCAATAAGGAATGACCTGCAACACATTTCCATTATAGACCCAGGCCACTGGCAATGTCTAAAGAGAATAGCTAGAAAAAAATCTCTGCTCTTTTGCCCTTTTTGGGAACTCAGCCTCAAGCTTCATGTTAATGGAAAATGACTAAATGCACATCTTGGATTCTCCACTCTCATCCTCCTCTATCTTTTCAAGCTGGCAGTTCCGTTGAGGGGGTAGGGATGATCTGACATGCTTATCTTTCTCCTTCCCAGGGGATCAACTGGTACCATTGGAAAGGCCATGAGTTCTCCATCCCCTTCGTGGAAATGAAGATGCGCCCCTACAGCCACCGTCTCGTGGCGGGGAGGAAACGGCGGTCCTTGCAGTTCTAAGCAGTGGGCGGCTGCGAGCCAACTGACCTTTTCTGTCATTTGTTTGTATTTTATAATATGAAACAAGGGGTGGGGGACATAGTAATGCTTTGCAACATATTAAGAGCGTTTGAAGGAAGCAGGATGTAGCAGGAATCAGCTGAGAATCAGCAGCTCATGGTTTCTGCTGCCCCCGGGCCTGACCCTCTGTCTCCATGCTCCCTCCTACCCCGTCATCCTTAACCTACCCCTCTTTTCCCACCAAGGAGGAAAAGTGAGACGTTTTCTTAAAAGACCAATTCAAAGGTAAACCCTGGAGTCAGACTCTGTGATGGTGACAGGCACGTGCCTTCTTTCCTGCCCTCCTTCTGAGATGCCCTTCACTTCCAGGTATTGCGCTCTGGTCACTGCCTTGGATGGCCAGGTTCTCACCCCAGCCCAGAGAAGAGGCCTCAGCAAGAAAGCTTTGCCAACAAGTCCCCTTAAAAGGAAACAGATTAACCTCACCCCGTCCCAACAGCCCAAGGCCTAACGGGCCAAAGATTCTCATCTGACACTCTTAACTTACCAGCCAAGTGTCCTCTGTCACCTTTCAAGAGTAGTGGCCTCTTTTCCAGCCAACCTATCCTTTGCCCACTTCCATCCTAACCCTTAGACCCCCTACGGCCCCACAAGCGCAACCACTGTTTTGGATTCTAGCTCCCAAGGTGTTGCCTGCCCCTGGCCTGGGCTGCATAGCAGCTGTGTACCTAGGGGTCATAAGTCCCTGCCCCTCCCTTGGGTCACAGACAGCAACTTTCTTTGAAGATGGGAGGGGGAGATAGTTGTGGTTTGTAGCACTTTGGGGTCAGGCATGGAGGAAAGGACAGAAGAAACAGAAATCAGGGTCTCCGCCATTGAGATGACCAGTTCCATGGGGAACACGGATCTCACTTGGCTCCATTTTCTCTATTTCTGGTCCTATTTGTCATGGATTTTTTTTTTCCTGAATTGCAAACGAAAGGCCTCATTCCTGTCTTCAGCCAGGTTCTCCTTGGGGGTCGGGGTGGGGGGGGCTTAATAAGAGTCAGAAGAAGTTATATGACCAGCCAGCCATTCCCCTGACTGATAATCCTTGGGAAGGGGTGGAATTTTAGGGTTTTGGTTTCAGTTTTCTCCTCTTTTTTGGTCCTGTGGGAAACAGGAATGACCTCCTTAATGAGGTGAGCTCATGAGAAGCCTTTCTCCATCTTCTTTTATTATTCCGCCTTTGAGAGGAAACATGAAAAGTGCCAACGGAAATACCATCTAGAAATCCAAACGTGAAGAGGGGAGGAGTGTGGGCCTACCTCCCATTTTATGAGATGTGCTCTCTTCACTGGCATGATTTGATTTTTAAACCCAAGAGAGCTGGGGGCTCTAAAAGCCATGACCCTTCAACTTCTCCAATCAAATGTCAGCTGCAAGCATCCCTGCAGCATCTGCCAAAATCCAAGCCCAGTCTCCCCAGCTGCCTTTTCCCTTTCCTCTCCTTTTCCTTAAAGCCCCAATTCTGTTTTTTGTAATGCCCACATTTAGTCAAACTGGGGCATCCTGGGCCTTTCCCAACCGATCACGGGATGAGCCTGAGAGTTGGAAATTTTCTAATGGAAACATCCACAATCTAACCAAGCTCTGTTAACCAGGAAAGGAGAGTCCCTCAGACTGACAACCACACTTCTGAGGTGATGAGGATGGAGTCAGCTGCCACTTGCATTCTCCCTTTAGCAGACCCTCAAGGCCTTGTGCACTGCCATGGTGTGGATGTGACTGCCGGACCAGTGTTGGACACAGAGGTTCCATTTCTCAGTTCATCATGGGCTTCAAAAAACTAGGGGAAGGAAGAAGAAACAGAAACAATCCTTTCAAGAAACCTGCTGATTAAATAAGATTTAGATAGGGAGTGGGACACCAGTGAACAGTAGGAAGCATGTTGAAGGAGGAACCTGGCGTCTCAGGAATAGGCCCAGCTCTGCCACTTTGTTGGCACTATGACATCAGGACAGTTGTTTCACCTCTCAGGGCCTCAGTTTCCTCACCTGTTGAAAGAAAGTTTAGACTAGAATGGTTTCCCTTTCAGTTTTGACAGTCAGTAAGGCCAGTCTTTGACCTGAAAATGGAAATTGGCATTGGTGAGAGAGCACAATTAAGTAATGAAAATTCACCAGAAGCCCTGCTTTATGAAAGACAGAAAGAGAGAGACAGACAGAGAGAAGGAAGGAAGGAAGGGAGGGAGGGAGGGAGGGAGGGAGAGAGAGAGAGAAAGAGAGAGAGAGAAAAGAAAGGAAGGAAGGAAGGAAGGAAGGAAGGAAGGAAGGAAGGAAGAAGGAGGAAGGAAGGAAGAAAGAAAGAAGGAAAGAAAGAAAGAAAAAGAAAGAATCAGAAGTCATCAGTCAAATATACACACGAGTGTGCAGCGTGCACACACACACACACACACACACAAGAAAACATTGCAGAAAAGATTGTGCCAAATAAGTGGCTGAACTCATTTTGTCCATAAAAGCAGAACCCAGGGACCTAGTGCCAGTACGGCCCACCTCATCAAGGGAACCGAAATGGAAAAAGATCATGAGTCTCCATGCTGTCAATTCAGGTGAAAGCCAAGAAACATCAGTGGAAACCAAAATCTGTCTTTTATTGGAACCATTCTACCCTATGGAACATTTTTATAAATAATAGCAGCAGCATTGCCTAGATTCATGTTAAAGAATTTTAAGGCTAGAAAGGAACTTCAAAGATTAGCTCACCCAACATTCTAGAAAAGGATTTATAGATTCCTTTTATGAAGTGGAGTGATTTTCTCACAAATTTTCACCATTTTTAAGAGACACTGTGCCCCATTACCTCCCCAAGGCCCATGGTCAACTTGACTCAAAGCTTCATCAATAGACTTATGCATTCCTGCTTATCCTGTTCCTCCAAGTACCCGTGCTCTTCCCAAGCGTGGATCCAGTAAGCGATACTCACAAACCACTCACCCTCACACTCCAAAGTTTCCCTCAAGGGACTCAGAGGGAATAGAAGTGGATTCTGGTCAGAGGCAGTTAAACTGCAGACACATCAGGATGTGTATTGAGGAAAAAAAAAAAAAAAACCCTACCACCAATGACTGCAATACACTCATTGCCTAGACCTGAGATCCAGACAGTTGCTTCTTTTTGCATTTCCCCATCAGATAATTTCCAACACAGTAAACTCACATTCTCCAGGCTTCTATCTGGAAGGTGAAGGGGCGGGGGTAGTGGGGAGATGACAGATCTGTGGAAAATTCCTGCTGGCCTTTAGACAGATTTAACTGGAGGAGGGAGACTTGCTAAGTGTGACCACTGGGGCATTTACAATCCCCAGTCACCTCCTGACAGTGGGGTTGAGGATACCCAGGGCCTCCAGGTTTTCAGGAGAACTCATACCAAACCAGGACCCAGGAAAACTGGCCAACTGATTTGTAAAAGAAACAATAACAAAATGGCAGCAAGAAAATGCAAAGCAAACTTCCAGAAAGAGTTAAATCCGCCCTATCCTTCACCTACCAGCTCCCACTCCACTCCTCATGGAGCAGCAAGATACCCAACACCTGTGCCCTCCCACCTGGGAAGGAACCAGCTCTCTGCACAGTGAAGCTGTTATTTCAAAGACAAACCTGAAGAACCAAGGTTGCCAATGAGCTCAATGCCAAACCAAACAATCCTTAATCGCATTTATACCTTCAAAATCCAGTCCCAGAACTGAGCTGTAGATTAAGGGACAAAAGGTCATTGTGGAATATTTTCAAAGAGCCCTTTTAAAAGTATCAGTTGAGAGAGGGTTTATGAGTTCTTCTTTGTCCTCTCCTCTAGAAGATAAATGGAACCTGTGAGAACAGTGGGTGCACCAAGCCGAGGGGGTTGAAATAGACTAGCAGGTGGCCTGGATTTGCAAATACCCCTTGGGCATGAAAACATTTTTCTTTTTCTTCTTTAACCTCCACCCAGAATTTCAGGAAAGGTGGAGCCACTTAACTCAAGATATGTGATTTTCTATGCTTGCTTTCTTATCACCAGACTCCTACTCAATCTAATCCCTTACTTCCATTTCTTTCCCTCCAAAGGGGGCCCTATACTTGCATCTCACTGTCCATTCTTAAAACTTTGGTAAGGAACCTCAGAAAGATTCACACTTCAGTTTCAATAATCCCAAGAGGGTGGGGTAATCTGTTTTCACTTGCCTCAAACTTGCCATGGCTGCAAGAAGGGCCCTGGGACCTCAGAGGGCTGGAGTCAATCTGTGAAGTTTAGGAGTCTGCCTTATGCACAAAGCTCCAGATACTGAGAGCTGCTGACTCAGTTCTGCATAGCGTCCCCGGGTGGTCTGTTTTCCTCCCAGCAACAATAACAGAGAGGTTCTTTGCTCTGCGGAAAGGTGAGTCACGTGGCCCAGCCACAGAGGGGCTGGCTTCTGCACTGTACCTATAGCCTCTCTCTGGCTCCACTTTAGGGTCCCTTGGCCAAGACCCTGAAGATCTTTGACTCAACGCGTCCCTAAACCTTTGTTTCTTCCATAACCCAACCCCACACAGATGGGATAAGGTTTCCCTCAGCAATACTGGAACATTCTGGCACTACCAGGCCAAAGAAGTACTCATAGGCCAAATGGAAACCTCTAAAAACAAGCAAGGGAAAAACTCTAGGATAAAGAATGTGTTGGTGTAGATTCAGGTCCAATTAGAAAGAATGGGTCTGGTTCATCCTAATTGTATCCACACTGGATTTACTGAAGTCCATTCTGGGCTCTTCAAGCTTTGAGAAACAGCTGGGAAGAAAAAAATTAAATGTAAAATACAAAATAACATAAAAAGGAAGCTGATGGGTCATTGGAGACAAAAACCAAGCTTTCTACAGATGGTCCCACAGTAAAAAAAAAAAAAAAAAAAAAAAAAACAGAAACCAGGCGTGAGGAGCCCTGGTAAAGGGACCAGCATTAGTTCCTTGAGTTCTAGCCCCCGACCTCCCCACAGAGCTCCTGTCAGTTCACCCACTTCACCAAACGAAGGCACCAGAGGCCTCCACGGCACAGAAATGAGAAGCGGAAGGACTTTCTTTGCTTGCTCAAGCAATCTGCCCGGACCTCGCTCTTTCTTCACAGCAGCCACAAGCCCGATTTGCCATCTCCAGCATTTCTGATTCCTTTTTCAAGGTCACCCCTTGCCTGAAGCATGACTTGACTGCACCTGCAGCACTTCATTGTCCAAATGTCCTTGGCAAACCTTGCAGTGTTTGGACAGTGTTGCATTTTCTCCACACCGGAAATCCTCCCTCCTTCCCCAAGCTTAATAAGGCTATTGCGGGGCATCCAAATAACACAGCTCTTGTTCCTCAGAAAACCCCTGTCTGCTGTTAACTTCATAAAACAGCTCCTCATTGTTGACTGTGAAGCTGGGCTGATGCTAAACTTCCAGTTCAGTTAAGCCTTCTGGTCTCAAGGGCTCAGCTCTCCCAGGTACTGGCACTGGCTCACCGGCATCAGGGGGATCATGGGAGGCAGTGCAAACATCCCAGGAGGCCTGGAACCCTGAAGCCACGAGAGAGGGTGTGGGCCCAGGTGCATGGCCAGGAGGCAAATGCATGGATGAGAACTATTGTTTCCTTCCCATCGCTGGTTTGGCAGCCCCCAGGAAGACCCTGCATTCTTTATTAACATCTTGTCCTTGACACTAATAAGCTCAACACAGCTTCCAAAAGGCAAATATGGGAAACTTCAGAGCTGGAAGGGACTCTGAAAATCATCTAACCCATCCCCCTCATTTCATTCTCCAGGAAACTGAGGCCCAGAAAGGTTAGGCAACTTGCCCAAGTTCACCCAGCTAATTAGTAACAGAGCTGAGATCAGATCTGGCATATCTTTTTCATTTTTTCTCTCCCCAAATGAAGACTAAGAGAAATGGTATTTATTGCATAGCTACTATTTTCCAGATACTGTACTAGGAGCTTGACATCTATTACTTTGTTAAATCTTCACCACACTGTTAAATCTTCACCACACCCTGGCTCAAGTTTAATCATTTTACAGATGAGAGAACAGAAGAACAGGAAGGTTAGGTAACACGCCCAAAGTCACACAGCTGCTAAGTAGCGCCATAATTAGAAGCTCTCTGTCTAACTAAAGTCCATGCTTTTGCTGCTTCATGAGGCTGCAGCCTTTTAAATTTATTTAGCCAAGTGGCCACCATCTTGGATTTACTAATATTCTCACAAAGGGGCTTCGAACACCACTTCCTCTCTCCTCTCTGTCTTTTAAGAAAAGGGAGTTCTTGCATAGTTTTTGCCACATACTCCAGGGGACATTCAACCTCACCATCAGAAGTAAGAAACATCCTGGCAACTTTTTCCTTTTCCTTTTTTTTTTAATTTGGGAGGTGAAGGAGAGGGTCACAGTGGGTTGGGAAGGGAAGATAAAGACCAGAACACAAACACTATTTCCCCCACCCCACTCTTGGAGAATATGCAGCCTCTGTCTCATCCAACATTAGAAGAGTGAGAAATTCCAGAATCATTCTTCTCAAACTGAGGCAGAAGACGTGGCCAGGATTGAGGAGGGGGATGCCCCCAGAATAAGCATGGCACGTGTTCCTGGAGTGTCAGTTTTACTCTTGAATTTGGGAGGAAAAGGATTATATTATTCATGTATTCAAAGCAATGCAGATGGCATCAAATGCAGAAATGCCAAGAATTTTTAGGCTAAAACCTGTAAGTTATAGACTGACTTGGGCTCCCTCCTTCTAGACTCTCAGGGGTACTAGGACCTTCATGGTTCTTCGCAGGGTCATATCAGTGGAAACTTTTGAGGAATGAGGCTAGAAGAAGGCAGGAGACAAATTACTTTTGTTCATTCCCTGGTTTCTTTACCCTTCTCCCTTCCTGCTCCCACCTCCCAGTGGGCAGGGGGCCTCAGAGGGCAGTGGCTATAATCTCAGCTCTCTTTGCTACTTTGGGGAACTTAGAAGGCAACTGGTACTTGGTAACTTGTAATTTTCACTGCCTGGCCCAAATTCCAGAAACGAGCCCCGGTCTCTTATTTGAACAACATTTATATGTAAAGGAATACGTGTCCTGGGAGAGATCTCTGCATTTTATGGTCCTCTCCCATGTAGGGGCTGCTTGGGCAGCAGTGACCTCTGTGTTAGATGCAGCAGACACCACAGTTTCCAAAAACATGTCAGTCAAGAAAGTGCTCCCCTGCCAACTCTCTGTCCCCACCCATGACCTCCCTGATGCCTAGACTCGCACCACGGCCCCACAGACCAAGGTTCACAAGCTATTGCTAACACATAGACTCCCCCTTCCTATCATTCCACACACCCAACCCATCATTCCAACCTCAAAGACACTCCAGGCCCACAGGAATTCCCAGGTACCCTAAGCAAGTCACCGTGATTTTGAGGGAGCTGTTACCTGGGGCTCGGCAGCTGGAACCCACCCTGGTGGTCTCTAGACTGTTGTTCTGAGAAATCATAAACACCAAATCCTCCAGTCCCTCCGAATTTGAGTTTGTCGTTTTAACTTTTAACAAGCCTTTTCAGGTAAAAATAACAAAGACCAGTTTACTCACTTTGTAGCTACAATGTGCCTGGAAAAGCATTTACTTAAAAGAAAGACTGGAAGGAAGAAAAAAAACAAGAGGAAATGGAGTACACACTCCTCAGGCAATGCACACTTAAATGAACTAAAATAACGTTAAAAACAGACAGAGGAAGGGAGAGGACTAACCCATTTCCCCCATCTTTCCATGGCACTGTAGCTCAAAGACTGGAATCTCCACTTGTTAACCATTGTTAACTAGTATTTTTAGTCCTGGTTGCTTTTAGCCTCTGTATAGTTCCTTTTTTAAACACATTTTCTATACGTTAATAAAAGATCCTGAAGGAATGATGTGCTTCTGCTGAGTCCTGTGGGGAATCTCGGAGGTGCACCTTTCTTCCCGACAGGCCAGCCTTCTCCTCTGCTCCGGCCCCTCCCCCGCCCCTCAGTGTTCACCCATCACTTCCGCCCAAGTATCTTCTTTGCATCACCCTCTTGGGTAGTGAAGGGGTACCTGGACCCAATCCCATCGTGTATGTGGCAGCTTCCCCACACCAACAAATGATTCTCAAACACTATCGACCTGGAATAGAATCAGGTGAAGGGCTCAGTCCCGGGAGACCGACCTCCGCTTCAGACACCAGTCTCAAGACCAGCTTGTGACCTGTGCCTCTGGTTGGCAGCTACAAATGGGAGGTTCCAAGACCCCCTCCTTGGGTTTGATTAATTTGCCAGAGCGGCTCACAGAACTCAGAGAAACATTTTCCTGACTAGATCACTGGTTTATTATAATAGGATATAACTCAGAAACAGCCAGATAGAAGAGATGCATAGGACAGGTCATGGGGAAAGGGGCACGGAGTTTTCATGCCCTCCCCAGGCACACCGCTCTCCCCAAATCTCCACCTGTTCACCAACCTGGAAGCTCTCCGAACCCTGTCCTTTTAGCTTTTTATTACATAGGTATGATTGATTAAATCATTGGCCATTGGTGACTGTTCCAACCTCCAGCCTCTCTCTCTCCCCTCCCTGGAGGTCAGGGGGTGGGACTGAAATTTCCAACCCTCTAATCGTGTGGTTGGTTCTCTTGGCAATCAGTCCCCATCCTTAGGTGCTTCCAAAGGTCACCTCATTCACATAACGGAAGACACCTTTATCACTTCTCAACTTTTAGGAAATCCCAAGGGTTTGGGGAGCTGTGCGCCAGGAACGGCGGATGAAGACAACTATGTATTTATTATAAATCACAATAACACAGGTAGGCTGATCTCATTCCCAATGTCTTGCTACTCCATCTGTGTTTCTTGCCTCCCCTGTTCCTATTCTCTCATTATAGCCTCGTTATCTCTACCTCCTTCTCCCCACCTCCTCCTCCTCTATCCTTTCTTCGTCTCTCTCTCTTTCTTCCTTCCCTATCTCCCACTCACCTTGAATTCTCCATCTCACCCTTTGCATTTATCATCAGGAAATGTCACTGCTGGGTGGCAGCCTCTGCTGGATGCCCCAGCATCACCCGGACTGGTCCTGTCTATGATTCTGAGCCCTTGATCAGCCACAAAGACTGACTCATTATCCAGCTCCCTCAAGCCTGCAGTGCCCAGTGGTAGCCAGATCGCCAAGGCTCTAGTGCCACCTATGGGCACCGGTGGAGAACATCTAACAGGCCCAACTCGCTGGACCTGCTTCCCATTGGCTCAGTCAGTCTCCAGCTCCTCGTGACCACCTGCCTCTCAGACTTGGTTACCTGGGATAACAGTCTCTTTCTCTCCCTTGAAACTAGTCCCAGTGCACACTGTCAGATCAACTCTAACCTCCAGGTAACACTAGGTGAGACCCAGCAAGGTAATGGCCCCAAGAGGGGGGTCATGAGGGGAACGTCCATGCAGTTCAGTGCTACAGGCATGCAGAGCCAGGAAGTACAGAGATGACTGTGACAGAGCACGGTAGGTGCCATAAACCCAGAGAGGCTCTTCCCCAGCTGGCTGGGGCAGGGACGTGGGGGGACTACCTGAGGAGGTCAACCTGGCTGGGTCTCACGACAGTAGGCATTAGCCGAGGGAAAGATGAGTAGGGAACAGCATGAATGAGAGTCAGAGGGCATGAAACAGCAGGGCCAGGAGTGGTGAGTATTCATGTTGGCCTGGCTCCCTGGGGCCCTGAATGGGAGTTTGATGACAGAGCTGCTCACAGGGACAGACTGAGCATTGTGAAATCCCAAGGCCAGCAGGGAGAGACTTTTCTCCACATCCCCATATTAAAAGGGAGACATAGAGCATACTTTTAAAAAGGGACAGATTCCCAGCCTTGGAAATAATTTTTTTTTAAGTTTATTCCTCTTAGGAATAAACCTTTTCTAAGCACCAGCAGGCCTCTCCTCAACCCTGTGGCTGTGTGAGAAACACGGACAAAAATCCCAGCTTCCAATCACGTGACAATCTCCCACAGAAGGCATCCTACTCGAAAGGGGGCAGAACACTTTTCTTAGCCTTTCCCTGTGCCTCTTTTCCTAAAAAGCAGATTTCCGTAATATCAGACAAGAGAGGCCCTTTTTTTTTTTAAAAAAAAAATCACATTTCCTGGTCCTATTTTAAATAAGCCACCCCGAAACCCATATGTCAGGATTATGTTACCGGAGGAGTGACCTTTGTAATATTCAGATAAAACCCATCCCCTGAATCTCGTCCTGCGTGTATCTGGGAAAAGGAAACTAAAGGGATGTCATGGAACTCAAAGGCATTTCAGGAATTAGTATTTATTCCTGAGGCGCCTGAATGCTAACGTTATGTTCTAACTTCAATGAGTAGAATTCACCCATTGCTTAAGACCTGTGGGCGCATTTACAACCATCTGAATACAGATTTAATCATTGCTGTGTTGTGGGAACGAAGAACTGCCACGGGTAAGATTAAAAGTGGATTATTAAGCAAGAGAAATGTTGACAGCATTAACAATCAGTGCGATTACCAAGAACCCGACCTAAACACAGTAGCGTCTCCTCTCCCTTCTCTTCACTCCCAGCAGTGACTTCTTTGCCAGTTATCAGTAAGACGTGATCGCAGAGTAAGAGCCCATGGGGCCTGTATCTCTCCTCTCATGTGATATGTACAATAGTCTCCATTGCCCAGGCTTTCAAGGAACATGCACTGGACTCGTAAATCTACACATAACTTCATCTCTTATTCCTCTTCCCTCATCTCACCATCTGCGCTCAATGGGCACCTGCTAAGGACCAGACCCAACGCTGGCCCTGCATGTGCAGAGATGAAAGGGCCGCCTCTCCCTTGAAGAGATTTCGCCTCTTTTTGCCTCTTTCTGCTTCTCACCACTGGTACCAAACTCCCTACTCCCCAATCAATGTTCCACACATATGTGAGTGAAGACCCTCGATTCAAAGGTTTTACAATAAAACAGAGTAAGTTTTCCAAATTGATGTTTATGTGTTCACGAGGAACTGGAAAGAGATATACAGTAATAGAATTCAGTCAATTAGGATGAGGGTTGTCATTTCAAAACTGACAAGTTTTTTTTTAACTCAGACACATTTCAAACACTAAGAAATGTGGCAATTAAGGAAAGTTCTTGAATCCGAAAAGCTAACAGAACCTTCTCAAAGGACTGATTGCTATAGAATCTTCCTTGGGAGGGGGAAGGGGGAAGAGGGCATCAGAAAATGTTCTGGTACTTTCGGATGTGGATGCCCTTTAATGCCTTAAGTAAGAATTGCTATGCTCAGAGATGACTACTAGGCACTCATTCATAGCCTGTGTAAAAGCTTTGGGTCTGCTCTTCATGACAAACAATGTGCCCTTTAGAGGTTTCTGGGAAATGAGTATAAATTACAAGAAATGCAGTGGCAATTATGAAAATTCAATATGCTAGCTGTACAGGAAATTTAAAGATACAAGGAAAACAGAAAGGACTCTGAGGGAATGTGTAAATTATGTCTGTGTGTAGGCAATACCTAGCGTGATCTGTGACCCACACTCCTTTTTATGACTCTTTCCCCCACATCAATAAAACCCACAGAGTAATAACAAAAACTTGTGTTTACAACCAAAGCTACACTGAAACAATGAGCAGCAATGACAACCTGGATTGCTATTAAAGGCAACTCAGCTGACTTACTGACTTAGATGAGCGAGGGATCACTGAGGAGGTCAAGGTGGAACCACCTGCCCTCCCCCAGCCCCATCATGTACCATTTAGAGACTCTGAGAGACATTTATATAAATCTACCTTTGACCCCTTTTTTTCCCCTCAAAGAAATGACCTGAATTTTAACTCAGTTTGAAATGCCCATGCTTGCTATAGGGCAGGGTTTCAATACAGCAGTGCAAATGACATTTTGGTCAGATAATTCTTTGTTGCATTGTAGAATATTTAGCAGTATCCGTGGTCTCTACTCACCAAACTCCAGTAGGACCACCACCCCCTCCAAAAATATCTCCAGACATTGCCAAATGCCCCCTCAGGAGCAAAACATCACCTTCAGTTGACAGCCACTGTCTAGGGAGATTTATCACAAAAGAAGATGACTTCAATCCCAGCTTCACTGAAGCAACATTTTCAGAAGCTTCAGCCAGTCCATCTCAGTCCAAAAGACAAAAGAGTCACCCAAATTGAACATTGCTGTAGATTTTCTATTGAATTTCTTTTCATATAATTTATAAATGTTTGAAAAGCATGTATCTGTTTTAGTTTCATTTTGTTGTAATTACTCTGGGTATTTTTGTGGTATAAGGTTAGATTCCAAGGCAGCAAGTAGAATTTATAAGATGGTGTTTGCTGAAAATGATAGTATGACTTACAAATGGTTCAATTTGTCATGGCTCTCCAGGACTCAATTAAGTTTTAAATCTAGGGTCACTAGGAAATTAGACCTATGGCTCTGTTGCTCCACATGAAGGACAATAATAAATGGTATTGATTGTCTAAGATCCCCAGATACTTCTCAATCTCATACGTCCTGAAGGTTTCTTAAGAACAAAGAAATCAAGGGAGAGTTGGGCAGCAAAGACAGGAGGAGGGAAGGCTTTGTCCCAAAATTCTACTTAGGTCCAGGATTCTGGTCAAATAAGCAAGGAAGGACAGTATCATTGCCTATGTTCCCCCAGAAGAATGTGTATATCAAAGTCACTTGCCTAAGAGGGTGCTCTGTGATGTTAGGGAAAGCAAAAGGCTGAGACCCCCAGCAAGGGAGAACTTTAATTGTGTCTCAAGAATAGAAATGGAGCAAAAGGGAAAAATAGATAGCTGTCCATGAAAGAAATCTACTGCAGCACGTGGCAGAGAAGCACACCTACCATTAAACCCTTTCCCCAGCTCACCCTCCCAAAGAAGCTCTTCCAGAACAGGAAGGTGGATGCAAGGAGGGATGTCATTTTTACTTCCAGATTTTTCAGAGGAGTCACCGTGTTGATTTTTCTTTCCTAGTGTCCCAGCCATGCCTGTAGAGCCACTTGGCCTAGTTTTGTGCTTAGAAAACGCAGCCACCATGGTAGATCTCTTTAATGTTATGTTACTTGTAAAGGTCATCTGCGCTCAGGAGAGTATCAACATGCAAGTGTGACTAACAGCTCTCTTGGTCAAATGGGACAGGTCTGGTTCAGTCTCAAGAGATTCTGATGAGGTCCCTTTCCTACAGGGATGGACACAGCCACAGAGCTCACAAGGGAGGAAAATGTGGGGTTCACACCTTGGTACCAAAGGAGATGTGCGGCTCTGCATCATGGTCTTTTCCACCACAGAGTTTTCTTCCAGATCAAGAGCCACTGAAGCAGCTCAAAACGTGCTTCTCCCACTAGGTTCTGGCTTTACCAGATTGCCAGACCATTTGTTTCTCTTCCAAGTCCAAGCCGCTCTGAAGGGTCAGCCCTTCAGTTTGGTGAAGTAGAAAGCGTATTTTCTTTCCATAGGCTTGGAGGGGACTGGGAAGGGATTGGGAAAGTACCAGTGAAAAGAGTATCCCCCTCATCTGTGAGCTCCTTGAGGGAAGAGCCTGGGTTTTCCATTTCTATTCCCAAAATTTAGCCCAGCCCTCTGTATGGACTCAACATAGAATTGATGTAAACAGAATCGAATCAATCCTATCTTATGTCTATAAAAGAGACTCAAAAAAAAAAAGAGAGACTCAATTAACAGCTTTAATTATGTTAAAATTCAGGATAGATCCCTAAAATAGCACACTGTGAGACTATTTGAGGAACAGAGGAAAGAATGCTGGATATTAGGTCAGAGGCCTATGTGATTGAACTATTTCTGCCACTTACTGGTAACATGCCCTAGGGTAAGTCCCTTTGCCTCTCTGAAGCTTAGTGTCCTTATCTCTAAAATGGGAATAAGAATAGCTGTCCTTCCTACTTCAACAGACTACTGTGAGAGGCAAACTTTAAAATGTGCAGAAAATACTTTCAAGTAGGTATCCTCACTACTGGAAATGCGATAACTTGGTGAAGGTATAATAATGTTGAAAATCATGCTTAAACCTCAAATATCTTCCCAGCAGCGTTATGATCTAAACTTCCACTAACCTAGTTCCCTAAAGCAACTTATTGCCTTAAAATAATGCCCTGGGAAAAATAAGAGCACCAGCTTGCTATCATGGGTGAGCCGATGGCCACCTGAGAACAGGAGGGGGCAAAAAGATGAAAAGCCAGAGAACAAGGAACAGAGGACACAAGAGTGGAACAAAGCAGCCACAGCTGAGGTCAGCCCCACCGCTGACTCTTCGGGTGGAGAGAGGTGAAGAGGACCAGGCTACGTTGAAAGCCAACCCAGTATGTTCCAGAGCTACTGCCTAAGGACAGTCTGGTTCCATCTCATTCCCCCACCAGACGCTACCCTGGGACATAGAATCAGGACCAGGGAGACCCTGGCAGGCACCCAGCAGTCACCAGAGATGCTTAATAGCACTCTTTTGGATGTGTGGGTCAGGGCTGCTCACTGAGACCCTGTATTTATCAAAACTCCTCCCAGAAGACCATACCTGGTTGTGGTTGAAACCTGCTGGGCTCAAGCATCAGCCCCCCAAAGGGCATGCTTCACTAGCACAGATGATGACTTCTAGGGAGGGGGCTCCTGTCTGGCTTTTGAGGAGCTGTGGACTTCAGTTTCCTTGAGTGAGGAGTCTGGGGCTAGAGCTGAAATACTCAAGGGACGGAGAGGCTGAGCACTGCCGTCAGCCCCACTACGTTCCCCCAACATGGGGGTCAGACCCTTAGCCCCGCTCCTACATAAACATGAAACACATATTTGAAGAATATTCACTTGAAAAGGCCATTATTCTGGATGCCCACGTCTGAACCCAGCCTTGCCCTCAACTTTGCTAAGAAACCTCACATAGGACTTCCCTGGCGGTCCAGTGGTTAAGACTCTGTGCTCCCAATGCAGGGGGCACAGGTTCAATCCCTGGTCGGGGAAGTTCCACATGCCGCACGGCGCAGCACAAAAAAAAAGAAGAAAGAAACCCCACATAGGAAAGAGTATGTGTTTCTGCTCCTCAGAATGGACCCCAAACTTCCCACTGACAGAAGCTTGGTCTCTCAGAGAAGGCCCTTGCCTGACCCCTGTCCCAACCCACCCCGGGAGCTGGGCACTCATCTCTCCCCCACTTCCCCCTCCAGCTATGGAATGGGGACCACAGCTTGTCACAACCCAGCTCTGATTCTGCCTGGTGCTATAGGGCAGCAGTCCCCAACCTTTTTGGCACCAGGGACCGGTTTCACGGAAGACAATTTTTCCACAGACGATGGGGAGCCGCAGATGAAGCTTCGCTTGCTTGCCTGCAGCTCACCTCCTGCCGTGCAGCCCGGTTCCTAACAGGCCGAGGACCAGCACCAGTCCGTGTCCCCGGGGGTTGAGGACCCCTGCTATGGGGGCAAAGGGCTCAGAGCCACCTTCAGAGCCACTCATCTGTCCCAGGTCCTGACTTAAAAAAAGAAGAGGAACAGAAATTACCACGTTCACGCTGAGTCCTCAGTTTCCGCTTACACCCAGGGGCACAGACAAATCTGTAGTTCATCAAGCCAGTTGTTTTCACTCTGGTGGTGCCATATGGACTGTGACAGATATGCTGAGGCACTGGAGCCTCTCTGCTGCCGTTTCCCCCCGCCAAGGCACGGTATTGCATGCTGATAGCAAGAGCACATCTCCCCAGGCAGAGAGCCCGCTGCCCATGAGACCCCACAGGGCAGAGAGGAAGACCGTGTCCTTCAATGCAGTTTCTCATCTGAGCCCCCCCAAGCATGCTTCACCTAGAGCATTCATTCACTCGTTCTTTCACTTGTTTGTGTATTCATTCATTCACTCATTCAACAAACAGTCATTGAACACCCCCTGTCTGCCCTCACTGTGCAAGGAACTGGTGGAAAGCCAGGGCCGCTGGAGCTCAGATGGATGGTGAGTGGGTAACAAAGATGCAGCTGTGAAGGAGGGCAGGACCTCACCAGACAGAGCCTTGCAAGACACACAGGAATTATCATCTATTTTATGAGTAGTGGGAAGCCACGGGGGTGGGGGGGAGCTCTAAACAGGAGGGTGAGATGATCATACATGCATTTAAAAGAGTTGGCTGTGGGCTTCCCAGCTCTCACTTCCCTCCCACCCAGTTCCCAGAGCTTGGGGGCCAGGCAGGGATGGAGCAGAGATGCTCCAGCCGGGCCAGCCTGCCCCTTCTCTCTCAGAGCCCTGGCATCCCTGCCTCAGGCTGCTTGAAGCAACCGTCTCCTTTGAGAACACTTGAAAAAGCCCCTTGCCCGTCAGAAGCTTTTCCTGTCAACAGCTTTTCTTTCCTGGCATGGAACTCATCGCAGTCTCCTTCACAATCCCGAGGTCGGAGGCTGTGCTGAACAGCAAAGAAAAACACTACCTGACGCAACGAAGGCTCTCAATAGATATTTGTTGAATAAATAAATGAATGGGGGACATCCCCGGTGGCACAGTGGTTAAGAATCCACCTGCCAATGCAGGGGACACGGGTTCGAGCCCTGGTCCGTGAAGATCCCACATGCTGCGAAGCAACTAAGCCCATGCATCACAACTACTGAGCCTGTGCTCTACAGCCTGTGAGCCACAACTACTGAGCCTGCATTCTAGAGACCGTGTGCCACAACTACTGAAGCCCGCGCACTTAGAGGCCGTGCTCAGCAACAAGAGAAGCCACCGCAATGAGAAGGCTGCACACTGCAACGAAGAGTAGCCCCCACTTGCCGTAACTAGAGAAAGCCCACGTGCAGCAACAAAGACCCAACGCGGCCAAAAACAAATAAATAAATAAATTTATTTATCTTAAAAAATAAAATAAATGAATGGTTCAGGCTGTAAGTGCTCTAGTTCTTCAGAAAAAGAGAGCTTTCATTATGTGCTGGGTATAGGTGACCACCAAAATACAACCTAACTGGTCCCCGGATGATGGTCAAGTCTATTCTATATGCCACTCCTGCAAAACAGCTTTCAGCTTTCTTCTGAAGTTGGTTGTTTTGCCAATCATTTATCTTCCTTTTCTATTTTACTGTGCCAATTCCTAAGTCTTATAAGGTAGAAAAGTGTCTTGACCAAGTTGTTTGACTCAGAAGCCTGTTTCTCTACTTAATAAATCAGCTCAAGACCAAAAAAAATAATAAAAAAATAAAAGAGTTGGCTGTGGCTGTCGTATAAATGACTAGGGGATGCACAAGATTTGGGGGGGAAAGTCAGGAGAGGTTCAGATGAGAAATTAGGATAGCTTGGGCTCATGTGGCTTTAGCAGAGTTGGGGAGATAGACATATTCAAGAGATGTTTAGGGCATAAATTGACAGAACTCAAACGGGTGGATGAGGGACACTGAGGTCACAAAGATGGCCTAAAAGATTCTGGATGGCATGACTGGATGGGCAGTGGCCACGCAGGAAGGGAGAAGGCACTAGGTGAGAGTCAAAGGCAGGAACTCCATTTTGCATGTCAGATAGAGGTGCTCTGAGATATCCAAGCAAGAGGGCAGCAGCATGTATAGGCCTACAGTTCAAGGAGAGGCCTGATTTAGAGATATTTGGGGATCACATATTCAGGGCCAGCTTCATGGACATGTGACCTGTGCAGTCACACAAGGCCCTACACTTAGAAGAGCCCCACTCTTGGTCTAATGCTCTGCTGTCATCATCTTGAAATTTTGAACAAGGGGATCCACATTTTTCTTTTGCATAAAGTCCAGCAAATTGTAAAGCTGGTCCTGAACATGTATCCTGATATCAAGAAGGATACTGAGAGTAACTGAAGCTGCAGACATGGATTCATTTGTGCATTGCACAAATATGTACTGAGAACTCAGTGTGTTCCAGGTATTGTTCTGTGCACTGGGGATACAGCAGAGAACAAAACAGACAAAAAATATCTGCCCTCCTGGACCTTATAGCATGGTAGATGGAGAAAATCAGCAAACAAGATAAATTAGTCTAATACATAGTATGTGAAATGGTAATAAGCCTCTGAAGATAAAGAAATAAATAAGGGGGATGTATTAGTCTTCTCACACTGCCATAGCAAAATATCACAGGCTGGGTGGCTTAAATAACAGAAATTTATTTTCCATTAAAAAATAAATATATAAGGCTAGGGAAAGCCTCAATGAGAAAATGACATTTGAATAACATCCCATGAAAAAGGTGAGGAAGCAAGCCATGAGGATATCTGGAAATAAAGTGTTCCAAGCGGAAAGAGGGGCAAGTACAAAGACCCTGAGGTCTTTGCTCACGCTCTAGATGCACCAGTGAGGCTGATGGAGAGTAGCAGGAAATGAGATCAGCTCAGGAGGCCATTTAGAGAACAGCCCTGGCCGAGAGAAATAGCATGAGAGCCACATCTACAGTTTTCAACTTTCTAGTGGCCTAGAAAGGTAAAATAGATTTAACAATATATTACTTAAAGCAATATATCCAAAATACTATTTTTCAACATGTAAGCTAAAAGAATTTATTTCAAAGATGTTCGATTCCTTTTTCTACTCTTATCTCCAAACTCTGGTATATATATATATACATATATATTTTTTTATTTTTATTTTTTGCAGTACGCAGGCCTCTCACTGTTGTGGCCTCTCCCATTGCAGAGCACAGGCTCCGGACGCGCAGGCTCAGCAGCCGTGGCTCACGGGCCCAGCCGCTCCGCAGCATGTGGGACCTTCCCGGACCGGGGCACAAACCCGTGTCCCTTGCATTGGCAGGTGGACACTCAACCACTGCGCCACCACGGAAGCCCTCTGGTATATATTTTACACTTAAAGCACATCTCAGTTTGGATGCTAAATTTCCATCAGGCATATGTAACCTGTGTTATAGGCTGAATTATATTCCCACAAAATTCATATGCTGAAGCCCTAACCACCAGCACTTGTTAGGGCGGGGCGAGGGAGCAGGCTGTCCTGTGCACTGTAGTATTTTGGGATACTTAGCACCAGCCCTGGCCTCTACCCACTAGATACCAGTTGCGCACATACACACATGCACACACCCCAGTTTTGACAACCAGAACTGTCCCCTGAGGGCAAAGTCATCCCCTGCCCCTTGAAAATCACTGCTGTAAGGACAGGGCACAGCGGTTCAGGCCTAAGCCAAGCGGCACAACCCTATCCCGGCCCACAGTTAGTGGTTCATGGTGAACACAGTCCCAATTCAGTTCCAGAAAATTGGGACAAACATTTTTTGGCAGCTTCCCGGAATAAAACTCTCACTCCCTCTGAATTATGGGGTATATGGATGAAATTCTTGGGACCAGTGCATCCTTTTTCTCTCCATGAAAAAAGTCAGGCTCAGAATGAACCTAACACCACATAAGGCTAAACAGACACTGAAAGAAACTGGGTTCTGATTACACAGTTAAGTTTCAGAATCCAGTCTGACCTGGATTTGTGAATACATCCTCTTTTTTTTTCAGTTCCAGTTGGGTTTTCTGTTATTTGATACTAAAAGAATTTTAACCTATAAAATATGGTAAGTAGGTTCATGACATTTAGGCCCCAGCAAATTTTTTATTTATTTATTTTATTTATTTATTTTTGGCTGTGTTGGGCCTTCGTTGCTGTGCACGGGCTTTCTCTAGTTGCGGTGAGTGGGGGCCACCCTTCACTGAGGTGCGCAGGCCTCTCATTGCAGTGGCGTCTCTTGTTGCAGAGCACGGGCTCTAGGTGTGCGGGCTTCAGCAGTTGTGACACACGGGTTCAGTAGTTGTGGCGCACAGGCTTAGTTGCTCTGCGGCATGTGGGATCTTCCCAGACCAGGGCTTGAACCGTGTACCCTGCATTGGCAGGTGGATTCTTAACCACTGTGCCACCCGGGAAGCCCCCCAGGAAATTTTTGACTCAGTCTAAAAAATACCTACCATCACTTCTAGTTTTGAAAAAAAATTTAGAAAAGTTGAAATTGCCTCTTTCCATCTTTGACCTCAACTACGTCCATCCCCAAAGTAATGTCAGTTGTATACTCAAATGGATAATGTGAAAACAGTTCCATCAGATAGCCTCCATCAAAATGTCCTGGATTCCCAGCTCATCCAAATGGTCCTGAGAGACCCCCATATAGCAGAAAAGAAAGACAACTGGACACTTAAATTCTAGATGTTTATATTATTGCCTTGCTGTCAACATTGGGGAAATCACCCATCCAGGGCAACTGTTGTCAAAACTGTAGTCCACAGATCCTCAAGTGTCCATGAGTCCTTTTCAGGGGACCCTAAAAATCCAAACTCTTTTTATAAGAAAACTAAGATAATATTTACCTTTTTCATTGCACTGACATTTGCACTGATGGTGGTAAAACTGCAGGCGCCTTAGCACAAATCAAGGCAATGGCAACAAACTATACTCATAGCTGTATTTTTTACTCACAGTAAAAAAAAGAAAAGTCACTTTCACTTAAGAATGTCCTTGACGGGGACATCCCTGGTGGCACAGTGGTTAAGAATCTGCCTGCCAGTGCAGGGGACACGGGTTCGAGCCCTGGTCTGGGAAGATCCCACGTGCTGCAGAGCAGCTAAGGCCATGCACCACAACTACTGAGCCTGTGCTCTAGAGCCCACGAGCCGCAACTGCTGAGCCTGCGTGCCACAACTACTGAAACCTGAGCACCTAGAGCCCATGCTCTGCAATGAGAGGCCACTGCAATGAGAAGCCTGCTCACCACAACTAGAGAAAGCCTGCACACAGCGATGAAAACCCAACGCAGCCAAAAATAATAAACAAATAAATTTTTTTTAAATGTCCTTGACGAAAAAATAAAAATTATTCATTTTATTGCACCTTGATCCTCAGTGCATGTCTTTTTAATTCTGTGTGACTAAATGGGAAGAATTCATAAAGCACTTCTGCAGCCCACCCAAGTACAATAACTGTCTCAAAGAAAAGAACTTGTGCAATTATTTGAGTCACCAGCTGAACTAGTTGTTTTTTTCACAGAATGCCATTTTTACTTGAAAGAACATCTGACAGACCAACTACAGAATTTCAGACTTTGGCAGAACTTTACTTAAAAATGAGCCAAGGGAGCCTGTCATTTTGAGGAAAACAACTGACACTATTAGTAGTTAGTGATAAAAATTGAGCTCTCAAGAGAAAATCAGAATTTTGAAAAACTTGTATCAACCATGCTGAGCTTGACAGCTTCCCAATACTTAAGAACATTGCAGATGAGATCAGCGGTGATGTTTAAAAATGTGATTGTTTGATTTTGTATAATAAAATATGTCAAATTTGAAATATCTCCATAACTCATTGAATGGTTTTTCTATTATATTTATGTTTTCTATTATGTTATTTTCCTATTGATCTTAGAAGTTATTTTTATGTATTCTAGATAGTAAGCATTTGTCAGTTACGTGCATTTCAAACATCTTCTTGCGCTCATTGCTTGTTTTTCCACTCATTTATGGTGCCTTTGATAAAGAGAGTTTCTGATTTCAATGTAATCGGATTTATCAGTCTTTCCCTTAATAGTTAATGGTTGCTGGTCTTGTTTTCTGAGACATGAATATATTCTCCTGTGTTATCTGTGGTTTTCTTTTACATTTAGGTTTTTAATCTACCTGGAATTTTTTATTTGGTAGAATTATATGAAATTGCCTATGTTTGACTGTTTTTCACCTACAAAATAATAGTTCTCTATGGCTCAACACAATATATGATATGAGGCAGGGATATATTTTCATTTCTTTCCATATGAATAAAAATTTTCCCAGTACTATGTACTTAAAAGTCTATCCTTGCCCACTGATCTGCAATGCCACCTTTCTAATATAGGACTTTTTGTCTATCCCAGACCCAATACCACATCATCTCAATTATTATGGCTTTAAAATAACTTGATATCTGTAGGGCAAGACCTCTCACCTTGTTCCTTTTCTTCAATAGACTTTGGTTATTCTTGACTTTTTGCACTTTCAAATAAACTTTAGGATCAGTTTGTCAACTTCCACCAAAAAATCGATATTTTTCTTGGAATTACATTGACTCTGCACATTAATTTGGAAGAATGGGCCTCTTCACAGGTTGAGTTCTATAGCTAGTGGACACAGAATATCTCTCAACTTATTATATCTTCTTTAATGTCTCTCAGTAAAGGATTATAATTTTCTTCTTAAGAGGTTTTACACATCTTTCATTGGATTTACTGCCAGGTACTTTTTGGCTCTGAGATTTGATTTCACTGTACTTACAAGCTAATGTTGGCCTATTATTGTTTCATGAATGCTGATAGAAGACAGGAGACTCCTGTAGAAATGAAAACTCCTATTACTCCCAACAAGAAGCATGTGAATTGGTTTTCCTTAATCCAAGTCCCATGAAGGAACCCAGATGGAGTCTATCCATGTAGTGGGTTTGCCTTATGGTTAAAGATCACTGAGTTTGAGAAACCCATTATTTTATTGTAAGCAATAAGCAAGTTTGCTCTTTGTCCCAAAGGAAGACATTATTTCATCCCTCAAGAACTCTCGATGCAAAAACAACCTTAAGATCAGGCTCATGTAAGAGTTGTTAGGACAATGCATTCTTGACATATCCAACAAAACATGCAGGAGTATGAAAGACTCCTGGAGGAGCATCTCCCAACAGTATTTCCCATAACCTTGTAAAAATTTCATTTTTCGTCTGTGGCTGATATAGAGAAATATAACTGAATTTTGCACATTAATTTACTATCTAACAATCTTACTAAACTCATTAATTCTAATAACTTATCCTTGGATTCTAAAGGATTTTTACAAATAAAATCATAGTATGTTTGAATAATGAAATGTTTTAATTCAAACTTTGTATCTTTTATTCTTTTCTTTTTTCCTGCTGTATTTCACTGGCTAAAATGTTTCACTGGCTAAACTAGAGTGATGTTGAGAGGAGTGATGATGGTACTCTTATCTCATTCTTTATCTCAAAGACAAAGCTTTTAATGTTTTACCATTATGAGTGATGCTCTCTCTAGTCCTCTTCCCCTATTTCTGCCAATATCCTTTATGAAATTAAATATTTCCTTTCTATTTCCAGGCTGCTGAGCATTTATGATAAATGGATAACAATTTTCTGCATCTATTAAAATTATTGCATGATTTCCCTCCATCCATCTAGTAATGTTATAACAAATTTAATTTTCTAATGTTAAAGCCTTGCTTTATTGAGATAAACTCAACTTTGTCTTTATATATTATCATTTTTGTACACTGTTAAATTTGATTTAGCCTTTCTTTTTGCTTATGTTGGCATTTGAAGTATAAACTCTCCAAGTACTGCTTTAGCTTCACCTCACACATTCTGATTGGCAGTACTTTTTATTATCATTCAGTTTAAAATATTCTCTAATTTCTATAAACATTTCTTTGAACCAATTATTTAGCAGTGTATTTTCCGATTCTAAACATACTTTTAAAATTACCATTTTATCATTGATTCCTTCTTAATTGGATTGAACTGAGAAGACCCAATCTACGTTATTCAGCCCTTTTAAATTTGTGAGGGTTTGCTTTATGGCTCAGCATACAGCCAATTTTTTGGTAAATATTCTGTATATTTTGAAAAAATGCATATCCCAGTCAATTATATATGTCCGTTAAATCAAATTTTTTTCATCATGTTGTTCAAATATTCTATATTCCTACTGATATTTTTATCTGCTTGTTCAATCAATTACTGAGAAAGGGGAATTAAAATGACCCACTATGATTGTGGATTTGTCTATTTCTCCTTATGGTTAGTATTAGTTGCCTGAATATTTACAAGTTTTGTTATTAAGGTACACATAATTTTAAATTATACCTTTTTGGTAAATTAAACTTTTTTGTGTGAAGTAATCATCCATAGCACTAGTAAGGATTTGGGCTTAAAGTCTACATTTTCTGATCTTAAAATAATTGCACCAGCTTCCTTTTGGTTAGATTTTGGCCAATATATTTTTTTCACTCTTTTTTTCTGTTCACTCTTTCTACATCTTTTTATTTTAGATGTTTCTTTTATTAATAGAACATAGTTGTTTTTGTATTTCACCCAATCAGACCACCTTTTTTCTCTTAACTGTAGCACTTATTCCTTTTTACGTTATTAATAGACTTTATTTTTTTAAAGTTTTAGATTTACAGAAAAATTGCAAAGATCCTGCAGAGAGTTTTCATATATCCCACACCCAGTTGCCCCTCTTGTTAACACTGGTACCTTTTACATTCATGTGGTACACTTGTTATAATTGAAGCACCAATATTGATAGATTATTATTAACTGAAGTCAGATTCCCTTAGTTTTCACCTAACACCTTTTTTCTGTTCCAGGATACCACATTACATTTCGTTATAATTTTTTCTCAGCTTCTCTTCCCTGTGATCGCTTCTCAGGCTTGTCCTAGTTTTGATGACCTTGACAGTGTTGATAAGTACTGATCTAGTGTTTTGTAGCATGTCTCTCAATTGGGATTTGTATGATGTTTTTCTCATGATTATCCTGGGGTAGCTTGTTTTGGAGAGGAATACCACAGAGGTGAAGTGCCATTTTTTACCACATCAGATCAAAGGTACATACCATCAACATGACTTATTACTGTTGATATTTACCTTGATCACTTGACTGAGACAATTTAATCAGATTTCTCCAGTATAAAGTTACTCTCCCCCCCACCCCCACCTATACTGTATTCTTTGGAAGGAAGTCACTATGTGCCATCCATGCTTAAGGAGTAGAGACTCATGTGTCACCTCCTTGAGTGTAGAGTAGCTACATAAATTATTTAAAATGTTCCTGTATAGGAGAAATCTCTCTTCTATCCCATTTATTTATTTATTCTATCCTTTATTTATGTCAATACAGACTCATGGATATTTGTTTATAGTTTGGGTTATAAACCAATATTACTTTATTTCTTGCTCAAAGTGCTCCAGCTTTGGCCACTGGGAGCTCTTTCAGTTGACTCCTGTGCCCTTTTGATCTATGTACATCAGTATGAGGTGTTTGTTTGCTTGTCCATTTTTTGAGCATTTCCTTACTTTCTGACACTGTAAGATGCTCCCAGCTCATCTTGTAGATTTGCTTCCCCAGTCCTAGAATCAACCATTTCTCCAAGGAGTCTGCTTCCTTTTACTGGATTAATCGTATTACAAACCAAATCTGGGCACCAGGTATGCTCATTACTACTAGGGTGTCATTTCTTTTAAGCCCTTTCAGCTGATAAAACAAAGAAATACACTGTA
Source organism: Pseudorca crassidens (assembly GCF_039906515.1). Lineage (NCBI taxonomy): Eukaryota > Metazoa > Chordata > Mammalia > Artiodactyla > Delphinidae > Pseudorca > Pseudorca crassidens. The sequence goes on along the minus strand of NC_090297.1, from coordinate 130,393,048 downwards.
TATGTGTGTATTTTAACCAGTGTTAATGGTATGTCACCATTTGTATTTATATTAGGTTAGAAATTAATTCTTACTAATGTCTTCAACTCTAATCCATTACCAAGTGAATGATTCTAGCCTCCTCCCCATGCTTATTGGTAAACTCCTATTCCACCAGTGAGAAACCAGGATCCTACCATCTGCTATCATGTACTTAATCCTTCAATTCCAGCATGCACGTATAGCAGTATCAGAATTTCTTTTTTTTTTTAATTAATTAATTTATTTTTGTCTGAGTTGGGTCTTCGTCACTGCGCACAGGCTTTCTCTAGTTGCAGCGAGCCAGGGTTACTCTTCCTTGCAATGTGCAGGCTTCTCATTGCGGTGGCTTCTCTTGTTGCAGAGCACGGGCTCTAGGTGTGCGGGCTTCAGTAGTTGTGGCACATGGGCTCAGCAGTTGTGGCTTGCGGGCTGTAGAGCGCAGGCTCAGCAGTTGTGGCACACAGGCCCAGTTGCTCCGCAACATGTGGGATTTTCCCGGGCCAGAGATCGAACCTATGTCCCCTGCATTGGCAGGCAGAGTCTCAACCACGGCACCACCAGGGAAGTCCCAGCAGTATCAGAATTTCTAAACTGTACCTCCATGGGAAGCAACTTTATCAACTAAAATACAGTGCTTATGTTCAGTTGCTTTTGCCTTTAGTCTTACAGATTCCACTCATTTCCAAAGTGACTTAGGTCAGCACATTTTCCCCCATCCTCTTCAGTGAAATCGTTTTAAATACCCTTGTGATACAGTTATATTCTATTGCCATAGTTTGGATTATTTCCTGGGATCCCCCAGACTCCTAAATGATTTTTTTTAATTTGCATGCATTGAGATTCAGTGCTTATGTTGTAAAGTTCTATGGGTTTTGATAAATGAATAAAGTTATGTATCCACCATTACAGTGTCATACAGATAGTTTCACTTGCCTAAAAAATTCCCCTGGGCTTCACCTATTCCCTCACTCTGTTCCCAGTTCCCTGGCAACCACTGACCTTTTTACTGTTTCAAGAGTTTTACCTTTTTCAGAAGTCATATACTTGGAATCATACAGTATGTAGCCTTTTAAGACTGACTTCTTTTATGTAGCAATATACATTTAGAATTTTTCTAAGTCTTTTTGTGGTTTGATAGCTCATTTCTCTTTATCACCAAACAATATTCTATTGCATGGATGTACCAGTTTGTTTATCCATTCACCTATTGAGGGACATCCCAGTTGCCTCCAGTGTTGGGTAACATACATAAGTTTTCAACTCAGTTGGTGAATACATAGGAATATGATTGCTGTAATATGGTAAGACTATATTTAGATTTTTAAGAAGCTGCCCAACTATCTTCCAAATTGGCTGTACCATTTTGTGTTACCACCAGCAACGAATGAGAGTTCCTGCTCTTCTGCATCTTAGCTAGTATTTGATACTGTCAGTTTCTTTGGGTTTTGGCCATTTTCATTGGCTTGTGGTTGTATCTCATTGTTGTTTTAATTTCAAATTCACCAATGACAAAAAATGTTGAGGATTTTTTCACATGCTTATTTGCCATCTGTTTAATTTCTTTGTTGAAGTGTCCATTCACATCATTTGCCCATTTTTAATTGACTTACTTTTCTTATTGTTAAATTGTAAGTGTTGTTTATATATTTTCACTTGTTCCTTTTACATTTAATAAAATAACTGATATATTTCTATATGTATTCCTTCACTTTATTTTGTGCTATTTGTTCCACTGTTTCTCCCTCTCTCTCTCTCTCTCTCTCTCTCTCTCTCCTCAAGGCCTAAATTTAAATGGTATTTTTACTCTTCATCTAGACAATACAAGGACTTTATAACACCTTAATACCATTTATCATTCTCCAGAATTACTATTTCAATTAAAGTAGTTTACTTTTATCTTATTTAAAAAAATAAAATGCCACACAAGATGTTATTGGTATTGTTGTATGAGTATTTAAATTTACCCATGTTTTTACCATCCTCTCACTCTTCATTCCTTTTTTGATTGTAAGCCTCCTATCTGGGATTGCTTTCCTTTTGCTTGCAATTCATCCTTTAGAATTTCCTTTTGAGAGGTTCTCCTGGCGGCAAATTCTCTTGGTTTTTGGTTTTCTGAAAATGTTTTGATTTTGTTCTTAGTCTTGAAATATAGTTTTCCTGGGTACAGAATTCCACGTTAGTAGTTATTTTCTTCCTCAGCACACTGAAGATTTGATTCTGGGCTTCTATTATTTCTTTTGAAAAACAGCTTTCTGTCTGACTACTGTTCTTTAAAGGTAATATACATTTTACCTTCTGGTTGCTCTTCAGTTTTCTCTTTGTTGTTCATGTCCTGATGTCTCACTGCAATGTGCCCAGATGTACATTTATTTTTATTTAATCTTTTTAGGATTTGTGAGAATTGTTGAATCTGTGTGTTTTAGTCTTTAACAGTTATCAAAAAGTCTCAATTCTTACCTCTGAGCACCTTCCCTATCCCATTCTCATCTCTCCTTCTGAACTCCAATTAAATTTTTGTTAGATCTTTACATTCCATGCTCTAAGTCTCTCAAGATCTCTGTCAAATCTTCTGTTTTGTGTGTCTCTACGCTACATTCTAAGTAATTTATTTGACCTATCTTCTAGTTCACCCATTCTCTCTTCACCTCCAACTAATTTGATATTAAACTCATCCACTGAGTTTTAAAATTTTATTATTATAATTTTCATTTCAATAAATTATATTTGGTTCTTCTTCAAATCTGCATTAAATTAATTAAACAAGGAGCTCATTAAACTGAGGTGGCTCTAATGCCATGGCAGCCTATGGAAACAAACCAAAATCTAAGCCTGTAAATGCCTCAAGGTTCTGAAATCAAAACACTAAGGACAACCAATCACAAACAGGTAGCTAGGCTTTAAGCTGTAGCCAATGAAATAACTTCCTTTCTTTGCTTCCACGCTTTCTCTATATATGTCTTTCTCCTGCTTCTCTTGGTGGAGTGCCCCTAACCATTTCCAGTTTGGCACTGCCTGATTTGAATAGATTTTTGCTCAAATAAATTCTTAAAATTTGTAATATGTCTCAATTTAGATTTTAACATCTACTTAGACCCTCATTAGTTTTGTATTTTCTACAGACATTTTAAACTTGTCTTTTATTTCTTTAAATGCAGCAATCGTCTTTATCTTGGATCATGAGATTGATAATTACAATATCTGAAGTCTGTGTAGATCTGTTTCTTCTGTCAACATATTTACTAATTATTCATTGTTAGCTGCTCCTTTTCCTTTCCTTTGGGAGAACTCTTTGAGGCCTTGGATAGAAGTGGATTCCTTCAGAGAGGATTTGTGCTTGCTTTTACTCGATGATTGGGGCCTTGCCATTCTGGGAATACTTTAAAATCTGACTTGAAGTCTTCTGGACCACCTGGGTCACACGAATTTGACTTACATGTCCACACAAAAGTCAGCTTAAATTTTTAATCATCAGGGGGCTTCCCTGGTGGCGCAGTGGTTGAGAGTCCACCTGCCGATGCAGGGGACACGGGTTCGTGCCCCAGTCCCGGAAGATCCCACATGCCACAGAGCGGCTGGGCCCGCGAGCCATGGCCGCTGAGCCTGTGCGTCCAGAGCCTGTGCTCCGCAACGGGAGAGGCCACAACAGTGAGAGGCCCGCGTACCGCAAAAAAAAAAAATTTAATCATCAGGAAGAGCTTTATTATTATTATTATTATTATTATTACCGCCTGTTTTGTCTGATGCTTAGGCATCTTGCCTTGAAATTTCCTGTGTGTAGAAGGGCTGCAGTTGGGTTTCAATCTGGTTCACACTGACACTTAGTATGTGACCCATTGGGGTTCCAGGATTTGGAAACAGTTGCTGGACTTTGCTTTCTTCCCCTCCCCCCACTATCACTCACACACACACACATACACACACAGGCACTTGTCCTAAAAAACTATGAAAATTGAAGCTCAAGTTCATCAGGTTCAGCAACAGCCCTCAGGGTAAAAACTTTGCTTACTTCTCTTTCTTCCTGCCTTCCCTTGGAGGTTGGACTGATAAATTCTTGCTCCTATATTTTAGCAGTTCTTCAGTGCTTTTGAGATTTTTAAAATACACAGTAACCAGCATTTTTCATAGTTATTAGCAGGAAGATTGTTTCAGATACCTAGACATTATATTACCAGAAACAAAGCTATGCATTTTCTAAATGTGCAAGTTTATAGCAAGGAGATAATTCACAGTGAATGCCTACTAAATAGGACAATGTGGAGATCTGTGCCTGGACAATTTTTCAATGGGAACTTAGAGAAATACGATGGTAATTGCCTTTATACACAATATACACCAAACTAGAGGTTTCAGGCTGGTGGGGATGAGAGGTTCAACCTCTGTCTGTGGGCCCAGCAAAACTAGCTCTTCTATAAGGAGACAGATTTCATTAATTCTACAAATATTTATAGTGCAACTAATCTACATCCTGAGGATACAGCAGTGAAAAAACCAAGTTTCTATCCTCATTGAATATAAATTCGAATGGAGATTCATGTCTGTGCCTTTGTCAGCACCGTGTTCTAACCAGCAGAGTTATACAGCACAGCTGAGATAGAGTTATCAGCGAGTGTCATATTTCCTGGGGCCAACTCAGCAGGTGTAAAAAAATAATAAAGTGAAAAGGGTTTTTTTTTTCCTTTTCTCCTTTAACAGCCAGTGGCATACAGATGATCCATTATTTTTCTTTCCTCTAAGTTTTCTTAAATCTCTGCCCTTTCCACAGTGGGCATAATTGGGAGCAACAAGGATACTCTGAGTCATTTGCATGACAAACCCTGTTGCAGTCAGTCTGTTGCACCTGGAGTTTCTTCCTTTGAGGAAAATCAGATTTTCTTTTGTCCTTTATAGTCTGTGTCAAATCACCGTGCGTGCGAGGTTTATGTCTAGGGAGTGGAAGTTGGATATGCTCTTTAGTGAGCTGGAAATGCCCAAATAAATTCAGTTTATTTCAGGATTAGAAGGTCTTGACCCTAATTTCAAGTCCTGACAACCTGCTTCTACCAGAATACACATGAGCAGAGACTAAGTACTCAAGGCAGGGGTTCCCACCTTTTCATCTGCTGGGTGATCTCAGGTTCATACTTAGAGACCCCAGAGACAAAAAGAGAGAAGCTTCTTCCATGCAAAGTTTTGCCCTCAAAAGCAGGGCATAAAATTACAAGTGCCCTCTGACTACCACTGTGTAGATCGCTTGCGTGTCAGCAAAGGGCATAAGGCAGCATTTTGCAGCATGTGCTCCTCAAAATCCTTGGAACGTTGCCGGGGGGGGAATGTAATTGCCTATCTCTTTCCTGAATCTTCTCAAAGTTTACTTACATGCTAAAAATTTTGAGAAGCTACGTATTGAAGGAAAGAAAACTGTATTATCAAAACATTTTCCAAATTTCTAAAATCATTTGACGGACACTTTTTCTGCCCATACGACATCTAGTGCTCTGTGCAAACACTTTGGGAAAGTGTCTCAAGGAAAACTTCGGTGTCATCATTGCTGTGTTGAAATGACAGGATTATGAGTGCCTTTTCGTCGTCTTTTCAAACCTTTTGTAACATAAATTTTGCTTGTTTGTTTTGGTGTCTTCATAGCTGCAGCTCGGTGATGGAGGCAGAAAGGGAATAATTAAAAGATATTGAGCTGCTCGTGGAGGCTCCAGGAGGATCAGAATCAGGCTTAAATGTCACCCGTCCAAGAAAAGCACACAAAATTCTCTTGTGGAACTGATTCTTTAAAGACATAATTGTTGCTTCTACTGGACACAGACCCAACTGTCTCTTCCACTGACAACCCTGATCCTAGACACTGGTCCCTGATGCTAGAATCGTTACCACCATGACTCTGGAAACTGGATCTAGCTTCTATGGGCACCATTAACCTCACCAAGATGGTGTCTGCACAGCCCCAGGTCATTTGGATTCATAGCTTCTAAGTCAAAATCCACCCTGGGTGAATCTGATTCATGAATCATTAGTCATATGCCTATGGTCTAACTGTAAGGAAAGCTGGAGTGGTAAGTATCTAGGCTCTACAGAGAGAGGAAGACTCTGCTCTCTGCCCAGGCGGAGGATGTCTCAAAGATAAAGGGGGGAGAGGGAGGGTGGGCAGGCAGTCAAAATTAATGACAAACACTCTCTTCCCCAAGTATTTTCCATTCCCCCCACCTTTCTTACTTCACATTCAATTATACTTTGTTCTCCCATCTTCTCACAATACACACATTCCATCTCCTCTGTTACAAATTTTACAGCAATATGCAGAGTTTCAGAGGCTAATCCACAAAGAGCTGAGACTCTGCAGCAAGTCTAATCGCATGTTATTTTAAAAGCCAAGCTCACTCAGACCTATGGAGGAGCTGCCGCTGCTGGCAATGACTCAGGTTTGAAAGTTCCAACCAAAACCTCCCATGGTTTTTCATATGTCCACTTCACCACCCCCAATCCCAAGTAGCCCTTCAAGGATTCTCTGTACAGTTTGCACTTTTAAAGAAAATTCTATTGGTTTCCACAACACTGAAACAAAAATGTACCCCTTTTCCTACCCTCCCCCTAACTGGGGAACACACATAGCTGGCTGGGTCAGTGTGGTGAAGTTAGGCTATACCTTGGCTAAGAAGTTCTTGGGATTCCCTGAGCATGTTCAAGGAACTTTTTAACTCCCAGGAAATATTCAGGGACCCTAAAAGAGCTGCCCAGGAATAGCCCTGGCATTCTGGGAGTCCAACAGGAAAACAAAAGGACGACTGAGGTTGGTGGTAGAATGAGCCTGGGATTTGGAGAAGCAAAAGTTCCAGAGGGGTGCAGTGTGGAACCTGACACCAGGCAGCTGAACCCCTCCTAGATGAGCTGTCCACTCAAGGAAAACATGGGCTGTGGGGCAGAGAGAGACAATACCGCCGAGGTCCAATAGCTCTGCTGTCCAAAACACTTCTGAAAGAGCTGGTCAGAAGAGAAAGAGCATTTCCTAAGTGACCAGTGGGAGAAGAGTTCTAGAGGCCAACAGGCCATCTGGCTGCATACACAGCATCACCGGTTGGCTGACGTCTGTGGCCAGCGGAGAATAGGGACGTCAGAGCTGCTGGCAGAGCTGTGAGAAACTGTTAGCCCCACATACATCCTGGTTAGGGTAATCCCAGGAGACCAAGGGAACAATTGAAATGCATGAACAAAATATGAGGGAGGGTCCAAAAATACTTGGAGAGAGAAGCTCATGGAAACAACAGGACTTCCTGCCTGTCAAGGATGGATGGGCTCTGGGTATTGAAGTTTGGGGTACTACTATAAATCTGATTTGATGTCATAGCCACATATCTGGTTGTGCCACAATAAGATATGGATCTTCCAGTTATAAGGACTGAGGCTCCTGGTTTAAATTTTAATACACCCCTTTAAGTACCCAACAGGTCAGAAGTATCATTTTGCTCATGAACCCTCATGTATAATCCCTTTACAGGGAAGGAACATCATAACAAACTCCAAACACAAGCTTCAGATGGAACCTCCTCTTCACCCTCCCTTTGCATATGTAGCCCAGCTACTCTATCTGGAAGTAGCCCTATGGGTTGAGAGTTCACAACCTACGCAGCTCTGGAAAGACTGGGGTCACACTCAGATCAGATGAGGGGCAATGTCAAGGCAGAACTGTTGACACACTTCCTAGGAGATCCCACCTCGTTTTAGTGCTCTCATGTATGGCTGATTTGGATAGAAGACCCTCCGTAAGAATAAGGCTCCTTAGCGCTTTTAACCTTGTACTGGTGTTGTTTGGGCACAACAAATCATCCCTTTGCCTCTGTTGTAAACTTCTGAAGAGCACAATCCTTATCCACTCGCTGTTTTTATCTCTGTAACTCCCAGGATAGTGGTAAATATTGTAAGGGAGAGAGGGAGGGAGAGAGGAAGAAAGGAAGGGAGGGAGGGAAGGTAGTTGGAGCGGAAATGCTATACCACCAGAGATTCCAGTGACATATCGATAAACCCATTCATATTATAGGGAAGCTTTTACTTTGTCAGATGAAGAGTTCTTGGCTCATGCTGGGAAATTACTCGAAGGACAAAGTAATTCAACTCACTCTTCCTCTGGTCAGTTTCAGCACTTCGTCCCATTTAAGGTTTCACATTTAAAAATCATAAAAATAACTAATCTGAAGAACGCAGTAATAGGATTGGCCAGGGTCCATGAATCCCTAGAAACGTTCTCACAAAGTCATTGTAGAAACCCAATGTTGTGTGTCTAAGTGGTCTCCTGGGTGAAAACACAGCTCCCTCCTAAGGGATGTGACTTGGAGCATGAATGGAGTTTTAGCTTGGGTTAGATATGTGGGCACTAGTTTCAGTTGACTGATTCCTGGGCCCCAAGTACACTGCAGTGTGGCTTCTGAATACCACCTACTCCAGTAAAACTGCTCCAACTAAGGTTACTGACAACGTCCTTATAGGTAAAATCAACAGCCCCCTTATAATCCTTATTTCACTTACTCTTTCTGCAAATTTTAGCACCTCCCATGTACCTGCTCCTTCAAATCTCTTCTTTTAGCTTCTGAGTTTTTTTAATTTCTATTCTAGTTGCTCTTTCTTAATTTCCTTGTAGTCATCTCTTGCCCTGTCCATCCCTAACCTGTTAATGTCCTCTAGTGATTATCCCTGGCCCTTTGCCAATTCAATCTACTCCTCTGGCAAGGGCTCCAGATTCCCTCTTCCCACTCTACCACCCAGCCCTTCTCAGTTGGCTTCTATAGGGGCATTAAGCCCTAGTGCATCCACTGTATATAACTAATTAACTTCTATGTATCTAGAATGGGAGTAGCTATCAACCCTCCTGGGGGAGAACTGGGAAAATAGTCACTCAAATCATTTCCTGTGGGGCTTAATTCTCTCCAAGAACCTTTACTGGGGCTGGATAGCATTGGATCCCTAGAGCCAACTGCTTAAGAGACAGCTCCACTTGGCTGTTTCACAGATTCCTCGAAGCCACACTTCAATAACAAATCTATTGCCTTCTCTCATAATTCCTCTTCTCCAGTGTTTCCTAATTTGATGAAGACTGTCACTATATTACTACTTCCTGATTTTTCTATTTTTAGACATAAATCTATTAATTATCTACTGTGGAAGATAAGGATAAGGTGTTTTCTCACACCCACACCCTTGTTCCCAATACATTTTCTAGCCCTTCATCTTACTTGTATTTAGAATTTTTGTAGGACAAATATTCTGCCTTTATATTATTATAACTATGTAAATACATTTCATAACTGAGCCATGTAATATACACTATAATGACTTTTCCCTTCTGCACAACTTGCTGTTTTCCCTGGAGATAATTGTTGTCTTTTGTTTGTTTGTTTATTTGCTTAGATTTCTATAAACATACCCTTAATTTTTTTTCATGTACTCATCAGTAATTCAGCTCCAAACTCTCCTCCAATTGTGTAAACATCATTAGTGTATTAGGCTTCCTGTCAATTTTACTGCCTTAAAGAAACTGCCTATAGATGGACTTCACTGTTGCTATCTCACCGGCTCCCTGTGGAAGGCCTTATGTCAGTACGCTTAGATCGTTTTTCTTGGGTTTGTCATATTTCCAGAGAAGGCTCTTTTCATCTATTTCTTGAAGGATAAAGATGTGGCTGCCAAAATTCTGAGAGCCTGGTAAGAGCTGAAGAACGGGGCTGTCTCAATCTCAGTATGAAAACTTTCACTAACTCACTGTATTTTCAATATGATATTCACATACTCGACTCTAAATGGTGTCCATTTTATCCCTTCAGGAGAATAACTCTCTACTCTTCTGTCAGCGTAGAGGTGGGAAGTCATTTTCTTATACAGATGGGGAAATGATTTGGGGGTCCAACTCTTTCTCTCAAGTAACTTGAACCACTTCTCCTGGTTTTATATTCTCCTTCGTTTCTACTTCCGGAGTGTCCATTACCTGTGCTTCCTGAGACTTGGAGGGGTATTTTCTGGTTCAACTCAGCTTCCTATTTAGTTTTCCCCACTGCTTACTTAACATGAGGATTCCACTTTCTCCAGTATGTTAATCAATTACCACTCTTCCATCTATTGCCTAGCTTCTAAAATTTTGTTACTTTTGTATCCTTCCTGTTGTTTGTTCTTATGGTTTATATATTTATAAAAATCCCATTATCATCTCTTTAATAGAGTTTTGCCAGGGAGAAATATAATGCATGTGTTCAATTTACCTTCTTTAAATAAAAGTCCCCTAGCCTTTTAATTATACCTCTTGCTACTCTTCCAAACCCACTCTACTTGTGGTTCTTCAAATGTGCTACTTCCTCTCTCTCTCTCTCACATACACACACACACATCTTCATGTGACTCTCTCTGCCAGATTGGCTTTCTTACTCCCCCTTCCCCCACCTCTGCCGAGGAACTCCTGTTCATCCTTCACCAGGAGTTCTCACCTCCACCAGGACACTTCCCAGACCCCCTCCTATGACCCTATAGCTCCCTGGGCATCTGCCCACCACAGCACTTATCCTCCTGGATAATAACTGCTTATTTACTTTTCTGTTCTTACGCACCTGACTTTAAAGACACACTAGCAGGTCTCTCACAAGGTCTTCTTCCTCCCTGGATGCCTCTGGGAGGCAAAAGAACAGTTGGCAAAAGAACAGTTCTTTTAACTAAGTGGGAAATGAGAGACTATATGAGATGCTCCCCTAAGGCGGTGTTCCTGACCAAGAGCTTCAGTGCAAGTAATGGAAATTATTATTATTATTATTAACAGTCTCTCTCCTAGATTATTTGTCAGTCAGACCAAAAATAAACTGCCCAGGGGCTTCGCTGGTGGCGCAGTGGTTGAGGGTCCGCCTGCCGATGCAGGGGACACAGGTTCATGTCCCGGTCCGGGAAGATCCCACATGCCGCGGAGCGGCTGGGCCCGTGAGCCATGGCCACTGAGCCTGCGCGTCCGGAGCCTGTGCTCCGCAACGGGAGAGGCCACAACAGTGAGAGGCCCGCGTACCGGAAAAAAAAAAAAAAAAAAAATTAATTAATTAATTAATTAACTGCCCTCAAAATTACACATAGTGCTTTTTAGTCAAAGCACTTTAGCACCCATCAATTAATCATGGTAATACCATCATTAGCTAGCTAATTAACTTTGAACTGAACCTACAGAGGAGAAAGACCAATTTGGAAACATCACTCCAGGCAGATGCCCATAGGCCCAGCTCCTAATTTCTTGACCTTCCATAAAAAATTGTGGGCTCGGGCTTCCCTGGTGGCGCAGTGGTTGAGAGTCCGCCTGCCGATGCAGGGGACACGGGTTCGTGCCCCGGTCCGGGGAGATCCCACATGCCACGGAGCGGCTGGGCCTGTGAGCCATGGCCGCTGAGTCTGCGCGTCAGGAGCCTGTGCTCCACAATGGGAGAGGCCACGACAGTGAGAGGCCCGCGTACCGCAAAAAAGGAAAGAAAAAAAAAAAATAGTGGGCTCTGGGCTGGACCTGGGCCAAGCAACCAACCCAAGGGTTCATCCTCCTCATTATGCCGTCTGAGCCCAGTTCCTCTCCTCTCCAGAGTTTCGACAGCAAACATTTCTGAAAGTGTCCTCCCAGGTGATATACCCATCAGAATCCAACATTCTAATTTTCAATCAGAAACAAAAGGTCATCTCTAACATAAATATACACAAAATGCAGAGATTCTCTGGCCCTTATTCTTGCAACAAAAGGGGGAATAAAATGGGTAGAACTATAAACCAAGCAACTCTTGAAGTGTCTGAGGACTGCTTAAAAAGTGGTCCTGTTAGTATGCCGATAAAATGGACAACCTAGGAGAAATGGACAATTTCTTAGAAAGGTACAATCTCCCAAGACTTAACCAGGAAGAAATAGAAAATATGAACAGACAAGTTACCAGAACTGAAATTGAACCAGTAATTTAAAAACTCCCAACAAACAGAAGTCCAGAACCAGATGGCTTCACAGATGCATTCTACCAAACATTCAGAAAAGAATTAACACCTACCCTTCTGAAACTATTCCAAAAAACTGCAGAGGAAGGAACACTTCTGAACTAATTCTATGAGGTCACCATCACCCTGATACCAACACCAGACAAAGATATCACACACAAAAAGAAAATTACAGGCCAATATTACTAATGAACATAGATGTAAAAATCCTCAACAAAATATTAGCAAACAAAATCCAACAATACATTAAAACAATCATATACCATGATCAAGTGGGATTTATCCCAGGGATGCAAGAATTTTTCAATACTGCAAATCAATCAATGTGATATAACACATTAACAAAATGAATAATAAAAACCATATGATCATCTCAATAGGGGCAAAAAAAGCTTTTGATAAAATTCAACATCCATTTATGATCAAAACTTTCCAGAAAGTGGGCATAAAGGGAACATACTTCAATATAATGAAGGCCATATATGACAAACCACAGCTAATATCATACTCAATGGTGAAAAGCTGACAGCATTTCTTCTAAGATCAGGAACAAGACACGGATGCCCACTCTCACCACTTTTATTCAACATAATTTTGAAAGTCCTAGCCACAGAAGTCAGAGAAGAAAAAGAAATAAAAGGAATACAAATTGTAAAGGAAGAAGTAAAACTGACATGATACAATACAGATGACATGATACAATACATAAAAATCCTAAAGAGGCCACCAGAAAGCTACTAGAGCTCATCAATGAATTTGATAAAGTTTCAGGATACAAAATATACAGAAATCTGTTGCATTTCTATACAGTAAGAACAAAGTATCAGAAAGAGAAATTAAAGAAATAATCCCATTTACCATCGCATCAAAAAGAATAAAATACCTAGGAATAAAACTACCTAAGGAGGTAAAAGACTTGTACTCGGAAAACTGTAAGACAGTGATGAAAGAAATTGAAGATGACACAAACAGATGGAAAGATATACCATGTTCTTGAATTGGAAGAATCAATATTGTTAAAATGACAGTACTACCCAAGGCAATCTACAGATTCAACGCAATCCCTATCAAAATACCAATGACATTTTTCACAGAACTAGAAGAAAAAATTTTAAAATTTGTATGGAAACCAAAAGACCCAAAAGAATAGCCAAAATCATCTTGAGAAAGAAGAATGGAGCTGGAGGAATCATGTGCCCTGACTTCAGACTATACTACAAAGGGATGAAGGGAGAGAGTGGCATGGACACATATACACTACCAAATGTATAATGGATGGCTGGTGGGGGGCAGCCACATGGCACAAGGAGATCAGCTCAGTGCTTTGTGACCGGCTAGAGGGGTGGAATAGGGAGGATGGGAGGGAAACACAAGAGGGAGGAGATATGGGGATATGTGTATATGTATAGCTGATTCACTTTGTTATAAAGCAGAAACTAACATACCATTGTGGGGCAACTGTACTCCAATAAAGATGTTTTTAAAAAAAAAAACAAACCCAAGGTCATCAGAAAAAAAAAAGAAAAATGTAAACTATGGTGAAACATAGGCAAGTCCAAAGAGACAAAGGGAAGGTCAGCTTTTACTAGGGATTAGGAGAAATTTGGGGAGGGTTGTTGGAATAAAATTTATTGGAGAAGAATGAAAAGAAAAGCTACATTAATCAAAACAGTATGCTACTGGCACCAAGACAGACTTATAGATCAATGGAACACGATAGAAAGCCCAGAAATAAACCCACACACTTATAGTAAATTAACGTATGACAAAGGAGGCAATAATATACAATGGAGAAAAGACAGTCTCTTTAATAAGTGGTGCTGGGAAAACTGGACAGCTACATACATGTAAAAGAATGAAATTAGAACATTCTCTAACACCATATTCAAAAATAAACTCAAAATGGATTAAAAACCTAAATGTAAGACCAGATACTACAAAACTCTAGAGGAAAACATAGGTAGAACACTCTTTGACATAAGTCGCAGCAATAATTTTTTGAATCATCTCCTAAAGTAAAGGAAATAAAATAAAAAATAAACAAATGGGACCTATTTGAACTTAAAACCTTTTTCACAGCAAAGAAAACCATCGACAAACAAGAAGACAACCTACTGAATGGGAGAAAATATTTGCACGTGATGTGACCGATAAGGGATTAATAGCCAACATATATAAACAGCTCATACAACTTAACATCAAAAAAAAAAAAAACCCAATCAAAAAATGGGCAGAAGAACTGAACAGACATTCTTCCAAAGAGGAAATGCAGATGACCAACAGGCACATGAAAAGATGCTCAGCATCAGGGAAATGCAAATCAAAACCACAATGAGATATCACCTCACACCTGTCAGAGTGGCTATCATCAGAAAGAACACAAATAGCAAATGTTGGCGAGGATGTGAAGAAAAGGGAACACTTGTGCACTGTTAGTGGGAATGTAAATTGGTACAGCCACTGTGGAAAACAGTATGGAAGTTTCTCAAAAAACTGATAATAGAATTACCATATGACCCAGCAATTCCACCCCTTGGTATATATCCGAAAAAAAAAAAAAAAAAACCCCACTAATTCAAAAAGATACACACACCACAATGTTCATAGCAGCATTATTTACAATTGCTAAGATATGGAAGCAGCCTAAGTGTCCATCAACAGATGAATGGATAAAGAAGATGTGGTACTTATATACAATAGACTACTACTCAGCCATAAAAAGAACAAAATTTTGGCATTCACAGAAACATGGGTTGAAGTCATTTTCCAATGAATAAATGCAAAGGGGAAGAGTTCTGGTTTTGAAGGCATGTTGACTGTTCCTCTCGTTGGGTCCTCGCCACCTGTTCCTACATCAAAAAAAATACAACTACATGTGGAACAACCCCTACAGAACACCTACTGAACACTGGCAGAAGACCTCAGACTTCCCAAAAGGCAAAATCCCCATGTATCCGGGTAGGGAAAAAGAAAAAAGAAAAAACAGAGACAAAAGAATAGGAATGGAATGGGCACCTCTGGGAGGGAGGTGTGAAAGAGGAAAGTTTCCACACACTAGGGAGCCCCTTCACTGGCAGAGACGGGGCGGGGGGGTGGGCAGGGGTAAGCTTCAGAGCCACAGAGGAGAGTGCAGCAACAGGGGTGTACAGGGCAAAGCAGAGAGATTCCCGCACAGAGGATCGGTGTCGACCAGTACTCAGCAGCCCGAGAGGCTTCTCAGCTCACCCACTGGGGCGGGTGGGGGCTGGGAGCTGAGGCTTGGGCTTTGGAGGTCAGATCCCAGGGAGAGGACTGGGGTTGGCTGCATGAACACAGCCTGAAGGGGGCTAGTGCGCCACAGGTAGCTGGGAGGGAGTCAGAGAAAAAGTCTGGACCTGCCTAAGAGGCAAGAGACCATTGTTTTGGAGTGCTCAAAGAGAGGGGATTCCTTCCCTGTGTGCCCACAGAAGGCAGAGCACTGCCTAAGTGAGCTACAGAGAAGAGACAGGCACGAGCCACACCTATCAGCTCGGACCCCAGAGATGGGCATAAAATGCTAACGCTGCTGCCACTGCCACTAAGAATCCTGTGTGCAAGCACAGGTCACTACCCATACCCCCACCCCCACCCCAGGAGCCTGTGCAGCACACCACTGCCAGGGTCCCGAGATCCAGGGACAACTTCCCCAGGAAAACACATGGTGCACCTCAGGCTGTTGCAATGTCACACTGGCCTCTGCCGCCGCTGGCTCACCCCGCATTCCAATTATGACTACCGTACCCCTCCTTCTCCCCGGCCTGAGAGAGACAGAGAGACCTAATCAGCCGGTACTTTAACCCCCTCCTGTCTGGGCAGGAAAGAGATGCCTGAGGGCGACCTACACACAGAGTGGGGCCAAAACCAAAGCTGAACCCCAGGAGCTGTGCGAACAAAGAACAGAAAGAGAAATTTCTCCGAGCAGGCTCAGGAGCAGTGGACTAAATCCCCACAATCAACTTGATGAACCCTGCATCTGTGGAATACCTGAAAAGATGACAAACGTTCCCAAAATTGAGGTGGTAGACTTTGGGAGCAGCTGTACACTTGGGGTTTGCTGTCTGTGACTGATTTGTTTCTGATTTTTATGTTTATCTTAGTTTAGCTTTTAGTGCTTCTTATTACTGGTGGTTTTGTTTATTGGTTTGGTTGCTCTCTTCTTTTTTTATTTATTTATTTTTTTCTTCCTTTTTTTTTTAGTTCCTTTTCTTCTGAGCCGTGTGGCTGACAGGGTCTTGGTGCTCTGGCCTGGAGTCAGGCCTGAGCCTCCAAGGTGAGACAGCCAAGTCTAGGACACTAGACCACCAGAGACCTCTGTCTCAACACTAAGACCCAGTTCCACCCAACGGCCAGCAAGCTCTTGTGCTGGACACTCCTTGCCAAACAACTAGCAAGACATGAACACAACCCCACCCATTAGCAGAGACACTGTCTAAAAGCATACTAAGTTCACAGACACCCCAGAACACACCACCAGACGCAGCCCTGCCCACCAGAAAGACAAGATCCAGTCCCACCCACCAGAACACAGGCACATCCCCTCGACCAGGAAGCCTACACAACCCACTGAACCAACCTTAGCCACTGGGGGCAGACACCAAAAAAAAACGGGAACTATGAACCTGCAGCCTGCAAAAAGGAGACCCCAAACACAGTAAGTTAAACAAAATGAGAAGACAGAGAAATATGCAGCACATAAAGGAGCAAGGTAAAAACCCACCAGACCAAACAAATGAAGAGGAAATAGGCAGTCTACCTGAAAAACAATTCAGAATAATGATTGTAAAGATGATCCAAAATCTTGGAAACAGAATGAAGAAAATACAAGAAACATTTAACAAGGACCTAGAAGAACTAAAGAGCAAACAAACAATGATGAACAACACAATAAATGAAATTAAAAATTCTCTAGAAGGAATCAATAGCAGAATAACTGAGGCAGAAGAACAGATAAGTGACCTTAAAGATAAAATTGTGGAAATAACTGCTGTAGAGCAGAATAAAGAAAAAAGAATGAAAAGAAATAAGGACAGTGTCAGAGACCTCTGGGACAACATTTAATGCACCAAAATTCCAATTATACGGGTCCCAGAAGAAGAAGAGAAAAAGAAACGTTCTTAGAAAATATTTGAGAGATTATAGATGAAAACTTCCCTAACATGGGAAAGGAAATAGTCAATCAAGTCCAGGAAGCGCAGAGAATCCCATACAGGATAAATCCAAGGAGAAACACGCCAAGACACATATTAATCAAACTATCAAAAATTAAATCCAAACAAAAAATATTAAAAGCAGCAAGGGAAAAGCAACAAATAACATACAAGGGAATACCCATAAGGTTAACAGCTGATCTTTCAGCAGAAATTCTGCAAGCCAGAAGGGAGTGGCAAGACATCTTTAAAGTGATCAAAGGGAAAATCCTACAACCAAGATTACTCTACCCAGCAAGGATGTCATTCAGATTTGACGGAGAAATTAAAACCTTTACAGACAAGCAAAAGTTAAGAGACTTCAGCACCACCCAACCAGCTTTACAACAAATACTAAAGGAATTTCTCTGTGCAGGAAACACAAGAGAAGGAAAACACCTAAAAAACAAACCCAAAACAATTATGAAAATGGTAATAGGAACACAGATATTGATAATTACCTTAAATGTAAATGGATTAAATGCTCCAATCAAAAGACATAGACTGGCTGAATGGATAGAAAAACAAGACCCGTATATATGCTGTCTACAAGAGACCCACTTTAGACCTAGGGACACATACAGACTGAAAGTGAGGGGATGGAAAAAGATATTCCATGCAAATGGAAATCAAAGGAAAGCTGGAGTAGCAATTCTCATATCAGACAAAATAGACTTTAAAATAAAGACTATTATAAGAGACAAAGAAGGAGAATACATAATGATCAAGGGATCAATCCAACAAGAAGATATAACAATTGTAAATATTTATGCACCCAACAACATAGGAGCACTTCAATACATAAAGCAAATACTAACAGCCGTAAAAGGGGAAATTGACAGTAACACAATCATAGTAGGGGACTTTAACACCCCACTTTCACCAATGGACAGATCATCCAAAATGAGAATAAATAAGGAAACACAAGCTTTAAATGACACATTAAACAAGATGGACTTAATTGATATTTACAGGACATTCCATCCAAAACCAACAGAATACACTTTCTTCTCAAGTACTCATGGAACATTCTCCATGATAGATCATATTTTGGGTCACAAATCAAGCCTTGGTAAATTTAAGAAAATTGAAATTGTATCAAGTATCTTTTCTGACCACAAGGCTATGAGACTAGACATCAATTACAGGGAAAAAAAACTGTAAAAAATACAAACACATGGAGGCTAAACAATACACTACTAAATAACCAAATGATCACTGAAGAAATCAAAGAGGAAATAAAAAAATACCTAGAAACAAATGACAATGAAAACACAATGACCCAAAACCTATGGGATGCAGCAAAAGCAGTTCTAAGAGGGAAGTTTATAGCAATACAATCTTACCTCAAGAAACAAGAAAAATCTCAAACAAACTAAACTTACACCTAAAGCAATTAGAGAAAGGAGAACAACAACAACAACAAAGAAAACAAAGTTAGCAGAAGGAAAGAAATCATAAACATCAGATCACAAATAAATGAAAAAGAAATGAAGAAAACTATAATGAAGATCAATAAAACTAAAAGCTGGTTCTTTGAAAAGATAAACAAAATTGATAAATCATAGCCAAACTCATCAAGAGAAAGAGGGAGAAGACTCAAATCAACAGAATTAGAAATGAAAAAGAAGTAACAACTGACACTGCAGAAAATACAAAGTATCACGAAAAATTACTACAAGCAACTATATGCCAATAAACTGGACAACCTGGAAGAAACAGACACATTCTAAGAAAAGTAAAACCTTATGAGACTGAACCAGGAAGAAATACAAAATATAAACAGACCAATCACAAGCACTGAAATTGAAACTATGATTTTAAATCTTCCAACAAAAGCCCAGGAACAGATAGATTCACAGGCAAAGTCTATCAAACATTTAGAGAAGATCTAACACCTATCCCTCTCAAACTCTTCCAAAATATAGCAGAGAGAGGAACACTCCCAAACTCATTCTACGATGCCACAATCACCCTGATACCAAACCAGACAAAGATGTCACAGAAAAAGAAAACTACAGGCCAATATCACTGATGAACATAGATGCAGAAATCCTCAACAAAATACTAGCAAACAGAATCCAACAGCACATTAAAAGGATCATACATCATGATCAAGTGGGGTTTATCCCAGGAATGCAAGGATTCCTCAATATATGCAAATCAATGTGATACACCATATTAAAAAACTGAAGGAGAAAAACCATATGATCATCTCAATAGACGCAGAAAAAGCTTTCAACAAAATTCAACACCCATTTATGATAAAAGCTCTCCAGAAAGTAGGCATAGAGGGAACCTACCTCAACATAATAAAGGCCATATATGACAAACCCACAGCCAACATCGTTCTCAATGGTGAGAAACTGAAACCATTTCCTCTAAGATCAGGAACAAGACAAGGTTGCCCACTCTCACCACTATTATTCAACATAGTTTTGGAAGTTTTAGCCATGCCAATTAGAGAAGAAAAAGAAATAATAGGAATCCAAATCAGAAAAGAAGAAGTAAAACTGTCACTGTTTACAGATGACACGATACTATACATAGAGAATCCTAAAGATCCTATCAGAAAACTACTAGAGCTAATCAATTAATTGGGTAAAGTAGCAGGATACAAAATTAATGCACAGAAATCTCTTGTATTCCTATAAAATAACGACAAAAAATCTGAAAGAGAAATTAAGGAAACACTCCCATTTACCATTGCAATAAAAGAATAAAATACCTAGGAATAAACCTACCTAAGGAGACAAAGACTTGTATGCATAAAACTATAAGACACTGATGAAAGAAATTAAACATGATAGAAACAGATGGAGAGATATACCATGTTCTTGGATTGGAGGAATCAATATTGTGAAAATGGCTATCCTACCCAAAGCAATCTACGGATTCAATGCAATCCCTATCAAACTACCAATGGCATTTTTCACAGAACTAGAACAAAAAATTTCACAATTTGTATGGAAACACAAAAGATACCGAATAACCAAAGCAATCTTGAGAAAGAAAAATGGAGCTGGAGGAATCAGCCTCCCTGACTTCAGACTATACTACAAAGCTACAGTAATCAAGATGGTATGGTATGGCACAAAATCAGAAATATAGATCAATGGAACAGGATAGAAAGCCCAGAGATTGTCCCACACACATATGGTCACCTTATCTTTGATAAAGGATGCAAGAATATACAGAGAAAAGACAGTCTCTTCAATAAGTGGTGCTGGGAAAACTGGACAGCTACATGGAAAAGAATGAAATTAGAACACTTCCTAATACCATACAAAAAAATAAACTCAAAATGGATTAAAGACCTAAATGTAAGGGCAGACACTATAAAATTCTTAGAGGAAAACATAGGCAGAACACTCTATGACATAAATCACAGCAAAATCCTTTTTGACCTGCCTCCTAGAGAAATGGAAATAAAAACAAACAAATGGGACCTGATGAAACTTAAAAGCTTTTGCACAGCAAAGGAAACCATAAGCAAGATGAAAAGACAACCCTCAGAATGGGAGAAAATATTTGCAAACAAAGCAATTGTCAAAGAATTAATCTCCAAAATATACAAGCAGCTCATGAAGCTCAATGTCAAAAAACAACCCAAACCAAAAATGGGCGGAAGGCCTAAATAGACATTTTTCCAAGGAAGATATACAGATTGCCAACAAACACATGAAAGGATGCTCAATGTCACTAATCATTAGAGAAATGCAAATCAAAACCACAATGAGGTATCCCCTCACAACGATCAGAATGGCCATCACCAAAAATTCTACAAACAATAAATGTTGGAGAGGGTGTGGAGAAAAGGGAACCCTCTTGCACCATTGGTGGGAATGTAAATTGATACAACCACTATGGAGAACAGTATGGAGGTTCCTTAAAAAACTAAAAATAGAACTACCATAGGACACAGCAATACCACTACTGGGCATATACCCTGAGAAAACCATAGTTCAAAAAGAGACATATACCACAATGTTCACTGCAGCACTATTTACAATAACCAGGATATGGAAGCAACCTAAGTGTCTATTGACAGATGAATGGATAAAGAAGATGTGGCACATATATACAATGGAATATTACTCAGCCATAAAAAGAAATGAAGTTGAGTTATTTGTAGTGAGGTGGATGGACCTAGAGTTTGTCATACAGAGTGAAGTAAGTCAGAAAGAGAAAAACAAATACCATATGCTAACACATACATATGGAGTCTAAAAACAAAAAATGGTTCTGATGAACCTAGGGGCAGGACAGGAATAAAGATGAAGACGTAGAGAATGGACTTGAGGACACGGGGAGGGGGAAGGGTAAGCTGGGACGAAGTGAGAGAGTGGCACTGACATATATACACTACCAAATGTAAAATAGATAGCTAGTGGGAAGCAGCCGCATAGCACAGGGAGATCAGCTCAGTGCTTTGTGACCACCTAGAGGGGTGGGATAGGGAGTGTGGGAGAGAGGCGCAAGAGGGAGTGGATATGGGGATATATGTATACATATAGCTGATTCACTTTGTTATACAGCAGAAACTAACACAACATTGTAAAGCAATCATACTGCAATAAAGATGTTATAAAAAAGCAAAAAATTTTTTTAAAAAAAGAGCACATCATGAAACCATGTTCAGTTGAAGTGGAAGAGACATAGAGATCATAGACATAGACATGCAGACTCTCAGGCCAGCCCCAGACGGACTGAAACAGAATCCACATTAAACAAGATCCTCAGGTGATTCACATGCATATTAAAGTTTGAGAAGTGTTGATCTAAATCAACTACCTAATTTCACGATAAGTCAACTGACTTCTCTAAGTTCTCACAGCAGATTAGTGGCTGAATTGGACTAGATCTCGGGTCTTCTGATTACTAAAACTGTACCACACTACCTCTTAAATACCACTGATTCACTTTTATATTTAGCTAGTTTATCCAGCTTTCATTTCCACATAGGATAGTAGGCACTGACATATAGTAGGCGCTGACATAAAAATACACCAGTATTTGTGTTACAAATTCACTTCTTTTACCCACTACTATGTATTATTTTGATAACATGGATTCACTGTATTCTATACAATGATAAGCCTTTTTATCTTTCATTCCTTGAAGTAATTAACTCACCAGGACTTTCTCTTGTCCAAATAACGACAGGAGTAGAGCTTCTCTTTAGTGCCTTCTACTCACCTCTTCCCTTCCCACCCCCCTTTTAGGACTCCATCAACTGGATTTACAACTAGTCTCTCTAACTAATAATATTTTATTTAAAAGTCCTATACCTACATCTATAAATGGAAATAATCTAAAGTTTTTATTTTAGTTTATATCTTGGTGAAAATCTTGAGATTAAAATTATGATTGCTTCATAAAACGAATTGGGGAGTTTGATCAATTATCTTGAAATCTGTGGATCTCCTAAATGAAGAATTTTGTGGGTCATACTCTGTGGCTCCTCTATATTTTGAACACTTTTACAAGGTCATCCTATTTGAAGGATCAAAACTAACTAAAATCAAAAGCGGAATAATTCTTTTAGATAAAATATACTTCCATGTTTGCATCTTTCTGGTACCTCTTGAGCAGACTGGGGCAAGGACAGAGGAATGGAGAAGGAGAAATATGCCCCTCAGACCTCCCACTCCATCCCTCACTGTCTTCTACCCTGAAATAGATAGTCTCACATATCTGTAATGCCGTTTATCTACCCATTATCTCCACCCATGACATATCCGTTAGCATTCTTCCAACTTTTTATCCTGTATCAAGCAGCTAAAGAAACCCAGCCTAAGAGTCCTAGGTTCCATTGCAGTACATTCTTGGGGTTTTTCCATTTCAGCGCTCTCAAAGTAGGGAAGGAACATTTGGACAGCTCACAGTCACACTCAGGCCATCTGACGAGGGATATGTCAGCAGGCACGGGAGCATCTGTGGGGGACTCTGAGGCCCTCCCTGATCTAGAAAGATATGGTCATGATTCATGTTTCTGCAGCAAATGACAAGAGAAAGAATATAGCCTGCCACTTATTAGCAACTGTCCCTGCTGTCTTTGTCCTCACATGCTGTATTTCCCAGTTTAGAACTGTCTCATAACCTCAGGAGTAGCCTGCATTTAGAATTTCCTGGGTAACAAAGAAAAACCTATAATTTTATCGCTACCACTCCTGCCCCTCAGTTTTCTTTGAGAAATTTTTGTGATTGGAAGAAGCTAAGGAATATATAGGAAGTCTGAAGAGTCTTAAAATTTATTGCTCAAAGACAAATGTTTCCCTATCTTGATTAATAGGTCAAGCAGGCAATTGCTTCTGTAACGTGGTCTGAAGACATTAATCAACAAAAGGTCTGCTTACCTCATACATTTCCCTCTCTCTGGCCTGAAATTCGGCCACTAATTTGCTGATGGGAGGGCCCTCCTTCTCTTTCTGTGTTGCAGGGATGGAAGGGACATGAGACAATGCATCCGAATTCGCGTCTCCCTCAGTTTGCCCAGGACTAACCTTGCTCTGAATTTTTCACGTATGTTCAGGAGGGTAGAGGGGGTTCCAGTTGGGTACTGGGGGCCATAGGGAGGAGGATGCTTGGGAGAGAGTAGGACTCACAGAGAGACAAACTTTTCTAAACTGGAAGATACCCATCCTAATGCAATACTCTATAAAATCCAGGAAGAAGCAAAGTTTGCAATGACTCTCGGCCTCCTCCAGCTCCAAGAATTTCCTTCTCTTGACAAGGGAACACTTTTCCCACCCAGCAAACTGAGTAGGAGAATAAGGAGGTGTAGAAAAAAAAGAAAAGGAGCAAGCAACCCTTTCTGAGGTAGCCTGAAAATAGAAAATAGCTTATTTATGTACATGTTAATTTTATGCAAGTAATCCCAGAATTATAAGTTGCTTTTACTATTCAGCATGTGGATCTGTGGAGAAATCTTCCTATTATTCCAATACCAAAGAAGTGACCAAACAATCTGAGAATTACAATAAAATATGGGAACAGTGACAAGGTGGTCTCAGAGGTATCTGTAGGCACCGTTGTTAGTTCACTCTTCACGTTCTGAGTTGAAGATACAGAGAGGCCCAATCTATACAGACAGATCCAGGAGCCTGAACTCCCTAGAGAACACGTTTGTTCATTCCTTCATCCATTCAACAAATACTAAGTAATTTGTAATATGAACCAGGAATGCCTACTATGGGCTAGTCACTGGCAGCCCAGATATTAAAACACTGCTCTCGACAGTCAAAAAACTGAAAATCACAATGGGATGTGGTAAACTGTAGAGGTAGAAATGGCAGGGTCTTGGGGCAGAATAAAGAAATGGCATCCAACTTAGAGAAAGAGGAGTGTGTACGTGCGTGCCTGTGTGTGTGTGTGTGTGTGTGTGTGTGTGTGTGTGTGTGTTGAGGAATAACATGGCACGCATTGGGGAACAAAAGAAACTTTCTTGCTGGAGAATATACTGTGAGGAGGATGCCAGGAAATTAACCTGGAGAAGCTAGCAGGGGTCACTCATGAAGAGCAGTGTATACCATGTTAAGGAATGTGCACTTCACCCTGCAAATAAAAACTGGGGAGCCATGGACAGAATTCAGTCAAGGGCATACTACAGTCAAACTTAGTTATGAAGTGCAATCCTCTGCCAGCTGTCTGGAAGATGATTTGAAGGAGGTAAACAATGGAGGTTGGGAGAGCAATTAGGAGTTGTTGTTGTGGTTAGGAGAGAGGTGATAGGAGCCTGAAGTAGGGAAGTGGTTGTGGGGATGAGACAGGAATAGAATGAGAGCTCTATGGGAGGCGAAACCAGCCACGTTGGGAGGTAGATTGAATGAGAAGGGAAGAAAGGGAGATGCTCAGGATGGCCCTCAAATGTCTTACTTAAGTGATTAGTAAATGGTGGGGCCACCAATCTAGCTAGAGAACACAGGAGGAAGTTTGGTAAGAAAGATGACGAATTCAGCATAGTCATTTAGGTTTGTTGGGGTGAGTAGCAACCTGGTGTCGACTTCCAGCAAGTCATTCAACAGAAGGATCTGAAAGATCTCTGCAAGAGGTCTGAGATTTCGGAGTTAGCAGCAGCACGGTGATGGTTTAAACCGTAAAAGTGGGTGCACTGACCCTGAGAGAATATGTAAAATGAGAAGAGAGCTGAACTAAAAATGTAAGCTTTAAGGAACACCAAAATGTAAGGGGTGAGAAGAGAGAGTAGTGTCCATCCACAGGAGATCTAGAGGAAGGGTCATAAAGAAAAACCAGAAGAGTGAGACTACATGAAAGCCAAAATAGGAAAGAGATTCAATAACCTGCATCAAATGCAACAGAAGTACAGCAAAACATAAGGTCTTAAACATCCCATTGGATGTGGTAGTTAAGAGATCATTGGTAATTTTAACTTGATCATTTTAATGGAATGATGGCACCAGAAGCCAAGTTAAGAGACTTAAAAAGAAATGGGAAGTGAAGAAGTAGAGACAGAAAGTACAGCCCACTCTAAAGAGTTTGCATGAGAAAGGAAGAGGTTGTTGAGAGCTAGAAGATGTGGATTCAAGGGAAGCTTCTGACATCAGAGGCAACTTGAGCAAGCTGATAGACTTAGAGGGGGAGAACTAGAAGATACAGGATAGAGGGGGATGAATGATGTGACAAAGTTCCAGAAAAGGCAGGAAGCACCAGGATCAAGAGCACAGGTGAAGGGATTAACCTTGAAATGAGGTGAGAGTCAGGAAGAGCAATCATTTTCCTGGGAGGTTGCTGCATGGAAGGATGAGCAGCCTCTACGAGTGAGGACTGCAGAGGAAGTTGAGACTTTGAGGAGATCCAGGTCTCCGTTAAGAAAAGGAGGTGGAAGAGTTTTCTGAAAACTCCTTGGGGAAGAAAGAGTGTATGTTAACAGCTGATAGGGGGCTAAATGTCACCAACACCCTCAAAGAATTCTCAGGTCCTTGGTAGGGGTAGAAAACAGTCTGACTTAAACTCAGTAGATGTTTCAATAAATCTGAGAGTCCTCCATCTAATGAGGAAGGATTTCAATGGGACCATGACTTCTACAGCCTATAAAACGTTAACAGTACCATTGCTAATGCAAGGAAACCTTCTTATGCCAGAGTAAATAAAAAATAAAGGTGTGAGCTTAGATATGAGACAAGGTGGCTCTGAACAGGAATTTATGTTTCTGCTAAGCTGGCTTCTGGTCACTCACACTCTTTGTCTTTTTTCATTTAAATTTCTGGGTCCTTTTCCCATTATGGTGACTATTCACTTGACAGATGATAGAAGGCCAGCTAAGGATGGAGTATGATTAGCATATAAACAAGATTTTAAAATAGCTGGAACAGAGAAGGACTTCAGAGCCTGCTAATCACTGGAGACTTGACCTCGAGAGAAAGTGCACTTGGGCAATTCTCAGCCAACCCTAAGAATGCCCTGCCTTGCCTCCGGTGACCTAGAGTGAGTCACCATTTAACTTGGCTATAAGCTGCCACCGCACCTTTAATTTAGCTCTAATATTCTAAAAAAAAAACAACAACAAAAAGCTTAGGCACAAATATAGAGTACTTGAAGGAAATGCGGAATAGTGTAAAAGTGAAGACTTAGACTCAGACCAGAGTCAAATGGCAGTTACCATGCCAAGCTTTATTTCCCTTAGCAAGTTACCAGAACTCTGAGTAAGAGAAGTCACCAACTACGCTAAGTCATCTGTGGGCCAAGTCCTTTACGTACATAACCAGAATATCCCCAACTCTACCAGCTTCCTGGCTCAGCTGCCCCCAGTGTAATAGTCTGAGCCCCTACCTAACCATCCTAAGTTAGAGAAGTCAGTTATCTTTTCCAGAATTTCCCAGGTGGATGCAAATGTTCTTCGAACTCCTGCTGTCAGCGCATTTCTTACCCCCTTTCACCATCTCCCTTCTGAGATGCTGTCCTCTCTCCTTTTCCGGTGTTGAGTGGATATGGCCCCTGCTCCTTAGGCCTCCACACAGCACGAACAGAAAGCTTTCCCTGAAAGTCTGTGATAATGGAGGCAACTGCAGACCAGAGGCAGACTGAAGTGGAATATCACACATCAGGCCAGGCAGCATCTCTTGCTAATCCTCCATGTACCCGTGATCTCAACCTGCCATTGTGAGCTTTCCACCATCCTCTCTTTCCTCTGCTTTCCAGGGCCAGGAAACAGACATTTCCTCTTACTTTATTACTCAGGGAATTTCCAGGTCCCCTTGGTGCACTGCCTCATCCCCCCTGTGCATTACCTTCAACAACTACAGAGGGCTCTCTATGTGAGTTTCTACTCTGGGCTCTACCCCAAACAACACAAAGAATCATCAGAGCTTTGAAACAGCAAATTTTCTGGCACGAGCCACAGGTCACATGTGTGGTCTGAGATCACTGTCCCATAAGTAGCTATCATAAGTAGAAAGGAAGGGAATAGAAAAGTTATTCTCTCCCTGTCCACGCAAAGGCCTGGGTCCTGAGGTTCCGGGATTCTATTTTCCTGTTATACATATATCACTTTAAATCCTCACAATGACATTCTAAGACATGCATTATTATCTCCATTTCACAGATGAGGAAGTTTAAGCTGAGAGAACTGAAATAATTTGCCCAGGGTCATAAAGCTAATAAGTAACAGAGTTACAATTAGAACTCAGTGGTAAACTGCTGCTCCCTCTTGGAAGTCCAGCTAGCTTGAGACCATGCTGTGAGGAAGCCCAATCAGCCACATGGAGAAAGACAAAAGCCTCACAGAGAAGCATCAAGAAGCCAGGCATGTGAGTGAAGCCTTCTAAGACTTTCCAGCCTATGTTAGGCAGCAGCTGACTACAGACAAGCGAATGACCCCAGCCAATGTCACATTGGACAAAATTATCTGGCCAAAACCTACCCAAATTTCTTACCATTCCTGTTTTTAAATCCAAAATGTGAGAGGCCTTCAGGAGGCTCCACTAAGGAAGATAGGTCACTCAGAAACCAGACTGCTTTCTCACAGACTCATTTCTCCTGAAGAATCTGCCTGCGCAGTTGGCAAAGAATGACGTAGCCCTGTAGGACCAGAAGAAACGCCCTAAGGTAGAGCAGATTCTGGCTGAGAACGGACCCAAACCATAGCTTTAAATCTCAGGAAAGAAATCTACTTATATTTCTGTCTACCCATTTCATTGCTACAGTGTGTGTGTGTGTGTGTGTGTGTGTGTGTGTGTGTGTGTGTGTGTGTGTGTGCACTTATGCTTAGGGTCCTCTATGCAGACAAGCAATTTCACCACTTGTGTTCCATCTCCATAAACCTGAGAAATGGCCTCCTATGTTCATTCATGTAAAACATGTTCACAAAGCAGCTTCTGTGTAGCAGGAGCCATTCTAGGCCCAATGGATTCCACCACAAAAAGGGCAGGCATGGCTCTGCCTGCTCTCAAGGAACTTCAGCTAGGAAACCAAGCAAGAAATAAGGAAACGAATCAATAAAATATAAAAATTACGGGTTCATAGTAAGAATTATGAAGAAAACAATGTGAGATCTAGGGCTCCAGCATGATGGAGGGAGGTGGGGTATGGCAGGGAACAGTGTCTAGTTTTAAAGTCCCCTCTGAAAAACTGACTTTTGAGTAAAGACTTGAATGAATCCAGGGAGGGAACTGAGTGGAGAAATGGAGGAAGAATATTCCAGGAGGAGGCGAAAGCACACGTAAAGGCCCTGAGGAAGAAATAGGCTGGGGCTACTCTTGGAGAGCAAGAGGGCTGTGTGGCTGGAGTGGAGGCGGGGAAGTGGGGAGACTGGGGAGATGAATGGGGGTCACGTGGTGGAGCCTTCACACCACAGTGGGGAGAGTGGATGCTCTTCTAGTGTGTTGTGGGAAGGCATTGGAGGGCTTTGAGCAGCACACTCTGGCCCGCTGTGTGAAAAATAGACTCTAGAGGGGATCAAGTGGAAGCAGAGAAATTGGGCTTTTTTTTAACAGTAATGTGAAGTTGATTCCAGCTATAATGCAGGGTAGTCTGATTTTAAGGTAGCATCACATGGCATACTTCTGAGTCCATCCCCGAGATATTCTGTTGTACTTATCTCTGTCTGTTTTATCGATCTGTGCAATCTCTGGCACTAGGGGCTCATCTGGGTTTGGATCACATGGCAGTGAACAAATGGATAAAAGAACTTTAGAAACAGTTAATATTTGGATGATAAATTCTTGTTGTAAATGCAACCTTAGGTGGTTTGAAGGGGTAGTCTGTAGGAAAATGAACTGTCAAAAAGAATACACCGCCTTGATATGGGCTGTCACTAGGTCCCATAATTCTGGCTTGCCAATGAAACATGTCATCCCCAACTGGATCTGCAGAACATTGTCTAGACTGCAATTGTCTAGAAGAGCAGTGAGAGTGGCCTGAACTGGAGTGGTAAGAAGTGATAAGACAGGGGATGTTTTGAAGGTGGAGTGCCTCAATTACGCACACATAATTATTATTCAGATCCAGTTCCTCAGCTCTGAGATGTGGAAGCATTTTCACTTTTTAAACTGATGATGAAAAATGCTGAGCTGGGTACTCCATCAGTGGCTCGGGAGGCAGTGTTTGGCATTCCAAGCCTGCCCCCGGACTGCAGAGATGCCCAAATCACCAGGACAGCTCTAGGATGGGGAGATGAGCGGATTTTATTTGGTCCCAGAGGAAAGCTCCATATAATCATGTGCCAGGGCTGCCTGTTGGTTCCTGCCTAGGTGGACAGATCAGACAACTTTCCAGTCAGTCACACAACGATCCATTGAGTTTGTCCTATCTGCCATCTTGGAGGAGGGAGATCTGAGTTTTGTGGCATGTTCTTTGGAGAATGACGTAATTAAATTTTCTGAAGCCTGACTAATATTCCTTAATAGGTAGAACTAGTTTCTGGGCAGAGGAGGACCAGTTTGTATGAGGAACCCAGGATCTTCTAAGAAGGAAGTAACCTGGTCCCCTGTTTTCCCTCAAGATTTAAAATTAGGGGGAAAAATGGTGGCCCTGACCATGTTTCATTGGCAGAAGGAGATTCCAAAGGCAGGAAAGGCAAAGGGATGCCATGATGGGGACACCAGCTGATCACAGGAGCCTGAGGTTCGTGGGGCTGGGCCAGTTCTGGGAGAGCAGTGGTTGAGGCACAAAGCCTCGCAGTGCAGTTCCAGGGCCTGTGGCTTAGAGAGCCATAACTTCAGAGCCCAAGCATGGGGTTCCTCAATGGAATGGTAGTGATGAGAGTCTAGATCTGTGAAGACATCACAGTATTACAAACAGCTTCCAACAGTGGAGCCATGTGACAGCAAGAAAAACAAGCAGCACAGGATTGATCAGATACCACTTTGTCACCTCCCGGTGTTTGAACATATCTCTGGATCCCTTTGGACTGAATGAGCCCCTAGTCTTCATGGACAGTGGGAGAAGGAAGGGCCTTCGGATGAGCTCTGTACTTCCTGAGAATGAGGACAGATGAGGGCCCTACTGATTAACTGAGGAGATAAAAAGCACCACATATTTGGTAATGGACATATACATGGTATGGTGTATGGTATACCATATACATGGTAAGATACCTCTACAGAGAGAGAGAGAACAGACTGTCCTATATCACAAAAATGTGGCACTGGCTACATTTACTAGTAAGGAAATGGGTAATTTATCTTTTTACTTGTTTTTGTTTTCAGATTTTCTACAATGGACATGCATTACTTTTTCCAGAAAAGAAAAAAAAGTAAATTAAAGAAGAGAATATTTTAGTCCACACCCCTCACCCTGCCAGCAAGTGCCCCTGTGGGTGACCTCAGGAACCCATAACCACTGATGACTTCCGGGAGCTCTTCTGGCTCCTATGATGGTCAGAGGTGATGACTCCTAGGCCAGTGAGTAGCTAGAGCCTGCTGTCCTCTCAGCAGGCATCCTGGCCAGCCTGACCTCAGAGTTAAGGTGAGTTTCCCCAGCCCAGGACAGGATGGTGGCAGGACCCTCCTCCACCTCCTGTTGTTGATCTGGGCTCCCTCAACTGTTCAGGGGCTCCACGAGGAGACCACTGAGGGATGTCAGGTGGGGATTCCCATATAAGTCCTCTGACTCCACACGTGTACTTTACAGAGAGAGTTTCGCTTCAAGTACCAGGCATCACACTCACAGAGCAACAAATAGAACCTCTCTTGTGAGATTTGCATGCCACAGCCTATCCTCTTGGGTTCACTTCGTTGCCACAAACATTTATATATTACCTTTACATGGTCAGAGCTCTGAGCTGAAGGCTGAGGGGGACAAAGATGAAAACCCTGACTCTCTGCCTTCAAAGAACCTCCAGCCCAGAGGGAAGCAGGAGACGTAGAAAAGGCTCTGACACAGGAAGAACGCACTCTGAAAACAGAAACCAGCAGGTCAGCTCGTGACTGACTCCCTGCTACACCAGCCAAAACTACTTCTGGTATCAGGTCCTGCCTTCAACACTTTTCTCAGATGAGTCCCCTGGCATGCATTCCCACTACGTCTGCAATGGTTCTGCCCTCTCCAGCTCTCACCAAGACCCGCACACCAGCCTCAGACCATCGTTCAATCCAAGAGGCACTGCCAGAATTTTTCTAAAATCCCCTCTCTTCCTTGAAAGTATTCAACAGCCTCCTCTGACCTTCTGTATGAAGTCTTAACTCTTTGACACGGCATTCGGTGCCTTTCCTGATATAACCTATCTTTCCTATCTTTTTCTTACTGCCCTCTAGCCCCTAGCAAACCCC
Source organism: Pseudorca crassidens (assembly GCF_039906515.1). Taxonomy (NCBI): domain Eukaryota; kingdom Metazoa; phylum Chordata; class Mammalia; order Artiodactyla; family Delphinidae; genus Pseudorca; species Pseudorca crassidens. The sequence continues at coordinate 130,361,124 of NC_090297.1, read as the reverse complement.
TACAGCCATTCCCTGCGCCCTCCCTGACCCCAGCCAGAACACTCCGACAAGACCAGACTTATCAACATTCCTCAAATACAACACAGCCTAGAAGATCCTTTTCCTTAATCTCTGCTTGTCAGGAGTCTATTTATTCTTCAAGGTGCAATTTCAATGTCTCCTTTTCCACAGAGCCTTCTTCAGATCTTGAGTCAGAATTAATCCTGCCTTGGACCATAACAGTACTTTGCTTATATCTTCTTAATTGCACTCATCATATGCTTTGCCATCCTCCGCTTAACCTTGAGCTCCCAGAAAACAAACATCACATGTCATTCCCCTTGGTGTCCCCCCACAACACAGGTCCTAGCAGACAGAAGACACTTGTTTGTTACTTATTGAATCAAGATGCAAGTCATTCTTATGTTTTCAATACAAAAAAAAAAATTTAAGAAGTATCTTGGCTCAGGCATTGGTTCACAGATCCTAGATGGTTATGAGGTACTAATCGGTCCAAGGATTGATACCCTGATATAAATCTTTACAATTTAATTTTGTTCAGTGAATTTGCTTACATTGATCTCTCCCCCCCGCACCTGCCACACACACACACACACAGATATATAGATATATACATATATATGTACATACACATACACAATATTGATTTTGTTGTTTCCCTAGAGAACCCTGACTAATAAAGCAATCAACTCTGGACAGGCTGGAAAACTAAGCAGCTCCTGCCAGTACAGAGGGCCTGGCCCCAGTGGATACTGCATGTCAATTCAGTACAATTATTCATATAGGAACACTTGTTCCCAAGCCCTTATATTTCTTCCACATGGAGAGACAGCCATTAGTGTGACACTCCTGACCGTCTCCACCCCTCACTCACCCAGTTGGTGAGTTAAATGGAGAAACTAGATGAGTTACCCACCCTCCTCCTCTTCTTTCTGTTCCCCTTTGCCTTTTCATGTTCTAAGTCTTACCTGGAAAAATGTCCAGCTGTACCCGTGGCAGGGCAGACAAGTCTGCCTAACGCTGTACTCAGCTGGCAGGGCCATTTGATTCTCATTATAAGCTGCATCTTCCAACTTAGCCTCTACCAGTAATAAAGAAAAATTTTTTTTCTCCATTTTTACTGTTTTATTTCCTGTTCAGAACCCTCAGCAGAGAAGAGGTCCCCAGGTAATACTCATATCTTGACTTCACAGCTTCTGAAGTGTCCACCTAAGGAACAGCCCACAAGGCGTCCTCAGACATCTCCTAACGGCCCTGGAGTGGCCTTGAGGTTGTAAGTCCAACCCCCCTTGGTACCGAGGAGGATTATTATACTTGCTTCTGCCTGTGGGAAGATCTGAGGGGCAAATCAGAACATGTATGTGAAATTTTCTGTAAAGCATATCCCAGTATGTAAATATGAGGTGGAATTATTGTTGCAGTTGTTGTAATCCTGCTAGTGTAGGGTACCAGAGGCCCACCCTACTAACTTCTACCAACTGTTTCCCGGCATCTTTAGGAGCTGTCTAACATGTGCTCCACCAACGCACCAGCTACCATGTGGCTCCGGCAAAGCACTTCCCATAACATCCTCCACGTCCCACCAGACACTCAGTTACCTGCGGCAAGATATGGAAGAGCACGCTTCCCCTCCCTCCACGTGGGGTTACAAGTTTCTCAGACTCCTGAAGCAGGATGTTCCTGCCCAGTGTCATGTGGAGTTTACAAGAACTCTGCAACCTCTTGCAGCCAGTTCCCTCTCCCCTAGGGCAGCCGCCAGGGCTCAGACAGGTTTGCATGACAGATGCTGGGCTCACCCCATCACTCCTCCCCTCAGAAACCCAAGGCTCTGTTACCAGGCCAAGATGGTGGTGCTTGGTTCCTGCTTCCAGAGGACAAGGGATCTTCTGGGAGGCTCCTGAGTCCCCTGGCTGGATCACTGGACCAATTTGCCAGAGATGCCCACACATGGCTGAATCCCAGGGGTGGATAGAGTACACCCTATATTATAATTCATGACTGACGTGACCAGGCCTCAGGTCCCCCCTACAGCAGTTACACAGGTGCCCTCAATAAAGAGGGCCCTCCTGATCTCATCCCTATTTCCTGGCCAGCCCACTTTCAAACCCAACCTCTGGGTTCCCCTCGACTCCTTCTCTCTCTCTCTCTCCCCCTCCCTCTCTTTCTCCCTCTTTCTCCCCCCAACCTCCCTCCCTCCCTCCCTCCATCTCTCCTTCACTTGTCCAAGTAGAGGGGGTGGGGTAAGAAGGGTGAAAGGTGGGGAAGGCACAAGCAAGAATCCACCTGGGGATACTCTCCCTCCATCGCTCAAGCAGATAATGTATTTTATATTTTGCCAGTCCTCAGAGAGAGAGTTGGGAGCTTTCACCCTGTGCTGCGTGCACTCACCTCCCTTGGGAAGAAGGCAACATTCCAGCATAGAGCGATCCCACACCCACGGTAAGCTATGCAGCCTTAATTCTCAGGCAGTCACGATTTCTGTGGACGGGGCCAGAAGGATGGAGAGCGTGTGAGACGGATGGTGCACCTGCCCTTTAAACTTGGCCAGAGAGAAGAGAAACTCTGCTTTCTAGATGTGGCAACAGCAATACCATCTTGGGCTACTGGCTCCACTTTGTGGAACATTCTTGCACAGTAAGTCTCATCCCGTCTGCCAGCCGGAGCCAGCTGGTTTCCTTCTCTGTAGGTCATTCTCTAGGGAAGGTTGGGGTGGGGGAGGAGAGACTGGGCAGGAGAAGGGTGTTTAGAGCATGAAAAGGTTCAGGAAGGGTTTTGTTCTCTTCCAAAAAAGGACTGAGTCAGCAGAGCCTGGGAATTCCCCTTCACAAACCGGTGGTGTTGAGGACACAGACAAGGGATGCTATAAATTTAGCACTGATTGTCCCTCATCTGGACCATAAGAGGCCTCTGATGCCTTTACTTCATCCCTGCTGCTGGAACATATGTGGCAAATGCTGTGATTGCAAACTCCTAGGGAACACAGCTTGGGAGCAAGCTGGACCCTCACTCTATGAGGGAGTGCAGAGGCTGAAACCAAGACACACATCTGGGAGGATGCTGTCAGAGGGTGACAAGAAGACACTCAAGAGCATCCAAAGGGCCCCTAGGATGAGGGGCTTGTGCTGGTGTGAGGTTTGGTGCTACATCTTCCCACCAAACCCTTCCACCTGTCTCCCCAACTTCGGCAAAAACAAAATGTCAAATAATAGGGAGGAATGTTGGTCCACAAACTTGGTTGTACGAGAAATGAACGTCATACGGATTTATTTACTTTAATTTAAATCTGATTCAGAGTCCTTCACCCTCCAGTCTGGTGGGAAATCCAACCCAGTCATTCATCACTCCCCATAACTTAGGGCTGTGCAAAGGACCCCAGGGATGCTTCTGAGCCCAAAATATTGGTGAGGCCCCTCCAGCCCACACAGGTAACTGCACTGTACCCTCCACATGACCCCTTGAAATCTAACCTCGCTGTGACTTTCTCCCAACCTTAGATGGGGACTAGGGGGCTGAAAGCCCATTCTCCCGGGGCCTGGGTCTCACCCTCCTAGGAGTGCCGTCCCCTCCAAAACCTTGCCAGGCCCCAGAGGCACTGTCAGGGAGAGAAGCAGGGGTCCTCACTCTTTGAGAGGCTCTCTGACCACCCCACCCCTCCCTTCCCAGAGAAAAGGAATCTCTCCCTCTCTCCTCTCTCACCTCTTTCCCCTCGAAGGGCATAGCTTCCCTCACTCCTCCCTCCAAGAAACCCAGGATAGTGCCTGTGTGAGTTTAAGGCAGTGACCTCAAACTGGAAGCTGGCAGGACAAATAATCCTGCAGATATGATTTAAATGTTGGACAAGACAGATGAGGATCCAGTTCCCGGGGAGCTTGCATTCTATTTTATGTTGGGGACATAGAAACAGGCGTGGGGGTGGGGTGAGTAACCACACGCAGACCAGGGATAAACAGGATCCTTTCAGACAGTGCTAAGGACTGCGATGAAAATACACGAAGGGGATAGGAGGGAGAGTAAGAGTACTCTTGAGACTGAGAGGTCAGGGAAGCTTCTCCACGAAGGTGTCCTGTGAGCTCAGGCCTGAAGGACAAGGAGCCTGGCACATGGAGATCGATGGGAAGAGCATGCCAGGTAGGGAAACACCAGTACAAAACCTCAAGTTGGGTACACACTTGACTTTTAGGAGTAACAGACAAAAGGCCAGTGGGACTGTTGAGCTGACTTCAGAGTTGGGTTAGGGGCTTGAATTCAGGGGAAGAAAGACTCTCAAGAGGGAAAGCTTTTGCAAAGGAGATAAGTGAGTCCTGGAACAACGCAGCAGGCTGGAGTCTAAGGAGAGAGGTGGCCAGTTAGGGACACTCTGGATATGAAGAAGCATGGCCATGGACTCTAGAAGCACTGATGATTGATCTGGAGTACTAAGCTTCCCTTTTCTGGGTTATAATTTTCTTGTGGTAGCGTAAGGTCCTTGGGAAAATTCTACCAAAGAGCTATAGCTTTGAATTAGCTGTTTGGGGGAGATAAAGTCCAGGCTGTGTTCTTGTTTTGGGGACTAGACCACAGGGAGCTCTATAGACGTGGTTACAAGCCCAAGGTAATCAGCAGAGCAAACTGAAGTCAGATGGAGCTGGGAGGAGCCTAGATGACTTGAGGGATGTGTGGGAACTCGTTGGTGATTTTCAGAAATACCTGGGGAAGGGATGGGATTCCTGAGACATGCAGGGTGGGCACTTAGACCGTGACAGCTGGATATTAACAGCAGTGACTGCTGATGGCTGGAAAATCTCTTAAAAGAAAAGTAGAACTGGATGGATGGCTGAGATTTAGATCATATTTGGAAGAATGGAATGGGCTCTCTGACATAAAATACAAAGCCTTCTTTCAAGAACTTCCTTTGCTCAATTATCCCAAAGCTGCAACAATTAAGTTCCTGAAAGCACTGATCAGAAAAGCAGTGCCTCCCCTCTTCTACTTGGCTATATAGCTCTTCCTGCAGGCATCACTGGAAGGAGGGTCCTCATGCGGCCAAGCTTGCTTAGAGGACCTGATAAATCTTCCCTGATACAATGCCAAGGGCAAGATGGACGATGTGGACGGGAGAGCTCGGCTCACGTAAAGGCCTGGAAAGGCCTGGCATAGGAAGGGGGATGGGCAGGATGACTTCCCAAAACTCCTACTATAATCTAATTTATTCAGTTAATTCACTCAATAGTGGCATTGGGAGGCATCGGTGATGCCTGTCCATGTGGAACTTATATTCTAGCAGGTGAAAAGAGATAATAAATAATAAAAGCATAAAAAATTCATCAGTCATATGGTATGGTGGAGAGAGACAACCGCTTTAGAAAGAAAATGTAGAAGAAGATAAGGGAGATCAGGAGTATTGGGAAGAAGGCCCATTGCACTTTTAATACCGTGGTCAGAATACAGCGACATTTGAGTGAAACACGAAAGAGGTGAGGGAGGAGAACATTTCAGGAAGACGGAACAGCCAGTGCGAAGGACCTAAGATGGGTATGTGGCTGGCGCGTTCCAAAAACAGCCAAGAGGCCAAGGCCAGCCTAGGAGCACAGGGTAAAGAGGTGATGGGGCCTGTCATGTGGGGCCCCGTAGGCCGCTGTTAGAACTTAGGACCCACCAGCTGGAATAGAACTGCGATGAGCTCCATTACAGCGGGGGCTACACATTCTCATCTCTGCCTCGCCAACACCTGGCACATTACCTGCATCCGTGAAATACTTGTTGAGTGAATCACTGCCTCTGAAGGGAGCTCTTTATGCTGTCCCAGTACGTGGGCCAGTGCTGAGTCATCAACACAGGCCCCCATTTCCTCTCCCCCGCACTTCCACACCCTGCTCCAGCCCTGTAAGCACCCCTGATGCAACATCAGTAATATCACCACCCAAAGGTGTGTTCTCACCCACCCTAAAGGAGGACATCATGCATCTCCAGAGACCAATTATTTGAAACTCCTGGAGCAAAGGGCTGGGAATGTAGGTCACCGCGACCACATGAAACAAATCAGCCGGTCAACCTTACCTCCAGGCCCTGCATCCCTGACTCCACTTTTACGGTTCTGAATCACCTCAGCCTGCCTCCCTCCCTCCTTCCTGCATCCTCCCCTCTCTTCCTCACAGAGAGTCCATTCACTGAGCACTGAAGATTTCCTCAGGAAGGAGTTCCTGTGCAGAGTCAAGACAGGTATAATGCAAGGCACACTCATAAGCAAGGGAGATGGGTGTACTCTTTTTTTTTTTTCCTGAGACAGTACAAGTCAGCATATCAAATTTCTCCTGGAATCTAAAGTGTCAGCCAACAATTGAAAGAAAAAAGGGATGATCACAGCCCCATTCCCCTACCCGACTCCTACCCTACCACAATACCCGAAAATCAGGGCCCCATGTGCCTATGAGAGACCAGGGGGCAGCTCAGGCCAGCAGGTTCTTATGGGACCTCTCTCCCAGAAAAGAGTAGAGTGATACCCCGGGGCCAGGGCTGTCACCCTGGGAACTAGATATGACTGAACTGCGAAACTTGAAATGAAGCTTTGCAAATGCTTTTCAAATGATCTGGTCCTACCAACATTGTCCACTGACTCTCAGAGCTGCAGTAATCTCCTCCCTCCCCAGATTTACTAAAAGCCCCCTTGCACTTTCCCTCAGTCTCTCCCTCCTTGGGCAGCTGCCAGTCTCACAAGACTAAGAAAGAAGGCCAGCACCTGCCAGCCCTGCGGGTACACCCAGGATCAGGGAACAAACAATGTGAATGAATGTAAAGGCGCTCTAGAAAGGTAACCACTTTAGACAGATGTTACTCAGAGGTCAGCAGGGTTACTATGCTCCTTAAAATATACATCTATTTGGCTCAAACCCCCATTTTATATCCTAGGGAAAAATCTACTGCCTGCCTTGAGATTTCTGCAAATTGCAAGGGAACCTATATCCTTCTCTCACCTCTGGCTCCAATTGCCTCCCCTTACTGAATTCTTATTTTCTGCTCTCCATAATTCTGCACCTTCTTCTCCCAACCCTATCCTCTTGACTAAAAGCAATCATTTTAACAAGCATCGTACGTTAGCCGAATTTTTATTGATGGTTTGTAGGTCATGAGGGATGGGTTACATTTTCTCACCACATAGCAAACAACCTAACATCTGATACTAGATGTCCCATTTCTTGAACATTCTCTAGGGATTTCTCACGGGCCAGACTATGCCTGAATATGCAGCAGCACGGCTCCCTCTCTCCCTCACTCCCCCAGGAATGCCACCCACTCCTGGCTCAGAGCACTGGAGCTCCCTCCCCTGCTTTGCATATCCAAAGCCAATCTAGGTGTACAATGGAACCAAAACCCTTTGACTCCTTTACAAGTGCCAGGTTTCCAAGACCCTTGCTTTAAATGGTGCTTTTCCTCTGTTTCACCAATAAAATTAATTCATTAGGAAGCGAAGGAAATTTCTTCCATTTCACTCTATTAGCTCACTCCATGATTTGTAGCATTTACTGCCTGCTCTTTTTTAGGCCCTGAGCTTCCAATTCCATTCATGGCTGAAGAAATGGACTTCCCTACCTACCATGGAACTTGCATGTCTCTCCCCCACTTTATTTCCCCCCACTGCCCCACCCCAAACAGCACCAGCACTCCGGCTCTTGTAAATAATGTCTTGACTTTACCAGTTATAACTGCTGCAAATGCCTCTGCCACCGAGTGGTCTGAATAATTGGCAGTCTGGGAAAAAGAAGAAATCATTTTTTTTTTTAAAGTAAGTTTTCCAAAATAGCTGCTATGAGAGTTGTAAAAAACCAACAAGATTTAAGAGCTGGGAGAATGAAAATACAAATTCTTATTTTTTACAGAGAGTTTTTAAAAATGTGATTCAATAAGCTAGTGCCTAATAGCTAATGCCTTTTCAGAGACATCGATAAAGTGATTCTGAGATGCAGACATTTACTCCTATATATAACATTCTGAAGAGTCTGGTTTTATAATCTTAAAAAACTAACCATAAAAACAAAGATGAATCAGATACATATATTTATTGGATTCACTGGAGAACAACTTAGTTCCGATAAAACAATTGCAACAAATGAACCCAAAGTTAAGGATGGATGGAAGCCTAGAGCCAATTAAAGTGAAATGGGAAAGAGATTCTAAATCTGAAAATTGAAGATAAGGGTTGGCAACGATCCTACCATCTAACCAAACACACAACTGCTACTGTTCTGGATGACTTGATGTATTTTTAATTATATCAAGCGTTTGACTCTAGCTTGAAAAAAAATGAAATTGACCGTAAAAATAAACCTTCATCTCTTTCCCCCATCATTCAGAAAGAGAAACATCCCTGTCTGCCCACACAGTGTCTCTACACAGAGAGAGTTGTGCAGTGCCATTAAAATTATATCATAAATTATAGAGAAAGAATGCTCACCATCTCCTGATCTGTGTTTACCTCATATTCATTCTCAATTGAATGTGGAAATATTTAGTTTTGCCTCATTTACATTGTTAATAGTCTTACACTAGATTATGAGAAAACAGATGAGAGAGAAGGGCTTTAGAATGTGAAAATGGTTTAAAAGCCTTAGCTGAACTTGTCCTGTGGAAGACAATATTACACTTAAGTTCCAGGCAAAAGGGTCCCTGGCCTGGACCTAAGTATTAGAGGGGATCCCATACCTCACGGCACACACACACACACACACACACACACACAGATCATGTGAACACCTCTGTCACTTGGGATCTGGTGCTCAGAGCTGGTGCAGAGCAACACACAATCCCAAAGATCCACTCTTGCTTCTAGCACCCTTCAGGCCCCAAGAGAATACTTCACATCTCTTGCCCATGTCCTCAAAACAGAAGGCAGCTGTGTCTGGATGCCATGAAGCTTTGTGGGTCTTGTCCTGCAGACATTGAACTATAGGGAGAATTCGAGCAACAGAAGCACTTAGGTATAAGAGAAGAGACAAATTAACTTGTCAAATCCTTCCTGTCAGCATAAGTGCGATACTTCTTGCATACCAAATGGTTGTTTCCTAGTAAGTGCCAGGTGTCTGTTTTCTTCCATCTCTTTGTATTCTAATTTAAGGTTCCAGAAGTAATCACAAATGTTCACAGTATTTACAACAGATGCAGGTAGCAGCTGAGGAACATTATGCAATATTAAACAAATCATACCACCCTTAAATTTGTGTATATGGTTGAAGCATGGTATCAATATTTTTATTGGTAACTAGAAGAATATTGAATGCTAAAATTGTAAATGGTTTTATCCTTGTAAAATTACTTTAAATTATATTTAATTAAATTTCAAGAAAAATCAAATTAAAATTCAGTTTTATTTAAAATACTTATATTCAATACTTCTTCAAGGAAGATAGAGTAGACATACTTCAATATACCTATTTCTTCCATTAACAACCTTGGACATTATACATAAAATAAAGATAAGAAGTCTCTGAAAGTTAGAAAGAAGAAGGAAGACTGACTAGAGACTTCAGAACCCAAGGAATGGCAGAGTGATGAGTTCCCTGGGTTTTCTTTTTGCCTCATGCATCCCAGACTTAGAGCTAAACAACCCAGTAGCTTAGAAACACCAACAGGCAGACAAAACAAGCCCCAATCAAAGCCTTCTCTCTCTAGCCAAAGGCATAGGACAAGGGCAGCCTAGCAGACAGAAAGCTTTTTATATTATAATAACTCTACTCCAGCCAGACACCATAGAAAATATCTGTAGCCCCACTCCCACCCATGTCAGCAGTTAAAGTGGGAGCCTAGACATCCCCCCACACAAAACTGTAATTAGGCACCTCAACACCCCCAGGTGGTGTCAGAGAAGGTCATGTAGGGTGCCTGGACTTTCACCCTCACCACCAGTAATGAGCTCCCTCCAGCCTGTGTTGTCAGTGGAGGACACATTGAGAGTCCAGACTTGCACCCCATCCAGCAGTAACAAGGTGCCCCTCACCCCTCACTCCCCTCTCAGGTGTTGTCAGAGGAGGCCTAGTGGAGAGTCAGGACTTTCACCACTGGTAGTAACAAGGTCACTCTAACTGCAGAGTCAGTGGAGACCACACGGGGAGCTGGAACTCTCATCTCCACCTGGCAGTAACAAGGAGCAGCTCCCTCGGGGTCAGCTGTCAACAGAGGACAAGTGGGGAACTTGGACTTCTACCCCCACTTTGCAGCGCTGAAGTGATGCCTCCCCTTCCCCCTGACAGAGTGGTGCCAAAAAGCCAATAAAAACAGGTTTAACAAAATCTAGAGCCTCAGAACACAGTATAAAAATATTTAATTTTCAATTGAAAATCACTCATCATATCAACAACCAGAAAGATCTCAAACAGAATGAGAAAAAGACAGTTAATAGATGCCAACACTGAGATGAAAGATGTTAGAATAATCTGACAAGATTTTAAAGCAGCCATGTTGAAAGTGCTTCAAGGAACAATTAAGAACACGCATGAAACAAAGAAAAACACAGTCAGTCTCAGCAAAGAAATAGAAAGTGTCAACAAAGAAATAAAAGATGTAAAGGAGAACCAAATGGAAACTGTACAACTAAAAAACAATAATCAAAATAAAAGTTCAGTGGATGGACTCAACAGTGAGCTGAAAGATAGAACAATAGGAACTGCTCAATCTGAACAAAGAGAAAGTAGATTAAAAAAAATTAATGGTGTCTCAGAGACCTGTGGGACCATAAAAAAATTTTCATATTCACATCAATGTAGTTGTAAAGGAGAAAGAGGGTGGGGCTAAAGAAGTACTCAAAGAAATAATGGCTGAAAACCTCCCAAATTTGACAAGAGACATAAATATACAGAGTAAAGAAGCTTAGCAAACCCCAAACAGGATACACTCAAAGAAATCCGTGCCTAGATATATAATTAAACTCCTGAAAACTAAAGACAAAGGAAAAAACCTTGGAAAAAGTCAGAGAAAAACACCTTGCCTATAGGGGAAAAATAATTTGAACGACAGTGGTTTCTCATCAGAAACCATAGAGGTCAGAAGAGTTTTTTCCAAGTAAAAGTATTTTATAATATTTTTCAAATGCTGAAAGAAAAGAGTTATAAACCCAGAATCCTATCCAGCAAAAATGTTATCTAGGAATAAAGGAGAAATCAAGATATTCTCAAATGAAGGAAAACTAAGAGAATTTGTCACCAAGAAGACCTACCCTAAGAGAATAGCTAAAGGAAGTTCTCTAAACAGAAAAAGAATAATAAAAGAAGAGAAGAAAAAATGTAAGCAAAAATATACGTAAATACAATAGGCTTTCCTTCTCCTCTCGAGTTTCTAAATTATTTTTGATGGTTGAAGCAAAAATGATACTACTATCTGATATGGTTCTAAATGTATGTAGAGGGAAATTTAAGACACATATAATAAATGGGGAAGTGTAAAGGTATATAAGGGAGGTAAAGCTTCTATATTTCACTCAAACTGGTAAACTGACAACACCAACAGACAGTGATAAGTTTTATATATATATATGTAAAAATGTAATTCCTAGAACCCCCATTTAAATAGCTATACAAAGAGATACACTCAAAAACACTATAGATAAGTCAAAATGGAATTCTAAAGAATAAGTAACCCACAGGAAGACAGGAAAAAGAAAACAGAAATGAAAAAAAAATGAGAGAAGAAGGAAATGGCATATTCCAACCTTATCAATAATTACATTAAATGTAAATGATCAAAATACACCAATTAAAAGAGAGATATTGGGAGAGTAGATTAAAAAACATGACCCAACTGTATACTGTCTAAAAGAAACTCACTTTAAACATGACAGTGTAAGCAGATGAAAGTAAAAGGATGGAGAGAGATATATAATGCAAACATTAATCAAAGGGAATAAGGAGTGATTATATTAATATCAGATAAAGTAAACTTCAAAGCAAAGAAATTACCAGACCCAGAGGGGGATGTTATATAAATAGGAAAGGGTCAATCCACCAAGAAGACATAGCAATCCTAAATGTGTATGCACCAAACAATGGTGTGTAAAATATGTGAAGAAGAAACAGATAGAACTGAAAGAAGAAATAGACAAATTCACAATTATAGTTGGAGACTTCAACACCCTTCCCTCAACAATTGTTATAATAACTAGACCTAAAGTCATCAAGGATATAGAAGAATTCATCATCAACCAACAATATAATCAACATTTATAGAACACTCCACTTAACAACAGCAGAATACATGTTCTTTTCAAGTGCCCACAAAACATATACCAAGATAGACCATAGCCTGGGCCATAGAACAAATCTCAACAAATTTAAAAGAATTCAAAATATACAGTGTATGTTTTCTGAACAAAATGGAATCAAACTAAAAATCAATAACTGAAAGATAACAGGAAAATCTCCAAATGCTTGGCAACTAAACAACACACTTCTAAATAATCCATGGGTCAAAGAAGAAGTCTGAAGGAAATTTTTAAAATATATCAAAATGAAAGAAAATAAAAACACAACATATCAAAATTTGTGAGACACAGGTAAAGCAGTATTAAGAGGTAAATTTATAACACTAAATGCATATGTTAGAAACGAGAAAAAATCTCAAATCAATAATCCAAGCTCCCATCTCAAGAACCTAGAAAACGAAAAGCAAAATAAACCCAAAGTGAAAAGAAGGAAATAATAATGATACAAGCAGAAATCAAGGAAATTGATAAAATAGAAAAATCAATGAAATAAAAAGTAGATTCTTTGAGAAGACCAATAAAATTGGCAATACTCTAGCAAGACAGACAAAAAGGGGGAGAAAGAGAGAGAGAGAAAGAGAGAGAGGACACAACTTACCAATATCAGGAATGAAACAGTGAGTACAGTATTGTTACAGACTCTGCAGATGTTAAAAGGAATACCAATGAATACTACAAAAAACTCTACAGACCTACATCTGGCAAATGGACCAATCCCTTGAAAAATAAAAACTACCACAACTCACCCAATATGAAATAGATCATTTGAATAGCCCTATAACTATTAAGGAAGTTGAATTTTTAACTTAAAAGCTCCCAAAAAAGAAATCTCCAGGACCATGTGGTTTCACTGGAGAATTCTACCAAACACTTAATGAAGAATTAATACCAATTCTATACAATCTCTCCAGAAAATGGAAGATGAGGGAACACTTCCCCAGCTGGTATTACCTGATGCCAAAACCAAACAAAAACAGTACATAAAAAGAAAACTCAGACCAATATCCCTTGTGAATTTAGACACCAAAATACTTAACAAAATATTAGCAAATAGAATTCAGCAATATGAAAAAAGAATTATACACCATGACCAAGTGGGGTTTATTTCAGGGATGCAAAGCTGGTTCAATGTTTGAAAAGCAATTGTAATCCACCAGTCAACAAATCAAATAATGAAAATCGCATGATTATATTAATTAATGCAGAAAAAATCTTGACAAAATTAAATATTCATTCATGATACAAATTCTCAGAAAAATAGGAACAGAGGGAACTACCCTGACTTGATAAAAAGAATCTATAAAAACCTACAGCTAACATTACACTTAGTGGTGAAAGACTAAATGCTTTTCCTCTAAAATCTGAAACAAGGTAGGATGTCTGCTGTCACCACTCTTACTCAACATAGTGCCAGAAGTTTTAGCCAGTGCAATAATGCAAAGGAAACAAAAGGCATACAGACTAGAAAACATTAAAACATGAAACAAAACTGTCCCTACTTGCAGATGACATGATTGTCTACATAGACTATCCCAAGGAATCTATTTTTAAAAATAATAATAAAACTCCTAGAACAAATAAGTGAATTTAGAAAGGTTACAGGAGTCAAGATAAATATGCAAAAACCCATTGTTTTTATACAGACTGGCACTGAATACATAAACATCTTAATTAAAAATAAAACACCATTAACAATCACACATAGAAAGTAAATGGGTGTAAACCTAACAAAACATGTACAGGGCTTGTATGCTGAAAACTATGCAATGATGATTAAGAAAATCAAAGAAGATCTAAATAAATAGACATATCATGTTTATGGATTAGAAGACTCAAATTAGTAAAGATGTCAATTTTCCCCAAATTGTTATACAGGTTTAACATAATTCTTATCAATATCCGGGCAAGACTTTTCATAGATATGGACAAGATTCTTCTAAAAAAATTTATATAGAAAAAAATAAATAAATAAATAAATAAATAAATAAATAAAATTTATATAGAAAGGCAAAGGAACTTGAATAGCTAAAACCATTTTGAAATAAAGGAATAAAGTAGAAGGAATAAATCTACCCTATTCCAAGACTTATTGTGTAGCTACAGTTATTAAGACTGTGTGATACTGGTGGAGAGATAGACACACAGATCAATGGACAGAACAGAGAGCCGAGGTATAGGCCCATACAAATATGCCCACTGATTTTTGAAAAACATGCAAAAGCAATTCAACAGAGGAAATATAGCCTTTTCAATAAATTATGCTGGAGCAATTGGATATCCATAGGAAAAAAAAAAAAACATTGACCTAAATCTCACACCTTATACAAAATTTAACTTAAAATGGATCATAGACTTAAATGTAAAACACAAAACTATAAACTTTTAGAAAAAATGGGAGAAAATCTTTAGGATCTAGTGCTAGGCAAAGAATTCTTAGACTTGACACTGAAAGCACCATCCAAAAAAAGGAAAAAATGATAAATTTCCATGGATTAAGAAGTAAGTGGGGGAGAGAAAGAAGTGTGTGGTTATAAAAGGGCAACATGAGGGATTCTTGCAGTGGTAGAAGTGTTCTTTATCTTAACTATCAATTTCAATACCTGGTTGCGAAATTGTGCTATAATTTTATAAGATAATATCATTGAAGGAAACTGGGTAAAGGGTATATGGGATCTCTCTGTATTATTTCTTATAACTGCATGTGAATCTATAATTATCTGAAAATAAAAAATTTAATTTAAAAATTCCATGCATTAGTTATAATTTGGTTTTCTTTTTTTTAAATTTCATTTTATTTTTTTATACAGCAGGTTCTTATTAGTTATCTCTTTTATACATATTAGTGTATATATGTCAATCCTGATCTCCCAATTCATCCCACCACCACCACCACCACCCCCGTTTTTCTTTTAATTTTAATATATAATTGTAAAATGCTTTAGAAAAAATATCTTCAGTAACATACATGAAAAATAATGTCAAATTTTCACTTTTCAACATTTACTTCCATTTATAACTTTGATGAAAATATACTCAAATGCCATTCTGATGACATCATTCCCTTGTTTAAAAATCTTTCCATGGCTTTCCAAGGCCTACAGCATAAAAACTCCTTAGCTTGGCATTCAAAGACATTCCTCTTCCAGACACTTGCTGATCAACCCAGACTCACCCTTCACTCCTGCCCACTGGTGCACACTCCTCTCCCCAACTCTTGACAACTTGAAGTTCCTTAATGTGCCTTGCTGTTTCATGCCTCTCTGCCTGTTCACCCTGCCCCTAAACACCTTCAAAGCTTTCAAGACTCTGTTAAACTCACCTCTTCTAGGATCTCTTGCCTGTTCCTCCCCTTAAAAGCCCAGACCAAGGAGAATTCACCATCCATCGGCAGCAGCACCGTAACTTGTACATCTATCTTGGTACCTAACATTCAGTTGCTGACATGTCTTTCCCTCTTCTAGTCTGTGAATGCCTTGAGGATGAGGACTGTGTAATTCTACCTTTGCAGTTCCTGTGCTTCATATAGTGCCCAACACACAGCAGGTGGTCAAAATGTTTGTGGAATGGCTGACTATCCAGCTCACATGACTCCTGCTTTCTGGTCGTTTCCTTGTCCTACCTTTTTCTCATCCTTTCCCCCCAAATAATTCATTCCTTACTCTCCTAAAGCCCCTTAGATGTTGTTCACAGGACAGTCAGCTGTGTACATGCTTGCCTAAGAGTTCCTCAAGGACGGGCAGAGTACATTTTTCAGACACACTGTAGACACATCAAAGAGTTCAACATGGATTGATAAACAAGGTGTTCAACCAACTGAGTGAACAAAGGAATGAATGACCTTGAAATACCTTGTAAAGTATACAATGTAGGTTATTTTTTAACTTTACTCCAGGACCTTTTATAAAGAGAGAGACAGAAGGACAGAAAAATACACATAATACCTATAACTCACAAGGAAGAGCCCTACGTAGCAGCAGCACAGATAGGGAAGAATGAATACGTGGTTGGAATCATGAACATCACTGTACAGCTTTTAAGTTTGGGGTTAGGTCCTTTGAATTGTTCTTTGGGGCTGATGGAAGAAGGGAGGGTGAGAAATCATCACATCATTTCCAGCTGCTTAGAAAAGAATCACAGTGTGAGTCCTATTTATCACATATAGGGAAAAAAGAGACACAAAGACATGTCAAATCATCAAACGGCACATTTCAGTTTTAAGCACAGCAGTCCCAGCCTTAAGGAATTTACAATCTACTTTCCATTGTAATCATTCCAAACATTTGCCTTTAGAGCAGTTTAATGTAATAAGGAAATAATGCATGGGAAAGAGTATGGGCTGTAGTTTCAAACAGGCCTGAGTTCAAGCCCAGCTTGATCCTTTGCTAGTTATAGGAGCCTGCCACTTAATCTGTTTCCTTCACTGTAAAATGCAATATCAGACCACTTACACATGGGACAGGTATGAGAATTAAATAAGATAATGTATGTAAATTGTAGAGCCTAATGCCTAGTACACAGTAGGCCAATAAATTATGACTGTTCCTTTCCCCATCAAAGGCACCAATCTCTGGATTATGAACTTCAAAACACCTTCAGGTGAAACAGTTTTCTCATTTAAACTGTATTAGAAGCCAAAGTTATAACACCAGGAGAATACCTAAGAAAAGTATGATATGTGTTAAAAATGTTATGCTAGAAACCCTGCAGGGCTCTCAATAAATACTTGTTGACTGACAAATGCATGGTCAGATCATAAAAACACACAGATGGAAAGAGATAACAGCATAAAAAGGTAATTTGATGTATAACTGATTCACTGTTATAAAGCAGAAACTAACACACCATTGTAAAGCAATTATACTCCAATAAAGATGTAAAAAAAAGGTAATTTGGAATCAGCACAGGATAAAGATCACTTCAATAAGTATTTTATTTTTATAAGCAACAGTAAAGGTAACTGGAAATCACTGGGGGAAAAATCAGGTTTTCTTTTACAGCCACAAGTTTATATGAACACCTAGAGGCACAGTACCCAAAATGCTGGCATCTCACTGGCAAAATTGCTAAATTGGAAGCAAAAGTGTTCCAGGTACTTAGGGGTGTGTGTATTCATGACATCTGTGGACACCTCCTCCCACATGACCCAGGGAGCAGGAGACCCAGATGTCCTACACACCCGTGACCTACAAACTCATGACCTAAACACCCATGACCAAAGCACCCATTCAAACACTCCCTGGAGCATCATCGTCTCGAAGACATGGTTTACATAACAAATGTTTACTGAGCTTTACTGTGTTCCTGGTGCCATGCTGGGCTCAGGGACACTAAGATGGGTGGATCATAATCCCTGTCCTCAAGAGGAGAGGTAGACATATAAATAAACAATTGCGAGTAAAGAGTGACTGGGTATGTAGAAGAACACGTGGAGGCACAAAGAAAGGCGTCGTCCATTTAACCTGAAGGATTCAGGAACTATTTCTCAGAGGTAGTGACAATTGAGCCAGACCTTAAAAGATAAGATGCTTTCCATGCCAACAGAGTGTAAAGGCAATCCAGGCAGGGGAACCCCTAGGACAAAGGCCCAAAGTCTAAATATAGAGGTGAACTCAGGGAACTGTGGGCAGTTCCATGAGAACTGGGACATCTGTAAGTCATATATAATGTACGTATACATGGTATCTTACATGCACAGTATATATATATCTTCCTATCCTTGTGAAATTGGCAGCAAATAATTATTCCCATTTTGTTGATGCCTGTACCACAAACTTACACTCCCTATTCCATGAGCTGATCGGTTCACCTAATATTTTTTAACTAAACACCTGGAGTTATTGGCTATAGGTTGTTAAGTGGCCCTCAGTCATCTATGCCTTGCTCCCCACAGGTTCCTGAATTTCTATGAGACATGGCACCCACAGTGATGAAGGTCCTGGGAGGGATGGGAAGGAAGAGAGACTGAAGGACAGAGGGACACAGCTTCCCAGTATGGGCATCTCAATGGCCCAACAAAATAACTCAACATCCTGGAAAAATAAACATTTTGGAATTGTTAAGAAATATTCTAGAAATGTGACTAATACATGAATCATCTATGTACATTGTGAAACCTAAGCCTTACGTTGTTTATTTCACAATATAAATATTTAAAAATTTTCCATCAAGAAAAAAATAAAGACAAGACGTGGCAATTTGTGGAGAGACCCACAGCACCCTAGGGTTTTGTGCCACTACAGATCATCTTATTTATGCTACAGAAATACTCGATATGTCCACAACAGGTACCACTAAATGATCTCAGTATGTTTTCTCACTGAACCTAAGATAAGGGGATAAGGAGAGGTCAAAGACTAGAGTGGAAGCATCCCTTGTGATGTTAAAAATAGTGCTGTTAGGCACCATTGAAATGGCTCTATGGTTGCATTAAAATAGCCACTTCAAAATGTCATCTACAGGGGCTTCCCTGGTGGTGCAGTGGTTGAGAGTCCGCCTGCCGATGCAGGGGACACGGGTTCGTGCCCCGGTCCGGGAAGATCCCACATGCCGCGGAGCGGCTGAGCCCGTGAGCCATGGCCGCTGAGCCTGCGCGTCCGGAGCCTTTGCTCCGCAACGGAAGACGCCACAGCAGTGAGAGGCCCGCGTAACGCAAAAAAAAAAAAAAAAAAAAAAAAATGTCATCTACACAATTTTGCATCTCAGGTCTGCCATGAAAGGGTTATGTGACCTTTCCAAAGGTCACATAATTTCTTTAAGCTTCTAATTCCTCTCCTGTAAGATGAAGACCTGGACCAAATAACTTCCAAAGTCCCATTCTGACAGTTTACAATTCTGACTTTCCTTTTTACCACATCTAGTTATCCCAAGCCACTATCTGTACTAACAACCAACTGCCTGGGGCAGCAGCAGTCTAACCCCTAGTCCCGACGACACATGCGTGAATTTTTGACCCAAACAGCACAGTTCACTTGAAATGCCCCCATGGGCCCATCTGATCAGTGCTTTTGCCCCACACCTTGGGCAAACGTGCACTAGAAGTAAATCAGCAAGAAAATGATTGCTGCCCCCAAAGCAGTGACTTGAAAATCAATATTTACCTTGCCTTCTGTGGTTTCATTTCCTGCCCGGAAATGGGGCTGGGTGCTGCAGATGGGGCCTGAGATGACAAACACTTCTGATATAGGCTCTGAGTTCAGCATGGTTTCCTTTGCTGTGAGACATCGCTAAAACACTACAGAACTTTTCTTTACGTGGGATCAGGCAGAAAGCACAATTCAGATGGACTTCACTTTGGATTTCCTACTTTGGATGAAATTAGATGGAGCATCACCCTCCAAAGTGCTTTCCAGACTCAAGGAACCCCCAGGGTAGGTAAGGAAAGAGGAGGCACCCAAGGGTTCCAGCAGCCAGTAGGCAACAGGTATGAGAAATACAGCTGCACTGGGCACCCTGCCAGGAGGACCACAGAGTTGCCCCAGGAAGAGCCCACCCCTAGCTCAGCAACACTGGGTCACAGCCTTCTACTGGGGCGGTGAGCTCTGCGTATTTGTAAGGGCATTTAAGGCAGTGTTTCAAAGCATGAATTATAACGCCAGAGACCTGGGTTTAAGTTTCATTCCTGCCCCTAACCACCTCTCCAAGCCTCAGCTTCCTCATCGCTAAAACGATGCTAATAGTAGAATCTAATCATAAGGGTCATTGTGAACATCAAATAAGACAGTGAACATAAAGCAATAAGGTACAGTCACTATCTTACAGTGCTGTGCTGAGCTGTACTTGAGCCTGAGACAAAAGGAAAAATCAGTACTACTGAGCCTGTCTTTGTTAAAATCTTGATATTTTGTGTTCATCATGAATTTTTTGAAAGCTTAATTTAAAAATATTGCATTAAAGTATTACTTATCTTAATTATTGAGGGGTTTTTTTTGGCATCCTTTAACTCTTACACATTCACCTAAGAACTCAGTAAATGTCGGCTGTCATTTTACCATCATCATGCAATGACTGCACATCACAATTTAGCACTTAATTATCTAATGTCTTGTATTAGTCACTGTTCTAGTCACTTATGTCCTGTTTCCCAACTAATTTGTACACTTATTAAGGGAAGAAATTATGACATATGTCTTTTATCCCTAAAACTGCTGAGTCATAAGAGATTCAAGTAAGTGCATGTCCAGTGATGGCTTATAGCCTAAGGTAGACAGTTTATAACACCACTGTCTTCTAACTGTTTCATGTGTTTGAAGGTTTTGTCTCATGATCCTTGGGAGGACAGGGATGGCATCTGGCATTTATTCTATGCATGTCTGGGGACAGAATCAAAGAACTGGCAGGGACCTTTGAGTTCATCTAATCCCACCTGCTCACTTTACAAAGAAATCATTTGATGTCCAAAGAGGTTGCATGATGTAGCCAAAACCCCTCAGTGATAGCGCCGGCATCTCCTGGGCTCTTTCCATGCCAGTGCTCTGCTAATTTTCTTTTATCTCTTCTTGCCCATCAGTATCAAGCACGGAATTTTGCATGTAGGAAAAATCTAATAAATGATGTAGATGATTGATTTCTGGAACTTGAGTAATCTTTGCTTAAAGAGGGAGTAGGGAGTCATTGCCTGGAAAAGTGTATGTATTTACCAACTATCCATATCTCCTGGCTCAGTGTGGCAAGGTGTTTATGAGAACACTGGATTTGGAGTTAGACAGCTCTGTTTCAAGTCCTGGATTCACTACTTTCTAGTCATGTGACCTTGGATGAAATTGTTTCTTAATTGAATTTTCTTCATCCAAAATAGGAACATAATAATGGTACTTACCACACAGAATTGTGAAAAATTACACAAAACAGAAACATGTCAAGAGTATGGCAGGCTACTTAACACATAGTAAATGCTCAACAAAAATTAGCAATTATCACTATTCTAAAAGTAAAGCCCTAAGAGTTAGGTGGGCTATAAGAGCAGATGGATAGAGTTATATGTATGGTTGTTTAATATACCCACATTTTTATATAATGGTGGATAAAGACTGGGAATGGGGAGCTAAATTATTAATCAAGCACTTATTATTATGCTATATCTATCCCATGAAGCCTCAGAAATAACTCTGATGTCCAATGTATTCTGTGAGATCTCAGTTCTATATAATCATGACAAGGGCCTCTCACGTACACACACACCAGCTGCCTAGCTCCTGAAATTTTACAGATTTCCAAAAGCAACGGGAGCCCAGGCCAGTAGACTATAAAAGGGACCTGTCATAGAGTCAAGAATGCCAACTATAATCCCACTTTTTGTTCCATTTCAAGAGAAAACAAACTATATTAGCAAGGACACCCAATCGATAAGCAGAAGCCCAGACAAATAATAAGACACTCCATGACTTGGAATGTTGCCAGCACAAGCCTGATGCTATGAACAATGGATGGAGTAACCCAGGGAAACCAATTGCATAATTGAGTTCACACAATACCTCACCTACTTTTATTCTCTTTTGCCCTCCGCAAAAAGCAGTACTCTGAACCCAAATTCATATGACTCCACAGGAAGATGTGAGGTAGAAGTGTGAAAAGTATCCTATTTTTTATTACTTAGAACTTGGGAGAAAGAAACAGACTTGAATATCCCAAATTTCCAACCAAAGACTCCAATATTTTGCATTTTTGCAGCACCTTTATACCAAAATCCTCAAACCACTTCTGCTTGTCTGATATTAGCATCTCAGGGAAGCAGCCAGGAGTTTGCTGAAGCATTTTAAAGAGCACTTAATAGTCAAAGCTGTTTTGAATTTTGAAAAATGAGGGAAAACACAAATAAAACTATGTTTCATTCTGGGTCAAACCCTCTATTGGCAATCTGAAATTTCTCTTAAAATTCAAGGTTTCCCAAAATCAATGCGGTATCCTAAATTGGATCCTAAAACAGAAAAAAGGACATTAGTGGATGAATTGGTGAAATCCAAAGAGTCCATAGTTCAATCATTAGTATAATACCAATGCTAATTTCTAAGTGCTAATTTCTAAATGTACCATGGTTACATTAGATGTGGACACTAGGGGAAACTGAGTGAAAGATATGTAAGATCCCTGTATTTTCTTTGTAACTTGTCTGTAGATCTAAAATTATTCCAGAGTTTATTCAAATATTTATTTTTAAATTAGCAAAAAAATAGTAAGTCAAGATTTCTTTGCCAAAGAAACTCTGGTGAGTGAAAGGGGTGGGGATTACTATTCTCTCTCCGCATTGAAAAATATACTAAAAGGACAAAAATCTCCAGTTTTTTACTAGAGATCAACCAAAAGATGGTGGCCAACTCCATTTCTGCTCAAGGTAACATGTTGGGAAGCTAAAGGGAACTGGGAGCTCCAGGATGTAGGCTCTCCAGTCTGTAAAACAGAGATAATGACCTCTCTCTCAAGTGTCTCAAATGGGGAATCAAGGGCGCAAAAGAGGTAGAGCACATGACCTGTGTCAGGAGCTAGGTGAGTGGCATTGTCCTTTGCTCCATCTCAGGACATCCCCACTGGCAGCTCCTGTCAGCCCTTCAGGGAAACCTTACAGGTGGTCCCTCTGGGTGGAAGGATGGCTCCTCTGTCTTGGCAGGAGGGCTCCCCATGTTCATGGCCTCAGAGGACCTGCTGGATGTCTTAGCTCCTGGACAGTGAGTTGTGGTCTCTCAGCCCCACCTCTAGAAGCAGCTTATACTCTGCTGGGCTCCTGTCAAACTCTCTGGGGGCAGCTCTGTCCTCACACCACTTTTTAAAGAACAGCCCACCCACCACTCTGTGGGGATAGGGAGACAGAAAAAACTACCACTTACTTAACTGATTTACTTTTCAGTAAGAGTGAGAAGGGAAAAAATGAGTCACGAGCCAAGGCCGGGGGCTCAGCACTTGCCCCACAGAGTGGCACTGTGCAGGCCACAAGGTGGGTCATTTCTAGAGCAATCTCTGCTCCCCTTGGCTTGGCCCAACTTTTAATATGTTGCACTGACTCACTGTCTTTTACTTCAAGGAAATTCTTAAATTAACTAGACCTTGACACTGTATGACAGTGTAGAGCCCATTCCTTCTTCCCGGCATTGTCCAGTCTTGTGGATAGAGAATATTTTGGTAAAAGTCCCAAGTTTTTTGTCCTATCTCCATAGGTTGTGAATTTTCTTGAGTAATCTCTATTCCAAATATTCTGCCTTATTGATCCTAGACACCACCCAAATGTCCCAGAAACTGAAAATGTTTTAATATTATTCTCTCCCTGACGGCCTCATCTACCTAAAGGTAGATGTTCTGCCAGCCCCTGGGCTTTCTTCAGAAGTGGTCAGGGTACCCATCAGGTGTGTGGGTGCCATCAAGGACGCTTCTCATGCTTTTGGCCACTTAGCATCTGAATCCTTCCTTTGTTTGGGGAGTCCCTCTCCCTGTGAAGCAGAGCTGGTCTCCCACTGTGGAGCTGTCAACGACAGATATTTGCTTACTGGCCTCCCTTGCAGCAGATGGGCTAGCCTTGAACTAGACTCTACCAATCAAATGAACCTAGTTCAGACTTTAAATTGGAAACTAGTTACACAGAAGAGCAGGAGTCACCCAGAATCCATTCTGGTGTGGGGATGGCTCCACCCAGCTTACTGACATAGCAGTGGTGGCAGATTCAGAGCAGTTTCCAGCACTTACTGTCAGTGTGGCAGGGGTACAAGCTGCAGTGTCTGTGCTTAGC
Source organism: Pseudorca crassidens (assembly GCF_039906515.1). Taxonomy (NCBI): domain Eukaryota; kingdom Metazoa; phylum Chordata; class Mammalia; order Artiodactyla; family Delphinidae; genus Pseudorca; species Pseudorca crassidens. Next base: position 130,337,191 of record NC_090297.1, on the reverse strand, counting down.
AGGAGCTGCCCTGGGTCTTCACCAGACCAGTTCTCCAGCACAATTTGGATATTTCCCCTGGCCGAGCAGCCCCAGAGCCTGTCCTTTTGACCTTTCTGGAAATTCTACAAACCAGAGCCTACTTCATGGGTCAGCAACCTGTGTGGTCACACGGGGCCCCAGGCTCAGCATGATCCTGTGCTTAGTTAAATGGTCTGCTGCCCATCTTCCAATCCTTCAAAGTTTTCACCAAGAAGCCTCACATTTTCATTTTGCACTGGGCCCTGCAAATTAAGTAGCTGAGCCTGCTGTGAGCTAGCTAATATACTTTAGGTTAAGGGGTTCTTAACCTTTTGTGTGCCATGGAGCCCTTTGGAGGTCTGATGAAGCCTATGAAGTATATAAGGAACGTTTTGAAATGCACAAAATGAAACACGTAGGAAGCCAGTTATATTAAAATATAGTTAAATTTTTTAAACAAATATATGATAGCATAATATGTGTGATTTTTTTATTAGTACATTAAATAAATCTAGTGGCAGGTCTAGTAACTGCTGTTGCCCAGAAGTAGTATTCTGGAACGCCTGCAACAACTGAAATGTCACTTGAAAATACCTACGGCTTTTTTTTTTAAAGATTTTTTAAAATATATTTTTATTTATTTATTTAGTTTTGGCTGCATTGGGTCTTTGTTGCTGCGCATGGGCTTTCTCTAGTTGCAGCGAGAGGGGGCTACTCTTCGTTGCAGTGTACAGGCTTCTCATTGCGGTGGCTTCTCTTGTTGCGGAGCACGGGCTCTAGGTGCGCAGGCTTCAGTAGTTGTGGCACATGGGCTCAGCTGTTGTGGCTCATGGGCTTAGTTGCTCTGCAGCATGTGGGATCTTCCCGGTCCAGGGCTCGAACCCGTGTCCCCTGCACTGGCAGGCGGATTATTAACCACTGTGCCACCAGGGAAGGCCCCCTATTACTTACAAAGGTGATAAGGTCACAGGTATCTGATTTGTTGTCTATATTCATAACTTAAAGAAATGCTACATTCAGTGATTTTTTTAAAGTGATCCATCCAAGTCACAGTGTCTTTATTTTTTAATTAAAATTTAATTGTAAAACTTAATTAATTAGGGCTTCCCTGGTGGCGCAGTGGTTGAGAGTCCGCCTGCCGATGCAGAGGACACGGGTTCATGCCCCAGTCTGGGAAGATCCCACATGCCGCGGAGCGGCTGGGCCCGTGAGCCGTGGCCACTGAGCCAGCGCGTCCGGAGCCTGTGCTCCTCAGTGGGAGAGGCCGCAACAGTGAGAGGCCCGTGTACCGCAAAAAAAAAAAACACAAAAACTTAATTAAAATTTAATTTAAATAAATTCCTTTTCTGCTTCAACTAGCCAAAGCTGTTATTTTGTTGCTTACAAAGAGAAGCCTGTAGGATACAGGTACCTGATGTGACCCAGGCCCCAGGACGAATCCTGAGTATGCCAGGGCTCTCCACAGAAAACAAGCAAACACAACAGTCACAGTGGTCCGAGGTGAGTCAAAGGCGTATCCAACATAGCTCTGCCTCAGCTGTTAGGATCTCAGAAGAGAAAGTGTCAATGGTGACAGTCCAGGATGCTGTCTGTGAAACATGTGACAAGCCCTATGTGTGTGGTATAAACCAAGTGATCTAGATGTCTGAGCAAGTGGAGGTAGGTCCCTTCCAGCTGGGAAGGTCAGCTATTAATAAGAGTTCTACCTTATGAGAAGGGAGATGAAACACATAACAGTATAATCATTGCGCCAATGTCCACAGCAAGTTAACAGAATGTTGAAGAATCTCCTTCCTCAATTTCCCAAATCCTAATCCAGAATTCTTTGTTCTAGCCGCATTACCTCTCAGGTATTTCAACATGAGTTTGTTTTTTTACAGATCTCAAAGGAAATATGATAAAAACATACCTCCTTGGGTACTATTCTCTTGTTCCCCTTCCACTCCTCCTTTTGGGACAGGGGACTCAAAAGCCCTTCAACACAAAGGGAATATCTATCCTTTGGACACACTTGAGAAACCTGTGTTTGTTCAGAAAGTGGAAAACAATCCATTTGCAGATATCTTGAATATTCCAAAGTAGTTTTATATCCATTATTATACTTGAGCTCTGGGCATATATCATTACCCCTGTTTTATAGATGAGGAAACCAAGGGTCAGAGAGGTTGCGACTTGCTCAAGGTCACAGAGCAAGAAAGAAAACCCAGGTTTCTTTCTTCTTAGTCCAGTGTCCTTTCCTCTGCCCACAACTCTCCTACGAGCAGATCATAACAAAAGGGGAGGCCGTCTCTGAAAGGGAAGTGCAATCATGCAGATCGTCAAGAAACCAAGACACCCACACCCCAAATTCTGGGCAACAGGTGTCAGCTAGGAGAGGAGAGGCTCAAAAAAGAAAACAGATCACCAAATCCTCTGGCCCTGAACAGGCTTCAGTTTGAGTCCCCAACATGGGACAGAATTCCTTTGGCCAGTGCCCAGCACACAGAGTCCTTCCCATTCCTGCCTGGGACTTAGGCTCATAACAACAGCAACAGCAGGAAAAGGGCTTCATGAATATAAAAATAAACAAACTTTCTATTTTTAGCAGGGCTGCAGCTGTGAGAGCTTCTTTATTTGCTTTTTAGCTGCAGCATTCTGAGGGAGGAGAGGCAAGCCGGGAGGGGGTGGGAGACGAGGACAAGTAGGGACAGTCACACTGGGAGCCAAATTTTCCATTGCTGAACCTGATTACACACAGGTCACAGAAACCCACGTCCAGCCTGGAAGTCTGTGGAGTCTGCAGGTCTGGAAAAACTGGAGAGCGACAACCAGGAAGCCAGCAGGTGACTGGGCTCTCCTCTGGCCATATATAGAAATAAATCATCTTTTGCCTAAATGGTTTTTAGAGCTACTGAAAACCGTGTTGTAGTGACTCCACCAGAGGAGTGGAAGACAAGCTTATGAGTAGAGACCTTTCAACTCTTAACTTAGGTTGTAGCGAGAACCTATGTGAATCTCGCAGAAACTCAGATCCAGCAACTTCCAGGCTTAAACCCGGCTGGGGTCCGGAATTCCCAATAAGCCTGCAGCATTTTTCTCCTGCCCAGCCCTCACTGATAGCACTCAATATCAAGATCTTGAGAAAGGACAACCCTAATGTTGGAGGTGGGGAGAAACAGGAGCTGTGGTTCCTCCTTTCTGTTTGCCTGAGACAGGATTGGACATTATGAGAAGGGAGTTCCAAGGCCACCACAGAGGAGGGACCTTTCCTTATACATGTCACAGTGGCTTTAGGAAACGTATGCACCTGATCTGATCTCAGAAGTACCTCTTTAGCCGTGCAAATACCTTTGGCTGTGCCATACCCTGACCCCATGGCATCTTTAATTACATTCTTTTCCCCTCTTGTGGCCCTTTTCATTCATGGTCGCAACTATATTTTCAGTCCTCCTGAGCAGACAGAATTGCAGACCCCAAAGCAGTACTGAGGAAGGAAAGAACCCAATGCTTTGGGTGCTTACAAGGAAATAAGTGCCCAAGCAAGGGTACCATGCTCTTCCATGCTGGGAGAGAGTCTCTACAACTTCCTGGATGTTGCCTTATGGCTGGCAGTCTTCATTCACTGGCAAATGTGTACCGAGCACTCCACTGTACCGTCGCTTGCAGTCCAGTGTGGGGAAGAAATAAACAGACGATGTCATCACTGTGGGGCAGGCTCTATGATGGGTAAGCACAGAGTCCTGTGGGAACACAGAGGACTGGCTTCTACCGCAGTCCTGGAGAGTCAAGATCTTTTCCGAGGAGATGGTGCCTCAGCTAGCACCCAGGCAGGTAGAGATTGGGTAGGGCAAGAGTTTCTCCTCGAACACTCCCTATGAAAGGGTAGTTCTCAAATAATAACATGGTAAGAGGACATAGCAAGGCTAAAATATATGAGAGCTTAACCCCAGCACCTCAGAAATAGTCCCTCCCAATAACATTTATCATTTTACTCAATAACACTACTAAGCAAACCAATTGCTGGCTAATTACAAGAAAAAAGACAGTATCATAATCTATTTGACTGTGAATTTTGACAGCTAACAATGTAAGCCCTGGAATCTTGAGGTTGGAAGGGATCAAATGGGCTACTGAATCCTCTCACCACATATAAAAATCCCTTCTACAGTATCCCTGCCAGATGGTCACCCAGGCTCTGCTCAAATTGCTCCAGTAATAGAGAGCTCTCCACGGATCAAGGCAACTAGTTATTAATAGTTAGTTTTAAAAGCAGGAGCTGGAGTGTGTAGTGGCCTCCTACCCAGCTGAAGTTCAGTCTCCCAGTCTTTCCACACTCCAATAAATCCTACAGAAGGCCACCAGATTAACTTTGAAAGTGGTCAGTCCATTGTTCAAAACCTGCAGTGACTCCACCTACTGACATACAAATTCTAACCTCCTTCTAAAAGACTAGAAGAGCCCATATCAAAATGTAACATTGGTTATATTTGGTCATGAGGTTTATGGATGATATTTTGTTTTTCTCCTTCATACTTTTGAGTTTTTCCCTAGTTTTCTGTGAAACAGAGAGAGAGAGAATAAGAAAGGTAATAAAATAATTAATGTTATTTACAAAAAAGTCCTACTGTGTTTATTCATTCATGTTGTACCCAATTTAGAAATCTTTCACTCTCTTTCCCAGTCTTTAAATTCTTCTGCACCTCCTAGATTCTGGCCAACCCACCTCTATGCTTCCTTCAGTGCTCCAGCCCTTACTGCCCTTAAACCCAAAGTATAAAATTGAGCACTTTATTATAAGCAGTTTTCTACTATCTGTTAATCATCTCATGAGATGTGGTAGGTTCCACATCAGACTGTAAATTCGTTAAGGACCATATCATAGTGCCTACCTAGCACGAGGCAGAGGCTATTATAGATTCTGCATGAATATTTGCTAGTGGATAGATGGATGGATGAAATTCCACTGGGTGTATTTATTAGCTCAGTTGGTTAGAGCACAGTTCAAATGATCAGAGCACAGCTCTAATAAGTTTTGTATGTCATCGGATCCTATGCTTCTCAAACTAGGGTGCCCACAACCCTGGAAGAATATGGCAAAGAAAGTCAAGTGTATATGAAGCCACAAGATATTAAATAATGTCTTCCTAAAGCAAAAATGTCCTCCTTTGGGGGAATACTCTGGTGGAAAAGTACGAGAAGCACTTTTGCAGCCCATCCCTTTCCAAGTGCAGGAATTCCATCCAAGGCTGACATCCAGATACTGCTTGAGTTCATCAGTTTAGGCTTTGCTTCTAGATACTTTCAGATGCCAATAGGTCTATACCCCACCAAGAGATGTTCCTGGAAGGTATCATTCATCCTGCATAAAACAATGCAGAGATCACTGGTCTAGGAGCCAGAACACCTTGGTTCCAGCCCAGTTATGCAACTACTGTGGGCTACCAGCCTCTTCAAGCCCCAGTCTCTCATCTACTCTGCCCTCCCAACAAACGTTGGGTTAAATTAAATAATACACTTGAAATGTCTTTGTAAACTGAAATTTATGTGCAAGCTTCAGGTATTATTATTGTTGCCCTTATCATCCCAGAATCAGTGAACTTGATTGTGTCCCATGGGCACAGAGGCTGCTTCCCAAACCTGTCCTGTTGACTAAGGTGGGTAGCAGTGGAGCTCTGAATTCAGAAAGTTGTAGGTGGAAACCTGACTCTAGTGTAAGCTCCACCAGACTAGAGTCTCATTCATTTTTATATATCTCATGTTTTGCATAATATTTAGAATATATATATTTTATATATATATATATATATATACACACACACATATATGCTGAATGAATGAGTTTCTGTTTATTGGGATTTCTGCCTTCCATCATCTACCTGATCTTTGGCAAAATTAACAATTTTCCAAATCCCATTCTCCTTATCTCTTATATAAGTATAATAGTATCTCATAGTGTTAAAAATGCATAAAATATTTTTATGCATTTATTTTTATGCATAAAAATGCATAAGCTGCCTGGCACATAGGAAGCAATAAGTCAACCGCAGTTAAAACAGAGGGAGAGGGTGAGTGTATTTCTGCAACTTGGTAAATGAAGGCTAAACTGTTATTTTATGGTTTGGTCAGCCCTTCCTTTTACCTGTTATGAAAGCGCCAGCCTAGGGAAAGGAAGGTTGCTTGCAGCAAGGATGATGTTCTGAGTCACTGAACTAGTTAAGGAAGCAAATTTCAAAGGCACAGTTACTTTGTGGGCCCTCAGGGCAAAAGGAATAAACAATTCCAGTCTTCACAAAAACTTCTTCCAGAATGAATATGCCTGGGCAGGGCAAGCTGGGGTTTTCCAGAGGTCTCTCTGACAAAGTGACAAGAAATGTTTTACCTAGGCCATGGCAATGCCATATGAAACCCACACGATGGGCTCACTCAATAAATTGATCAGTAAACCGAGACCAGGAGACAAGGGGAGCCAAAAAGAGAGGCGAAATGAGAGTTCTGTGGAGCCCTCCTCCCACCCTGAGACCCCTGCCAGAAAAATGGAATACTGAGGCCCTTTGTTTACATGTGCGCTAAGCCAGTGATGAACCCCAACAAAGAGCGCTCCGTCGTGCAGTGCTGCCAGTTCCAGAGACAGTGCTGGAAAAAGAGCTTTCGAGACACAGCCCCAGGAGGCTGGGAGGCAGAAACGCAAAATGAGAACTGAGCCCCTTCATGCCCCAGAGGTAGAAACAAAGGGCCTTCCGAGCTATCACCACCCCTCACCAGCCCCACTGCTGGAAGGGGTGCTCCATCTCTAGAACTTACAGGAGCGCTCAAGAAAGCATAAAGCACGTGGAGCAGAGGGGCACAGGTGTGTGGGGAGACATGGTGACTATCAGAGGAGACATTGAAGAGTTTCCTGAACTTCCCCCAATGTCAAGATTTGGAGCTACAGTTGTAAAAGTAATATTTCCCTGGCATCTTGGATGCAGCATTGAAGACATTTTGGATGCTGCATGGAAAAGAGCTCCCAAGAAAAGTATATTGTCACTGCTCTTTTTAGAGGAGCTTTCATAATTAGAGTAATTTATGTCAGAATTAGACAGTTTAGGGAACAGAGATTTAATTGCAAGAGATAAATATAATAACTGGTATGAAAACAGGCTCTCAAAATCTGTTTAGAAATCCAAAGCCAAAATGAAAAAGCAATGCATTTGAAAAGGGCTGTAAGGGGTGGGCAGGAGTGAGGGGTGGGTGGAGGCGGGGAGAGGAAATGCTTTCTCAGAATAGTTATAATTTAGCTGGAAAACTCACTGTTTTTTGGATAACCTGCTAAAACTGAACACGAATGAGACTAAAAATAAAAGATAGCATCTGCAGAAAATACTTGGCTAAGGTAAAAAGAACAAGGTTTTGCTACCTTCATGAGGCAAAGGCCATGGAGACTGTAGAATTAGGGATGCCCACTGGCTCAAAACCAGGCCAGGGCTCTTGTCCACAAAGACCCCATGTGCACGTGGTGAAAGGGCCCGTCGGGCCACACTGACTCCCGACCACGTGGAGTCCATCTCAACTTCCTGCAGCACTCCTTTACGGCTCTGCCATTCACCCGTCTGTCCAGACCCCTCTGGAATCCATTTATGTTGCCAGCTTGTGCCGCCTCCGGGAAATAAGCCATCCCATAAATTCACTACCTGCTGCGCAGTGTAGTATTTCCACTGACTTCTCCTGAACTTGCCTCCCTCGTGGTTCCGCAGTGCTGCTGCGTTTCAGGATCTGGTGCACAAGTCTGTGCTCATCTCATCCACACCATTTATAAGCTGACCATTTCCTCCTAACAGCCTGCATCTTGTCAACAGCTCTTCTCACTTCCAGTGGGTGCCTTAAGGATCCAGGCTGCTGTTCAGGTACTTTCTGAAGTACCCGTGTACACTTTTAGACCCTCGCCCAAGTGTTGCAGCCAAGAACATACCACCGGTTAAGGTGAGAGTAAGATAATGTTCTCAATTTAATATTTTCCCTCCCTGAAGAATAGGCCCATTTGGGCGCAGCACTGTCCTGGTGCACACACATTATATTCGACATGGCTTCTGGACTCAGAGCATTTGCAAACTGATGGGACAGTGTCTTCAGGCAGCACAAGGCCAATAGTGAAAGTTAACCTGTCTGATACGGGGCACTTTCAAGAAAGAAAAGCTAGTGTGGCAGTCCTGGCCTTCATAGCAGGCTAAGGTTCTATGCTAAATACCCCCTTGATTTTCACAACCCTCTGAGAGGCAAGCAACACCTTTTGTCCCCAATATATTGATGTGAAACCAGAGCTCAGCAGGTGCTAGAGTTAGTAGGGGGAAGTCACTCAAATCTCCAGTCTCAGTTCACAAACATGCTTATTTCGGCTTCTTTTTTTTTCTTAATTAGATGTTAATGCTCTGTTTCACTCCATTTAGAGCCCACTAACCTCTTGACCACTCTCAAATATCTCTACTAAAAATATGAAAAATAATGAGGATTAAGCAAAATGTAACAGCGCCATGGTGGCCTGGGGCCATGCATGAGGTCATCAGACTTGGGATTATCACTGCCTAGAGAATAAAATAGTAGGTGGATGCTCTAACATGCTTTTTTGTAAGGGATGGGATGCGTCATCCGCCCCGAGTGAGAACATCCTGGCCAGTCGCCCACTCCTGTACTTCTACCATAATTGCATCTTCCTAGCAATGCCAGTTCCTCAACAGACTTGGCAGCCTTGGCAAACCAATGTGAGCGAATCCGCCATCTTGCCCACTGCCTTCTCTGCCACAGAAGCTGTTGGCCTTCCTCACTTACTGAGGCATCACAGAGACACCACCTCATGGAGAGGCCCGAGATTTTCTTCCCACCATCGACAGGCATGTCCATCAAGCCCTAAGCTCAAATCAACTGCCTCAGTTTCTCTTGTTTAATTTCTTCCCATTCTCTCTGAAAAGCAACCCTAAAAATTGTCATGTAGGCCAGAGCCAATCTGTAATGTTGCTCTAGATTTCCAGGAAGGCATCTTCTGTAGCCCTTCCTCAATAGGCCTCATTCCAGGCCTGAACATGACCCTTGCTCCAATGTGGAATTCCTTAACAGAAGGTGACTTCCTCCTCTACTTGATGATATAGTAGTAAAAGGATGGATTGAGGGGTTGGAAACAGACTCAAATCTGGGTTCCACCATTTATGAGTTATGTGACTGGGAGGAAGTTACTTAGCTACTCTGAACCTCAGTCTCCTCATCTGTAAAACGAGGATGATACTACGTCTCATAGCTGTGTTGTGAAAGGCTGAATGATACGTTATGGGCAAAGCTCCTGGCACAGTGTCAAGTGTCCTTAGCATGAAAGGAAATCTCCACTCCCAAATCCTCAGGCCAGCATTCAAGGCCTCACTTTGCCCCCTGCCCCTACCCCATCCCTTGCTCAGGGCTCTGTTAGACTCTGGCTTTAAACTCCGAGAGTGTCAGAGGAACCAACTCTATGTAGGTAGACAGTTGTAAGCTCAAAATGTGGTTACAGATTGAGCGTCTCCCATCTTGGTTAGCACATCGACTAAGGGAAGCCCCTCATCTGGACACTTCTAAGCAATCTCCTCAGCCCAATCTTCCAATCTCTGCTGGCCCTACCTGACCACCTGTTAGCCCACCTGCTTCTGGGACCCACCTTTCCCCTCTTGTTCAAATCCAGACTAAGTTTTCTCCACCTGGTTTCTGGGAAGAAGGTCTCATCTAATTTCCTTCCATTGGAGGAAAACTTCCTTTTCTCTCTTTCCTTAATCATCTTTGGCATTTCTGACTGGAGGGCTGGGTTTCTCTTTGGTCTTTCAACTCAGAGCCATTTGGTTTCTCCATCTCTAACAGAAACAGATCTCTTAGTCCTCAGTCGAAACAGTTGGCTGCACTAGTCATTTTAACACCCACACGCAGAGGCCAAAGGACACCAGCACTCAAGCACAGGAGCTGGTGGGCAAGACACGGCTCAGCACCTGGCACCTGGACACCTGGCAAAAATAGTCAAGAGGGCAGCATCTCAGGTCCACGTCATGGGAGGACCTCTGAAGAGGCCCCTAGACACTCCAGGGCCAGGTTCTGTCGTCAACCCACCCTCCCCCCACACACACAGTACCTGGGAGACACTGAGCTCCCTGCCATGGGTAATCAGAAGCTTTGTGTCTGGAGTCCTCCATCCCACACTGGTGCAGCTCTTTCATTTCCTAGCTTTCCAGGTGCTGGACTCCAGACCCACCAGCTCTGAATAAAAAGTGGATAGAGGGCAACTGAGGATGAGAGGGGAAGCACCTTTGAGAACTTTGTGAAGGCAGTTTTCCCCTCCATCTCTGCTTCTGACAGCTCCTGCTGGAGCACACCGTTTCTTATTGCCTTTGGTAAGCAGTGCAGAGACTTTTCCAAGGTGTTGCGTGCACCCCACCAAACACACCGTGCTGACCAGGGGAGCCCATCACGTCCTTTGTCCAGATAAGGCACTGGAGCCTTCACCCAATCTGCCCCATGGCCTCCCTCTCCAACACCTCCCACCCCCTTTCCAAGAAGGCTGCTCCATTAGGAAGGGCTGGGCTATTTTCACTTAAGCCCACTTTTCCCCGAATTAGGTCTCAGATCCCTGGGAACTTTGGTGCCTCCGTGAAAGCGACTGGGACTGGTTCCGCAGGCTCCTGAGCAGCTGTGTCCTGCAGGAGGCGTGTTCCGGGACCGACAGGGCACCGACACTTAAGGGCGGGGCAGGGAGGGGGTAACTGGCGGGAAGTCGGGGTGGGAGGGAGGGCGAGTCTGGGCCGTGTGCGCCCAAGTCCAAGGGCAGCCGTCCTCCGCGGGCCCCAGGGTGGCGAGTTTGGGCCGAGCCCAGGGAGCGGGAGAAGGAGCGAGTCTAATTCAGGAAGTCGAGCCTCTGACATCAGGGGCAGGACGGAGTTGGAGTGAAACCTCAAAAATGCGAGGCGTCGGCCAGCGGGAGGGCAGGGAACACAGAGGGCGCCTTTCTCAAAGCCGGAGGCAGGTACGCGCAGCGCAGGGCGGCCCCCGCTGACCCTCCACCTGGGCCTGGCCCGCGCGGGACCCGCAGGGGCTTCCAGCGAGACACCAGGACCTCGTCCCTGCGCCCGATCGCTGGTGCACGGGCAGCACCCGGTGGACCCCCGAGCGACCACGCCTGCAGGAATCCCTCCAGTGGACTCAAGGGTGAGTCTCAAGATTTTTTGTGGTTGTTGTGTGTGTGTGTTTTAAAACACTTTTTGAGCGGCCCTCCGTTTGCAAGGGGGCTTCCCACTCCCTCCTTTCTTCAGAAGATTGAGACTAGCCCCCTAGATAAGTGAAATTTAAGGATTGTTTCCAAACAGCCTCTTGCCCCTTCGCAACTTCACTTGCAGCGTCCCCCTGCTTTGCGAGGATTCCTGGCAGCCTTACTTCTGCTTCTGGGCTGAGTCCACATGGGTTCCTAGTGGGGTTTGGGGTGGAGTTCTCCGACTCCCGTTGACAACAGCTGCCGGCAGGAGCGGCTTGAAAGGGACAGAGGGACATTCAGTTTGCTAACAAAAAAAGTCAAGACCTGAGACCCTCCAAAAATCACCCCAGGCTCAGAGGTTTCTAAATTATCCTAGGTGAAGCCAAATTTTCAAGGGGTCTAAGAAACTGGCCACCGCGAAAATATGGCCTGGAGCCAGGGCTGGAATGGGAACCTGTCTGCTCTTCCCCGAGCCTCTGGGGGGATCTGCCTTGACACAGACCGCTTGCTAACTTCTTTACCTCTCTCAACAGTCCCACACCCAGTCCCTCACCCTGCCCATGAACGTAAAATGGAGGACACAGTGAGTTTCCCTAGTATTTTAAAGAGTTTCACAGGAATACATTATAGTAGAGTTAAACTATCGACATTAGCTAGTGGGAACACCAGCCCTGCCTAACCGAAAGGGAAACTGAAGCAGACAGGCACTGCCCTAATTTCTTAGGGAACAGTGGCAGCCCACATGCTAGCTGCCTTGCAGGACTGCTCCACAGAATCTGCTGAATGAGGAAGGGTGGTACACTTGAGCATCTGAGAAGCACTTTCCTTCCAAAGCCGTTGCCTTTCATTCACTCAGCTGAAGGTCATAAGAACCTGCACCTAATCTGAAGGGACCCTCATTCTGAAGTCCTGTTGGATAACGGGAGAGCCTTGAGTTACAAGGAACAGGACTGGAAGACAGCACTGACGCTAGGTTGTTCCTAACCTCTGTACAAATGGTTTGCAAGTTCCGCCTAGAGAATTCAGCAAGGATGTCACCATCAACCTCCTGGTCTGATGTGTCTACCTTTCGCCTGTGCTGGGCTGGGGAGGCAGCTGTATTAAAAAAATCTGATCAAGTCCTTCACTTCATCTGAAATTCTGGCTCCCCATCCCCACCCCAGATACAATTTTAGGAAAGAAATGTATTGCAAAACAAATGTTTCTCCAGCCTTCAAACTTTGTTAATATTTAGCCTGTGGAATAAAGAAAGGATCTTTTCTGTCCTCTTCCCTGAAGACTAACCCCAAGAGAGTAATGAACACTCGACAAGCACAGTCACTGATTTCATCAAACAGGGACGTACCTCCATCCCATCCATTCATTCAACAGTTACTGCACCCACTGTGTGCCAGGCAGTATGCCGGGACCCTGGAGTCCAATTATCATGATACAGTTTCTGCATTTGAGGACATGAAATCTGGTAAATGAGACAGAGGAACAAACTACAGCTCAGAATAATACACATCATCATAGCAATAGCTATGGGACACCAAAACAATCCAAAGGAGGGAGTGAATAAATCCCCCAGGAATTATCTGCAGAAATGACGGAGGAGCAGGTTTTGAAAATGATTAGGCATTCCCAGGAAAAGGGTATTCCAGACAGAGGAAAGAGTATCTGCAAATTCAATGGCAGGTTGGGGGAATTGCAAGTAATGGGGATTACACTACTGTACAAAGAATGGTGAGCTCTTTCCTGTAGCAGTGGGAAGTCATTTTTTCAACAGGGAAACAGTATGGTCAGATTTGTGTTTGGAGAGAGAACTGATGGCCAGATGGAGGCGGACTTGGAGAGATGAGAACAGAGATAAGGAAGACCTCAACTAAGATCATGGCAGAGGGAACTGAGAAAAGGGCATGGACTTTAGTGGTGTTTAGGAAGTAGAGTCAAAGGTACCTGGTGACCAAGTGAACGTGGCAAAGGAGGAATGAGTGGAACAGAGGATTATAAGGTGTTGAGCTGGGGATGGGGAGATGCACCGTGATGCTTGTAATGGAAACCACATGAACTAGGGGAGGCGTGGACTTGGGAAGCAGATTTTTGAAGAAAACGATGAACATGTTAGACACATTTAAGTTGGATGTACTCAGGGGATGTCCAGGTGGAGATATATGGGAGTCAGCGGGCACACAAGTCTGGAGCCCAAGGAGAGGCAGAGGCTGCTCCAATGTAACTATCTCAGATGCTGTACAGAAAAGCAGTGTCGAAGGAAGCTAAAGAGGCCTGATTACACTGTCAGTGAGACCATTTGACCCTGAAGAGTCTTGGATTTGTCAGTAATGGCCTACAGGTATTATTTTCATACCACACAGTGACTTCCAGATGACTCTCTCTAGACTCCCAAGGTTTTCCCCAGATGCCTTGCACGGTGATACCTAAAGTGTTGGCGAGAACCCTAAAATGGCACACAGGTGGTACAGATGCATTTAACCGAACAAGTAAATCCCCAAGAATCACTCCCCCGTGTGAGACATGAATACTTTAGTTGAATTGTAAAATCTGCAGAGACACCTCCGGAACTCATACCCCAAATCTAGTCATGGCACCTGTGTGGGAGAGTCCTACCTTCATTAAAAGAAGAAGGACAACTTTCTCAGACTAATTCTAAACCGCTATAGAGTGGTCCTTTAGGGCTGGCTGCCAATGCCCAGATCAGGATCTTATGTGTCCTGGTGTGGAAGAAAAAAAACCTTGAACTTGGAACTAGACAGACATGGGTTCAATTCTTGCCTTGACCACTTACTAGCTGCCCTTGAACAAGTCTTTGAATCTTTCAGCTTCATTTCCCTTATATTTAAAATGGAGATAATTATATCTCACCAGGGCAATAGTCAGAATCAGAATCAAATTGAAAAAGAAAGTACATTTAATGTGCTACATAAATTGTAAGGCTCTATAAAAATGTAAGGGGTTTTTACTAGTAGTACTAGTCTTTCCTCTTGAAGTTACCAAATCAGATGGACTGTGTAGGTACAGGATCTGGGCAGCGTCTTAGGCCCAGACTTGCAGCTTTTTAAATGCATGAAATATTTTAAGGCAGTAATTATAAAAGTCTCCTTCCATCAGAGCAATGACATGCATCTATTCTGGCCACTTCTCTTTTAACTCCTTACCTAATGTGGTCAGAGACCAAAGAAGCAAATGCTCTCCTAAAGCGTATGCAGGTTGCATGGTGCACAAGGGCTCATGGGGCTGAAAGCAGTCAAGATTCCACTTGCTAAGCCACAGACCCACCCCCTTTGCAGCCAAGTCCACCCAGAGGGGACACTTTTTTCCTAATCCTCACCAATGTGCTAGTTGAACCAGTAGTGGCCCTGAATCTGAGCATCTTTTGATGGCTTAGATATCTCTGTGTCTTCTCCCAGCCAGAGAAGCCTGACATATTCCAACCCAGGGAAGCTCAAGTTTTACGCCAACATCCAAACTTTCAAGTAAACAGACTCCCTGTAGGGGCTGGTTGTTGAATGAAGAAAAGGAAATAACCACAGACACAGAGACTTCAGATGGAAAGATACTTTAGAGATGAGCCAGCCCCTCTCCCTCTCACTCCACAGATGAGCAAACCAAGGTTCAGGGAGGGAAGTGTGTGCCCGGGTCAACAGCTGGTTAATGGAGGGACCAGAATCCAAGTTCAGGAATAGCGAACACTCTCTGGACTGTCTATCACCTGGACCTTCTGTGCCTCACACACAGGGACACACGCAGGCGCTCAAGTGCTGGCAGAGAGGAAAAGCGAGAAGATTCCACTTGAAGGCTGAATCTTCCCTGAGTGGTCTCTGGGGATAACCCAGAGCAGACCTTCAGGAGATGTGGGCAGATCTCCCCCTTTAAAACAATCTCCAGGGCTTGCCTGGTGGCGCAGTGGTTGAGAGTCCGCCTGCCGATGTAGGGGACACGGGTTCGTGCCCCGGTCCGGCCCGCATACCGCAAAAAAAAAAAAAAAAAAAAAAAAAACAATCTCCATACCACTGCCATCCCTTCTGTTTCCTCGATGTCAATCCTTAAACTGTTCTCAAGAATTCCCAGAGATCCCTCAAGAAGGAAAACAGCATTGGGTGCCTTAATGAACTAAAGCCTGTTTAGGGTTTCATGCAACTTATCATGAAGACTGTTTCCAGACCAGTGGGTGGGTCAGCAGTACACATCAAATATGACATTCAACTGACCATTCGATAAGAAAGGCTCTAAGCGAATCATAGGAGCTCGTGAGACTTATCACAGGCACAGTAAGCGATAAAACCGTGACAGATAGACTTGCCCTCTCCAAGCAGCAAAAGGAAAATCTACAGCAAATTTTTGGATGGGCAATCCCCAGGGCCATCGACCAGCTCAGGTTTCTGACATTTCTCCCACATCAGCCCGGGCCATCTGAACAGAGCACCACCTGGGGACGTCGTGGCCCCTTAGTGGAGACCGGGCAAGGGTAGCCGAGTTCCAAAATGAACTTCACACAAACACAAGATTCCTTTCTTAGGGCAGCTCCCAAGGGGCTTATGGCAGTGTCCGAACCAAATCCTGGCCCTGGGAAGAGACCTCCTCCCACGTCTGTAAGCAAACTGCTCCATGGAATTTGTTGCTAAGAAATGAAGGAAAACCGAATCATAGCCGTGTTTCTTGGTCAAAATTGAAGATTGTGTTTGTAAGTCATTGCAGACTTGCCCTTGCTCTTAACTGTCTATAACTCCTTCCTGTTAGGTTGTTTTTCAGTAGACTTTTATTCTCCGCAGATACAATCCTAATTTCAAGCCGGACAGGCTTAAGGAAAGCCCATCAGCAATTTCTTTTCATTTTCCAGGCAAGTCATAAGAGAAAACTGGCAGAAGAGAAGGGGGAAAAAAATGTAATAGCAATAAGGATAGTTGTATATTATAGTTCTTTTAGTCTTCAAATTGTCCTGAGAAGGAAAAGCTGGGGGTACACAGGTTTAGAGATGTGTATGGAGGCTGGGGGTTGGGGATGGAGAAAGAGGCAGGGGAAACTGGGACATTCAATTAGCTTTACTCTTAATGGGAACAGAATGGCACACGGTGCACATGCTGGGTCTTAACCTAAATGACGTGTGACTGCGGCCACCTTAAATAAGAGAAGAGAAAAGCTGCGTGCGAGTCCGGAGCCTGCTTTTCCCACCCCAACCTGAGGAAGATCCTGAGGCTGTGCCCTTTCTACGCTTATAATCTTAGGTTCCTATGCAGCTCCACCAATGGGACAAGGTGCCGGCTTTCAAAAGCCCTTCTGCTGTAAAAGTCCCACCGTAGCCTGACGTTCCAGAAAGCCACTCAGGCACACGAGCCCGAAATCACCCAGGAACTAACGCTGGGGTCAAAGTGACCTTCCCAGTGATCAGGGACCGGGAGCAAACAAATGTCCATCCAACTTTTCTTACTCCCATGAATCTGTAGTGTGCACACTAGGCTCTCCGTAGCTATTTGCTGAATAGTGGTGCTAAGAATTTGAGGCACACAAAAATGACAGCCACTGCTGCCTCCCAGCCACCCACCGGGTTGCTTTACGAGCACATCACAGTGGTTTACTCAACATCATGCTGGGGAGAAGCGGCAAGGCTGGAAGAGAACACACCACTCTCAGGGCCAGCCCTGCAGACCTACCCCATCTGTCAAACTCCTTTCTTGTAAGTGACTGGTGGCTCCCACCTTCCCCTCCCTCACTCCGCCTTCCGTTCCTGACCTGAAACATCCCCCTGCTCCTGCCCAAGGCCCACAGTCGGCTGAATAGCAGTGGCCAGTGCAACCTGGCCATGGCCTAGATTAAAACCTCCAGACTCATTACGTGGGTGACCCACCCCATCCCATAATGAGACCTCCCCTGGGAGAGGGGAGCACATTGGCACAGCACACCACCCAGACATGACCTGCTTGCTCAGAGCTCTCCTGGTTTCCAAATTAGAAACTCAGACCCTGCCCTGTGGGATATTTGGCCCGAAGCCTTCTCTGGTTCAGGAAAACAGCAATGATGCGCCGGGTGCCTCAGGGCGCTTGCTGATTTCCAACTACTGTGTTCTTTGTAGTTTTGCACCAAGACATTATTGACCCCTCTGAGGAAAGAGCTGATTTTTACCGTGTTTTCAATGGATGGACGGCACAGGTTTCCACGGCTGGATGTGGAAAGAATATCTCATTTCCAGACAGAGATACTACATTTCCCCCTCCCTGTCTGGGACAAGAGGAAGGGATACAGTCACAGAGCCTGTGACACACAGGGAAGAAGGTCTGATGCTCCTGACTGACATTTTCCAGGAATAAGTCTTCAGTGGTTTAAAAAATATTATTCCTTCAATAAGGAATACTTCAACCACTGAGGTATGTGGTCATTTGACATTTGGTATTGGAGTGAATGAATAAATACACACTAAAAAGATAATCAGTGATGTTATACTTCTCAAACCATTAATAATGGAAACTACACCATTCTTTTCCATTTAACCATCAATCAGCTTTCAAGAAATTTTGTGTTATCTCCTCCCACTTTTTTTATTGAGGTGAAATTCACATTACATAAAATTAACCATTTTACTGTGAAAAATTCAGTGGCATCTAGTACATTCATGATGCTGTAGAACCACCACCTCTATCTACTTCCAAAATACTTTCATCGTTGCAAAATAAACCCCCACGCCCAGTAAGCAGTTACCTCCTATTGCTCCCTCTTCCCAGCCCGTGGCAACTACCAATCTGCATTTATGGATTTATCTATTCTGATATTTCTTATAAATGGAACCATACAATGTATGCCCTTTTGTGTCTGGCTTCTTTCATTTAGCATAATGTTTTCAAGGTTCATTCATGTTTTAGCATTTATTGGTGCTTTGTGCTTTTTCATGGCTGAATAATATTCCATCGTGTGTATGTACCACCATTTGTTTACCTATTCATCTGTTGACAGACACTTGGGTTGTTTCTACCTTTTGGCTATTGTGAATAGTGCTGCTGTGAACATGCAGGTACAAGGGTTTATCTGAGTACCTATTTTCAATTGTTTTGGGTAGATACCCAGCAGTGGAATTGCTGGATCATAGGGTAACTCTATGTTTAACTTTTTGAGGAACGACCAAACTGTTTTCTCTTCTCCCACATTTTAATCAACATATTTATAAATTCACTTTCCTTTCTTGAGGATAAAGTGCATAGTAAGTGGCATGCTTTCCCACGCCTGGTCCCTTATTTCTTGCCTTTAATCTTATGCTTTAAGGAAAGATATTAAACCTGGCTTCTTGTGGTCCTAGAGATGCAGAGTTATTTGGATGCTTGAGATAGATAATATTTGGGTAAACTATAAATCCTTCTTGGTGTAGCTGAGTAGTAAGCAACAGGTAACACCAGCAACATTTATGGAGGACCTTATGTGTGCCGGGCACTGCATTAAGAAAGTCACATACTTCTCACTTAACCCTCATGACAGTTCAACTACGATACCTATTTTACAGAAGAGGAAAACTAAGGTTTCTACCAAGAGCAAAGTTCTCTTCCTCTGGCTCCAGAGTATTATCTGTAAGCCTCTCCTACAAAGAAATTCTGCAGCTGCCACCAATGATGAATCAGAAGCTGTTCAATATCTTGGGAGCTTACAGTCTACTTTGGTGGATGGATAAAGAGGCAATTATAATACAGTGTCATCAATGTTATGATAGGTGTCACAACAGGGAGGAAGTGCACTTAGCCCGGCTCTAGGTGACAGACTTAACAGAGGAGACAAAAATCTAAGTCAAAGTTGTTATTTCATTTATAAATAAATGAGCCTTTGTGCCCCTTGGTAAGGCTTGACCCGCCCCCATCCTCCCTTTGGCAACACCACCTCATCATTCCCAGAGCCCAGCGTCTGGCACACAGTAGCTGCTCATTAAACACAGGTTAATGTGCTTCTGCCGATGGAACTTCCAGCCCCTGTCACACTGTTACGGAACTCCAATGCCTGGAACTCAACTCATACGCTTTCTCAAAAAAGCTGTGGCCCAGGCACGAGGGGAAGGAAATTAGAAAAAGCCTAGAAGGGCTTCTGTTGTTCTCTCTACATCTGAACATGCTTGCGTACACGAGAAGACAAGAGAAGAGGGGGAAGAAGGGTGGGGAGACGGGGGGGACTGTGAAGACATCTCCCCACACCCAGGTGAGGAGTCTGCAGAGGTGCCTGGGATCCTGAAGCAGAACTGGAATGAACTGCTAAACCACTTTACCAAACTGTACGTTCTCCATTTCCTCTCAAGGTTGTGTTGTTACTTCAAGACTCCTAGCTCATGGCTATCCGGTATCTGGGGCAATTCACCTCACCAGCAGGGATAAGAATCAGTAGCCTCAGAGAAAGGTCTAGACTCTCCCCAGTTGCTAATCCTCACTCCTCTTTCTCAGGGGTCTTCAGTGAGACTGGTTCACGTTCAGCACCTCTCTACAAAAGGAGAACTGTAAAAACTCTTAGGAGCCCTGCTGGCCTTGCTTTAGAAGGCAGGAGCTGTCCCAGCGTGGCTCTGGCTGCATTTTATTCATACACATTTCTTAAATGTCTTTGTGTGTGCCAGACACTATACTGGAGGCCGTGGGGAATTTAAAAAACAAAGACAGGCACAGATCCCACCTGCAGGGGCCTACTGCCTATGCCTAGGAACCTGCCAGCCCTTAGCCGTAGTCCTGCCCCCTCATCCAGAGGTGGAAGAAACAGCCTCCCCCCTGGGATTAGAGTCTGTCCTGGGATCTCTGCTTGCTGGTGCCACCCTCTCTTCACCCACCACCCAGGCTCTGTGTGGTGTGACTCTCAGCATCCCTGACACCTGCTTCATCCCTGCTCAGCCAGCTCCCCAGGCTCTGAGCAACTTACCTAAGCCATAAGCTGCTGCTTTGGGTTCCTACCCCAACTGTGAAAGCAAGGCCTTCTTGTTCTGCACAGGCCCCAGTCCTGGTCCCCATTCACCGCTGTAACCCTACCCTGTTAGAGCACCCGTGACCTGGTCCTGCAGAGGCCAATGCAAAGCTTGTGGAGATATGAGGGCTCAGTCTCCCAGGAATGAAAATGTGGGCACCCCGGCCTGCAGGAGGTAATATACAGCCTCACAAAGGCACTCTCAACTCTGGGTCTTTTCCATCCCATAACCATTCAGTCAGTTCACTAATCAAATGGACAAGCATTTATTGAGCATCTACTATGTGCCAACAATGAACTAGGCATGGGGGATTCCTAGAGGAAAAAACTCTCAAACAGTCTATAGTCAAGTGGGAAAGCAGACATGAACAGCATCTTACCATAAGAATACAATAGTAAGACAGCACAAGTATCCAACAGTATCTTTCACCCGTTGCCAAGGAGGTAATGTAGGAGAGAGGGACAGAAATGTTCAACCATGATGATCTCTATGTAACCCATGATTGCAGAAAAAGCCCCAGGCCACTAAATTTTCCTTTCTCTTACCCTATCTGGTGGGGGCAGTACAGTACACAGGTCAATCTCTGCTGCAGTTCTATAGGCCAGAGCATTCCTCACTGGCTCTGCCTGAGATAACCAAAGCGTCTTGCCATGCTACACACAGCAGTCGTCAATCACTGTGGTCCCTTCTGCATCCTTGAGCTCCCCACCGCTGGATCATAGCAGGGCTCACGAGCTCAACACCCACGAGGCCTGACAGATAAAGCTAACATTTATGGAACACTTACTCTGTGCCATGTGCTGCTTTAACGACATGATACAGATGATTTAACTCATCTGATTTCCATAACAATTCAATGACAGAATCTCTTCTGATTCTTCTTTTATATTTGAGGAAACTGAGGCACAGAGGGGTAAAGGGACTTTCCAAGGTCAGACAGCTAGTGAATGCGGGAGGGGCAACCTTTGACCCAAGCTGATCCGCCCGAAAGAGTAACACAGGCGGTGCGGGAATAAGGGCAGGACCAGCTGTGCTGGAAGCTGTGGTTCAAACAACCTCTCTTCACTGGTCACATCTAACTCAGGGGCTTCCAGCTTGCAACCTGTGGTCTAGGTTTGCCCTTCTTGCACAAAAATCTCATTTGATTTCTACCAACCTTGGGCTAAATGTTACCAGTATTATTACATGGGTAGGCTAAGTGTGTGTGTGTATGTATGTATGAGAGAGAGATCCCTTTGAACTTGTGCCAACTGGAACCGGCTTTGGTTACCTTTGTAGCCCCAGATTTGAATTCAGGATTATCACCAAATTTAAGAACATACAAAGGAATAAAGCATGTTTGGAGTTGAGAGGGAAGGAGGCAGAAAACTCACTATCCACTCAAATTTTCTTACACAATAATCTGCTTGGTTAAACATGGTTAAACATGAAAAACATCCCCTGAAGGTCCTTGGCCCAGCGTATCATCAGTTACGCCCTGCCCTGTCCCTGAACATTCAAGTCATAATAAGTAAGAAGGTAAGGAGGGAGAGAAGGTCTCCCAGTAGCAGCCCTTCTCCTCAGGCGACTGGAATGCCATGGATTAGAGCAGTTGGCTGGGAGAGGGCCAAGCAGGAGTGAGCTGCTTGTTGCCATGGTAACAATGGGAGATTCGAAGTCCCCAGATCTTGGCCCGGTGCCTAGGCCACTTTGATTGGATTCCTTCTCTGAGCCAGCTGTGCTTCCTTGAGCAGTCTGGAATCTCTTCATTCTCATCCTCACTGCATTTGATCGTTCCATTCTCCCTGCAGGTGCCAAGTCAAATCACAGCCTCCTTGAAGCCTTGCCTAGATTCCTCCATGGAATTAACAGCTTCCTCTGTGCTGCTCCCATAACCATTTGTTGGCATAAGTGTCCCCTGGGACACTTAACTAGTCATGCTTCATAGTTCCCCTGTGCTCATCCATTTCCCAAACAAAAAATAAATTCCTTGACTTCACAGTCTACATCTTTAGTTCAGTGTGGAATCCCTTACCCAGGTAGTTGGCAGGTTTCTACATCTTGTTAGGCAGCATTAGCTGGGAGAGCCCTAGAAAAGAGAGAAGTTCCTTGCGCACATAGTAGGTTCTCAACTAATGTGCACTGAATTGAACTGTGCGCTGCTGTGCTGCAGAGAGGGGAGAGGGCGGTTCCTGGCCTCCTTGGACTCAATTGTGTCAACAACCCAGGTTCAGGGAAGGAAGAAAAAAGCCAGCAAAGAGTTCCTCCCTCTGGAAAATAAACAGGGAGAGCTTTTTGCAGTAATGACAGTGAGACAGTGAGATGCTGAATGCCACACACACGTTCTCTACTCAGTCGGCTTGGCATCTGAAAATTACCAGATGGAATGCTATCAATTCATGACACCAAAATATGTTAGGAACACAGCCAATTGGGGCTTTCCAAAAACGTGGCGATAACCTCACTTTCAAGTGAAATAATCATAATATTCAATATGGCACCCCGTGAGGCAAAGGTCCATATCCATTTGAGGCCAGTGATCTTTGGAAGTCAGGTCTCACTGCTGTCATCTCTGTTTCTTGGCACTGACAGCCTCACTGGAGATTCAAAGGTAGCTAGTCCCCAAAAGAGGCCTGCAGAGTGTGCTTGCAGTCTGGAATGCCCCAGAATATCTGGCATCTGAGCACACTCTGAGCCCAAGCTGAATGAATTCTCCAAACCCAGAATACTGAAATTCCAATTGGTAGATTTTTTCTTTTCCTGAGTATCTTCTATCTGGCCACAATGCTGGGTGAGAACCCAGAAACCAGGGTAGCAGAGTGGAATGAGCACTGCATATTTAGGGGTAGAACTGCCCCATCTTCCACGATCAGCTGTGAGACCTTGGGCAACTCATTTAATTTCAGTGAGCCTCAGTTTCCTCGTCTCTAAGTATGGTCATTCATTAATTCAGCAAATACTTTCCAAGAACAAAACAGGTCCCTGGATGCCCTACTGGGAATGGAAGAAAGATGATTAAATAAAATGAACCTAAAGTGGGTTGAGGGCTATGGTAATAGTAAAGGGACAGTGATGGGGCACAGGACAGGGGCTCTAAACATAATGAGGTCTCAGAAAGTTTCCCAAGGGGGATGATATTTCAGCAGAGACTAAATGCATAGAGACCAGGAGTGGGATTGGGATGGGATTGGGAGAGAGTTGGGGGTTTCAGATAAAGAAGCTTCCCTGAGGCCCTAAAGCAGGAGGGACCACAAATCTCAGGGAGTCTGAGAAATGGAAGGCTTTGTAAACTGGAGAAGTGACTGGCTGCCATTGTTTGCTCCTCTCTTGCTGCTTTTTAGGAGTGAGTGGAGTAAGGAGAGTATCACTCTGGGAAATGGGAAAACTAGGACCCAGTCTGCCCTTGGCCACTGACCAGCTTTGCAATTTTAAACAAATTTTGAACACCCATTTCTGTTCTTTAGTTTATTCATCTGTGAAATAGGGCAAGAAATCCCTTCTCTCCTCACATTACAGTGGATTTGATGAAGAAATGCTTGCAGAAGCTGTTAAAAAATTAAAACGAGTTATTAAGTGCAGGGTCTTTGCTAGGACTTTCCCCAATCATAAATAAACGCAAGCCCATTTAGACTGCAGAAGTCATTGCATCAGGGTTTTTTCCCCCCTGCCTCCCTTCCCAAGGGATCAGGAGATAAATAGCAAGTTCCTTCTGATTGGTTTGGTCATATGTCATTTCAGTTCATAATCCGATTTTGTCTAAGGGAGAAAGTATGCTATTAATAAAAGGGTTTTTTTTTTTAATTGTAATATTTGTGATTACTGAGCCTGGCTAGTTAGGGCAGACTGCCCATGAGCCCAGGGTGGGGCTTAATCCTGCTCTGGCCAAGGCATACTTCGAATTACAAGAGGGATCAGGTAAGAGAATGTAGCCTCTGAAACATTGACGTTGCTACCTGTCTTCTGCTCACCAACTTTCAGGGCTTCCCTGGGGCCCATTACTGTACAGCAAAGCTATGTTGAGCCTTCCCAGCCCCCTGAAATCTCACCAGCCTTGCTGGTACCACCTAATTTCCCACTCTTCCTCAGGAGGTTTCTTCACTGCCTTCCCAGTCTCAAACTCTGTATGTGCTGGCCTCTGGACCTCTACTCTTGCTTTCCCATCCTACCCAGCTCAGCCCAGCTTCCCTTCTCCCACCCAAATGTCCAACCCTCCATGTGATAACACCCAGCACGGCGGGGGGGGGGGGGCGGCACCCAACCTCCATCTCCTCCAGGCGGCCTCTCCCTTAAAACTTAAGCCAGGCTTCCCTGGTAGCGCAGTGGCTAAGAATCCGCCTGCCAAGCAGGGGACACAGGTTCGAGCCCTGGTCCAGGAAGATCCCACATGCCGCAGAGCAACCAAGCCCGTGTGCCACAACTACTGACCCTGTGCTCTAGAGCCCGCGAGCCACAACTACTGAGCCCACGAGCCACAACTACTGAAGCCCATGCGCCTAGAGCCCATGCTCCGCAACAAGAGAAGCCACTGCAATGAGAAGCCCGTGCACCGCAACGAAGAGTAGCCCCCGCTCGCCGCAACTAGAGAAAGCCCGTGCTCAGCAACGAAGACCCAACGCAGCCAAAAATAAATTAAAATAAATTAAAAAAACAAAAAGCTAAGCCAACACCGATCCCTCTCCTTTCTAACCGTGCATGATTTTGGCACTTCCTGATATTTACCTTAGCCTTTAATTGCTTGTATTATTTTTGAAAATTAAACTGTGAAGAGCATTATCAGTCTATAAAGAATCTCATGTATGTATTATTTGACTTCTACAACAACACTGGATGGTGAGTGGAGTCCGTGGGATTATTATCTTCCCATCTGAGATGGGGAACCTGAGGCTTGGAGATTCGGGGACCTGCACTGTCACCTGTCAGGACTTACTGTGTTCTAAGTTTCATTAAGAAACTCTCCTAGGATGGGAACCAGATCATAACCTTCTTTGTTTCCCTCAGCACCATGTTGATCACACAGCAGATAGTTATTAACTAACATTTCTTGAAGTGAAATCTATAAGCAACTACTGGAAAAATAATCGGAATGGCATATTTCATTGATGCACATCATTGCTATTAGTACTATTAGCCTCTTCGTGTATAAAGAACAGTATGCTTGCAGCATTATTTTTATTATAGTGACCCAGTAAACAACCTAAGGGAGGCTCTCACGTGTTCTATACAAATGTCCCCACCCCTGCCCCCGGGGGTCCATCAGAGGGCAGCCACTCATGCAGGCTCTGCCCCTCTGTTCACACCAAGCAGCATGGCCCCACTGCCTCCTGGCAAAGGATGGAATGTGCTCATCAGAACTTGCCTGGCAGGGTTGACATGCTGGGCTAGCCCTTGGAAATCTGGAGTCATTTGGGCACATGGAAGATGCAGGTTGCCCAGAACCGCTGCAGAGCCAGGTGCAAGAACCTCGAAGGTTGGGGTGGGGTAAGGGTGGGGTCCATCCATCCATTCTGGGTTGGAGGTAGGAAGACCTCCCAGCGTGGGAGCCAATTTTCTAAGCATTTCAGGCCACTGTGACTACCTGGCAGAACTGAGGAGTGTTGTTTGTTGCCATGTCCCTACATCCACCTGGTATAATACCCGTTATGACTCTCAGTTTCGTACAGTTCCTGACAGCCTAGGAGCACATTCCCAGGCACTGTTGCTTTGACACAAGGACCCTCCCTGCCAGGCAGGTACTCACTTCAGTTGGTTGTTGACTTTGGAAAGTACCTGCATACAGTCAGACCTTCAGAACTGTACCAAAGGACTGAGAGGAAAGCCAAGCCCCTCCCAGCCCTGCCCCTGATGCCCTTCGGTAGAGGCAAGAATGCTATCTGTCATTTTCTTGTGTCTCTTCCCAGATTTCCCCCATTTTGGAGATGAAGAAGCTGAGGCCCAAAGCAACTGAATGACCTTCCCGAGGACGCATACTGAGTAAGTCACTGGTGAGAATTTGAAATGGCTTCTCACACCACTATGAACTTCCCCTGCACTCCAGGCTATATTTTAGCCAAGAATTCAGCTCATGAAAATCTACAAGTGTGTAAACAAATAAAACCAGATAAATGTCAAAGCCAGAACTGGAGGCCTGGAGCTCCATAGGCTGTCCACTGAGAAGCAGAGCTCCCTGCCCCTCTCAGGGCACTCCAAGCCCCTTCTCTGGCTGCTCCAAGCCAACTCCCATCTCCAGGACTCTCTCCTGCCTTCCACCGAGCAGGGGCAGGACCATACATCCTGACCGTTTTGCTCTATCAAAGTGTTCCCACCCAATGTCCTATTTCTTCAAGACCCTGATACTTTGAGGGTTGGTCTGATAACAATATATGTGTGTGTGTGTGTGTGTGTGTGTGTGTGTGTGTGTACATATATACATATATATGTATGTACACACACACACACATTCTGGGATGCTAAGGAAAGATAAAACTTAAGGCTGGTACAGAGCCTGCAGGTGGTCCAGACCTGAGGCCACAGGTAGAGAGCTGGGAGACAAGATCAGAATTCCCTGGCCTTTCCCACCATCCCCCCACCTCCCAGTGGCCCCATGTGCTTTCCAGAGAGTCTTTCATAAAGCTTTGAGGCCTCCAGGCAAGAATGGAGCAGGGGTGGTAGATGGGGAGGAGTGATGGGGTGGGGCTGAGGGAAGAGCGTGTGTGTGTGTGTGTGTGTGTGTGTGTGTGTACGCGTGCGTACACTTTGCTATCTATGGGGAATTCCCCTAGCCCACAGTCTCCAGCAGTTTCTTCCATCCATACTCCCAAATCACTCATGGGCAATACCTGCAGCCTCCTTTGGGAAGGTCATTTCAGGGGTGGAGAGGAAGATAAGATATTTGGGGGCAAAGGCAGGCAAGTTGAGGGCATCAGGGATGAGGTGAAGCCAGTGGCAGTTGCAGAATTTCTCTAGAACAGGGTCTTACAGGTAACAGTCTATTTGCACAGAAGCACCTAAAGCTGCATTTGATGAGACTGAGCAAGTATCATCTGTATCAAAGAAATAGGGTACTGGGGCTTCCCTGGTGGCACAGTGGTTGAGAGTCCACCTGCTGATGCAGGGGACGCGGGTTCGTGCCCCGGTCCGGGAAGATCCCACATGCCGCGGAGTGGCTGGGCCCGTGAGCCATGGCCGCTGAGCCTGCGCGTCCGGAGCCTGTGCTCCGCGACGGGAGAGGCCACAGCAGTGAGAGGCCCGCGTACCGCAAAAAAAGAAATAGGGTACTGAGGCAAAAAGGGGGTGCTACTTGCCTGAGTGGGGGCTCGATAAATATTTTAGCACACTCATATATGTCCTCTGCATTCACCAACAGTTATTTATCAAAACTGTAAAAAAAAAACATCTACATGCAACGTTAGGGATACAGATGTAAACGCATACACACAGAAAGTGGAGGTTCATTCTCCAGCAACATCAACTCTGTGCTACGCGCCCTCTGGATGGAGCCTGTGACCCGAAGTCTCATGAACCTGAAATATTCCACACTGTGCATTCCGCAGGGGTGAGTTATGATTGGAATGAGAATATTTTTGCTCACTCCATGATTTGGCCTTTATATTTTAAGCCTTAATATAGCAGTAAGGTAGCTTTCGGCGTTTAATTGCCCTGAGCCTTTGTTAACATTAAATGAAGGGAGGAAATGGAAAGGAAAATAAAACTGTATCTGTATTGCTTTTGAGTTGCATAATTGTATATTTTTGCCACCCCATTGGTTTTCAACTATTCCAGCCCATAAACCTCTCCCCTGCCACCACTGAGGAAAATAAGTCAGTCATTCGGTTATCACTGCAAAGTTTGCCAAATTCTCAGTTCTCTTCTCTAATATTAAAGAGAATGATACACCTTTAAATTGAGTCTATTTTTTAATTACCACCTGTGGGAGGCCCTGAATCACACAAGTGCTTGGTCATCTTCTTGCTTTTTTAAAAAACACACCTTCCTTCTAAGCAGATATGACATTGGAAGACTTAAACATCAATTATTGGAGTCAGCCACGAACTGTCCCCTTTATTTGGGGACCAGAGAAGGCACCATCCCTCCCCAACTGCTTCTAACTCGAAGATGACCTCAGAGCCTCAACTCACACTTTCCAAAAGTAAAACTTGCCTCAGTGCTTTACCACACCTATGAAAATTGGCTCCAAAATCTTTTACCAAATAGTTTCGAAGAGTGAAAATAAGAACAGTATAACCCAGGTATGTCGCTGTAACCATGACTACAGGTTTTATTAGCACTAATACCAGGATGTGGTCAGACTGGATATATACAGACGGCAAACACAAGCCTGAGTGGTGTCAGAGTGTGTGCCTGCAAACTTTCCAAATTGAAAATGTAGCCCTTAATGACTATGATTCATAAAGGACCTGGGGCGGGTGGAGGTGGGGATGGTGGCAGTGGGTCAGAGGAGAAGGTTTAGGGCAGAGGGCTGCATCGGTAAGAGAAGTCAGCGTTCTAATTTTAGCTGTAATTCAGCTTTAACACGATCCTCTAATATGCCACTGCTTGCATTTAGATTGCAATTTTCCCTTCTCGATGTTTTCTCACAGGTCTTGTCTGTTCTTCACAACAATCTTGAGAGATAACTGAGATGGCTAATAGCCTCACTTCTCAAATGAGAAAAGGGCTCAGGAAGCTTAACTGATTTGCCCAAGGTCAGAGGCTTGGAGGACAACTGAACCGGGACTAGAACTGGGTCCTCTTAATATTCTTTCCACGGCACCCCTCTGCCAGCCTTTTGTATTCTGCTTGGGACATTATGATATGCATTAATTCCTCTTGCAAACATCCCTCATCCTTATTATTTATCTAATTAGCCAGAGACCAGGATCAATCCATTAAACCGGAGGTGACAACTGGAAAGTAAGGCTTGCCTTTTGTCTTTTGTCCTCATCTCTTTTTCAAGCCCCCTGCGTGGTTCTCCCCTTCATGGATGACAGCACAAAGAATAGGTAATGTCGTCCCTATTCTGGAGGGAGGGTGTGGTCCAGGGGCTACAGGCTTAATATGCCTCCAGGGACCAGGTAGGTGTCAGGACTGGGTGAAGCCGGCAGGGTGGGGACTGGGGTACAGGTTCGGGGAACATCGGTCCTTCTAAAGCTCCAGCAGATTATAGCTATGTGGGAGGTTAGTGTGACCAAATTTTAGGACTCGCTAAAGATTGAGAATTTTATATGAAATCAGAGGAGAAAAAAAAAAAGGGAAAATAGAAGTGCCTATGGGTTGGATATAGCTCCTGGGCTGCCAGTGAGTACCCTAAGGAGTTTTATGCCTTTGGGTCCCCAGCACCCAGTGTCATACGTGACATATTGCCCTTCTCTTCTTGTATTTTTGGTCCTATTAAAATGTGAGCTCCTTGAGGTCACAGAAGGTGTTTTAGTCCATCAAGAGTATATCCATAGGGTGTGGCACACGTGGCAGGCTATCAAATGCTTGACAGATGAATGATTGGTGAATACCCCTCCGTCCTAGAAGAGAGAAGTCCTCAGCGTCTGTCCAGAGAATGGCAGCTCTAGAGCATAGCAGTTACAGCAGGGTCTTTTGCACTTTAGTAGCTCTATGGCCTTGGGCAAATTACCTAGTCTCTGATAGGCTTGGTTTCCTCATCTGTATAATGGGGATTAAAAGACCCGCCTCCTGAATTGCTGAAGGAGGCAATGTCTGTAGAGCCTTGATTACACATGCAGAGTTGCGCACTTAGTAAGAACACAACAAATGGTGGCTTTTGGATTCAACAGATCATTCCCTGTTCCTGTGAAAGGTGATAAGATATTATGCCAAGCCTCTGTTTTTGAGGCTTTGGCCTCCTGAGGTATCTATGTCAAAAGAGGCCAGTCAAAGGAAAACAAGTGAGCATTCTAGCTGAAATGAAGAGAAGAAAGTTGATAGTGATGGACAGAACAAGGCATCCCTAAGAAACTAGATCCTGGAGGTCAGGAGGGCTGAAAGAGGGGCAGCAGCTGAGAATGAATGGAAATAAAATTAGCAAGAAAGCAGGGGGAAGGCAAATGAGTCTGCCCTGATTCCTAGGATTGGCTGACTCACTCCCACCGATTCACAGAAAAGTTGATCAGACTCTGCTTATGAATTCTGTAATGAATGGATGCTTTTGTCTTTCACACAATATGAGTAGTATAATAACAAATAGGGTGTTATATGGTTTTCAAGGCAATTTTAAGGCCCCCACTGTGTAAAGTGTACTTAGCCTACACACTTTACACACATTGTCTTTACACGCGTCATTCACTCACTCACGCACTCATTCATTCATTCATCCATTCAACAAATACTTATTGCCAGCCCACTTTCTGCCAGACACTGTTCTGGGGAGAAAGAATAAAATGATGTAGCACAGTGGAAAAAACACCTCGCCCTCAGAGAAGGGTGCTCATATCTCTGTTTACAGAAGAGAAAACTAAACTCAAGGTGCTTAAGTGGATGTTGCCCAGACTCCACGCCAGTGTTAGCGAAGGAGGCAAAATTCTTTTTTTTTTTTTTTTGAGGGTTAACTTTGTTTTATTTTGTTTTCATCTTACTATATCATTTTTTAACATCTTTAATGGAGTATAATTGCTTTACAATGGTGTGTTAGTTTCTGCTTTATAACAAAGTGAATCAGCTATATGTATACATATATCCCCAAGGAGGCAAAACTCTTGGTTCATGTTTTCTGGTTTAGGAGAAAAATCAGGAAGTTATCATGATGATCTAGAGACATAAACATGAGGAAGTCTGTAACTTGCTAACAGGCTGGGGGTATTGCATTAGATCACATTTAGCACAGCTGGAATTTTCAGAGTATCGGAGAGACACGATTTTTAGTGTTTAATCCTAAAAGTGACTGAAAGCGACTAATTATTGTCAGAGTCTATGACATGGACCCTTTGGAGACAATGTAATTAGGGAAGAGAATGGAGAAGAGAGAGGGAAGAGGGCAGGAGAAAGAGTAAAGGAGAATAAAGTGTCTAGACATGTTAGGCCATCCATAACAGAAAGTCAAAGAAAGCCTGGATGAAAACCCTTTTAAACTCCTTTAATTGTTCTTAAATTATTCTCTAATTATTTTCCCCACATTCATCTTTGAGTAGAGAGAAGGTGTCGTTTTCCTCCTCTGTATTTCCTAGCATAGCTTAATTAATACTTGATTGATTGAAAGATTGACTCATTCGAACCTGGAGTGAAATGGAGCTTTTTAATTTTCTTTCTGCTGAACCTGAAATAGAGCATATAGTAATTAGGAAAGGATCCCTTGTTATCAGAAAGTCCCAGCCACAATGAGCTCTCTGTAACTGCGCAAAAGGAAGGTAGATGATTATTTAGGAGTTGATAAAGCACACTCCCCACTCCCTTCTGCTTTCAGTGATATGCGAGTTTCTTGATCATTATTTCCTCCTTAAATGAGTTACTTGGCTGGAAGATCCGTCTGGATGGTGGGCTAAATGGTGGATAATTGTCATCAAAGTCTGGCCACAGATGTGACTGATGGCCTCTTTTCTATGCGTTTCATTGCCCCTGCTCTCTCTCCAATGACCTCGGTTGACTAATTTACATTTTTTTTCAAGATCTCTTTTCTTTTAGGACCCTTGGGTTAACCAGCATGACTTCATTCATTCATTCAGGGACATTCCCGACTCTGAGTATCTACACAGAATAAGATAGGCAAGGGCCCAGTTCTCACTGAACTTATTTTCCAGAGCAGGAAGAGTCCATAAATGCATACACTACAGTGACAAGAGCATCACGTGTGACTCCGAAACTTTAGAGTGGGAAGAACTACCAAGGCCATAAGACAGGATGGTGTGCTAGAGGTTGATGGGGGCTAGGCTTCTTAGATGACTTGGTTAAGAAAGGCTTCGTGTTGAGGTAACATCTGTGGTTACAAGTGAGTGGAAATGCCTTTGTGTGGAACTCTGCATGTTAGGAAGCAGTCGGCCACGCCAAGATCTGAGAGAAAATGTACCAGAGGGACAAACAAGGTCCTGAGGGGTGGGCAGCTCTGAAGTAGGTGTGTCCAGGGCACAGCGAGTGAGAAGGGGTTACAGGATGAGATTAGAGATGCAGGCAGAGCCAGCTGATGGAAGCACTTGTCGGGTATTTTTATTCAATACTTTCCAGGCATTGGGAAGCTGGCGGGGTGGGGGGGGGGGCTCGTGTGGGGAGAAGACGCTATAAAGAGGGAAGAGTAGAATCAGAGAGCCTGGTTAGGAAGCTGTGCAGTAATCCAGGTGAGGGGTGATGGTGACCTAGCCATGAAATGGACAGAAGTGGATAGATGCGGGATATATTCTGGAGATAGAAAGGATGAGACCAGCTGAGGGGTGGGAGTGGTGTGAAGCAAGAGGGGTACATGAGTCTCCTGGGGCTACCGTGACAAAGTACCGCAGGCTGGGTGGCTTAAACAACAGGAATGTATTGCCTCACAGCTCTGGAGGCTAGAAATCTGAAATCAAGGTGTTGGCAGGGTTGGTTCCTTCTGAACCAACAGCTTTCCTTCTGAAAGCCGTGAAGGAAGGATCTGTTCCAGGCCACTCTCCTTGGCTTGTCAACGGCCATCTTCTCTAAATGCCCCTTCATTGCCTTCCCTCTGTGCAAGTCTACCTCTATGTCCAGATTTCCCCTTTTCATAAGGAAACCAGCCATATTGGATTATGGACCCACTTTACTCCAGTATGACCTCATCTTACCTAATTACATCTGCAAAAATGCTGTGTCCAACTAAGGTCATGTTTTGAGATAGGGGTTAGGATTTTAACATATAAATATATCATATATATATATATATGAGATATATATATATATGATTCTTTGTGCTTTTCTGTATTCTTTTAATTTTTCAAAGAAAACAAATAATTACAATGTAGTCAACAAGGGCTGTGACGGTAGGTTATTGGCTCCATGAGAGCTCAGAAGAGAAAGAAATGGATTCAGGGAGGTCTGCAGGCAGAGGACTGACAGTCACAGAAGACCTCCCAGAGGAGGCTGGAAGGACAAGGAGTTTCCCTGTGAACGGACCAAGGGAAGAGGTGAGAAGACATTCCAGGCAGGTGGAACAGCACGTGCCAAAGAATGGCAGTGTGAGACAGCAGGAGGCTCGGGAGAATTTGAAGAAATGTGGCAACAAGGGTGGTGGTGGGAGACGAGGCTAGGGTGAGAGCAGAGACCAACAGCTCACAAGCGATTTGTCCCCCTTGCTAAGGAGTTGCGATGATCATGCAAGTGACGAAGAGCCAAAGACAGGCTGGGCAGGGGGAGCATGATCCCATTTGGATTTTACAAGATGAACTGAAGGAAGGAAAACTAGAGAGCAGTCTGAGGGCTTGGACAAATGCGATAACAACGAGGGTGGAGAGGAGGGTGCCTGTGCTCCTCGGGGTCCTTTCTCTGCTTCTCCACCCTCTGCCCTCTATACTCATACCACCAGAGCTGCCTGGCTTGAACCCTGCTTCACCTCCGGCGCTCTCGGGCTCCAGCTCTCTCCTAGATTACGCCAAGCTCTTTCCCACTCCGGGCCTTCACCCTGCTGTTCCTGCCACCTGCGCACAACTGGACCCTTGTCATCCCTCCAACCTCAGGTCAAAGTCACCTCCTCAGAGGCCATGCGGACTGTTTGCTTTCTAGCACCAACAGCATATCTTGGCTTCTTTGTTTGTGCACCTGTTTACTATCTGCCTTCTCCCTGCGGGAAGTAAGTAGCTTTACCATATCTGCATCATTCCTGACTATATATGCAGTGCCTAGGAAGGAACTGACACATACTAGGAGCTCATTAAATGCATTGGCAGAAGGAAAGAAGGGAGAGAGGGAAGGAACAAAAAGACAGTTTGGTGTGGGGGAAGGATGGAGGCTCATGTCCCACTCTGCCCAGTGATATGAGATCCACGGGGGGTGGAAAGGCTGTATCCACACCCTCATACTGCTGCTTCTGAGTGATGCCTGTACATGTTTTAATTCTGAAAGGGTTGCTTTGAAAAAGAATGATGAGTGCAGTAAGAGTCTCCTTACTACAGGAAAACTATAGAGAAAGGAGAAAATAAATGCCTTTTAAAGGAGACCTGAAGAATCAGTCATGACTCCAGAACCATCCCAGATTCTGAAAAGGCAAACAAAATCATCATTAGCTAAGAAGTCGAGGGTGTTTCTTTGGCCAGCCTATTCCTTTGGGGTCAAATAATAAGGGCACACATCTATGGCCAGGCGTGGCTCCAAGAGGCTCTACGTCTACTGACTCATTTAGTCTTCACAACAGCCTACTATTATCAGCTCCATTTTACGAATGAGGAAAGTGAGCCCCTGGGTTAAGTAACCTGCCCAACGTGATAGACTTAGTGAGTAGCCGGATCAGGATTCGAACCCAGGATATTTGGTCCCGGAACCGGCACTCTGAAGCACTTAGCTAAACCCCTCTTGGGTCAAAGCTGCACCACAGAAGAGTTGTTAAATGTATCACATATTTGTTATAATCATTGCCAACGTTAGCTTTTTGTCACTTGTAATGAGGTAGGATGGGCTAATTGCTATAGCGAATAATCCTTAAATCTCAGTGGCTTCCCCCAACAAAGGTTTCTTTCTCATTCATTCCACTGTTCACTGTGGTCAGTGAGGTGCTCTGCTAGCAATCATTCAGGAACATCTTCCATCTCTGCTGTCCCAGGGGCCCTGGAGTCCTCCCCTGGGCCCTTTGCATCTGGCCAGCCAGTGAGCAAGCAGAGAGAGAATGTGGAGACCCTTGGGGGAGATTTCAGGAGCCAGGCCCATGCTCCTTTGGCCAGAACTCAGTCACACAGCTCCAGAGGTGTCAGGGGGCTGAGAGGCATACACTAGCCTGAGCCCAGGATGAGGACGTGGTGGGCATCTTGCCTAGTGCTGCCTCAGTAGTTACCTGTGCGGACTTCTGTAGGGGAAACCTGGCAGGAGGGGTGCTGGGAGTCAGAAGACATTGGTTCTGGCCCTGAATCCACCAGTTGTCAACTGTGTGACCTCCAGCAAGTCACAGCTTCTTTTGGTCCCAGATTCCTTATCAATAAAGTGAGGGAACCCAACCAGAGGACCCACCTCTGGATTCTTCCAATTCAGAATGTCTACATGACAAAGCATCATCTTATTATTTTTAATAACCATGGTACC
The DNA here is from genome assembly GCF_039906515.1 of Pseudorca crassidens. Taxonomy (NCBI): domain Eukaryota; kingdom Metazoa; phylum Chordata; class Mammalia; order Artiodactyla; family Delphinidae; genus Pseudorca; species Pseudorca crassidens. The sequence continues at coordinate 130,301,945 of NC_090297.1, read as the reverse complement.
TTAATCGTTTCTGTACTGATGACCTATTTGTGCTTTTGTTCAAAATTGCAACCATAATTACAACATTGATTCTGAGGGAAAATACTACCTATTTTCTTCTAATCCTCAATATCTAGTTCCACACCACGTACGCATACTCTGGGGGGAAGAAAAGAGGATCCAATTTTGTATTTGGACTAGTTACTTGAAGCAATTAATTAAATTGGGGGAAATACAGACATCCATTTCATCATGCCTTTTTAAGTTAGGTTTTAAGTTATAAGCATAATATTCCACTAGCAGATTATTTTCTGTAATCTGACAATTTTTGTACAAAACAGTACTTACATCTATTAGAGGGCATCTAAGCGTGCCAGGTTAGCAAGGTGAGAAACATCAAGAAAATATATAACCAGAGCAGCAGAGTTACTAACTGCTGACTGAGGTTCCACCCGCGCCCTAGCTGCCAGAGAGCCTTGGTTTCTGAAGTGTGTGATATTGTAACCACAGGGATTTTGCAAGGACTGCAGGGTAGTTTTGGGAGCTGGGACAAGGTTTGGGCAGGCAGAGTGGAGAGGCCTGGGGCTGAAAAAGAGGTTTTAAACCCTCAGGAGATGATGGCGAGAGTCAGGTAGAGCCTGTTGGATGGGATTCCTATTTTAGGAATATACCAGAGTTGGAGACACCAGAGAGGAGATTAGGGCTAGAAGAAGAAGAGCAGAGCACAGCCCAGAGACAGTCCTCATGTCCCTCCGCCTGACAGTTCTCTCACCGCATCCGCTGGAGAACACCCAAGTCAGGCACTTATCCCACCCAACGCCACCACCCTCACCCTGGTCCCGGTGCCATTTTCCCTGAACAACTGCAGTCGTCTCCTCCCCCTCCTGCCCTTGCCAATCTGTTCTCTCTCACCCCAGTGACAGTGTTCTTTATGAAACACAGATCTATTCTGTCCCCTCCTTGCTTGAAATCCCATGGCCCTTACAGTACACACCAGCCATTGACATGGCTTAGCAGGCCCTGAAGGTGTAGGGCCACCTGCCTCGAGGGCTTCACGTCACCCCACTGTCACCCCTACTCACTGCTGCTGCGTCCAGCCACACTGTCCTTTCAGGTCCTTTGCAGGAGAAGCAACAGGTCCAATTGTTCATCTGAAAAAAACACAATGAACACATTATTTCCTGTGTTTCCAGACTTTGGGGTGGGGGGACAATTCATCATGTATTAACAATTGAACTCACTGCTTTAAATTTAGAGGCGCTTCATCTGAGAAGGTATTGGAGAGTTGAAAGAAAACACATCACACATATTACTTGAAAGTGCTTTAGATAAGTTTAGTCTATGTCCTCAAGAGTTTTCAGATGCCCTGACCACATGTGTGCTGCTTTTGTCATTCATATCTTAGTGAAGCCATCCCCACCCAGATCCTGCCCTGGCTTCCCTGATGGGTATCACTCACTTTCACAGCATCCCGGGCTTCTCCTTCATAGCAACTATATACTTACACACCGGTCTGCGGGGTTCTTTGATGAGTGTTTGCTTCCCACACCAGACTTTGCGCAAAAAAGAGACAAGGATTGAGCCTGCCTGCTCCTGGATACCCAGGACCCAACACAGTTCCCAGCGTGTACTAGGTGCCGCATAAGTAGTCCCTGAAGGAATGACTGAGCAGACTCTGTCCTGATTGTCATTTCCTTTTCACCTCTTAATCCCCTCCAGACCAGCTTGCTTACTCCTTCCCCTGCGCCACTCCCATGCCCTTTACACAGAGTTTGACCACAGGACGCTTGATCACACTGTGCTTCTGCTATTTTTTTTTTTTTTTTTGCGGTACGCGGGCCTCTCACTATTGTGGCCTCTCCCGTTGCGGAGCACAGGCTCCGGACGCGCAGGCTCAGCGGCCATGGCTCACGGGCCCAGCCGCTCTGCGGCATGTGGGATCTTCCTGGACAGGGGCACGAACCCATGTCCCCTGCATCGGCAGGCGGACTCTCAACCACTGCACCACCAGGGAAGCCCTGCTTCTGCTATTTTTGTCTCTGCTCCTTACTAGACAGGGAGGAGCTCAGGATCTGAATGCACAGGCCCAGACACATAGTGGGTGTTCCGTGAATGTTTATTGCATTGAACTGTGACCTCCACGAGAGTAGCTCTGGCCCAGATGCCCTGACTACACAAGAGCAAGAAGTAACACCCAAGGAGGCTCCCTGCAGCAGGCCCTGGTGCTGCTGTGTATAAAAATAAACCTCTTTCCCACCTCTCCTCGCCCATGATCCATCCATCCTCTCACTCAGCACATGGCTTCTGAGCTTAAAGAAAAGGGTCATCAGCTCAACCTGCTCATTCAGCAGTTTTTGAACCTGATAATTGTCCAGAAACACTTGGGTTGTTTGTTATAAACATAAATTCCTGGGCATACCCCAGACCTACTGAATCAGGGTCTCCAGGAGTGTAAGTCGGGAACGCATCCTTTAATCCCTTGGTGACACACTTGGTGACTCCCTTCCCTGGCCAGAAGGCCATCCTGCCATCACCTGAGATCTTTGGGTGAGGAGATAAAGCAAGCACAGTGATGACCACAACACAAGAAGGGAAGGTCTTTGCCCCCAAGTTACAATTATGAGGTGGCCCCCCACACATACCCAGGAGTCTGCAGCTGCAGCAGAGGAATCTTCTAAGGCTCTGAGAGAAACCTGACCCTCCTGCTTCACCCCACCCCCTACCAGAAGGCCAAAGGTTTAAACCATTTGGAAATCACTCTGGAGAAGGTTTCAGGGATTTCAGTTGGGCGCCATCATGATCCTTATCATTAACATTTCTAGAAAGCATTTGCTATCCAACAGACACGTTCTTCAGCTTTACAGGCATTATTTCACCTAACAGACAGAAATTGCAAGAGGCCGGTGCAAAGTAGAATGCCCTTCCGCCTTCCTGGGGAGCTCCAGAAGCAACAGCAGGCTGAGGGCCAGGCCTAGACACAACTCTGGAGCAGCTCTTGGTTCTCAGGGATGGATCAGACATCCCTGTGGCAGGAGCTATCCCAGTACACTTCCAGGGGTTCCAAAGCCTGGAGGGAAGCTGGGGCCTGCAGAGGGCGAGGTGCTCGCCCCAGGTCTCACTTTATGAGCTCAACAGTCCTCCAGACACCATCAGATGTTCCCCAAGCGACCCTTTTCCATTCCTGTTGCTGGATGCCAGAGTCTAGAATTACAGTCACAGAACTGCAGACCAGTTCTAAGCGGGGAGGTCACCTGTGAAGCCCTTTTCATTTGAATGGTGGCGGGGCGGGGGGGGGGAGTGTCCATGGTTCTCTGGCCATGAAGACAGGGCTACAGGTGAGGGATGGGGAAGAAGAGCTCAAGGCTAGAATTAGTCCACTGTTACGGGGAGATCACTCGCTATTTTATAGATTATGTTTTATAGTATTTTACAGTTTACGAAATGCATTAAACATATTGAGCTCTTAATCTTCAAAACCTCATTACAAGGAAAGCTTATTAGCTTCATTTTGTAGCTGAAGTTTGGTAACTGGCCAAGGTCACAAGAGTTGACCCAGGGCTCAAACCCAGGTCTTCTGGCTCCAGGATCTGTGTTCTCCATCAACACCTCACATGCAAGCAGACAGCTGCTTGTGGGAAGAATGAATGGATGAAGGACTCTCTCCCAGCTAGATACTATGAAGGATATAGAGATGAATACTGCTCACTTGCAAGAAAACTGAAAGGACCTTTTCCCCTCTTCTCCCTCCTCATAACCACCCCCACAACCACAATCAAGGTTGGTTAGCACCTACTGTTGGTTTTACAAGAATAGATGAATTGTTTTTCAAACAGTGTGGGTGATGCTTGAGAGCCAACCAAAGGATGGGGTCTCCCGAGAGCATTTCTAAGGCCCAAAGTGTAGCTTGTTTTGCAAAAACGTTCATAGAAGCTCTAACTTTTAATTCATACCACCAAGGAGATATTTGATTGTTTCCTGGAAATGCTAATAATGAAAAGCTCATAAATACTAATGAAACACTGTAGATGAGCAGCGCTCAGCAAGAAACGTGGGGGGCCTAGAAGAGAATTCTTAGATTAAAAAATATAAACAATACCTTTTAATTGAACTTTCCCCAGACAGGGTTCCCAACTACTAATGAATACTCTCTTTGGATATGGAGAGTAGACGCAATTAAGTACCTTCAGGAATCCAGAGGGGAATCATTGACTTAGCTTTAGCTTGAAAAGAAATCTGTTTACTCACAGGCTATTTTAGGTGCCATGGGATGGATGAGTTTGAGACAAAGGTTGGGATGGGTGGGAGGGCCTGGAACATTGAACTAAAGAAATAATTCAAAGGCATGCTTTTATTTCATCCAACTAAGCATCCTAAGTTGGAATTTGCTTCTTCTATTTGCCTTCTGGCATGATCCCTCAATGATAATAAGATCCCTGGAATGTACGAGGCTCCATGATACCAGAAACCTTATCATTGTCGTTCATTCCTGAATCCTCAATACCTAACACAGTGTGTGGCACATAGTAGGTGCTCAATAAATGTTTGCCAAATGGATGAAACATCTCTTAAAACACCTACCAGAAGTTTTCAGATTCTGTCATCTTTTCCTGAAGGGCAGCTCTGATCACAACATCCTCCTGTTATAAAACCCCCCAAATAAACACACCCTATGAAGGCGCCCTCTACCTTGACCACAGCCTATAGTCCTTCCCTCTCCCACCCTGAGCTCCAGGCTCACCAGAAGGCCCCTCGTTCTCCTGCTGATGTTCTAGAATTTTCACTGCCTGGAATCTTTGAACATCCTTTTCACACGTTTTTCTGTCAAGATCCTACTCATCTCTTAAGATGCTCTATTCTCAAGTGGCTCTACTTTTATGAAACTGCCCTAATATTCTCCAAGGGCTTGATGCCCTTCTTCTCCCTCCCTGGCTGAACCCAAGAGTGGGCTCTGATTCACATACGCTCCCCACAGAGACCAGCACGACCCCTGGCACAGCAAAGTTTGTCAGCAAGTGTTGTCTGCTGCTGTCTAATTGAATCACAGAAATGCAGTGCAAGGAACATCTGGTCCCCGAAAGTGTACGTGTAGGGTCAGGTTAGAGAAAAGCACCTAACAACAGAGCAGAAAAATCCCTCTGGATGGGCCAAAGAATACTGGGCCACGCAAGGCTGAGGTCAAAGCAAAGGTTATAGCAAAGGGAGAAGGAGAACCCAGAGGAGAGGCAGGTGGTGTGAGAAGGAACAAGCAGCGAAGTGGCCCCGCTGAGGGGCTATGGGGAGACCAAGGGTGGTTTTCCCCTATAAAAAGCCTGTATGTTTGCTGGTGTGTGGCAGGTCCATGGCGCGAGATGTGCCCAGACACTCAGAGGGGCTCAGGCAAAGCCTCCAGCAAGGAGATAACTTCTCAGGATGCTCTTCTTTGTTGCATGTTGAATTTAAGTGCAGGTGCCATATGCTTTCCATAAACCTCCCCTTGGGCGGGACTGGATTTTTACTGTATGTATCTTCATGCATTTGTGAGGTGTCTGACAATGCAAAATAAATCTCTTTGTTAGTCTTCTTCTGCAACAGACAGGCATAAATGTTTCAGTCAACCTGAGGGATAGCAAAGGATTGTAAGATTCTATAAATTCTGGGCTACTTGCCAAAAATGGGTTAATTCCACACGAAAGAATAGGAGGCCCAGAGCAACACATGTGAACGGCTCACCTCTCGGGGATCAGGGGCCAAACCTCCCAGAATCCATAAGCCCAGGTGTGCCACTCCCTCCCTGTGTGACCTGTGCCTCCGTCTCTTCAGCTGTAGGGTGGGGGGAATAACTGTACCTCTTTCATAAGGTTGTGATGAAGGCTAAATGAGTCGATAGGTGCAAAGTGCCTAGAACAGTGCCTGGCATATAATAAGGGCTAGCTTACAGCATGATGTCAGGCTCCATGGGCCAAATGGCACAGGTACCAATTTATACAATTGCATAAACTGTATAAACAATGTTATGAGGGGATAGGTCCACATGCCTGCAGACCAGGACGGAGATCCTGGGTGTGCCTGGATGGATACATGGGCACTGGGTACATAGGACACTTACAGAGTGTGTTATCCAAGGAATTAGACCCCCAAGGACAACCGCTGGGACACCACGTGTAACACACCACCCAGGTGTGTAACACACACATTTATGCTCCAGTGCAGGAGAACCCAATAAAGCCCAGACTTCCAAATGATTCTGGACCCAGGTCCCCCAGTGCTTCCCTCCATGCACAATGCACCATCCCATTGCTCACTTAAAAGATAATTTACATGAAGGTGATTTAGAAAAGTAGCAAATAAAATACAAATATAAAGTCATCATCCTTAGTTTTTTCTGCTCGCCCAGCAGCCTTAGGAGAGTGCTGGACCCATTGTTCAGAGGTCTGGGTGTTCATCACACCTCTGTGTGTCCTCAAACATGCCACCTCAACACTATGGGCCTCAGATTCTGCATCTTTAAGTGAGAGAGCTGGTCAGGATGATTTATAAGGTCTACAGCCCAGGCAATGTCTTTTTTATTTTCCTGAGCAATGTCTTATGCCAAGAGGTCTCTTCAATTTCTTTGAATTATCCTTGTCCTCCAAGTCTTGTTTACACCCGAGAACCTGTGGATTCCAGAACTGAAGGCGCCTCTAAGACCTTATACTTGAGGGCTGAGGCCTGAGATATAGGTAGAGAGTTGGAGAAGGTGCCACAGGAAGAGGGGCCACTCTGGACAAGCAACCAGAACAGTCCCGGCTGTAAGCTGAGCTCAGAACACGAATAGAGAGACATCCAGGGACCTCATCGCTGTTTCCAAGCACCATCACTGATCAGCCTGCAAAACTCTTTCCACTGCAAAGAAAGGGAATAGGCAGGGAAGGAGACTTGGGAATCTTTGGCTGGGAGACAGAAAGCAGAGACAAGGGTAATGAGGGAGAGGAAGGTAGAAACAGAGAGAACTGGTTTCCCACACAAAGCACGATGAGGCACAGGAGTGGGGTATAAGGAGGGGGGAGACATGGAGCAGGGAAGAGAGCATGAAGGGACAGCAAGGAAGGCAGGAGTGAGGCAGGATGAGGACTGATGACCTCCTAGCCTGGGGAGGTCCAAGTTCCCTATGACAGCCAGCAAGACTTGGACATTCTATCTTGTGCTTAAGCTTTAATTAGTGTTGAAAATGGCAAGTTCATAGAAGGTCAGATATGGAGCTGTCCTGTGGGGAGTATGTATTCAACACCTATCAGGTGAGCTGCAGTGGAGAACTGCTCCTGTAGAGGGTCCAGGGACCCTTAACCAGAACACTGTGAATACACACATTGATTTATTTATCTGACAATTGCAGAGCACTTACTATGTGCCAGGTCTGATATGCTATTAATTTTTATATCCTAAGCCCCATACAGTTGTACATAGCAAGAATTAGTTAATACTTAATACATGCATGTGTTTATCTTGTTTATAGAGTCTCAATACAATTTCAGTGAACTCCGGAAACCTTTGATTTCCTCCCATTTCCTAAGCCTAAAATCGATGATGTTATTAAAAATCACAGACCATCCCCACTGCGTATCTCTTAAATTATCTGTTTTTCTCTCTTTAGGTGCTATCCGTGGCATGCCCAAACCCAAAGCTGGTAGAGGAATAAGTTACAAGTGGGCAATTCTGCAACCTGTCACACCCAGGCCTTGCTGGTGAGCTGAGAGGCTCCTCTGGTCCCATCTAGCCAAGCACCATGGAGAAAATCAGCGCCTTCTTTAGCGCCATCTGGGACACCATCTCGGCCAAACACCAAGAGGGCCTCTTCAACAGCATCTGTCTAGGCATCCTCCTGGGGCTGCCCCTACTGGTGCTTATCACCCTCCTCTTCATCTGTTGCCATTGCTGCTGGAGCCGGGCAGGCAAAAGTGGCCAACAGCCAGAGCGAAACAAGGGGAAGAAGAAGAAGAAAAAGAAGAAGAAGGCTGAAGAAGACCTCTGGATCTCCGCTCAGCCCAAGCTTCTCCAGATGGACAAGAGGCCATCACTGCCCGTCTAGTTAGACAGGAGGCAGAAGTGTCCTCCCCTGGGGGCTCAGCTGCCTTCCAACCACACACAGGGTAGGGAGGAGAAATCCCTGAAGTGATGCACTCACATCCACAGAGGAGCTACTCAACCAAGGAGCAAACCTCAGACTGAGTATCCCCATGGAGGACATTCCCGGGGAACACGCGGACAAGTCTTAGGTGCTGTCTCAGCATCTGTGTGTCCAATAGCAATGCTCTTTACTACAGACTCAGGCATGCCTTCCACCCACCTCTGGCACATTCCATATGCAAAAGCACAAGGAACATTTATCCATACATCTTGACAAATCTCCCAAATGCACACATGCACACCACACACACACACACACACACACACACACACACACACACACGCATATATTCAGGCAACAGGTACCTGGACAAGTATATACTGTTCATCAAATTGTCACTGAATGTCTACTTTGTACAAGGCACTAAACAAGGCAGTACATTATCTGCTCTTAGAAAAACATCTCATAGGAAAGCCTGGCAGACCCGGGCACACATGCACAATTACATAACCAGACAAGAGGCCTACGCACTGTCAGTGCCATACACCACTCAGGTTAGAGATGTCTGCTCTTCTGTTCCCATCCCTACATAGCCTTTTACTGGGGATCTTCATATTAGGACATTCCAGCAACCTGGTACAGCCCCTGTTCCTGTATATTGATACAGACACACCAAGTTCCTGTGCTTCTGACCTCTCACCTGGGAGGAAAAGTTTAAAGTGTGATGGATCAAAATTCATCGAAAGCTATTGTCTTGCACATCCTGACAAGGTCCTCAACACCACTGATGGCTGTTTAATGTAGTCCAAGACCTCTCTTTGAGATGCTACCCTCAGAACCACTCAGCAAGGCTCCCTTCTCCAAGCAAGGACAAACGGCTCCTGGTAGCAACCGCTAGGAGGCCATGGAGACCGGGTGTACGCCATCCACTTCAGTGGACTACCGTTGTATACCTGTGCCATGTATGTTTCACAGATGGGAAGGGGATGCTACCCCTGAGCTAGGGATCCCCTATGAAACCAAAGGTTTTCAGCAGGGAAGGGATTAGGACAATCACAGGTACAGTCTCACAGAAGGCACAGTGGAAACAATTTCATAAGGTTGTCATGGATGCATGGTATGTTGCAGATGGGATGCAGAAGTTACAGAGTTTAAATGAAAGTAGGACGAAGCTATACAGAGGTTGATCAATATTTATTTTGAAGCTCAGGCAAGTGCCTTCCACACAGTCGGTACTCACAACTGTCTGTGGATGCTGTCGGATACGGGATGATGTTAAGGGTAAACTTGTAACCCCTCCCCGATTCCCCCAAGTGACCTTCCCTTCTAAGTGAGCCCACTAATTGCTGCAACACATGGAAGCTGGGTATTGAATTCCGCAGGAGGAGGGTGCATGCAGGACCAAGGGTCGGGTTGACAAGTCTGCCCTGAGAGCCATGAGGACATGTAAGCTAGGTCCGCAGTGAGTTGAGGAGAGTGTCTTCCCACCGGGCTGAGGTTGGGGGGGCCGAATTAATCCACTCATAGGGTGAACTGGTTGGTATTTTGATTGTATTGTGACCATATCACAAAGATGGATAATTTCCAACTTGGGAGCAGGCTGGGCTCTAAAAGTTCATTTGCAAATCTGCTGGGTAGCTCTCTTGAAATATTTTCCCACGGAAGCTCTTCTAAATGGTGGTGAAATTGCAATTTAATTAACAGTGTAGCTCAACTATGATATTTATAGAAGCAAAAGCTAAATTCTGAAAGACTGTGTTCATGGAAAAATGTATTCTATTTGTTCCCTTGGGCTAGCTGGTACTCAACTGCCCTCCAGGTAAAGTCCAGGTCTAGTCCTATGGAGGGGAGGTGTCTGGTAGCAACCGCTGCACCAAGGTCTTCTGACAGATGACCCTGTGAAGCATAATTCAGGCCTGCTTGTATTTTAAAAACAGTCATGTTCACCCTCTCACCCTAAGTGGCCTTAAATACCCTGGGCACTCAGGCTCCTTATGCATAAACCTCTTTGACCAGAGAAAGGAGCACCCTCTGATGCTCTGTCCCCTTGTCATGTGGAGACTTGTCGTAGAGCATCTGGCTGTCCCTCTCACATCCCAGGGTGACTTGTCTTCTCCCCACACAACATGCACGTGACTCCCCACATACCCCACTGCCCAGCAGGGTGAGTTGCTCTTTCAGTCTCCAACTCTCAGCCACCCTAAAACGGATGACTTGGGGGAGACGTGGAGGCTGATGGCCGAGACTGGTGTCAGATATAATCTAGGAGAGAGGATCTCCGGGATCAGGGACCGCACAAGTGCCATGGTTGCCTTGACAACCGGCTGCTAGTTTGAATTGAATAGTAAGAGAGCAGTCGGTCGACATTGCCATGACAAGGCCTCTGTCTCCAGGGGCAGTGCCCCACTGTCTCCTCACAGAATGGACCTGCTCTACGTCCAGGTATGAAACACCCAGAAACACACTTCTCAGTTGCTTCTGTACCCAGGTTTGGAGACCCAAACCCTGAAAGAGGCTTATCTTTTTCCCACCCAACCTCCCCGAAAACCTTCACTGGAGTACCGAGAATAGTCCCGGAGTGTGATACGCCCGCAAATTTTTGTTGAATTCGTGGGCGCATGAAAGGAGCTCAAAGCAATAATTGGAGTCCACTACCATTTCTTCCCACTTCATTCTCATCTTTCTCTCCCCTGTTTTCTTCTCTTATTCCCCTCCTCTCTAGGCACCACCCCAGCTCCATTCCTCTACCCCTCTACATCTTTACTCCTTCTTCCCAGCCTCTGTCCCAGAACTGCCACTGGCAGCCAGGGGTGCCTCAGGACTGGAGCCTGCTTGGCCCATCTTGGGGAGGTTAAGCTAACGGAGGGCAAAAAGGATGGTAAAGAAGAGGCTTCCTAAACCAGCCCAGGCTGGGGGAGGAGCCCCCAGGCCCAGGACTTCTGAATGGTCAGAAGAGGTCTTTCTCCCACTGCTTAATGGATTCACTTTGGGTTTCTTGGGGGGAGGGGAAGATGCAGAAAAAAGGGCAGTTACCTCTTCAGGAAGAATACAAATGGTCCAAGTTGTATAGTATTTGTCAGTATTTTTTTTTTCTGGAAAATTCAAACACACCAAGAGAAGAACTTATTTAAATAAAATACTTTGAAAATGAAAAGCTGTGCCTGGCCTCCTTACTTATGGAATCAGATAGTTATTTTCTTGACATCGGAGATTACCGTCTCCCAGACATCACTCAGAATGATGGATGCAATGACTTCCTCTGGGACACCAAACGCCCAGCCATCCCCAGGCACTGCCTTCCCCGGCAGAGTCAGAGGTCCAAGGACCAGGGATGAACTCTCGCACTGCTACCTGCAGAGCAGACACCTCGAAGACTAGGCAGCCTCAGAGGTGCCAGGTGCAGAAAAACACACTGATGTTCCTTGGCAACACTTAGAGAACGTTCCCATCAATGAGGTCAATCAATGTCCTCTTAAAGGAAAAAGGGGAAAATAGCAAAGACTAAGTAAAAACAGACTTCTGAGTTAAACATGGTGCTGGAAAGGAGAGAGACCAAATGCTTCTATAGTAGCTGCAAGGGAGACAGACAGATAAATAGAGGAGAGTAGGTGGACGATATAGAAATAGAGACAGACAGACACACACGTGTACGAGTGTATAAATGTATCTTTTTCAGGTCGGCCATCGCTTTGCATTGGTTAAGAAATGTAATGAGTTAGATGCTCCTGATTCCTCCCTTGATGATGCTAAGCTGTCATTAAAGCAGAAACTATCTAGAGCAGTGCGGTCCAATAGAATTAGGAATGATGGAAATCTTCCTACCCTGTCCAATATGGTACCATTAGCCATATATGGCTATTTAAATTAATTAAAATTAAATAAAGTTAAAGGTCCAGTAGCTGAGTTACACCAGCCACATTTCACTTGCTCAACAACCACACACGGTTGGTGGCTAGCATCCTGGAGAACATGGGCCGAGAAGCTTGTGGGGGGAGGGGTCAAACACGCTGGCAAAGCACCATGTTTACTGCACTTCAAGCACCTAGGCAGCCCCGAGCCTCATCTCTCCCGAGGCAGGCTGATTATTCCTGTTGCTGTACTTGATCCCTGGGCTCCCTTCCCCATCACCACACATCCCATGAGCAACTGAGGACAGAGACCCTTCATTCAGCTCTCTGATCCTTCCTCCAGGACTTCTAAAACTTTCCACCCTGGAGGAAGGAACGTTGCCCAGACAGCACCTGGGGGAGAGGCAGCTGCTGCACACCTGAGCGGATGCCAGAGCTCAGTGCCATCAGCTCCACCTGCCCAGGCTCAGCCCTGACCCTGGGGGTGTGAATGTAAATTTGGACAATGCTATGAGCATTCTCAACTCACCAGAACCCTCTGCACTGACCTCTTGCCCTTTGCCCTTAGTATTATTCCCAGATTCAAAGTCACAGGATTACAAGATTGAAGAGTCCCTTTAACACAGCTTGCAGTCTCTGCCATAGGTTCAAAGGGACGTTTTCAAATACCTGTGATACTTCATTCAGGAACAGCCATGCATGCAGGTATCTATCTAACTCCCTCTTGAGGCTATTTATTCCATTAACATTTTTTTAATAAATTTATTTATTTATTTTTGGCTGCGTTGGGTCTTCACTGCTGCGCGTGGGCTTTCTCTAGTTGCAGAGAGTGGGGGCTTCTCTTCGTTGTGGTGCGTGGCTTCTCACTGCGGTGGATTCTCTTGTTGCAGAGCACGGGCTCTAGGCACACGGGCTTCAGTAGTTGTGGCTCATGGGCTCAGTAGTTGGGCTCGTGGGCTCAGCTGTTGTGGCTCGTGGGCTCTAGAGCACAGGCTCAGTAGTTGTGGCACACGGGCTTAGTTGCTCTGCTGCATGTGGGATCTTCCCGGACCAGGGATCGAACCCATGTCCCCTGCATTGGCAGGCGGATTCTTAACCACTGTGCCACCAGGAAAGTCCCCCCTTTAACATTTTTTATTCTAGTATGTGCCAAGCACATCAGGTGGCAGCAATATAAAGTCATCTGGAGGGGCTCACAGCCTGGCCGTGGGAACAGACAAGCAAAGAGACCATTATAGTACGGTATGGTCACTGCTTACAAAGAGGGAAGTTTCAAAGCTGGAGTCAGGGCAGGCTGTGGGGAGACGGGGGGCGTCACTCAGAAGCTGTCCCCCAGAAGAGAGCTGCAGAGGAGGCAACTGGGAAAGGAGGGCACCGTTTTCATCTGCATACAACCTGAAAGTGCAGCCTGGTGAGGACCACTGTAAGTGTGGGAAGCTAGGACTGGAGCTGTCCAGACTCTGAGGCTAACTCCAACTCCCACTGTTGTGTAATTTAGGCCCAGGACTTAATCTCTGTGTAGAATTAATGACAGCACCTATCTCACAGGGATGAGAGGATTAAATGAGATAATGCATACAAGCATTCAGCACAGGGCCTGGCTTACTATAAGTGCTCAGTAAATGCTCATTATTATTAAGGACAGAAGGAAGATCATGAGAGAGTTGTGTCCTCGAAGTCAAAGGAGAAGAAACTTTCAAGAAGAAAGCCAGAGTCTGTAGAGTCAGATGGTACAGACAGGCCAAATGAGATAGGGACTGAAAATAATGTACATCTTCTATTCCCACTGATGTAATACGTTCCTTAATTTCACCACACACTGCACTGTCCACAGTATTATTAATACTCTTTGAATTAAGGGCTCCCAATTTACAGTATGTGACAGGTGAACTTCTTAAGGAGCTATCCCGCCTCACCTCAAGCCACCCTAGGGTGACAGTGCCTCCTGGTGGCCAGATCAGGAGAGTCTGAGTCAACATCTTTTTCACCTTAAAACAGTGTTTGCCTTAGAACATCAATCCAGCTACGGCACAGGTCCTCAAACTCAATGTGCTGAAGACTCACTGGGTTTTACGTGATAGTCACAAACCTGTCAGGGTCAACGATGCCACGCTCATTTGCTAGATAAGGGATTTTCATAACCCTAAGTCTTAGTTGCTGTTAAAACATATTTCTGGTGAAGTATTCCAGATTTTACATCGCTGCCTAGGAACGCTTCCCTAAGTACACAAGTTTTCCCATCACAACAAGATCAAACTGTATGGCAACCATGTTCCTGTGTTCCCAGCACTCTAGCCCATTCTCACCCGCATTAGAATTAGCCATTATGAGGCCAGAATTCTAACTGTCTTATTCAGCACTGTATCTCCAGTTCCTAGCGTGGAGCCTGGTGCATACTATATGCTAAATAAATGCATTGATTAGGGGGAAAAAAGAAAGAGAATCACTGGGTGTTTCTTACAAGTGCAGAGACCCAGTCCCTCTCTGCCCTTCTGCTGGATTTATTACATCTTGGACGAGACCAGACAAGCTGCTCTTCTAACAAGAACTCTAGGTAAATGACAGTGGTCTCTGAACCATACCTTGACAAATATTGGTATTACCTAGATATTCAGAAACCAAAAGCATTCTATCGTCAAATAAGTTTGTAAAGCACCGCATACCATGACTTTCCCACTCCTCCTTGGAATGTGCAACGCAGGTATCACACTAAAGGTTCTAATGGGTACTGGGATAAGGAAATGGTGTAACTCCACTGAACTCAGCTTTCCCAAGCTTATTTGACCACGTAAACTCTGCTTTTAGCACCTCTGGAGGAGCAAGGGTTCCAAGGAACACCGTCTGGGAAATGCTGCCGTGGAGGGTCTGTGTACCCCCATGCTTCATCTGTTCATCTTTTACTGCTAACACCTCAATTCATCTCATCCCCAAGGAAACCCCTTTCGAAATGTAGAGGTTTTCCTTTACCTTTACAAACCTTTCTTTCTCACTCTGCGCTTTCTCTTTCTTCTGTGAGCCATAATAATCCTATTGGTGGTTATTCATAGCAAATATACCTTAGAGGTAGCTAGGGATACACCTCTATCAAGGAAAAGCTCTGAGTGAAGTTATGGAGACTAAAGGTGCAAGGCCTCTGTCTTACCATTCCAGAGTGCTTCAACCTCATAGTTATGGCACTTTCAATACCTCATTTGACTCTTGCAGCAACTGACGCAGTGAGTCAATCAGGGACTAACATCATCCCCATTTTATAAAGGAAGAAAGTGAGGCACAGAAAGGTAAGCAACTCACGCAAACCTGGAAACCTGAAGACCAAAGTCTTCAGACTCCTGTCCTAGTGCCCCTTGTGCACACAGGGCATCATGATCCAGGCCATTCTGCTGGTCTGGCCTCCTCAGAGACTGTTAACTTGCAGAAGCACCTCCTTTGGGTCAGAAACTTATAGAATCCCGTAACGGGCTCTGCCCACAAGCCTTCAGACACCCAACTGTCTCCTTCAGATGTTCCACCGTGTAGCATGAGCCCTGACAGTTCTGTTTTTTCTTTTTTGTAATCCAAGGGCCTGATTTAAGCTTTGATTGCAGAGGCATCCATTTCAAAGAGGCACCCACTTCAAAGACCACTATGCAGGATAAACACACTGCCAGCCACACAGCTGGACAAGGACCCAGGCCACCTCCCACACTGCGGCTCCTTTGTTCTAGAGATTCCGGTTGATTTCAATAACCAACCATTTGGGCCTCTTGATTTTTTTTCTTCTTTTCCTGCACTTGAAATTCCCACTCCTATGTTTTAAATTCACCAGTGAAGAGCGAGCCCTCGAAATCCTAGGCCCCCACTGCAGACTCCAACCAAAGGAGAACCCTAGGCGTGCTCTCTCTCAAGCTCATTTTCTCTCTCTCTCCCTCCCACACACAACCTCACAATGTGGCCTCCTGTGTGCCGTGTAATTTCCAGGTCTTGCAAGTAATAAACCTTTATGTTTCAAAGGTTCCTGACGGCTATTGCTGAAGGGTATCTTACAATTATAATAAGAACTCAAGGGCCAGTCCAACCAAAACATTGGGTATTGATAGGCTGAGACCAGCCCAGAACACAGAGACAGCTTTATCTGCTTCCTATCCTTCTCTAATCAAACCTAATTTTCTTCACCTGCCAAAATAAAGAACTGGTTTCACTCCACCGCTCTTTTACTTACATTGCAATACTACAATACCTTTGTTTTCTATTTCTGTCATTATAAGTGCACTGTAATTTATCTGCATTATAGAATGAACAGGCTTTTCTGGGCCAGCCTGAGAACCTAACTTCTTTATATACCATTGGCGGCGGAACTCAACCCATTTCCCCCGTAGCAACATCCAACCAACAGAAGGACTTTGGAAGTGGATTCACTTGCACTTTAGGAACTGCCTAAAACCCCTTCCAGGGGTGCCCCCCATCCCCTTGCCGGACCACCAGCCCAGTGGGCCAGGTCGGGGGACAGAGTACCCGTCTCACGAGGCAGTCTCTTCCAAGTGTTTCCCAGTTACCTGTTTTGTGCAGCAGCACTGCCTGCGCAACCACCAAGCACTGGCTGGACGCTGAGTCGTACCCCAGAGGCTGACTCTCCAGGTCATTCTACCCAGGAAGGAAGGAACGTGAAGACCCCCAGAACTTCCCTTTCTGGAGGAGAGGAAAGTGGCGCTGAGGCTAGAGGCTCCCGGTAGGACCACACTGCCATCTGCTGGCCCGGCCGCGTACAGCGCGCCCCGCTGCGCGGGGAGGCTGCCCTCGAACGTTATTGATTGATCCGCGCTTTTCATTGACAGAAAACACTTTCCCCGATCCTCTCCACCGCCCTGGGGAAAGGCTTAAGGGAACGACTTGGAAATTCTTTTAGCGGAAGACTTCTTCCAGTAAATGACTACGTTTCGCCGAGAGCATTTCATTATTTATAATTGTTTTTCCACTGCCATGCTGTACCCGCATTGACACTGCACTCTGTCCACGGCCTGTCTCTCTTCACACACCATACCTGGTCCTTTTCTTTCATGTCATCCCTTTGATCACAGTTCCTTGGGTCATTGTTTTTTCTTTCTCCCTTCAGCATTTCCTAGCTTTAAGGATCCTTGAATCCTGAGAATTCCAAGTTAAAAAGTAGAATTCCTGGGCTTCCCTGGTGGTGCAGTGGTTGAGAGTCCACCTGCCAATGCAGGGGACACGGGTTCGTGCCCCGGTCCAGGAAGATCCCACATGTCGTGGAGTGGCTGGGCCTGTGAACCATGGCCGCTGAGCCTGCACGTCCAGAGCCTGTGCTCCGCAACGGGAGAGGCCACAACAGTGAGAGGCCCGCGTACAGCAAAAAAAAAAAAAAGGTAGAATTCTTTTTTTTTTTTTTTTGGCCGCAGGGCTTGTGTGGGCGGGATCGACCAGGGATTGAACCCAAGCCCTCAGCAGTGAAAGTGCAGAGGCCTAAACATGGGACCACCAGGGAACTCCCAAAAGTAGAACTCTTGACATCATGTGACAAACATAAAAGTTGGGACCCTCTTCCCAGAGGAAGCTACTGTCAAGAACAACCAGCCCTAAACTCTGCACGAAAGGATCCCTCCCCTCCCTTTACCACCCACCCCCCTCAAATCCTGTTAATCCTTCCTCTGAAATATTATTTAATCTATGCTCTTCTTCCCTTTCCCACAATTTCTGCCACAGGCCAAGGAAGTCAGTACCTATTGCCTATTGCAATAACCCTTAACTTGTCTGTGAATCTCCACTCTTTCCCTAAAACAGCCCTCCACGCCTCCCCCTATTCTCTATGCTGTCACCAGACTGATGTTTCCAAAATACAAGCCTCACTACAAGTGTCACTCCAAGGTTTAAACACCCCTGAGTGTTCTCCACTGCCCCCCTTTTTCATCTCAGCCATGGTTCTCAGCCCCAGTTGCATGTTAGAAGCCCCTGGAGCCTTAAAAAACTCAGAGGCAGGGCTTCCCTGGTGGTGCAGTGGTCGAGAGTCCGCCTGCCGATGCAGGGGACACGGGTTCGTGCCCCGGTCCGGGAAGGTCCCACATGCCGCGGAGCGGCTGGGCCCGTGAGCCATGGCTGAGCCTGCGCGTCCGGAGCCTGTGCTCAGCAACGGGAGAGGCCGCGGCAGTGAGAGGCCCGCGTACCGCAAAAAAAAAAACAAAAAAAACTCAGAGGCACAGGACTCAGCTGAGACCCACTGAAGCAATGTCTCTGGAGGTGAAGTAGGATCAGGCTGGTAACAGCTCCAGCTGATTGTGCTAAACAGTGCAACCTGAGACCACAGTGCTTACATGGCCGAGACCAGTCCCTGCCCATCTCTCCAGCAAGGCTCCCCACCAGCCCCTCCTCACCCCACCTAGAAACCGTCTTCCTCCCTCAAACACACCACACGCCACCCTTTTTCATCCTTGCCATCAAGTGTCCTCCTCCCAAGGTGCCCTGCCTCCCCCAGGCCTCTCGTTTCTCCCCTGGCAACTCAGAGTCCTCCTTCTGGACGCAATGCTGACGCCACGCCCACAATGCTTTCTAGGGCACCCCGCTCTGTTCACAGCATTCTCCCCGTCGCAGTGCCCGCCGTCGTGGTCTGTCCCCGTGGCCATCCCCACCACACTGCGAGCAGGGGCTGTGTTCTGCTCATCGAGGCTTTGCTAGTATCTTGCATGCAACAGGCCATGGCTCGGAGACTTTATCCACTGCTTGTGACACTTGTGTCCTCGCTTTTACCCTAGTGCCTGGCTGGGCCATCTGTCCCTTCTATGACAGCTTTTGTTTTCTTTGGTTTGTCCTGACCGGTAGGAGTTGTCCCTTAAGCTTCAAAACCCTGATGGCTCATAACCTGGCTCTAAGAAATGTGTCTGACCCTTGAAAAAGCAGGTCTATCCAGAAATCTATTCTGGGGCCTATACTCAGCTACCAGAGCAGGAGTTGCCAGAGCTGGTCATGTTAAAATGAGGTTAGGCACAGAGATTTAGGTCTGGAAGGTTCTCCTCAGTCAGACAAACATCCTTTGAAAATGAACTTCCCACCTCCCGCACTTTCTTCTTTGCCCCAGTGGAATCCTTGAAGGGTCAACTGAGGTTTTCTCTGTCCTGTCCCTTCAGGGCAGCAAGGACCCTACAGGCAAAAGAATGCAAGAAACAGCTCCAGTTTCCCACAAGCCCTCTTCTTGGCCAGCGGTGGGAAATCACCAGGGTTGGTGAACACAGATGGGGCTGTGCTGCTGCCACCATCACAGACGCCTCCTGAGCAAACAGGCCATCAGAGGGTGCCCCCTGCGCCGCCAGAGCTACTCAGAGAGCGGTCACCCATCCAACAGCAGCCCTGGTCCAGAGCTGCTGAGTCAGAAGGGCTGCGGCCCAGCAATCCTGCCCCACCAGGCACATGTGACAAATGCAGTTAAATTTGGGAAGCACCACCCACGATGCACCCGACCCCACCCCTGCTCTGAATCATTCCAGGGTTTGATCCACTTTGCAAAGGAGGCTTTTCTTTTCTAAAAAGGCTGCACCCACTGGGATGAGCACAGGGCTACGGAGCCACCAAGGTGAGAACTTCGTGTGCAAACAGGAGACCAGAGGCCTCGGAACTGAGAAGCTGTGCAAAGGGAGCTTTGAAACGGACAAGGAAATTAGCTCAGCCTCCAGCCCTGAGGAAGCTGGATCAAACTAAAGACATCTGGCCAGTCTCTGCCAATATCTACTCCTCAGAGAGGCCCGTGGAGTCCCCCACTTCTGCCACCAATCTTCCCCTCCGTCTCTTAATCCTACTATAATTTTCTTCCATGGCACTCATCCCTTCTGGGAATTGTACGTGTATCTGTTTTTTATTGTCAGTCTCCACAAGTAGAATCTAAGAACAAGGGCAGGAATCTTGTGTTTGGTTCACTTCTATAGCAGCAGGGCACAGAGTAGAACCCAGCACAGAATAGGGCTTCATCAGTATTTGTTGAATGAATGAGTTAATGAGTGGATGAATGACAGCACACATAATCCAGTAGCGCAAGGACCATGT
Organism: Pseudorca crassidens; assembly: GCF_039906515.1. Lineage (NCBI taxonomy): Eukaryota > Metazoa > Chordata > Mammalia > Artiodactyla > Delphinidae > Pseudorca > Pseudorca crassidens. The sequence goes on along the minus strand of NC_090297.1, from coordinate 130,282,016 downwards.
CTGGCTTACTTACCTCTGTGAGCTCACCGCTGGCTCCCCAGTGCCCAGAACACTGCCTGATAAGCAGGCAGACACTTAAATTCTCCTTGAATAGATGAGAGAGGTGCAAGCACGTTTTTAAACCACTAGCCCCAACGCTGACACTGTACTTCATCCAGACCACACTTTATCAGACTGAGAAGTTACCAGGGCATTGCTCAGTGCGTGTGTATAGGGAGCTGCGGGGATGCTGAAAATTTTAAAGGTTGACAAACACTGTTTCGGAAGTATGGCTTGGCATTCGGACAGAGGTTAAAATCTGGAGAACCCGAGGCAATAAACGACTCCAGCACCCTCGAGGAGGACCGCAGCTTTTAGGGCACTTGTCTTCCTCCCCACTCACCCACTTCCTGGTTCCAAATACCATTATTGGCCATCACACCAGTCAGAGGCCATGGCCAACCAAACTCCATTATAATGCACAGATGGTACCTTTGCTTGCACTTAGGTTAAATTTAGAATTCAAGTGTACTTATGTGGAGAAAACAACACAAGGCAAATGTTTTTTAATCAAGTGGTTTATTTTTTTTTTCTCGAATAGGAAATTAAGTTTCTTCAATGGTCACTGACTTTGCCACAGAAAAACCTTCCAAAGTGATAGGAAAATAAGCCAGAAGGATCTGACCTTGCCAAGTGTCCACTCAAACAATAAGCCTTTGGTGCTGAGCACTTTCAGGAAACCCAGGGGTCCGACAGGGAGGGGTGGGGTAGGGGGAGGGCAGGGGCAGGAGGGAGAGAGGAGGGAGGCTGAGGACTTGACAGTACGAAAGGGGGTCACAGAAAAGGGTCTTTGGGAGGAACCAATTACCAAGAGAGTCAAATTATTTAAAATTGAAATAAGTGAGAATTTATTCACAACATACGCAGATCTACAAGAGTGATAATGCAGGTGGCTGGAAAGGGGGCACTTAAAAGTAACAGTGACATGGAAGCTGGGGTTTCCAGCACGCAGGATACTGGTCAGAACACAGCAAAATTCAAGTCCCTCTTGGTCCCTTTTGGTTCCCTTTATTCTTCCTCATAACATCAGCAATTATTTTTAAAAGGGGAAGATTTATGTCTTTTTCCTCAAAAAAGATTTTACCAATTTTCCAGTGGTAATGGAAGGTAAGTTTCACGCTACCTCAGCCCCTTGTCGTCAAACCCCCCTTTGGTGTTTCTTTTTAGACAGAAGATTTGTATTAGCAGAGCCCTGAATATATATATACCAATTTCCAGAGATTTCCAATTGAAGAAGTACTAGGTGGTTCTTTATCCCCCACCCCTTTTTTTTTTGCCCTAATCCCGTATGTTTGTTACTGAAGATAGAGCAGACAACCTTGCAGTTCCAGTGCTGTCTCGCCCATACACATTGTGCAGCTATTTTTGTGTTGATTTTCAGGCCCACAATACAGATGGGCAAAATGCAGGTGACAAGCAAGTGAGCTGTATGGTTGGAAGCTTGGTGACATGCTTTGTCCTGCAGGTTATCGAGCCATCTCAGAAGCCAAGGGCTATGAGCACCCCTCAGACTTCCATTAGCCAGTCATTAGTACCCACCCCACCCCATGCTTACACAGGCCCCAACCCCGGGCTGGTCTCCTCTTGTGCAATAAGTGCATGAATGGGCCGTCAGAATGTTCTCGAATTTTCTCCCAGTGTTTGCTTCTTTCTGCCCAGGACATGCTCCCCGCTGTAGCCATGAGGGCGGATCTTCAACTCCACAAAAGGAATGGAGAATTCATGTCCTTTCCATGGCTCCCAGTTCACCCCCTACATTAAATAAATAAGTAAATAAAATAAATAAATAAATAAAACAAATAAATAGGGCTTCCCTGGTGGCGCAGTGGTTGGGAGTCCACCTGCCGATGCAAGGGACGTGGGTTCGCGCCCCGGTCCGGGTGGATCCCCGCGAGCCATGACCGCTGAGCCTGCGCGTCCGGAGCGTGTGCTCCGCAACGGGAGAGGGCCACAACAGTGAGAAGCCCGCGTACCGCAAAAAATAAATAAATAAATAAATAAGCCAGCATCAAAAAGAGGCACCTGGGAGAGGGTGGGGTGGATTATGGTACCAAAGAATGTTTCTTTGCCAGGGAAACTACTCCCTCTCTGCTTAGAGGAGAGACTAGGGTATTTAAAGGCAGTGAGACAGGAATCTAGAAGCGTGCTCCCTCTGCTGGGCAGCTGAGGTTAGACAGGCTGACAATTTGGAAGTCCCCTGTGGTTGGAGGATGGGGGGTGTGAGCCCAGGAGGCGAGTGAGGCCAGAGCAACAGCAAAGGTAACGCGGGGTCAACCTGGCCAGCAATGATCGAATTATCTTTGCCTCACTTTTCCTTTACAAAAAATTAAAGGCAACAGTAAACATATTAATTGGCCAATTGTGGAAAATCATTTTCAATTTAGACTGTTTAGATATTAGCTCTGGGGTAATAAATAGTCTGCTGAAAACTAAATCTCATTTTACGACTTTTGATGGGTGAGCACAATAATATTTAATTCACTTAATAACCTTGCAACCTGGCCAATAAAGAACCCAAGTGACCAATTTTATGTATTTTAATTTGTGAGGTAAATAATAAACAAGAAGCTAAATGCCTTGCAGACTGTGAAAAGCACATTAACCAGATGAATGTCTTTTATTAGCAAATATGGGGATGGTTTAGGGCATGCTGGCTGCTCATTTCAAATATTTGATCTCTGGTCACAGGCTTCCCTGAGTCAGCCCACATGCTGCCACCATGATTCATGGGCACACCCTCCATGGCTCCCCTGGGGACAAATTTCTTCTTCCCTTTGAAAAATCACATAAGGATTGGGAGTCCCTGCTGCCTGGTTAGGACCAAAGGAATCAAAATGTACCTGGACTTCAGATATACTAATATTTACAGTCATATTGGTACACTATGTATGAGTTCTGGGGAGAGGTGGCTTCCTGAAGGCTAGGATCAAGATCTAGGATGGGAAATGAGAAACCCAGGAAGGGGAGAGTTCATGGAGGGGATGGATTCATGATGGGTAGGAACAAAGATGCAATTTTTAAGAAGCTGTGAGGGAGCAGGCAGGAGATGCCTGGAAGCTGGCGAGGAATCACGACGATGTTCAGGGGGCAAGAGGATTCAAGAAATCACTGATTGGAAAGTTGCAGAGCAAGGGAGCGGGGGAGGAGCCCTCGCCAACTCCTGGCCCTGTGTGCACACTCCTGAACTGGAGAAACCAGTTTAGCACAACGCTCTGGGCAGACTTTGGGTGGCTCTGGATGAAATGGATCCAAGGGTGGGTCTGACATAAGACAGAAAACTTTGTTTTCCCCGTGATCAAAGGACTGAGAAAAATAGCTCTGGTTTAACTGGATGAACAACTAGAAAGAATTCTGAAGTGTCTGTTACGGATAAAATGTTTGTGCCCTTCCCCTGCCAAATTGCATATGTTGAAGCCCCGACCCCACAACATGACGGTATTCGGAGATGGCGCCTTTGGGAGGTAATTAGGGTTAGATGACGTCATGAGGGTAGGTCAACCATGGTGGGATCAGTGCCCTTACAAGAAGAGAAGGACAGGCCAGAGCTCTCTCTCTCTCTCTCCACACTATGTGAGGATGCTGTGAAAAGGTGGCCATCCACAAGCCAGAAAGAGCTCTCATCAGGAACTGAATCTGCTGGGAACTGGATCTTGGACTTCCCAGCCTCCAGAGCCATGAGAAATAAATGCCTGCTGTCTAAGCCATGCCGGCTATATTATTTTTTTACAGCAGCTTGAGCTGACCAAGACAGTGTCCATGTGTGAACTCGTAAAGTGAGACGGTGTGGGACTCATATCATCTCTATTAAGCGGTGGGCAGCCTGAGTACCTCCCTGCACTGAGTAAGGGTGCAGCATTGGTGGGAATGTAGAGTGGGGAGGGGTTGCAGCAGATGGGCAGGGAGGGCCTTGACCTCAAGGCCATGGAACCTGGAGAAGAAGTCTTACTGCCCTGACTGCTGGGCATCAGAAGGAGAGGGTCAGACAAACCAGTCTGGAGGGTGTCACTCTAGGAACACAATATGGGAAAAGCCTGGGACAAAAAAGATGTTCAGCTGTCACCTACCTCACTATGCTTGGTCTCCCCGTATCTGCCATTAGGGTTGGCCAAGTGGCAGTTCTTGTACCACCAGCCGCCATGATGCGTCAGGGCACAGTTGCTGAGGGCGATATCATTGTCTCTGTCAAAGGTTGTAAACTTCCATCCATTGTGGTAAGTAAGAGCGTCCCCTGCAGGAGAGAAGACATGAGAGGGGAGAGCCCAAGTTCACCCCTGAGGGCGTGATCAAACTCTGGCCTGAAAGAGGACTGGGGGCAGGAAAACCTCCAAGCATGAAAACGCTAGGGATCCAGTCAGTTAGGCCACAAGGAGCCACTTTTTTCTCAAAATCGCCAAGATGAGAACACGATACGGATGAATAGATTCTCTTTCCGGGCTTGTCACCCAAACTTCAGGCCTGTTTCTCCAATAGCTTTAAAAGCATTTTCACTTAGAGGCTTCACAGTAAAATATCCAAACACCCAAAACCAAACTCCTCGACGCTCCCCATAGTACCGACCACCCTCACACAACTAACTCCCTTTCTGTGCTCCTGTCTCTGCTTGAGCATCCTCCCAGTCACCCAGACTGGGTCCCCCCGAGCCACATCTGACAATCCTGTGTACCCCATTATCAAGCCCTTCCTTCTGCAGATCACTCCTATACACCCCTGCACCCACGGCTGCCACCCTGGGCTGTTCTCATCTCTCTCCAGGCCTGTGTTAACACAACAGCTTTCCTAGCTCTTCCGAAGCTTAAGCGTCCATTTTCATCATCTCAGGCCTACTTCCTCCCACACGGAGTGAATTCCTCCTCCTGGCTTTTCAGGCCTGTAACTTGGCTGTACCCTTTGCACAATCTCACAGCCCACTATCTGCACAGGCGCCCTCCAAGTGTGAAGTGGACGCATCCATCTTCCATGCCTCTGCTCGCCTGTTTCTCTCTGCCCTTCATCATTCCAAAGCCTCACCATTCCTCAAAGCCCAGCTCAACCCCACTCCTGAGGAAGATTCTCCTTATTAATCCTCCCACACACACACCTGAACTTCTAGAGCCCTTCTGGGCACATAGGTACAATTAAGTGCTTCGTTAATCCTATCTAGAAATCTGCCTTAATTATTTTACTTGTATTCTACTATTTCCCCATCACATTTGTCATCCTTTTATAAGTTTACTTTTTAATTCAGCTCATAAAATGCAATAAGGGCTCATATCAATCCCAAGCTTAATCAAGTTCTGCTCCTACAATAACAATACTTCCATTTAATCTGATCTCTGAGTTACCCATCACCTTCACATATACATTCTCATTTGATGCCCACAACAAGCCTGAGGGGTGGGTCAGGCAGCTCTTAATCCCATAAGAAAACAAACTCACAGAGGTTAGACTCTAGGAATTTGTCACAGTCCCACAGTCCACAAGCAGCAGAGCCAGGACTCAAATCTCCGACCTGAGATTCCAAGCCCAGAGTTCCTTCTGAGACACCGTTCCACAGGAAGCTTCCTTATTTCAACAGCAGGCTTTGATTATGCCTAACAAGGACGGGCTGTCTCTGACCATCTACAGCAATGGTTCTCAAAGTGGACCCTGAACGGGCAGCAGCTGCAGCACCTGGAACTTGTTAGAAATGCACGGTCCCAGGTCCACCCCAGACACACAAAACCAGAAACTCCACGGTCATACCCTGCAGTCTGTGCTTTAACAAGCCCTTCAGATGACAGCAAGCCCTTCTGATGCCAGCTAAAGATTGAGAACTTTTGTCCTGCAACCTCATTCATTCATTCAGAAAAAAAAATATATATATATATATATGTATATATTTAAATAATACACACACACACACACACTGCTATGCAAGAATGGCAGTCACACTGCTGAAGCCGAATGAGTGGTGGGCAGACACCACGAAATCTCTCAGAATGTGGGTTCATCAGCTAATGTACAACAGCCCGAATTGGGGGAGTATAAGAGGAGGGATTTTACTGGGGGGGGATCAGTGTGTAATGTACAGAAGTTCCAATTTTATGACAGTCAAAGACTGCTTCAATAATTCTGTTTAATCCCCTGCAGGGAGTGGGGCCTCACTTGTCAGTGAGGACAATTCACCTTCACAGAACAATAGTCTATCCCCCCGGGACCCATGGCAGGTGGCCGACCAACCCTCAGACACACAGAGCAGGAGACCCCAGCGGGAAGGACACGTTTTGTCTTACCTGCTGTGCCTCTGTATTTCCCAACTGTCAGCCTGTACCGCTCCTTGCTGGAGGCTACTCGGAAGGAGTCATATATGGCATAGGCAGATTCGTTGGCAGTCTGCAAGTCCACTCTCACCTCATAGCGGGTGGGCGTGCCTGTGGTGAGGTTGTGTAGCTTGTCGAGTCCTAAGAATCAGGAATGGAATTCCGGTAACCAATCAACCGGTGTGTGAGCACCCACCAGTGGCATCGGAGACTTTCACCCCGCAAAGCTGCCTTAGCCTTCACCTCCTCTGCTAATGGGGGCCTTCCCTACACCATCTCTTCTGGGGGGCTTATTGTCTCATCCCATTATGTCTTTGGCACAGTCATGCTTCTGAGTGTGGAAACCACATCCTCTGGGACGGAGCGGAGGGGTTAATTGTGGGATGAATCTGCCCCCACTGACTCCTTCTCTCTCAAGCAGAAGCTGTTCTATTTATCATCCTTGGTCTCAAGCGGGAGAGGAGATCACCTACTGACTCTAAGGTCACCGAAGGGACTTTTGTACCAAGCAAACCACAAACATCATCTTCTCTATCAGACGCTGAGTATCCAGATTATGATTTTTTAACTCTTCATTTCCCAATTGATGCTTTTGGCTATTTCATTCTCTATGAACGTCTGCTCCAGAATAGAGCAGACGTAAAAGGGAAAAAACAATGCCATAACGACTGGCATTACTAGCAGAATGTCAGGGACTCGTATGACCTCCCAGTGAGAGCCCAGAGTCCCGATCAATCAACTATTTTTCTCCTCTTGTGGTTTCTGAAAAGTTCAGGCTGCAGGCAGGTTGTGCGGGCCTTAGATGCAGCATGAAGCCCACCCACCTGTGACAGTCCCACCCTCTCACACGCCCAGAGCACATGAGAACCTTCCCAGTGACACGGCCACACCAACGCCCTGGTCGGCAGGTTCCTCAGAGAGTCCCTGTCGCTCAGAGCTCTTCCTGAACGTGGTGAGCTTCCACAAGCTGCCTGACCAGCTTTTCAGAGGGAAGTCTCCCATTTGCACCTCAGCCTTTATGCATGCTCAAAGGTCATACCAAGCCAGAACTCCCTCATGGGGTCCCCAAAGCCTTCCACGTAGGTCCGCCAGCGCTTGAAGAAATCCAGCTGCCCAGTGTTCCGCCTCTGGAAGACCTGAAGAGGGAGATGGATGTTTCCCTCTGACATACCTGAACAGACGTGGCTGAGTGACAGAGGGCAGCACAGTGGAGTGGGGCTGCCCTGAGGATGGGCAGAGGGGACGGAAGGGAAAACTGACAGACGTGGCGATGGACTGGAAGTGGAGCTGAGAGAAAGGAGGATGTCAAGACTGCCTCTCATGGTTTGGGCTTGCAGCGCTGAGGGCAATTCACTCAGCCGATCGCTGGGAAAGGGGCTGTGAGAGAGGACAGTTTCCGCGAGTGCCGCAGAGCTCATCTGGGGACCTGGTAAGTGTGAGTGACTTCTGAGGTATCCTGGTGAACAAAGATGCCACAGGAACCACTGAATGTAAGGGCTAGAGTTCTCAGGAGAGAGCCAGGCTGGACTTAGAAGGTGTACCTGTGTATCTGAGACAGTGCTGGGTGCTCAGCAAGTCCCCTTTCACTCTCCTCACCCCCTGAACACAGGGAGACTTTCTTTTTCAGCCTTTCTTGCAGCTAAGCTGGAACCATATGACTTGTTCCAACCACAGGACTGTAAACAGGAGCATAGCTTATGGGCTGGGGGTCTCCACACTCTCTCTTCCATTGCCCTGGGCCACAGTGCCACGGTGAAGGCCACATGATGACAGGGCGGGGCCACAAGCTGCGATCAGCCTGAATTCCTGAGTCACCACTGAGAAGTGACTTTGCACATGCGAGCAAAAACCTTTTATGGGTTAAATCATTGAAATTTGGGGTTGGTTTGCTACTGCAGCATAGCCCATTCTATCCTAACTAACATGGAAAGCCACCAGGAGGTAGAGAGGAAGATGAAGCCACTGGAAGGATGAGACCACCTGGGAAGAAAACAGGAACTGAAAAGAGAAAGTGGCCTAGAAGGAAGCCTTGCAGTCCCCGAGATATAAGAGCCACACACAGCAGGAGAAGTTCATTAAGGCGAAAGGGGAGCAACTAGCGACGTGAAGGACAACTGGGAAAATGCGGAATCAGAAAGGCCACTGGAGAAAGGTGCGCCCAAGAGTATCAAGTGCTGGTGAGAAGTCAGGGAGCATGAGGTCCAAACTGTCCACAGAATCTGGTGACACGGAATCGCCAGTGACTTGAGCAAAGGCTGTGCTAGTGAGCGACAAGAGCAGAAGGCAAACCGGACGGGGCTGAAAAGTGAGTGAGAAGGGACAACGTGGAAACGGAGGTGGGACTGTTTCATGAGAGTACAGGCTGCTTTCTTTTCAAAACTTCCTCTGTCTGAGGAAGGGAGGCAGTTCCAGTCAGAGTACCTTGGATTCTTTTCTATGAAGTAAACCTAAAAAGTACCTAAAAGCTAAACACACCTACGTATGCTAATTCCTCCTGGCCTTGAGGGCCACGCTAGACACCATCCTAGCTGACTTCACAAATGAGTCTGGAACTCCCCAAGGCTGGAGTGGCATCTTCCTCTCCGCCTCCTTTCCTTCGTGTTCATTCAAAAGCAGACGCCCAACACAAAATCCAATCCCCCCGCCTTTCCACCATGCTTCACACCACGTGCCTTGAAGTCGAGCACTTTATCTTGAATCTGATGAGGTAAACCTCCTGATACTTGAGCATTCTTGACACTTTTCTCTGGGAAGAGATGGGGAAGAGGAGAGAGCAGCTTGCCCACAACAATGCCGAGAGCTCCGAGTGGGAGCTCACCGCCAGCTCCCTGTCTGCTGGCCCAGGAGGCACTGAACGAAGACAGCAATGGGTGGGAGTCCTGGCAGGGGGTTGGCGAGTCCATCATTTCTATTCCTGAGCCTCAGTCAGCTTGTTGTCCAACAGGTTAGAAGCGGGAAGGAAGTGTCTACCTCAGAGGTGCTGGGAGGACTCGTGAGACAGGACACGTGAAAAGGATACAGAGCCTCTGAGCAGGACTTAGGGATCATCATGGCGAACAATGAACCACTGCACTAACACTGCTGTTCCCTTTCCCATCTTTTCACGTGTCCGTCTTTTAGAGACGTCCCCTTCCTTTACTGGCTTCCTTCGTTTCTTTTTTCATTTATTCACTTGTGTAACAATCACTTGTTGAGCATTTGTTAAGGGCTGACTCCAGGGCAAGAATATACAATGCCATTTTACAGATGTGAAAGTTCAGAAAAGCAAACAGCCAGAGTTACACAACTAACTATTCAGTGGCTGATGCAAAGATAAAACACTGCTTCCTCATATTTCCATGAGAAAGTCTGAAAAAACCAGCTCTACTGACCCTGTTGTTCAAAAAGCATGTCGTAAGATTCTGAGGCTGTTAATTTCCTAGCACCTGGGACGACTCCTGTATCACCGACAGTGGCATCCTAGGGCAGAGGTGGGCATCAATGTTTGGTTCCACACACCTTGCATCAAATTCCGTTCCCGCTGATATAATTAGTTATACTGTAAGGTCAGGCTCAAATTTGATCCTGTCCTCCTGGCATTTGGTCTCTATCTCTAATCAGTGAACACAGTGCCCAAGCATTTTTTAATTTGTTTTTTTCTTTGTTTGTGTTACTAATGCTTCAGCTTGGCTAGGGAAACTCCAAAAAATGGTTCTGCTGCTCTTGGCATCACTGTTTACACCCAGCTCTATACTTACTAGCGGTGTCCTTGGGCAAGTTAGTTAACCTTGGCAAGCCTCGCTTCTCTAAACTATTAGATCAAGATGTTAATAGCCCATTTGCCATTCTCTTAAATCAAGGCTTCAGCAAGGTCACCAATCATGATAAATCATAAAGTATAGAGGCCAGAGTCTGGCACATACATACAGATATAATAAGTGATTGTTAGATCTCAATAAATGTTAGCTTGCATTTTATGATATCAGATTCCAAATGAACGGACCCACGGGGATCATTTGGACATCTTGATCAGTCAGCCTTAACTGACTCAATCAGAATCTAGTCTATTCCCTTCTATGAGGTGAAAATACCTTATAATGAACTACCTGGGGTAACAAAAGCCCCTTAGCAAGTAAGTCTCAAAGGAGAAAAAAATCCCTTTCTGCCTGGTTCTACACAACAGAGCTTCACTGCACCCTAGAACTTACTCACAGTCCTGAATGCCTAAACCAAGAGGAAAAAATGAAAATCTCATTTAAATGCCTGTGGAAAGAGCCTCTCGTGTAGTCCTTAGGACTTACAAGATGGAAAACAAAGACGGAAATATTTGAGACACTTAAGTGTTCCCTGAGGGTCTTCATTCCAGCCTCCCACCCATAGCCTCAGTTAACTCACGGCAGAGTCCTGGCCTGTTAATCAAATTGGGTTTCTGCTGCCTGGGATGGAGAAGAATCCCCTTAAAGGGATTTGAGAAGCTCAATTTAGAAGAGCAATGTATTCATAAGATGATCATCTTTCAATGACAGCAGACTCCTGAACCCCCCAAAACATGGAAACCGTCAGTAAAAGATTTGGTAGAGAAGTTTTCAGGACTCCGTATATTTTCTGGAGTGTGGTAGCTTTGAGGAGAACCCTATAGAATTTCAGTTCATGTATTATCTTCAGGAGTCTGGGTGAGAAAACAAGACTTGGGAGGGGGTGGGGGACTGGCATTGTTTAGAACCCAGAGTGATTCTGTTATTTCTGGAACTGACATCTGTGTTCCAGTAAAGGTCACTTGCATGGGCAAGATGCAGAAGGCAAGATCCTTGAGGTCAGGGACTTCTGTCTGTTGGGTTCACTGTTGGTTCTTGAGTATGTAAAACAGTACTTGACACATAGTAGGCACTCAATAAATATTTGTGGAAAAATCCTGGGTACTCCCAGGCAGACAGACTAGCAGGTCTCTTTCGAAAGGTTGCCCTAGACACACATCTCCTGCCCTGTGTGAGGCTGGCTTTCAGAAAGGTCACATTGGACAGAACAAACATCCTGCCAATGGACATCTATGGGCACAAACGCAGGGAACCGGCTTCAAGCCTGAAGGGACAGAATGCTTAGAGCTACAATGGTGCTGATGAGAAGCAGCAGGTACAGCCCTGTGAGTCTGGTCAGCTGGAAGGCCTCCCATGTTACATTCTGTTCCATTATTTTTTATAAATCAATCAGGAATTTCCCCCATCCAATCCCATTACTGCCTTTCAGCCATCAGATGCAGCTGTGTGGATAATAAGTTTTCTTCTTTGCTGCTTATTAGATGCTATCATTTTATCGGTGGCTGTTCAAGTGTCTTTGGTCTTGCAGGGCCCTGAGCGAATGTGTAAATGAACATAGTTGGAGCTCTCTGAGCTCGTGCTTTCTCCTCCCCACAGTGAGTGGTGGAAGCACAGTGGGTAGGACTGCAGGCTGGTTTGGAGCAGTGAGGGCCTCTCTCTGTTCGGGTACAGGAAGAAGGGGGTGGGGGAGATGGAAAGATCAGATTGAAACTCTCAAAAGCAGCTCATCATATAATTGGATCATGCAGGTGCAGTCAAAGAAAGTACCATGTGGTTTACCGGCCCACAGAGAGTAAAACGTCCACACGGAAGAGGGACGGTCAGAACATTGCCAAGTTTCCTTCTCTCAGGTTTTAGCCTTTCGTATCAAAGTTTCAAAGGCCTTGCTTCTGTACTGTGGAGCCAGGATACAGAACTTGGACAAAGGCTCCAATTCAGAGGACTGAGCCCACAAAGAGACCATGTGTTTCCATCTTGGATGGCCTGAGATGACCCATTGGGAAGACCAATGACCCAGGAGGCTGGAGTCCTAAAATCTGGTCCCAACTTTGTTATTAACTCATGTGACTTAGCCAAGGCACTTCTCCTCTTGGGCTTCAATTTACCTATAAAATATGAACAATAATCTCTCTCACTTACTCTATAGCTCATGTGTGAGGGTCATGTTTATGAGAGTGCTTTGCACAGAGTAAAATGTAGGTTAACACATGTGTAAAGGGCATTAGTAGACAGTGATAAACCCACAAGACTTCCCAATCATCAGCCTTAGTTTACAAAGCCTGCTCTATCCCAGGAGGGAAGTACTTCGGGCTCTATTCTTCCAGTGGGGTGGGATCTCTTTAAAAACAGCAGCAAGACACCAGAGCTCCTCCCTCCCGTGTATGAAGAAGAAATAGAGCTTCCTGGCCTGAGAAACAAGACACTGCCCAGGGCTCCGTGTGACTCACGATCCAGCCGCCTCCGTCCGTGTCCATGTCACAGTATACCTGCAGGGGCCGACTGGCATCCCCGTGCAGGTAGACGGTGTAGAGACCACTGGCGACGTTGCTATTCTGCTGAACTTGACTGCAGTCCGAAGGGTGTGGAAAACGGGCACCAACTGGGAGCCAAGCAGAGGGACAGCGTCGTTAGGAGAAGGGTGAGGGAGGAGGGGAGTGGGGCTTGTCCCCTATTTTAACATTATTATGTTTAGAAATTATTTTGGAACCTCCTACTACTTTGCTTCTTCCAACTCTTCACTCACATCTTTTTTTTCTCACTCATTCTGCTCTCATGAAACCCTCCAAATGTATTAGAAATAAGGTCAAGTTCACATCACTTCCTCCTCCTCCGACCCAACTCCCCTCTCACCAAATAACACTATTTCACTCCCCTCCTTCATCTCTCTACCATGGGATGGATTTCTTTTGAACTCATGACCTTACTTCCATTTCCCCCTGTCTAGAGAAATCCAGAATCCTGTAGCCACTTGCTCTTCCTTGGACACCTCTTCTGGCCTCTCCAATGCTTGTCCTCCACTGCATTCTTATGCAGAGTGCACGAGCTCACGTTACCTGTGGAAAGGGTGGTGGATACGCTCCTGCTCCGGCGATCACCCTTAAAGGCAACCAAGGGGACAGGGAGGGTGACACCCTGCTCAAGGCCTTGCAACTCAAACCTCTGGTCCCCTCTTCCAAGCTGCACCTCCTACCAAACAAAGGAGACAGTAGACATTCATTTATCACCCCCAGCACCCTAGATGTCAAGAGCATTCCCTGGTGCTAATGACAGAAGCTACCTGGGAGGGTAGAGTTTTGTCTCTTTGAGGGCTCATTGGCAACCCAGAATCCAAGTAGGTTCTAGCTGCTTCTCTGAAGGGCTGTGCCAAGGAGATTCAGCACTTCTGGGAGCTCTAGCTGGAAACCAGCCCCTGGCACTGCCGCTGGGAGAGCACCCACTAGGTGTTCTGGCGACCTCTGCCCCCCAAATACATGCTGGGGCATCAACCTCAGCCACCACTGGAAGCAACAGGCTGGCAACACCAGGCTGAGAAGTTAATAGGGAAGGTGAAGCAGGCTATGGTTATCTGTGAGGCAGGGAGATAGTTGGTTTTTCAATAACCTTTCTTCTGAAACTGTCTTACTTGCTCTATAAACATAGGGTGAACTTTCCTGGCAGGACTGTCATAAGCATTAACTGAGATAATGAATAAATCAAGGGGCCCTTCCTTTTCTCCTTCCTCCCTTCTTTTTTCCTTGTGAAGGAGAGAGAATAATAACTTCCCACTTGGACAAGTTACGAAAATGTGCTGGCCTTCAGATTCCAGACGGGAGGTATAATTCTTGAAATAAGGGTTAATCAATTCATTCAATAAATATTTATCAAACACCAACCAAGTGCTAAGTTCCAAGCACTTTAGATACAAGGATAGTCAAAACAGACAAAAATTCCCTGTCCTCATGGTGCTAACATTTATTGGGGAAGACAGACATTAAACCAAATAACATGGAGCGGATTGTGTGGCCAGCAGATATGTGACGGTCAGCTAGGAAGGAGGAGGCACAAAGGTTAGTCCTATAAAATGAGACCACACAGGACTTCCCTGGTGGCGCAGTGGTTAAGAATCCACCTGCCAATGCGGGTTTGAGCTCTGGTCCACGAAGATCCCACATGCCGCGGGAGCAACTAAGCCCATGAGCCACAACTACTGAGCCTGCGCTCTAGAGCCCGCGAGCCTCAACTACTGAAGACCGCGCACCTAGAGCCCGTGCTCCACAACAAGAGGAGACACCGCAATGAGAAGCCCGTGCACTGCAACAAAGAGTAGCCCCCGCTCGCCACAACTAGAGAAAGCCCGAGCGCAGCAACAAAGACCCAACGCAGCCAAAAATAAACAAATAAATAAATTTATTTTTTAAAAAATGAGACCACACATAAATTGTTCACAGATGACCAAGTTTAGCATTGTCCCTTGCACATAGGTGGTGATCAATAAGGATCAATGCGTTCATCAGCAGGTTGCCATGGGGCCACCTATCAAGCTGGCTGGCCCAAGTGAGTTGCTTCATAGGGAGGCTGGGCAGGGGCAGAAGAGAAAAGACAAGGAGCATCCAGTACCTTGACAGCGCCATCTGGGAATTGGTAGGTCAGAATATAGCCATCGATCTGAGCAGAGGGCGGTGTCCAGGTCAATACCCCACCAGACTGTGTTACAGCAGACAGATGAAGGTTTTGGGGAGGGTCAATGTCTGTATATAAAACACCAAGTAATTATTATTACTAAGGTAATGAGAAAAGGTAATTTTTGAGGTGTTGGCTTATGTTTTCTCCCTATATATTCTCCCATTTTTCTTCCTCCCATCAGGCAGGTAGCAGGCTCCATTCTTTCTTGCCACAAGGCCTTTAGGATCCGTGTTTCTAAAAGTATAAACCCACTGAGGACAAGAGGATTAAGGAACAGGGAGTTGGGTGAGTCCCAGAGGGAGTGAACCTGGGTTCCCACCTCCCCAGCAGATCTCCAGAGAGCAGTGGGTATGAGCAATCTCAATCAGCAGACAGATTCCCTGAGATCGCCGGGCTCCCAAAGTGGCAGGGAAGAATGAGGGAAGGCAGATCTGGAAGGTCCCTGCACACAGAGGCACTCAGCAAACAGCTACCCAGAAGGATGACCGAAATACTGGATGGGACTCCCTGGCCTTGGAAAACCACCCAAGATCTTACATACAGCCCTGGGGAAGGAGCCTGACACTAAGTTTCCTGAGATTTCCAACTAACCAGCAGAATGGGAGCTTATGATGGAAATTAAGTTGGTATAGAAATATAAAGTTTGGGGAATTCCCTGGCAGTTCAGTGGTTAGAACTCCATGCTTCCACAGAAGGGGTCCCAGGTTTGATCCCCGGTCAGGGAACTAAGATCCCACAAGCCCCATGGTGGCATAGCCAAAAATAAAAAAATAAACTAAATAAATAAAGTTCTATGCCTTACATAACTAAGTATGCAGTCTAAGATGCATACCCTGTACAGAATGGGGAAGCGGGGAAGGTGCTTGTATAAAGGAGGAGAGAAAGGAGAAAAGGGTAGTAGAGATGTAGGAAAACCTTCTTCTGGCTCCTATGCACTTTCCCACTCAAACACCAGAGGGAAAGTGTGGGTGTGTGTGCACTGTAGACCAGGAAAACTAAATCTCAGCAAAAATTCTAGTCAACACCACAATAATTGGTCAGATTCTTTTAACCAAACAAGATGAATGGAAATTTCCATTTTGAAAAATCATTATCATAGGAGGTGATTTTAATTTAGAAGTTTCCAAAAAAGATGTCTCCAAGCTATTTTCTACCCAGTAGCATTTCAGCTGAGAACTGGATTGCAGTAGTTTAATAGAAATCAGGCAGCTATCGCTTTGAATTAGGATATTTTGACAAATTTTGAGCTTCTGTAACATCAGCTTAGTGTGACTTTCTAAAACATAATATCTGGTATGGATTTTCTTCCATCCATCACACGGAAAAACTGAATTTCCTGCTTTCAAAATCAAAGCAAAACCTTAACTATTTAAATATCTCAAGTTGGCTTCTGCCACCTCTTTGACTGCCCACCCATCCCTGGGTTATGAACTTCAGATGTCGTCTTAGTTATTTCCACATTTCTGCAAAGTAGAAAGAGGAAATATTTTTGTCTTTAAAAATGGGGAAAGTGAAGCAAAGAGAAGATGAAGAAGGAAGAGTGGAAGGAAGGAATAAAGGAAAGAAGAAGAGACAGGAAGACAGAGAGAGAGGGGAAGGAGGAATGGAGGGAAGGGGAGGGGAGAAGGAAGGAGGAAGGTGCTGGTTGCCTTGGGAGAGAGGCACTGGATGTCAGCACTGGGATGTGGACAAGAGTTTTTCTTTCTACATATCTTTGTTTAGTTTGAAAAATTTTACTGTCAGCATGTATTACTTTTTTGATTAAAAACTTCTGTTCATTGCAACTAACAAAAATAATAAAGGAATCAAGGCACCTCTAATGCCAGTGGCCACGCATGGCGTACTCGGCCACACAGGGGACGGCCCAGGCCTTGCCCAGACTGTCTAAAGAGGCCCACGGATGTCAGGGTGGGCTCAGTGATCCCGTCAGGTCCCTCTGAGGCCTGATCGTGGTGATGCTCGGCGACACCAGGGGCCTCATCACGCACAGAAAAGACAAGCAGTCCAGGCCCCATTGGTCGCCTACTGTAGTAAGGGGATGAAGATGCTCCACCACTGCCCCCAGTCTGGAGATGGAAGCAGAAGAGGCTCCTTGCCTCCCTCCTCCCTAAACGGAGGCCCAGCCAGGTTCTCATAGCCAGGGCAGAGAGTCTGGGAGCTGGGCTGGGTGAGGCAGGGTAGGAAGGGAGGCTACCTTTTGCACATCCATCTTGAAGAGTTACACAGTCTTACTTTCACAGCACTTCCTCTACACTCTTTCATCTTCATCTGAACTGTCCTGTCAACATACATTACCTTAAAAAGGTGAAAAGGGAAGCACTTTGAAGAATGCCCACAGGTGAAAAACTGTGTTCCCTGCTCCCCTCCCCAGCCGATGTGGAGGAAGACTGTTTCCTGATAGGAGTGAAGAGTTTGATGCCCCCCCCGTCGTCCCTGACAGTACCTGTCGGGGCCGTGGTGTTGGCCTTCCTGCTCTCCCGGTCCCCCTTCTGGGCCCACACGTGCACCGTGTACTCCACGCCCGGCCTCAGGCCCGTCAGGACGGCGCTGCTCTGCTCCTTCCCCACCGGGACCTCCCCGGAGTCTCCTTCAACAGAGGTGTAGCGCACCAGGTACCTGTCGATGATGGCCTGCACCGGGTCCCAGGAGATGGTGGCCGTGTTCTCTGTCACCTGGTCGGTCACCAGGTTTTTGGGGCTGTCAATGTCTGAAAGGAAAAATGCTGATCAGTATGCACTATTTATAGGCCCCAGAGTGCGGAAGCTCACAGCCATTTTTCTTGGGGTGACACCCTTTCATGTTTTGTGGTTTTTCCATCTTGCATGCTCTAACTGCATCATGGACATATGTCTTCTCTCCCCAGGAAGACTTTGACTCCTCAAAGAGAAGGCACAGTAGACCAAAGTCTAAGCATCTATACTCTTACCTCTACCAAGAGTTTAGCGAAACAAATTTCTTTTTTCGTTTAATAAGCATATGTCAAAACACCCACTAGATGTAAGGCATGGGACCAGGCAGGGTGCAGGGTCCAGTTCAAGAAGACATGGTCTCTGCTCACAAGCAGCTAATATTGATAATTTTGTTTCTAGCATCATGTCAACGAAGACCTCCCATTTCCTACAAGAAGATTCTACTAGCCAGGTGCAAAGGTAAGCTCCCAGAGGAAGAGGGCTGTATTCTACTCCCTCGGGGTTCCCACTGCCTAGTAAGGAAAAGGGCCCATGGAAAATGCTCAATATGTGTTGTTAAACAAATCAGCAAAATTAAAATCGAGTTTTAATATCCTTTAGCATATATAGATTCACTTGTAATGATGGTTTGCTGGCTAAATCATGGTACAGAAATATGATCGTACATCTCTTTCACAATAAAATGAGAATATAACCTAGAAATTATACCTGAAAAAAACGCAATATTGTAAATCAACTATACTTCGATTAAGAAAAAGAGCATAACATAGAAATTACTCTTATCCTCCAAACTAGAATTATCATATGATTCATTTACAGTAAAGTAAACCACATACAACTACTCACTCTGGTGGATGTAAAGTCTACTTTTTTGAAGTTGAATTTTGAACATATTATGATTAATATTAATGACATTTCAATTCATTCCCTGTTTCCAATCACAAACTCAATAGGAGACCCTCAATACTGAACAAAAGATTCACACATTCAGAGGAACAGTGGCTGGACATACCTTGCAGTCATGGCAGACTTGTAGCTTGGAGACTGCCAGGTGGACCTGACTTGTAAAGTTAAAGGGAAATAAGAGATGGCTTGTAGTCTATGATGAAGGAACACCATCATGCTCTTCAATAAATCATCAACTCTGCCAGTGTGAGTTCAGGAAAACAAAACATGACCAGCCGTAGGCCTAACAGGACAGGGCTTATGTTCCCGAAGAAAGATGCTCCATTACCTGTCGGGGTCGTGGTGTTGGCCTTCCTGCTCTCCCGGTCCCCCTTCTGGGCCCACACGTGCACCGTGTACTCCACGCCCGGCCTCAGGCCCGTCAGGACGGCGCTGCTCTGCTCCTTCCCCACCGGGACCTCCCCGGAGTCTCCTTCAGCAGAGGTGTAGCGCACCAGGTACCTGTCGATGATGGCCTGCACCGGGTCCCAGGAGATGGTGGCTGTGTTCTCTGTCACCTGGTCGGTCACCAGGTTTTGGGGGCTGTCGATTTCTTTTTAAAAAGGAAAGGCTGAATTTTAGAGCCAAGCGGGGACATCCCACCTCCTCATCATCATTCACGTTATCTTTATTAACGATACAATTCCATTGAAAACATTTTCCAGGGAAACAAGCCATTGGATATTAAAACAGGAAGGAATTAGATCTTCTCCAAATTTATCAACATGGAAATTTTCTGTCCTTCTAGTTCCCACGTGATAAAAATCTCCTGAGCAACAAGATAAGCCACCCAAATGGAGACTGAAACAACCTCTTTTGTTATCTCCATGGTATCTAGCTATTTTGTTTCACAGAATTTGAGACCTGAGAAGTTACATGTTTCAAGCTTCTTCTCTTGTATAAAAGGGGAGGAGAAGGGAGACCCAGCGAAATGAAGACTCCAAGATCCAACTGTTTTCTTGTGTTAAAACCTAGACGAGTTTCCTCTGAATTTTGAGCCCTCCCACCTTCTCAAGGCCTTTGTTCCCTTTCACCTACCCTCTTACCTGCAGCATCAATCTCTCCTCCTCTACCATTATTCCCAGACAAACAAGCTCTAGATCTCTCATCCCCCTGCTCAACTGACAAGCTTCTCAGGAGAACCGTCTGCATATCTCAGATTCACTCCTCTCCTCCCATTCACTCCTCAGCTCAGTGAAGCTTGGCATTTTCTACAGCACAGCACTACAACTGCTAGTCTAGGTCACCAACAGCTCCATGTTGCCAAATCCTATGGACACTTGCCATCCTCGCGTTGCTCGACCTTTGAGCAGCGTTTGTCAGAGCTGAGCCACTCCCTCTGCCTTGAAACACTCTCGGCTCTTGACTTTCATGACTACACACTCCCCTGGGTTTCTCCTAACCCCTAACTCCTCCTCTTCAGTCTCCTTCATCAGCAGCCTGAAAATGTCGGGGTGCCCAAGGTTTCCTCTCTTCCTCTCTCCCTACAGGTGATCTCACCCATGTCCACAGCTTTCAATCCCAGCCAGATGCTCACAGCTCCCCAGTATGTATCAATTCTGAGTCCTTGACTTGTATCTACAACAGCATATCCACCACATTGCCTAGCATGTATTAGACACTCAATAAATATTTGTTGAATCAATAAATAAGTCACTCAATTAACCAAGGAATCTCATGAGTATCTCAAGCTCAAATATCTAAACGTCTTAACGTTCCTCCTCAAACCTATTTATCGCTCAGAAAATGATGCCCCAATCATCCATGTTACTCAAGTCAGAAACACAGGTCATACTTGGTCCCTCACTTTCTTCCTGTCCCACACCTCATCCATCAACAAATACTGTCATTTATGCCTCCCAAATATGTGCCCAGATATCTCCTTTTCTCATCCCTACTGCCATCACACTTGTCCAAGTCATCACCACCTCTCCCCCGACTTTACTAAACTTCCCCCTTCTACCCTTATCATCTCTTCCATTTATTCTCCTCTGGCGTGAATAACTGTTTAACAATGAATATCGCATCATGCCACTCTTCTTCTAATAAGTGTAGCACGCTCCCTCTTTGAAGCACCGTGTGGTCTTGTATGATCTGACCCTTCTTCCTTCCCCCATCGTCTCATGCCACTCTCTCTCCCATCCTCAATGCTCCAGCAACACCAGCCTCCTTTCAGTTCTTCAACCATCTCATGCTGTTCCAGCTCAGGACCATCACACATATTCTTCCCAAAATGGCTAGTTTTCCCCAATACACATTCTCCCCTTCCTCTGCAAGCACACTGCCCAACAGATCTCTCTGCAACGATGGGAATAGTCCATAATCTGCACTGCCCAATACAGTAGCAATTAGTCACATGTGGCTACTGACTATTGGAAATGTGGCTAGTATCACTGAGGGAATAATTTTTAAATTTCTGTTAATTAATTAAAATTTAGAGCTTCCCTGGTGGTGCAGTGGTTGAGAGTCCACCTGCCGATGCAGGGGACACGGGTTCGTGCCCCAGTCCGGGAAGATCCCACATGCCGCGGAGCGGCTGGCCCCGTGGGCCATGACCGCTGAGCCTGCGCGTCTGGAGCCTGTGCTCCGCAATGGGAGAGGCCACAACAGTGAGAGGCCCGCATACCGCAAAAAAAAAAAAAAAAAAAAAAAAATTAAAGAGCCACATGTAGCTAGTGGCCACTGTTTTGGGTGGGATAGTAGAACAGAATTGTAAGCTGGGCACACAGCCCTCCAGCTAAAGACTTCATTTCCCAGCCCCCTTGTACTGAGGTCTGGCACTGTGTCTTGGATCTGGCCGGTGGAATGTGAGAAGTGATGTGTGCAGTGCAGTCATGCTCTTCCCTTTCCATTACCCTTTCCACTGGCTGGAGTGAGGATAGGTGATGACCATGTAGATGCAGGCAACTCCCTGGGAATGGCTGAGCAACAATACGGAAGGAGCATAGGTCTCCTGTACCATGGAACTACCCTATCAGCCTTGGTCCCTTATACTCTGACCATTCCACAAGAGAGAAGTAAACTTCTTTCTTATTTAAGCCACGGTTATTTGGGTGTTTCTGTCAATGTGTATCTTAACTATTGCTCCCCCATTCCATCCTTGCCCTGTTATTCTCTACACCTACACCATGTTTATCTTGTTCATAGAACTTATTATAATTTATACTTATAAATGTGTTTGCTTGTTGATTGTCTTTCCCACTGGACTTCAAGAGAGTAGGAAACGTATTTATTTTGTTCACTGCTGTAGCCGAGGCCTGGCACTTATAAATATTCATTAAAATTTAGCTACATGGGGCTTCCCTGGTGGCACAGTGGTTGAGAGTCCGCCTGCCGATGCAGGGCACACGGGTTCGTGCCCCGGTCCGGGAAGATCCCACATGCCGTGGAGCGGCTGGGCCCGTGAGCCATGGCCGCTGAGCCTGCGCATCCGGAGCCTGTGCTCCGCGACGGGAGAGGCCACAACAGTGAGAGGCCCGTGTACCGCAAAAAAAATGATAATAATAATTTAGCTACATGTTGAAATGAACACAGAGCTCCAGCTGCCAAGGGTAACACTTGTTCCTTTAAACTAAGCACCATATATTAAGTAAAAAATAAAACAACTTGCCACAAAAAAGTACTTTAACCCAGTGTTTTTAAGAATTTTATATTGGCTTTACCTAATTCCCTATGATTTCCTATAACTGATTAAAAACACAGGCTTTGGAAAACACTTTTAAGACATTCATGGAACTGCTCAGTACTGAGCCCATAACTGTGCTTTGTTCTTTCTTTAGGTGAACAGAGTTTTTTTTACAGCAAACTCTCCTAAAATAGTCTACAGTCCTTGAGGTCATGGGCCACAAAAGCAGCAGTGCCATAATTCAACAGTAGTAGATCAGCCCACAGTAAACACCCTACTTTGCTTTTCTCTTCTCTCCTGTTACCTGTCAGGGCCGTGGTGTCGGCCTTCCTGCTCTTCCGGTCCCCCTTCTGGGCCCACACGTGCACCGTGTACTCCACGCCCGGCCTCAGGCCCGTCAGGACAGCACTGCTCTGCTCCTTCCCCACCAGGACCTCCCCAGAGTCTCCTTCAGCAGAGGTGTAGCGCACCAGGTACCTGTCAATCACAGCCTGCACTGGGTCCCAGGAGACGGTGGCCGTGTTCTCTGTCACCTGGTCGGTCACCAGGTTTTTGGGGCTGTCAATGTCTGAAAGGAAAATGAGGATCAATAAACACTATTACTAGAGTGAGACCTTGTGGCCATGCTGTTTGGGCTGGGGCAGCTTCCTCTTCTTAGAATCTTCCTATCTCACATGTCAGTTTTCAGTTGTTTCGTGGGTGTAGATCTCTTTCTACATCTGGACTTGTGGGTTTTCAAGGCGGCAGAACAGGACAGCAGAATGAACAGTAGGACCAGAGTCAGAAGAGCTGTGGCCCTGGACAACTCTGCTGCCTCTGGCTGGGCTTCAGTTTCTTGATCTGTAAATCTGGACTTCAGGTTGGATGGACTCCAAGATTCCTTCGAGAACTAATGTTCCATGCATGCATCTCATTTCAAACATTACTAACTTGTTTTGTGAACTTGGGCAAGGCACTTCACTTCTCCACATTCGTAACATTGAGCTGTTAATAGTTATTGTACATATCTCTCTGAGTAGTTCTGAAAACCAAGACAAAAAATGTCATGTAGAAAGGGGCCTTGAGGGCTTCCCTGGTGGTGCAGTGGTTAAGAATCCGCCTGCCAATGCAGGGAACACGGGTTCGAGCCCTGGTCCGGGAAGATCCCACATGCCGTGGAGCAAGTAAGCCTGGGCACCACAACTACTGAGCCCGCATGCCACAACTACTGAAGCCTGTGTGCCTAGAGCCCATGCTCTGCTACAAGAGAAGCCACCGCAATGAGAAGCCTGCGCACCGCAACGAAGAGTAGCCCCCACTCGCTGCAACTAGAGAAAGCCCGTGCACAGCAATGAAGGCCCAATGCAGCCAAAGATAAATAAATAAACAAATAAATAAGAAGAAAGGGGCCTTGAAAATATTAAAGTATCACAGTGCTTATAGGAAAAAAAGGCAGGCAGAAATAATATTAGTGTGTACCCTGTAGAGATGGGTATTATGTGAGTTAATAACATGCCCCTTATGACAGCTCCTGGCACAGAGTGGATGCCCAATGACCATATGCTATTTTAGATGATATCAGTTTGTTGATATTTTATGAATGTACAGGATTATGTTCCTCCATACTACACACAGGGAAGGTGTTAGAATATGTATTCACCAAGAAAATAATAGCGTTTCTTTGTTCCACATACAGGCATACCTCATTTTACTGTGCTTCTCTTTATTATGCATCAAAGACATTGCACTTTTTACAAATTGAGAGTTTGTGGCAACCCTGTATCCAGCAAGTCTACTGGCACCATTCTGCATGTGCCAATAGCATTTGCTCACTTTGTGTCTCTGTGTCACATTTTGGTAATTCCCATAATATTTCAAACTTTTTCATTATTATTTTATTTGTTATGGTAATCTGTGATCAGTGATCTTTGATGTTACTACAATTTACTGAAGGCTTACATGATGATTAATATTTTTTAGCAATAAAATATTTTTAAACTAAGCTTTTTTAGACATAACACTATGGCACACTTAATAGATACAGTGCAATGTAAACGCAACTTTTATATGTACTGGGAAACAAAAAATTCATGTGAATTTTTGTACTGTGATGTTCACTTTATTGTGTTCGTCTGGAAGCGAACTCACGACATCTCTGAGGTATGCCTATAGTTCACTGCAAAAGCCATTACCCTAAGGTCCTATCACATATATGCAACAGTATGTTCAAGTGGGACTATTCTTATCTTGGTTTAGGCTGTGACCCCCAAGAAAATTGGTATTTACTTTCCAACCTGAGGGCCCACAGCCAAGGCAGGACCAACAGTTTTGTGACCTTTGATTGACCAACCAACTCCAGACTACGAAAGAGGCTGGAGAGTACAAACAGGTGGGACTTAAAAGAGTGGATTTCTTTGGAGAGAGTTATACCGTGAGTCCCATGGGTGAGAGCCAAGCCTCGAATAAGCAGTTGCAATGGGATCCCTTACAGAGCTGCTTATATATACTCCAGAGCAAAAGTTCTCAACCAGGGGTGATCAGCAATGTCTGAAGATATTTTTGGTTCTCTCAGTTCAGTGTGGAATGGGGAGGCTCATGGCATCAAATGGGTAGAGGTCAGGGATGCAGCTAAACATCCTACAATGCACAAGACAGACCCCTGCAACAAAGAATTATCAACAGTGCCAAGGTTGAGAAACCCTGCCCAAAGCTTGGGGAACACCGTGGGCTGGTGTCTGACATGTGCCTAAAATATCTGAGAGGTGAGAAAACAGCTGGTTGTGCTGCTGCAGAGCAACAAGAGGCTGCAGCATTGCAACAGACCCATACATCTGGCTGCATGGACAAAGGATGCGTGTGTGTTCCCCATGGACCAGATGTGGGCTGAAGAAAGGAAAGCCCACCTGGGACTGTTTTAGAAGCTGTCCAAGAGGATCACCCAGAGGGGTGAGGTGGGCTCACCTCACGCCTCACCAGAGAAGGGCACTGGAGGGCACCCCCAGATGTATGGGCAGAGGGGAGTAGGAGACCAGTAGGAGACATGCATGTATCTACAGAATCACTACAGTGAAAGAGGACAGATGAGGTGTCTCTGAAGAACACAAGGAAGTGTTCCATGAAGGAAAAGTTAGTTTTAACCCTTGTTAGGCCCCATGACAGACCCAAGCCAGCTGTGACTATTACTGGCAAGCAAGATCCCTCATCTCTCCTCCTCCCGACACCCCTTACCTCCCACGTACCAAACATAAATGGGTCAGGAACTCGAGTTAGCACTCTGGAAGGACAGTGCTTAAAGAATAGACTGGAAATACAAGAGAAGCCGAGCACGCCCCCTTCAACGGCAGGCAGTTAGCCCACAAATGGCCCAAGCTGATGGAGAGGAGCAGGTTTAAAGTTACATAAAGTATGTACAAGTACATGGATGTAGACGTCTTAATTACTAAAATGATACATATTGGATGCTAAAAGTGACTAGACATTTGCTTAGTTTGAGCTAATAAAACGTTATAATTTCTGCATAAAACGCTCATCCAAAGAGCAGAAACAAAAATAAGCACCACAGAAAGGCTTTATTTATTTATTTAACATCTTTATTGGAGTACAATTGCTTTACAATGGTGTGTTAGTTTCTGCTGTGTAACAAATTGAATCAGCCATCCATATACATATATCCCCATATCTCCTCCCTCTTGCATCTCCCTCCCACCCTCCCTTTCCCATCCCTCTAGGTGGACACAAAGCACCGAGCTGATCTCCCTGTGCTATGCGGCTGCTTCCCACTAGCTATCTATTTTACATTTGGTAGTGTATATATGTCAATGCTACTCTCTCACTTCGTCCCAGTTTACCCTTCCTTCTCCCCGTGTCCTCAAGTCCATTCTCTACATCTGCGCCTTTATTCCTGTCCTGGCCCAAGGTTCTTCAGAACCTTTTTTTTTTTTTTTTTGTAGATTCCATATATATGTGTTAGCATATGGTATTTGTTTTTCTCTTTCTGACTTACTTCATTCTGTATGACAGTCTCTAGGTCCATCCACCTCACTACAAATAACTCAATTTCATTTCTTTTTATGGTTGAGTAATATTCCATTGTATATATGTGCCACATCTTCTTTATCCATTCATCTGTCAATGGACACTTAGGTTGCTTCCATGTCTTGGCTATTGTAAATAGAGCTGCAATGAACACTATGGTACATGATTCTTTTTGAATCATGGTTTTCTCAGGGTATATGCCTAGTAGTGGGATTGCTAGGTCATATGGTAGTTCTATTTTTAGTTTTTTAAGGAACCTCTATACTGTTCTCCATAGTGGCTGTATCAATTTACGTTCCCACAAACTGTGCAAGAAGGTTCCCTTTTCTCCACACCCTCACCAGCATTTATTGTTTGTAGATTTTTGATGATGGTCATTCTGACCAGTGTGAGATGATACCTCATTGTACTGTTAATTTGCATTTCTCTAATGATTAGTGATGTTCAGCATCTTTTCATCTGTTTATTGGCAATCTGTATATCTTCTCTGGAGAAATGTCTGTTTAGGTCTTCTGCCCACTTTTGGATTGGGTTGTTTGTTTTTATGATTTGAGCTGCATGAGCTGCTTGTATATTTTAGATATTAATCCTTTGTCCATTGCTTCGTTTGCAAATATTTTCTTCCATTCTGAGGGTTGTCTTTTCGTCTTATGGTGTCCTTTGCTGTGCAAAAGCTTTTAAGTTTCATTAGGTCCCATTTGTTTTTGTTTTTATTTCCATTTCTCTAGGAGGTGGGTCAAAAAGGATCTTGCTGTGATTTATGTCATAGAGTGTTCTGCCTATGTTTTCCTCTAGAGTTTTACAGTGTCTGGACTTACATTTAGGTCTTTAATCCATTTTGAGGGTTTTTTTGTGTATGGTGTTGGGGAATGTTCTAATTTCATTCCTTTCCATGTACCTGTCCAGTTTGCCCAGCACCACTTATTGAAGAGACTGTCTTTTCTCCATTGTATATTCTTGCCTCCTTTATCAAAGATAAGGTGACCATATGTGCATGGGTTTTTCTCTGGGCTTTCTATCCTGTTCCATTGATATATATTTCTGTTTTTGTGCCAGTACCATACTGTCTTGATTACTGTAGCTTTGTAGTATACTCTGAAGTCAGGGAGCCTGATTCCTCCAGCTCCGTTTTTCTTTCTCAAGATTGCTTTGGCTATTCAGGGTCTTTAGTATTTCCATATATATTTTGAAATTTTTTGTTCTAGTTCTGTGAAAAATGTCATTGGTAGTTTGATAGGGATTGCACTGAATCTGTAGACTGCTTTGGGTAGTATAATCATTTTCACATTGTTTATTCTTCCAATCCAAGAACATAGTATATCTCTCCATCTGTCTGTACCATCTTTAATTTCTTTCATCAGTGTCTTACAGTTTCCTGCATACAGCTCTTTTGTCTCCTTAGGTAGGTTTATTCCTAGGTATTTTATTCTTCTTGTTGCAATGGTAAATGGGAGTGTTTCCTTAATTTCTCTTTCAGATTTTTCACCATTGAAAAATGATGAATGTGTATAGGACTGCAAGAGATTTCTGTGCATTAATTTTGTATCCTGCTACTTTACCAAACTCATTGATTAGCTCCAGTAGTTTTCTGGTAGCCTCTTTAGGATTCTTTATGTATAGTATCATGTCATCTTCAAACACTGACAGCTTTACTTCTTCTTTTCTGATTTGGATTCCATTTATTTCTTTTTCTTCTATGATTGCTGTGGCTAAAACTTCCAAAACTATGTTGAATACTAGTGGTGAGAGTGCACAACCTTGTCTTGTTCATGATCTTAGAGGAAATGGTTTCAGTTTTTCACCATTGAAATGATGTTGGCTGTGCGTTTGTCATACTTGGCCTTTATTATGTTGAGGTAAGTTCCCTCTATGCCTACTTTCTGGAGGGTTTTTATCATAAATGGGTGTTGAATTTTGTCGAAAGCTTTTTCCGCATCTATTGAGAGGATCATATGGTTTTTCTCCTTCAATTTGCTAATACGGTTTATCACGTTGATTGATTTGCATATATTGAAGAAACCTTGCATTCCTGGGATAAACCCCACTTGATCATGGTGTATGATCCTTTTAATGTGCTGTTGGATTCTGTTGCTAGTATTCTATTGAGGATTTTTGCATCTATGTTCATCAGTGACATTGGCCTGTAGTTTTCTTTCTTTGTGACATCTTTGTCTGGTTTTGGTATCAGGGTGGTGGTGGCCTCATAGAATGAGTTTGGGAGTGTTTCTCCCTCTGCTATATCTTGGAAAAGTTTGAGAAGGATAAGTGTTAGCTCTTCTCTAAATATTTGATAGAATTTACCTGTGAAGCCATCGGGTCCTGGGTTTTTGTTTGTTGGAAGATTTTTAATCACAGTCTCAATTTCAGTGCTTGTGATTGGTCTGTTTATATTTTCTATTTCTTCCTGGTTCAGTCTTGGAAGGTTGTGCTTTTCTAAGAATTTGTCCATTTCTTCCAGGTTGTCCATTTTAGCAAGCCTTAGGTGCTTGTAATAAGCTCTCATGATCCTTTGTATTTCTGCAGTGTCAGTTGTTACTTCTCCTTTTTCATTTCTAATTTTATTGATTTGAGTCTTCTCCCTTTTTGTCTTGACAAGTCTGGCTAATGATTTATCAATTTTGTTTATCTTCTCAAAGAACCAGCTTTTAGTTTTATTGATCTTTGCTATTGTTTCCTTCATTTCTTTTTTTTTCCAATCTGATCTTTATGATTTCTTTCCTTCTACTAACTTTGGGGTTTTTTCTTCTTCTTTTTCTAATTGCTTTAGGTGTAAGGTTAGATTGCTTATTTGAGATGTTTCTTTTTTCTTGAGGTAGGACTGTATTGCTACAAACTTCCCTCTTAGAACTGCTTTTGCTGCATCCTATAGGTTTTGGGTCATCGTGTTTTCATTGTCATTTGTTTCTAGGTATTTTTTGATTTCCTCTTTGATTTCTTCAGTGATCGCTTGGTTATTAAGTAGTGTATTGTGTAGCCTCCATGTGTTTGTATTTTTTACAGATTTTTTCCTGTAATTGATATCTAGTCTCATAGTGTTGTGGTCGGAAAAGATACTTGATACGATTTTAATTTTCTTAAATTTACCAAGGCTTGATTTGTGACCCAAGATATGATCTATCCTGGAGAATGTTCCATGAGTACTTGAGAAGAAAGTGTATTCTGTTGTTTTTGGATGGAATGTCCTGTAAATATCAATTAAGTCCATCTTGTTTAATGTATCATTTAAAGCTTGTGTTTCCTTATTTATTTTCATTTTGGATGATCTGTTTATTGGTGAAAGTGGGATGTTAAAGTCCCCTACTGATTGTGTTACTGTCGATTTCCCCTTTTATGGCTGTTAGCATTTGCCTTATGTATTGAGGTGCTCCTATGTCGGGTGCATAAATATTTACAATTGTTATATCATCTTCTTGGATTGATCCCTTGATCATTATGTAGTGTCCTTCTTTGTCTCTTGGAATAGTCTTTATTTTAAAGTCTATTTTGTCTGATATGAGAATTGCTACTCCAGCTTTCTCTTGATTTCCATTTGCATGGAATATCTTTTTCCATCCCCTCACTTTCAGTCTGTATGTGTCCCTAGGTCTGAAGTGGGTCTCTTGTAGACAGCATATATACGGATCTTGTTTTTGTATCCATTCAGCCCAACTGTGTCTTTTGGTTGTTGCATTTAATCCATTTACATTTAAGGTAGTTATCGATATGTATGTTCCTATTACCATTTTCTTAATTGTTTTGGGTTTGTTATTGTAGGTCTTTCATAGAAAGGTTTTAAACCAGTGAGGAGTGAAGCAAATTTGGTTTTGGATCAACCATCCCTCAGCATGATAGTTACTTGTGCTTTCTTCATATTTATTCTTTATGAAGGGGAAGCCTTTAGGCATTAAAAACAAAGCAGGTGCACAGGCAGAGAACAAATGACAATGAGCAATAATGTCAATGTTTAAAGAGCAAGCTTTGGTCTTTAACCAAATAGAACAAGCTATGCATTCTAAGAGAAGCCATTCTATTTAAGAAA
This sequence comes from Pseudorca crassidens, assembly GCF_039906515.1. Classification (NCBI taxonomy): domain Eukaryota; kingdom Metazoa; phylum Chordata; class Mammalia; order Artiodactyla; family Delphinidae; genus Pseudorca; species Pseudorca crassidens. The sequence continues at coordinate 130,251,951 of NC_090297.1, read as the reverse complement.
GGGGTACACAATTTACTATGCAAGGATACCAGCCTAATCATCCTTGAGCCTCCCTTTCAGCCAAGGTCAGAGAAGGAAAACCAACCTAGATGGACATCAGCTTAGCAGTGACACAGGGATGATGCATGTTCCATTACCTGTCAGGGCCTTGGTGTCGGCCTCCCTGCTCTCCTGGTCCCCCTTCTGGGCCCACACGTGTACTGTGTACTCCACGCCCGGCCTCAGGCCAGTCAGGACGGTGCTGCTCTTCTCCTTCCCCACCGGAACCTCCCCGGAGTCTCCGTCAGCAGATGTGTAGCGCACCAGGTACCTGTCAATCACGGCCTGCACTGGGTCCCAGGAGATGGTGGCCGTGTTCTCTGTCACCCCATCGGTCACCAGGTTTTGCGGGCTGTCAATTTCTTTAAGAGAGATGAAGGAGTGTATCATTTGCCAACTCTGTAATTCGTGAAAGGCCAGCACACAAACAACCAAAATGATGACCTCAACAAATTTCAGAGTCTGTTATATGCCAATGGCTTGGATAACTTTAGGGTTTAATTAAGCAAGTGGTCTGAAATTTCCAAGAATGAGCTATTTGCATTCAGACGAAGCCAATATTCAGTCTCAACTGTATAAATTTTTTCCACAAGTTGCCTTTGGATAAAAAGAATTCATTTTCATATACAAATTTCTCCTTTACCCTGGGTTTACAGAATATACTCCTTTCGTTCCTGGCTCCTTGTACCTGAAAGCAATTATATTTCAATAAATCTGTGCATCCGCTCTAATATTTTCCTTTGGAAGAAAAATAGCCCAGAAGTAGGACCTGTCAGTTCTTTCCATATAAAACATTATGTCTGAGGCCAGAGAAATGGGAGACTTTTAAAGTGAAGGTATTTGAGGTCTAGGCTGATAAAAATAATCCTACTTGTAGGGATTTTCTGTCTGGGTTTCTAGGCAGTTAAACTGGGTTGAAACGTGGGCTACACTATTTCCTGGTTGCTAACTTTTGACAAACTATATAGCTTAAGTCTTGGTCTCCTCATCTCTACAAAGAAGGAACTATCAGTACCTACTTCTGGGTTATGGTGAATAGTACATGAGACATTGCACAGTAAGTGCTGAAATATGAGCTCTTTTTTATTACTAATGTCACTTGAGGTATGAAACATCACTTTCTCCTCAAAAATATAAACTCTTAAAAAGTCAAAAAAACAAGGAATTGGGTGCAATGATTAGCATGCCCTTATGATCATGTTTCAAAAACCACCTCCTTGAAAAACTGAGCTTTCTGTGATAGCAGCTGCATTTCAAACCTGTGCACCATCACTTGCCAGCTCGGCCAGGCCAGGTCAGTGGGATACACAGCCAAGGGAGGCCTTGCTAGAAGGAGCACAGGACACCTGACGTGAAAGACACACAGACAGCTGACATGAAAGGACAAACAATTTACCCGGGGATTCTATGCTGGCTTCAACGCCCCAGCCTCATCTTTCCCTACTGCACACCCTCACAGACCTACCCACCATAAACACCACTAAAGATGACATTGTTAACATAAGTGTATATTAAGACATGACAGAAAACCAACCTGTCATATTCCCACACCTTTAGGTCTCTGCATATGCTGCTCCCACTGCTAACAGCCACACATCCTTCTAGATTCCGTTCAGGGGTCACCTATTCCTATAGGCTGCCATGACCCCTCTAAACCCCACTTTTTTTCAGGTTCCCATATTCCAGGGTTATTTGTTTGCTCTGGAACATAACTCACTGCACTTTGTCTTTTTCACTTGTCTCCTCTACCCACCGGATTGTGAATGCCATATGAGCACAAACTGTGCTTTTACCTTTGTACCCCCAGAGCCTAGCTCTGTGCCTGACACCCCCAGCAATACCACACCCCAGTGGCTCCCCGTGATCTGGGGTGCTTTCCTTGCACCATGCCCACCTGAGAAAGGGGAAGCCTCTTCTCCATTCCAACTTCCACTGTCTTAAAAAGGTTGACCCACATGCTCTTTCTTTTCATAGCACTCAAAATCCTAGTGAATGGAGGGCCGTGTGTAATATAAACCAGGAGCTGGTAATCTAGAGCTCATGGGCCAAATCTGACCCACTGCCTATTTTTATAAATCAAATTTTATTGGAACACAGTCATGCTAGTTCATTTCCATACTGTCTATGGATGTTTTCTCATTTCAATGGCAGAGTTGAGCAGTTGCAACAGAGACTTTATGGTCCCCGAAGCTGAAAATATTTACTATCTGGCCTCTTACAGAAGGTTTCCTGACCTCGACTTTAAACAAACTAGGTCTCACCATCCTTACTGTCAACTTCTCCTTCCCCTGGAGGAGACAAGGCCCATCTGGCCCCAGGAGGCTATGCAACACAAAGTGCTTCAAGGTCAAATGCAGATTAACATTTCTGTGCACTGAATGTTTGTGTCCCCCCACAAAAGTTTATATGTTGAAGCCCTAACCTCCAATTTGATGGTATTTGGAGGTGGAACCTTTGGGAGGTGATTAGGTTTAGAAGAGGTCATGAGGATGGGGGCCCCCATGATGGGATTAGTGCCTTCCTAAGAAGAAGAGGAGACCAGAACTTCCTCTCTCCACCATGTAAGAAAGAAGGTGGCCATCTGTAAGCCAAGAAGAGAGCTCTCACCAATAAATGAACCAACTGGCACCCAGATCATGGGACTTTCCAGGCTCCAGAACTGCTGGAAATAAATTTCTGTTATTTAAACCACCCAGTCTATGGTATTTTGCTATAGCAGCCCAAACAGACTAAGACACATTTTAAGAAATAAGCATGACTATCATTTATGTAGCACTCTCTATGTCAGGCACTTACATGAATTAACTCATGTAACCCTCACACTAACCCAGTGATGTAGACATTCATATGCCCCATTTTACAGACAAGAATCTGAGGAACAGAGGCAAAGCAACTTGCCCCAAATCACTCAGCTAGTAAATGGTAGAGCTGAGATTAAAACTTGGACAGTCAAGCTTCTGAAACCATATTCCTAACCAATTATCAGCTTCTCTGAGAGTCTCTACACTAAGTGTCCACAAAAAAGGCCAATCAATAAGTGAATTGTTTTCTATGATTCCTGTCAAGTGTTTGGAACTTCAAGTGGACTCCAGGATTAGGCTTCTCTGAACTCAGGGACAGTGCCAGAGGAGGTTTTAAGCAGAAGGAATATCTGGGATACACCCCCATGCAGCCTCAGGACACCCGCAGGCCCCAGCTGAGCAGAACAACTGGATGGAGTAAGGGAGCCCTCACACTTTCTGAAAGCTTCAAGTCAGAATTGGTACATTTGGTAAATGTTGACTCAGGAGGCAAACCATTTCCATGGTCTGAAAGAGAGCTCCAGATTACATGCAACATGCCTGTACAGTCACTGCAAACTGAGATGAGCATTCAAATTCACTGTCAGCCCAATGTTTTGAGTTTTAATGTCCAAAAAATGAAAATTAGAAAGTGTTCCTCTACTCCAAGGGAGTTGCATATGGAATTCCAACCCAAATAAGTATGACCTTCTGTATCAAATAAAAAGGATGGTCTCTTTTGCTTGAGGTTAAAAAGGAAAAAATTCATAATTATGAAATTTGAAATTGCCTTTGCAACCCCCCACCCACACACCTGCAAACGAAAAAGTTGATGCTAGGTGGGCATCAGCCTCCTGATTCAAAAATCAATCTTCTCCTTGCCATGAGGAAACCTGTTTCTTTAGAGATGGGAGACAGTAAGAATGAGTGAAGACTCCCATCCTTCTGTTACCTGTGAGGGCCTTGGTGTCGGCCTTCTTGCTCTCCTGGTTGCCCCTCTCAGCCCACACGTAGACTTTGTACACCTCTCCTGGCTTCAGGCCCGTCAGGACGGTGCTGCTCTGCTCCCTGTACACAGCTGTGTCCTTCATCTCCCCGTCAGTGGAGATGTAGCGCACCACATACTTATCAATGACAGCCCGGACTGGGTTCCAGGAGACCATCGCTGTGTCTTCTGTCACTCGATCAGTGACCAAATTGGTTGGACTATCAATCTCTTCATAAAAATATATGAGAAAGAAAAAGTAGAGAAGGCATCTGGCTGGTCAAGATCACAAATGTTTCAAGATTGAGTGCATCTGGGTGACCTGGTTCCATAGTCTATGCAATGCAAGAGGCCCTCTCCATCATCTGTGACAGGTAGACAACTGGCCTCTGCTTGAACCCTAAGCTGAGAAAGGTCTTACTGATGGACTTCCATTTTATAATCAATGAGCACATTAGAGAAAACTCCTCCAAGTGTGGCCACTTAAAGTATTACTCCTTTGAGTATGTCTACCCTTGGTGGGCATATAGAATACACCTAATTCCTCTTCCTGGAGACCATCCAGCAAGTGTTCAAGAATAATTCTCATTCTCCTTCCTAATTCTCCTTTAATCAAACAGCTTCACCTCGCTAATTTATGCACTTATAAGTTAAAAAGTATTATATTATATTAATTATATTATATTATATTATAAAATAATATTATCAACTTCCAACTTATAAAAACAATTATATTATATCATATCATACTATATTATGTTATAAATTTATATTATTAACTTCCCAACTTCCAACTTAGAGTTTCTAGACCTGGCACTTATATCTAAACATGCTCTTGTCTTTTCCTTTTCGAGAAAAATTCCCAAAACTTAGCTCATTCATTCAACAATTCACTGAGCATCCATCCCATGCCATGGCCATGTAATGGCACTCAGGAATCACCAATTAACAAAATAGTCAGAAATCCCTGCTCATGCAGACTTTATATTCTAGAAGCACCAACCCAGAACAAAATGCCCTCCATGTCCCAGACACTTTACCCCCCAATAACATAGCCTCATCCCACAGTCTCAGAAAAATCCCTAAGTTTTTCATACTTGTCCCGGTTACCCCAGGGGCTCTCAACCTTTGCCAACATTGGACACCTACTAAGTACCACCACCAGAGGGTCTACTTCAGCATGTCTGAAATACGCCCTGACATCTCTATTTTAAAAACAAGTATGCAAAACTCTACAGGTTATTCTGATGTACCTCAGATGTTGAGAACCTTCACATTAAGCTACATCTCCCCCATTTTTTGCATATAATACATGCCCTGGATCCACCAATTATCCTTGTTATATTTTACCTTATGGATTCCATTTATAATTTAGTCTTTCATCCAACATGGCCACTTTCCTTTCCAGCTTCTTATCATTTGCAAACCATCTGAGTGCATCCATCAAGGTCACTAATAAAGATGCTTGCCCTGAGAACCCTACTTACAAATAGATCGGGATCCTTTTGGTTAGACACACAAAAAAGTCTCTTATTCTCAGAAACCTAAGCATTTTTCTTCTTCCCCATCTTGTTGTAGTTCTCTTGGCCAAGAGTTTTCCAGCAGAGATGTTACAACTTTACATAGCTACATTCTTTAACAACAGCTACAATGCACCTTTCTTAAGCACAGTGGCCATGTTTTATTTGTGTGCAAGGAAATGAAATACATTCCATCACCAGAGACAGTGCATATTTTATTTAACAAATCAACTGCCATTTACTGACCACATATTAAGTGCCAGGTGCTTTTCATACATTACTTAAGCAGACTTCATGGCAACAACATAAGGCATTTATCAGATTCTCCATGTACTAATTGGGGAAATTAATAATGGTTACCATTTTTAGATCACTAATTATATGCAAGACTCAGAGAGATTAGATAATTTGCCCAAGGTCACACAGATAGTAAATGGTAGTCCCTGACTCATTCTTTCTTTAAACAATCACTGAGTGCCTACTTGGAGCTGGGGACTCAGCAGTGTTATGAGTTGTGTCCTCCGCCCTTTGCAGAGGTATATCTAAGTGCTAAACCGAAGTACATCAACATGTGACCTCATTTAGAAATAGGGTCTTTCTAGAGATAATCAAGTTAAAATGAGGTCATTAGGGTGGGCCTGATCCAATATGACTGCTGTGCTTATAAAAGGGGGAAATTTGGACACAGAGACAGACACATACAAGGAAAGACAAGATGAAGACACGCAGGAAGAAGACAGCCGTGTGATTGCAGCGCTTCGTCTACAAGTCAAAGAATGCAAGGATTGCCAACGAACACCAGAGGCTGGAAGAGACAAAGAAGGAACACCTTGAGCTGTCAGAGAGAGCGTGGCCCTGCTGACACCTTGATTTCAGACTTCTAGCCTCTATAACCGTGAGACACTCAATTTCTGTTTTAAGCCACCCAGTTTTTGGTACTTGGTTATAGCAGCCCTAGGAAACTAATATAAGCAATGAAGAGAATAAAGACTCTCTACCAGGGAGCTTACGTTCTCCTGGAAGAGCCAGACAATAAACAAGTGGGGATAGTATTGGGAAGCCCAATAGGGCAAGGCAAAGGAATTAGAAAGTGAGGAACAAAAGATATTTGTGATTTTAGAAGGAAGGTCAGTGAGAAGGTAACAGCTGAGCAAAGACTGAAATGAAATGAGGCATTGGGCCACATGCAATCTGGGCAACCTCATTCCCGGCAGAGGGAGCAGCAAGTTCAAAGACCCTGCTCCACGTATTTGGGGAACAGCAGGAGGCCAGTGCATCCGGACAGAGTAAGTGAGGAGGTCGAGTGGCTGGAGGTGAGGCCAATGAGGTGAAGAGGCAAATAGATGCCTTTGAAAGTCATTGTAACAACTTGGCTTTTGCACTGAATGAGATGAGAAGCTTCTGGGGGGTTTTCACAGGAGAATGACATGATCTGACTTGCTTTACAAAAGGACCCCTCTGGCTGCTGCAGAGAGTACAGACTATTGCAGGTCAAGAGTGGAGGTCACCTAGGAAGCTGCTACAACAGTTTATGTATGAGATGACAGGAACGTGGACAGCTGTGGCAGATGAAAGCGGGTTGGGGAGATTTCAAAGACAGAGCTGCCAGAATCTGCTCATGAATTTGATGTGGGCTGTAATGACTTGTTGGTTTGGGTCTTTAGCAATTTGCAGAAAGGAGTGACCATTTACAGAGATGGGGAGGTCTGAGGGAGGGCAGGGTTTTCAGTAGAAGCTAGGGAGAGGAATGGGACCAAGGGTTTACTTTTAGACATATTAACTGGTAGAGCCAAGATGTGAACCCAGTCTATCTACCAAAGACTACACATTTCCACCTTATACCACCATAGGCTAAGCGGCACTACCATCGGCCTCTTCTCATGGAACTACGACTACTACTAAGAATGATAATACCAAACTACAAATAAAATAGATAAAGTATGACCTGAAAATTTCTTGCACCCTGAAACCCAGAAGCACTAGTGGACTGGAACTTGGAGTGGCAACTAGAAAGAGGAAATGGTCCCAGACTGTTGCCTCTGGGAGACAGGGTCTGGGCATACCTCATACCCATTTGGTAGAGTGGGCCTCTTGGGATGAAAGGGCAGTGCCGTCAGAACACAGACACCAACAGGGCCATGTCCTGGGCCTCTGGGGGCTCGAGTAGGCTCTAAGAGGATGCGCAGGAAAAAGTGTACACAGCAGGGGAGAGGACTCCCACCTCATCCCATTGCCCCTTTCTGTGCATAGCATGATTCTGCACATGACAGGGAGGCAATGAAGAGAGCCTCCAATGGTGATATGTCAATAGGGGGAAATTGGTACCAAATCGGGAGTGGGGACATTTGGACTGGAAAAGTGAAGATGGGGAACACCCAGAGAGTCCTGCCTCTTGAAGTCCCTGGCCCTCATCCTCTCCCACATCTGTACAACCCACAGCCCCAGAAGTGCCTCCCACCACCACTCCCTGCCCCAGATCAGTGCGTGTCACCACGGCTGCCAGGACCCTCAGCACAGGTCCATGGCTTTGAAGGGTCAGGGCTGCCTGTGTGTGCAGCCCTCTCGAGATCCATCACATCCAGCTGGGTGGATGGAGGAAATATTATGTTATTATTATGAGGTTTGATAGAGTAACGTATGAAAAGCTCCTGGCACATAGTATGTGGTCAATCAATGGCAGTTGGTTTTTTAGACACATTAGAGTTTTGTAGGTTATTTGCAAAAAGTAAGCTTATGTAACACAGCTTTTCTTAGAGATTAAAAGCACATAGGAATGAACGTGAGATGAGGGGCTACCTCTGGGGATTACACAATTTAGCTCTGTGGCAGCCACTATAACACTCTAACATCTAGGAAAGCAGAGATCAGAAAGATGAGAGAATGACCCTCAAAGAAGAAACTGAATGTTGTCTTTCCATCACTCTCTATGGATTGAGGCCAGTCCATCCCACTTGGCCGAACAGGGATAAGCTGCCACCAGTGATTATGGGAACCAATTCAGGAGAGTATAGATTTCTGACACAAGGCCTGATTTCTGACACACAGCCCTGAAGCTCCTTCCCCCGCCAACTGTCCCAGAATCCCCAGGAATGGAGGAGAACCAGGAAAAGACATCTTGGCTATGAAGAGTGAGAAGGTAGGAAGGAAAAATAGAATCACACCATGTCAGGGTTACAGAGACCAAGCCCAGAGAGGAGATGGGACTTCTCCAAACCCAGAAAGCCAGTGAGAGGCTGGGCCAGCCTGGAACTCAGGACTCCCTGCCCCTTTTCTCTCAACTCCCTAACAACAACAACAACTTAAGTCAGTAGGAGGCTCTTCAAAGAGCTGCTCTTTTTTGGATAAATTTCAGGATGGGAATCAGACGCCAAGATACAGATGTAGAAGGAAAGCCTCAGTGATATTGTGACCCCGCACAATACGCCACATCATTGGAAGAAGCCAGCTTAGCAGGACCAAAACCCCCCTCTCTGCCGAGAAGGAATGTGAGGATCATAAATAGTCTTTGCCGTGGAACAAAGCCTTCTGGTAGCTGCAGCAGCTGGCCAAATCCTACAGGAGTCCCAGCAGCAGCCTCAACTGGGAGACAGGCCCTGCCACCCCAGCCCCAACTTCCTCCTCAGGCTGCAACTTCCCACCTGCTGGACACCAGCTGCCCTGGTGGGACCTTTCTCAGGGCCACTGAGGTTAGGGAGATTTAAAACAAGATTTAAGAGGCTTGATAAGTAGGATTCACTTTTGAGTGCATGTATTGGAATAAAGGTAAGCCCCGTGTCAGAGATTTAATTTACAAAACTGAGGATACAGAAAAGGCTAATTAAGAGCTCTAGACACATCAGGAAAGATTATTCCACTCTATAACAAGATTCATCACAGGATTGGGTAGGGCACGGCTGTCCTCAGTCTATGCTGGCAAACCCAACAGCACGGGTCCACACTCCAACCCATGGCCACAGGCATTAGGGACAGCCTTCTCCATTCACAATGGCCACTTGTGAGTCACCCAGGTGGCGTAGTGGAAAATGGAACAACCAAGGTCTGAAATCCATGAGGATATTATGGGTTTGGAGGCAGAGATGGGGGACAGGGCCTATGCTACTGGTTTGAAGGTGAGTTCACGGAAGAGGTGCCTCTGGACTATAGTAGCTATGCTTTCTCAGGTCTCCTCTACTGCTTTTCATTGTGGCAATAAAATTATTCAAAAGGCACCATTTGTAGAGAATGTACGCAAAGAGATCAACCCACCTTCCTGCTATCCTCTAGCTTTGCTTCTGGAAAGCGAACCTAAATTCAAATGCCATTCACTAGTTCACTCTGAATCTCCTAAACTTTGTAGGCTTCAATTTTCTCACCTGTGAAACGGGAATAATAATGCTTACAATGCTTTTAGAAGGACCGAATATAATGTTTATGAAGCCCCACGGTACCTAGAACACACAAATGCTAGAGATCCTCATCGTTTTTCAGCTATTGGGTGTATGTGTGGGGAGGCTGTGAGAGACAGGAGTTCTGAGTGTTGACAGGAGCTCATCTTGAAACATGAAGGCGTTTGAGAAGGAAAGTTTTGGGGGCTGGGCCATTTCAAAATGAAGCATTGTGTTTGGGAAGCAATAAAAAGTGAAAAGGATAATAAGAGTTGCCAAAACTTCTATTTCATAACATAGTCTAAGGGGAAAAGTTCTGAGAAAATTGTTAAGCGAATATGCTAGGCTCTACGCTCTGCTGTGCATGGGAGCGTGGGAAATTATAACAAAGCAAGCGGTCCTTTGTTTTAGACTTACCATGGAAAGGCATGACTTACAGACATGATTAAAAAATCATAATCATAAAAAAAATAAGAGAAGGGACTTGAAATGCATTTAGTCCACCCTTTCATTTTACAGATGGAGAAATGAAGAAAAAAGGGATAGCATCACCTCTTAGTTAGGGGCCTGCCTCTCTTGTCATTTGATGTGAAGTGGCTGTGACAGTCTGATGGAGGAGTTCAGGGACATTTCTCCCTGGAGACACTGGCCTGGCCGGTGCTTGCTTCTCCGGAAACTGATCTGTTTCTAAAGCCTTGCCTTTCTAGAAGTGCCTTTCAGCGCGCTTTGAGTATGTTAACAGGGTGAGCATTTCCAATCGACCCTTTCACTTTCATGGTATTAGTTCCACTGAGTGACTCGTTAAATGGAAAATACCTGAACTGTGCCATTTCCTCCCTGCACATGCTTATGCCATTCTTATATGCCAGTGTTTTTCCATCTCATGGAATGCAAAACACCTGGAGAAAAGAGAGATTTTTTTTTCCCCCTTACATTAATTGTCTAGCCAGGTTTGAGAGTGCTTCCTGACCTTAGAAATTATTGTGTCTTTTATTTTCATGTTGGTAAGACACATAACACAAATTTATTTGCAATCCAATAAAATATCCCATCCTGCTTTTAGAATAGTATTGACAATAAAAAAACATTTCTTGAATGCTCAACTTCTAGTTGGGATAATATGCTTGAAAGGTTAACTAGCAATTCAAGGCCATATGTAACTAAATGCTCTAGAAATTCAAAGGCAAAGATGGCTGCCATTTAAAATTGTCCGAGAAGGCCTCAGTGGAGCAGCTAACGCTGGAGATGACCCAGAAGGATGAGCGCTATTACTGCTGTGAGCCCCTGAAGGGCAGGGACCAGAGCTCATCATCTTTGGAAGTAACTAAAGGGCTTGTGTCTCTAGGACCCAATGGTACTCTGCAATTAATGTCTGTTGAACTGAATTAATTGATAGCTAGAGATAACAGTGGAGAATTTCCTAGGCAGGGGTAACAACACGACCAAACCACGAGGTAGAGATAAGCCTTCTGTGTTAGGGAGCCCCAAGAACAGTCCAGCTGCAGGAAGGCTTCCCGTTGGGAAGTTTTGAGAACAATGGCCCAGGTTGGAGGGGCCCACAGAGGCCAAGATAAAGGAAGTCTATGTTATCCAAAGACAATGAGGATTCACAGAATTTTTTTTTTTTTCAGTTAGGGAGTAAACAGTATGAAAATTAACCAGAAATAATGGACAGAGAAGTAAAAGTAGGTGGCATTTTAGTTTGGGGTCCACCAAAGTGGACATCCTGGGTTCAAATCCCAGCCCTATCATTTCCTGGCTGGGCGACCTTGAGCTTAATTTCTCCAAGCCTCAGTTGTCTTATATGTGACTTGGAAATAATAATAGGACCTACCACACAGGATTATGATGAAAACTAAATGAGATAATTTATGAGAAGTGCTTAGTGGTATAATGCCTTGTGCATGGTAGGCTCTCAATTAATTCACAGCTGAAGAGAAAGGCACTAGAAGCAAGGAAGGACTTGCCATTTTCTAATTCACCAACGTGTTTCACTAGTTCACCATTCATGCAGGCTGCACAGTCTATACTGTATGGTTGAAAATTAAAGTATCTTTTATAATTGCCCAACTCTATAACTCTTTCACACTCCAGATACGCAACCTATTTGGCAGCTGAAATAGTGAACTCAATTCTTGCACCATCTCACCCTTATTCTCACCACCCTAACCAGCTACTGCCAGGACTGAACTGAAAAGAACTACGAAACTTTTCAAGGAAGTCTCAAAATTCAAAGATCCCTTCTTTGTCGGCTCCAAGGATTAGCCTCTAGCGGGTGGCTGTAGGCTCTAGATCACCACCTCCCGACTCGACTTGGCAGGAGCACAGGGTGACCGCAGGAGGCTCACAATTCAATACAGGCTCAAGCACTGCCTAAAAACTAAAACTTACGTAGGATATCCTGCATATGTAACTACAAGGATTTCAAATTCTTTTCTGATTAATAAATTACAAACTGACTGTCACATGTTACTGATTTATAGCAACGTTTGTCATTGTATATTTTCTCAATCTGCAGATGCTAAATCTAGTGCTACTCCCATGTGAAAGTCTTTAATATCTTTTGACATTTTAAAGCAAACTCCCTGAGTGTGTTTGTCATGAAAACACCACAGGAATGACAAGAAAAAATTTATAAATCACCTGTCTTAAGTAATGTGGAGCTGTGTGCCTAGGTCCAAGATAATAAATGCCTTAAAAAAAAAAAACCCAGTGCTTGAAGCTATTAAAATAAGCAGAAAGGTGCTGGAAATGGCCTTTCCCCTTGACTCCAGGATTCTGGAAGAGATTTTCCACGGCAAAACATATTTGAAATAGAAGAAGTTTGCTTCCCCTCTCCTGCCCCCCAAAAGATGTCAGTACACAAAGAGACAGGCTGTCTCTACACACAGATCCCAGAGTTTTTATCCAAAGAGGAGTCAGCCAAGAAAATATCAGAATACAAACATGAGAAGCATTCATAGTGCCTCCCCGTTGTTCTTACCTGTCCTGCCATTCAGGAGAATCGGCTTGCCCTCGAGGTCTCCCCTCATGGGGACGACTGTGATCTTATATTCTGTCCCGGGCTGCAGACCTAGAAACAAGCAGCCAGTGCTGGGTGTGAGTACAGGCTCCAGACCCTCAAGCCCCAGCACTGCTCTTCCCCAGGATTTCTCCTGTGAGGGTGTGGAGAGGGCTAAGCTTCTCTCCTCAAGACTATAATCTACCTAAGGCAGCTAAAGAGCTGCAGGACCAGTGGAATACGAGGCATCACTGCGGAGCTTATCCATCATGAAGCGCGGGCCAGAGCGGATGAGATGAAGTTAATGGAGTTCCAGCTCCTTTCTTGGACCACTGAGACCTTATTTCCCAATTGTATTTACAGCCCAAATGTTTTTCTGCTCCCAACAATCCTTTTCCCTCAAAAGTTTCTTTCCTCCCCATTGTAATAATTAGCTTAATTTTTCCCTCTTTATTTTCTTTGCTTTAATTTGCCCTTTCTTTTTCTTTTTTCTTTATCTTTGTTTGTTGTTTCTCTGTAGCGGCAACTTGAATGACTATTTCTCATGACACAAATATTCAGACTCTGGTGGTGAACTGCGGGCAAACAGCAGCATGTATGAGGCACACACGCGATTTGCCACCGCACAAAACATTGAGAACCGCAAGATGACCTCTCAAGACAAAATGCAGGGAGTAGATGGCAGGACAAGGCCCCAGAGGAGGACTCACCGTGGAGCTAAAAAGCCTCAGGGCCCCTTCCAAGGCCATGTGCTGAATTGGGTATTCGTGCTTGTGTATTACTTTTCTTAAAGAGGACACTGAAAATTGTACAAACTTCAGGTGTCACAAAACATTACCCAGCCCTACGTGGCCCCGTTCTGTTTGCAGCCGTCTGATTTCCAGCTCTCCCAGAGTTAGCTCTGTCACCTGGGATAGGAGCGCCCTACACCAGGCCCGCCTAGCTCAGCTCCTTCCACATATGGCACTGAACGAACCAACCTCAGTCAACCAATGTCTCTCTCTCTCTCTCTCTCTCTCTCTCACACACACACACACACACACACACACACACCAGTTCTTCCAAAAGGAATGTCTGTGTCCCATCAAAGCCACCCCGAGACACAGACAGGGGCTTCCAGAGGGTTAGCTGACTTGGGAGAAGATTTCGGATGTGTAATCTGTTACCCAGGTGCTCCAAGCTTCCAGAGGCAGTGCTGGAATGCTGGAGCAGAGACCTCGGGCCCCCAGAGTGGGCTCACCTCTGGGAGTTCCCGGGTCAGGGTTCAGGTGATTCCCAAGGCCCCAGGACCCTCTGTGCACACCTGAGTGCTACAGATGCTGGTCCCCTCTGCACGCACTGTCCCCGCTTCAGCATCCACTAGCAAACATCTCACATCCCCAGTGTTGGCTCTTACCTGTGATGTCATACCGGCTCTTGGGGTCACTACTCTTGGGCACGGTGACCTCGGCCACCTCTTGCCCTGTCAGGGGGCCATACTGCAGCTTGTAGTAGTCCACCTTGGTCGGGGGGTTCTCCCACTCCACATGGAGGGAGTTCTCAGTCTCATCCGTCACCCAGGCAGTGCCAAGCACAGCAAGATCTAGGGCAGGGGTCAGGGAGGGCAAGAGAAAGCAGTGAACATCAGGGGCCTGCAGGTCTGTAACAAGACACTGGCTCCCAGGTCAGCTCCCTTTCTTGACACACTGAAAGCAGGCTTCAGCCCCAGGACACAGTCCTTAGGAGGTGTCCTAGAACTACCAAAGTAGCAAATAATGGTTGGTTTTCACATTGTGCATGGAGGATAGACTGTCCTTCGGGAAGCCTCTCCCCCATCCCACCCCATCAGATGCCATGCAGTCCGCCCTGTCCACGCCGCTGTGGCCAAGCCCTGAACCTCGCCTCCTAGGCCAACCAGCCAACCCATTCGGCCAGGGTTCACACAGCTCTGAACTAAACACTCACCCTTTAGCTGCAGAGGCCCTGCCCACAGAGACTCAACCTCAGGATGAGAAGCTCAGGGCCCCTCCAGGTAGAGTTTGGGAACTGTATTTCCAATTTTCTGGAGTATAACACTGGTAATACAACCAGCTCTTTCCTCAGTCTCCCAAATCACAGCTCCTTCCCCTTCTCTCAAATTCTCCTACAAGGATTAAACACAGCCAAAGCTACGAAGTAGGAGAATTTTAAGTTGGTCCTTCTGAGTATCCTTCCTGCACCTTCTACCAAATTTTAGCACCTCCACCAGGTACCTGGTGTCCTCAGCTGCCCCACCGGTACATCCCGTGAAGGAAGAGAGTTACTGTGCACATTTATTCACAGTGAAGTATCTTTTTTAAGAGAGTACAGTGTTTTATTTTATTTGATTTGTACTTTGGCCACGGTGAGCCAAACCCAGGGATCAAACCCAGGCCTCTGCAATCCCAACCACTAGACCACCAGGGAACTCCCATAGTAAAGTAGTCATGGCTAAATGTTCACCCCTCCACTCAGAAAAAGATGAAAATATAATGCTTATTACAAAGGAATGGATCGCTGATGTGGCTCTGTGGGAAGAACCGTTGGGTGGTGTTGAAGAGGGGTCTGGGGTCTCTGGGAACACTTTGAGTTCCAATGTCCATATCCCAGGCCGATGTCACCTGGCCTGAAGTTTGTAACAGGAAAGACAAGCCCCCAGACTTTCAGCCTCGCCCCTTCCTCACCTCCAGTGCCTTGGTTCTGAAGGTGTTCCCACCAGACTGACTGACCCCTTGTCAAGGACGTAGGACAGAGAATTTGTGCATCAGGCAAGGGGTGAACTCTACGCTCTCAAGGTCCCATGGCTCTGAATGTTTCTGATTCCCTCTGTTATGGATAAAGAAGCTCAAGGAGCGTTTCCCCTGAAGCACTCCTGCCCAAGCTCTGCCTTCTACCTGCCCGCCTCCAGGTTCTTCCCTCAAAGATGGGAATTCCTTGAGGAAACAGGTCAAGAGGCGAGTAATGAAAGTGACTCAAGGATTACAGAAGGGGTCCTACATGGCTCACAAGTGAAAAAGCAGGATCTTAATGAAAATGTTCAAGATGATTATGGGGATAAGTGTCTCTCCGGCTGAGGCTCCCCGGAGGAGCAAACCAGAATGGGTTTCACTTGAATCCGATTAGAAAGACGACTTCACAGTCACAGGATTTTACAAGTCCCTAGAGCAAGAAGCCTAGAGGGGTTGCTAAGACTTTCAGAACAGGTGTCTCGGGCTCTTCACTGAGAGGCTGTGAGCACCGTCCTGTCTAAATGCAGATGCAGCTACAGACAAAAATGGGGTGGCGCAGTGGTTGAGAGTCCGCCTGCTGATGCAGGGGACACGGGTTCGTGCCCTGGTCCGGGAGGATCCCACATGCCGTGGAGCGGCTGGGCCCGTGAGCCGTGGCTGCTGAGCCTGCGCGTCCGGAGCCTGTGCTCCGCAGCAGGAGAGGCCACAACAGTGAAAGGCCCACGTACCGCAAAAAAAAAAAAAAAAAGGGGGAAAGAGAAAAGGAGCCCGACAGCTGGGAGCTGGCCTGGCTCTCACAGGTGGGCCTTGGTGCTCTCCTGTTGAACATAAACAATTGCACAGGACATCAACAGCAGACAAGGTGCTCTGTGGCCATGCCAAATTAAGACCAAACGAGACGATTCCAAGATCACATCTGCACCCAGGCAAAACATGAACGAAACATTGTCCAACTCACAAAAGTGACTAAACATCCTCCCTCCTGACTGGTATGAGTGACTGTTCCTTTTTTACCAATGACAGCTTTAGCCTCCATCTAGTCTGCCCTCTTTCCACATAAGATTCACTAAGATACCAATCAAAGGATTACCCCCAGTTCCTGACAGCATGCAACCCAAAGCAAATCCCTGCTTCCTTAACTCTTCCCCCAAATCACCTAATACAAGCCCAACTTCTACACCAGTCCCCTCTTACACTGTCTTACTGAGGCACCCACGGTCCCCCATGGTGTGTGTGCTCCGATGCTGCAACCATCAATAAACCCAACTTGTTCAACTACAGGGGTGCCCTGAGGGGTCTTTGCCTGGAGGGCGTTGACAAAGGCAATCACAAATTGCCCTCCCAAGCATGCCAAGTCCTTCCTGGCTCTTTCCAACACTGAGCTATCCCTACGCTATTCTACCCTTACCACCAAAAAGGACAGGCAGTCTGATGATTCTCCAAAGACACTGCATGTCAAAGGCCCATCCACCTGGATGTCCCTGGATTTTCCTCAAGAGTTTAGGGCAAGATGGAGGTAGCTCATTTTTATTAGCATCTAGGACAGTGCCTGGCACATAGTAAATGTTCAATAAAGTATGCTGAGAAAAGGAATGAATCCAAATCACTCAAACAACTAGGTTTCTCCAAACCCTTGAAGATCTAGGCTGCCTCAAGTACTTCCATGAGAAAATAAGAATTTCTAAAGAATAAGCAATGATGCTTGTCCTTCCAAGCATTTTGATAGCCTTTAGTGGTGCCCTGGAGACTCCATCCCTCCAGATCCATCCTCCTTCCTGCTCTGTATCCCAGATTATGACGTCTATGAAATGCATTAGCCTGGTTCCCTGGACCTCTGGTTTCTGGTCATGTTCAGCCATTGAGAGTCACCAGAAGAGGGCAACTGATCTCCTCACTCCCTCCTGGTCTGGACACAGTAGACTGCCTGCATCCCTCTACCATCAGGAAGCCCTCTCCTAAAGTCCTTTCTGGGTCTCAGTACCAACTTCCATCCCCTGCCCCTTCAGACTGGGGTGGATCCCCACTGATGCTAGTCCTAGAGTGTTTCATCCTCTAAACCCTACTTATACCTCTATAAATAACCTCTTCATTAAACTTCCTTCAGCTACCCTGTTTGTACCCTCTCTTTTCTGCTGGGATGAATCTAATTGATACAGGTGACTTCAGCAGACCCCCATCCATACCAGCTTGATCTTGCTGAATGGTCACAGTGGCTCAGTGAGGGCCTGCGGATGCAGGTGTACTCCAAGGCTGCTTGTATGTGGGTGCAGGGCAATCAGACCTCACTAATCTCAGGGATAGAGAAGATGCTGTGAGCCCCAAACCAGCAGGCTCCATCACTGGCTTGGAGGACCCAATAATCATGGAGGAAAGAGAGAGGAACAAGAATGGATACTTTTCTTCAGAACCTAGGATTGCAACAGCTATGTTTTCCAAACCCCAAATCAGGGCAATAGCCTGGGGTAGTAGAAGGGTACTTGTGGGGACAATGGAAGAAAATGCTTAAAACAGAGCCTCTACTGGGAAACCTGGGGCATCTGGCTGCTTCCTCACCTGTGGTGGCAAGTAGATGCTGTGGGCTGCTGGAAATCTCTTTCTTCACGTTGCGCAGGGTGACTATGTACTTGGTTCCAGGCAGCAAGCCAAGGATCTCATAGCTGTGCTGCTCCTTGGGCACTTGGATCTGCTTGACAGAGAGCTCCTTCCCCAGGGGGTAGTAGCTGAGGAGGTAGTGGTCCACCTGGCTGGAGGGCTCCCAGCTCACCAGCAGGGAATCCTCTGTGCTTTTGAGCAGCTGCAGACCCTGGGGGGCGACCACTGCACACAGAACAGGAACAAGCATGCAGACGGTGAGGAAAGAAGGGTGGGAATCCAGAGCCAATATGTATTCATTGAGCACCTACTTTATACTTAACACTATGACAGTGGGTGTGGAGGATACAGAGCCTGTGTAAGGCACCAGTGTGGACCCCCAAAAGTTATTATCTGGTTAGGAGTTAATATTGACCCCCTATGTTGCCAGAGCTGCTCCAAGTCTTTGTTCAAAACCCTCCAGCCTCCACGTTTAGCAGGAGTTAACATAAATCTTTAAATTAAATGGTCCAGGGATGAGAAAGGAAGCTACCAACAAACAAACAAAAAAGATGGAAGCAGCTGGGACCAAGATGGTGAATCTGACCTCTGACAGACCCTGAGTTTCACTCTATGCTCATTTTACTACATTAGCATATTAAATGACACACCTGCCAGCAGCCATGACTGGGACTTTAAGGACCAAAAAAGGATGAAAAGAGAGTGGCTCCCCACTCCCTCGAAAAAGCACTGCTCCTTCTCAGGTAGACTAAAGCATATGCTTCCCCGCCATTAGCCTCACTCCTACTCCCTTTGTCTTTACTCATTAGGATTAAATCTCTCTTGCCAGGTGTGGGAGAAGTTGATCTGTGAACTTAGTTACCATTTCTCCATTCTTTGGCCACTGAGTAAAGCTTGTGTTTTGTGGATTTCAGCTCAAGTTTTGTTACTGGCTGCTAGAGCCAGAACCCTCCCCTAACCAGGCAGAGAGCCTCAGCAGGGCTAGGGCCCGAGCAGGGGCCATAAGACTTCATTCAGTAACACCTGGGGCCATAAGACTTCATTCAGTAACACCTAACACAGGCACACACCATCAGGTAAGACTATGGTCCTCAAACCAGCAGTATCAGCATGGAACTTGTTAGAAATGCAAGTTCTCAGGCCGTCCCTCAGACCTGCTGAACCAGAACCTGCGGGAGGGGTCCAGGAATCTGTGTTTTAACAGGCCCTCCAGGGGATTCTGATGTAGGCGAAAGGTGGGGGGGGGGTGCCCTTCTTAGGACAAAATGTAATTAATGGTTAAACGGTGCCGTGGGGACCGCCGGGGCAAGTTAAGAAGAGAGGCGGGCCAAAGCGTATCTCTGCTCTCACCCTGGGCGCAGTCGAGGCCTGTGAAGCCCTCCTCGCAGTAGCACTCGCCCGCGTCGCAGAAGCCTTGGCCGCTGCAGTCGCCGGGGCAGCGCCGCTCGCTGCAGTCCTCAGACGTGAAGTCCTCGTGGCACTGACAAACGCCGCGCACGCACACGCCGTGCCCGCTGCAGTTCTCCGCGCAGGCGGGGTAGGCGCAGTCGGCCCCCACGTAGGGCTGCTCGCACAGGCAGCGGCTGTCCACGCAGCGCCCGTGGCCGCTGCATGCGCCGGGGCAGGCGGGCCGCTCGCAGGCGACGCCCTCCCAGCCCTGCTCGCAGTGGCAGCTGCAGGTGTCCGGGGAGAAGGTCCCGTGGCCGCTGCAGTGGTGACTCAGACCTGCCCGAGAGAGGAAAACAGTCAGCTGGGACTTGAGGGCTTGTGAGCGGGGAATCTCCTTCCCTGGGGCCCCTAAGAGCAGGCTGGTGATTTCAGGGTCCTGCGCAGCTCTTTCTGTGGAGAAGGGTAGGGCCTATGGGGAACACAGGGAGTCTGCCTTTTCCAACCTAGGCCAGAGGAGGACCTGCGCGATCTATTGATATATTTTACGTCTGAATAGCCACAGGGACCACATTTGCCTTTCCCTTTTCATCCCGAGCGCTCCTTTGACTTCTCTTGGTTCCTTCCCCTGTGAATGGTGCTAATTGTTTAGTACTTTTCTATGAAGCCGCCTTAAATGCTCCAACCTGGAAGTCAGCGGGCCAGCTTACACTAAGGGACAGGGCTCCGGGGCCAGGCAGGAGAGCTCCAGGCTGGGTGAGAGCTTGGTTGGAGGGGGCTGGACCTAGCAAGGCTGGGTCCTTGGGAAATGATCCCAAAGTGAAGCCTGGAAAAGTGGATCTGCAGAAGCTATCAAATAGCCCAATCTCATTATGGGGGTGGCAGACGGGAGAAGGATTAACCAGTCTCCCCTCTCTAACCCCAGACAGCAAGAGGCAATTGGAGGGCGGGCCAGTCAGCCCTGTCTCTTCACCAGCCCCAGCTCCTGTCTCAGAACACCCTCTTTCCTTCCTAAAAACTTTAGACATCGAGGTCCCTCAGGGGCAGTTCCATGCTGTTTTATTCATGACAGCATCCTCCGTGCCTAGTTCTGTGTCTGGCTTATGAGAGGCGCTCTTAACGGTAGCGATTTCTTCAGGCATTAAAATATATGCCAAAGTATCACTGGTTATAGTATCATCTGGATCAGCCTGGCCGTTTATGCTGAAAAAAAGATGTGGTGATGGGGGGACTCACTATTTGTAAAATCAAATTGTAGTACTAGGGGCTTCCCTGGTGGCGCAGTGGTTGAGAGTCCGCCTGCCGATGCAGGGGACACGGGTTCGTGCCCCGGTCCGGGAGGATCCCACATGCTGCGGAGCTGCTGGGCCCATGAGCCATGGCCGCTGAGCCTGCGCATCCAGAGCCTGTGCTCCGCAACGGGAGAGGCCACAACAGTGAGAGGCCCGCGTACCGCAAAAAAAAAAAAAAAAAAAAAATTGTAGTGCTTTATTACTGATAAAAGAGTTCACGATTTTCTGCCTAATGGCCGGGAATCTTCTGTACATCATCCGTAGTTCTCAGAACTAGACTAGCTGATAGAATTCTCCTCAATGGACAGTTGCGGAAACTTAAGGAATTTGCCCAAAGTCACACAGCTAAAGAATGGCAGAACTGGGATTTGTACCCAATCCCGTCTAGCTCCAAGGCCATTGAGCTTTCCTCTCTAACCCGTTGCTTTCCCTTACAATAGAGACTGGATCCCCAGGTAAAACTGCACCCAAAAGCGTTCTCATCCAGAAGCACTGACCCAAGAGTCCAGACTCACTTTAAGGGTTGCTGGTCCCTCCCTGCTCAGGCTTGAAGGTAACCCCTGGAAGCTAAGCGCCAATGGTGGCACCCCCTAGAGAAAACCCAGAGTGAGAGGCAGGGTGGTCATGAGGCTGGCGGAACACATGAAGGTGCTCATTCAGTGTTTGTTGAATGGATACCAGGTGGTGAGCTCACCAGCAGCTCCCGGGCAGCAGCGCTGGACACTACACCGCTCCTTCACCTCCGCCATCTCTTCCTCCAGCTTCTTCACCCGAGCCAGGAGGTCCTGGATGCTGCCTGCTAACTCGCAGTCCTTCTGGGGCGTCTGCAGGCGGATGTTGTGCCTGAAGATGATGTTCTGTTCCTCAGCCTCCCCTGGGGCCAGGAGTGAGGCTCCATCATCACGGAGGGGCTGGGGGTCAGCCTCCACCTGGACCAGAGCGGACTTGGGCACATCAATCTTGTAGGTGTGGCTGACAGTGACCTGTTGCTCCTTCTCGCTGCAGCCAGAAGACTCGAGAGCGGACGGGGCTGAGGCCACCAAGAGCACAGAGCCAAACAGGAGCCCCAGGGGGAAGCAGAACATCCCCTGGAGACCCATCCTTGGAGCGACGGGGAGCAGATGCTCCAGGAGGCCTGCATCCAGAAAAACATTCAAAAGCAAGCCATGGAGATTAGCTGATGGAAATTGGCCTTTTTAACGGATTCTAAGAGTCCACAGGAAGCTGAGAAACCAGAAGAGAGATTGCCTCCTGTATGGAGGACCTGAACTAGATTATTTTTTGTTCCTTCTTCACACACTGCTCATTCTTGCCTCCTGTCTTTGCTGACACTGTTCCTACTCCCTCGAGGCCCTCCTTTTCATTTCTAATTCTGTATTTCACCTGCACTTCAGTAATAACAAGAACAACGTCTTGTAGTCAGGGCATACTGTGTACCAGGCTTTGCTCGCCCTAATCCCTGATCTATACATTGACCCTAATACCACCCCCACACTAACAAGACCAACAATCATAGCTACACATAGAGCACAAGCTGTGCGCCAGGCACTATTCTAATGTTCTACATTTATAAGTTCATTCAATCGTCACAACAACCCTTCATGGAATATACTGTTACCCCCATTTTAGAGATAGGGAAACTGAGGCACAGTTATCTCAAATGACTTGCCCGCAGGCACACGGCCGAGAGTGGCAGAATTTGATCCCAGGAATTCTGGCTCCAGAGTCTGTTCTGGTCACGATAACATCATACTGCCTCACACAGATGAGGAGGCAAAGGCTCGAGGGATAGAGCATGTTGACCTGGGTACCACAGTAGGAAAGGGCAGAGCCTGTACTCAGTCCCCGGGCCAGTGTCCTGCTCACCACCTCTGCCCACAAGCCAACAAAAGAAGAGAATTTCTAATAAAAATACCTTCTGCACGAGGTCTTCTCTCACACCCCCTGCCTCACCCTGGCTGGAAACTAGCTCTCCTTCTGCTAAGCATTCAGAAAAATGTATTGGTCCCTCTGTGCATCTCTTGGCGGTTATTCTTGTGTTGTAATCACTCTTGTATGCAGCTCGTGTCCATGTGAGGCTGTAAGCCTCATAAGGATAGGACCCAAGGCCAATTCCTCTTGGGGACCTCCCAAGGCAGGAGCACAGAGGCCCATGTGCTGAGGGGTTCAGTCAGCCTCCACTCCTCCAGCGCTCAGGTGGTTGGTAAGTCAGACCACCCGGACCGGAGCTGGCTGTTAGGTTCTGCCACCTGTACCGCCAGCAGGAGGTGAGGGCCTCCTGCACCATCAGTGTGTGAGAGGACCCCTCTCCCCTGGCGCCCCCGACCCCCCTCAGTATAGTGCCCCATACTAACAAGCCGAGTCAGGGCAGACCACAGGGACTGGGTTTGTGCCTGCCACTGACTTACAGGCACTCAGTCACCAGGACATCTCTCAGTCAGGCTGTCATCCAGAAACCAATCTGCAGAGCTGCCTCTTGACAATGGACTTCTGTGACCAACTCGAGACTCGTAAGCATTTGGACCAGAGATTGAAGAAGTCAGGAAGCCTAGTCCTTTCCTGGTGTCCCATGCAAGCCCGGGCTCTCCTTCCCCATTGTGCAAGGCAACTGCGACGTACTGAAAGGGCGAATCGGACAGGTCCTAGGTGTCTAGCCTTGCGAAGACTACCTTATCCTAAGCTTTAGTCTCCTCGGCCCTAAAGTGGGAATGACAGTGCCTGCTTGACTGTGTTGTATGTGGAAAGCACTTAGCGCCATGCCAAGCACATAGTAAGGGCCCAATAAATGTTTTGAGGTTTGTTTGGTTTTTAATCAACTACTGAGTATGACTTCCTTTTCTCTGTTATCTTTTTTTTATTGGGAAGGGTGATATCAATATTGAAAAGAACATACAACATAAATTGTATAGTTTTCATGGATTGTTATAAAGGCAACAGCCATGGAACCACCACCCAAGTTAAGAACTAGAATAATGTGGACCTGAAAGGTATCATACTTAGTGAAATAAGTCAGACAGAGCAAAACAAATACTGTATGGTTTCACTTATATGTGAAATCTAAAAAACAAAACAAATGAATAAATATAACAAAACAGAAACAGACTCACAGATACAGAGAACAAACTAGTGGTTACCAGAGGGTGTGGGGTTAGGGGAGGGACAAAAGAGGTGAAGTGGATTAAGAGGTACACACTACTAGGTATAAAATAAATAAGTTACTAGGATATAACGTACAGCAGAGGGAATATAGTCAATATTTTATAACTTTGTATGGCTTGTAACTTATGAAAATATCAAATTACTACATTGTACACCTGAAACTAATATAATGTAGTAAGTCAACTACACTTCAGTTAAAAATTTTTTAAAAAGAACTAGAATATTGCTAGCTCCTAGAAGTCCCCCATGTGCCCTCATGTGATGCTGCCTCTTCTCCAAATACATAGCTGAAGTCAGCAAAGCACCATCAAAAGAATTGACCTGGGCAGATAACTTCGGAAAAGGAAGACAACTTCCTAGTCATGAAACCAAATTCTAATACTGTGTAAAATCTTTAATTCTTAATGGTCATCATTTATTCAGTATCAGAAAGTGGAGGAAATAGAGGCTGAAGGACCCTGGCAGAATTGTTATGTAAAAAAATGATAATAACATTACAATAATATTAAATGTTATTTGTCAGGTTGCCGCTACGTGCTAGGCACTGGCTACGTGCCGTAATCCTCATACTTAATCCTCATGTAAGATTGGTGCTACTCTCCTTACCCTGGGTGAAGAACCAGGTGTTGAAAGTAAACTCACTTACCAGGAGTTGCTCAACTAGTAAGCAGCAGAGTCAGGATTCTAATTTAAGTGCATTTGATTGCAAGCCTGTGCTTGTTCTGCATCGATATGACTGACATTCTGATACAAAGAGCAAATGAGTTCAGTGTCTACCGTTTCTATGCAATCCCTTCCTTTGGAAAAATGTCCTGTATGTTGTACCCAAAGGTCATACCACCACTGCGAACTCAACAGAATGACTCCAAAGGAAAGTTCTTCTTCATGTTACCCCTTTGCCCCACGCTCCTTCTTGGCTCTTTCTATTATCTGAAGCATGTATTATTGATAATAGTAATAGCTCACCTGTTCTGAGCACCTACTACATCCCAGAACCTGGATGCAACATCTTGCAGAGGTAATGGAATGGTCAGTGAGACATTTCTTGTTGTCAGGTGATTTGGACAGTGGGTAATAAGTGTCCACACAGTTTAAAGAAAGCTGCTCTACCGAAGGTTTTTCTGGGGCTGGGAGGTTGAGGTACACAGGAGGTGGAGGGTAAGAGACCAGTGCCTGCCCCGCGCCTGGAGGAATTCAGAGATGGGATTTTGCCTGAAACAGGCTGCATAGCAGACAATGGAGGGAGGCCACAGAGGGAGGGGCTTGCACCCCAGAGTGTGGGGAGACAAGGATACCTAAGTCCTGCCATAGGTCAAGTCCGTGTCACAGAAACAGTGCCGCTGGGGCCAGAGTTACGGTGCAGCCCCACAGCTCACCCCAGTGGGCAAACTACAAGAGGAGGTGACAGAACGTAGAATGCGGACTGTCTGAATAAAAGAGGGGGCAGGTGGAGCCAGCATTGGGAGCAGCTGCCATAACAAGGGCTTCTGACAACCGGAGGGAACTGCACCAGCCCCCACTAAATAAAGACACCTTTTCCCTTCTCTTCTGACATCCATCCCTGCCTCGGTCAGCAACGTGCCGGTTGGACTGGGGGGATGCAGGAAAGAAAGCACCGGGCCAACCGCGGTCCCCTGCCCTCCCGCTCATCTGTGGATTCCAGCATCGGCCTAAACTGGGTGAAAAGAAAAGACACAGTCTGGATAGGACACTGAGGTTCTGATATGGGGAATGGACCTGGCTTTCACAAAAGCGCTCTCTTCCAACCCCCAAAATGACCAGAAAAGCCCTGGAATCTGCTTGAGACTTTTGTCAGAGGATGGGGGAGGTGAAGAACACCAGTAGAGTGATTGGAAGGCAGGTATAGGATAAAAATTATGATATTTCACCGTTGCTATCTTCAAAAGTTCAGCCCAACAATAAATCAGTCACACACACTCATTCTCTGCTTACTCCCTAGGATGGAAACTGAGGCTCAGAGGCAACAAGCAATGTGCCCCAGATTATGCAATGATAGTGCAAGATCGCAGATTGGAACCCAGACACATGGTGTCCACTAACTGAGCTGTTAACACCTGAGCGCTCTGCCTCACCAATAACCACACCAATGGATCTGAAAAGCACCTACTCTGGATGGGCTGCACGCGAGTTTGCACTGTCAAAACTCTCCTTCCGGGCTTCCCTGGTGGTGCAGTGGTTGAGAATCTGCCTGCTAATGCAGGGGACAGGGGTTCGAGCCCTGGTCTGGGAAGATCCCACATGTCGCAGAGCAAGTGAGCCCGTGCGCCACAACTACTGAGCCTGCGCATCTGGAGCCTGTGCTCTGCAACAAGAGAGCCGCGATGAGGCCCGCGCACCGCGATGAAGAGTTGCCCCCGCTTGCCACAACTAGAGAAAGCCCTTGCACAGAAACGAAGACCCAACACTGCAAAAATAAATTAATTAATAAACTCCTACCCCCAACATCTTAAAAAAAAAAAAAAAAACTCTCCTTCCCAGGCAAAAATAGAGCTGAAAAGGTAGGCTTCAGACCTCTCTGTCCACTGTTGGCATCCAACCCCCCAACCCCAGCCTGCGGCTCGCTATTCTCCAAGATATAAATGGAGTGCAGATGGTTTTCAGCAGTTCTGAACAAATGCAAAAAAGCCATGGACTCTTGCCACAAGCCGCAGCAGGGCTGCGCATAGCCGTCTCACAGTGTTTGTGTTTGAAGCCTGGAATAGGAGTAACCCCAGAAGCCCTTGTAGGAACGTTCGCTGTCACCCGTCCTTCTGAGTTATAGCAAGACATTCTCGTTAATTACAGCCTCTCGGATGCCACACATTGAGCTCAGATTTTCCTGGGCAGGGTGATTGCTCGAAAGAAGATGAGAGCAGGGAAGTCCTCAGCCTAGCGCTTCTGTCAAGGTTAATGAGCAGCAAGAGAAGCCTTCTGGCTCCCTCCCTTCGACACGTGGCAGGAAAATCAGCATAAGGAAGGGATGACTTCCCCGCCTCTTCTGTGCACAGCGACCACAGACCGAGCTCTACAAGGATGGGGAGGGGTGGTGAGGGCAGCTAATGTCACTCAGACAAATGCGGGACAATAAGTTTCTGAATGGGGATGATTATTCTGTTGAGGAATAGTTTCCCACCGAAAGAGAGGTAACTGCTAAAGGAATGTACCGAAGGGCGTTTGCATGCTGGGAATGTGCACGCGGGAAACAAGACGTCCGCAAGAATCAGTCTCATTGACTGAACATGTCTTTAATTCTGACTGCAGGACGGGTGGTAGGTGATGTGGGAAATGGGAGCCGGGGCACATTAAGACTCAGGACGAATGCTGCCTGCTGTTGCTATTTCGAGAAAGGCTCTTTGAGCTGTGTCTTGGTGACGATGAACTGGAAGCACCATGAAAAGGGTGGACGGTCCTCCTGGTTCAGCCTTGGAGGCACACTGATGTCACTGGCCTCTACATCTATGCCCTATTCATTCTCTCTCGGCAGCCACATCTACCCCTGTGGCTTTAACTTCCAGCCAAATACTGACAGCTCCCAAATCTGTGTGTGAGTTCCTAGCCCAGACATCCCTATAAGCTCAGGGATGACAGTGGCCATGACTGTGTTGATTCCCTCCATATTCACAGCCTCACAGCACAGTCCCGGCCAAAGTAATATTTTGTGTAAGTAATAATAGCCACTGGGTTTTCTGCATGTGTCTCTATTAGGTGACAGGTACTGTGCTGGACAGTTTATAGACATTATTCTCATTTAATCCTCAAAATCCTGGGAGTCAATTGATGTCATTCTTTGTTACACGTGCTCAGAGAGGTTAAGTTGCCTAAGGACACACAGCTAATAAGCAGCAAAGCTGGAACCAGCACCAGGTCAGCCCATTCTGCATATCTGTGTTCTTTATCTCTTTGCTATATGTACTGCCTCAAATGAAAAAAATCCAATGAGAAGGTTACTACATGTGAAAAAGAGACGAAATGTCCTCCTTCCTGGATATTTAAGAGAGGGGTTCTCCTGGAAATAAAGGAAACCCAAGGCGTACTGAGCGCTCAGTTAAACATTAGTTGCTCAGTAACTAAATCCTATGCCTGTACTTTTCTCTGCGCAGTACCAAGGATGATTCCCTGGAAAGATAAATTAGTGTTTGTCCCATAGAGAGGTTAAATTCTAGTCACTTCTCATGAGAGGCTGGAAAATTCCCTTCCTAGGAAACACAAAGCAGACGAAGACTTCTGTCTGTAGGGTCAGTTACCAACCAAGACTTTGGCCAGAGGAGAAGGATGGACTCTGATCCCAGATGGTCCTCTCCAATCTTAGAGCTGATGATCTTCGTGTCACCTCATTTTCTCCAAAGAAGGGCAGGAATAAAATATACTACTTACACCAAAGAGAGTGGCAGCCAATTCCTTAGCCACCGTTACAGATCTTTCTACTTAAATTTGGGGTTTTCTCGGGTTCTCTTATGACTTCATCTTGCCCTTACAGTTAACCACAAGCAAATAAGAGTGCTACTTTGGGTTTTAGAAAAACTGTATTATCTTGGGTTTCTAGTGGAATCACTTAAAAAGAAGATATTCTATCCCCAAATGACAGGGTGGACATCATTGAACTATGAAGGAAAAGTGAGGGAGGTGGGTAGCTAGGGATACATTGATGTCACAAAAGTCCCCTGGAAAATTTACTCCTTCCCCAAACTCCCTTGGGCGTATTCTACCAGTGATCTACAGCCTGGACATTGAGTGAATCTAGGGTCTTTTGACCCAAATACTCAGTCTAGGAGAGCAAGTTCTCGTGCAACTGAGGACTTGCCCTGGCTCAACTCATCCTGGACTGGAGACCTTAGGTAACGGGTTTCACCTCTGTGTCTCTTTCTCCTTCAGTTTGCAAGCACATATGATGCACAAGGCCATACTGTTTCTGTTGGGTCCAACTCCAGACAGACCAATTATATACAACACTTTTATTTCTAATCTCTGCAACGTTGAACTCTCTACACAGGCATTCCCTATAGCAGCAGTCCCCAAAATTTTTGGCACCAGGGACCAGTTTCGTGGAAGACAGTTTTCCCACGGACAGGGAGGGTGGCGGGGGGAGGAGGGTTCAGGCAGTAATGCGAGCAATGAGGGCGATGGCTAAACCGGTCCACGGCCTGGGGGCTGGCGACCCCTACCCTATAGGACACGAGGCAGCTGGGTGTGGGTGAGAATGAAAAATTGATTTCATGTGATAAGACTTAATATGGTCATATTGCAGGCATCATTTCTCCCCCCGCCCCACCCTGGCCACTCTTGTAGTTCAGTGGAATATACCCAATGAATGCCCAAGAAATCTTTGTAGAGACCTCACACTGCCATGCAATACCCCTTCTCCCAAAAGAACTCTTTCCATCAAGTCTGCCATATGCCATAGGCTTGAAAAGATAAAGGGTGGCATTTGCTGACTCAGCCTCAGCACTCAATCACGTTTTCACGGGTGGCCACAGGCTTGTATGATTGTTTTGTTCCATCAACTGAATCTTGATCCACCTTGCAAAGGCTCAAATAGGTGATGAGAATGGTGGCTACCATTTTCTACAAGGAGGAGATAAAATGGACACAAGGGCAAGAATTCAGGGACCTCAAATCCCATCAAACCAAATACCCAGTATCCAAAATGACTAAGTATTACCTTATATACAATTAGTCTTATTCCCCGTGGTCCTTAGGGCATCTGATGACAAACTCTACTTCAACGGATTGATAATGAAGAGAGGCACCTGATGAAAACGTTGCAATTCCTTTCTTTAGTTTAGTGTGTGGTTTTCCACATATTGAAATAACTTCAAAGTTCCAGCCTTCTATCAAAGAGGAGAGGCTTTTCCTTGTTAATTTCCGAGGACTTGCACTGCTCCACCCACTCTCCCTGGGCCTCTCTGAAGCC
Source organism: Pseudorca crassidens (assembly GCF_039906515.1). NCBI lineage: Eukaryota > Metazoa > Chordata > Mammalia > Artiodactyla > Delphinidae > Pseudorca > Pseudorca crassidens. Next base: position 130,222,196 of record NC_090297.1, on the reverse strand, counting down.
AACAGCACATATTCAGATGGTGGCTGGTTAGCAGTGAGTCTACTGCGGTGAAACACGGCAAAGCCCCTGCCCATCCAGGGATCAGGTCTGAGATCTTAGCATCATCAGCTCACAGATTGGCAGCTCCAGATGCTGCTGCAGAACCTAAACCATGATCTCATGTCTGTATCCAGACCCTGTAGGAACAAAGGCTCTGGAATAAGCACTGGGTGGACAAGAGTTTCCACTGAGTCTGGGCACAATTTCCTCAGGCAAATTCTCAGGAACAGACCTCAGTCTACCCTTCATTTCAAACCACAGAACAGGGCTAGAATGGAAACAGAAGCCACAAGATGGTTTGAAGTCATGCTGTCCTATTTTCCCTCTTCTAGGAGTCAGTTGCAGCCCACATACTTGGGGACATAGCAGGATTCAGAATTGCATAAAAGAATGTCAGGTGGTTTATTTTCCCTCCTCCCTGGGAAAATGATACTGATGTTGGCACTCTTTATTCCTTCCTGAGTCTCTTCTCCCAACACCTTAACTCTGAGTCTCCAACAAATGCCCAAAGGCCAAGAATCACTGATTTTTTCCCATGAAGATCCTGTGTTCTGCCAGCTACCAATCTATAGTCCTGGCTGATCAGGTGTCACCTGATACTTTGGCTTCTCCAAGAACCAATGGACTTTGGGCACTGTGGTTAACCTACGTCCAGATGTGGGCAGTTTCCCGTTTTTATATTAGGACTTGTTCTTTTTTTAATGCTTATATAAGCAACTCAGTTCTGTGCTTTTAAGTGATTGTTCTGACTCATTCTTTCTCTCTCCTTCCCCCAGCTCTCTCTCAAACATAAAAATAAATAAATAGATAAATAAATAAAAAGACCTCCAAAAATTAGCCCACCATATCATTTCTTGAAATGTTTCAAAATGTTTTCTTTGCGGCATTGTGAGGGTAATAGCATGAGAATGTTGAGAAGTTGTCCTCTTAAAAATAAGAATCAAAACTGATGAAACTTAACATTTGAATAAACTTTGAAGCTCTTCAAGTACATTCACAAACATCATCTTAATTGGTATATACAAAATCCAGAAAAAGAAAAAGTTATAATAGTTTCCTGATCACAACCGAAATAGAAGTGTCATTTTAGGATTAAAAAAGTGAGCTATAACAGATAAATTACAAAAAGAGAGATCTTTGACATTGTAAAGAAGCGAACAACAACAACAAAAAAATAGAGATGAAAATACGCTAGACTTAAAAGAAACATTTAACATAAAAATCTATTATTCCAGGTAGAAATTTCCCTACAGCACAGACTGCATCTGGCCAAGTAAGAAGAATATTGTACTTGGCCCAGTCGCGGAACCAAGTATACTACTATCTAAGGACACGTTACTCAGGTCCTGGGGAATATTTCGTAATTGGGTTTTCACTCCTTATGGAGGTGATAGGAGACCAGTTACACTGCCTGGATATTCAGGCTCAGGAACTGAGGCACATGAATTTCATCCCACCTGGCCACCATCCTCCCTCGCACAGGTAAAACCTTCAGAGATTGGTGCTCTTACCTCGGAGGCTGCTGGGCACCACTTCCAACAATTCTGCAACCCGGGAGCCAGGCCCCTGGGGCTGCAGACCTTGGTGCTTGTCTGTCCCTCGTTCTCTCCTCTCCTCAGCTTCCCTCTCTGGGTTTAAATCCCATCCAGATGAGGGGAGGAGCCAACAAGGACTCTGGGGTCTTCCTTTCTCTTCCAGGCAAAAATTCTATTAAGAGATAAAGAGCAACTCTTTCTTCCTCTAACTAGGAAAGGAAAAAAAAATACACATTTCCCCCTTCATTATTACTTCAATTACACAGCAGCTAAAAATACAGGAGGCTGTTTCCATTTAAGTAGGTCCAGAATAAGGTTATTGAAAGAGTTTGCATGTCTCCTGGCCAAGAGCTTGGTTTGCAAGTGCGTTCATAAAGTCTCTTTCTCTCTTTTTCTGTTTCAGCCACTCTGGGATTTATTGTCTACCATTTTTAAAATAGGAAGAGACCTTCATCAAAGAAAGAAATGATCAGAGACCCTCAGAGACAGAAGCTCCTGTGATTCCCCCACCTCCTCCCTCCATCAGCTCACAGCTGGGAGTGGCGGGGCTCTGAGGACACCTGAGAGCAATAGCAGACCCAGGGAGTCCATTCCAGAGCCCATTCTGGCCCCTACCCCTTCCCAGAGGCCTCCCACACACCACCCACAGAAGACCCCCATCACCAGGAAAGCATAGAGGTACCCTTTCACAGCACCCTTCCCCTTTTGCCATCAGATGGCCAGGCCTTTACACTTTCTACAAACCAGAGCTATTCCAATAGGTCACAGCCCTACCCTCCACCCCTCTCCTGCCCTGCCTGAGGCAGATTCTGGAGTGCAGATCTACAACGTGATGGAAGGAGCCCACGTGTTCTCCATTCACCTCCATAGAAATCAAACGTTGTCGGAGGGAGAGAAGGAGAAGGAAGAGGACAGGAGAGATGGGGGATCAAGGAGTTGCCCCCAGAAGTGTGAGGGTGTGTCCAGAACTAGATTGCTTGTGTCTGAAGCTTGTGTCTGCTACTTGCAAATGACCTTTGACTTAGCGCCTTCCTGCCTCCTTTTACGTCTCTCTAAAAGAGGAATAATATGGTTATGGTGAGGATTAAATGAGTTGATACGTGTAAAGAATTTTGACTAGTCCCAGGGACACAATGATGGTTCAATAAACGTTAGTTTTGGGGTGGGGGAGGGATAAATTAAGAATTTGGGATTAACAGATACATACTACTATATATAAAATAAATAACAAGGACCTACTGTACAGCACAGGGAACTTTATTCAATATCTTGTAATAGGGACTTTCCTGGTGGTCCGTTGTTTAAGACTCTGCCGCTCCAATGCAGGGGGTGCAGGTTCAATCCCTGATTGGGGAACTAAGATCCTGTGTGCCACGCGGTGTGACCAAAAAACAAAAACAAAACAAAACCCAATATCTTGTAATAACCTATAATGGAAAAGAACCTGAAAAGGACTTTTTTCCCCCCACTGGCCTGAAAGGAAGAAAAAAAATCAAAGGAGAGGAGTGGGGTCCTTCATCAGGTCAGCATTGCACAAAGAGAAGGAAACAGCCATAAGATGTAAGACACAGTGCAATAGAGTTCAGAGGAAGCAAGAATCCAGAGCTAAATGTGACCCCAGGCCATAAGCCCCTTCGCCCTGTCCAAGACAGAATTCACAGAAATTGGTGATGGGAACAGGGGCAGAGGGTGCTTTGGATTTGCCACAGGTTGTTAGGGGGACGCTGGAGCTGATCTTAGTTAACTCTCTAAGAAGGGTGACTTCAGCTGGAACCTGAGTTACAGGATTTCTTCTCAGTAGTCTTCATATCGAGACCCGTAGTGCTGGTTGGCTTTTCCATGTGTTTATGCAGAGGCTCCGTAACTTCAATATGAGCTCCTGGAGAATAAGGACTTAGTTTTCCTCTTTTCCCCTCACTATCTATGGTATTGCAAAGTACATAATATGTTCCCTTAAATTCCATCATTTATGCCTCAAGATGCCTAAGGACAAAGCAAATTCCCCAAACATATCAGGCCTAATCCGCGGTGGAAGGCATTGGTTTGTCTGCCTATTGAAGAGCCTTGCCCTTCCTCTTTCCCAAGAGAACCCCAATTTTATTTAGATATCCACTCACCTCTTCCTGATCTTGGGCTTCAGGGGAGTCTGGGCTCCAGGAGGTGACTTCTGACTGACCTAAACCAACCAGTAATCCCATGGTCTTTGCCTCTGACTGATTCAGACAGGAACATACAATGCATTTGGGATCAGCAAGTTGTGGGGAGAGGCTGCTGGCGGGGCTTCAAGGAAAGGTCTTCACTCAAAAAATAAATAAAGGACCCAAAGAGGAGACAGACATCGTTACATCTTTATATAATGCCTGAAACTGTGTCAGATACCTTGCAACCAAATGTAAGGGGTCCTAGCCAAAGACAAAGAAAATGTATCAAGTGTGGCCAAGCAGAAAGATGGAAGGAATCTGGGTTTTTTATGACACTATTGAGCTACTGAATTCACTGCCCCTCAAGTTTTTCTACTTCAGAACTTTCTTGAGTTAGGATTTTGTTTCTTAGAATTGAAAGCATTCTAAGGGATTCCACATTGCTCAGTTAATTTCTTGGTAGCAAAGAGATTTATTGACATCCTGTTGAGAAAGAAGAAATCATTACAGCCAGGAAGGAATCATTACATCCAGGGACAGGCCATAACTTGGAGTCTGGGAAGTCAGTTTCCAAAGCTTTCTGTTCTTCTAGCTACACTGTATTGCCTTCAGTTTGAGAGTCCATGGTGGATTTTAAATGGCCATAGATTCTTTGCAGCTTCTCCCTGCAAGAGGTTGGGTCTACTTCCCCACCACTTGAACCTGGCCTACCTTTGTGATTTCCTTTGCCCTAGAGAATGTGACACTAAGTGACACTATGGACCTGAGCTTGGGCCTTAAGTGGCCTTGCAGCTTCTGCTCTCACCCTCTTAGAATACAAGTGCCTTCTGAGGATGAAGGAGCACGAGGACAAAGAGGCCTCACTGTCCTAGCTGAGGCCGCAGACACATGAATGAGCCCAGCCAATACTATGTGGGCCATCCCAGTTCAGTCTACCCCAAACTGCCAACCCACAGAATGATGAGCAAAGAAGTAATTATTTTAAGTCTCTGTGTTTTGGACAGGTTTGCTATGCAACAATGGAAAAATGTTACAGAGCCTCTACCCAAACTAAGGGAATAGTTTAACTCGAAACTAATTTCACCCCTTTATTTCATCCAAATAAGTGTAACCCATTCCAGAACACCAAAGTTGCTGGATCAAATGGTGGTTCAACCAACATGTTATTATATCAGCTTCTTTTATTTGAGAAAAATGTTGGAAAAAGCATGCCAACTGCCATCATATCCAATTTTATTTGTCCTAAGAAATCACCCCAAATCCAGAAGACCAGTGTGCTGGCTCTGAGGGAGTTTGAATCAATTGTGTCTAGTTTGGAGACCTGGAGCATGTTTCAGCTGGTTTGGGTCTGGTTTGAGCTGGTTGGAAGATATGTCTTAGTATCTTTCATTAGGATTCTGCTGAATCTAGAGGAACTGAAACCAAACCTAAACAGACTTGCACTGTCAAGATCTTGTCTCAGCTCACTTACTCCTCTCTCCGCTATAAATTATATCTATTTTGTACCCATACGGACACTTTCCCGTCGTGGTAGTTTCTGAATTCAAACTGCTAATAGCGTTTACAGGGATGTGGCATCTTTAGCTTTAAATGCACAAGTGTTTGCGAAATAAACAGAATATGGCATTCGACAAACAGGAAGGTTTATTACTCCCTTCAAGGCAATGGAAGACCCTGATTCTTCTTCCATCAATATTTTCTTCTCTGGTTCAATTTTTTTTGACATCTATCTCAGTAGAAGTCAATATGTTCTTATTAATCTCTTTTGGCTATAACAGTTTCTATGAGCCAATGACCTGAAGTGGATGGGGTCAGAGGGCTAGATTTGCAGCTAGGGTCCTGGAACCGTGTAGGGGATGGAAGTTTGGTCTGTAAGAGGCTCTTCATGTATCACTTGCCCATAGATCACTCTTTTGTAGATATCATTGCTATTTTCATTATAAAAGTAACATTATTATAGACCACCTAGAACATGGAGAAAAATGTAAAGAAGAAAATTAACGTTTCCTAAAGTTCCCACAACCCGAGATAACCACTGGTTTGTTTTCTAAAAATGTATACCTATATGAAGAGATGTATATATCTGTGCACACGTGTAAATAAAGATTAACAATTAAGATTACATTATATATTTTTTCTGCTCTTTGCTCTTAACTTTACATAGTAAATTTTTTTCTCCATTTTCTTATATGTATTTTCAAGGACTTGCTTTTTAATGTTGCATAGTATTCCAGTACATGCATCTAATACATCGGGGAAAGGACTGATTACAACGGGAAATGAAGGCATTTGGGGGAGTAATGGAAATGGTCTCTATCTTGATTGTGGTGGTTATCATAGGACTGTATACATTTGTCAAAATTCACTAAACTGTATACTTTAAAAGGGTAAATTTTGATGTATATAAGTTATATCTCAATAAACTCAAGGGGGAAAAAAGAATTAGCTAAAGAACCATCTCAAACTATGAACCAGTGCTGCCCAGATCTTGGTCTACTTTTAAATTTCTGTCTTGGCAACACGTGGGAATCACTTGGGAGTTTTTAATGAAATAAGATGCCAGGGCTTTGGGGAAGGAAACCAGAGACTCTGATTTGATTGGCCATGGGTGGGGCCAAGGCATTATGTTTTCTGAAAGCTCCCTTGGTGATTTCCAAAATATGCAGCCAGGGTTGAGATCCACTGGTCTGTACAATAATTCTTTGGACCAAAGAGGCAGAAGGAGATAAAATGGAATGTGTAAATTTCAGAATCATAAAAGAATTTTGTAAATTTTGCAAACTAAACATTTATTAGCCCACTGATTTTTTTTGTCCAATTCTACCCGCCCCCCCCCACCAAGGCCTGAGACAGTCCTATAAATATTTTTGTTGTAATATAACTCAAATACTATAGAATTCATTCTTTTAAAGTGTAAAGTTCAGTGGTTCTTAGTATATTAGTGAGGTTGTGTAGCCATCACTATTATTTATTTTGAGAACATTTTCTTCAACCTAAAAACAAACCCCATATCCATTAATAGTCACTTCTCATTTCCCCCTCCTCCAGCCCGTGACAAACCCTAATATGCTTGCAGTCTCTACGAATTTATCTATTCTAGATATTTCAAATAGATGGAATCATACAGTATATGATCTTTTGTGAGTGGTTTCTTTCACTTAACATAGTGTTTTTAAAATTCATCCATTCTATAGCACGTATCAGTAGTTCATTCCTTTTCCTGGCCAAATGATATTCCATCATATAGATATATCACATTTTGTTTATCCATTCATCCATTGATGGAAATTTAGGTTGTTTCCACTTTTTGCCTATAATGAGTGTTACTGCTATGAACATTTGTGCACAAGTTTTTGTGTGGATGTTATGTTTTCATTTCTTTTCATATTTACCTAGGAATGAAATTGATTGCTAGGCCATATGGTAACTTTATTGTGTTTAGCTTTTTGAGAAACTGTCAAATGGTTTCCAAAGTGGCTACACCGTTTTACATTCTCACTGGCCATGTAAAGGAGTTCCAGTTTCTCCATGCCCTCTCCAACACTTGTTATTGTCTGTCTTTTTTATTATAGTCATCCTAGTGTGTGTGAAGTAATATCTTGAGGTTTTGATTTGCACTTCATCAATGTTTAATAATGTTGAGCTTCTTTTTATGTGTTTATTGGCCATTTGTATATCTTCTTTGGAGAAATGTCTATTCAAATCCTTTGTCCACTTTTTAATTGAATTATTCATATTTTTATTTTTGAGTTATAAGAGTTCATTATATATTCTAGACAAGAGAGTCAATAAATATATGATTTGTAAATATATTCTCCCATTCTTTGGATTGTCTTTTCACCTTCTTGATAGTGTACTTTGAAGTACAAAAATTTTTAATTTTAAAAAATAAAATTTTTTTTATTTTGTTGCTTATGCTTTAGGTGTCATATATAAGAAACCATTGACTAACCTAAGGTCATGAGATTTACAAGTTTTCTTCTAAGTTTTTTATGGTTTAGGCTCTATCATCTAGGTCAGTGATCCATTTTGAGTTAATTTTGGTATATGGTGTAAGGTAAGGGTTCGACTCTACTCTTTTGCACGTGGATATCCAGTTGTCTCAGCACCATTTGTTAAAAAGACTATACTTTCCCCAATTAAATTGTCCTGGCACCCATCTTGAAAATCACAGTCATGTATTTTTTTGAGTATTTACCTCTTCTCACCTGGAAGAAATGTTTACTTATTCTATCAGTTGATTAGGAACTCTCAGTCCAATTGGCCATGTCCACACATCAGTGGGTCCAGTGTCTAATAGTTGTGACTCTTAAGTGCCAGGTTCCCACTAGGTCCTTAACAAATACTTTTTGATAAACTTATCTTGAGATTAATCAATTAAGTAAACATAGAATAATTTGTTTCTTTTCAAGTTGATTGACCTGATTCAAGTGGCTTTCTCCAATCAGTCAAAAGGACCAAACTGGCCTGTACAAGTCAACAGTCTTAGGATAAGAACAGTAAAAGAATCCTTGGGATGACAGTTGCCTATCAAACAGGACTACAATATTGTCTGTGTTTACCTCTCTCTCTGGTTAAATCCTGATTTATTCTAAGCTAATCATAGTAATTTCAGTCTCTGTGAAATTGTTTGATTTAGGAAAGAATATTTGACCCACTTCTGTCAAATGGGGTTTCTGAAAACATATTCGTGTATCAGAAGAATTGGTCCTTCTCCTTCCAGAGGCTGTTGCCACGCTTGCCTGGGATATGGCAGCCATCTTATAACCATGACGGGAGCTAAACAGGACAATGTATGACAGAACAGAACTATGAGAGGAATCTGGGTCCTTAATGACATTCTCGAACCCCTGAATTAACCCATTTTGGTGATTTCCTACCTTGGGACTTCTCATTATCTGAGATAATATATTTCTTCATTATTTTAAGCCAATTGGGTCAGAGTGCTTTGTTACTTGTACTCAAATCGTTCTAACCAACCCAGACCTCCTGACTCTTCACAGAAAATGCCTTCAAACTGCAAAACTTTAAGGGGACTGTAAAACTGAGCACAGTGACCCAGGGACTTGACATTTTCCAAGGGAAGTTTCCAAACTTAGCCTCAGAGGAGCTTCCCTGAGATCTGCAAGGAGACCTGCCCTCTAGTCTGGTGATGATGGCAAAAGTATTGTACCTAGGTTGAACTTCATCCCAGCACTGCGTCCCTGGCTTCCTCAGGACAGCTCATCTCTACGGCTTTTCTAAAAAAGGAATAGTTATGGTATTAATGTGTTTAATATATTCTTATGCTCTAAAAATGTTTGGCTATGAAGGAAATGCTTTTACGTTCCAAGTGGAACAATGCAATCTCAACATCTTTGGCATGAGAGGGAGCCAGGAGAAGCCATACATATGGAGTCTCCTCCCTGATAATAGTCATTCCGCCTATGGCTGAGACCTCCAGCCAGGGCTACTCACCACCATGGTAGGAAGGAAATTTCAGTTGTATGTTGAAGCCAGCATGTATGGGATTTTGAGAGGTTCCTAACTCTTCCCAGTTCCACACTCAGTGACATCACATTGGTAGCTTAAAAATCAGTGAGAGTATTTATAACATGGAAATCAGCAAGGAGCTTTCTCTTTCTGGAGAACCAGGTGCTCAACGTTACCAGCACACCACTGGAAATTCCTCTCGGTCATTCTGGGGATTAGAGGTTCCTTTATACCACCAAGATATCATAACATCTCTTAAACTTCGTGGCTGTAAATCAAAGAAAATATAGACCCCACTGTCCTTCCCTAAAGATGACTGACTGCTGATATACGATAGGAAAATTCAATCAATTTCTTTACAAACTGAGTCATAACTTCCTATCTCAAATTTTCCTTCTAAGGCCAGGCTGTTCAGGCTTTTGTTTTATGGTTTTTGTTTTTATTTTTAATGCAACTTTGATTCTGCCTAATGGCCTAACTGCCAGCATTTTCATTTAAGGTTTTTTTTTTTTTAAATTGTTGTATTCTCAGAGTGTAGGATTACAGCAAGGCTGCTGTGCAGTAACTGTTCCATTGCAAGCAAGGGCAAAGCCACAACTAATGATAAGGTTTACTGTGGAACTGCTGAGGTCACCCATTTGAGGCCAACTGTGGTCTCTGGGAGATGAGTCTACGGGTGACTCCCTGGTGACTGAGGGTACCTCTGTAGACTGCCATCCCTCTGGTCCACTCTCCTCCCATCTCCTTCCATCTCTATTATCCCAAATCCATTCCCAACCAGGCCTTACAGGCTCCTCTTTCTCCCACTCCTTCTTCCCAATTCCAAGTTTGGGAAAGTGGGCAAAATTCATTGTCAACACAACATCATTCCCACTGGAGTCTAAAGCTGAAGACAGAATTTTTTTTTTGAATTGTGGAATATTTTAGATATACAAAAAGGTATAGAGAAGAGTATTATAAACAGTCTTGTATTTCTACCCAGCTTAGGAAATAAAACATTATGAACACTGTTAAAGTCCCTGCATGTGCCTCTCTGATCATATTCCCCTCCCTCCAAGAGAGAAACACTTTCCTGAAATTGGGACTATTATTCCAGTGCATGTCTATATACTTTTACTGTATACATCTATACATAAGCCTAAAAGCAGTATACAGAACTGGTTTGTATGTTTTTAAGCTTTATGTTAATGATATTATAAATATTGTGTGTCTCTTCCTGAAATTTGCTTTATATCTATTAATATTATGTTTTTATCCATGTTTGTATTAGGCTTATTTTCTTTTTTCTTTTCTTTTTTTTTTTTCCACACCACACAGCTTGTGGGATCTCAGTTCCCCAACCAGGAATTGAACCTGGGCGACAGCAGTGAAAGCACCAAATCCTAACCACCAGACCACCAGGGAGTTCTCTGTATTCGTTTTCTATTGCTGTGTAACAAACTACCCCACATGCAGTGGCTTAAAACAACACACACTTATTATCTCATAGTTTCTGTGGATCAGGAGTCCAAATGTGGCTTAGCTGGGTCCTCTGCTCGGGGTCTCATGAGGCTGCCATCAAGGTGTTAGCTGGGCTGTATTCTCATCTGGAGGCCTGACTGGGGAAGAATCTGCTTCCAAGTTCATTCAGGTTGTTGGCAGAATTCATTTCCTTGAGTTTGTGTGGCTGAGAGCCCTGGATCCTGGGGTACACCCACTTCCCTGCCATGTGGCCTGCTCCCTAGGCAGATCACATCACAGTAGCTTGCTTCTCTGCAAGGCCAGCAGAATCCTTCACTCTAGTCTGCTAAAATGGAGTCATATAATGTATAAGACTTATTTCATCAATTTTGTCATATTCTATTAATTAGAATCAAGGTACAGGTTCTGCCTGCATTCTAAGGGAGGGGATTGCACAAAGGTGTGGACACAAGTATATGGGAATTATTGAGATCTGTCTGCCTAGTATCTACCTGACACAGTGTTGATACCTGTTACTCTGGTCCATTTATTTCTGTTGTTATGTACATTGCATGCATTGTACAAATATACCACAAAAATCTACCCATTTTGCTGTTAATGATTATGCTAGGGTGATTCCAGTTACTTACAATTATAAATAATGTTGTGCTTAATAATTTTTATAGGTCTCTTCTATACATGGGAAAAAGTTTCTAGACCCTGAAGTATGCACATCTTCAACTTTACTAGATATGGCTAAGTTAGTCTCCAGAGTAGTTATACCTATTTCCATTCTACCCAGCAGTGTATGACTCTCCTACCCTTGAAACTGACAGAATTACTTTAATTTTTTTATATTATGGGCAATCTGGCATGTGTGAAGTAGTATCTGCTGGTTCTAATTTTTACTTCCCTAATTAATACTGAGGTTGAGTATATTTTCATATTTTTGTTTGTTTCTCCTTCTGGGAACTGTCCTGGATTTTGTATATTTTTCTTATTGATTTGTATATGTATCCTGGTTCTTAATTCTTTGTCTGCCTTATTGCACTACTGATATTTTCTTCTTATTTGTGCTTCTCTTTTTTACTTTTTTTCTGGTATTTTTATGTGCAGAAGTTTTTCATTTTAATTTGGTAAAATGTATCAGTCTTTCCCTTTATGATCTGTTCTTTTTATGACTTATTTAAGAAATATTTTCCTATCCTGAGGTCAAAAAGGTAGTCACCTATATTTTGCTATAAAGGTTTTAAAGTTTTTCTTAACACATTTAGGTTTATAGTATACCTGGAATTTATTATTTTTTTCCTAGGGTAAAAGAAAGCATCCAATTTTATTCTATTTTTCTATGCAGATACCTAGTTGTTTTAGCATCATTTATTGAATGGGCCATGTTAGCCCCTCTAATATGCTATATCATCTCTCAGTTATCAAGTCTTCATATACGTGTGGGTTTGCTTCCCGATTGTCTATTCTGTTCCCTTGATCTATTTGTTTATTCCTATACCAATATACTCTGCCTTAATTATTACAATTTTATGTTAGGGTGAGAGCTAATACGTTTTAATACCCAATCAGGCCTTCCCTACCATCCCATTCTTCTCTCCAAAAATAATTTTAGTCTACATGTGACCTTGGCTCTTTCATATAAACTTAGATCCAGAAGGTCAAGTTCCATGAAAAGCCTTGCTGGGACTTCACTGGGCTAGTCTTCAATTTGTAGATTGATTTAGGCAATGTTATAGGCTGAATATTATCCCCCCAAAATTTATATGTTGAGGTGCTTACACCCAGTACCTCAAATGTGACTGTATTTGGAGATAGAATCTTTAAGGAGGTAAAGTTAAATCAGGTCATGGGGTGGGCCCTAATCTGGTATGACTGGTGGCCTTATAGGAAGAGGAGATTATGGCACAGACATGCATGACCGTAGGAAGACACTGAGAAAAGATGACCATCTACAAGCCAAGGAGGGAGGCCTCAGCACACCCCAACCCTGTTGACAGCATGACCTCTTATAGCCTCCAGAACTATGAAAATATTAATTTTCTGTTGTTTAAGCCACCCAGTCTGTGGCATTGTTATAGTAGCCCGAGCAAACTAACACAGAGAACTTTGACAGAGTCACACACAACACTGAGTTTTCCTACCTACAAACGTAGACTATCTCCCCATTTATCCAGATCTTCTGTTAAGAAAGTTTTACAATTTTCTCCATAGGGATCTTATAGATCTTTTGTTAGATTTACTCTAAGGTACCTTATATTTTTGTTTTTATTCTCTTTTAATTCCAACAATTGTTCCATAAATTTTCACAAGTTTCTATGTAAGGACTAATATCTTCTAAATAATGACCATTTAATTTCCTTCTTTCCTATCCTTACAATTTTTGACATAATTGAATAGAAGCCCTGAAAGCTGGTGTCCTTGTTTTGATCTTGATCTTCAAGGTGATGCTTCTGCAGTTGCAAGGATATACTGTACATTTTTCTGAAGGAGTTTTGCCACCTGACATCCTGCAGCACAAGCTCAGTAAATCCCTCTCCTGCCCCCTCTTTCTCTGGTCCCTTCTCACTCCTCTTCCTTCTTCTTCTTATTTTTTTGGGGGGATACACGGGCCTCTCACTGTTGTGGCCTCTCCCGTTGCGGAGCACAGGTTCCGGACGCGCAGGCTCAGCGGCCATGGCTCACGGGCCCAGCCGCTCCGCGGCATGTGGGATCTTCCCGGACTGGTGCACGAACCCGTGTCCCCTGAATCGGCAGGCGGACTCTCAACCACTGCGCCACCAGGGAAGCCCTCCTCTTCCTTCAATACAACCTATCTGTTCTGAGCCCCATGTCTTAAAAATAAAGTGAAGTCATGTGGTGATTCATACCGAGATGCTGATGGCTAATTATCAATCAGATGGCACATTCACATTTTAAGACAAAAGTCTAGGCCCAGGGAATAAATGTGACTGTTGGGGTCTGAGTGTTAACATCTTCTCAGATCCCAACAGTAATGGGAACCATCTACAGCCCCCTTTACAGTTTCCTTTTAAAAATATCACTTCTGGGCTTCCCTGGTGGCGCAGTGGTTGAGAGTCTGCCTGCCGATTCAGGGGACACGGCTTCGTGCCCCCGTCCGGGAAGATCCCACATGCCACGGAGCAGCTGGGCCCGTGAGCCATGGCCGCTGAGCCTGCGCGTCCGGAGCCTGTGCTCCGCAACGGGAGAGGCCACAACAGTGAGAGGCCTGAGTACTGCAAAAACAAAAAACAAAAAACAAACAAACCACTTCCGGGACTACCCTGGTGGTCCAGTGGGTAAGACTCCATGCTCCCAATACAGGGGGCCTGGGTTTGATCCCTGGTCGGGGAACTAGATCCCACATGCACCCCGCAACTAAACACGTTGCAACGAAGATCCCGTGTGCCACAACTAAGACCAGGTGCAGCCTAAATAAATAAATAAATAAATACCACTTTTCTCTGGGCATCCAGATCAGACTAGCTCATATGGAACCGGGAGAAATTCCAAAAGATGGGGACTTGATGTGTCCCCTTATTTATTTTTTTTATCATTCCAATAAAACATCTTTTTATTTTATTTTTTATAGCATTTCTTACATATTCTTTTATTTTTTAAACATCTTTATTGGAGTATAATTGCTTTACAATGGTGTTTTAGTTTCTGCTTTATAACAAAGTGAATCAGTTATACATATACATATGTGTCCCCTTATTTTAATCAAGCTACCCAGGTTCACACCCCACTTACTTAAGTGGCCTTGAGTAAGGTGCTTCCTCTCTCCTGCCTCCGTTGCCTGACCTGTCAGATGGGGATAATAGTAGCACATACTCATGAGTGGGGTTAAATGAATCACTGATGTAACTTATTGGGAACAGGGCCTGGCACATAGTAAGCACGCAATAAACATTAGCTAAGCCCATGGGATGGCCACCTTTACACTACCATTCAGTTACTTAATGGGTTTTTACTTTTTTCTTTTTCTTTTTCCTTAAAAATCTCAGAATATGGTATTTAAGTGTTACCCTATCCCCTGTATTCCACCCTGTGGCCTGGCACAGAATACCGCTCTAGTTCATTTGTAAAAGTTCATCCAACCCTGCCTGGTAACAATCACATTACTACTCTCCTTGCCTTTCTTCTAGTATTTAGGGTTGAATGCCACTGGCTTTCAGGCCAGCTTTCCAAAAGGAATGAAATGCTGAGCAAGAAGCAAGCAATGCTGAAAAGACCAAGCCGAATCTGACCATGGAGATGCTAACATGCTGGGGGAACCCCAGGCATGGCCTGGTTTGCAGCCTCATCTCCTAGAAAGTCTAATGCTGTGCTGGGGGTTCAGTAGGCCTGGTAAGCTTGATGACATTCACGCCAAGGTCACAGGGAGAGGGGGTGGGAATAGTGAGCAACGGGCCTCATTTCTTTTCAGTAATACCCATTGATAAAAGAAAATTTCACATATTGAGATATAGGGAAGTCATTCTGGCTTACACATGAGTTAACCTGAATTTTATGCTAAATAAAACAGCCTGTTTGTGGCCTATCAAACATACATTGTACATCTGCTTTAATCATTAAAGAAAAGGGCACATTGACTAGAAGTAAAGAATGTCCATGTTAAAAATAAAGATTAAATGCCCTCTTCCTGGGATGCCAATGCTGGTACTTCTTTGATGATAAGGCTCCCTTCCCAGATGCCAAGGCCATACTGTCCATGCTGTATGTGTATGTGCTGGCATGGTTTTTGGAACCTTGAAGAAATGTATCTCTGACTTGTTTAGTATTCTTTACTCTGACAAGATATAAAACTGCTGGAAACCCTGCTTTTCTGGAGCAGCTTCTCAGAGAGAAGCTGGCTTCTGGGCTAGTCCTCAGTTTGGCTCAAATAAAACTCTTTTCTATTCTTACTATTGACTATTTATTGGTTATTTTCATCGACACCATCAAGCAATGAGATGGCTAGACGGTAATTTCAGGAAGGGCAGATAGCTGCTGTTCTAGCACCATGCCTGGTACATACAGGCACTTAACAACTAGACACGAGTTTGTTTTCATTTTCCCCTGCATCCAGCCCTCGTTAGGCCTAATGCAGGCCCTAGACACACAATAGATAGTTAAAAAATATTGGTGGGTACCTCGAGCAATTATTGTGCTGCAAAATTGGTGTTAGCCTCAGTGAGCTGAGTCACTGACAAGTATTCACCTGTCTTAAGCACTTTTCTGTCATGTTTGGTAAGGATACACATCCTCAATATGTTACTGTAGGGGAGAAAGTTAAATCACTAAACAAATGCAGCTGTGTCCACTAAGTAAGTTGTTTTGCCTGCAGTGATGAAGTATCAGGTTTACTGTCACTCACAGCAGCAGCAAGTATGTGTGAGAAAATAAGCCAGGTTAAGAGGGTACAAAGAGGCACCAGACACCAGCCCACAGGAGAGCTCAGCAAGGCTTTGATAAACAGAAGCCCTAAAACAGAAGGCAAGAGGAAGGGACAAGAGAGCAAAGGCCAGCTCTCACGTTTGCCTCTACCCTTTAGAAAATCAAGAGCTTCCAGGACTGCGAGAAATCACCACTGATGATCCCAGCTGCCTCCAGCATCAAGGTAGGAAATTTTCAGGGGGACCACCCAGCCACACAGGTGCTTCCACAGCCAGAGGAGCAATAAAAACACTTCTGCCTCTCTTTCTCACTCGAAATCTCAGACAAATGCTTCTCATTTGTGGAATCCAGCTGGGAACATGGGCAGTAAAGGATTCTGGGGAGTGTGGTTCTCAGGCTTCCAACCCCTGAGATAAGGGCGGAGTATAGAAGCGATGGAATGATGTTGAGTTGTCAACAGACAATTCAGCATGAAAGGCTTCTAAGGTAAACTTAGAAAAACAACACTAGAAGGGAGTTAACCTGTGCTAAGGACCTGAGAAGCAACACAATCTGTGCTTAAAGACAAGCATTGTCATTAAGACAAACTACTATGTATAAAATAAATAAGCTACAAAGATTATTGTACAGCACAGGGAATTTAGCCAATACTTTATAATAACTATAAATGGAGTTTAAGCTATAAAAATTGTGAATCACTATGCTATACACCTGAAACTAATATAATATTCCAATATAGTAATGAGGTAAACCAACTATAACTCAATAGAAAATAATAAATTTTTGAAAAAAGATTAGGATTGGCATGAGAGTTGGAGCCTTTGAAGAAGGCTTTGGATACAGTCAAACCCCACGGCAAGACTTCATCAAATAGGTAATGAAAAAGAGGAAGAGCACATGGAAGTGAGCAGGCATACATTTATTGACTCATGCATTTAGTCATCCATTCAGTGAATGTTTATTGCCAAGCATTGGGCTAGGCACTTGGGCTTCTAGACAGTGAGGAGCCACTGACTGTTTCTAAGAAAGGAAATAATATGATGAGATTTTTAGTGTAAAGAGATCATTATGAAAATGCATTTCCTTTCAGCTGTGTCTATGCACATATGCATTTTCATAATGCATTATGAAAATGCATATATGCATAGACACAGCTGAAAGGAAATTCACTTCAGTGTAATCAGTGCTCGTCTTTGGATGGTGAGATTGTGAATAAATATTATTTTCTTTTCTAAATCTTTCAGTATTTTACAAATATCCCACAATAAATGTGTACAACTTTTTATCAGAAAAAAAGTTTTAGGAAAGAAGATAGAAAGATCAAATTGGTAACAATGTGAAAGAAATTCATCACACATTTGTCATTTGATGCTTTTCTGTAGGGATACCCTTCCTTTGCTTTCACTTTCTTCCTCTTCCTTGTTGTCTCGTAGTCATTGCTCCATTTTCAGTTGAAACTGTCCTTCACTGAAAAGACTTGCCTGCCCCCTAAGGCTAGGTTAGTTGTCCATGTTTGACACTCACAGCCCCTGGGAGTGTCTCCCACCACTTGCTATACTTACAGGTATGGGCTTGATGCCCGTCTTTCTCATCAGAATGTAAGCCCCATAGGGAAGGCATCATACTGACCTTGTTCACAGCTGTTTCCCAAGTACATTTGTCATTCCATAAATATCGTTTCAATGATCAACTACCTCTATAAAAGATGTAAGACTGGAGACAGGCAGATTAGTAAGAAGGTGATTATGATAGCCTGTACAAACTAAACTAAAGAAAGGGCAGAGCAATGAAGGGGAGGAACCAGCCTGTGGAGTTGTTATGGTATCAAATCTGCAGAACCTAGTGACTTCTTCCTGGATTCATTCAACAAGAAGCAACGGTTTGGGGAATATTTGGTCGGTAGAACTTATTAAGACTTGCTGATGGATTAAACGTGAGAATGATGGAAAAAGAACTACCAAGAAGGCCTCAGGAGTTTTGGTCTTGAGCAGCTGGATATATCACGATACAATTTCCTGAGATGGAAAAGGTATTTGTGGGGGCAGGAATCAAGAGTTGCAATTTTGGATGAAAAGTAAGGATGGGGGAGAAATGTAGGGGAAGTTGCCAATTTGGGCTAGGGAGTTATTCTCTCAGGCAGGAAATACAGAAGGTGAACCAAGCTTGAGGAAAAATATGAATTCAGTTTTGGATATGTTAAGTTTGAGGTGTTCACTGAGACATCCAAGATATCCACCGAGATTATCGGGGTCTAGAATTCATGAGAGATTTCTGGACAGAGACAGAGATGCAGACTTAGTGGTGGTAGTTGAACCCATTGGGTGAATGAGAACATGTACAAAATGAGAAGGGCGGAAAGATACCAACGTTAAACCCTTGAGAAACTGATATTTATGGAAGAAGAGATGCCCTAAAAGGAGATTGAGAGGGATTCAGAGGAGTGAGAATATCAGATTACATGAAACAAGGAGTGCCCTTTTGATCAAAACAAGAGTTCACATAAGGGAGTAGTACATTGGAGTGGTAATAGAAGCCAGATTTTGGAGGTCCTTGAATGCAAGGCAAAGAAGTTGACTCTTTATCCAGAGCCTTCGTGATTAGTGCTGGTGACCGTGTATATGTTCTGGCTGTACCTGACTGAGCCTCCCGGCCCGGCAGGGAAATTGAGAAACATCGGTAGGTGAAGGGTCCAAAATCTTGATCCACATGGTCAAAACTTGGAGACAGGAAGTAGAGAGTGGCCCGTTAAAAATATATTTCTTAAACAACATGTCATCTAACCCAAGTCACCACTGACTTGAGTAAGCTGAAGAGTACAACCCAGACTTTCAAAGGCCATCATTATTTTTGGTTGGTTCTTATAGCCAGACCCTCAGCAAAGACAAAGCAAAAACATTCCCCAGGAATCCTCCCAGTCTAGCCAACTCCAAAACCAACCACAGTGCATCCAATAGCCTCCGTGATAGCCTCTTTGGCACCACATGAGCCATGTGTTAGTTTATGTTCCAGAAGGAGCCATCAGACAAGTGCAGAAAAAATGTCTGTCCTCCTTTCCATTACAGTGTTCCAGAAGTAGAAGAAGATGGCCTGAGACAAGGGAAGACAGGCACCAGGACTCTTCTAAACCCTGGCAGCTGTACCTTCTACCATACCACTGTGGTTTGGGGAGAGATTTGAAGCTAAGTTTCAAAAACAATTACAAATTAAGGGTCTGGCTAAACATAACCACAGAGGGAGAGGAAGATGAGCTGGATCTTTGCAGAAGGCATCAGGGTGTATATGGTGAATCTGTGAACCTGAATGTCCAGGAAGGCGCCTCAGCAGATGTCTTGGTGGGCAGCGCATATTAGGGAGCATGCATGTCACAGAAGGATACGTCTCTCCATGTAGATTGGGAAAATGAACAGCAATTCAGACCAATGGAAAGAGTACCAATGATGGTTAGCAACTGGCAGCGTGTTTGTGAATGTCTGCACGAGACGCACTTGGCATAAACACGCTGCAGACACACATTGTGTGGTTGCTTTCAGAAAGCCCTAAGGTTCCAGCCACTGACAGAAGCCAGGAGCTGCAGAGTCTTGACTGGGAGATGAGCTGGACAGGTCTGCTGCCCTCGGGGAAATGGGCTGGCCCTGAGAACTCTGTGCTCAAGAGCCTGGTTGGGGAGAATAGGGAAGAAAGAGCAAGGTAAGCCCATCTGAATAGGAGGCTCTTTGTTCCAAGCTTTTGGCCAACTCCCTCCCCAGTCCCCAGTTGCACTTCTAGGGGAAGGTGAGTGAACAGGCAGAGAAGTCTTTTAGGGAGAGAGGCCACCTCTGAGGGATGCAAAAGACAGAGCCTGAGTAGCTGATGTTCTGAAGCACAAGAAGCCTGTGGTTGATCCCTTTAAGTGTCCTCAAGATGCGCCTTGTTGAGGCAAAAGAAATAAAAGCAAAAATAAACAAATGGGGCCAAATCAAACTTAAAAACTTTTGCACAGCAAAAGAAACCATCAACAAAACAAAATTGGGAGAAAATATTTGCAAATGATGCAATTGACAAGGGGTTATTATCCAAAATATACACACAGCTCATACAACTCCATTGCAGAAAAACAAACAACCCAATCAAAAAATGGGCAGAAGATCTAAATAGACATTTCTCCAAAG
The DNA here is from genome assembly GCF_039906515.1 of Pseudorca crassidens. Classification (NCBI taxonomy): domain Eukaryota; kingdom Metazoa; phylum Chordata; class Mammalia; order Artiodactyla; family Delphinidae; genus Pseudorca; species Pseudorca crassidens. The sequence goes on along the minus strand of NC_090297.1, from coordinate 130,202,036 downwards.
AAGACATACAGAGAGCCAACAGGCACATAAAAAGATGCTCAACATCACTAATTATTAGAGAAATGCAAATCAAAATCGCAATGAGATATCGACTCACTCCAGTCAGAATGACTATCATCAAAAAGTCTACAAACAATAAATTCTGGAGAGGGTGCGGAGAAAGGGGAACCCTCCAACACTGTTGGTGAGAATGTAAATTGGTGTAGCCACCATGGAAAACAGTATGGAGGTTCCTTGAAAAACTAAAAATAGAGGTATCTTATGACCCAGCAATCCCACTCCTGGGTATATATCCAGAAAAAAGTGAAAACTCTAATTCAAAAAAATACATGCACCCCAATGTTCATAGCAATATTATTTACAATAGCCAAGACATGGAAAAAACCCAAGTGCCCATCAACAGATGATTGGCTTAAAAAGATGTAGTATGTATATGGAATATTATAGCATCTAATAGTGGAATACTACTCAGTCATAAAAAAGAATGAAATATTGCCATTTGCAGCAACATGGATGAACCTAGAGAATATGATACTTAGTGAAGTTAAGTCAGACAAAGACAAATACTATATGATATCACTTATATATGGAATCTAAAAACAATATAAACGAATAGAGAATGGATGTGTGGACACAGGGCAGGGGGAGAGGGGCGGGATGAATTGGGAGATTGGAATTGACATATATACACTACTATGTGTAAAGCAGATAGCTAGTGGGAATCTGCTGTACAGTGCAGGGAACTCAGCTCGGTGCTCTGTGGTGACCTAGAGGTGTGGGATGGGGTGGGGGGGTCCAAGAGGAGGGGATATATGTACACTCATAGCTGATTCACTTCACAGCAGAAACTAACACAACACTGTAAAGCAACTATACCCCAGTTAAAAAACAAACAACAACAAAAAAACAGAACTAGACTCCAGACATAGGAAATAGACTATGGTTACCAAAAGGGAACGGGAGAGGGGGAGGGATAAATTAGGAATATGGGATTAACAGATACAAACTACCATACATAAAATGGACAAGCAGCAAGGATTTACTGTATTGCCCAGGAAACTATTCAGTATCTTGCAATAACCTACAATGGAATATAATCTGAAAAAATCTACAGTTGAATCACTTTGCTGTACACCTGAAACTAACACAATATTGGAAATCAACCATACTTCAATTTTTTTAAAAAAAGTTGAGAAGATGTGCCTTATTGGAGAAGACAGGCCCCTCTTGACTCTTGACTCTGTGGTGAGGCCCAATATGTTTAGTGAAATCAAGGAGGCAAAACAGCGAGAGGGAAAGTCACAGGTAAAGAGGGACCAAGAAGGGGTCAAGGATAATAATTAGGCCTAAAAGTGATGTCTAAGGCTAAGGGTACGATATCAAAGCCGGGATGAAACAGGAAGCTATGCACCAAAGAGACAACCTCTGCTAGTTCCACCCAGTCCTGTCCTGTCCAGCAAACACGCAGGGCACCAGGCATCCTTCTGGGAGCTGCAAATCCAAAAGACAAGGTTCCCGCACTCACAGAGCTCACAGTATTCTAGACAAGCAGGCTCCTCAAAGTCTGTTAACACAGTGAATGCTGCAGGTCCAGGGTGCTAGGAACCAACAGAGGAGCAGCCCAAACCCTGTCTGGGGTCCCCAGAAAAAAGCCTCCTGGAGAAGACAGGTATAGGTGTTTTGAAGGTAGAAATAACATTGTGTGCACACGTGCGTGTGTGTGTGTGTGTGTGTGTGTGTGTGCCCACGTGCAGAGGTGTATAATCTATATTCCCCAAGGTCCTGTAGAGCATTTTGCATATGACAGATAATAATAAAGCTCGTTGAGTGAACACAAGGATTAGTTATTTTTTCTATTTGTATCTTTCTAACTGTTCCTCTGCTTCTTCTTCTTTTCCTTTGCTGGGAATGACCAGGGAGTTTCATTTGGAGGTAAGGTCCAATTATCTGGATGTCAACAAGATATAGAAATCGCCGTTTTGTGACGAGGCAATATTGGAGGAGAGGATACAGTGGCCTACAGTGAGAAGGGGAATCATCATCATCATAATCATCATAGAGCATTTATTGAACACAAACATCCAGGTGCTGTTTTAAGGGCTTTTAATATGAAATGTGCTAAATCAATAACACAAAGAGGTGGTACTATCACAGGTGAGGACTTCAGTCGATGTACCGACAGCTCATGTAACTTGGGCAAGGTCCCAGAGCGAGTAGATGGTGGAGCCAACACCATCTGCCTCCAAACCTGCACCTTCTAACGCATCCCACCCTCAGGACTGAAGACGAAGGGCAAAGCATCTTGAGCTTGCCGCCAGTGTATGGGCCAGAGACCGCTGGTTATTTTTAAACTTTTTAAAGTTACATAATATCCATCAGTTCATTTTCCCTATTTCCTTCTGTTTCCCTGTAGAATTGAGCAGATCCTAAATTCAAGGAACTTTATAGATGATCACTTTTGCCTCAGCTTTTATTCCAGTGGTAAGAAACATAAGTCGTAAAAAAACGAGATACTATTAGAATCACAGAGCACATTACTGTCTCCATCAGATAATAGCAGCAAGCCAAGCTTTCTGGCAATAGGAGCTCAGGAGGGCCTGGGGATTGGGATAAAGGACCACAAGGGCAGGACTGGCTTTACTGGCCTCAGGTCAGTGTCCATGCTTTGGTGTCATCATCCAAAAAAATAGAGCTAATGCTTTTCGGGCACTACAAGATGAACAAATTCATGTCTGTATCTGAGAAGTCTGAGTCTTCTCAGAGGAAACAATTATCACCAAGATCAATTAATCCAAATATGACCAACAAGGACTAGTTGGTGCCAATCCTCTTTGATTCTTCCCCCATATTAAAATCAACATTAATCAAAACCCAACCTATTGCTATAGAGGGGTAAAGGATAACTAAATGAAGCAAAGGGAAGAAAGAGAATCCTGCAAGAGGCTTCTGTGGTAACCACGGCTGTCCCACACAGGCAATCATATTCTACAGTGAAGTGGCCACGTGTGCGGGCCTGTTCTTCCATCTTCATTACATCAACTTTTCCTACTGGGCAGCCACTCCCCTTCAGGACAGCAAATGCTCCTTCTCTTCCAGAAGCAGACCCTTGTGGTTACTGGAAGCATGAGGCTGAGGTTTTGTACGGAATCCCAGATCAAATCAGAGTGGGAGACACTCGGCCTGAGTCAGACCTCAAATGCATGAGAGGACAAGTCTAGTCTCTGCTGATTAATATAATCTGTAAGGATATACCGAATATAACCTGAACTCTATTCATTCAAATATTTATTGAATGCATGATATGTACTAGGGACTGTTCTAGGAGATGGGGATATAGAATTGAACAAAATAGACTCATCATCATTGTTGCCCTCTGAAGTTTACATTTCTAGAAAGAAAGACAGATTAGCTCTCCCTGTAGTAGAAGTGAATCAATATTAGTGAAGTACTGCCCTGTGGTTCTATGACAGAAGTAAATGAATGAGTGGCAGTTTATATTCTTCATGTGTCTTTTAGGGAATGTATACTACATTTCTCAGTGCTGTATAGGATACTAAGGACCCTACAGCCTGAATCCTATGGAGATGTAGCAATTTAGGTAATTACCATTGTACTTTTTTTCTCTCTTCTCATTCCTAAGCAGAGAAATCGAGGATGCTTCCTCACCATGAATTGCACCCAAGAAAGAAAAAGACAAAACCCCAAGTGGAACCCTGAAAGCAGATGTCCAGCAAGTCAAACTCAATCCAGTAATTTAATTACTTGATGAAAAGGTATTTACTGAGGACTGAATGCCCATTATGTGCTGCGCACTGTGAGAAATCCAAGAAAGTGTTATGACATGAATCCTACCCTCAGAGAGACTAGATATAAAACAATTAGTGAATAACACCAAAGATTATATTAGCTATCTATGATGGCAAAGAGCAGAGAATGAAAAACATATCTAGAAATATAATTTTGGGGTGGTAATTTGGTTTTGCTAATTTTTATTGAAGTGTAGTTGATTTACAATGTTGTGTTAGTTTCTGGTGTACAGCAAAGTGATCCATATATATATATAGATAGATAGATTCTTTTTCAGATTCTTCTCCCTTATATGTTATTACAAGATACTGAATATAGTTCCCTGTGCTATACAGCAGGACCTTGTTTTTTATCTATTCTATGTATAGTAGTGTGTATCTGTTAACCCCGAACTTCTAATTTAGCCCTCCCCGCTTCCCCTTTGGTAACCATAAGTTTATTTTCTGTGTCTGTGAGTCTGTTTCTGTTTTGTAGAAACACAATTTTAATTTCCTTTTCTAAAATAAATCAGGACAAAATCCAAATCCACCCGGTTTTCCTGACAACTGATAAACTCAGCAGAAGACAAGGTATATCCAGGAACATTTTTCTTAGTCTAACTATGTTAGCCTGGCGGTGAGGGATGGGAAAGAACTTAAGGATTGTGGGTTTCTGGGAGAAAGCCATGGAGAGGGCTGCTGGACAGACATGTAAAGTGAGTGTGCTTTCCCCTGGCTCCTTCCCAGGCCCCAGCATGGACCACGAACATGAGGACATGATACACACTTCTGCTCCGGGGCTGCTGGGTGGTCTGCAGAATCACACCATGTATCTTCTCCAGGAAAGGGAACCTCTGCCTTGTGCTGGCATCATCAGGACTCACCCTGTGGCTCTGCAGAGGTTTTCTACCCTTGAATCCCACTAACTTCTGACTCTTTGGTATTTTTGTCCCTCTAGCTACCAAAAGCGATGCACTTCAGCTAAACTGCTAATATTTTGCCTTTTCATCAGGGTTTGAAATTTAGAAAACTTAGGAAGAGGAGAAAGAAAAAAAAAAGAAAAGGGGAAACAATGTGAAAGAAAGAAGCTACTTTCCTATCAACTGTTTATTCCCCCAAATGAAAATCTATTAAGAACGTTGCAAAAGAAAATGGGTGTGACCTTATCCCTGAAACCACACGAAACATTTTGTTTCGGCCTGGGCCACAGGCAGCTGGAGAAGAGGGCCTTGGAGGTCCCTGAGTTGGATCCAAAACCTCAGAGTAAGTGTAGACTTTCCTCTGGTAAGAGGAGAAGGAGGCACCCACACAGCTGGAGAGGCAGGAGTGAGCAACAGAATCAGATTGACAATCAAGAGGACCATGCTGGGGGGGAAAGGGCAGGGGGAGGGATAAATTGGGAGATTGGGATTAACATATACACACTATACACTACTATATGTAGCATAGTATAAATAAGGACCTAGTTATAGCATAAGGACCTACTTATAGCATAAGGACCTACTTATAAGGACCTACTTCTAGCATAAGGAACTCTACTCAATACTCTGCAACGACCTATATGGGGAGAGAATATAAAAAAGAGTTGGTATATGTATATATATAGCTTATTCACTTTGCCGTACAGCAGAAACTAACACAACATTGTAAATCCACTATACTCCAATAAAAATTTAAAAAAAAAAAAAGAGGACCATGGCCTTGGGCAAGGAGGCCACAGGGAAAGAGAATGTCGTAGCCCTCCTGGAATTCCACTGAGGCAGGAGGTCTGGAATCCACGAAGGCCAGACAACCCTGGGGGTCCTGTCTCTCCAGGTAGCAGGCCAGGCTCTCTTGGGCATTCCAGGGGGTAGCAGAGTGACTACATGTGCTTGGGTTTCAGCCAGATGAATAAGCATTGTCATCATTATCCAGGGTTTGTTGGGTCTGGCGTTAGGGCAACATGCTTGATCCTAGGAATAAGGGGGCCAAGCCTCATCTTTACTTTCTTGCCAGGGGACAAGGCACATGCTTTATGACTGTGTTTTAGAGAAGGCCATGAGAGCTCTTCACTCCCCCGTCGTCCTCTGAGCCAGCTCTTGTTCTTCTCCAGAAGAGACTAAACGTCTATGTTACCCCATCAGCACTGCAAGCATGGTCTTTGCCATGCCTGGAAATGGAGAGACAGAAGGGCATTTTTTGCTAAAATACTAGGCCAGCAAGTTGTATTCATAGAGGCTGAACTTGAAGGGAATCCCACGAACCATGAAGGGAGAATTTTGTGCCAGTCCAGTTCTTTCCCATTCAGATCGACAGTATCTGGTTAGGACATCGTCAAATATAAGAGTTTGAACAATTTTGATCCAACAAATATTTATGAACACCTACTACATTACTAGACATTCTGCTAGGAACTTGGGTATTAAGTTGAAAACAACATGTTGCCTTCAGGAACTTTCAAATAAGTAGGGGAAATTAATACAAATTAATAAAACATGTCAAACAACTACGGTATTGAAAGAGCTGTATGTGAGTCTATCAGTCCCACCCTCCCTAACCTTGATTTCTCCCCATGAGAAATTCTAGTAAATAGGTGCTTACCTTTGGATATCTCTTTAGAAAGTCAGGATGGTTGAATCTGGAGTGCACAAAGTACGAATCACTCCTAATGGAGTCAGATAGGAAAAGAGGAACTTGGAAATGAGACTGGGAAGAGCATTAGAAGTAGATGTGCTGCACTGCCATCTTGATAAAGCTGATGAGTGTAGTGAGTTGAATAGTGTCCCCCCAAAATTCATGTCTACCCAAAACCTCAGAACGTGACCATATTTGAAAATAGGGTCTTTGCAGATGTAATTAAGGTTAAGGGCTGAGATGAGACCATTCAAACCACCTACATTCAAATGAGAATGTTCTTGTAAGAGGCAGAAGAGTGAGCAAAGACCACACAGGAAAGAAGGCAAGGAGCAGAGGCTGGAATAATGATGCTGCAAACCAAGAGGTGCCAGGGGCCACCAGAAGCCGCAGGAGGAAGGAGCCTCCCCTAGAGCTTTTGGAGGGAGTGTGGTCCTCCTGACATTTGACTTTGGACTTCTGGCCTCCAGACCTGTGAGAGAATAAATTTCTATTGTTTTAAGTCACCCAGTTTGGGGCAATTTGTTGTGGCAGCCACAGGAAATGAATGCAATGAAGAAAAGTAAACCAGGTCCTTGGAATGGGGAATTAGCCAGAGAGGAAGGAGGCAGGTAGCTAAGATCGAAAGAGGAGTTGGTAGTAGGTGCTTCTGCATGCAGATACCAAGGCCATGACTGAGGTTATAAATCCTGGGAGCTGGATGGAAGGGTTGGGAATGACCTGCTGAGCTGTGTCTCATTGGTTAAATAAGATTATCTTAAACCATATCTATCTCAAGCACCAACTTACTTGACATCGCTGAATCATAGCAGAATTAAAGAAAAGCAATGCACCTACGAGCCAGGGAGCCAGGCCTGGCAAAACGAGGGGGCCGTCACCTCCTTAGCCAGTGCCAACCTGCACACCGTATCCAGCGGCCTGCAGGCAGAACGAGGGAGGTGGAAAATCAACAATTCCAAGTCCTCGAGTCAGGAAGATACCGAATATGGGGATGGAACATGAGACTCAGAAAGGAAAAACCTCTTTGTATGCATATTATCTGCAACAAATCAAAACAAATATGCAAGCATCTCCTTGGAACTGCTGGGAAGAAAATGTAACATACTTTTTGAGTCGGGGATGGTAAGTGGAAACTGAGTACCACATCCGCTACTACTAATTTAAAATGTGCAAGATATTAATTGCATCGCCTTTATTTAGATATCAGTCTTTATGATTAATGTAAAAATAAAAAGGCTTTTCATATATTTACCCCCACTCAGAGCCTTGTTTTTCCACAAGATCTCAAGTTCTACAAACGCAAAATTTCCTATCTCCTTACCAAAACCCCAGCAGTGGTTCTGGCCTGGTGAAAAAGTATTTTCAGTCCTCTCCACCGAGGTGGACTAGCTAAAAGCCTTTATGTGGGATTGTGTCCACACGTGACATATCCTGTGCTAACCCCAGTAACGTATAGCGTCTTGAACTAAACAGAACTGGATGGAAAGGTTGCCTGAAATAAAGTCTTCACAAGAAAGAGTCACCCAGGGGAACCTTGGAAGGGGGTAATCCGGTGTGTCTAGGGGCTCTCGTGGGGATGGAAAGGGAGCTGCAGAGGGCTGGACTTCATTTTGCAGGAGAAAGGGAGCTACCAAAAGTGAGTCGTTGCAGTGTTTTAGAAAGTTCACTCTAGCAGCAGAAAACCATGGAGGTTTTGCAGGGGAAGGAAATGGGTTACGTTTTTTAAAAAAAAGGAGGCGAAAGAGCAATTAGGAATACACTTAATACAAGTTTAGGCAGAGATAAAGAGGGTCTGACCAAGAGGAACAACACTAGGAGAGGAGAAAATGAAAAAGACAATTGGAAGTAGTATCAGCAAGATTTGGGACGATCTGTTGGATGGGATATTTTTGTCTTAGCCTGAGCTCCCCTACGCACCCACCACTTGCAAAAGCAGACTCCATGACAGAGGTTTACGTGCGAGTAGCTGATATGGGCAGCAACCCCAGGGAGCAGGAATGAGGGGTGAGGATGGTGACCAAGAAAGGGGGAAAAGGCAACACAAGGATGTGTTACTGCATTGGTGACAGGTGTTTCTATTGCTGAGACCTTCCAGGAGCCACAGGAAGCCCGTTATCCATAGGCTTCCATTGCCGGTTGGTTCAGAGTTTCCCAAGGGCCTTCACAGCCCCTGCATTTGGTGGCCGTGCACGTGTGGGTGCTGAGCTGTCCCTTGGCTCCTCAGGTGTCCCACATCAACCTCAGAGAAGGCCCAGAGCAAGAAGTGAGACGTGCCTGAGGTAAGTCCGAGGGGCTATCTCACTGCACCTGAGCTCCACTGGATCTTTTACTATCTTTAACAGTAGCATTTTCCTGCTTTATGAACAAAGGGCCCTACATTTTAATTTTGCACTGAGCCCTACACATCATGTAGCCTGTCCTGCTCTTGAGTCCTACAAAAGAGGCAAACTCAGTCGCAAACACAGGTCGTACCCGATGATAGGCAACCTGTCATCAACTTACTTGGAGGACAGGTGTGGGGGGGGGCACAGCTTGCGGGCAGGTGTTGGAGCTCAGATGTGCCGCTACTGCCACCTTGTGTTCAATTCCATGAACTACACACAGCTCTAGGAGGAGACTTCCGGGCTGGGGCCATGGCAGTTGCTTCTAGAAAGAAGTGCTAAGGCCACGACACTCCAGGGCCAAGCTGGTACAGCAGTAGGATTACTTTTCAGCTGGTGGTGTTTAATGAAGGCAGACTATCCTTACACACTATTTCAGAGCCAGGGCTGAAAATGCTTGTGTGTGTGTGTCTGTGCCTTTCTCTCTCCCTCCAACACGTTCTTTTTCTCCTCTCTCACGTTCCTCCTCTTTGTTTTTGCTCTTGGCTGTCCCCACACACAGACTACCACAAGCCCAAGAAGCCTGGTTCTTTTGAGTCAAACCATATCCAGCTTTCCACGTGGGGGAGGCCTGGCCCTGGAGGCCCCTCCAGGAGAACGTCGTGGATGGGAAACACTGCAGGGGTGAAGCAGGGAGGGTATTCAGGTCCTAGGAAGTTGCTGAGTCAGCCTGGGCCAGACAAGGTCTCTAGGGACAGGCACAGACAGGCATATCACCGAGTCAATATTCTTACTCTGTGACTCAAAGGGCTGCAGCCAAGTTAACCCTGTTATTTACCATTTACAAAACAATAAAAAGGAATAATTAAATAATCCTCCCCCAAAACAGAGAGGCAAAGGACATGATCAGTCCTGTATTAGGTGTAGACTAGACACCAAAGGAACAACTTATTTGATGGTAGACACAGAGGAGCCAGAGACATGAAACCCAAAGGGAGAGTGAATGACTAGTGCTAAATAGGAAGGCAGCAAGCATCCCTGGATTCTTCATTTCTTCCTGCTTTGTCCAGGGTTCTGACTGTGCCTGTCCCCAAGGGTTAGCATAGGCTATGGACTGGGGCCAGGTCGTGACCTTTTCCTTCATGCCCTCTGAGAAACACATTTTTCAAATATTTTAGGTGAAATAGCAGAGGCATAAAAAGACAAGAACAGGTTAATTTTTTTTTTTTCTTGGCTGCACCGGGTCTTAGTTGCTGCATGCGGGATCTTCGTTGCTGCATGCGAGATCTTCGTTGTGGCATGCAGGATCTTTAGTTGTGCCATGCAGGCTCTTAGTTGTGGCATGTGGGATCTAGTTCCCTGACCAAGAATTGAACCTGGGCCCCCTGCATCGGGAGCACAGAGTCTTAAAACTGGACCACCAGGGAAATTCCAGTTAATATTTTTAAATCAACTTCAACATTTTTGTGAGTCTAAAAGTAAAATCTATACATGATAAGGAAATTGAAAAAACTTTTAAAACATAAATATCGCCAGTAATCTGGTCACTCAACCTATTACTCTTAGTATCTGAGTGTATTTCCTTCTTCATCTTTTTTCTATCTATCTGTCTATCTAACCTATAAATATACCTGTATCTTTAAACATATATATCTAAAATTTTGGAACCCATCAGATTTTTTAAACTAGAATTATAACATGTTGTTTCTTAATTCATTTAACTCTCCCCCTACTGTTAGACTTTTAAGTTATTTGTTTGTTCTTATTATAAATAATCCCAGGGTATGTGTCCTTGTATATAAATTTTAGAGTTTCCCAGTATTTCCTTGGTATAGATTCCTAAAAGTGCCATAACTAGGTCAATAGATAAAAACTTTGAAAAGAACCTTGCCAAATTGCTTTGTAGACAAGTTATACCAATTTATTTTTCTACCACTAGATTAAATCTCCCATTTCCCTATACCCATAACAACACCAAACTTTTTTTTTAACCTTTGTTAATTTGTTAGATTAAATTGTCATTGGTTTAATTTGCATTCTCTTGGAAACTAATGAGGTTGGATAGTTGTAATGTTAGTAGACATTCTGAGACTTGTCTACTGGGATTTAAGTTTTAAAATATGTTCACCTAATAAGAACCTGCTATATATAGAAAAATAAAATAAAGTAAAATTCAAAAAAATAAAAATAATAAATTAAATAAAATTTGTTCACCTATCTTTTCTTCTTTTTCAAGGCATTGTTAGCATTTAACTTTAACTTATCTAAAATTTATTTTGATAAATGGTAAGAGGTAAAGATATAATTAAAAGTTTTTCCCAGTTCTTTAACCAATTGTTCCAGTACCACTTGTTCAGTGATTTTATGCTTCCTTTAAGATATAACAAACTGTAATTACACTGCGGTTTCTTTCTGACCTAACTAATCTAGTTCATATACCTGTCTGTTGATTTTGGCATCAGTATCACACTAGTTCAATCACTATGGCTTTATAATATATGGCATTTTATAATCTGGTAGGGCAAGACCATTCATTATTTTTCCTCTTTGAAAATTTCATAGCTTTCTACCTCTTTCCCATCCCACTTAATCTTTTATATACATTTTAGTAGTATTTTAAGAAAATTTGCATTGAGGGTTTTTATTGAAATGGCATGAAACCTATACTTTAGCCAACTGATATGTTTTATAGGTAAGGATCCCATGACAGGAGTCAGGCCTTTGTCCTGGAGCTGTCGCTTCTCCAGAGGACAGTGTTGAGCGGGGATTAAGGTTGTAGGTCTTGGTCTGGGACTAGTTCTGTGAGCTTGGCAAGTCATCTAACCTCTCTGTGCCTCAATTTCATCATCTATACAATGGCTTCTCTTATTTTATTATACCAAGAATCAATATGGTAACTAGAACAGTCTCTCACAATCAAATCTCAAAATGTTGAACAATTAACTTTTAATCTGTCTACCCCAAAAATAACGTTTAAGCCTCCAAGGGAAGGACTATCTGAAAAACCAAAGGCAACATAACTGGCAATGCTGAATATCTCCACCTACATCTAAATAATGCCCAACTGCATCAGAAGGGCAGGGATTTCTTTCTGTCACTGCGCCTCACACACATACACCATGGTACATGACAGGCATTTAATACATGTTTCTTAAATGAATAAATGAATGAATGCTGATGTTTCTCCTGATCTTAGAATTCCAGGACAGTAAGGCCAACAGCTTTCCCCACTTTCCGTCAAATGGCCAGGGAGAATCATAGACTTTTTTGGGAGAACATGAGGTAAAGTGATTCTTCTTTAGGCTTTGCCAGGCTTCCCCACCCAGTAATGGGGGAGGGTGCACTGGGGGAAAACTCTTAGGCTGTTTTACAAAACCAACACAATTAATTAAAGAAGATCCTGGAGTCTTCTCTTACTGTCTCAGAGCTTCCTATCTTACAGCCATTAAATTGCTTTAATCTCTTCTAAAGAAAAACAGCCTAATAACATACTAATACTGTTTAAGATATTTGTACATACATATATATTCATAGTAGCATTATTCACAACAGCCAAAAGGCAGAGGGAAAACAAGTGTCTATCGACAGATGAATAAACGAAATGTTGTACATCCACACAATGGAGTATTATTCAGTCATAAAAAGTAAGGATGTATTGAAGCATGCTACAACAAGGATGAACCTTGAAGATGTTAAGTGAAAGAAGCCAGACACAAAAGAACAAGTGTATGATTCCACTTATGTAAGATATAGAGAGAGTAGAAAAATTCATACAGACAGAAAGCAGAATGGTGGTTGCCAGGGGCTGGGATGCAGGCGGAAGGGGAACTTACTGATTAATGGGTACAGAGTTTCAGTTGAGAAGATAAAGATGTTCTGGAGATTGATGGTGGTGATGGTTGCACAACAGCGTGAATGTACTTAATGCCACTGAACTGTACACTTAAAACGGTTAAGATGGTAAATTTTATGTTATGTATATTTTACCACAATTTTTTTTAAGTTACAATGCTGTTTAAAGATGCTTTCAGAACTAGTCTTACAGAAAGAAAACAAAAGGCTGCTGTGTATAAAGCTGACTCACCTACTTCGTAAGCTAATTGTGTTACTGAGTCTAAGCTCGTACTGCCCACCACACGACAGGCCAATAAATCAAGAGACAAGTTGTTGGGACAAGGAATAGTGACTTTATTTGGAAAGCTGGCAGACAGAGACAATGGTGGACTAGTCTCTTGAAGAACCGCCTTCCCAGAGTTAGAATTCAGGCTTCTTTTATACTAAAAGGGAAGGGGGTAAAGTCTTGGTTCTGGCCAGACTCCGGAGGGGACGAGTTAATTGCTTCCTTCCTGCAGCCATTCACAGGTGGGCCTGGTCAGGATGTTTCCCGTGAGCTAAATAAAGGTATTTTAGCTTAATGCTTATTATCTAGGAGGCAGGGTTCCCAGAAATGCACCATTACATATAATTTAAACTTATAGGTAACATCCCTTTAGTGATTAACTTGTAATAGAATACAACTGCAGAAGATAACCCTCAACTGTGCAGAGGTATTACATGGGCTAGAATTAGGACTAGATGCCTGCCTGACACTGGTTCAGGAATTTTCTGATTCTACCATGACAGGGGCTTATGCTGTCCTTTCCTGCCAGCTGGCCTCAATCAGTCCCTCCCCAGTTCATTACACATGTTCCAATACACTTGAATCTCTCTCTAAAGAAAGGAGTCTGCACTCAGCTTCCCTTCCCAGAAGACTCCTGTCCAATAATGTAGATGCAAATAGCACACAGGGGAATCTCCTCACTTCATCAATCAGCACATCTAAAATACAGGTCTTTGCCAAGCTAATATATACTCCTTGATACTCTTCTACCAGGGTGGTAGGTGGGTGGTACTTGCCTTACATCTACACAAAGTAAAGGAGTCCCACAAAATGTTCATTCCAGACCACGGACATTTGCTATGAAGATGAACTGAAAGTACCCTTTCAGCAATTTTTAAATGGCAATGCTTCCGGCCCCAGCCCCGCCCCCGAAAAAAAAATATTTTAAGCGCTTTTCACCTAAAGCTCCAATACACAATATACATATTTTTAAACATATATATTTTTTAAACCCTAGACATATAAATGGGAAGTATAGCATTGCCATTCTCAACATGAGCACTATCTGAGAGATTTGCAAAATCCACACAGGAAGGAGGACAGAGAAGGAGGAGCTGACCATACTTGTAGGTTTCTGGCAAGTAGCATCCTAAATTAATGGAGGATACAGGAGAAGTAGGTTGAACGAGAAGAATTTGGGGAAAGAGAAATTAGTAACAATGAACTGGTAGGTAAGGGAGGGTGGAAAAGGAGCTGGGTGGGGACGAAGGTAATTTAAGAGGGTGTGTAAAGCGCTCAGGAAACGAGGAACAGACGATGACCGTCAGACTCCAATATCAGTATCACAGCTCCGCTCCCAGATAGTTAATTTGCCCATATTCCGTTGAATACCGCGAGAACGTACATCCAATTAACTACGCCCTCCTTCCTAAACGCTAAAGACCCGCCTGCCGCCCCGCCCCCTGCGGCCCAGGTCCCGCCCCTCGTGTCCTCGCTGTATCCGGCAGCGTTAATAAAGTTGCAGCAGTTTGACATTTGCGGCGGACAATATGGCGGCCTCCACGCTCGGCTCTCTGCTGCGGACAGTCCGGCAGGTCTGCGCCACGCCCTTATACCCTCCTCCCCCTCTCCTCTGAACCCCCAAACCCACGGGTCCCCCACTTTTATGCCAGCTGTAGCGCCCAGTGCAGGCTCGTCTCAGGGTTTTCGCTCTGCCCACTTCCCTCCTCCGGCCTGCTTCAGGGGAGGGCCGAGCTGCAGATGTAAATTTGATATTCGTAAGCTTAGAGCTGACTGGCGTTGAAAGCTACAGATTGACAGATAAGGAGTGTAGGTGGGGAGAGAAGGTGTCCGAGGAATGAGGCCCCAGAGCCTTCAATGTTAAGAGAGCCCAGCAAAGCAGACTTGAAAGAAGCAGAGCGAGGGAGGAGAGCGTGGTGGCCCGGAAGCACTCCAGGAGCAGGGAGTGGGCAACTCTCTGCTCAAAGTCAATTAAAAGACGAGCTGAGAATTGCTTGTTGGGTTTAGCAGAGTGGAAATTGTTGGGACCTCGATCTTAGCGTTTCGATGGCGTGGTGGGGGCGAAAGCGTTCACGACAGAATAGAGGAAAGAAATTGGAGACTACGAATATAGACAAGCCTTTGAAAACGCTTTGCCGCAAAGGGGAGCAGAAAAATGGGTCAATAACTGCAGAGGAGGTGGGTTAAGAGTGGGTGTTACGTGTTATTTTTTTTTTAACGTGACAGAAGTAACTGCATGTTTTTGTGTTAAAGGGAAAGGTTCTGTAAAGTGGGGAAAATGGATGATGTAGGAGAGGGAAGAATTGCTGGAGCTGTACCGCTGTGTAGGCAAGAGATGTTGAGTTTTGTGTTCAATTGTTTGGTCTTAGGAACATAGTTAATCTGTAATAGCGTTGTCCAGTAGAAATAAAATGCCAACCACATATGTAACTTAAAAGTTTCTAAGTGGCCACATTAAAAAAAGTAAAAAGCAGATGAAATTAATTTTATTAAAATATTTTATTTAACTAGGTATGTCAAAAATATTATTTCAATATGTAGTCTTATAAACGTGATGTATGAGGTATTTACATTCTTTTTTTCATACTAGATCTTCAAAATCAGGTTTGTATTTTATACTTAAAGCACATCTTAGCTTGGATGCTAAATTTTCCACCATTAAAATGGAAAATGTAAGAGCTTCCCTGGTGGTGCAGTGGTTAAGAATCTGCCTGCCAACGTAGGGGACATGGGTTCGAGCCCTGGTCCGGGAAGATCCCACATGCCGCAGAGCAACTAAGCCCATGCACCACAACTATTGAGCCTGTGCTCTAGAGCGCGCGAGCCACGACTCCTGAAGCCTGGGCACCTAGAGCCTGTGCTCTGCAACAAGAGAAGCCACCACAAGGAAGACCCAATGCAGCCAAAAATAAATTTTAAAAAATAAATTTATTTTTTAAACGGAAAATGTAGTCCTACCAAAACACTAAAGTTAATGTTTATCTTGCTTCCGTTTAAATTTTTTAATTAATTAAAATTAAATAAAATTAGGAATTACGTTTCTCTCGTTATATTTCAAACTCACTAGCTGTGTGTGGTTAGTGGCTACTGTATTGGACAGAGCAGATCTTTAATAACAGGATGGAATGTAGTACATGTGACTACAGATGCTTTTTTAAAAATTTATTTTAATTGAAATATAGTTGATTTGCAATGTTGTGTTAATTTCTGCTGTACAGCAAAGTGATTCAGTTATACATATTTTTTTCATATTCTTTTCCATTATGGTTTATTATAGGATATTGAATATAGTTCCCTGTGTTATTCAGTAGGACCTTTTTGTTTATCCATTCTATATAATAGTTTGCATCTGCTAATCCCAAACCCTCATCTGTCCCTCCCCCTTGGCAGCCAGAAGTCTGTTCTCTATATCTGATTACAGGTGCTTTTAATTTCGTAATTAAAGAGAAATTGAAGTCATCAGCTAAATGTGGGGATGTGGGAGCAGGTGTCAGAGATTTGAGGAAAGAAGGTGTAAAATAGTCAAGAGTAGACCGGAAGAATAGTGGCAAGAATTAGAGCCAGTACAGTGAAGTGAGAGAGGGACCAGGGAGTTGAGGGTGTCTGAAAGATGACATTGTATTTACGGACCATGGAATTCAGGCTGGGTAAGCGGGAGATAGGAAATCAAAAGCTGAGAGCCAGTGAAGAGCTGGTAGGAACAATGGATTAAAAGTCTCAGAGGAGCTGTTATGAGGTGTTAGAAGGAGCAAGCTAGAAAGAAGTGATAGAGAATGAGATACACACAGCTGAGACAATGGAGGGCTTGCACCTACTGGTAATAAAAGACCTAGGGCATGGAAGTGAATAGGTAAAGAAGAGTGGAGGACAAAAATCACTGGAGGAAAAGAGTTCGAGGAATGGAGAGATCACAGTGTAATTTCATGTGTGTTGAGATCACCAGGAATTAAGACAGGAAGAATATTGGAGAGAGCGACAGTGAGCCAGCATTTACAGTGAGTGAAAAACGAAAGGGAATGGTGGGGGCTGTGGTAGATGACTGCAGTGGTGACCTGTGGTGGGAGTACAACCCAATGGCACAAGAGCCAAAGCTTACTTTCAGGAAGGAGGGACAGTCTGGAAGCTGCAGCAAAGAGCCAGGAAGCTTTCTCCCACTCGTGAGAGAAAAAAAGAGCTACGGGGAAACTATCTGGGATTCAAGATTCTCTAGAGCAAATATCTGAAGGAGATGTTAAGGAATTGAGGATTTAGAAAATTTCGGCGATGGTAGACCATGAGTTGAAGAGGGCCCAGTGGAAGAGTTTTAGGAGGTGAAGAGCGGTGAGAGAGAGGGGCAGGATAGGATAAGTACAGAACAATGCAATCTTAATATATAAAGCACTGTTATCAACTGGTAAGAAAATACTGACAATAGAAATGTGGGCAAAGGACATACACTATTTACAGAAGAAATTACTATAATAGACCAATAAATGTTTATTTTAAAAGTGTATTGCTTTTATAGTCAGAAAGAAAGTTGTGGAAAAAGAATGAAAGGTGTTTTGTTTTGTTTTCTTAAATAAATAGAAACCTGTTAGGAGATGGTAGAGAGGATGTTGATTAGGAATAGTCTGGAAAAGAATTGAGGGGAAAAATGTTTAATTTTGTTTTCTAATTCTCTTTAACTTTCAATGTCATAGATAAAAACAAACCTTGCATTGACCCTTAATGTGAATTGTTTCTCTCAGCCAAAATGATCTCCTCAGACCTTACCACTATATCTTGTTCATTTCCTCTTTTGGTTTGGAAAAACTTAACCTTCTCTTCCTTCCTTTCCATGATGCTCATTTCCAGCCACAGTGACCACGTGTTCATTTGACTCAGTCGTGTCAAATCGATATTGAAATTTCCTTCATGCTGTCTTATTTCCAAAAAGCAGATTTTAGAGTTGTTGTATTTCCCCATGAGACTTTGAAGCATTGAAGATGCTCAGTTTATCTTTTGTTAATAGATTGAAAAAACGTTTTCTTTCTAATCTACTATTCTCATTTTCATCTTTATATTCTGTATAATGCTGTACATATATTTGCTTCTAAAACAGCAGTTATAAGAGACCATCATTATTTTCTATAGCTGCAATTTAACGAACATATAATATTTGCTCTGGTTTGGGGGAGACTAGAGTTTCTAGTGGCCTATACTCTCTCTGCCTGTACTGTCAGTCAGAATTGTAAACTCGCACCATGTAAACATGTGACAATGAGGAGCCTACTATTTTATTACTGGACAACTCATGCTAAGAAATATTAGGTCAATGATAATTTCAAATTATAATTTTGAAATAATGCTTTGACCCAGCAGTTCTGCTTCCAAGAATTTATCCTACTGATACATAGAAATATATATGAAATGATTTACGTAAGACATTATTCATTGCAGCATTGTTTATAATGATAACTGGTGAGGTATGGTCTAGCTGTCCACCAGTAGGTCACAGGATAATAAATCATGATGTATCTGTGGGGAGGAAAAAGTAACTGCTTTATCTTCTTCTAAGTTCTCAGCTGGGGCCCTTGTAACAAGAGAAAATCATACAAATTTGTAAGTTTTACCCGACACAGGAAGTTTCACAGGGAAATGAAGACCCAAAGAAGTTAAACCTGAGTAGTTTTGTGCTAGGTTTGATGAAGCCTGGAAAGTCATGGGGAAATTTGATAAGACAAAAGGTATGGGCTAAGTGTAGAAAACTAAGGGAAACTTAGCAAGGCCTGTTATTCAGATTCTTCTCAGTGTCCCTCAGGCTTCAGACATAAAGATGCTTCTTTCATGCCCTGGCTATAGGGAGGGCACCTCTCACATAAGGGTCTTATGACCTGTTTCAGGGGAAGGTCAGAAAGCCCTTCTTGCACCTGCTGTTTCTCAAATTCCATTTGCTTGAAATAGTCAGTATGCCAAAGGAGCCATATTTTGAGGTAGTGTCTCCTGAACCTGGTCACATCCATATAGTGGAATATTATGTGACCTAAAACAATGTGGAAGCTTTTTGGCATATGGATATGGAAAGATCTCCAAGATGTATTGTTAAATGTGAAAAAAGGGGGTAGGGGAAGAAACATGGGAGTGGGCGTGTGTACATGTATTTTATAGACAAAAATCTCTGGAAGGCTGCACAAGAAACTAGTAACTGGATACCTCTGGAGGTGGGGGTGTGGTCACTTGGCTGGTGAGGGACGAGGTGGGAGGGTGAATCCACTGTATGTCTATACTTTTTTAAAATTTCATTTTTTTATTGAACTATAGTTGATTTCAGCAAAGTGATTTGGTTATATTTGGTGTGTTTTATATATTTTTTTCGATTCTTTTCCATTATAGGTTATTATAAGATCGAATATGTTTCCCTGTGCTATACTGTAAATCCTTGTTTATCTGTTTTATATATGCTAATGTGTATCTGTTAATCCTATATTCCTGATTTATCTACCTCTCCTTCCTCCTGTCCTGTTATCCCTTTTGGTAACCATAAGTTTGTTTTCCGTGTCTGTGAGTCTGTTTCTGATTTGTAAATAAGTTCATTTGTACTATTTTTTAGATTCCACATATAAGTTATATTTGTCTTTCTCTGACTTGCTTCACTTAGTATGATAATCTCTGGGTCCATCCATGTTGCTGCAAATGGCATTATTTCTTTTTTATGGCTGAGTAATATTTCATCTTCTTTATCCATTCACCTATTGATGGACACTTAGGTTGCTTCCATGTCTTGGCTGTTGTAAATAGTGCTGCTATGAACACTGGTCTTCATGTATCTTTTCTAATTAAAGTTTTTTTCCAGATATATGCCCAGGACTGGGATTGCAAGATCATATGGTAACTCTATTTTCAGTTTCTTGAGGAACCTCCATACTGTTTCCCATAGTGGCAGCACCAATTTACATTCCCACCAAAGTGTAGGAGGGTTCCCTTTTCTCACAACCTCTCCAGCATTTGTTATTTGTAGACTTTCTGATGGTGTCCATTCTGACCTGTGTGAAGTGATACCTCATTTTAGTTTTGATTTGCATTTCTCTAATAATTAGCAATATTGAGCATCTTTTCATATGCTTGTTGGCCATCTGTATGTCTTCTTTGGAGAAATGTCTATTTAGGACTATTTAGGTCTTCTGTCCATTTTTTGATTTTTTTTTTATATTAAGCTGTGTGAGCTGTTTGTATATTTTGGAAATTAATCCCTTGTCAGAAGTATTGTTTGCAAATATTTTCTCCTAGTTGGTTGGTTTTCTTTTTGTTTTCTTTATGATTTCCTTTGCTGTGCAACAGCTTAGTTTAACTGGGTCCCATTTGTTTATTTTTATTTCCATTTTGCTAGAAGGTGGATCCAAAAACATATTGTTGCAATTTATGTCAAAGAGTGTTCTGCCTATGTTTTCTTCTAGGAGTTTTATAGTATCTAGTCTTACATTTAGGTCTTTAATCCATTTTGAGTTTATTTTTATCTATTGTGTTCAAATTTCATTCTTTTGCACATAACTGTACAGTTCTTCCAGGACCTTTTAGTGAAGAGACTGTCTTTTCTCCATTGTCTATTCTTGCCTCCTTTGTCATAGATTAATTGACCATAGGTGTGTGGGTTTATTTATAGGCTTTCTATCCTGTTCCATTAATCTATGTGTCTGTTTTTGTTCCACTACCATACTGTATTGATTTCTCTAACTTTGTAGTATTGTCTGAAGTCAAGAAAGGTGATTCCTCCAGTACCATTCTTCTTTCTCAAGATTGTTTAGGCTTTTTGGGGTCTTTTCTGTTTCCATATAAATTTAAACATTGTTCTAGTTCTGTGAAAAATGCCATTGGTAATTTGATATGCCTTTAGATTACACTTGTCTTTTTCTTGTGGTTGATTTCTATCTAATCTATTGCCATTGGATTGCACTGAATCTGTAGATTGCCTTGGGTAGTGTGGTCATTTTAACAATATTGATTCTTCCAACCCAAGAACATGGTATATCTTTCCATCTGTTTGTGCCATGTTCAGTGTCTCTCAGTTTTTGCAGTACAGGTTTTTTGCCTCCTTAGGTAGGTTTATTCATAGGTAGTTTATTCTTTTGATGGGAAACTTTAACTGTGCTGTCAACTTTGGAGAAGTATCCCAGTTGTACCATGTTGGGTTGGCATTGTACAGAAATCAACAGCCATATTGGTCTAGAAACGTTAAACATAATTTTTTCCATTTGTACAGGGGTAGCACACTGTATTAAATATGTAAGGTCTTATCTACATGGGTTTGATTACAGAAACTAATAAAGTATTCTCTAAATAAAAAAATTGTTTATATTATTGTTAATAATATAAATTGTTTATATTGTTAATATAACAATATAAATTGTTTCCTCAATTTCTCATTCTGATATTCCATTGTTTGTGTATAGAAATGCAACAGATTTCTGTGTATTAATTTTGTATCCTACAACTTTATCAAATTCTTTGACGAGCTCTAGTAGCTTTCTTGTGGCGTCTTTAGGATTTTCTGTGTATAGTGTCATCTGAAAACAGCAACAGTTTTATTTCTTCTTTTCCATTTTGGATTCCTTTAATTTCTTTTTGTCTCTGATTGCTGTGGCTAGGACTTCCAGAACTATGTTGAATAAAAGTGGCACGAGTGGCCATCCTTGTCTTGTTCCTGATCTTAGAGGAAATGCTTTCAGCTTTTCACCATTGAGTATGATGTTAGCTGTGGGTTTGTAATATATGGCATTTATTATGTTAAGGTAGGTTCCCTCTGTGCCCACTTTCTGGAGAGTTTTTATCATAAATGGATGTTGAATTTTATCAAAAGCTTTTTCTGCAACTATTGAGATAATCATATGCTTTTTATTCTTCATTGTTAATGTGGTGTATCACACTGATTGATTTGCAGATATTGAAAAATCCTTGCATCTCTGGGATAAATCCCACTTGATCATGGTATATGATCCTTTTAACCTATCATTGGATTTGGTTTGATAATATTTAGTTGAGGATTTTTGAATCTATCTTCATCAGTGATATTGGCCTGTACTTTTCTTTTTTTGTGTGGGTTCTTTGTCTAGTTTTGGTATCAGGGTGATGGTGGTATCATAGAATGAGTTCAGAAGTGTTCCTTCCTCTGCCATTTTTGGGAATAGTTTCACAAGGATAGTTATTAACTCTTCTCTAAATGTTTGGTAGAATTCACCTGTGAAGCCATCTGGTCCTGGACTTTGGCTTGTTGGGAGTTTTTAAATTACCAACCCAATTTCACTACTTATAATTGGTCTGTTCATATTTTCTATTTCTTCCTGGTTCAGTCTTGCAAGATTGTACCTTTCTAAGAATTTGTCTATTTCTTCTAGGTTGTCCATTTTATTGGCATATAGTTGCTCAAAGTAGTCTCTTATGATTCTTTGTATTCCTGTGGTGGCAGTTGTAACTTCTCTATTTCTATTTTATTGATTTGGGACTGCTCGCTTTTTTTTCTTGATGAGTCTGGTAAAGGCTTATCAATTTTGTTTATCTTTTCAAAGAACTAGCTTTTAGTTTCATCGTCATTCCTATTTTTTTAGTCTCTATTTCATTTCTGCTCTGATCTTTATGATTTCTTTCCTTCTACTAACTTTGGGTTTTGTTCTTCTTTCTCTAGTTGCTTTAGGTGTAAGGTTAGGCTGTTCATTTGAGATTTTTCTTGTTTCTTTGCATCTCTAAACTTCCCTCTAAGAACTGCTTTTGCTGTGTCCCATAGATTTTGGATTGTTGTGTTTTCATTTTCATTTGTCTCCAGGTATTTTTTGATTTCCTCTTTGACTTATTCAGTGATCCATTGATTGTTTAGTAGCATATTGTTTAACCTCCATGTGTTTGTGTTTTTGCAGTCTTTTTCTTGTAGTCGAATTCTATCCTCATAGTGTTGTGGTCAGAAAAGATGCGTGATATGATTTCAGTTTTCTTAAATTTACCAGGGTTTGCTTTGTTGCTCAGCATGTGATCTATCCTGGAGAATGTTCCATGTGCCCTTGAAAAGAATTTGTATTCTGCTGCTTTCAGATGGAATGCTCTATAAATATCAATTAAGTCTATCTGGTCTAATGTGTCATTTAAGGCCTGTGTTTCCTTATTGATTTTCTGTCTGGATGATCTGTCCATTGATGTAAGTGGGGTGTTAAAGTCCCCCACTAAAATTATTATATATTCTTGTATTGATCCTTTGATCATTATGTAGTGTCTTTCTTTGTCTCTTGTAACAGTCTTTTTTTTAAAGTCTATTTTGTCTGATATAAATATTGCTGTTCTGACTTTCTTTTGATTTGCATTTGCATGGAGTATCTTCTTCCATTCCCTCACTTTCAGTGTGTATGCGTCTTTAGATCTGAAGTGTGTCTCTTGTAGGCAGCAAATATACTGGTCCTGTTTTTGTATCCATTCAGTCAGTCTGTGTCTTTTGGTTGGAGCATTTGGTCTGTTTACATTTAAGGTAATTATCAATATGTATGTTCCTATTACTATTTTGTTAATTGCTTTGGATTTGTTTTTGTAGGTCTTTTTTTGCCCTTTTTTCTCCTGTTCTCCTGTGTTGTGATTTGATGACTATTTTTAGTGGTATGTTTGGATTCCTTTTTCTTTTTTGTGTCTGTATCTATCATAGATTTTTGTTTTGCAGTTACCATGAGGTTTTTGTATAGGAGTCTATATTTATGCATGCTTGTTTCAAGTTGCCCATCTCTTAATTTCTAATGCATTTTAGCTACACTGACTGCATTTGTAGTCTCCTTTCCTCACTATTACTGTTTTTTGGTTTTTTGGGTTGTTTTTTGCGGTACGCGGGCCTCTCACTGTTGTGGCCTCTCCCGTTGTGGAGCACAGGCTCCCGACGCGCAGGCTCAGCGGCCGTGGCTCACGGGCCCAGCCACTCCGCGACATGTGGGCTCTTCCCAGACCGGGGCACGAACCCGTGTCCCCTGCGGTGGCAGGCGGACTCTCAACCACTGCGCCACCAGGGAAGCCCACTGTTACTGTTTTTGATTTTACATTTTACATCTGATTGTTTTGTGTATCGCTTAACTGCTTACAATGGTTACAAATGATTTTACTACTTTAGTCTTTTAACCTCCCTACTAGCTTTGTGCATGGATGATTTTCTACCTTTATTGTATGTTTGCCTTTATCAATGAGCTTTTCCATTTTGTAATTTGCTTGCTTCTAGTTGTGGCCTTTTCATTTCCGCCTGATGAAGTTCCTTTAGCAGGTGCTGTAAAGCTGGTTTGGTGGTGCTGAATTCTTTTAGCTCTTGCTTGTGTGTAAAGCTTCTGATTTCTCCATGAAATCTGAATGAGAGCCTTGCTGGGTAGAGTATTCTTGGTTGTAGGTTTTTCTCTTTTATCACTTTAAGTATATCATGCCACTCCCTTTTAGCCTGTAGTTTCTGCTGAAAAATCAGCTGATAGCCTTATCAGAGTTCCCTTGTGTGTTATTTGTTGCTTTTCCCTTGTTGCTTTTAATAGTCTCTCTTTATATTTAACTTTTGTCATCTTTCTTACAATGCATTGTGGTGTATTCCTCTGTGGGTTAATCCTGTATGGGACTCTCTGCACTTCCTGTACTTGGGTGACTGTTTCCTTCCCCAGGTTAGGGCAGTTTTCAGCTATTATCTGTTCATTTATTTTCCAAGACCACCCTTTCTCCCTCCTTCTGGGATCCCTAAAATGCCAGTATTAGTGTGCTTGATGTTATCCCAGAGGTTTCTTAAGCTGTCCTCATTTCATTTCATTCTTTTTTCTTCTTTCTGTTTAGTGGCAATGATTTCCACTACCTCTGTCTTCCAGCTCACTGATCCGTCCTTCTGAATCATTTAGTCTACTGTAGATTCCTTCTAGTGTATTTTTTATATCAGTTATTGTATTTTTAGTTCTTTATATTCTTTATATTTTCTAATTCTTTTTTAAAAACTTCTGATTTCTTGCTCTGTGCATCTATTCTCCTCCCAAGTTCTTTGATCGTCTTTACAATCATTACTCTGAACTCTTTCTTGGGTGGATTGCCTATCTCCACGTGACTTAGTTGTTCTTCTGGGGTTTTATCTTGTTTATTCGTGTGAAACATATTCCTCTGTTGCCTCATTTTATGTAAATTGCTATTTGTGTTTTTATGTATGTGGTAGGTTGGTTTCGGTCCTCCACCTTGGAAAACTGGCCCTCTGTAGGAAACGTCATTTGTGTCCCAGCAGTGCACTCCCCTCTCATCCCTCAAGGATCAGGGGCCAGCTGGTCCCAGGGTAGTGTCTGGCCTGTGTTTGTGGACTCAGTCTGCAGGCTGCGGAACTGTAGTTTTCGTGCTTCTAGTGACTGTCCCCTGGTAGGTGAGCCTGGTGTAGAGGCTTGTGCAGGCTTCTTGGTAGGAGGGGCTGGTGCCTGTCCCCTGGTGGGTAGAACTGGGTCTTGGTCCTCTGATGGACAGGACCATGTCTAGGGACATATCTAGAGGAGGCTGTGAGCTCAGGAAGTCTTTAGGTAGCCTGTCTGCTGATGGGTTTGACTGTGTCCCTGCCCATTGTATTGTTTGCCTCAGTGCCTCTCAGTACTTGAGCCTATGCATGGGTGGGGCCAGGTCTTTGTGCCAAAATGTCAGCCTCCACAAGAACTCACACATGCAGATGAATGCTCCCTGATACATCAGGCACCAGAGTCTGTGTCCCCAGGGTGGGCCACAGCCACCTCCCCAGGAGACCCTCCAAGACCAGCAGGTAGGTCTGGCCCAGGCTTCTGTCAGATTACTGCTTTTGCCCTTGGTCCGGCGCCTGTGAGATTTTGTGTGCGCACTTTGAGAGTGAAGTCTCTATTTCCCCCGTTCCTGTGGAACTCTTGCAATCAAGCCCCACTGGCCTTCAAAGCCAAATGCTCTGGGGGCTCCTCTTCCCCATGTCAGACCCCTGGGCTGGGAGTGGAGTCTGACAGGCTCAGAACTCTCACTTCTTTGGGAGAACCTGTGCAATATAATTATTCTCTAGTTTGTGGGAAGCACACCTGGGGGTATGGGATTTGATTATATCATGAGTGTGCCCATCTCATTGTGGTTCCATCTTTATGTATTTAGATGTAGAGAATCTTTTCTGCTAAGTTTCAGTCCTTTTTAACAATGGTTCTGCAGATTGTTCTGATTTTCGTGTGCTCGTGAGAGGAGGTGTGCTTAGGGTCCTTCTCTGCCATCTTGGCTGCTCTCCCTTCAGCATTTTTATTACTTCCTTTTTGGACTTGGAGTCATGTAGACTGGAGAGGTCTGTTTCATTGCTTGTTCTTTCAGGGGATTTCACCTGTTCTTTTAATTGGGAGTAATTCTTCTGCTTTTTCATTTTACTTATATTTCTCTTATTCTGAATTTATTTTTTTAAGTATTAAATTTATTTATTTATATTCTATTTTTGGCTGCATTGGGTCTTCGTTGCATGTGGGCTTTCTTAGTTGCAGCAAGTGGGGCTACTCTTCATTGCGATGCATGGGCTTCTCATTGCAGTGGCTTCTCTTGTTGCGGAGCACGGGCTCTAGGTGCACAGGCTTCAGTAGTTGTGGCACACAGGCTCAGTAGTTGTGGCTCACGGGCTCTAGAGCACAGTCTCAGTAGTTTTGGCACACAGGCTTAGTTGCTCCGTGGCATGTGGGATCTTCCCAGACCAGGGCTTGAACCTGTATCCCCTGCATTGGCAGGCATATTGTTAACCACTGTGCCAGCAGGGAAGTCCCTCTTACTCTGAATTTAGGGAAAACAGTTGTCTACTGTGGTTTTGAAGGGCTGTTTTTATCTGTGAGTGACCCTGTGTAGACTGTATGAGTCCAGTATTTTTGGTGCGAGGGCTGTTTTTGGCTTGCTGTGTCTTTCCTCAGGGTGTACTGGCCCTTGTCTTCTTGATATAGGTGGTGTGTTTGATATTGTGTTGACTGGAGCCTGCACTGGATGTTGGGCAGGACCTCCTCTTTTCTCTGTGATTGTTAACAACCCTGTCAGGGGTAGAGTCTGCTCCCCGTTTGTTGGAGTGGAAGCACCTAGATCCGATTCTAAGCTTCAATGTGAGGTAGGCAGGACTAGAACACTCCCTCTGGGAAAGGAGCCCCTGTGCGTTCCTCCCCAGGAGCTGTTTGCTGTGATGTGCAACTCTGTGACACTGCCTGCCATCTGGTGTGCACACCCACAAAGATCACTGTTGCTGGCACTGCCCTCGGGGGCTGCATCTGCTGCAGGAGTGCTTGGAATCGGCTTGGAGGTTAGGTATGGGTGAGAAACCCTCACAAAACCATGGGCGAGAAAGTCCTCTGGAGCTGCAGCCCCACACCTAAAGCAGGAGTGCCAGTGATCACCTCAGTATTCAGTGCCGCCTCCATGTGTGTGTGCCCACAAAGTTTGCAAAACCCACTGCAGTTGGAGCTGTGCCCTGCTGTGAGCAGGCTGATAGTGAGGCTGCTATAGTGGACTCATGCCCCTCCCTTCCCATGTTGACAGTGGGGCTCCTATGGCAGCCTCATGCTCCATCCTGTGCACACCCCCAGTTGTGGCTCGGGCCACACTCCAGGCCCTTTGGGCTGTCTTCACACAGCCAAACCGAGTCATCTCCCCAGGTCTGTCTACTGAGTTTCAACACCCAATCACTATGCACGCCAGCAGGTGCACCTCAGACTGGAAAGTGTGGCAATGTGGCAAAGACCGTCTGTGCTGGTCTCTCTACCCTGTGGGGCAGCAGACCAGCTCCTGCACTCTGCTTTTGAGCCTCTGAAGCTCCCTAGCTGTCCCAGCAGACCTCCCAGCCAGTGAAGGAGGCCCCCAGGGTGAGGGAACCTTTCGTCTTTCACAGCTCCCTCCCAAGGGTGCAGGTCCCATCCCAATTCCTCTTCTCCCTTTTCCCTTCATCCTACATGGTTTTGTGGAAATCTTTCTTGCAGCTTTGGTTGTCTGAGATCTTCCTCAGGCTTTCAGTAGGTAGCATGTATGGATTGTTCCACGTGTAGATGTATCTTTGGTGTATTTGTGGGAGCAGGTGAGCTCCATGTCTCTCTACTCCACCATCTTGGCCTCCTCCCCCTTTCTATACTTTTTTGACTTTTGAACCATATATTTATTAACCTAAGTAAAGGTAAAACAGAATTATATAAAAAATCTCAGAAAATTTTTCACTTTCCAACCCACATTATTAGCATTGTATTAATTACCACCATTTTGGCTTAATGTATGTCCATAAAAGTTATTTGTTCTGAATTAAGAAGTCTATTATTTTAAATTATTAAAGTTATCCATAATTACTTGGGGGATAAAAGGTCATAAATAGTGACTAAAAGAGGATCACAGGATGGAGAAACTGCCAGAGTCTGGGTCTGACTGTTCTTCACTTGTTCCTTGTCTCTGTCTCTTAGGTGGTTCCTTCATCAGCTTCAGGCCAAGTTCGAAGTTACTATGTAGATTGGAAAATGTTGCGTGATGTGAAGAGAAGAAAAATGGCCTATGAGTATGCAGATGAGAGGCTTCGGATCAATTCTCTCAGGAAGAATACCATTCTGCCAAAAGACCTTCAGGTTAGCTAAGTAAGATGAGTATCTACCATAAAATCATTAAATCAAATCAGATCACTTTTAATACAGTTTGTTGTGACTTAGTATCAATATACTTTCTGGAGAATGTAATCAGATTTTTTTCAATCAACGTAAACAAATACCCTTGTAACTGATTTTGATGAGTTTCAAATTAAAAAAGAACTATTCATTCTTAAGTAGCTCTTTAACCATTTCATTAGGTGATGCTTAGAAAGTACTGATGCATGGTAACCACACAGAAATTGGATAGTTATTTCTCCAATCATCCCAATCATTCACCTCTCAAGGCATTAGGAGTCTTTGCCAATGCGTGGGGCCAGGTGCCCAGCACATGGCCTACACCGTTCCTTATCCAGGGCCATCCCTAAGCCTGCCTCTCCGAATTCCTGTGCCCATGCGGTGGCCTTCCATTTAGGTTTACTTTCTTGTCACACTCTAACTTGAATAAGAGAATGTCAACTCTGTTTGATTCCCTGAATCATAAGTCCTGCCTAACTGGTGACATAAAATACCTGCATTCAAGAGTCTTATCAGGGACTTCCCTGGTGGCGCAGTGGTTGAGAGTCCATCTGCCGATGCAGGGGACACGGGTTCGTGCCCTGGTCCGGGAAGATCCCACATGCCGCGGAGCGGCTGGACCCGTGAGCCATGGCCGCTGAGCCTGCGTGCCCGGAGCCTGTGCTCCGCAACAGGAGAGGCCACAACAGTGAGAGGCCCGTGTACCGCAAAAAAAAAAAAAAAAAAAGAGTCTTATCAGAGAGTATAACTCAAATTCAAAGCCATTAAACTTATCAAAAGCTCAGAGTAAATAATATTTCATTTATATAAATTTGGAGAATCATATACAGGCCCCTCATTACTGTGGATTCTTTTTAAATCTTGTCTAAATTAAGCCAGATAAGCAGAAAACTGAGTGCCCTGGACCATTCTGTTATGACTTTTACTGTAGTGACATTAAGCTACTTGCCTATATTTAGCGAGTAATAAGAAGTGGCTCCTGAGAAGCTCAGCTTAAGATGTTGTGGAGGACAAATGTATGAAGATCCCCAGAAGAGTCTGTGGTATGAGAACCAGCAATAGCTGTGCAGAGACTCTATGAATCATGGGAAGTGATCATGGCACTATGTTGCCTGCCAACTAGCTTACAAGTCAAATTTATGCCCCAGTGCTAACATACTTACAGGCTCTCACAGAATGCTCTTTTGTTTCATTTTCCCTTTGCCCAATTTCCTCATTTGTACACTGCCTTAAATCTTTACATTCACACATATGTAAACAATTTGTAGGTATTCTTCAAGTTCTGTCTCCATGAAACTTTACTTCATTCTGCCAGCCCAATCATTTCTCCTGTCTCCATAGCATTTACTGTCTACCATTCATTGACTTAATCATGTTGTTTTATATAATTCTCTCAGTATTTCTTTTTTTTTTCTTAATAGTATTTCTTAATAGCACATGCATAAGCTTTTGGAGATCAGGAACTACTCTTAATGCTTAATAGTTGATATAAATTTAGTGGCTTTCATATACATTTTCTCATTTATGTACTTCTAATATGTTAGAGTAATTATTTTGCTTCCATCATAGTCTAGTACAGGGTCAATCACACACATACACACACACACACACATACACATGCACACACACGCACAATAATACACATACTTCAACCACATACATAAGACTAAATCTGTACTGACAAAACCTTAGTGCTAACTACTGCAGTAATCTCTGTTTTTCTCCCCTGAACCATTTTTGCCCTTACCATATTTATTTCCCTACGTTGCAAATGATCTTTTAAAAATGTAAGTCTCACTTGATCACTCGTCTTTGCATCTCCAGCCGTCAGAGTCTTTACCGTAGGTGTCAAGGTTCTGAGGGCTCCTGCCCTTCCTTCTTCTTCAACTTCACCTCAAACCACATTTTCCTCCTACTTGATGTTCAGTCCAGAGGTTTCAGACTTTTATGATTCAAAAATCTTATGGGAAATAACCTAACTTACACCTCAAGGAACTAGAAAAAGAAGAACAGGTAAGCCCAAAGTTAGCAGAAACAAAGATCAGAGCAGAAATTAATGAAAATAGAAACCGGAAAAATTAAAGATCTGTGAAACTAAGAGCTGGTTTTTTGAAAAGATAAAATTGATGAGCCTTTAGCTTGGCTAACCTAGTAAAGAAGACAGAAGACTCCAATAAAATCAGCAATGAAAGAGGAAACATTACAACTGATACCAAATAATACCAAATAAGAGACTGATAAGAGCAATTGTATGCCAACAAATTGGCTAGCCTAGAAGAAATGGATAAATTCCTAGAAACACATAACCTATCAAGACTGAATCATGAAGAACTAGAAAATCTGCAGTGACCAATAATGAGTAAGGAGATTGAATCAGTAATCAGAAACCTACTAAGAAAAGCCCAGGACTGTGCCTTCATGAGTGAATTCTACCAAACATTTAAAGGGGAATTAATGCCAATCCTTCTCAAACTCTTCCAAAAAATTGAAGAAGAGGGAAGCATTCCCAAAGTCATTTTATGAGCCCAGCATTGCCCTGATACCAAAGCCAGATCAGGACACTACAAGAAGAAAACTACAGGTCAGTATCCCTGATGAATAGAGATGTAAAAATTCTCAACAAAATACTAGGAAACCAAATTCAACAGTTTTTCCTCTAAGATCAGGAGCAAGACAAGGATGTCTACTCTTGCCACTTCTGTTCAACAGAGTACTAGAAAGCCTAGCCAGAGCTATCAGGCAAGAAACAGAGATAGAAGGCATCTAATCAGGAAGGAAGAAGTAAAACTCT
Source organism: Pseudorca crassidens (assembly GCF_039906515.1). NCBI lineage: Eukaryota > Metazoa > Chordata > Mammalia > Artiodactyla > Delphinidae > Pseudorca > Pseudorca crassidens. Next base: position 130,170,831 of record NC_090297.1, on the reverse strand, counting down.
CTCTATTTGCAGACAACATGATATTATATATAGAAAACCCTGAAGACTCCACCAAGAAACTGTTAGAACTAATCCATAAATTGAGTAAAGTTGCAGGTTACCAACTCAACCTACAAAATTTAGTTGTGTTTCTATACACTGACAAACTATCTGAAAAAGAAATAAAACAATCCCATTTACAATAGCGTCAAAACTAAACCTAGAAATTAAGAAGGTGAAAGATTTGTACACTGAAAACTATATGCACTGATGAAAGAAATTGAAGAAGCAAAAATAGAAAAAATAATCTTAAAATTTGTATGGAACTACAAAAGACCCTCGAATAGTCAAAGCAATCCCGAGAAAGAAAAGCAAAAAAAAAAAAAAGCTGGAGGTATCACATTTCCTGATTTAAAAGCTATAATATTCAAAATTGTATGGTATTGGCATAAAAACAGACACCCAGAAATGAAGCCACAGATACATAGTCAACAAATATTTGACAAGGTAGCCAAAAATACTCAGTGGGTATTGGATAGTTTCTCCATAAATGGTGTTGGGGAGACTGGATATTCGCATGTGAAAGAATGAAATTGGACCCCTATCTTACCGCACTCACAAAAATTAAATTGAAATGAGTTAAAGACTTAAAGGACAGATCTGAAAGTGTAAAACTGCTAGAAGAAAACAAAGGGTAAAAAAGTTCTTTGCCATTTGTCTTTGCAGTGATTCTTTAGGTGTGACACCAAAGGTGCGAGCAACAAAAGCAAAAATAAGCAAGTAGACTACATCACACTAAAAGAAACAACAACATGAAAAGGCACCCTACAAAATGGGAGAAAATATTTGCAAGTCATGTACTTCATAAGGGGTTAATACCCTGAAAATGTAAGGAAGTCATACAACTCAGTAGCCCCCCAAATTTTTTTTGATTAAAAAATGGGCAGAGAACCTGAATAGACATTTTTCTAAAAAAGACATAAAAATGGCCAACAGGTACATGAAAAGATGCTCAACATCACTTATCAGGGAAATGCAAATGAAAACACAAAGAGCTATCACCTCACACCTGTCAGAATGGCTACTATCCAAAAGACAAGAGATAAGTTTTGGCGAGGATGTGGAAAAGAGAACCCTTGTGCACTGTTGGCGGGAATGTAAATTGGTGCAGCCACTATGGAAAACAGTATGGAGGTTCCTCAAAAAGTTAAAAATAGAACTACCATGTATGATCCAGGAATTCCATTTCTCAGTATAAATCTGAAGGAAATGAAATCACTAGATAGAAATAGAAGTGATATCTGCACCCCTATGTTCACTCCAGCATTATTCACAATAGCCAAGACATGGAAACCACTTGAATGTCCATCAACAGATGAATGTGACACTCAGTGTGATTCATACACAGGCACAGAGTACGATACTATTTAGCCATAAAATAGAAGGAAATCCTGCCCTTTGCAATAACGTGGATGTACCTTGAGGGCATTATGCTAAGTGAAGTAAGTCAGAAAAAGACAAATACTGTATGATCTCTCTTATATGTGGAATCTAAAATAACAAATTCATAGAAACAGAGTAGAATGGTGGTTACCAGAGACTGGGGACTGGGGAAAATGGGGAGATGTTGGCCAAAGGGTACAGACCTCCAGTTTTAAGGTGAATAAGTCCTGGGGTTGAATAAGTACAACATGGTGACTACAGTTAACAATACCATATCATATACTTGAAAGTTGCTAAAAGAGTAAATCTTAAGTGTTCTCACGCACACAAAAAAGTAATTATGTGGGGTGATGGAGGTGTTAACTAACCTTATTGCGGTAATTATTTTTCACAGTATATACATGCATCAAAATATCACATTGTACACCTTAAACTTATACAGTGTTATATGTCAATTATATCTCAAGAAAGCTGGGAAAAAATCGTTTGGGGAGACAACAGAAATGCATTCATACATTTTCCAAAAGAGAAATGAGAATGTCTGTAGCAGCTCTATTTGTAATAGCTCAAAACTAGAAACTACCTGGATGTCCATCAGCTGTACAATGGATAAATGAATTATGGCATATTCACACAATAAAAGTTAGCACCAATGAGAATGAACAACTTACAACACATGCACCAGTATGAAGACTCTCACAAGCATTTTATTGAGTGAAAGAAGCCAAACAGAAATGAATAAAAAAGAATGGTTTTTATTATACTCCATGGTTACATTTATATAAAATCAAAACAAGAAAAATTCATCTGTGGTGTTAGTAACCAGGTTAGCTCTTAGCCAGGAGGTCAGTGACTGAAAGGAGGCAGAGGGAAGGCTTGGGGTGCGGGTAATTTTTCTTAATCTAGTTGCTGGTTACACAGCTACGTTCTGTTTGTGAAAACTTGTTGAGCTTTACACTTATGGTTTGTGGATTCTTGTGTATCTACGTTGTTTCAATTAAATTTTGAAAAATTACATTGTATGTCAAACATTTCTGTCATTTTTCTGATCTGTTTGTTTCTACTCAGAGCTTAAATTTCACTATGGTGTCCAGGGTTCTTTTGCCAAACTTGGCTACATTAATGAATCTAGCCCTTCGTTCTTTTCCTCTGAGCATTAACTAATCATCTAGAATAAATAAATGCATGTGATCTGTGTAAATAATGTTGTGACTTCCCTTAGGAAGTGGCTGATGAAGAAATTGCTGCCCTTCCCCGGGATAGCTGTCCTGTTAGAATCAGAAATCGGTGTGTTATGACATCCCGTCCACGAGGTGTAAAGCGGCGCTGGAGGCTTAGTCGTATCGTCTTCCGTCACTTAGCCGACCATGGGCAACTGTCTGGGGTGCAGCGAGCAATGTGGTAATAATCAGCTCCAGAACCTACTGAGCTTACAGGAAAACCAGTTCTGGCAAGAAGAGACTTCTCTAATAGACAAAAACCTAGTTTTTATGGGGGTCCAGAATAAAGGTCTTCTCTACCTGATGCTATCTATAGTTAAATTACTTATAAATTTTAAATGAAAAAATTTGGAAGTTTCATTCTGTCAGTGAATTATCTTTTCTCCTGGACTTAATAAATTACTGTTCCCAAGCATAGTGTGAAGAGTAGAGTAATAAAAAATATTTCTGTGGAAATATGGTCTGTATAGTTGTCTTTTCCATCATGTTTATTAATCTTTTAGCAACAGGTAAGTGTTCCTGTACTTTAAGAGCATTATTTCATACAGCAGAATTATCTTCTTGTTAATTCAACTCATTGACATGCATGTCAGTGCTCATCTATGGCAGTTTTTAATCCTGGGATGGCTACCCTGACCTGCACAGCTCACTTTACTCTTAGTTGATTGTTAGACAATACATTGGAAAGTAAAGCTGATGCTCTGGATTATCTAACTAATGCTCAACTTCTTTGTGTGATGGCTGAACAAAAACAGAACCACTAATTGTTTTCTTTTTCCATCTTCAAGAGCCCTTAGAACAAAATATGTCCTTTAAGCCCTGAAAATCTGTCCAAAGAGGATGAGTTTTGCTAGAATGGTATATATTCTCTATATTCATATTTATTTCATCTGTAACAGAAATAAGTAAAAGTATTAAAGTGTTGTCTCATGCAGTAACTCAGTAGTGTCATCAGCCCAGTGATAAAATGTACACAGGGTGGTATGGATGCACCTACCTAACACCAATCTGGAAGGTATTCCTGGAGCTGACACCTGAATTTAAATCAGGAGGCAAGGGATGAGGTTGTTTGCAAAGGGAACAGTGGAAGCAAAGGCGCTAAGGCATCAAACAGTGAAACTGCAGTCACTTCAGTGTATCAGAACTAAGCAGCACACGACAAAGGTCGTAAATACCAGCTGTTGGAGAGTTTTAAGCAAAGGAACGACATGATAGTTTGCTCTACAGACAAATGACAGCTGTGTGGTAGACGGCCATGAGAGGAAAAGACTACAAGCAAGATAAGCAGCTAGGAGGATGTCTTAATTGTTCAGGAAGACTAGGGCCTGATCTAAGGTAGTGGTATTAGCAAAGTAGATGAGGACAAATTTTAAAAGTGTTGTTTAGGAAGGAAAATTGGGCAACACTTAGAAACTGATTATATTTAATTGGTAAAGAACTTTCTGGGTTCCTGGTAAGGGCTACTATATAGATGGTAGAAGGCAACTCCAAAATAATTTGGGGGATAAAAGAATGGGTTTGGGGGAAACAGAAGATACGTACCTGAGTTCAGATTTCAGTTGTACAATGTTTGAGATGCAAGTGTCATCCCGATGGGAAAGTCAAGTCTGGAAACCAGGTGAGGTCATGAGAGGGAATTATGATATACCTTGGATTCGTATTTCCTAAATTTGTATTACGACTTACTAACTGAAATGCTCTAGCTAACATCTCAACTAGTAACCAGTATTAATCAAATCATAGCTAGAACATGAAAGTTGCTGGTTTCTGGCATATCATTGATAACCTACCTTTTCCTTTGTTTGAATCAGTGTCCAAGCATTATCCACATATTTGTTTTGATTGCCATCTCCTACTCCTCCCTTTTTTCTTCATATCATTCATTTGTTGAAGGAGCCAGGTCATTTATCCTGTAGGACGTCAACATATGGCTGTTTGCTTCTTTATGTGTCCTTTAACTTAGTCCTCTATCCCTATAAAGTGGAAGTTACATCCAGAGGCTTGACTAGATTCAGGTTCAGTATTTTAGGAATGAATTTTCTCAAGTGTGCTGTGTACTCTGTCCCTTCACATCAGAAGGCACATATCTGGTTGTCCACCTTTAGTGATGATTTATCAGTGGATTCAGGTGGGGTCAGCCTGATCCCTGCATTTGAAGTTCACCATTTATTAACCTGTCACCTAATGATTTTAGCATTTCACTGGTGTATGTTACCCTGACCTCTACTTCAATTAATGGTGATTGTCTAAATTCCATCACTTTTTCTGCATTAGCTGGAATTTTTCTGTAAGGAACTTAACAATTTATCTTCCTGAAATACATTTCTTAAAGACCAGATAAATGCATGATTCTCTATCAGTTTTTAGAGTGAGTTGGTGCTCTAGCAACTTCCAAAGGAAACAAATGACTTTTCACTACAATGAGCTTGTAGATTTCCTGTGTATTTAATGTTTCAGTCTACTCCAGACATTATTTTGATGTTCAAATTAATCCTTCCACTCTTGGGTCCTGTATCTTGTTGACTTGATACACTTTGACTTCATACAGGACTTTTTGATAGTTCCTTGCTTTCTAGCATAAGATAACCCAGGCTTACCTTGTATATTTCCTGCCTCAGACATTTTTTTCAAGGGTCCCTCTTTTCGTAGGTGATGGTAGAGACCACATCTGGATGTTGTAAATAGTGCTACTGTGAACGTTGGGGTGCATGTATCTTTTCGAATTTTTGTCTTTTCTGGATATATGCCCAGGAGTGGGATCATATGGCAACTCTATTTTTAGTTTTTTAAGGAACCTCTATACTGTTGTCCATAGTGGCTGCACCAATTTACGTTCCCACCAGCAATATAGGAGGGTTCTCTTTTCTCCACACCCTCTCCAGCATTTATGTGTAGACTTTGATGATGGCCATTCTGACTGGTGTGAGGTGATACCTCATTGTAGTTTTGACTTGCATTTCTCTAATTACTAGCAATGTTGAGCATCTTTTCGTGTGCCTGTTGTTCATCTGTATGTCTTCTTTGGAAAGATGTCTATTCAGGCCTTCTGTCCATTTTTAATTGCGTTGTCTGTTGTTTTACTATTGAGTTGTATGAGCTGTTGTTATATTTTGGAAATTAAGCCTTTGTCAGTTGCATCGTTTGTGAATATTTTCTCCTAGTCCGTAGGTTGTCTTTTTGTTTTGTTTATGGTGTCCTTTGCTGTCCAAAAGCATATAAGCTTAACTGGGTCCCATTTGTTTATTTTTGCTTTTATTTCTGTTACCTTGGGAGACTGACCTAAGAAAACATTGCTACAATTTATGTCAGAGAATGTGTTTGCCTGTGTTCTCTTCGAGGAGTTTTATGGTGCCATATCTTGTGTTTATCTTGTCATATCTTGTATTTTCAGTTTATTTTTGTGTATGGTGTGAGGGAGTGTTCTAACTTCATGGATTTATATATGACTGTCCAGCTTTCCCAACACCACTTGCTGAAGAGACTTTTTTCTCCACTGTATAGTCTTGCCTCCTTTGTCGGAGATTAATTGACTGCAGGTGTGTGGGCTTATTTCTGGGCTTTCTATTCTGTTCCATTGATCCATATGTCTGTTTTTGTGCCAGTACCACGCTATTTTACTTAGTGTAGCTTTGTAGTATTGTCTGAATTCTGGGAGGGTTATGCCTCCAGCTTTGTTCTTTTTCCTCAGGATTGCATTGGCAATTCTGGGTCTTTTGTTGTTCCATATGAATTTCAGGATTATTTGTTCTACTTCTGTGAAAAATGTCATGGGTATATTGATCACATTAAATACATAGATTGCTTTCGGTAGTATGGCCATTTTAACTATATTAATTCTTCCAATCCAACAACATGGCATATCTTTCTGTTTCTTTGAGTCATCTTCAATATCCTCTATCAGTGTTTTATTGTTGTCAGCATGTAAGTATTTCACCTCCTTGGTTAGGTTTATTCCTAAGTTATTTTCTTGTCATTATTTTATTTTATTTTTATTATAATTAAATGTTTTATTGAAGTATAGTTGATTTACAGTGTTGTGTTAGTTTCAGGTGTATATCAATGTGATTCAGCTATACATACATATATATTTTTTTTCAGATTTTTTTCCCTTATAAGTTTTTTTTTTTTTTTTTTTTTTTTTTGCGATACGCGGGCCTCTCACTGTTGTGGCCTCTCCCGTTGCGGAGCACAGGCTCCGGACGCACAGGCTCAGCAGCCATGGCTCACAGGCCCAGCCGCTCCGCGGTATGTGGGATCTTCCCAGACAGGGGCACGAACCCATGTCCCCTGCATCAGCAGGTGGACTCTCAACCACTGCGCCACCAGGGAAGCCCCCCTATAAGTTATTATAAAGTGAGTATAATTCTCTGTGCTATACAGTAAATCCTTTTTGGTTATCTATTTTATATATAGTAGTGTGTGTATGTTAATTCCAAACTCCTAACTTATCCCTCCCTCCCCCCTTTCCCCTTTGGTAACTGTAAGTGGTTTTCTATGTCTGTGGGTCTATTTCTGTTTTGTATATAATTTCATTTGTATCATTTTTTTTGAGATTCCACATATAAATGATATCATATGATATTTGTCTTTCTCTGACTTCACTTAGTATGATAAAGCGTAGGTCCATCCATGTTGCTGCAAATGGTATTATTCATTTTTTATGGCTGAGTAGTATTCCATTGTGTGTATATGTGTGTGTGTGTGTGTGTGTGTGTGTATGTGTGTATATATATATGTATCACATCTTCTTTATCCATTCATCTCTTGGTGAACATTTAGGTTGCTTCCATGTCTTGGCTATTGTAAACAGTGCTGCTGTAAACATAGGGGTGCATGTATCTTTTTGAATTATGGTTTTCTCTGGATATATTCCCAGAAGTTGGCTTGCAGGATCATATGGTAACACTATTTTTAGTTTTTAAGGAAACTCCATACTGTTCTCCATAGTGGCTGTACCAGTTTACTTGGCCACCAACAGTGTGAGAGGGTTCCTTTTTCTCCACACCCTCTCTAGCACTTAATATTTGTAGACTTTTTGATGATGGACATTCTGACTGGTGTGAGGTGATACCTCATGGTAGTTTTGATTTGCATTTCTCTATAATTAGCAATGTTGAGCATCTTTTCATGTGCCTTGTGGCCATCTGTATGTCTTCTTTAGAGAAATGTCTAGATCTTCTGCCCATTTTTGATTGGGTTGTTTGTTATTTTACTATTGAGTTGTGTGAGCTGTTTGTATATTTTGGAGGTTAAACTCTTGTCAGTGGCATCATTTGGAAATATTTTCTCCCATTCTATAGGTTGTATTTTCGTTTGTTTATGGGTTCCTTTGCCATGCAAAGGATTTTAAGTTTAATTAGGTCCCATTTATTTATTTTTGTTTTTATTTCTATTACTGTAGCAGAGAGATACAAAAAGATACTGCTGTGATTTATGTCCGAGTGTTCTTCCTATGTTTTCCTCTAGAAGTTTTATAGTATCCAGTCTTACATTTAGGTCTTTAGTCCATTTTGAGTTTATTTTTGTGTGTGGTGTTAGAGAATGTTCTAATTTCATTCTTTTACATGTAGTTGTCCGGTTTTCACAGCACCACATATTGAAGAGACTGTCGTTTTTCCATTGTATATTCTTGCCTCCTTTGTCATAGATTAATTGACCATAGGTGTGTGGGCTTATTTCTGGGCTTTCTATCCTGTTCCATTGATCTGTATTTCTGTTTTTGTGCCAGTGCCATACTGTTTGGATGACTGTAACTTTGTAGTGTAGTCTGAAGCCAGGGAGCCTGCTTTCTCCATCTCAGTTCTTCATTCGCAAGATTGTTTTGTCTATTCGGGGTCCTTTTTGTTTCCATACAAATTAAAAAACTTTTTGGTCTAGTTCTGTGAAGAATGCTGTTCATAATTTGTTAGGGATTGCATTGAATCTGAAGATTGCCTTGGGTAGTATAGTCATTTTGACAATATTGATTCTTCCAACCCAAGATACAGTGTTTCCATCTGCTTGTGTCATCCTCAGTTTCTTTCATCAGTGTCTTACTGTTTTTGGAGTACAGGTCTTTTGCCTCCTTTTTAGGTATATTCCTAGGTATTTTATTCTTTTTGATGTGACGGTGATGGGATTCTTTCCTTAATTTCTCTTTTTGGTGTTTCATTTTTAGTGTATAGAAATGCAACAGATTTATGTGTATTAATTTTGTATCCTGTGACTTTACCAGTTTCATTGATGAGCTCTAGTAGTTTCCTGGTGGCATCTTTAGGATTTTCTGTCTATGGTATCATGTCATCTGCAAATAGTGACAGTTTTACTTCTTCTGTTCCAATTTGAATTCCTTTTATTTCTTCTTCTTCTGATTGCCGTGGCTAGGAATTCTAGAACTATGTTGAATAGAAGTGGAGAGAGTGGACATCTTTGTCTTGTTCCTGATCTTAGAGGAAATGCTTTTAGCTCTTCATCATTGAGTATGCTATTAGCTGTGGTTTTGTCATATATGGCCTTTATTATGTTGAGGTTGGTTCCCTCTGTGCCCACTTTCTGGAGAGTTTTTAATCATAAATGGATGTTGAATTTTATCAAAAGCTTTTTCTGCATCTATTGACATCATATGGTTTTTATTCTTCAATGAGTTAATGTTGTGTATCACACTGATTGATTTGCAGATATTGAAAAATCCTTGTATCCGTGGGATAAATCCCACTTGATCATGGTATATAACCCTTTTAACCTATTGTTGGATTTGGTTTGCTAATATTTAGTTGAGGGTTTTTGAATCTAAGTTCATCAGTGACATTGGCCTGTAATTTTCTTTTTTTGTGTGGTTTCTTTGTCTAGTTTTGGTATCAGGGTGATGGTGGCCTCATAGCATGAGTTCAGAAGTGTTCCTTCCTCTGAAATTATTTGGAATAGTTTCAGAAAGATAGATGTTAATTATTCTCTAAATGTTTGGTAGAATTCACCTGTGAAGCCATCTGGTCCTGGACTTCTGCTTATTGGGAGTTTTTAAATAATTGATTCAATTTCAGTGCTAGTAATATGTCTACTCATATTTTCTGTATCTACCTGGTTTGGTACTTTTCTAAAAATTTGTCCATTTCTTCTAGGTTGTCCTTTTTATTGGCATTTTATAGCTGGCAGTGTCCGTTTTATAGTTGCTTATAGTAGTCTCTTATGGTCTTTTGTATTTCTGTGGTGTTGGTTGTAATTTCTCCTTTTTCATTTCTAATTTCGTTGATTTGGGCCCTCTTTTTTCTTGATGAGTCTAGCTAAGGGTTTATCAATTTTGTTTATCTTTTCAAAGAACCAGCTTTTAGTTTCATTGGGCTCTTCTATTCTTTTTTTCATCTCTATTTCATTTTTTCTGCTATGATCTTTATGATTTCTTTCCTTCTACTGACTCTGGGTTTTGCTTGTTCTTCTTTATCTAGTTGCTTTAGATGTAAGGTTAGGCTGTTTGAGATTTTTCTTGTTTCCTGAGGTAAGCTTGTATCACTATAAACTTCCCTCTTAGAACTGCTTTTACTGCATAGGGTTTGGATCATCATGTTTTCATTTTCATTTGTCTCTAGGTATTTTCTGAATTCTTCATCTCTTTAAATTCTTCAGTGATCCATTGGTTTTTCAGTAGCATACTGTTTAGCCTCCACATGTTTGTGTTTTTTACAGTGTTTTTCTTGTAGTTGATTTCTAATCTCATAATGTTGTGGTTGGAAAAGATACTTGATATGATTTCAGTTTTCTTAAGTTTACCGAGACTTGCTTTGTGGCCAAAAATGTGATCTACCCTGGAGAATGCTCCATGTGCAATTAAAAAGAATGTGTATCCTGCTGCTTTCAGATGGAATGCTGTATAAATATTAATTAAGTCCATCTGATCTAATATGTCATTTAAGGCCTGTGTTTCCTTTTTTATTTTCTGTCTAGGTGAGCTGTCCATTGATGTAAGTGGGGTGTTAAAGTCCCCCACTATTATTGTATTAGTCAGTTTCTCATTTTATGTCTGTTAACATTTGGCTTATATATTGAGGTGTTCCTATATTGGATCATATATATTTACAGTTGTTATATCTTGTTGGATTGATCCTTTGATCATTATGTAGTGTCCTTCTTTGTCTCTTATAACCTTTATTTTAAAGTCTATTTTGGGGACTTCCCTGGTGGTCCAGTGGTAAAGAATCTGCCTTCCAATGCAGGGGACACGGGTTCAATCCCTGGTCAGGAAACCAAGATCCCACATGCCGCAGGGCAGCTAAGCCCACATGGCACAATTACAGAGACCACATGCCACAACTAGAGAGAGAAAACCCACATGCCACAACTAGAGAGAAGCCCACGCACCACAACGAAGAGACTGCATGCCTCAACGAAAGATCCTGCATGCCACAACCAAGATCCCACGTGCTAAAACTAAGACCTGGTGCAGCCAAAAATAATAAATTAATATATATTAAAAGAAGACTTCAGAGACAGACAATTGCAATGTAAAAAAGAATCAAAAAAAAATAATAAAGTCTGTGTTGTCTGAGTATTGCTCTTCCAGGTTTTACCTGATTTTCATTTGCATGGAATACATTTTCCATCCCCTCACTTTCATTCTGCATGTGTCTCGAGATCTGAAGTGGGTCTTTTGTAAACAGCATATATACGTGTCTTTTTGTATCCATTCAGCCAGTTTGTGTCTTTTGGTTGGAGTATTTAATCCCTTTACATTTAAGGTAATTATCGGTAAGTATGCTCTTACTGCCATTTTGTTAATTGTTCGGGATTTGTTTTTATAGGTCTTTTCCTTTTCTCTTTTATTCTCTTCACTTGTGATTTGATGACTATCTTTAGTGTTGTGTTTGGATTCCTTTTTTGTTTGTTTGTATGTTTATCTATTATAGATTTTTGGTTTTCAGTTACCATGAGGTTTTGATATAATGGTCTATATACATACATGATTGTTTTAAGTTGCTGGTTTCTTAATTTCAAATGCATTTCAAATAACCTACATTTGTACTCTGCTCCTCTCATGATTACCTGTTTATATATCATATTTTTGTGTGGATAATTTCATACCTTTACTATATGTTTTCCTTTACTGGTGAGCTTTTCCATTTCATAATTTTCTTGTTTCTACTTGTGGGCTTTTCCACCTAGAGAAGTTCCTTTAGCATTTGTTTCTTCTTTTTTTTTAATAGCCTGACGTCCTAGAGGTCATGTCATTGTTTACAAAGCTTAATGATAAGTAAATGACTTGGACACAGATTTTGCTCAGACACCTCAAATCTGGTAAGTCTTTTACCCTCTGGTGATGGGTCTGGTTGGATATGGGTTGAGGAGTTCATTTAGTGTTCAGCCAGTTATCAAGTCTTGTCTTGGGTTTTTGTGTGTTTTTTAAAATTTTTTATTTTTTTATACAGCAGGTTCTTATTAGTCATCAGTCTTATACACATCAGTGTATACATGTCAATCCCAATCGCCCAATTCATCACACCACCACCACCACCACCCTGCCGCTTTCCCCCCTTGGTGTCCGTATGTTTGTTCTCTACATCTGTGTCTCAATTTCGGCCCTGCAAACCAGTTCATCTGTACCATTTTTCTAGGTCCCACATACATGCATTAATATATGATATTTGTTTTTCTCTTTCTGACTTAATTCACTCTGCATGACAGTCTCTAGATCCATCCACATCTCAACAAATGACCCAATTTCGTTCCTTTTTATGGCTGAGTAATATTCCATTGTATATATGTACCAAATCTTCTTTATCCATTCGTCTGTCGATGGGCATTTAGGTTGCTTCCATGACATGGCTATTGAAAATAGTGCTGCAATGAATACTGGGGTGCATGTGTCTTTTTGAATTATGGTTTTCTCTGGGTATATGCCCAGTAGTGGGATTGCTGGGTCACATGATAATTGTATTTTTAGTTTTTTAAGGAACCTCCATACTGTTCTCCATAGTGGCTGTATCAATTTACATTCCCACCAGCAGTGCAAGAGGGTTCCCTTTTCTCCACACCCTCTCCAGCATTTGTTGTTTGTAGATTTTCTGATGACGCCCATTCTAACTGGTGTGAGGTGGTACCTCATTGTAGTTTTGATTTGCATTTCTCTAATAATTAATGATGTTGAGCAGTTTTTCGTGTGCTTCATGGCCATCTGTATATCTTCTTTGGAGAAATGTCTGTTTAGGTCTTCTGCCCATTTTTGGATTGGGTTGTTTGTTTTTTTAATATTGAGCTGCATGAGCTCTTTATATATTTTGGACATTAATCCTTTGTCCATTGATTCATTTGCAAATATTTTCTCCCATTCTGAGGGTTGTCTTTTCATGTTGTTTATGGTTTCCTTTGCTGTGCAAAAGCTTTGAAGTTTCATTAGGTCCCATTTGTTTATTTTTATTTCCATTACTCTAGGAGGTGGGTCAAAAAAGATCTTGCTGTGATTTATAATAAAGAGTGTCCTTCCTATGTTTTCCTCTAAGAGTTTTATAGTGTCCAGTCTTACATTTAGGTCTCTAATCCATTTTGAGTTTATTTTTGTGTATTGTGTTAGAGAGTGTTCTAATTTCATTCTTTTACATGTAGCTGTCCAGTTTTCCCAGCACCACTTGTTGAAGAGACTGTCCTTTCTCCATTGTATATCCTTGCCTCCTTTGTCATAGATTAGTTCACCATAGGTGTGTGGGTTTATCTCTGGGCTTTCTGTCTTGTTCCATTGATCTATGTTTCTGTTTTTGTGCCAGTACCACATTGTCTTGATTACTGTAGCTTTGTAGTATAGTCTGAAGTCAGGGAGTCTGATTCCTCCAGCTCTGTTTTTTTCCCTCAAGACTGCTTTGGCTATTCAGGGTCTTTTGTGTCTCCATACAAATTTTAAGATTTTTTTGTTCTAGTTCTGTAAAAAATGCCATTGGTAATTTGATAGGGGTTGCATTGAATCTGTAGATTACTTTGGGTGGTATAGTCATTTTCACAGTATTGATTCTTCCAGTCCAAGAACATGGTATATCTTTACATCTGTTGGTATCATCTTTAATTTATTTCATCAGTGTCTTATAGTTTTCTGCATACAGGTCTTTGGTCTCCCTAGGAAGGTTTATTCCTAGGTATTTTACTCTTTTTGTTGCAATGGTAAATGGGAGTGTTTACTTAATTTCTCTTTTGGATTTTTCATCATTAGTATATAGGAATGCAGGAGATTTCTGTGCATTAATTTTTTATCCTGCAACGTTACCAAATTCATTGATTAGCTCAAGTAGTTTTCTGGTGGCATCTTTACGATTCTCTATGTATAATATGTCATCTGCAAACAGTGACAGTTTTACTTCTTCTTTTCCAATTTGTATTCCTTTTATTTCTTTTTCTTCTCTGATTGCCACAGCTAGGACTTCCAAAACTATGTTGAATAATAGTGGTGAGAGTGGACATCCTTGTCTTGTTCCTGATCTTAGACTAAATGCTTTCAGTTTTTCACCTTTGAGAATGATGTTTGCTGTGGGTTTGTCATATATGGCCTTTATTATGTTGAGATAGGTTCCCTCTATGCCCACTTTCTGGAGAGTTTTTATCATAAATGGTGTTAAATTTTGTCAAAAGCTTTTTCTGCATCTATTGAGATGATCATATGGTTTTTATTCTTCAATTTGTTAATATAGTTTATCACATTAATTGATTTGCGTATATTGAAGAATCCTTGCATCCCTGGGATAAATCCCACTTGATCATGGTTTATGATCCTTTTAATGTGTTGTTGGATTCTGTTTGCTAGTATTTTGTGGAGGATGTTTGCATCTATATTCAGGGATATCGGTTTGTAATTTTCTTTTTTTGTAGTATCTTTGTCTGGTTTTGGTATCAGAGTGATAGTGGCCTCATAGAATGAGTTTGGGAGTGTTCCTTCCTCTGCAATTTTCTGGAAGAATTTGAGAAGGATGGGTGTTAGCTCTTCTCTAAATGTTTGCTAGAATTCACCTGTGAAGCCATCTGGTCCTGGACTTTGTTGGAAGATTTTTAATCACAGTTTCCATTTCATTACTTGTGATCGGTCTGTTCATATTTTCTGTTTCTTCCTGGTTCAGTCTTGGAAGATTATGCCTTTCTAAGAATTTGTCCATTTCTTCCAGGTTGTCCATTTTATTGGCATAGAGTTGCTTGTAGTACTCTCTTAGGATGCTTTGTATTTCCATGGTGTCTGTTGTAACTTCTCGTTTTTCATTTCTAATGTTACTGATTTGAGTCCTCTCCCTCTTTTTCTTGATGAGTCTGGCTAATGGTTTATCAATTTTGTTTATCTTCTCAGAGAACCAGCTTTTAGTTTTATTGATCTTTGCTATTTTCTTTGTTTCTATTTCATTTATTTCTGCTCTGATCTTTATGATTTCTTTCCTTCTGCTAACTTTGGGTTTTGTTTGTTCTTCTTTCTCTAGTTCCTTCAGGTGTAAGTTTAGATTGTTTATTTAAGATTTTTCTTGTTTCTTGAGGTAGGCTTGTATAGCTATAAATTTCCCTCTTAGAATTGCTTCTGCTGCACCCCATAGATTTTGTATGGTTGCGTTTTCATTGTCATTTGTCTCAAGGTATTTTTTAATTTCCTCTTTGATTTCATCATTGACCCATTGGATATTCAGTAGCATGTTGTTTAGTCTCCTGGTAATTGGTTTTTTTTTTTTCCCCGTTTCTCTTTATGTGGTTGATTTCTAGTTTTATACCACTGTGGTCAGAAAAGATGCTTGAAATTCTTTCCTCTTAAATTTGTTGAGGCTTGTTTTGTGTCCTAGTATGTGGTCTATCCTACAGCATGTTCCATGTGCACTTGAAAAGAATGTCTATTCTGGGGGGTTTTTGGATGTAATATCCTAAAAATATCAATTAAGTCTAACTGTTGTATTGTGTCATGTAGGGTCTCTGTGGCTTTATTTTCTGTCTGGAAGATCTGTCCATTGATGTCATTAGGGTGTTAACATCTCCTACTATTATTGTATTCCTGTCAATTTCTCCTTTTATGTCTGTTAGTATTTATTTTATATATTTAGATGCTTCTGTATTCCTTGCATATATGTTGAGTATATCTTCTTGTATTGATCCTTTTATCATTATATAGTTTCCTTTAGCTTTTTTTATGGCCTGTTTTAAAATCTATTTCGTCTGAGTATTGCTACCCCCTGCTTTCTTGTCATTTCCACTTAACCTACTGACATTTAAGGTAATTATTGATAAGTATGTATTTATTGCCATTGTTAACCTTGTTTTCCAGTTGGTTTTGTACTTCTTCTGTGTTCCTTTCTTGTTCTTTTTGTTTTCCCTTTTGTGTTTTCTTGGTTTCTTTTCTATTCTTAAGTTTTCTTTTTGGTTTTTGTGAATCTATTATATGTTTTTGATTTGTGGTTACCCTGGTTTTCAAGTATGTTAACCCATTACTATATCTACGTGCTTTAGGCTGGTAGTCATATAATCTCAAACACGTTATTTTAAAAATCTACATTTTCTTACTCCCCTCCCCCTCATTTTTTGATTTTGATGTCCTATTTTATATCTTCCTATTTATCCTTTTGGTGTTCATTGTAGTTACAATCACTTTCACAAAGTTGTTTTTGCGGTACGCGAACCTCTTACTGTTGTGGCCTGTCCCGTTGCGGAGCACAGGTTCCGGATGCGCAGGCTCAGCGGCCATGGCTCACGGGCCCAGCCGCTCCGCGGCATGTGGGATCTTCCCGGACTGGGGAACGAACCCGTGTCCCCTGCATCGGCAGGCGGACTCCCAACCACTGCGCCACCAGGGAAGCCCACAAAGTTTTTTTGGATATTCTTTTAATCTATGTACTGGCTATTTAAGTGATGTACAGTCCTTTTATATATGTCTTTCCTACTGTGATTTTCCCTTTCTTATAGATTCTTGCTTTTTTATTTAAAGCAGACCTTTCAATATTTCTTTTAGGATAGGTTTAGGATTGCTGTATTCTTTTAGTTTTTGCTTGTCTGAGAAATTCTTTCTCTTTCCTTCTATTCTAAATGATAATCTTACTGGGTAGAGTATGCTAGATAGTAGGTTTTTCCCTTTCACGACTTGGAATATATCTTGCCACTCCCCTCTGGCCTGCAAAGTTTCTGTAGAGAAATCAGCTGATAGCATTATAGAGGTGCCCTTGTAACTGACTCCTTGTTTCCTCTTGCTTCCTTTAGAATCCTCTGTGTTTAGCTTTTGCCATTTTAATTTTGATATGTCTTTGTGTAGGTCTGTTTAGATTCATCTTGTTTGGGACCCTCTGTGATTCCTTTACCTGGGTATGTTTCTTTCTTTGGGTTTGGGAAGTTTTCAGCTATAATTTCTTCAGATACATTTTCGATCCCCTTTTCTTTCTTCTCCTTCTGAGATCTGTTATGTGTAGATTGGCATGCTTTATATTATCCCATAACTCTCGTATGTTGCTTTCATTCTTTTTCATTTGCTGTTCTGATTGGGTGGTTTGCATTATTCTGTTTTCCACATCACTTATTCGTTCTTCTACATTATTTATTTTGCTATTTATTGCCTTTAGATAGGTTTTCATCTTGGCAATTGAATTGTCTAATTTTAATTGGTTCCTCTTTATAGTGTGTTACAGTGGTCTGCATTTCTATCAGTATTTCTTTCTTAATCCCTTCAGCATTTTTATTACCTCCTTTTTGGACTCAGGGTCTGGTAGACCGGAAAGGTCTGTTTCACTGTTCTTTTAATTGGGAATAGCTCCCCTGCTTTTTCTTACTTATATTTCTCTGAATCTATTATGAATTTAGGGAAAACAGTTATCTACTGTGGTCTTGAAGGGCTGTTCTTATGTGCAAGCACCCCCGTGTAGCTTGTGTGAGTCCAGTATTTTTGGTCGTAGGGCTCTTTTTGTTATGGGTGCCTACCACATCTTTCCTGTGTGTGCTGGCCGTTTTCCCAACAGAGGGTGTGTCTGGTGTTGTGGTGACCAGAGGCTGCACTGGATGTTGAGTGGGGCTTCCTCTTTCCTATGTGGTTGTCATAGCCCTTTGGGAGCAGGGTCTGCTCCCCAGGTGTTAAGAGTAGAAGCCCCAAGATCTGATTATAAGCTGTGGTGTGAGGTAGGTTGGGCTGGAGTGCTCCATCTGGGAAAGGAGCCACTGTGTATTCCTCCCCAGGAGCTGTCCACCAGGACCCGCACTCTCTGATGTCATTTGTCACTCACTGTGTGTGCTCACAAAGTACACTGTTGTTGGCACTACCCTCAGCTCTGCCTCCACGTGTGGGCAACCTACTGGTGTTTTGTGTGCTCCTAGAACTCAGTGGCTGACCTGTGCCCACTGTGAGCAAGCCGAGAATGAGGCTGCTATGGCGGGGCCATGCCCCTCTCTCATGTGTGTGTTAACAATTGGGCTCCCATGACGGACCCAGGCTCCATCCTGCACACTCCCACTTGTGGCCCTGAGCACATTCCAGGCCCTTCAGGCTGTCTCCAAAGAGTCCTCTCCCCCAGTCTGTCAGCTGAAATCCAAGTTTCAGCAGCGACTTGCTGTGCACACCAAGCAGGTGCTTCTCTCCTGCTGGGAAATGCAGCAAGATAGCAAGGACCCTCTGCACTGGTCTCTGCTGGTTTCTGTCCTGCTTGCCACAAGTTAGGTGTTGCACTATCCTCCAAGTCTCAGGCTATCTTTCCTAGCTGACCTCTCAGCTGGTGGAGGAGGATCCCAGGGTGAGGAAACCTTTCATAGCTCCCTCCCAAGGGCACAGGTCTCATCCTACCCAGTTACGTGGTGTATTTCTTGCTGCTTTGGTTGTATGAGATCTGCCAGAATCCAGTAGGCATTCTGAGAATTATTCCACATGTAGGTGTATTTTTGATGTATTTGTATGAAGGAGTGAGCTCCATATCCTTTTATTCCGCCATCTTGATCTCATTCCCCCAAGTTTTTATTTAGCTTTTAAATGCTTAAATTTTAGATGGTCAAAACTATAGAAAGAGATAGTCACAGTACTGCTTCCATCCCATCTCTTTCCTCCCCCTATTGGTAACCATTTTTATTTGGGTTTACTCTTCCTTTTTGAATTTTATGCAAATACATGTATTGTACATTCATATTTCCCACTTTTGTGTGTGTGTGTGTGGTACGCGGGCCTGTCACTGCTGTGGCCTCTCCTGTTGCGGAGCACAGGCTTCAGACGCGCACGCTCAGTGGCCATGGCGCATGGGCCCAGCCGCTCTGCGGCATGTGGGATCTTCCCAGACCGGGGCACAAACCCACATCCCCTGCATCGGCAGGCGGACTCTCAACCACTGCGCCACCAGGGAAGCCCTTCCCACTCTAATTGACACTAAGGTAGTTAAGTGTAGCATAAACAATGTTCTGCATGTTGCTTTTCCACTTACTGTATCCTGACTGATCACTGTGTATCAGTATGTGGAAATAATCTTCATTTTTTGGTGACTATTAGTACTTCCTGTGTGGATGTCCCCAAGTACTAGTTTACTCAGCTAGTCCCCTATGAGTTGACATTTGGGTGTTTCCAATCTTTTGTATATATCACTCCAAATTTTTGCCAGTGTTACTTTTGGGAAAGAGCCTAGAAGTAGAATTGTGAATTAGAGGATAAATGCACATATAATTCTGGTAAATACTACCAACAACTACTCTTCTATACAAGTTTTAAGCTTCTCAACCTTTTCATTCCATTACCATATATGTTATTTCCCCATACCCTGAATAGTACATATGTTTTAGAGTTTTTCCAATAAAAGTTAAAATACAGTATGTTTTTTTATATGCTAAATTCTTTTTATATGTTAAATGGTCACTGAGGGATTTCCTGGTGGCACAGTGGTTAAGAATCCACCTGCCAATGCAGAGGACACAGGTTTGAGCCCTGGTCCAGGAAGATCCCACACACTGCAGAGCAACTAAGCCCATGCACCGCAACTACTGAGCCTGCGCTCTAGAGCCTGTGAGCCACAATTACTGAGCCCACACACCACAACTACTGAAGCCCGTGTGCCTAGAGCCTTTGCTCTGCAACAAGAGAAGCCAAACAATGAGAAGCCTGCACACCGCAACGAAGGGTAGCCCCCACTCGCCGCGACTACAGAAAGCCCATGCACAGCAACGAAGACCCAACACAGCCAAAAAGGTTATAAACAAACCAAAAAAAAGTCACTTACATTCCTTTTACTAATGAAGTGTTTGTTAATAATTTTGGAATTTTCTCAATGTGTCATGTTTTTGGTAATTGTGGGGGGGTTTTGCCATGTAAACATTACATAGTTAAAATTATCAATATTTAGCTTTGTTACAGCTAGATTTTAAGTAAGTCACATAGTATAGTTTTCCCTCACTGAGGTTACGATGGAGTCTTTCAGTACTCATGTGGCTTCACTTTTACATTTAGATTTTCTGATCTGTTTGGAATGTACCCATATGGCTATTTTTAGTTATCTCAATAAGAGCCCATCTCCTCCCCATAGTTATGAAATGCTATTTACTGTATTCTAAACCTTCCATACACCTTGGGTATTTTTTATTCTGTTCCATTGGTCTGTTTATTCATGTGCCAACATCACAGCTTTAATTACAGAGGTTTTACAATGTGTTCAATATTTAGTAATAGTTATCCTACATATTGGCTGTTTTTTTATGTTAATTTTAAACCCCACCAAACTTTACCCTAGTACTTTTACCAAATTCTCTTATTAAGTGTAGTAGTTTTGGATTTCTTCTCTACGCATTTAATTTGCTTTCTCTTTTCTAATTGCAGTGGCAAATAGCTCCAATACAACATAGTTATGGAAATCACAGGCATCTTTCTTGCTCTTACTTCTGATTTTAGGGGGAGTAATACCCTCTGAAATAAACAATTCCCCTAAAAGCCTGACTTTTCTGACATACATCTGGACATCTGCTACATGATAGGTTTTTATTCAGCACAATAGATGGATTTCATATTTTACTTTACAGTTATTGTTTTTACAAGCCATCTGATCCATGGCAAACCCACTTACTGGTACTATATAAATATGTGTATTCTCAAGTTTCGATTTAGTTCTAATTTATTCATAAATATATTTAAATCTAGAGAAAAATATTTGTGATTAGATTATTAGGGCATGTTAATTCGTGGTATATACATTACTTAAGCTGTGAATAGATCAATCTCTGTAACAACCTTGAAACACAGGTATGAATTTGCATTTTATGCAAAAATTCACGTTTTATTTTTATTCTTACATTGGTGGGAGCTGATGTCAGAACTGGAAGGCAAGCAATAACTTTTGTTTCTACCTCTTAGCTGAACAAGACACACAATGTGGCATTTTCATTAGGTAAGACTTGTTTCTTTACATTTCACACTAGAATACATTACCCTTTTCTTGAATAAAATGACCCGGTTACTAAGGAAACCATCTTTGGAGGGAGTGTTTGTTTAATAAGCATATTTTATTTAAATAAATCCTCCAACAGGAAATGGAGAATTCACTGCCTTTACTTAGACTGTGTAAGTAGTTATATGTGAAATTTATCTGTGCAGCTCACCAACATGTCCTCATTGGAAACAAACATCGATATTTCCACATCACAGTTCCCAAAAAGACTAAAGTCTCAGAATTCTGTATCTCCTTTGGCTTGCTTCTCTCTTGATTCCACCCAGGCTTTATTAATGGTTCGCTTCATATCATCATCTCCATCTTCATAAATTTTCTTTAGAACATTCATTAATCCCTCACTAGGATCTGTTTCAGTGTCGTAGGAGGGCTTTCTGTTAAAAAGAAAACACACGCAATCAATAATGGAGGAATATATATAATGTACATGAAACATATAATAGTAATAATAATATATAGAATGTAGAAATATATATAAATAATCCCATTTACTAACAAATTTTATAGGTATGATTACTAAGTATGAAAAGAGACAAATTAGTATGTAGGAAGTACAAGAGTGGGGGTAAGAGGAAGACAGAGTATCCAAACATACTCTGACAATCAAAACGTACAGATTCATCTTAAACAATATATAACCACACTTAGTGCATCAAAGAATGGGCATCAAAAATGGTTAAGGGGGACTCCCCTCGTGGCTCAGTGGTTAAGAATCCACCTACCAATGCAGGGGACATGGGTTTGAGCCCTGGTCCAGGAAGATCCCACACGCAGCTAAGCCTGGGCGCCACAACTACTGAGCCTGTGCTCTAGAGCCCACGAGCCACAACTACTGAGCCCACATGCCACAACTACTGAAGCCCGTGCATCCTAGAGCCCATGCTCCACAACAAGAGAAGCCACTGCAGTGAGAAGCCCACGCACTGCAACATAGAGCAGCCCCCACTCGGCGCACTAGAGAAAGCCCAGGTGCAGCAACAAAGACCCAACACAGCCAAAAATTAATTAATTTTTAAAACAACGGTAAGGGGTTATCTTGGGACTATGGGATTTTAGGTTAATTTTTAGCAGGAAAAGTAAAGAAATAAGCTTTTACTTTTCTAAACTTTTAATTTTCTTAAAAGCATGTTTCCTCATATAATATGAAAAACAATTTCATTGACAAAAAACAAACATATGTTATATATGGACACATACTGAAGCTCATATTTTTTAATTAGAAAAGCCTTCTCTTAAACCTGAGATACCTGAGTTTTGGACCTGGTGGTATAAAAGCACAGCCCTCAATGTAGTCAACACTTCTAGTTCAGTCAGTGTGCAAACTGGGCTCATTAACTTTATACTTAATTTTTCACTTAGCTCATTTATTAAGTGCCAGATTCTGTACTGGACCCTGGGGATACAGTAACAGTAAAACAGGTTCCTATACTCAGGTAATCCATTCTAGATTTAAAAGCAATTCCACAGGTAATGCCTAACACCTTAGCCAACCACATCCTAAATGCACACTGGCTATGGGAGGGAGGAGTGAGAGAAATGTGGATGGCTAATTGACTCAACGTAGTACATTACTACTGCAGGAAAGCAGAGGAATGTTTTACCTAGGATGGAAGTATCTTTGAATAAACATTTTTCAGAATAGCCATTATTAAGGAGGATAAAAATATTCTCTTTTTCACTCTATACCAGTGATAGTGAAATTCTAACTATATATCAGAAACTTCTGTGGAATTAAAAAACCATATATGGGTATCTGGGCTACTATGGAACTACTGAAATGGAATCTCTCAGAATGAGCACAGCACCTATATAGCAGCACCACTGGCCCAGGGTTAAGAACCAGCACAAAAGAACCAACCACAAGTACAAAGATCTCCTTAAAAAGCAACTTGCTAGATACATGCCCTCTTCGGGTGCCCTCTGACAAGTGAAAGCAGATATAACTAACTGGGTTAATCAGAGGACATTAGAAGGTAAATGGTCAAATTGCAGACTATACACCTCCATTATTGATGAACATCTACAACCCTAGCACAGAATACATTATAATTCTTAAATAAATGAAAGCAGACTCACTCTTTCTCTTTGCATTCTTTTTCAACCTGAGTCAGGTAGTCCCACCGTGTGTTTTCTGCTTTCTTTCTACATAAGATAAGAACTGTATCTGTCTTGATCTGGAAGAAAAGTGGAAAACAGGTACAACTTAGAACACATGGAGATAGGCATAAATATTTAGAAAATAATTATTTACTCAATTACTCGAGTTACTGTTACGTACAGTAACAGTTTTAGGTGCTAGTAATACTTTTATGAATAGGCTGGAAAATCATACACAAACTAATTCCCTCAAATACTAGATGCTATCAAGACAAAGAGGATGTTAATGAGTATTGGGGAAGGAACTTCACTAGGAAAGCCTCTCTGGGGTGAAATGTGAGCTGTGGCCCAAGCTCCAGGAAAGAGGGCCTTCCAGACAGTTGACACAGGAAGAGATAATTCTGGTGTCTTTGAAAACAAGGAGGAGGAATGGCTGGATTTTGATGACTGAAGGAGAGAATAAAACAGTAAGAGGGGTCAGAGACAGGCAGAAAATCATGTAAGGCAGTATTGGTTAGGGAGTTTGCAAGGTGAGCAGAAACAGCAAGAATATACAGCCCTTTCAACAATGATCCACATAACTCTAGGACTCTTGAGTAATACTTCAACATGTGATTAGCGGACAAAGAAGGGAGCAGGGAGTCACAAGTTAATCATTAAATTATATTCTAATATTACCTTTAAGCTGCTACATAACTCTATGTAAACACAGACAGCAGAATGGCACATCTGTGTACCAGGGGCATTAAACTTCATTTATTTAAATTAGGTAGGAACAGAAGGATTATCTGAATTAGTGAAAAATGAATAATGTTGTTTCAAAGACAATTTCAATTTTGTAAAACAAATTATTATTCCCATTGTACAAATGAGAAAGCTGAGGTATAAAGTGATTAAGTGAGCTGCCAAAGGTGACAATTAATATGTGATAAAACTGGCATTAAAACTCAAGTTTGGGCTTCCCTGGTGGTGCAGTAGTTGAGAATCTGCCTGCCGATGCAGGGGACACGGGTTCGAGCCCTGGTCTAGGAAGATCCCACATCCCGCGGAGCAACTAGCCCCGTGAGCCACAATTACTGAGCCTGTGCGTCTGGAGCCTGTGCTCCGCAACAAGAGAGGCCGCGATAGCGAGAGGCCGGCGCACTGCGATGAGGAGTGGCCCCCGCTTGCCGCAACTAGAGAAAGCCCTCGCACAGAAATGAAGAGCCAACACAGCCATGAATAAATAAATAAATAAAAGTTAAAAAAAAAAAAACCTCAAGTCTCATTCTTAACCACTTTCAGTTTATTCAACACCCTCCTGATTCTAATGCAATATTCTTATAATCTATTTTTCTAGAGCAGGAGCTGGCAAACTTTTTCTGTAAAGAGCTAGATAATTAGTATTTTAGGCTTTGTGGGCCACACGGTCTGTTGTAGCTACTTAACTCTGCCACTGAAACACAAAAGTAGCCAGACAACACATACACAAATGAGCACTGATATGTTCAAATAAAACTTTATTTACAAAACAGGCAACAGGATAAATTAATTCTAGTTCATCTTAATTCTAAACTGGCCAGGTAATTTCATGAGGTTTCACAATATTATGAAAAAAATATTATGACAATTATGACAATATTACAACAAAAAAGTAAACCTACCTTTTTTGAACTGCCTTCCACAGAGATGGGTTTCAAGAGATTGTTCACAATCATGGAGTAACTCTTCCCATTTAGATTCTTTACCAAAAGATCAAATGACCTACAACACAATAGTGAACACTTTATCTTTCTGGTTCTGTGAAAGGTGCTCTTCAGTCGTTGTGGAAATAAAGCCAGTTTTACTTTAGGATGTGCACCTGGCCATCCCAGATGATAAGACTCAACCTTTAAAGCAGATGTAAAGGATAATTTTAAATTTAAGCAGAATTTTAGAAGCTGAAAAGAACCCATAATAAGGCACTGTCTTTCCCATTATGAGAACTCACCTCTCTGTGAAATGCACCTGCACATTCTCAGCGGGGACTTGATGAACTCCAGTTAAGGTAATGTAGATTTTCACAAACTTATCTGACTGATCCCATCCTGGTTAACAACAACAAAAAATGGACCATGAATAAAGTCTGATACTATCTCTGGAATAGCAAATGCACACAGCTCAAAATAAAACTCACTAAGATAAAAATCTAGTAATAGAAACATGAAAGAAAGAAAGATATAAGAAACTTTTTAGATGGAAAAATTGAGCTTCAAAGCAGTTAAGTAATCTACCCAAAGTTAGGCATCTAGCTAGTGAAACAGCCTGGATTCAAATCCAGGTTTACTGAACACAAAGCCCATGTTCTTTTTATTCCTTAGAGTAAGCAATATGATCGTTAAATACTTCCTTAATTGTAGCTCATTTCCCCTTTTTATGGATATAATTTTGTCCTATTCCTAAATATTGATAATCTCCACCAAGCTGGATGGCTAAACATCAGCTTGTCTAATCAGTATTAGCTAATTCCATAATCATTTCTACTTCTCTAAGCAGTTCAACAAATGCAAACCTAGCTTCCTCAATTCCTTTCCCTGATAAAGCAGAATATAAATTTAGAGTGAAATTCATCCAAATCTGCCAATTTAATTAACCTACCAATATCTAGAACTTATTTCATTTTTTTATTATCAAGCTAGTCTCTAACCTATATGAATTCTGCTAACAGAAAATACACAAATGTCACATAAAAAGCACATCATATAATAAAATATATATTTATCTAGTTATTGTACTATATGACTTTTTCTTACTTAGTCCTATAGAAATCTAGTGTTAATAATAAAAAAAAAAAGATGTTCTAGAGGGTTCTGTACTTCATTTAGTTACTTACCATCCGTTCAACCCATCCTCCACAATGATAACTATTTCTCCCTAAACACAAATTTAGGTTCCTAGTTACTATGCCAGAATCCTACCACTTTCAGACCAGTTTCCTATCGTCAACGAAGTACACAGCGTATCTCCTATAGTACTGCAGTACATCACTTAAACACAACACACACACTGCTTTTTGCTATGACGATACCCAAAACGCATGATGCGTTTCACGTCTCTACTCATGTGCTTTGCTCATGCAATTCCCTTCTTTTCTTCATACTTGACGAACTCACCTTTTAAACTCAAATGTCTCTTCTAATTCTCCCTGACTGTTCCTCCCCTCCAGCAGAATTACTTTATCAGCTATATTCTCATAATACTTCATAAATCTCTATTCAGTTAATGAAATATTAAGTACTTACTGTGTGCTAGATATTGTGAGCACAAAGGAAAATAAGACTGTCCCTGCCTTCGTGAGAGCTCATTACTCAGACTTCAAGTTGCATTGCTTCCAAAATAAAAAAAGTCTATAATCAATTTAGGGAAAATGGTATTATGACATTGTTATGGCATTAATTGTACGTCTATGTCCCAACCACACCATGAGCAGGGATTGGGTCTTGCTCACTGTTGTGTATCCACAAGTCCAAGTACAATAAAGGCACATACTAGGTGCTCAAAAATGTTGTTTGAATATAACTGGATTCTCTTCCTCAGTTAATATCGGTGATTGTTTGGCAAACAGAAATGCAAAAACAGGAAGAAAAACAAAACAAAAAGCTGTGTCCATATATACTGAATATATTTCAGAATAGGTTCCTTCTTGCTGCTACTCACCATTGTACTAATCATCTTGCTCTCTTATTAATTAATTAGCTTTTAGAATGCAGCATTTTCTTTTTAATATCTTAAAAAGCATCTTATTAAATAAGAACTAATGGGTCTTCTCTTTAAAATCACCAAAAACAAACACTCAAGACTATTAAAAAATTGATCTTGTTAGTGGGTCACTACTAAGGAATACATTGCTCAGAGGCAGAAATAACTGTATAGAGCTGTATGTAGGGGCGAGTCATACCATAATTACTGATTTTCACTGTATATCCTGTTGTAATAGGAGCAACCACAGCGGCTGGCTTTTCGTTTTCCAGAAGTTCTGCTTTCCTCTGTGATTTCTGCTGCATCTTATTCTTGATTTCTGTCTCAATCCTGGATTTTTCAGCTGTCAGGGCATCACGTACTCTTTTTCTAGTGGCTTTTTCCAGCAGCACCTTCACCTCTTCTAGATCTTTCTGTAGCTGTGTTAAAATAAAAGATAAGTTAGCTATGATAAATAAGACAATAGTTTGATATTGTGCATATCGGTCATTTCAATTTACTGAATAAGAGCTAAGAATAGGAGGTTCATTTAAATTTCCCAGGGTTGGGTAGCAACAAGGATTCTTTCCTCCAGCCTACTGAATTGTAAATAACTCAAGATTCCTTTCTTTTAAAAAGGAAAACTTAATCTTGAAGTAACAATAGGTAATCAAGCCAAATTTTTCCAGTTTGGTAGACTGTTATCTATCTTTGTTTTAAAACATTTTATTTACAAGATACGAGTGTGATTTATAAACATTTTCTGATTATAACATGAAGAAATCCAACAAAAGGGAATCGTGAATTTCCTTGTAACATCCAGTCCTAGTCAAGAGATATTAGGAATTTTTTAAATATTGAAATAAAAGAGATGAGTGAGTACATGGTAAGTGTGGTGAAATGCTACAGCAACTTGACTGAGGTAATACTCTACTTTCCGTCAGTGATGCGTCCTCACTGATCTTCCTACCCCTAGTAATACACATAAGAAAGTTTAAATTTTTAAGACAAAAGATAAAAAAATAAAGACATATTTCTTCTTCTAAGAAGTTAGACAACTTCTTAATTCTAAAGCTCCTGGTTAATTTTACTGTCAAAAGTCTGGGACTTGGTTGCACAGTAGAGAATGAAAACCTGGATAAACAATCCAACGTGCAATGCACTCCTGGATCACTGAAAAAGCCACCTGTTTTTTTCTTCTCACGCCAATACACTGCCTACCCAAGTCTATTTCTATTACTTTCTAGAGACAGAGTCAACATTGTGTTAATTTAAGAGTTAAAGACACTGTTAGAAAATTAATGGGCTTAAAAACTTTTTTCCAGTTACCCTCTGACTTACTGCAAATGCATGAGATCTTTATAAACAAGGGATTCATTTCTCTTAAAATGATTTTACATTCTGGCTTGATACTAGCTAGCAATCTGACAGGAAGGCTTTGACATTATAGCCTGAGATCATGTAAGGCTCAATATAAAAATCCTTAAATGCTTGGTAACTTAGTATAATATCCAAAGTACAGCTCGAAAGTCTTTAGATTTCTTGAGTCTTAGAAAATGCAAACCAGAAAAACAAATGCTTTTCTTTTATCCCAAGTCTTTTATCTCATTTAACTCAGATGCCCTTGTTTCACCTATCTGTAACTGCTAACTTGGTATAAAAAGTCCAACTGTGCCCAGTCTCCTGCCCAAATTCTATCCCCACCTCCCAAAACTCATATTACTAAGAAAAAAAATTGCAAACTCATCTTTAAAGCATAGAACCAAGATGCTTTTAGTGCAAAGCAATCTTTTTTGTTATAGTAGCTTTCAAAATTCACATTCATTCTAATAACAAGATGAAAAAAAAATTAAAATGTTAAATGAGTATATTTTGTTTCCAGAGTAAGGATTTAGTTAAAAAAAAAAAAAGTAAACGTATAGAGTCTAAACAAAAGGTTTTACTTCTTGACTGGAATAGGAATCCTTTTTCTAGGAGACTCAGAAGAGAACTCTGAGAATTAAGCAAGAGATCCCCAGGCCCTCTTTACAGCCAGTTTGGCTCTACAGTACTACAAAAATAAGATATCCACTGTTAAGTCTGAAGCAATTTACAGCAGGCCTGTTTAAGGTAATTCCTCAGTTCTTCTCTGTTATTTGCAGATCTGAAACCAGTAAAATTGATCCCTTTGGTGCTTTTCCTGTACACATATTTAAGATGCCTTAGATACAGCATTTCTTACCTAATTTATCTAGGCATTCACTTGTTTTCCTTATGCAAAATCACACCTCCCTTTTATCCCTATCCATAAACACATTAAAGCTTTCTCTTCTAATCTATTTCCAAATTCTTCACTAGGAAGCAATAAAACCAAAGTGCCTCAAAATAGGCAAAGACCTTGTACAGACATTTCTCCAAAGACAGACAAATGGCCCTCAAGCGCATGAAAAGATGCTCAACGTCATCAGGCATTAAGGAAATGCACATTAAATCCACAATGATACACCACTTCACATCCACTAGGATGACGAACAACAACAAACTCCAGCAAATAACAAGTGTTGACGAGGATGTGCAGAAATCGGAAGCTTCATACACTGCTTGTGGGAATGTAAAGATGCACTTTGGAAAGGAGTTTAGCAGTTTCTCGAAGTTAGTTACCATATGACCCTGCAATTCCACTCCTAGATAGATACACAGAGATTTGAAAACGTATATCCACATAAAAAGCTGTACACAAGTATTCATAGCAACACTGTTCATAATAGCCAAAAAGTGGAAATCATCCAAATGTCTATCAATTTATGAATAAACAAAATGTGGTATATCCATAAAAAAGATTATTCTGCCATAAAAAGAAATACATGTTTCACCATGCATAAACTTGAAAACATTATGCTAAGTAAAAGAAGCCAAAAAGTATAAGGCCACACATTGTAAATCTCCATTTGTATGAAATGCTCAGAATAGGCAAATCCATAGAGACATAAAGTAGACTGGTGGCTGCTGAATGGGAAGGAGTAATGGGAAGTGACTGCTTAATGGCCACTTAATGGGTTTCTTTTGGGGTTGATGAAAATACTCTCAAATTATATAGTGGTGATGATTGCAAAAACACTATGAATATACTAAAAAGCATTGCACCATACACTTTAAAATGGTTAAAAACTGAGTTTCATCTCAAACAAAAAAAAGTGTCCCTAAATGTATACACCGCAATTAGAAAGCCCCTTACTTTAAAGAGGATTAATACTGAACACGCCAAATGTAAGACTGTAAAGTCACTTCAGAGATTCTTTCCTCAGGGCACATGGTACCACAAGGCCAATCTTTAACACCTAACAAACTTGTGTCAAGTTATCCAGAATAACACACATAGTTTTTCTTCATTTAAAGCAAATTCTCAGACTTAAAAAGTCAAATGTGAAATTTCCCACTCTTGTTCATATTAAGCAAAAAGATTTCCAGAGAACAAGTCTAGTCAATGGATACCCAACACTTTACTGTGAATAACAGTACTGTCATCTTAAGTCAAAAAAAGAGCAATCCAAGTTTATTATTCCCATGCTGTACCTGTGCAAACTAAGTCTCCAAAAAAGTTAAGCTGCCTCTGTTTAAAGAGCTTAAAAGAGAAAAAGCTATTTCCCACCACTAGTTACAACTAACTTTACAATTTATTTTTAAAAACGCCTATAGCAGATTGTTTTGTCAAGCACTATTTTGAACATTTAGAACTATTACTTGGTCTTTACAACCCTATGAAAAGGATACTGTGACCCAGAGAACCACCATAACTTGCCCAAAGTCTGTGTAGAGAAAAGATGACTAAGAGAATTTAAGTGCTGGGACCGAAGACTTCTCACCTTCCAACTGCCCTCTACCATGGAACGACACTCAGTTTTTGTAATCAGCTTTAATTTAACAACGCTTCACGTCCTCAGGCCAGTGTAACGCGGGCGGAAAGGGCCTGAGGATAACGTGAAGGTGACCAGCCCTCAGGTCCACCATCGGACCTACCTGCCGCCGGGAACCACGACACATACCCCCGCTCACCTACACCGCCGACCAAGGCTGAGCCGGGGGCATCGGTCGTCAACTTTCCGGGGAAAGCGAAGGCCCCGAGGCCCGCAGTGGCCGGGTCGGCAACGGGGCGCCTGCAGCTGGGCGGGTGGCAGGCCAAGGGGAAGCGCGGGAACCCGAGTACGCAGGAAGGCGGTCCGACAGGCAGGTGTCGCGTGCGGCCGCTAGGCAGGCAGCTCCGCACGGGAAACGGCGGTGGGGCGGGAGATGGAGCGGAAAGCTCCAGGAAGGGCGAGCGAGGAAGATGAAGGCCGGACCCCTTACCTCCTCCACAGCTGAAGCCATGCTCGGGCTGCGTGAGGGAAGGCCCCAGCTGCAGCGGCGCAGGGGCGAGAACAGCAAACGCCGCACTGACCGCGCTCACCCCGAGCGCAGACAGCACCGGCACCTTTCACAGTGGCCGCGGCCTGAGGGCACACCCGACCCTGCGAGAGATCTCGGCCCGCCTCCCGCACGCGGCGCCTCTAGAACCTTCGCGAGTCCTTCGAGGCCGCCCCCCGAGCCCAAGCACCGCCTGCAGAGCTCGGCCCCGCCCCGCCCGGCCTGGCCCCGCCCCGCCCACCTCGCCTCTTAGCAAAGCTCAACTCTCGCGATTAAACCGGAAGTTCGAGAAGAGAAACGCCTCTACCTCCACGCCGGGGCAACTGTACGTAATATACTTTGACCCCGTAGGTCCCGGCTGCGCAGTCGCAGCTCAGAACCGCTGCTTTCCCGTACCATAACCCAACCCCGGAAATTACGCACTGATCTTCGGGTGTCCAAGCCGGAAGTTGACTAGAGAGTCGGCTGTTTCCGTGCTCTCTAGGACCCAGTGCCATCGAGGCGGCCATCTTGTGTAAGGTTAATCTGTGAAGTGCGAGAAAAGGACAAAAAGGGGGAGATAAAGGAAGCCTGTTTATGCTAAGACGGGACAGAATGAGAACGTTATGTGTGCTGGGTCCTGAAGGGAACAGTTTTATTTTCAGTGACTGCTGGCGCTCTGGAGACGTCATGATTTAGGCTGTACGACGTGGTGACGTCATCATGGATTGCGGGAGGAGGTGGGGTTGCGTTGGCTATGTGACGGGACCCAGTAGCCCCGCGGGGAAGTAAGCGTGCTAATGTAGCGGGTACCTCCGTGTGTCACCGCATTTCGGGTCCCGGTTTCCCCTCCTAGACTGTTGAAGGCCTTCCCTAGTACCTTCACCGACCATTCTGCGAGTCTCTAGTTGTCACCCAGGTTTAGATTCGGTTTAAGTGAGTCTATTCGCCAAAGAAAATGGGCTGAGCTTTCCTGGGGCTGCCTTCTCCTGTTCTGGCTCCCGCAATCCCGCTATGTAAGGCCCTATGTAAGTTTTCAGACTGTTTTAGCCTCTGGCCGACTGAAAATGTTTGCAGCCCCGTTGAGAGCATAAACAGTAACCCCGGAGAAGTCAAATAGCCCCCACTCAGCTTAATATATCGCCGGAGGTAGCGATTAGAATCAGCACGTCAGAGGAGGAAAAAAGGACTAGAAAAAGGCAGGCTGACCATTATGGTAGTAAAGAATCTGAAGTACCGCACAAAAACAAATTACAGCTACGTACAACGTGCATGAATCTCAAACGTGACGTTAAGGGGAAAGAAGCCAGACAGAGAAGTTCTTCTCTAAAACTGCGAGACATTCAAAATCGGGTTAGTCTTTCCTTAAGTGGGGAGGACAATGACAGAAAGGAGCCGCAAGGGGACTTTTGAGGTTCAAGTAACGTTCTGTTTTCTTTCTTTGGATGCTGGTTACAGATGTGTTCACTTTGTAGAAATTTCATTGAGCTGTAATTTGTGTAGTTTCTTTTGTATGTTATAGTTAACTAAAAGTTAACTAAAAGTAGGCCCAGGAGGGAATTTTCCAGAGATGATAGAAGTGTTACACTGATACATGCAGTTGTCAGAATTCACAGAACGGGTACTTTCTGGTGGTCCAGTGATAAAGAATCTGCCTTCCAATGCAGGGGATGCAGGTTTGATCCCTGCTTGGGGAACTAAGATCCCACATGCTGTGGGGCAACTGAGCCCGCGGGCCTCAGCTAGAGCCCGGTGCTGCAAACTACAGAGGCCACACCACAACTAGAGAGAGAAAGTCCATCCGCATGCCACAGCTAGAGAGAAACCCTCACACCACAACGAAGAGCCTGCGCTGCAATGAAATCTCCCACATGCCACAACTAAGACCAGAAAAATAAAAAAGATTAAAAAAAGAGGCCAAGAAAATATTTTTTTAAATGTATGCTGTCTGTAAATAAAAAAAAAAAGAATTCATAGAATGAACTCCTAAGATCTGTGCATTTTGTTTAGTTATACCTCAAGTTTTTAAAAAAGTGTCTAGGGAGTTCCCTGGTGGTCCAGTAGTTAGGACTCCCTGCGCTTTCACTGCCAAGGCCAGGGTTCAATCGCTGGTCAGGGAACTAAGATCCCACAAGCAGCACAGCACAGCCAAAATAATAATAATAAAATACTCCCCTTAAAAAAAGAGTGCCTAACTGGAAGCCTGGAATTATTTAGGTACTTAATTAAATAGGAACAAATATCCTAGTCCACTGTGTGAGAACTTGACCTAATGCAGTGATTTTTAAATTTGCTTGATTATGCACCTTGGGCAACTTATCCGCCAGATATCCTAAAGCCACAGGTTTTAAGTACCACCTGTTACCAGTGACTCCCAAATCTATACCTTCAGTTCCACCATATCTCTGAGCTCCAGACTCTGCCTTTGCTTCGATGTCTGATAAGACATCAAATTCAGCTTGTCTGAAAAACAAAAACAACCAAAAAAACCTCCTGATTTCTCATCCTCACACACCAAATCAGTTCTTCCAGTTATTCTCCAGCTCTGTGAATGGTCACCTCATTTTCTTAATTGCTCAGGCCAAGCATACTTGAGCTCTCAAGTCATACTTGAGCCTTCAATTTCAGGTCCTACATCCCATTCTCTGGCAAGTCTTGCTGGTTTTATCTTCAAATACATAATGAGAATAAAATCACTTCTCTCACCTAATCTGTGACAAAGGAGGCAAGAATATACAATGGAGAAAAGACAGCCTCTTCAATAAGTGGTGCTGGGAAAACTGGAAAGCTACATGTAAAAGAATGAAATTAGAACACTCCCTAACACCATACACAAAAACTCCAAATGGATTAGAGACCTAAATGTAAGGCCAGACACTATAAAACTCTTAGAGGAAAACGTAGGCAGAACACTCTTTGACATAAATCGCAGCAAGATCTTTTTCCATCCACCTCAGAGAGTAATGGAAATAAAAACAAAAATAAACAAATGGGACCCAATTAAACTTAAAAGCTTTTGCACAGCAAAGGAAACCATAAACAAGACAAAAAGACAATCCTCAGAATGGGAGAAAACATTTGCAAACAAAGCAACTGACAAAGGATTAATCTCCAAAATATACAAACAGCTCATGCAGCTCAATATCAAAAAACAAACAACCCAATCAAAAACTGGGTGGAAGACCTAAATAGACATTTCTCCAAAGAAGACATACAGACTGCCAAAAAACACAGATGCTCAACATCACTAATTATTAGAGAAATGCAAATCAATACTACAATGAGGTATCACCTCACACGGGTCAGAATGGCCATCATCAAAAAATCTACAAATGGGACTTCCCTGGTGGTACAGTGGTTAAGAATCCGCCTGCCAATGTAGGGGACATAGGTTCGAGCCCTAGTCCGGGAAGATCCCACATGCCACGGAGCAACTAAGCCCGTGTGCCACAACTACTGAGCCTGCGCTCTAGAGCCCGCAAGCCACAACTACTGAAGCCCACGTGCCACAACTACTGAAGCCCACGAGCCTAGAGCCTGTGCTCCGCAACAAGAGAAGCCACTGCAATGAGAAGCCTGTGCACTGCAATGAAGAGTAGCCCCTGCTCACCACAACTAGAGAAAGCCCATGCGCAGCAATGAAGACCCAAAGCAGCCAAAAGTAAATAAACAAAATAAATTGTTTAAAAAAGATGTTTAAAAAAAATCTACAAGCAATAAATGCTGGAGAGGGTGTGGAGAAAAGGGAACCCTCTTGTACTGTTGGTGGGAATGTAAACTGATACAACCACTACGGAGAACAATATGGAGGTTCCTTAAAAAACTAAAAATAGCAACTACCATATGACCCAGCAATCCCACTACTGGGCATATACCCTGAGAAAACCATAATTTAAAAAGACACATGCACCCCAATGTTCACTGCAGCACTATTTACAATAGCCAGGACATGGAAGCAACCTAAATGTCCATCAACAGAGGAATGGATAAAGATGTGGTACATATATACAATGGAATATTGCTCAGCCATTAAAAGGAATGAAATTGGGGAATTTGTAGAGATGTGGATGGACTTAGAGACTGTCATACAGAGTGAAGTAAGTCAGAAAAATAAGTATCATATACTAATTTACATATGTGGAAAAATGGTATAGATGATCTTATTTGCAAAGCAGAAATAGAGACACATGTAGAGAACAAACGTATGCATACCAATGGAGAAGGGGGGGTGGGATGAATTGGGAGATGGGGATTGACATATATACACTATTGATACTATGTATAAAGTAGATAACTAATGAGAACCTACTGTAGAGCACAGGGAACTCTACTAAGTGCTTTGCGGTGACCTAAATGGGAAGGAAATCCAAAAAAGAAGGCATATATATATACGTATAGTTGATTCACTTTGCTGTACAGTAGAAACTAACACAACATTGTAAAGCAACTATACTCCAGTTAAAAAATTAAAAAAAGATAAACTTCTCCCTTTCTACATCATACTACTAAGAAAGGTGGTTGCTACTCTGGACAAATTCTTTCTTAATTTCTAGTGAGTACAAAAGTGAAATTAAGTTTAAAAACACTGAAAACATTTAAAAGATATCAGACTCAAAATTTTAATTACCTCATTAAATGATTAAATTTAAAAATAAATAAATAAATAAAACCACTTCTCACAATCTCCACTGCTACCACCTGAGACCAAGACATCATTATTTTGTCTGGATTTTTAGCCTCTTAGCTGGTTTCTCTGCTTCCCCACTGTGCCTTTACGGTTAGTTTTCCACAGGGTAGCCACAGTAATCTTTTCAAATGATTATATCCCTTTGCTTAAAAACCTCCAATAACTTCCTGTTAGGCTTAGAATAAAGCCCAAACTCCTTACATAACCTGGAATGTTTTGCATGATCTTATATCTCACCTTTATGAGTTCCTTTATCTCACGGAACTCATCTCTCACCAGTTTCCCCTCTCCCTGGTTTAAACAGTGGCATTTTTGTTACTCCTTGAATCCACTGAGTTTGTTCTCACCTCCAGGCCTGTACTCTGTGCTTTCTGTCTGGAATGGTTTTCCTCCAGATCGTCACAAACCGTTTTCTATCTTCCTTTTGTGCCAGCATTTAAAACACCTCGTAATTCCCGTTCTTAAGGGTCAACAAACTCAATGCTGCTTCTCTCCAGCTGTATCCTATAATTGTCCTTACATCTATCATGTAGAAGCAAACTGACTCCTTGCCCTGCTACCATTAGGAGTAATTGGGTACATCAGATCCCAAAGTCAAGAAAAAAAATTAAGAACTTTGCATCCTGAGATAAATCAAAAACAAAACATCATCAACAAGACATACACACATCAGGGTCATTGTGTCTAGTTCTAGTCCTCCAAATAAATGAAATTCTGAACCTGAGCCTTTCCTGTAAAATTGGACTCCCTAAAATCAAACAAACACTTTATCTCTGACTTTTGCAATGCTGATGTCTAAAAATATGGATAGTAGTGTGAGAATTGCTGTTTTCCCACCATGAACAAACTAATTATAGACTCTATACTTGGAAATTGTGTAGTTTTTTCCTATAAATAGTTGTAATTTCTATTTGGCGAGCTTGTTCTTCTAAAGCCTGAACTTCCTTGCAAACTTTCTTTGCAAGTAAACTTTCAAAAGATTTTGCTCTGAGTGTCCCTTTGACAGTACTGAAAAGTTTTGTTAAAGTATAATTTCAAAAAGGTGAAATCAAGATTCTCATGCAATTATAAAATAAATATTAACAAATATTTTATGCAATTCATTGCATAAACCGTGAGGGTAGCAACAAGTTCTTAAAACTATCAAAGAGTACATTTGCACAGGTGGGTACTTTAGGCAATTTAACAATGGAATATTTGTGTAAAGTTGCAAAGTTAGACACAAACTAGTTAATGTCCTACAGGGTAGTAAACTATACATAACCTTTCGAGTCATCTATTCCACTGGAAAGAAAATAGGGATTTGCATCCCTACTGGACAAAACTCTACAGGTTAACAGGTAACTTCACTAAGTGCAGGGTCTTTAATCAATAACGAACAGTGAGTTCCACTTACTATTCATGTCAAGACCACTCATGACCTCCTCACTGCCAAGTTCAGTAGATATTTTCTGAATAATTTGACTGTTTTACTTTGCAGTACGCGGGCCTCTCACTGTTGTGGCCTCTCCCGTTGCGGAGCACAGGCTCCGGACGCGCAGGCTCAGCGGCCATGGCTCACGGGCCTAGCCGCTCTGCGGCATGTGGGATCTTCCCGGACCGGGGCACGAACCCGTGTCCCCTGCATCGGCAGGCGGACTCTCAACCACTGCGCCACCAGGGAAGCCCCGACTGTTTTACTTTTTATGTAAAACTTCTCATTTTTTAAAATACTGCATAGGCCAAACAAAAGATGTCTGTGGCTGGGTTTGGGCCGCAAACTAATTTTACAATCTCTGATTACTATTTTTTAATACATGCTGAATTCTAAGAGGAGCTGACTAATCTGGCATTCATTCGGTTCCATGGACACCCAAAACAAAATGCAAATTAGAACAAAATGCAAATCAGGATTCTCTGCACCCTGCCTCCACTTCAAGAGAGCCTCTGGAGTCCTGTTTGAATTATATGATGTCACCCACTGTGCTGTACTCTGAAAGATGAGGAGCAGCCACCCAATCCAGGATCAGCCAATCGGATTTTTTGTTTTGTTTTGTTTTGCGGTACGCGGGCCTCTCACTGTTGTGGCCTCTCCCGTTGCAGAGCACAGGCTCTGGACGCGCAGGCTCAGCGGCCATGGCTCTCGGGCCCAGCCGCTCCGCGCCATGTGGGATCTTCCCAGACCGGGGCACGAACCCGTGTCCCCTGCGTCGGCAGGAGGACTCTCAACCACTGCGCCACCAGGGAAGCCCGCCAATCAGATTTTTGCAAGATTTTGAAACTGGGACACTGAGATGCCAGCCCATCTCTGCTGGTCACTTGAAGAGAGGACATGTAAACTTGGAAGTTGTGCACTTAGAAGCAGGGGATGCCTCTTTTCAGAGAGAGAAGCAGCAGCAGATAAGCATCACCTGGCAAGAGAAGCAGAAGAGCAATTATATGAACAATTGCTTAGGTTCCTGATGGCATTCCAGTCCCTTGTCCCCATGCCTCGTCAGGCCCAATGGTTTGGCCTTTGGTAGCTATGAGCTAAATATACTTTTTTTCCTTTTAATTAATTGCCTTATTATTATTAAGCTAGCATAAGAGAGTTTGTTACTTCCAACCAAGGAATCACTATAGAGAGGAATACAGGGCACTTGGCTGTACCTGCTGTACAGGATATCATTTTGCAGGGTATAACCTGGAGCAAACTCCTGTATATTTCTTCTTGCTAAATTGACTAGAGTCTAGTGTCAGGTAAGTTTTTCACAAACATTGGGTTCAGATGATTC
This sequence comes from Pseudorca crassidens, assembly GCF_039906515.1. Classification (NCBI taxonomy): domain Eukaryota; kingdom Metazoa; phylum Chordata; class Mammalia; order Artiodactyla; family Delphinidae; genus Pseudorca; species Pseudorca crassidens. The sequence continues at coordinate 130,132,241 of NC_090297.1, read as the reverse complement.
AGAATAAAATCAACTAGAAAAAAATTAAAAAGCCATATGGATTTCAGAACAAATGTTTATTACTGCTTAATGGGGCCAAAGGAGCAACACAAAGCATTGAAAACATCACTGGCTCACAAAAACAGTCATCTTGCTACCTTCTCGGTTGCATTTGTTTATTTCACAAGGCTTCATTCACACATGAAAACAAGATACTAATCCAATTCAAGTTCATAACAATTATAAAAGTAAACATTTGTTGGGACAATGTACAATAAATTGCACTTTTTTAACAAGCATTACATTTACATCTATAGAGTGTACTATACATAATACATGGAATTATGGAAACATCTAATTGGTCAGTGGTGATAGAGGAGAGAAGCTGCTCACTAATTTCTTTTGTAGTCAATTAGCACTGTTTGAGCTAATCAACTCCTTTATTCTGGAACCTGTTTTCACTGGAGAAGCCATGGGCAAAATCATAGAATTCATAAAAATAGATGGCACAGAATTTCTACTACCTCCTCAGCAAGGGAAAGGTAGGAGTTGAAAGAAATGACGTGGGGCTGACTGAGAAACTTTCTTCCTTATTTGAACTAAGGATTCATACATTATGCAAAATACCAAAAATAAAGAAACTGATGCAAAGGCTATTGGGATCTTGGATTCTGGGGCCATTTCCAGGCTTTATTCTTGTGCTTTCATGACACCAGAGTCTTGATGTGTTTATGTCCTTACCATTCAGTTTCCTATATTTTATTCCATATATAATATATAGTTATTAAAAGTTACATTTTAACAGAAAAGATTTTACATGTTAACTTATTGCCAATGAAAAAGGAAAGTAACTCAAAATATTCATCTTCTACTCAATGATTCTTTTTTCTTAACGTTTTCAGAATACCACTAATGATAAACCAGGGGTGGAGGTGGGGAGAGTAGGATGTGTTGATGAACATGTTTTTATAGCAGGTAGCAAATACATTTGGAGATAAGCTTGACGTGTAGTCTTTTAGATGGAAGCTAAGACAGGGACTTCTGACAATTGACTGTAGTCACTAAGCTACTCATAAACATTCACTTTTCTCCTTACAACTCAAGATCATCATCTCCTATTGAGGTGCAGCCTGCACTGAAGTATTCATTTTGGTAGCTCTTGAAAGATAAGGAAATCCCTAAGGGCTTTTCCTGTATTATACGGAAGCCACTATGAGAGAGGAAGGATGTTTTGGAGCAGTTCCAGTTCAATGTGACAATCAGCATGGCAACTAGAGAGAAAGAGTTTTATATATCTGGTAGTAGGAAACACAGGCCACTGAGCTGTGCCTGGCCTTCTGTATCTGATCGCCATGTACATATTCAGTTGCATGGTACCTGGGTATACCAAAGAGGCAGGGATACTCCGTATAAAATTCTACCGATCACACACACACACAAATCTCACAGCATTCAAATCAAACAATAGAGTTTGTCCATGCTCTCATTTACCTGTAATTGAAGCAAGAGAATCGGAGCTACTTTAGAGTGGTTTTTTTTTTAAGAGTAAATTATACAACAGAATAATCTTACTAAGTAATTAAAAGTGTTCTTTTCCAGAAAGATAAAACAAACAGGGTATTTAATTTTTTGAAAGCTTTTTCTTCCCTAAAAGGGTCTTGAAATCAGACAACCACCTTAGCAGAATAATGAGTAGACTGATTTCAGCTCAAGAAAAAGAAAACTCAGTCCCTTACATTAGTTACGTATGTGATTCTCATCCTCAGTAACTAATCAATTCCTTTAAGGATCTAACTCTCATCTCTTGTGCCCTAAACTGTGTATTCTCTTGTTTTTCTTACTTTAGGTAGGAAATGAAGCTACTAGTTATTAACCAGAAAGTATTTTAAGAAAATGCAGTAAGGGTTTGAGAAAAATGAATATTAATACACAGTATAAGAAGATGGAATTTTTGAAAACAATGAAACAAGATAAATATTATTAAATACCCCAACATCAGTACAAACATTACTTCTCTACTTTATTATGGAAATTTAAGAAAGCCAATGAAGAACAAATTACTAACTTAATAGTTGGGAGAGAGGAAGAGAATTACTGGTTTCATGGAAAGATAGGGTCATAAGCCTATGTGACATTCCTATTAATGTTTCTGATAGGCATTCATATACAGACCATTAGGTAACTGAGAATTTATTTGCATTAAATTGTATGTAACTAAATATAACCAAATTGTGCCATGGCTCAGGATGTGGGAAGCTAGCAAACATATGCACTGCAAAATTCAGCTTGGTTTCTTTCAGCTTTAAGGAAATGTGTTAAGATTCTCAAGATATAAAAGCTAATGACTGAATTATCCAATTGAATTTCATTCTCTTAATTTATTCTGCAGAATTTAATGAAAGGAGAAATCGTCACTTCTCAGAATGTTGCAAATGTTGGATTTTTGGAGGAATGTTTTATATAATGTATGCTAGGAAAAGATGAAAAACACTCCAGAATATCGGAAAATTTCCTGGATATTTGAGCTGGTCAATCTCTTTCTAAAAGAAATCAAGAGAAGAGTAGCAATTCTCAACTATACTTCAAAAGAAGAGAAATTAAAACTAGCAGTTATTTAATGCTGGAATGCATGAGTTTTCAAACAACACATGGTGAAGGGCATGGGGTCTGGGATAGTGCTATTATAATATTGTATGAATAATACACCAACTTTTGAATTTTCTTTCCTTCTGTATTTGCTATTGCTACTTACCCAAAGACATTGCAGTGAGGGACAGTTTAGACTATGGTACCAATACACATACCCAAGTATGATATGGAACTGGAGAAGGAAAAGAAAAAATCTATGGATGGCCATTGTAATCTTTTAAAAGAGTTAAAAGAAAATGAAAAAGACAGATTTATTAAATGTTTGGAATACATGTACCTAGTTATTTTGTTTAAAGAAAATAATGTAATGGGCTATGAAATTGAGCCAGGTCTACAGATAAGAACTGGACCTAGAGCTATTTCTCTCTCAACTACCATTTAAGGAAAATTATGCAATTTAGGCATTCTGTGAAATGTAAAAAGAGCTCTGTACAGTAGAATTATGAAATTCACAAAACACAAAAGAACATCTTTAATTTAGCTAGCCATCTGATAAGGCAACTTGTACAAGGCTTCTTGGGATCAAAGCGTAAAGTACCAGTAAAGCTAACAAACTGTATTAAATGATTTACAGAAACAAGTACCAAGATGCAATTTTCTAGGCATTATATTCTGCAAAAAAAAAAAAAAAAAAGGAAAACAAAATTAATTTTTCTAAACCACCATGTTGGGAATGTTAGAGTCAACACAGATACTCAGAATGCTATTTTCCTTTTGGGCAAAAGGAAATGAAAACTATGATGAGAGATGTCAGGACAAAAAAGAATTCTGTAAGAAAAGTATTATTTGATGAGTGTAAAGAAGGATAACAAACAACCACATCAGTTTTATGGGCTGTAGATGATACGAACACTTACCGATGAAGGGGATTTCACTTTTTAGAGTTTAATGATTATTTTAGAGGAAAGGATCCATCATGAGCAACTTGTAGTACATGCTCCTGGAGTTGAGATGGCTCTTAGATGATTTTTACTTCCAAGAGTGTGTTACTTTTAACTGCAACATATGGCACAGATGAGAGTCACTCTGGCACTACAGAGTTTGAGATACTTTGCAAAGAATATGTTCAACAGTGAAGCCAAGCATGAGTATCAATAAATGTTACTATACATAGCTGACAGTAGTTTGGTTGCTGTAAAGGACCAAAGCCCTCCAAAATAGCTTAAAAAATGGGAAAATTAGTTTTTCCCTTACCAAAGGATTTCCTGCAAGGACTATTTATAAAGACATGTTAAATATAATTGAAAAAAATACTTCCATCAACTTTTAAACAATAGCTTTACCTTTCCATGAGATAAGCATTTCTATAAAGGTTGTATATGCAATCAAAAATGTTACAAATGCATTTGCATCTCTTCATCTAGGGGTACCAAGGGCACGTTTTTAGGAAGCTACAGAAATCAGAAAAAGTTGCCTAATATTAAACTAAGATGATATGAAGCTGACTTCTATTTCCCATTTCATAACTTTAACAAAGTTACAGTATATTAGTGTTTCCTTAGCAAGTATATGTCAACATTAAATGAATACTCTGTCCCTGGTTCTACATTCCATTCTAAGCACAACAGCTGTTCCTGGGCCTTTCTAGGCTTCTCTCGTGAAGGTTTCCTAAAGATGCAACTCATAATATCCACTTCTGACTTTACATTTGCCAGAAGTCACAACTGTGTTCTTACTTAGGAACTCGCAATTCCCATGTGGAGTTCTTAAAAGGACCTGTTAGAAGACCAGGACCAAAATGATTTATTTTATCCTGCATTTATCAAAATCTCAGTTCTTTTTATCTAGTATGTGTTTTCAATAGCCTATCTTATTCCATATGTACCCAACAGAAAATAAAAATAAACTAACTGTCTTTGGGAATTGTTCAATCCCAGGTCTGTTCTTTCCTTTGGATAGGATTATCGCTATCCTGGGCATCACTTTCAGGAGGAAACCTGACAGTGGTCATGACTGGCCCCACAATGTGCTTTATCTGAATAAATCCTGAAAAGTTAAGAGGTTTAGGTTGCAATCTTTTTTTTTTTGCTGTGACAAATACCTGCCTATCACTTCAACCTTGGAATAAAAGACAACTCCATTTTTATTTTTATGTAAGATAAAAATAATATGAATAATTAGCTCTAAATAAAAAGGATTTAGTTCTGAATTACTTATTTCCAACCAAACATCAGGCATGTAAAATAATGTGTAATACTATGATGGACCGGAACACAGTCTTCCATGAAGAAGCACAAAAACAGGTATTCGACATAAATCAGGTTAGTTTAAATAATATCCCTTTTTTAAAAGTATCATACAAGAAAGAGTAAGAGCTACTGAAAGATCCTGGCTTGCTTTCTGGCCTCCTTTCCTTCCTTTTAAAGGGACACCAGGAATCATCCTGGGTTTCCGTTGCTTTCATCGTTGTGCTCTTGTACTTGGGTGAGGCTGGACCTATGTGCTCTCCTTGGGGGGCTGGGTGGCCTGTGGCGGCTGCAGTGGCTGCGTTCCCGTGGCCGTTTTGATAGAGTTAAGGGTTTTGCTAAACCAAGAGTTTTTTGCAGCTTGGATTTCATTCATAAGGGCTCCCCTCTGATGTTCAAGTTCCTAATTCAAGAAAGAAAATCATCTGAGTTACATAAATATCTTCTCTCTGCCAACAAAATTAGAGTATAGCTTTTTGGAATCCACAGGTCTACACAGCCGCAGTTTTCTTCCTACAAAACCCAGGTGAGATTTAGTTGGCTTCTGAATGCAAGAAAAAAAATTAGAGCTAAAAGAATTACCACTAAAAACCAGAATCTGTGCTTTCTCTGATCAGTGAAATGAAACCTCATTTTACCCTTTTTTCCCCCGGCAATTTAGGTCCAAATCTAGCTTTAGGCTGCAGCCTAAGAGAAGATGTTTAAAACCACAGGTAAACGTAAACATACAGATGGAATGAATTTTTACTGATAGTGTAAGCATGAATAAATTCTAGTTCCAAACACATGGCCTGTGCCCCTGAGGACGTACAAGGTCAGAAGCAGAAAGAGTTCAGGATCGTTAGTGTGGCGCAGCAGGTGCCATGGCAGGACACGGGAAGGGTGAGGGTCACTGGTAGGAAAGAAGTGGGAACAGTCCATCAGAAGCCAGGATTGCTTTTCTAATTCTGATATCCTCCAATATGGAAAGAGATTATGGCGAAAGGGATTTGGCAAAATCAGGTAAAGATGAAAAGAAGCTCCAAAGAAAGAAAAGAATGGCTTGTCAGCCAACGTTCAACTGTCAGGGGAGAGATAACAGGAGGGGTGTGGCCTTTCAACTTTCAGGATCAGCTAAGTGACCAAGTTCAATGGGAAAGGACCATGGCCAAAAAATATCAGGGTAAACTAAAAAGGCATATGCTTAAGTTCTCACAAGATATATATAATTTTAGTTATTAAAAATTTATTTAAAACTATGTGTTTATATCAGTGTTTAAAAATGATGTAAAATGCAACTTATTGGTGGGCAGAAAATGTATTCATCTTATATGGTGACATCGTATGATTCTGAGCTCGATAAGCCAACTCTACAGTACTAGACTATCCTAGACCACCAACTGTTATTTTTTTAATTGATCTTTCATCAAATCACCAACCTGGATTTTACATTTGGCCTCCACCAGCTGCAGTTTGGTTTGTGCCAATTCCAGCTCCATTTCCCTCAGTTGCTTCTTAAGAGAGTCCTTCTCATCATCCAACTCAATTCCCTGGTCCTCTCTGCTTACGGCTGCTACTTTCAAAGCACCCTCCTTGCTGAAAATGTCACTGCAGTGTTTACATGCCATCATTTTACCCTGAAATATCCAAAAGAGATAACCAACATCAAACTGCATTTCATAGCATAGAACATGTCCTGACACAATGCAATATGATTTTTCTTAAGACACTGCTTGTGGCCATCAAATGCAGGCCCATTTATAAAAGTAACTATTTTTCTTGTGCTATGACCAAAATGGTTATAGTCAGCACAAAACCCAACTATCCAAGACAGGTGCTACTTTTTCTTACAGTATCTTTAGAGAGACTCTGGGGATAGAAAGTATTATAGCATTTCTTTCAAATCTTTTCTAGAAACTTTGTACTACCATTATCCTTACTAGATGCCAAGCCCCGTGGCATATATGCTACATGCATTACCTCATTTAGTTATGATTAGGTATTAACACCCCCATTTTATAAATGAAGAAATTTAAGAGTTTAAGTAACTTCCCTGTGGTAGACTGAGGAAGGTCATTATGACTAACCTAGGTCTACCCCTGCAACAAGTGAAGTATACGTCCTTTTGTTCAAGTGAAGATGATCATTATTGTTCAAGGTGATAAAAGCAACTCTGCCACATGCCTGGATTGCCAATCAAGCACAGAGCACTGAACAATGGCAACTCTTTTCAAGACAACAGTGCTACTGTTTTCTTAAAATATCTTCAAAAAGTTTAGAGATAAGAGATACTACAGGGATTCCCTGGTGGCACAGTGGTTGAGAGTCCGCCTGCCGATGCAGGGGACACGGGTTCGTGCCCCAGTCCGGGAGGATCCCACATGCCGCGGAGCGGCTAGGCCCATGAGCCATGGCCGCTGGGCCTGCGCGTCCGGAGCCTGTGCTCCGCAACGGGAGAGGCCACAACAGTGAGAGGCCTGCGTACCGCAAAAAAAAAAAAAAAAAAAAAAAAAAAAGAGAGATACTACAGAATTTTGATCTATTTTGATGTCCTACTGTTACAAGCTCAGCATGTCCATAACTGTAACTATACCCCTCTCTTCACACACACACAAAGCAACTCTGCCCACACTTCTGTGTCACTGTGCATTACCCCACCATTTAGGCCTAAAGACTTTGGTGTCATCTCTCCATTAGCTTCTCCTTCACTCCATACTCAGCTGGTCATAAAATTTTTCCTCTTGATATGTCCAAGCATGTGTCCCAGGCCTGAATCCCCAGAAGTCACCTTCTCAGAACAAAGTTCCTATTTTCAGTTCTCATGTCTCAGATTTTCAGGTTACAACTTTTAAAATATGTATTTACTGAGCATTTATTGTGTGCCAAGTACTAGACTAAGCACTTTATTAACAGGATCTTATTTAATCTTCAAAATGACCTTATGAGGTAGGTAATATTATCTCTATTTTACAGAATACAAAATAAATCTGAGAGAGGTTAAATAACTTGTCAAGTTGTTAAGTGATATACGAAAGTGCCTAGAATGCATTTATTTACTAATATAAAGCTGAATATATTCAAATAGAATTATATCAGGTTTCTGTAACACTGGCCCCAAGAGCTGGCTATACCAACACTGCTTCTTAGGAATACCAATCCATTTGGTTTACTGCTTTTTCTATACAATAAACAATCACTTTTTTCAAGTAGGTAATCAGCATAAGGAGTTTTACCACCAGGGGGCAGCATAGAAATAAATGCTGCATGTTTTCTTTAAAAACAAATCTCTACTTTGGTGGAAAAATCAGTTACCCAACGTGTTTCCTCCAGCTGAGCTCTATACTGCCCATGGTGTCCACTGTTTAAGAGATTAATGGGATGATCCTACTGGGCTGCACAAGGAAGTCACATCAATTCAGGCACAGTTGGGATGCAGGCTGCTGAGGGTTCGGGTTTCCAGGTTTCCAACAACCAAGAAAGCTCAGGGGCCTTTGTGACAATGCTGAAATCCTACCTCCTTTCCTGTTACCTGTCTCTGACAGCCCAAAAGATTTCTGGGAACATAACCTTTCATCTGGCCCACACCCCAGCCAGAAGAGGGACCCTATTCACCCTAATTCCTAACTCCTTTAAAACAAAGGTGGGGTGGGGTCGTGTCTACAGGCTGTCCTGCCTGTGGTGCATCACCACATATTGGGATCCTCCTGTCAGGTGCTCACTCAAGACTACGTGAATTTGGAAGAAAGTGTATCACAGGACTGTTTCATTCTTCCTCACCTTTACCACTTCCAGCTCCTCCTTGCTGGCTGCTTGCTGTTTCTCCAGTCTGGTACTCAACTGGGAACAGATCTACGAGAAAGAAAAGAGCTACTTTACTAAAAAGTAGAATGTCTCTTGTAGCATGTGCACACAGCTGTTTATTCACTCACATCTCTGATGCTATAAGAAATTTTGCAAATGAGTAGCACTGCAAATGCCAGTCATTCCCATAAAAGAAGCAGCAGAAAGCCTGAGAGTGTTCCGTGTGTAAAGCACACCTCTATCTCGATCAGTAGAAGAAACACATGGGGTAGATTTGCTTTCTTTCTCTCACTAGCTTCCGTGACTGGTCCCAGTGAATTCCTGTCCTCACTTTGGAATCAATCTATAGAATCTTTGCTGAGTATCTACTTTGGGCAAGGTACTATCCTAGGAATCCGATGAAAAGAATTCTGAATTTCTTCACGACTGAAAAGTGCTGTGCTGTGATAATCAGTGAGAAAGAAAATGTATGTAAAGGGTTTAACACAGAGCACCATTAAATAACATCTCATTATTATTGATTCTGAAATAAGGTGCTAACAAGTACCAGGAACAGACAGAAATAAGTGCTTTCAAAGCCTCCTAAAATTGTATTAAAAAAAGAAAACAAAAAAACGGTTCGAGTCTTGCTAAACTTGAGTGAAATAAGAATTTTTTATTTTGGAAAAAAATGGAAAAAAAAAGTTAGGGGAGGGCTTCCCTGGTGGCGCAGTGGTTGAGAGTCCGCCTGCCAATGCAGGGGACGCGGGTTCGTGCCCCGGTCCGGGAAGATCCCACATGCCGCGGAGCAGCTGGGCCCGTGAGCCATGGCCGCTGAGCCTGCGCATCTGGAGCTTGTGCTCCACAACGGGAGAGGCCACAACAGTGGCCCGTGTACCGCAAAAAAAAAAAAGAAAAAAAAAAAAAGTTAGGGGATGTCAAATTTTCAAGTGCAATTTGGACTAAAAGCATAAAAGGTCTACCTCTATTATCAAAACGGACATTTAAAAAAATCCCAGTCTACTCAAAAATAGTTCTAGAGACCTGGGACTAGGTTGAGTTCAGTCTCCAATTTGTCCAGATCCAAGCCTGGAAACAATAAATAGGACTGTAGGGCTGATGTTAAAAAGAAGAGACTTCTCAAGCAATTTTGGCAACAAATAAACCCTTTTAAATAAGCCCAAACATATAGCCAGTAATAGCCAATTCCAACTACAGAATGCATTTAGATGACACTATATGTTTAATTGTCTTCAAAGAGATGGGTCTGTTGCCTTTTATATTACTTCAAGTGCTTGCCAGATAATATTCAAGGCAAGGATTGCTCCTTGAAGAGTGCTGCATATGGTGGCCACTCATGGTCTGATGAAAAAATGATGAAAAAAATGCTTCTGCAGCAATGGCAAGCTCCACAGCACACGGTCTTTAACGTTCCTTTATATTGCGTAATGTCTAACCAGCCCTTCTCCTAGTTACCTAAATTCAAAATCTCAGGATCTCTTCCAGTATTTTCCCTTATCTAGCAAAAAAATGACTCTTGTGTTTCCTGCTTCTCCGTTTTCATTACTACTTATTGTAGTTCAGGGCGCTATTTTTTTCCTCCCCTGGACTCTGCTGTTGGCCTCTTACTGTTCTGTGTCTTTCTTTGCCCGTGCATCTCTCCACTTGGTTCCACATTTCTCCCTGGACAGAGTAGTGCCAATTATATGTCCCTGGTCATGCCACTGTCCTCCTATAAACAGAATAAAATCCGAACTCCTCAGCCTATCCCTGAAGACCTTCCTTGAACTAGGCCCCAACTCACCTTTGCTTCTCTGGTCTGTACTTGAAACTCTTGCTAAACAAGACTCTTTGTCACTAATCTACCTCCCATGCCTTTGCACATGCTGTTTCCACCTTTCCACCATTTCCATCCTCTCCTTCTCCATCTCCAGATACCCAAACCTCACCTAGCCTTTGAAGCACAACTCAAATCACTTCCTTCTCCAGGAAGGGATTCCTCATTTCCCACATGTAAGAAATTCCCTCTCCTCTTAATTATGGACAGGTTTTACCTCCGTATTACAAAATCAGCTTCCAGAGAAGAGAAATTGAATGAATTTATCTTTTATTCCTCCAAAGTAACAAGCCTCACATGTAGCAGGCATTATATAAACATATATTGATTTTGTACATCTGTATGTAGATATAGATATATAGATACAAATAGATTATAAAAGAGAAGAAGATAGCTCTGAAGCCTTATTTCTAAGCAATCTTCCATGAAGGGGCAGAATCCTTATGGAAAGGTGTTCATAATATACAAATGAACTAGTTCCCCCCAAAATGCATGAACAATATAACTTACATTTTTATTTATATAGCAACAAAGCATACTCAGTGTATTTAGTGATTCTTTCTAGTTGGCAAGATTAAGGGAGGTTTGTTTTCCTTGTGCTTTTCTGCACTTCCACAAGGAATGTAAATTTCATTTATAAGCAAAAAAACACTTTTTAAAAAAGTAAGCCTTAGGGCTTCCCTGGTGGCGCAGTGGTTGAGAGTCCACCTGCCGATGCAGGGGACACGGGTCCGTGCCCCAGTCCGGGAAGATCCCACATGCCGTGGAGCGGCTGGGCCCATGAGCCATGGCCTCTGAGTCTGCGCGTCCGGAGCCTGTGCTCCGCAACGGGAGAGGCCACAACAGTGAGAGGCCCGCGTACCGCAAAAAAATAAAAAATAAAAAAAAAAGGAAGCCTTAGACTTCAAACTCCTCTGTGAGGCAGGAGACCCCAGGGAAATTTCTGGATAAGTAGGTGGCATACAGTACCTTAACAATTCTGGAAAACTGGAACTTGAACAGTCCAGTCAGAGTACTTCGGCAACAAGAGGAGTCCTTGCCATGTCCCAGCATAACCAGCAGGGACAGGAAGATACTACTGGAGCTGGAATGAAGGCTTTCTGAGACACGCCGCCACCCCCACCCCCACCCCCGCGATGGGACTAGAAATGTCCTCAAAGAGAAGAGCACCGCCCCACCATTAAAAGATCTTTTTAAGGTTAACAAGAGGAGGTTAATTGCTAGCACTGGCCTCTGTTGGGTAAGGCCATATAGCCATGTGGGAAAAAGAGCTCCCATGTTCTCTACTGTGACAGCAAAGGACTAATGGATCTCCTAGCTGTTGCCATTTAATACAGTGACTAAACTTTAGTGCTCGGCCAAGAGGCAAATGTTACTAGTGTGATCTATTGGAAATTAGCTTCTGAGTAAGGCAGAGACGGGATCTCAATGGTAATAAGATTTCTTGTTCCTCTAAATCTATCAAACATTGAAAACAACCAACAGATTGTTTTGCTCAATTAAACTTCTCATGTTATCAGCAAGCAGGTCCAACCACTGTCTGTTTCAGAGGAGAAAATGAGCCAACAAGTATAATCAATGCAGTATAGTTACTGTTCTGGAAACTCTAAAAACAAACAAACTGTCCCCAAAGAAAAGAGCAAAACAATTAGTTTTACAGTGTCGAAGCCCACAATGGCACATTACCTGTTTATACTCGGCAATGATAGCTGTAGTCTTCTTTATTTCATATTCTGCCTTCTCTAGCTGTTTCCTGAAGACTTCTTTCAGCTAAAAGAGTAAGAATGAGAAACATCAAGACTCAGTCAAAATCTTAATAAATTTCCATGAACATCCATATTCAAGTCTGCCTGATTCACAGTCAACAACAATGTAAACAACTGTAAGTACACACATTTTTCCTACTGCAGCTGCATGTTGGTCATTTGAAAAACCTAGTCATCTCCAGAGATACAGAAATCTTACTTTTTTGCCTGCAATGTATAAGAATATGAGCAATCCTAGGATAAAACTGCTTATGCGTCTTACTACTTTATAAATATATTGTTAAATAAGTGTCCATTCAGAAGCTATCTTTATCCTTAGGAGAGTCTAAAACAAAACATCAAGACAGCATTGCATGTACTCTTGATGTTGTGCAATAAATTACTGAAAAAAACATTTTAGGGCTTCTTCTTTCCTCCCATATCGACACTGCTGTTACCCCTCAGGAGGTAGGAACAAGAGGCTTTTGGGACTGGAGTCAGACATGGGAGATGGGGACTGAAGAAACACTGACTTTAGAAGAAGTTAAGGTGACATAACGCAGTACTTGTTACAGTAGCAGAAATACTAAATTATGAATGCTAAACCTAAAAGCACAGTTATTTCTGTGGCCTGGCAGCTCTAGAATTCTAGGTATAGAAGAAGGTTAAGGCAATGAAAAAGCTCAGTGTCACCAGATAAAAAGGAAAGAATTCGATTCTCCCAAATTGACCAAACGAAAAACAACTCTGGTTAATCTTTAAGTACACAGTCAGAAAAAACTGATAATTCTGCTTTGCAGCATCCCAAATTATGAATGCAGTATACTCGGTACTTGTAAATTCACAAGTGACTGCAATTTATAACTGGTCCTATCATAGTAAGATTTCGGAATTTCTTCATATTTGCTACATTCTAAAATTCTAAGAGCATTTGTAGGTTATACTGATTCAAACTTAGTTGTTTATATTGGTCTCTGTTCTCTGTTACATAATTCAAGGACTTCAGCCATACCCTTCGTCCCTTCTGCAATAAGGCCGCACTGACTCAGGGTCAACTGAGATAGCTGAGATGCTTTGAGCAAGTTCATTTAATTTCTCTAAGCTGTAGTTTACTCAGCTGACAAATGAGAATAATCCCTATCTCACAAGGGAACCACAACAATTAAAACAGGATACACACACACACACACACACACACACACACACACACACACACAGAGGAGAAGGGCATGGATTAAATTCATTTGCTAACAGCTTCGTTCTTTACCTGAAGTACTGAAGTGGGCCACCAAAAAATAGGAAGTAAAGAAAACAGCAAAACCCATCCAAAGGGCTAGATCAAACTGGACAATCGGCCCCCGAATATTTTTGAGTATGTTAAAGAAAAACAAAAATCGTGGTCCGCAGTAATTGCCGAGACTCATTGCATCATTTAAAAAAAAAAAAATCATGGAATACTTTTTATAAATCCCAGAAGGTGCTAAATGACACATCCCTTCATTAGTAACTTTACTGGAAGTTTTTCTGGTTGCTTGGATGTAGGTCTTTGAAATGCTTTGTGTGCTGTTTTATATTTAGCATTATTGATGTCTCCGAACTGAACTCATTATAAGTGAGCTAATCATGCCTGGCTGGGACGGACAGAGATGGAGACCATTGGTGAAGCAGCCTGCTCTTCCTCAGGGAAGCCGGAAGCTTTGACTCCTATAGGGTGGAGAGGTCCCTCCTGTCACCTCTGGGTCCTTGGCAATGGTGTGTCTTCCAGCTGCTCAGCCTCACAACCCATATGAATACTGTAGAGAGCTAACCTCAGGGCTGGCTCCCAAAGGGTTTCTTTTTATTCTCTCAGGGAAGAAGATTTGAGAGCTCTGCCAGGAACAGAAACGTGGGTGCCCCTTCTTCTAAGGCATGAATCGGGGAAATGCGTGACTGATGGAGGTGACTCCCAGCAGAGATCTCTGTAGGCTTCCAGCTTAGCAATCCTCATAAACTACTTCAGAGAAGTCAAACATCTTGGAGATACAACACGAAATCTGCAGATGCCTCAAAGCTCTTGGATCATGATTCCAAGTTCCTAAACTTGGAGAAAGCGTACCACTCTCGCTAGACGTCTCGGTCAAGGCAAATTCCTAAAAGCTGTTCAAGGGTGGAAATGCTGCCTCAATTCTACTCACATGTACTGCTTCAGCATCGCCCTTGATCTGAACAAATTTCATGTTACTTCTTGTTTACAGTATTAATCAACTCTGCATACCAATACACTTGCGTAAGGACAAGCCCGCCTACGCCTGTTACCTGAGCTGTCTCCTCCTCTTGTTTCCTCTTCTCTTCTTCAGTCTCTACCAGCCTCTGTTTGGTCAAGAGGAGCTCCTTGTTCAGCACGTCTGCCTTGTCTTCTGCCTGCAAATCAGAGTCCATCACAGTCATAAAGAAGGTGAAGAAAGCACGTGTATACTTTCTCCGACCTCCAGTTACTATTGTTCCAACATTACCGGAAGCCCTTCTATTCCCTCTGGCTCACCCAGGGGGTGGCTGCTTTCACTGAATGCCAGCCAGGTACCACGCACTCAGCACACATTATCTCCAATCCTCACAACAAAAATTATTTTCCAGGTAATGACAGTGAGGTTTGGAGAGATCAAATAAACCTGGCTGGGACACACATCTAAGATCAGAGCCACGATCTGAATTCAGATTGGAATGGCACTGAAGCCCATGCTCTCTCTAAACACCTCTTCCACGTTTTCAGCTGTCACTACAGCACTCACTCTGAGACTGCGTGGTAAGACTGGATGAAGGGTGGAGCCTCACTTGGAAGCTTCCACCTGGTGGTGCGCGGGGCAGATCCAGAGAGGATGAGCAGACAGGCTGATCCATGGACCACAGTTAGGTGAGAACATTCCAAGACCAGCCCAGGTTCATCTGGCCCACCAGGCTACTCACAATAGCAACGAGTGCAGTAAGGAGAAATTAAGACCAAAAACCCGTGATAGAGACAGCCCTGAGGAAAACTGAACTAAGGACTAAGAATCCAGGCAGAAAAGACCATATTTCTAGAATAGCCAAGAAAAGCCTGGAGAGAGTACACTGCTTATAATTTGGATATAGAACCAAAATTCACTGTGAAAGCACTGTGTGTTTGTATATTTAACTTAGTTAACGCGTGTCTGCTTTACACGTTAGGACACTTAGCTCGCCCTTTAGGTCTCGGCTTCAGGTTCACCCTGCAGTGCAGCGTGGTCTGAGCCCTGTCCCCCTCACCCCATCTGCAGCAGCTCCCCACCCAACCGAAGCTCGTATCTCCCTTGACAGCACACAGCACGAGCTACAGTGACAAACTGCGTGTGTGATAATGTGTGCCTCGCCCAGCTGTCTGCAGCTGTGGGAGGTGGGAAACCTCTCTCGTTTGCTCGTCACTACACCCCCAGCCCTGAGCCCAGGACTGGGACAGAGCAGGCGCTCCATAAGTGAGTGAATGGACGTGGCACTCTGAGGCCCTGGAGAAGCAGACTGGGTGGAGGTGGGCGGAATGAGTTCAGCAGAGAAAACCGCAGTCACAGAAGAGAGGCAGCTCTTTGAAGAAGCCATCCCGGGCTGACAGCAGCAAAACGCTGTCCAAGTCTTTGTGAAAACTGGCCAGGTGGCCTTCTGTCTGTGTTTCACCATATCTCCCACATGTCCAGATGGCCAGGCCAGCACAGTCTGCTGGGTCCTGGCAGAGAAACTACATTCCAGCTTCTCGGCTCTGTCTTCCAGTTCCTGATGTCCCACAGCCTAGGGCTTATAGCTGTTTTCAGATAATGTGGAACTGTCAGGTAGTTAAAGTGAAAAAGTCCCTTTTAAAGACTTTGAAATTTGTTCTGATACATTAGAGTTTAGGGGGAAAAATCTACACAGCAAAACGCATCCTAATAGTAGAGGTGGGTCTCAAAAAAATGCAACATGCATGTTGCAAGTTTTAATAAATCGTAAGATATCAGATGTAGATTATGGAAACTCAAAACTGCAAATTCTAGAGCTGCAAGGCAGATGACAAGTTACCTACAAAGCAGGAGATCCTTCCCAAGGTCTCCAACAGAGGGTCTCCTGGCAGCGGATCATGAGCTTGCATTGGCAGGTGCTCCTCTAATGCCCTGAGAATTTGGTTCAACTATCCTTTGGTTGTTCCACTATGGCATTAGCCTTTGAAAATATTTTTAAATAAAAAATCCAATTTTTCTAGTGGAAAAAAAAAAGCTGTCCTGATGGCTTCAGCATTCTTAAAAATCTTACCAAATCTGTCTCCCTAGAATGGCAGTCCACTCAGATATTCTACCCCAGAATATCTGAGCAACAGCCCTGCTAATAAAGAAGACTGCACTTTAACCACCTCTTACCATACCCTCAGCAATCTCCATTTTGTGAAGAAAATAGTCCTTTTTATAATATATATCATGACACACTGAAACAAATGTTTTCTAAGTTTGGTTTCTTGAAGGGAGATTCACTCAAGCTCAAAAGTGAGCCTTTTGCCAACTTCTGAATAGTCAATGCTGTCCTGACATTCAGCAACAAGCTTCTAAAATTCTGTGGCATATCTAGATGTTGTACGATTTTGGAAATATCTATAAGAAAAGGGACAGGACTTCCCTGGCGGTCCAGTGGTTAAGACTCCTCACTTCCACCACAGAGGCAGCGGGTTCTATCCCTGGTTGGGGAACTAAAAGATCTTGCATGCCGTGCAGTGTGGCCAAAAAGAAAAAAGAAAAGGGAAAAATCTCACTTCCCTGAGGAAATTTTTGACGAGAGGGACTTTTTTTTTTTTTTTTTTTAAGATTTATTTATTTTTGGCTGCGTCGGGTCTTAGTTGCGGCAGCAGGATCTTCGTTGAGGCATGCGGGGTTTTTTCATTGCGGCGCACGGGCTTCTCTCTAGTTGTGGTGTGTGTGTTTTCTCTTCTCTAGTTGTGGCGCGCAGGCTCCACGGCACGTGGGCTCTGTAGTTTGTGGCACGTGGGCTCTAGTTGAGGCATGTGAGCTCAGTAGTTGTGATGTGTGGGCTTAGTTGCCCCGCGGCATGTGGGATCTTAGTTCCCTGACCAGGGATCGAACCCACATCCCCTGCATTGTAAGGCGGATTCTCTACCACTGGACCACCAGAGAAGTCCCAGGCCTATTAGTTTTATGTACACATTTTCTGTTGCACATTCTTCACTATGCCAAGGTCAGGTGACCTCCCTCTATTTCTGTTATCAGATCTGACATCTGCAGAAATTGCTGTGGGTCCCACAGGAAGCTGTATCCAGAGTTTCCCCTCCATGCTAAACAGTAAAGTAGGACTGATTCTGCTCATCAAAATAGAACCAGATCTGAATTCTCCTTTTAAAAGCTTCTCCTTTTAAAAATGGTCTTCTGGGTCTCTATATAGCCAACCTCTATACCTCACTTAAGTAGAAACCATCTTTAACGTTAAAGGAATCTCCAGGAACAGAATACTAACCAGATAGATACTCTAATTCTATCTTTGAGCCCAAATGATAAAACCTTCACCATAATTTGATAAGACTGAGTGGACCATTGTCATTACTGTCTTCTAATCACCTACCAACATCTTTTAATGCCTTATTGATATGAAAACTTCTAATTGCTCTCTAACTTCTATGACATATATATGAGAGAAACGAACACTGCAATGTGTGATTAAATCATGAACCAACTAATAACCTGCTCAGAAGGCTCAGCGCTCACGTTAGGGATGAGGCTCTTTCAGAAATAATTTCTCAAAGAACTAGCCAAGGCAGTTGTTCAATTTAAAACAGAACAAAAGAATGTGCCACTTGTGATATGCAGCTTCTGGTTTGACACGAACTCCCTCTGGTCAGAAGGGACCTGGGCCCAGGCTGCAGTGGGAAAGCACTGGTTGTGTCTCTTGTTTTTGTTCCTTGGGAACAGAAAGAACAGGAAGGGCCTGAAAGCAGATAGCAACAGAAACTGAAATGGAGATGTATCTTTTTTCATTTCTGATCACTGAGAAGTCCTTATTTAAGGAGTCTCAGGGAGGCAAGTTGTCAAAAGAGAAGGCTCTGTCAGAGAGAAAAATGAAGAGCTGCTGGGGGCCAGGAAGCCTGAAGCCAGCGCTAAAATGACATGGGTATGAAATAACTTACCTAATTACCTAATTAGGTTTGTTTGCTTTACATATTGTCTCAAATACAATCTGCTTTCATATTTGTTTAATGTATGCCAATGTTTTGCTATTTTAATTAAAAGATTTGATTTTGAAAAACTGGGAATGGAAAAGTACTGGGCAAACTGGGTGAAGGCAGGAAAGCCTCACGCTAATATCCTTCCTCTCCTCAAAGACTGGAGGGGCAGGACACCTAAACTGCAGGGACAGCTTTTTGATGTGCAAATAAACCCTGCTCAGGCAGAAACTACAAAATTAGATGTTAGGAGGAGATAGCAATTTTTGAGTTAGCAATTCAATGAAATGGCAATTTTTATTCTTTCATCTAGAAAATAAGCTTCAAAAGGCAGAGGGGCCAGGTCTTAACTACTTTTTTAAAAAGAGAAAGGGAGGTATGAAGGGAGGAAATAAAAAGAAGGAATAAATGAAGGGATGTTTTCTTCAGGGATTGATCTAGTAGCTCCATGAGGTACCTAGGTACTCAATAATTTCAGGAGGACCCTAGCAATTGTTCCGGACTAATCTACAAAATGGGTTTTTTGGGTGGTGAAACAATTTTTTTTAATAAAATATTTTTTCTGATCATTAAAGAGTTATAAGGCACATTATTACTTAACCAAGGGTGGTTAAGTAATTTAAGGTCTCCTTATAAAAGATATATAATTGAAAAAAAGTATGAAGATGAATATAAAAATTAGATTTACTGTTATCACCCAGAGACATCTAGTAGTAACATTTTGATGTATTTCCTTGTAGGCTTTTTTTCCTGTCAATGTATATTCCAGCCTCCTTTCTTTTCCTACAGGATGGCCCTTTACCAGCATACATTCCTTGCAATTTAGATGCAAATATTATATATAGATAAATTTACTTTTTAAAAAAAAATTATTATATCATGACCTTCCCATTGTTTTTAAAAACGATTCCAGAAAGATATTTTACAGATATACCTTCATTCTCTCCTTCTATTGGACATATACATTATTTCAATTTTTTATTCTTGTAAGTAACGCTGCAGTAAACAACCTTGTACCTAAATTTTTGAGCAAATCTCTACTTTTTTTAGGATAGTTTTCCAAGTCAGAGTATATACGTCAGTTTCCTCATTTATAAAATGGAAGATAAACTACTTGCTTAATGGAGCCATTAGGAAAATTAAACGAGATAATGCTTATACATTGCTGCATAAAGTGCTCGGTGCATAGTAGGAACTCAGTAAGTATTTAATTTCATTATTGTTCAACCTTTTAAATATACCAAATGTACATTTTAATGTACCAAATACATTTCCCACATAACTTTCAACTCTAACTTATTTCACTGCATACCTACTGAGTCTAACTGCTTAAAACTTTTGTTCCTTCTAGTTTTATTGGATATAATTGACATACAGTACTGTGTACGTTTAAGGTGCACAACAAAATGATCTGAATTACATACATCATGGAATGATTACAACAGATTTATTGCAAAACTTTTTCATTTAGCTAGCCATCTTAAGAAAACTATTAATGGATAAAATATTCAAAATGGCAGAATCAAGTGTCAGTCAAGGCCATTTGGAAAGCTAATATGGAACCAAAAATTTCATTAGAGTACTGAGTCACACCGTGGTCTTATTGCTACAAAAGTACAACAGCCAAGGTCAGGCTGGGTGTGGCCCTGTTGAATGGGGACCCCTCTACCTTCCCTGGTTCTGACTCTCTTAGTCACGCATTTTTCATACCATCTCTAACAACCTGCAGAGAGGTTGGCTGAATGGGGTTTGCAGTTAAAAGGGCCATCCCCCTGCCTTCCACCATGGGGCTGCTGCTTCTACCTTCTACATCCTGTGTCCCAAGCAGCACAGTTTTTGTTTTATTTTCAAACTCCATTAAGTGTTGACGCCTTCAGCTTCCTCCTCTCCCCCTTCAGCACAATTTTCCTTAACAGTGGTTTTATCTCCCATCTTACTGTGGCTAAAACTTCTGAGCTGCAAAATTAGCTGTTTATCTGGGAAAAGGAGTTGTGGCAGGGACCATTTATAAACATTAAAAACATTCCTGCAATTCTAAACATCCAATCATATCTATATTATTAACGGATTTGTATTTTAAATATTGTCAATGCATAGCCAGAGCACAGGTAATGCCTCTTTTTTACAGATTCAACCAGCTAAGTCTCAACTTTTCTGACCCTGCACCATTGGGAATATGGGCTCTTTAAAAGTCAGAAAATAGAGTGATGGCTTTAAATCTGTGCAAGATTCCTTCTATATTGCCAATTATTTCCAAAAACACAACCAATGGAAAAACAGTAAGTCCTAAAGCTGTGAGTACTGTTGGAAAGGACAAGGAGGTTAAAGAATTTAAGGGCTTCCTAGCAACAGCTAATGTTAATTGAACATATACTCTTGTAGTGCTTTACCTCATTTAATTCTCACATCATCCCTATGAGGTCAACACGTTTTTAAACCTATGGGCAGGTTAAGAATGGCCCTGGGTCACATGATTAGTGAGTGGCGATGCCAGGATGCACACCCAGGCAGTCTTGGCTCTCAACCACTAGGATGCCGGTCAATCCAACAATGCACATCTCAGTGTACATACTTCATATAAAATCCTCACATTTACTGTAGATGAGAAATCTTTTTGGAACAAAAAAGTACAGTGCCTACAGATATTAGAGTGGCACTGTATACTCTTGGTGACTGACATTCTCAGGCAATGATGCTGGCAGTCCTTGGTTTAGGAAAAGTAGAGATTAAGAGAAGAGACACCAGAGAAGCATAGAGCTATTTTTTTTTTAAGTATGCTGCACATGCTGTTTGGAAATGACCGAAACCTATCTCAAAAGCTTGCGTTTTCCACCGCCTCCGGTGAGCACAGCAGTCCCCTCCCACTTACCACCCACCCATTCACCCATCAGGCAGCTCACTCAGGGTCAAGTACAGAGCAAGCCCTGGTGGGACTGCCCTGAGAGCAACTTGGTCCTTGCCCCGGAGGAGGCTGTCATAGTCTTATTTCCGCCTAGTGAAGGACAGGTTTACCTGATCCAAGTCATTCCGCAGAGCAATTTTGCTGGTTACTAGTTCATGGGCAAGGTCATCATTCTCTTGTTCCAGCCTCATGCTGGCCTCTTGTAATCTCCGGTTCTCCCTCTGCAGAAAAAGAGCAACAACCAGAGGTGGGCATCAGGGCATTAGTGCCTGGACATACTACCAGAAACAAATGGAACTGGTGAGGAAAAACAAGCAGCAACAACAACAACAAAGTGAACTTTTCAAGGTGTAAAAAGGAGAAGGCGCGAGTGGCACAGGAAGGCAGGATTGCTGTCTGGGAAACAACAGTGAGTTAAGCGAGCAGAGCAGATGCGGAACTCTACCCAGTGAAACTTACAATTGTCCCTTAAGCCCTCCAGACAGGACTTCATCATAAAAACCGTGCCATGAAAAGCAAAATTTCCAAACACACCCCCAATCTTGTGAGGTTTTCATATAGACCAAGAATACAGACACAGGCAAGTCTTTGTTTGAAACATGCACGATAATCCCACCCTTGACCTCAAAGGAAACTGCAAGACACAGTAAGGATGAAATTGGGGAAACCAATAGACATTTCTCTAAATGGTTTTTCCCATATCAGAGTTTAAATTAATTGAGTATATTTAAGATACACGGTTTGGATTTGTTTTGCTATCAACTGACATTTTCATTCTTTGGATATGAATGTATTTACTTTTCTGAATGCCAATTTTTGTGTTAGTAAGAGCAACTGTCCTTATGATAATGTCTCTGAATGTTTGTTTTGCTTTTTTAAAAAACTTCAGATTAAAAGGTTCTGGGTAAAATAAATTGCTGAGTTGTTTTTTTCCCCTTGAACTCCTAGAAAAAAATTTGAAACGGTTATATGATGAAAAAAGCAAGCCACTAATTCTTATGAAGCAAGATCTCCCCTTCACCAGTCATTATGAACTGTGTACATTCACTCTGTTTTCTGAATAGCAATTTAGCGTCCTCCCTTCCAAAGTATCAAAAGTGCTGTCTCTGCTATTGTTAGCAGTTACGGAAGATTCAAAAGAGAGCTGACAGGAAAAACATCAATGTGATAAGACCTTCCTGTTTTTCAGATTTACACTCCTAACGGTGTTTTCTGCAAGGATGGCAAAAACTCAGACAAAGCAGTGGTGTACAACCAGAAGACAAATCTATGCCCTGGAAGATAGTTATCAGAGCATACTGGAGGCAAGGCGGGGAGGGGGGCAGGGAGTGAATTTTATCTTCTGTAGAACCACCTGGAGTTTGTTATATGGAAAGAAGAGCCCTGATTTCTTTTTCTTTTCTTTTTGTTTTTTAAAAAGGGCTAAGAAGCAGATGGTAAGGGCAAAGCCTGAGACTTTCAAGGAGGTAGAGGATCCAAAAACAGGGCCAGCAAAGAAGCCAAAGAACAAACGTGCACTTTGACTACAGCCGGCCAACAGGGTCAACTGCTGCCTTCTCCTTTGTTAAAGGTAGACTGGAACAGTTGGGAACAGTCAAAACATTTTTGAAAAAGAGATCTACTAAAAAAGAATAAAAAACAATCTTAAATACTTCTAAATAAATTAATGATAGAATTCCATACAGTGTTAAAATATAAGTAAAAAATATCTCTCTAATGACAGGAGAAATGCTTATGCTACTTTATAGGGGAAAAAAAGAAATAACTGGAAAATCTCATTTTCATAACAACATAAATAACATTAACTCTGGGTAGTGGATTATTTTAACTGTTGTCTTTGTGCTTTTAAAATGTTTCCAAGTTGTCTACAATGAATATATAATACACATGTTTAAAAAGTTGTTTAGGAAATAAAAAGCAATTCAGAATTTCAATTCCATTGGAAAGGATAAAATGTCAAAATGAGAATTTTTTTTAAGTCTTCTCCTATTAGAAGCTCATATTCTATGTGAAACCCTAATGGATCGTCCTCTGTGACCAAGATACAATGTAACCCCTCACAAAAGAGGACGCCTTGTCAGGAACCCTTTCCCAAGATATTCCTGAAAAGACAGTGTACATATTTGTAGGGGCAAATTATACTCATCAAATTCTGTCTGTCTCCTCAATCCACAGAAGTTCTACCCTCCCATAGAAGCATAATAAAAGTGGGAACTAAAATATAAAAATAGCCAGGGTGTCTACAGCTGAATCTTTCAATCTTTGCTGAAGTCATCCAGATTCTAGCAGGGGCTAGAGATTAGTCTTTCGTCCTGATATATCAAACTATTACCCCTTTTTACAGAAACAACTTACATGCTTGTTGGAAACAGATTAAAAAAATATGGTTCAAAAACTTTTCCAACAAATTTCCTCCTTGCCAGGAACAAGCAGCAATACCAAGCACAGTTTCATCATACCATATTTCACAAGGCAGACTGCTTTAGACAGGGAAGAGATTTTTCTCATTTCTTGATAAATCCCCTCAAAAGAGACCGTGATAAGACTATTCGAATACCTATTCTTAAGTGCCCTATTTCTACTGAAGTACTTAGGTCTCCAAGATACAAACAGCTCCCTCAACTACTTATTTACACTGCGTTAATTTGGCACAAGCGAAAAATGTTGCAGCTACCAGTTTTTCAGGTTACAGTGATATATGCTTAGAATCAAGTTAAAATAACCTCCAGGTAAAGTCATCCAACGCTATGGAAAAGCACTTTGTTCAAAGTACTTAAAAACTGCACCAGGAGCTACTTCACTACTGATTAGAGATACATGTCTGATGGGTTATGTTATATTATATATGAAAGAGGTGTGAGCTTGGCTGAAACCTGACTGGTCACTTCCCATTACCATGACTGTCACAACTCAAACCTTTCCTCGCAGACACATAGCTAAGGGGGTGGGGTGGATAGGGGAAGACTGGGGAGAAATTAGGTGTGTCTGAGGGTCCCTAAAAAGCAAAATAGCCTACGGGGCAAGCCTAGTGGCTTTTGCTCTAGCAAGAAGCTTCAGTTCAGTGTGTGCAAAGCAAGCAGCACAGTGGAAAGTGTGCAACTCCTGCTCTGCACTCAGACACGTGGGAAAGCAAGCTCTGGGGCCAAAAATGCAGTATCGTCCTCCAAAGTATGAACCTGGGGGCGGGGCAAGGTGGAGATTTTCTATGAAGAAGAACCCGCCCACACTTACCAAGGGTTAAAGAGAGACAACATGACTTGGCTGTCTTTTCCAGCCTTTCCCAGGGAGCCAAAACTGTTTTTAGAACTGACTGAAGAAAAAGTCTGCCTTTATACTAGAATAAAGAAGACAGTTTAGCTTTGGGAAAGGTTGGAATCTTGCTTGGTTCATTCTGAAATGTTGGCAAGGGCGGCCCACCCGAGAAAGACGTGAAGTGGCCCCATAACCTCAGCCGGTGCAGAGATACTCACATGCCGTAAGTCTGCACAAGCGGATGTGCTGAACGCTCAGAGCCCATAAACAACACAGGCAAATCGCTTCCCTTGCCTTTTGGAAAAGGCTACAGGAGACAATGCTTACATAACCCTTAAAATTCACAGCACACTGTCTGAAACCTCCTCCATGTCACACAATTAACAACATTCGAACAAACAGCAGACAACAACTTTCCTCATTAGTTCCCTCCCCTCTTGCATAGGAGATGTGCAGCTGGGAAAGTTGGGTTAGTAACTTTGGGGAGGAGGATACTGCATTTTTCAGAGAGACAGACGCTGATATTACAGACATACACAGACAAAAAACTTACCTCCTGAAAAGCCATAGACCAACTACCGTTTTCAATCATAGGTACAAAGACAATTGAAAAAAAAAAGAATATCCAATGAAATTGCACACCTACTAATACAATTAGGAAATGGCAATAACAAAAACAGACGCTTGTTAATGCTATTTTGCTCTTCTGTTTTTCCTTAGAGTGTCATTTACTCTAAGTTCTCTCCAGGACAGCTAACATTTGATGCAAGAAAGTATACTTGAGGCAGCCAATGGGCAAAGTCTCAACTCAGGAAGACTGATACACTAAACTCCGCCCTCTCCACGCTGTTATTTGCAGTTTGCATGACTGATGAAAACGCTGTCTGTGGAACTATTTGCAACTACGGTGTGAGTTGTTTACACTGTTATTAGAGCTAGGTGGAAGGAACTTCCTTACATGACAAAGTCAGAAACATTGCAAAATATTTCATCTTCAGGCAACAGAATGAAATTGCTGGGCAGGGGAATGCAAAAGAAAAATGGATCTCAGCTCTCCTCTGTGTCTGGGGGTTGGAGTTTGGGTGAAGCAGTATAAGGAATGGTGAATGTGATTTTTTCCAAGATGAGAAACCAGAGAAATGTGAACTGGCAATCAGAAGAAAATAAACTCAGCCTTAAAGGAAAAAATGATGGGGCAGGAGGCAGCTTTATAACTCTAGCTCAGTATTTTGGGTGTGCTGTCTGCTGCTATAATGAATTCTTGGCACAGACTTTTAAAGACATTTAAGGGTCAGGAGAAAATGTTTTCCTAAAAGACCCAGTGCAATTTTATTAGCAACAACACACTCAACTCTCACATCTTTTCTTCTGGATGCCTCTTTCAAAAGAGTTGACAGTCATCATCTTCAAATTTCATCAAACAGTTCTTTGACATTCAAAGACAAATGCCTATAGATGAAATGTTTAAATGTCTACATTATCTGTAGATGAAATTTGAGAAAGAAAATCTGGATGTCTCAAATCATTTTATGCTCCTACTTTACCCAGCATATCCAGTTTTATCTTTCTGGTGGAAATTTAAACAATTTTAAATGCCAAGCTGAAGAGAAAATCTTGTCAGTACGAACTAACTGGCAGTTGGCAAACGAGACCGCATTTCTCATAGCACTTAAGAACAATCTTAGATTACTCTTTAGCATAGGGGTCAGCAAACTTTTAATGTAAATGCCCAGACAGTAAATATTTTAGGCTTTGCAGGCCATATGGTCTTTGTTGCAGCTACTCAACTCCGTCATTGTTGTGCAAAAGCAGTTATAGATAATAAGCATGTGGCTGTGTTCCAATAAAACTTTATTTACAAAAACAGGCAGTGGGCCAGATTTGGCCCACCGGCCGTATGGTTTGCAAATCCCTATACTACTCTAGCATACAAATCAAATTTTTAAAAAGCAAATGGGTTAGATGACGTAGAAACATAGGAATGTGATGTAATTTTCTCCGTCAGACTCCTTTAACAAGAAACAAGACGTACTAAAAATTGAAGAAAATTTTTGGAGAATTCTGAAGATCATTGATAAATATACCAAGAGATTCTTAATATGCATAACATTTATGCCTCTCCTGTTAAGTATAACTCAATCAGCAGACAAGCATCATCAGAAACCACCTGCTCCTTCTTAGCTAAGTGGCTCGAGAAGCATCAAGAGAACTTAGGCTTGCCTTCTCCACAATCCTATAACAGTGAGTTCATCGAGTTACCCACGTGCAAAAAGAAAGAGTGGCAGCCTTTTGAAGTTTATCATTAAGTTGTCAGAGGCAGAAAGAAATCATCCTCTTGACTATCACTGTTCATTAAAAGCACATGATTTCATAACATAACTATTTCCAAAAGCCAGCAATATCTCTGTGATGTGAAAAATAATGTTTATTTCCATTGGAAGAAAAATACTTTTCAAAGATGGATTCAATTATATTGACTTCTCTGAGTAAGGAAGGGTCCAATACAGTAAAAAAAAAAAAAGGTGGGGGTCTTTTTTTCCACGTATGTTTAGCATAAACTTCTTCACTTATCAAGTTAAAAACAAAATGTGACAATTGTTCTGAATTATTTCCTTAGATATGTAAGGATAGCAAATACTACAAGTTAAGCTTTATTTAGAAAATCTTGTTTGTGCTATTTATAATTAAATAGCTTAATTTTAAATCACATGCGGGGATGACTGCTCTACAAAAATTAGTATGGGCAAGAAAAACCTTCTGTGAACTTACAGGAATCATTTTCCTTCTATTTGAATTACATTTTGATAAAAAAATGTACTATGTCTAACCTCAAGAAAGAAGTTAAACATTCTAGATTTAATTATACTGAACATAGATAAGATTCTTCAATTAGAAACTATGTATTTATAATACTGTCTCCCAAACCCAAGAGAGTTTAAGCATTCCTGATTCTTTCTAGGATTTGCCCATCTAGAACAGGTAATAACATAACCTTCATTACACGTTGGGAGATTCACTGAATTTAATTAATTAGCTGTGCTTTTTGATGGTTTAACCCACATTTGTACAAGTAGTTCTTTAATTAAACAAGAAAAGCATGTCATCTTCTAAAGACAGATGAAGACTGTAGTTCTCTAAAATTGTCATCAATAGATTACATCATTAGAAAACTAACTTCCCCCAAATGAAAACAACTCATCACCTTAAAATAGCAAATGATATTTTAATTTCTGAAGTTGATAGCTGCTTTTTAGGGGCTTGGCTACTAATTTTTAAAATGACTAAAACAGCTGCACATATCCATGAATGTTTGTTTTCTGGGGATTTGTATGAAGATAAAAGTATACATGATGTACTTCTACAGACAAATCTTCATCCTGCATTTCACTTCACTTGAAATCTATAAATAAATTTACAAACCAAAATATCAGAGCAGATAAATACCACTACACAAATCGGGCCAGGTCAAACTTAAGAAGGACAATAAAAGAGGCTTAGAATAAATACTGTATATTCTTCTTCCCATAAAGTTTCCTTTCTGTGTCTTGGAATCTAGTCAGGAAGATAAACAGAAAGAGTACACCAAAGGCTATAAGCAGTCATTATAGAGCTCACTGGTTTCAAATACAAACTGATGCCAACACCAGGTAGCACTGGCAGTGTATATATATATATATATGCATTATCTATTTATATGTTTATGTCTGTGTGCATGTATATATGTATGCGTATATACTACATATATATATATACACACGTATGTATATATACATAAAAATGAATGCATCACCCACTTATGTTGGCCTTTGCCTTATAAATATAAGTACACATAAGATCTATACTCATTGATTAGCTCCAGTTCTGACAGGAGGTCTCCCTCCCACAAGTATGGCTTGTGCACAGGTACCTCCGGTGTGATTGAGGTTTACGAAAAAAAAGATGGCAGGCAGATGCCAATTCTCTTCAGACATCTTGCTTGGATTTTTTTTTTTCTTTTGAGATATAATTCACATACCATAAAATTCGTCTTTTTAAAATATACAATTCAGTGGTTTTACTACCTTCTCAAAGTTGTACAACTGTCACCACTATCAAATTCCAGAACATTTTCATTGTGCTTAGGGTTCTAAAATTTAAATTTATACCAACACCACTTCATCAAGTGTTAGATACAGGTGAGCACAGTGACATAACCTCAGAAGTAGATGTTTGCATATATCATAAAAACAGACACAAAACACATGTTTAGATAGCTACAGCAAGAATGTGACTACTGAGAGCTATCCTCTTTCTGTACCCTACCATGCCCAAGAGAAAGAGTATCAAGCTGAAAAAATCTCTTGGAATATCTTAAGGTAAGACATTTCTGGACTTCTTTTTTTTTTTAACTGACACAATCTTCCTAACTCCCTTGCCGGATGGCAAGCTAGAGGATAAACAAGGCATTTTAAACACTATGGATCCTAACGGTTGAGGAGGGGTTGTCAGTGAACTGGTATAAGTTCTGACTCAATGCCTTCAGAGATCTTCCCAAGTTATTCTTGAGAATTTTCGGGTTCCCAGTCCAAGAACTATGAATTATAAAGTGCTTATTCCCAGGGCACAGATCTTATTCTTGACAGGATTAAATTTATAAGTTGCTAAAATGTATTTCCTAAGACACCTTCCTACTTTAATGAATACAACTGTAATTAGCTTCTTAAACTAGATAGTGAGTATCTGAAAGAACAAATCTGTTGATGGTTGGACACTATGTTGTCAAGTGTCACCTTGAAAATGTAATTATAATGTGAGGACTATAACTTTACCAAGTTTAACTCCAGTACAAATTTCTAGACATTATTAAAAGTGGGACTTCCCTGGTGGCGCAGTGGTTGAGAGTCTGCCTGCAGATGCAGGGGATGCAGGTTCGTGCCCTGGTCCGGGAAGATCCCACATACCGCGGAGCGGCTGGGCCCGTGAGCCATGGCCACTGAGCCTGAGTCCGGAGCCTGTGCTCCGCAACGGGAGAGGCCACAACAGTGAGAGGCCCGTGTACCGCAAAAAAAAAAAAAAAAAAAGTGTATAGAAATATTAGTTGGATGATGTATTGACAAGCTATTACAATAATACAAAAGAAATAGCTATAGAGGGTATCTGATATGCATAAATAGAGCATTCAAGCTTAAAAGTAGTACCTGTTTGCAAAACAAAGACCAAAAAAAAGTTTAATTCTACTTTGACCCTTCAGTAAAAACTGTACACATCAATAGTATATGTGTGATAATTACTTTTTAAGAAATAATATGCATTGTACTATTTATTTATACATAGCTGCTTTGACACAAAAAGGATATAAGAAATAAGTTCAGTTCCAGGCTGATTTTAAATACACCACTTTAGTCTTTCATTTCCCTCTCTTCTATTTTGAAGTATCCTTCCTAGGTTTTACTCATAACAATGGCAGCAATAAGAAAATTAGAATGATGCAAGCAGTAGGAGAGCTTCACTTTGGATCCTTAATAATATTTTATAATTACTACTTCAAGCCTTTCTAAAGCAGCATGCTACATAAGCTGCATTAAAACTGGTTTTATTGAGGGGTGGAAATTAACTTCCAACTTTATCTATGAGCACCTTATATGGTAATAGTTATCTGCCACAGCAATATGTGGGATTTTATTATCAGCTGGTTTTATAAACAAGGGCAGTAACACACTGATGTTAGATTATTAGGTAGCAATACTTGAGAGAAATAGGAGAAAGATAATGAAGGGACTGGTGGAGCAGACACAAATAAGGTGATATTATTCTAGTAATAATTGGGTAATTAGAGGCAGTGGACCTAATAAGGCTAATCACAACCATTTATTGAACACCAACTATGTGCTGGGTACTTAACATATAACATCCCTCATCCTCACAACAATCTTTCAAGGAAATGTGTATACTATATGTTTTACAGATGAGGAAGAGGCTCAATAATTAGTCCAAGATGCTGAACAACGGCATAGGGATTAAAACCCCCAACTGGGACTCCAAATTCTGTCTCCTTTTTCAGAAATTCAGGTTTTTAACTCAGGTTTTTGTATGGACTACAAAATCCATACACTCCTTCCACCATTCCCCTATGTGAACCTCCAATGCTATTCAATTCAGCAACGGAGACAAGATATACTGTGTAACTGCAGCTGCCCGTGTCCAGCTCTCTGACCACATGGAGGCAACTCTAGTTATACAAGCAGAAGTCATCCCACAGTGGGTGGTTTAATTAATAATGTCATTGCAGTACTTTTTGGCATTGCTGGTGCTCAATGTATGAATACAATACTCTCTTGTCCTAATGTACTGATGTGGAGAGGGAGGGAATAATTCTGTATCTGTAGGAATCTGAAGAATTAAAACATGTTGAAGAGAGACACGAATATTTCAGTTGGAAAAAAAATAAGTTTGAAATCAGTACTTCCCCAATATTGTTTCATGGAAACGCTGTTGCTAATTACCATTGAGGAGATCTTTATGATTGGCCCCCATTTTTTTAAATACTACAATTAACTAAGATATTAAACTGAAATCATCTTGATTCTTGAACTGCATACTGTAATGAAATGTCACTGTTACTCATAAATTTGTTTGTGGAAATAAATGTTGCAACAAACACCATGACTGTGCTCAATATAGCTTTGTGGTTTTTATTTTTCCTTTTGAGTGAGTTTGTAGTTTGAACATTGGCTACAGACAGAGGTAAGTCTGATACATTCTTGTGCCAGTCTTGGAGCAGTTCGCCTTCTAAAAGTCTTTGTGGATGTGACTGTGCACAGCTAAAACCGTACTTTGCCATTTTCCTTTTTTCTCATTTTTGAAAGTAGTCGATAGCCACTTTCTCTCTTTCTTTTTCCCTCTCTTTCTCTCAGCTTCTTATGAAGACTCCCAGTATAAATGCAACAGGTGAAGTTACCTACAAATATACAAACTGAAAGAAAAGAAATATTATGGTTGGCCACTCAGGAGTCTCCTGAGATGAAAACATACGTGGACATTGAGCATGGTCAGAGAGTCTACATCAACCAAGAAGGAACAGAGGGAACAAACTTTCCACAGCTGCTACTTTAGGGGAAAGAAGGCACTTGGCTCTGACAGGCGACCCCTGTCTCCCATACCTTGTATCTATCCATTGGGTCTTCCTGCTGCAGCTGACTCTCTCGCATTGCCTGATATTCTTTCTCATATTTCTTTAGCTTCTTGGTCGGTACCTGCAGGGATTAGAGGACAAGCATGTTAGTCAAGGAGATCATTTAGGAAACCATTTTCTGATGTGTTTCCCAATGAAGTCTCTGGCATTCTAAAGGAGTGCACCGGACTCAATGTGGGGGGAAAATCTAGATTCTAGAACAGGGTCTGCAAACTTTTTCTGTAAAGGTCCAGACAACATATATTTTAGGCTTTGCGGGCCACACAATCTAGGTCACAATTCCACTGTTGTTACTGCACAAAAGCTGCCATGGGTAATAAACAAACAAATGAGCATGGCCGTGTTCCAATAAAACTTTATTTACCAAAATGCGCTGTAGTCTGTTCTACAACATTGCTGATATAGCATCACTTTTTCTTGTTAATGTATTTAACAGTGGTGTTAATTCTGTTAACTAACTTTCTTTAAGTAAAATTCACTCTCCCAACATGTTAAAAGTGAGAATTATTATTTTATAAAAATAAAATATTGAGCAACACAAAAAAATTTTAATGGAGCTAATAATATATCAGAGAGAAAACAGATTCTAAAATTGGTAGGCAAATTTCTATTTCATAATGGTTGTCAGGAGAATTAAATGACGAAGTATCTAAAATAATGCCTGGTTCATTGAATTTTTTAAAACCGTGTTTTCAGAGAATATTCAAAAAATTAATCCATTTTAATCTATTACACGTTATACATAACAGACTAAGTCTACTCTTAGGCTTTTCTTGGACAATCAAAATTATATAATTCCTTTAGACATCAAAATCTTTCCTTAACGTTTAGGTCCTAACGTAAATGACTTGAAATGAAGAATAAATTTATCGAAATTTTTTAAAAGATAAGCGCATTATTTGGCTAATTACTGGGGACTCAGTGAAGGCAAGGACCATGTATTGATGCCCCTCAGCATCCAACATGATGCCTACCAATGTAATTGGCCCCTAGGAGGCCCTCAACAGATTGTTTCTTGTCGACTTCAAAACATGGTATTTAGAAAACATGTTAAGTGTGTGAGAGAGAGAGAGCAAGAGAGAATGGAAAGCACCAATGAAAATAAAATTATCTTATGGTTTTCCAGGATAAGGACAGTTTCAATTCTCTTAAATCTGGCCACAGAATTTGTTAAATAAAATGCAAAGACACCAGGTGTCATCCCCCAGCTTATTCTAATTACTTTGTTCTTCCCATCCAGGAACGCTGTGAGTACTGGAATTATCTGCTTCTCACCACAACTGGGAAGTTGCACACAGTCCAAACCTGTCAGGTAGTGTAAATCATTCAATTACCACATGATGACAGTATTCACCTGGCTGATGGGGGGACCGCCTACCCAATGAGACTAGAAGAAAGAACATTTTCCAGCATGTCACTGAATTGCAAAACCACTGCTGAATATTGGCATGAGAAACTCTAACCCTTTACTACTCCATCTCCAGAGACCTTTAACAGTATGCTGTGACCAACGAGAGTGCAAGAGAAAGAAAAACACCACCTGCCAACTGCGTGGCCTCAAGATCATCGATAAACAACAAGGAAAATATACATGATCGTGTGCTAACAAAACAGCAACCACATTATTTTTCTTGACTTTGAGAGGGGCAATTTCCTCTAGTTGTCTTTTCTCTGTATTAATCATATACTCTGAAAACCAAAACCAGACTCTCAAGACCAAGTGGCAAATCACTGGCACTGAAGTAGCCCTGGAGTTGAGGAGAAAAGGGAAGAAGTCCCAGAGTTTTAAGCAGTGACAGGGGTTTCCTGCGGATCTCTAGAAGGAGGGGTCAAGGGAGAAGTGAGAGGATTTGTGTAGAGGCATTGTGAGGAGGGAGCCTACTCCAGCAGCCACTTACCACAAAATGAGAAGGAAGTACAATATGTTAATATTTTTGTAGCTGAATACTGGCACCACTGGGTATCAGGCTGAACATCAGTCTTATGTGGAAGTATTTTCCACATAGTTCTAAAATGGATCCATTCACCAATAAGTGAATTACATGTTACAAGCTTGTCTCTAGAGAATTTCTTCTAAAACTGTATTTTTTAAATTAGAACTATTACTGAGGTTTTTTTTTTTAATATGTAAAAGAGTGTCCTTTTAAAAGTCAATCTTGTTATGTTAAGCAGTTCATTTCAAAGTGAAATTTTAAAAAAAAGCATGAAACGCCCCTCAATAAGCTAATCCTTTCCCATCTGGCTGAGATTCTAGGATGTTTGGCTTCATCTTGTTCAGGGAAACAGAGCAGGTTCCCAGAACAATATGTTGCTAGGAAACCTTCCAAGCTTATTTATCTTGTGCTGTGGGGTGATATTGAGCATCCACCTGTGATTGGCACAAAGTAAAAGGGGAAAAAAGGTGGAGGAGGAAGGAGAGCTGATATGAAACTCCCGTGGTTTATGAGATAAAGAAAACAGACTGTTACAGTTTTCAAAACTATATTTCAGGACAAAATTGATTTTATTTTAGGTAATATAATATTGAGCTTGAATTTTTTCTTATCAAAGAAAGGAATTTTAAAAACCTCTTTAGTATGTAGTTTTAATTAAAAAAACATAAAGTCATTAAGAATGATTAGAATTTAAACAACCTACTATCTCAAGAGCAGTATAGGTATCTCTCCCCTTAAATTAAATACATTTAATGTAAGTGTGTACTTGAAGAATGAGATGTATAGGGAAGAGGGGACTTCCCTGGTGGTCTAGTGGTTAGGACTCTGAGCTTCCACTGCAGGGGACATGGCTAGATCCTTGGTCAAGGAACTAAGACCCCACATGCCTTGCAGCGTGGCCAAAACAAAACAAAACAAAACAAAATAGGGGAGGATCTGCGTAGGTTATATGCAAATACTATGCAATATATAAGGGACTTAAGTATCCGTGGAGTTTGGTATTTGCGGGGGGTCCTGGAACCAATTCCCTGTGGATGCCAAGGGATGACTGTAATTACTAATTTGCATTACTCTTTCTAAAGGTTAATCATGCAGGCCTCAGTTGGAGATGTAGGAGGGGAAGACTGAATAAGAATACAGTAGTTCCCTCTCATCCACAGGGGATGTCTGAAACTGCAGATAGCACCAAGCCCTACATACACTCTATTTTTTCCTATACATACACACATACCTATGATAGTTTAATTTATAAATTAGGCACAGTAAGAGATTAACAATAACTAATAATAATATAGATAACATGCTGTAATAAAAGGGTTACTTGAACACAAGCACTGTGATACCACGACAGTTGATCTGATAACTGGGGTGGCTAAGTGACTCCTGGGCAGGTAGTGTACACAGAGTGGATACGATGGACAAAGGAATGATTCCCATCCTGGGCGAACTGGGGTAGGATAGCGTAAGATCTCATAACCCTACTCAGGACTGCTCAAAATTTAAAACTTATGAATTGTTCACTTCTGGAATTTTCCATTTAATATTTTCGGACTGCAGTTGACTGAGGGTAACTGAAACCTCGGAAAGCGAAACCACAGATAAGGGGTGACTAACGTATGCTCAACATTCTTCGTTTCCCATGCTCTCTCTCTTCTTTTCATTTAAAGCACGTATTTCCTGTTTTTATAGGACTCTGATAGAATAAATATATATACATATAAGTATACCAATTAATTTTACATGAATTTGTCTTAATAATCTTTACCTCAGTAACCATATCCACCTGAATTACTTTATTTCATATTTTTTACTTTTATTACGTTATTTTGAATACTCCTTATAAATACTTGAATTTCATGTGCATTAGTTATTTCTAATAAAATATACTTCTCTTATGTATATGTATTTGGTTAGGTTTCCTGCTTATCAAATGTGATTTTTATACATTTAAGGAGTTCAGGTGCCTTAAAACAATAAATCTTAAATTTGGGGTAGTAATTAATGGAGTAATAGAACCCGTAAGTCACAAATTTGGAATACACCGATTATAGTAACTTAAGGAAAATTTAAACAGAGAAAAGAGGGAAATGACACAACGTAGCAGAACACATGTGTGGAGATTTTCAACCTGATCTAAACTCTGCAGTATATATGGAATGATTGTTGGCATATGCTGATCTTATGAAAATAGTATTTCAATTTTGTGAAAAGTTGGTTTTGAATTTAACTAGAGAAAAGAATCTAGGAGCCGCTAGTGTTTCTCAAGGTGGGGGAACTTCTGGCGTTTCGGGTGGAATAATTTTTGGCTGTGTTAGACCCCACTTCCCATTTCTGAGCCTCTAGCATCCCAGGCCCATTTGACATATCACCTATTAGATGTCAGTCACGCCCTCAAGTCATTGTGACACCTAGGACTCACACACACCTTTCCAAACAGAAAGGGGAGGGCATTGGGGGATGGAAGGTATGAAGGGTAGATGCTTGGGAAGTGGAATTCATACTAAAAACCACTGTGCTAAAAATTATCAATGAAGGACTGCCCTGGTGGCGCAGTGGTTAAGAATCTGCCTGCCAATGCAAGGGACACGGGTTCGAGCCCTGGTCCGGGAAGATCCCGCGTGCCATGGAGCAACTAAGCCCATGCGCCACAACTACTGAACCTGCGCTCAAGAGCCCACAAGCCACAACTACTGAGCCCATGTGCCACAACTACTGAAGCCTGCGCGCCTAGAGCCCATGCTCCGCAACAAGAGAAGCCACGACAATGAGAAGCCTGTGCACTGCAACAGAGAGTAGTCTCCACTCGCTGCAACCAGAGAAAGCCCGCGCACAGCAGCGAAGACCCAACACAGCCAAAACTAAAACGAAACTAATTAAAAAAATAAAGAGAAACCCTCTTCTTAAAAAAAAAAAAAAAAATTATCAATGAAGACAAACGAGGCCTGGCCAGCATGCGACGTTTTCAGCACTGCATTCACAAGGGACGCTCTGCTTTTGATCAGCAGTAATCGGCATTAAGAAAAACATGAAATGCCTCCACGTCAAAGAATTTCCTAACAGTTTTAAAGCTATAATTTAGAGGAGTCTATATTTAAGCCTATCAACAACTCTGTGAAGTATTATTTGGATTTTACAAATAAGAAAACTGAAGAAAGATAACTTGCCCAAGATCATACACAGCTGGTAAATAAAGAGAGTCAGAAATGGGATCCAGGCAGTCTACCTCCAGAATCTGCCCTCTTCAACCACCTGGATCTACTGCCTGCGACCAGATGTTTAAGGCAAAGCTCCTCAAGAAGTTGACAGTCTAGACACAGTGCCGATTATGTGTCTAATTACCATATATAGTTTTATAAGTGCAATAGCAGATGTTCATAAAAGGTACAAGGGGGATCAAGAGGAAATTTGTTGGGGTGGAGGGGAGCGCCTCAGTGGGGGAGGATTTTCATTATGACTGGTTCATGTAGACTCCCTTGACTGATTAAATAATGCTGTATTTCCCTGTGCTAAATTTTGACAGGGGGCCAGTCACTTGTAAGAGCTATTTCAGGGCTTGATGAATCTGCTTCTCTATTTCAGAAATAAACAACATAAAAATATTTAGTGATAGATGCAAACGCTGGCAAAGTAAATCACAAGTTTTGAAAAAGGCTGATAAAATCTAGTCAATATTTTCCTGATGGTCAGAGGTCTGAGTGCCTAAAAAATGAACAGGACGAAGGTATTAACCATTACATACTGCTCTTACTTCAGATAATTTCTTAGGATAAACAACAATGATCCCAATTTAATATATTAATCACTGGACAGAGAAAAAATAGATAAGTAGCATAGTTCCACATTTCTTGGTGATGGGGGGTAGAGGTGCAGGCTGAGAGTTTTGGGGTTTTTTTGGCCGTGTTGGGTCTTCATTGCTGTGTGTGGGCTTCCCCTAGTTGTGTCGAGCAGGGGCTACTCTGTTGTGGTGCGTGGGCTTCTCATTGCAGTGGCTTCTCTGGTTGCGGAGCACAGGCTCTAGGTGCGCGGGCTTCAGTAGTTGTGGCACACGGGCTCAGTAGTTGTGGCTCGCGGGCTCTAGAGTGCAGGCTCAGTAGTCATGGTGTGTGGGCCCAGTTGCTCCGCAGCATGTGGGATCTTCCCGGACCAGGGCTCGAACCTGTGTCCCCTGCATTGGCAGGCGGGTTCTTAACCACTGTGCCACCAGGGAAGCCCAGGCTGAGAGTTTTTAATTCAGAGTCACTTCCGTGAAGACCTACCAAGATCTGTGGACAGAAGGTGGATCAGTGGGAACCGAAAATTCTAAGTCAGTTTGCAGAAGCCCAAAGGACTTGGAATGAAATAGATGGGAAGAAATCAAAAGGAGAAGACATCTAAGAAGAGGGAGCATGTCCTTATAGGCTTCACTTAACCCTCTGCATGGTATTCAGCAAAAGAAGCTATTCTGACTCTTTTAGAGCTTTTAGCATTAGGAGGAGGGGAACAGAGTTGATTTTACCCCAGGGTACTGGGGGAAAAACCTTCAGAGAACATAAAAGCCTATAAATGATGATTCATTGTGTTCTTTTTTATTGAGGTATAACTGACTTATGACATTATATCAGTTTCAGATGTACAACCTAATGATTTGATGTTCGTATATATTGCAAAATGATCACCAGTCAGTCTAGTTAACATCCATCTCCATTGTTACATATTTTTTGTCTTGTGATGAGAACTTTTAGGATCTACTCTCTTAGTAACTTTCAAATATGCAATACAGTATTATTAACTATAGTCACCATGCGGTACATTACATCCCCATGACTTATTTATTTAAAGTTTGTACCTTTTGACCCCCTTTCACCCATTTCACACGACACTGAGCCTCTGGCAATATTAGTGATATTCCAATACTTAAGGAATACAATGGTTTAAGGGAGTGAGAACAAGAAAAGTATTTATCTCTTGCTGTAACTCTAACATAACTCCCAAGCCTTATAGACATCAAATTACTAGGCATTCTTTTCCTGAATCCACACATTAGTCCACAGTGCTGCACTTCCTTTCATTTCATTGGACATGCTCAGTTTCCCCAATTACTCAAGCCTAATGGTGCACACACCTGTGACAGGTTCCTGTCCTCATTCATGAATAATTGTATGAAGTGAGTCACTTTCCGGCATTCACGGCTCACTCCTCAATGTAGTGTGCTCATCAAAGTATCTATGAAAGCTTCTGAAATATTGATTTCTACTTTCTTTACCATGTTGTAATATAAGCTGTCTGGTCCCAATGCTGTAGCAACTTTAAGAGACACTTGCATTTTATAGAAACTGCTTATCTGTTCATTTCTCATCTCCAGGCCTATAAATCTTATCTCGTATGCTATTTTTATGGAACTCCTTGGCACTTCTGCTCTAGAGCTTTCCTATCAATAAACAATATCTGGAGGTAGAGTAATTTCTTTATTATCTATGTTTTGACAACTCCTAAATTTACAGTTCCCAGCCCAAGACTTCTACTGAGCTCAACCTACATAATTCAACTGCAAATTTCATATTATCTTTTGGATGTTTCACATTTGAGATTATTTTCAACCTGGAGACACAACCCACTCCCTACCCCCCAACTTACTCTTCCATGGTTCATCTTCATCCAGATGCTCAAGCCAGAAACCCAGCAGTCACTTTGACCTCTCCCCCCATCAGTGATCATGAAGTAAGTCACTAGATTCTATAGTGTATACCTCCAAATATATCTCTAGCATGTCTTCTTCTTTTGAACCTCACTGGCACTGCCCTAGTTCAAGTCATAATCACCTCTCATCACTGCAATAACCTCCAAGCTGGTCTCCCTGTGTCCATGCTTGCTCTACTCCCAAAGGTAGTCAACTTTTTTTTCAGGATGCAAATCTGATGTCATTCCCTTTCCTAAATTTTTCAATTGCCTCTTGTGCTTAGGATAAAGAGAAAAATACTTGACATAGTTCTGCTGGTGCTATAGGATCTGGTCTCTATCTATCTCTCTCCCTCACTTTCTATGCCTATATTTCACAAAAGTGGGGTTCACCCATCCCAAGGGGTACATAAAAGGATCCAAAACATGGAAAAGGCAAAAGGCAATTATTAAAAATTTCAGTTCTACTTCTTTTTTTCAACCTCAACTTTTTTTTTGCGGTACGCGGGCCTCTCACTGTTGTGGCCTCTCCCGTTGCGGAGCACAGGCTCCGGACGCGCAGGCCCAGCGGCCATGGCTCACGGGCACAGTCGCTCCGCGGCATGTGGGATCTTCCCGGACCAGGGCACGAATCCTTGTCCCCTGCATCAGCAGGCAGACTCTCAACCACTGCGCCACCAGGGAAGCCCCTAACCTCAACTTTTGAAAATGTCTATACTTGTGCCTATTTTATCAAAGTACATGTACATAATTTACTTTTAAATGAATATTCATATACTGGAGATATATGCTTAAATTCCTTTTACTGACAGGAATGCACGATCAAAAGAGTTTAGAGACAACCAGTCTTTACTCCAGCCACACTGGACTTCTTTCAGTTCCTTTGACGCATCATACTCTGTCCTGTCTCAGGATTTCAAGCCTGCTATTGCTCCTGCTGGGACGGATCCAGCACGTTCACCTCAAGATTCTAATTCAAAAGGTCTGAGGTATGGTCAGGCACCTCTATTTTTATAAATTGCCTGCTCCTCAGGCAATACACTGTCCATTTGAAAACCACTGGATGAAAACATCAAATGCTGGAAAGGGAAGAGTGACAGACAGGCTAGAGAGGCTTTTATGAACTGGCCTGAGAACATAATCATCGGTTTCTAAGGGAATACCCATCCTGAGTTTCAAACAACCAATTATTAAACAAACTTTAGGAGAGAATAAATTTGTTAAGATTAGGAAGAATCTCAGGAAAAACTGATATTTTTAATGTTCTAAAATATTTCAAGAATCTATTATATAAGCAGTTTGGATATAAGGACAAAATCAAGTTTTAAATAAGGGAAAACCCATACGCTTCAAGAACAATTATTTAAACAATAGAGTTACTTCTCAATATTATACATAGGGTGATTTAGGGGTTAAACAGGCTTAGTTTATACTTGAAATCTTGCTCTGTCAAATACTAGATATGTAATTATAGAAGCAATTCATTTAAACCTCTTAATCAGGGGACTTCCCTGGTGGTCCACAGGTTAGGAATCTGCACTCTCAATGCCGAAGGTCAGGGAACTAACATCCCAAAAGCCGCATGGCAGGGCCAAAAAATAAAAAAAAATAATCAAATAAAATATCATGCAATAAACCTCTTAATCAGAGCTTCAATTATTTACTGTTTAAAATGGGGGTGTAACACAAATAACAACTACCACGTCCATCTCCTTTTATTAAGAGCATACAGCATGCCATGGCACTGGGCTAAACACTTAACATATTTTATATTACTTAAGCCTTACGAAGTTGAACTGGGTTTACTATGCCCATTCAATAAATTGAGTACACTGAGAAAGATTAAGTGACATGCACAGGGACCACGGTAATGACTGACCCAACAGGCCTTTTTGACACCAAAGGTAAAGCCTTAATTGCAGTATGTTACATGCCTGTCATCCACCCAGCACACAGAGCTCTCAAACCCAAGACCTTGCTAAGCCTCATCAGTCACCTGCTGCAACTAACTGAGCAAATCAACTGCAAGATGATACAGATACTTTATTTTAACACCTGACTGGGAGATGATGAACCTAGGATATCTGCTGTCTTACCTGGCATAAAGCAGGAGCTCAGAAATATATACACCTCCTCCCTGAACTTTCTGGGCAAACTGGAACAAAAAAGGGAAGGTCAAATAGACCCTAAGGTGATTGAACCAGGAGTTTAACTCTGGGAGAAGCCTGCTTAAAATTCCATAAAGTCTCAAGAGGGGGCAGATTGAAATGATATATTTTCCTTCTCTCCCAGGCTTCTGAAAAAAGTATTGAGGCATAAACAATCCAGGAGATTTACAGCTTAAAAGCAAATTACCTTAAGGTACTGGAATCAGTCAGAGCTTAGATGGAACATTTTTTGAGGCCTACAGCTTCATTGAGAATGCCCTTCTCTGGGTATTGTTTCTCATATTTATTTCTTTCTGTTGCGCCTGCTTCATGTACTGATTTGTACAAAAAAAAGATGGGTTCTTTTTTTTCACCCAAGTGCAGCAGTTGCAACTGGGTCACAACTATTCCTTCTGTTGGTTTTTAAGTCTTTTTCTCAATTTTTTTTAATACTTGAAAGAGAAAAAAAGACATTTTACCTGTTTTTAAGCAAAACAAATCCTTATCTCACTATGCTGGTTAACTTCCATTTCAGGCTGAATTATGGAAATTCTGTTTTCTCTTTGGAATGATTAAAAAGCAATGATATCTTTAGTTGGTATACCATACTGGATGCTTTTATTTTCCTTTGGTGGGAGGTGCTCAAAATCCACTGTAATATCTCATGTAAAATTCCACTTCTGAATGAGCTTTTTATTAGAAATGTATTGCTTAAAATGTTTATTATAGTTTTGGAAAATAACAGAATGACTACCGAGTGCTAAAAATTAAGACTGTAAGATGGTATGTAATACACTAAATCTGGTTACATGTTGAATGGTATTGGTCTGATTCCAGGGAGTAGATTAACCAGATGTAGTCCCCAAACTGGGCCACAGAAAGCTGATACAGCTATGCATTCAGAGCAAGCTAATTAAGCTTATTTAAAGCTAGACAATGAGACAGAGGGGAAGAATGATAGGGGAGCTAAGTAGGACACTGTTTTTTATCACCATCAAATGCTATGTTCATTAGAATAGTGCTGGCCTTTGCACTGAGGATGCTGAGAAACCCGAAGCTGTACTTTCATGTCAGTTTCTACTGACAATTAGATCAACAGTAAATATATACTATTGCGAAAAATATTCACAGTGGACAGAAGGCTATAGATATTTATGCTATAAGAAATTTAATTCAAGACTAATATGCCAAACAGCAGCTGTATAAAACAGTCTGAGTGCTTCCGTCTTCAGAGAGATTCACCTGTACCATACCAGACTATCTGAAAAGGAAAGCAGTGGGGAAGAAAGAGAAATGGGGAAACGTTTCTGTATTCACCTATCTTTGAGATACTACCTTAAAGGTAGTAGGTCAAACTGGTTAGAAGTTAGCAGCAGCAGTATTAAACTGCATGATGATTGCACTGCCATTTTGATACACCAACTTTTTAACATGGGAAGAAAAACTCATCCCTCCTTTGCATTTTTAAAAATCACCCATTCACTCACTCATTCCACAAATACGTATTGATTATATACAGTGTAGCAGGCATAGTCATCCAGGAACAAATGCACAGTGTGGCCCCTCAAGGAGCTCAGTCTGGTGGGGAGGAAGTCTTTGAAGAAATGATCACACAATTGAAATAAATACTGCACTTACATAAGGTGAATGCTCTTAGGGAGAAGTAAAGGTGGAGGGATAACAGTGCACAAGGATCTAATTTTGACTGCTTCTCTGAGGAATGACAACGAAGCTGAGCCCTGAAGAGTAAGTCAGCCAGTGAAGAGTAGAGGGGGAGAGTGTTCCCAGCAGAGGGCACGATGGGCACAAGATGGGAAAGAGGAAGACCAGCTACATCATTTGCCAGGACCAATACAAAATGATAATCAAGGCCCCTTGTCCAAAAAGTGAGAATTTCAAGGTGACAGTAGAGCGTTAAACCAAATGCAGTCGCGCAGGTCACATGCCCATGAAGCTGGCTGGAGGGACTGAAGGTCAGCTGGAGCACAGTGAGGAGAGAAAAGGCTGGCTGAGGCTGAAGAGGTATGAGAGGTACACAGGCACCAGCCCAAGGTACAGGGCCTCCAGGGACCAACCTCACAGACCAACCTACTATTGTCTGCTTCATAGTTCCACAAATAGTTACTAAAGAGCTATTGTGTAAGCCAGGCTGTTATGCAAGCACTCTTCTGTGTGCTAAGAGGAAGACAAAGAAGATAGTCTTTGCTTTTAAGCAGCTTACAAATAATTGCATTATTTAGGGTAGAATGTGATAAGTTCCACAAGAGAGTATAAGCACCAATTTGTGGGAGATTCAAGGCATGAAGATTACTCATTTGAGGTAGAGTGTGTAAACACACAGACAGAAGGACTTCAAATGGACTGAAATTAGCATTCTGCCTTTAGAGCAATGATTTGTCCATATCACTGTAGAAACAGCAAACACACCGAGCACTGCCTTATATACCAGGCACTGGATGCTATATGCTTTACATGTATTAATTTATTTTAGCCTCACACCTATGAGGTAGGTGCTATTAATTTTCCTCACTTTACAGAGGAGGAAACAGAGAGCCAGAAAGGGTAAATAACTTGCCCAAGGTCACAGAGCTAGCAAGGTGGGGATTCATTCCAATCCAGGCAGTCCAGATCCAAAGTCCTTGCTTTGAACTACTATATGATACTACCATTTTTACAAACATTGTTTTATTTTGCTTTTGAAAGTCTCTATGTTATTCTTGTGCCTTTTTTATTTCTTCTCCCTGATCTTCTGTTGTTACTTTAACCTTTTTATGTACTTGATTAGCTATATATACTGTCTCAAATTGTCTAAGAGATACAGAACAACAAAAATAATTTTCCTAAAGATTTTTCCATCGTCATCCTCTAGAGCCAGAGTTGGCAGAAACAGCAACGTGAGATACATTTGAGTACGGATTTCTGAAGATGACACAGACAATGCTACTTTCCTCTGCTACTGATGACAGTCCCAATGTATCTTTGTACTGATGGCCAACTAGAGCTGAGGTAGTTATGGACAATTACTACTGACTCCTTGAGAACTATGAATGCTGAATTAGCGGAACTCTGGGAACCCACACATTGGCTCCCAGTGCCCCCATGACCCAATGCTGGATCTGTTCCTTACAGAATTGGGAAGTGCATGTATGTGCTCATTCATTCAACAAATATCTACTATGTACAAGGCACT
Organism: Pseudorca crassidens; assembly: GCF_039906515.1. Lineage (NCBI taxonomy): Eukaryota > Metazoa > Chordata > Mammalia > Artiodactyla > Delphinidae > Pseudorca > Pseudorca crassidens. The sequence continues at coordinate 130,087,654 of NC_090297.1, read as the reverse complement.
ATGCCGGATGCCATGTGGGATACAAAGATAGCTATGACACAATCCTTTCATCAAGAAACTTACAATACACGACAGACTTTGATTTATGCCATCATTGAAATATGAGCCTCATACTGTTATGGCTTAGAGGAGAATATTTTCACAAATCTACAAGGAAATTTAGGACAGACTTTAAAATGGAGCTAGCATGCAAACAAGCATTGTCCTGGAGGGAGCTGTTGCTACTGACCATTTGCAAGTGTCAGGAGTTCTCTTTTCATCTTCGTCGTCTTCTCCCTTTTTTTTTTTTTTTTTTGGTAGACATCAGTAGCCTCCAAGGATTGGAGATAACCATGGCCATACGTTTCCTCCCCACTATCTTTCTACCAGGCAGGAAGCATCGTTTGTTAGCTGAGAGTCGACAAGCCCAGCGCATTTGGCTGCAGGTGCCATCCTGCAGGTTTCAGACTGCTAGCTTACCAGAATCTTACGTGCAATCCAGGTAAGGCTAGAAGGCCTATATAGCATTTCTAGCCAATCCAATTAAAAATTATTTGACATCCTTTATGCTAATTAGAAAACCCTTCAGCGTAGAGTTAAATATAAGTAGGTTGAATTTATAGCAGTTATCTCCTGATTAGGGTCTTTCCAATGCTAACCAACTACCCCTGGACTGTGTATTCCCATATCAGGGTGCTTCAAATATTAATCAAGTCCAAGGTGTAGACTAAAACTAACACATATTATATCACACTGTGTAGGTTTTAGTATTTTAATGTAAAATACAGAGAGTATAACAGTAGGGTAGGACTGTAAGAGCTACAGAGAGGGGCAAGATAAAGAGGGAACAGCTCATTATGGCTTATTTCTTTCCCCATTCCATAAAGGAAGCTGAAGTGCTGTAAGCAAAGGCATGGGTCTAAAAACATGGGCCTACAAACTGTGCTACACAGCTATGTTTGTCTGGGTGAGGAGCTAGGTGCCTGGTGTATGGTACCTGCAGAGCAGGCTGGAAAGAATACCCTGGAGCCAGGTCATTAGAAGATCTAGGTCCTTGCCAAACTGATGAAAGTGTGAACCTATTTTGGTAGTTGCTAGTTCGGTGACCATATTTTCTGAAATAAAAAGCAGGCACATGGGCTGAACAGATGTTTGCACCCATTCTGGATATGAGAAGCAATCTGGAATATGAAAGAACATAAAATACTAAAGTTTTAAATTGTTTCGGTAGCTTACAGGACTTAGAAGGTAGAATATTTGACATTAGAACTATCTTTTTAAAAAAGTCTTGTCCCTGGACTTCCCTGGTGGAGCAGTGGTTAAGAATCCGCCTGCCAATGCAGGGGACACAGGTTCGCACCCTGATCCAGGAAGATCCCACATACCGCGGAGCAACTAAGCCCACGAGCCACAACTACTGAGCCCGCGTGCCTAGAGCCCGTGCTCTGCAACAAGAGAAGCCACCACAATGAGAAGCCTGCACACTGCAACGAAGAGTAGCCCCCGCTCGCTGCAACTAGAGAAAGCCCACGCACAGCAACAAAGACCCAACGCAGCCATAAATAAATAGATAGATAGATAGTATTTTTAAAAAAATAGTCTTGTCCCAGTTATGATAAGAAGTCACTGAGGTTTTTAAAATAGGGCAACAGAAAGATCCTAACTGTGCTGGTAAGAATGTTCATTGGAAATGGTATACATGCTAAACTAGAAAGGGGTATAAAGAAAAGGAGGAAGGTGGCAACTGAAAGAATATTTATAAAGTTATGAAAATAGTTCAGGAGAAAATGCCTTTGTTAAGAAGGTGACAATACAGGAATTCCCTGGCTGTCCAGTGGTTAGGACTCCACACTTTCACTGCTGAGGGCCCATGTTTGATCCCTAGTTGGGGAACTAAAATCCCCCAAGCCATGTGGCGAGGCCGAAAAAAAAAATTTTCTTTTTAAACAATAAAATTTAAAAGAATAAAAGAAAGCAACAGTAGAAATGGAAAGGAAGGACCATTGAAACCAATAAAAGAGAGATCTTCTAAAGCAAATCTTCCCTGGTCATTTTGGTTAGGCCAGGTCATCCCTCCCCTCCTAAAACTTCTTTAGAATTAGTCTATTCCACTTTTAATAATCACATATGGCTGTAATGAGTTTTTCCTGGGTTTGAACTTTCTTAACCCAATTAGGATGTCTTATGGCAAAAAAAAGAACCCTGCCTTATTTAAAATTGGTATCTACTGCTTTAATCGAACACAAAGCCGAATACTCAGTAGATGCCTAATGCAGATTTGTTCAGTTAAGTATATTCTTAATGTCTCAAGGTTCAAAGGGATTTTGTGAAGTAGTTTAAATATTGGAATAAAAAAGACAGATAAAGACTATGCCCATGTATTTTCCTCGAGTATGGGTATTACAGGAGATATGTGATGACAGAGTTGATAAGTGGAAAGACATAGAAATCCACTTAACATAGGATATTTTTGTTACATAAATGAGAAGATTGTGATAACCAATTAAAAATGGCAGTTTTCCTTGATACGTTTGACAGAGCCAATAATTACCTCTGCTCTGTGGGGCAATTTCTAAAGTAGTGAATAACAATGAGACTATTTGAGGAGACTTTTTATGCTATGCAATTGGATGCTGTTTCCTAAATTGAAATTCATTTCTTTAATCTTGGGAGGAAAGACATAAGTAAAAACATCACGCATACTAAATGCTTAAAACACGAAGGACAGATATATAGACATATACCTGACAATCAACAACAGTATGTCTAAGACAATTCTCACTTTGAAAAAAAGGTAATATCAAACTAACTTTCTAAAAGTTAATTTAATCATTTTTGAGGGGAAGTAGATCAAATAAAAATATATTTGCAATTAGGCTTGGCCGCACAGGTAGAGAAAAGGCTGTAAGATTAGTTTTTTGTGTATGCCTGTTTAAGGTCCATCTACTGCTGTTTACACATGAATGATTGTTCTCCATAGCTTGGGGTAGAGTGGCTTTTATGTCCCCATTTCCATGGAAACTGTGAGGAGGCAAGAAAAATAAGGTATGGGGAAATGTGTATGTCAACCCTCACTTCCCTTCCACCCATCCAGCCTTCCTCATTTCCATGGGAACAGAAATTGAAAGACCTCCAGAAGCTGAAAGTGAAAGCTCACTCATAGATTGCAGCTGTTTGAATGTCAGCTGAGAGCTGACAAATGAGAGTTTATAGCAGCTGTTAAAATTTTTAAATGATGTTTTCCCTAATACATTCCCCACTGTAATAATTTACAAGGGGGAAACTGACTATATAACTAGCATGAGGAAGAACACTCAAAGGGATCTCTTGAGGCTTAGTCTGTTGCTGTCTTTCATAATTCCAATATCATGTATCATTTTAAAACAAATGACTGTGATAGGACAGGCAGTGAAATGAAGAGTGTGCTCAAGTCACTCTGATGTCACAAACTTCCTCCAAATGGTGGACGTGGAAAAGTGTGGAGGAACTAATTAAATGGAGGGAAGAGAGAGAAAAGGAGAGAGAGGGGGAGGAGGGACCTAATTTAACTTTTAAAATCGATTTAATTATATCTTATTACAAGAAACTACGTGAAGATTGTCAGCTACACCTAGAGTTGGAACACTGAGTCCAATGATGTTGGTGAGAGATCTTGACTTAAGCATTTGTAAAGAATTCTATAAACATACAGTATTGTATTCAAATCTCCCTGGTTGGAGTTCAGATGGGGAGGTATACCCATATATATATGTATATATGTGTGTGTGTGTATATATATATATATATATATATTTTTTTTTTTTTTTGCTACTGTAATTGAAAAGGACAGGCCAGAACTTGCTAAAGATTACCCATTTCCCCTCTACATCCAAGGGCTAAAGGATACACATATAAAGTGACTTATAGATAGAAATCTGTTTTAAGCTTTTAGCTCAAGGGGAAATATCCTCTTCAACATGATCCTTTTAAACATATGCGAAGGTTGAGAAAGAAAAAGAAGAATTCTTTTTGTTTTATATGTCGTGACTCAATTTTATCTCTGAGGTGCTTTTTCACTCTTTATGAAGAGGTTGTTACTCCAAATTGTTCCTATAACTTGGCTTCTACTCACACATGCCTCAGGCAAATACAAAACCTGAACATTATCTAATACAATTCAACAGAAAGGTGTCAAGAGCATTGGCCAACAAGCTAAGTAGGAATATTATGATAAACCTTTGGGGGCCTAAATGGGCTTTTTATTCTTACCACAATCTCCAACGTGATATTTCCAAAACAAGAATATAAGAACAAACTATAGAGGAGCTCCAAGTTAGGATATCCAGTTTTCACTGTTGATTCAAGTAAAGTCTAATTTCATTTATGTCAAAAAGTACACATTGAGAACCTCCTCATCATCTAGCTCCAGGTGCTAGTAATACTAACATTTATGAGTAAGAGTTTCTAACTGCCAGGTACCTTTTTATTTAATGAAATATTACTATTTTAAAGTTAATCTTATAAAAAAATATATGGAGCTCTCCTTCCCCAGCTTCCACTACTATAGACCTTGGTATACATGAAAGTTGTCCTGAGACTTTGCAAATCATTTATAATGTAACATATAACTTACGCTATAAAATTCAGGTTAATAGTTGAAAAAATGAAAATGAAGGTGAATCTATAAATATGGGACCAAAGTTATTGATAAATTCTGGTACTTTCCAGTTCTCCATAAATGTTTTTTCTTTCTCTTTTCATAAGCCAATTTTTACTGGCTAACATAATAGTTAAGATAGTTTTATGAAGCACTTTGCTGCTTATATAAAGTATACAGTGATATAGGTTCATAGCATAGATAGACATTACTATGAAACTTCATAAGTTAAAGCATGCTTTAGCTTATTCCAAATTTTTTTTTCTTGCTTAAAACCATAACTTCCTTGGCCTTCATGTTCTCCTCAATTCTACCATCAGCCCTAGTAGCTGGCTTTCTCTTTGGAGATGTTTTCCACTCAGAAACAAAGTTAAGTTGAAATCTAGGCACTGAAAAGAAGTCTGGGCTCATCAAGACTTGCTCCTCACCAGCCTCACAGGGTATATATTGACAATCAGGACTTTTGTAAAATTACAAAATACTAGTGTCATGGCTCTTAGGGGAAAACTCACAAAAATGCTGAAATCACAAATCATAAATTCATGAATTTAAAAATATATATCATAAATCTTGGAATACTAACTTTTTCAGATTTTCTTTTCCAAAGCTAATGATTTTCTGTGAAACATTTTCAAAAGATTACTCATAAATGCAAATATGTAAGGACCAGACCAAATTAAGCCAAAGTTCATATTAAGTGATTTACTTCATCTCCTAGACTCTAAATTTGAGTGGGTATGTATTTACGTATCTACTGTTTCCAGTCCAGAAAAAGCCAAAGGTATTACATACCTAGATATTCTCAAAACTATTATTCACATGAACACAGAACAGAGAACCCAGAAACATTTACAAAATTTTTGTGAAAAACAGTAATAAGGGCCTTCTTTTAGAATAAAGAAAAAAATCAGAAATATCACTTTTTAAGAAGGGAGTCAGTTTTAATTTAAGGCAACCTTTAATACAAATTGAAAGTATTTTTAATTCAGGTACTGTGTAATAATTATCCCTTTTTGCTGACAGAAAAGCTAGAGGATACAGAATATATCTGGCCCAGGAATCTAAACAAAGAACAGATTCCCTGATAATCCAGTTAAGGTGAAGGTCACAACATTGAACCAACTCTGCTTTGTTCTCCAGTATAGACACAGGTATTTTTGGCTTATATTTTCATGCCATTCAGGAAAAAAAGATGTTTTCATAATGATTATACCAATTTACATTGCCACCAACGGTGCACAAGGATTGTATAGAATATTTTAATGGCTGCAGAAAACATAGCTTGTATAGGAAAGTAATAGTTCATTAATTGTATATCTTTACATGTGACCTTAGAATTAAAAAAAAAAACAACTGTACAACTTCCATTGCTTTGATATTGCTGTTACCATTTCTGATCCCTGCTTTAACTGTTTCTGTTAGGCTTTAATAAAAAGGCTTCTAAACCAAAAAGACGAAGCAAAGTTTAATTCTTCTACAACTTTATAATTTTCCCTAGAGGACTGGGCTTTCCACAGACTGTGAGTTGATCTGGATAGATACTCCAGTTTGACCCAGACACAAGGCCATAAATGCTGGGATGGCTCCAAAACCCTAAAAATGGTCCCTAGGCACACCTGACAACCAGGGAATCTTCATTATGCAAGAGATAACCTCAATAAAGACTGGAATACTAAGTAGAAAATCTATCTTCCCCAGGAGAGTGGGTCTCAAACACTAGTGTGCATCAGAATCTCCTGGAGGGCTTCTTAAAGCACACATTACGGGGCCCTATTCCCAGAGCCTCTGATTCATCGAGTCTGAGGTAAGGCCTGAAACTGTGCATTTCTAAGAAGTTGCCAGGTGATGTTGATGCTCCTGGTCTAGAGAACACACTTAAAGAACCTCTGCCCTAGTTTCCTCTTATTAGGGCCAATTCTTGAGTACTTGTCAGTCATTCAATTTCCTTTTGTAACCAACCCATGAAAACAGAGTGCAGGGTGGCCTCAAGCAGAGAGACTGGGCCCAAGCAAAGTGAGGAGGGTAACCATGCAAGGAGATGGCCTCATGGGGACATTATAGCCCAAGAACGGTGAGGAGGGCATTTACACAGAGAGGCAGCCTGGCATGGATGTGCTGCAGTTCAAGTGGAAGACGTCCCTGAGAGGGGTGCAATCTGACATGGGGAGTTAGGGCCCCAGCAGAGTGAGGAGGGCAGCCACACAAGGTGGGGGTGAGGGATAGCAGAAATAACAGACTTATGCATACAAGGGGATTGATGGAACAAGTTAAGGATCCAGATTTCTCAGTGTCAGAGAAAGTAGTTATAATAATGGAAAGAACACCTATGTTCATAGCAGTACTATTCACGATAGCCAAGACATGGAAGCAACCTGAATGTCTATCAACACATGAATGGATAAAGAAGATGTGGTACATATATGCAATGGAATACTACTCAGCCATTAAAAAGAACAAAATAATGCCATTTGCAGCAACATGGATACAACTAGAGATTATCATACTAAGTGAAGTAAGTCAGAAAGAAAAAGACAAATACCATATGATATCACTTATATGTGGAATCTAAAATACGACACAAATGAAACTACGAAACAGAAACAGACTCACGGACACAGAGGAAAGACTGGTGGTTGCCAAGGGGGAGGGGGTTGGGGGAAGGATGGAGTGGGAGGTTGGGTTTAGCAGATGTAAGCTATTATAGATAGACTGGATAAACAACAAGGTCCTACTGTATAGAACAGGGAACTATAGTCAATATCCTACGATAATCCATAATGGAAAAGAATATAAATATATATATATATATGTATAACTGAATCACTTTGCTTTGCTATACAGCAGAAATTAACACAACATTGTAAATCAACTATACTTCAATAAAAAATGTTACTAAAAAATTCAGAGAAAGAGAAAAAAAACTAGGATGAACCCTGTAGTGTTGGATTGGAAGTAATGGTGCAAAGTCAAGAGTTTTCACGTGTGTGTGTATGCGTGTGTATGTGTGTATTCCCTAGCTCTGTCTGCTGAGGGGGCCTAGAAGCAATGATACCTCCCTGGTGAGGATAGCTTCTGCACAGATCTTGGTTTCTAAATACCATTCTCTACTAAAAAGAACAAGGGCTACTTAAATAAATACCTGGTTTCAAGGCTAGAGCCAGGAAAGCACAAAAAAGCCTGGAATATCTTGTTGTTCCAAAAGCAAGTTATGCTCAGAGAATAATGGGAACATGTCAAATGACACAGACACCATCTTGGAGGAGCTCCTAATGGCCAAAAAGGGGATAATTTGAGCTTTAAAATGAATAATGATAGGAACAAAATAGAATATTGACTAGGAAATCACAAGTCCACATAGATACAAATGAAATAAATTTAAAGTTTGATTAGGAATGGGACACTGACACAATTTCAAAGCCCTCACCACAAAAATCTTATTAGTTATGTAGGGGAATAGAGTGACTTTACATGGAGAACCTGGCAGGAACCACCATTAGTCAAACGATCAAAATGAGCATCACCAGTAATGGGACAAATCAAAATTGTGCTCCTTCTGATAGAATGGACACAAAGAGAAAAACATAGCATCATCTCTATGACAGTCTGGTCAAAATGTATACCCTAAATCTAATCATGAGGGACCATCATAACCATCAGACAAACTCAAATTGAGAGACATTCTACTAAATAACTTAGTTTGTAATCTTCAAAAGTATCAAGGTTATGAATGTCAAAGAAAGACTGAGCAGCTGTTCCAGACTGAAGTTTTCTAAAGACAGAGGTTAAACACAGTGTCTTGCTCAGAGTTCATCTTTAAAAAGTTCTTTTAAATAAATGAATAATTTGAAATATTAAAGAAGAGTACTGACTTTCCAGAGTGGTTCTGACATAGTCCTACATGAAGAAAGGAGAAGTACAAGAGGATTTCTCTAGGTCCTTTCTAGTTTACCAGTTCTATCGGGTTTACTATCTACCTTCTCATCTATCATTCAGAGCACACTGAATAGGAGAATTTGAGTGTGGATAGCTCAGAACTGCACTGGACAGGCAAATAACCACATACCAAAGGAACATGATCAGTCTAAGGAAAGCTGCTTTATAATTTAAGTCTTAATACTAAGAAGGCAAATCTCAAAAATCTACATACACCTGGACACAAAATGGGAGGCAGACAATGTCTTCCACACAAGAGGCCAGCACATGCAGTCTTCCACATGGTATTTCTGCCACTTGATTATAGGTTCAACCAGGAAGTAATCAAAAAACAATACATTTACATGTTTTTAATATTTTAAAATAAATGTATTTATTTTTGGCTGCATTGGGTCTTCGTTGCTGCACGCGGGCTTTCTCTAGTTGCGGAGAGCAGGGGCTACTCTTGGTTGCGGTGCGCAGGCTTCTCATTGCGGTGGCTTCTCTTGTTGTGGAGCACGGGCTCTAGGTGCACGGACTTCAGTAGTTGCGGCACGCGGGCTCAGTAGTTGTGGTGCACGGGCTTAAGTTGCTCCGCAGCATGTAGGATCTTCCCGGACCAGGGTGAGAACCTGTGTCCCCTGCATTGGCAGACGGATTCTTAACCACTGCGACCCCAGAAGTCCCTACATGGGTTTTTTAAGTTAACTATTACCCAAGCCTTCTGGTATAAAATAGGAGTCATCTTTTTTGCTTCCTACAGTGCCTAGGTCTGCTGGCAAGTAGTAAATGTACATCTAAAGTACTATCAGTTTATTTTATAACAGCTTGAGGTGGATACAGTTACCAGTTAGTCAGAATCTTTAACAGCTTTAGACAAAAAGCAGCACAGAGCTATGCATGTTACACAGATCCAAAGACTCCCTGCCTTCCTCCTTCCCTTATAAATACTCTCATTGGCTGAGACAACTAATTCTGGTTCAGTATAGCTGAGTAAAACACATGACAATAGCTGTCTTCCCTAATCTCTCTCTCCTTTTATTATTATTATTTTTTTAAAAAAAATATAAGTCTTGCCAGGGCTGAAGCAAGCTTTGATTTGACCCAAAGCACTCACTTCTATTAAGCTTGAAAAGCCTCACAAGGAAAATCCCAGAAAGAAGATCAGTGAAAAAAGCATTAACTGTTAGAAGCCATAAGAAATGACTTCCCTTATTCAAAGAATTCAAAGCTAGGCTTAGAGCTAGAGTATTAGAATATCAATCTTACCATTAGCACTGGGGATTCTGAATTTTATTCTTAAAATATAATGCAAAAGACATCCCATCAGCTTTCTCCTTTAAAACAGATGGGAAATGTTCATCATATAAGAAAGTACTGAGTTTCACTGGACACATATATTCATTCCCACCACCGAGAGCCTGGCCTGAAGGAGGTACAAGTATATTGTGAAGTCCCCTGAGTGTAAATAAAATTAGGCATTAAGAGCATCCACATTGCTTACTTTATCTCTCTCCTTTAAAATAGGAGATGATGATAGTATGATTTTTTAAATGTTTCTGGTGAAAACCAAACCAGAACAACAACAAAACCTCATTAGAATTGGGGGTTTAAAAAAAAAAAACAAGCTATTCCACATTTGGTAAATCCAAACTGATAAATTCCTTTACTGGGACTTTGGTGGTTTCATATTCATCTGGATTTCAAAAATGCACCAATAGATTATTGTTAATTTTATCAGGTATGATATCAATATTTGGTTATAATTTTAAAGTTCTTATCTGTAAGATATATACTTAAATACTGATGAATGAAATATGTCTGAAATTTTTACTTAATTCCTCAGCAAAAATAGTTGAGGAGAAATGAAAAAAGAAAAGTGGGAGACTGATGGTTACTAAAGCTGGGTGATGGGTACATGGATATGTATGGTACTCTTCTCTCTACTTTTGTGTGTGTTTAATAATTTTCATAATACAATTAATGTATATGCAAAACAAACACTCACAGATATGGAAAACAAACTAGTGCTTACCAGAGGGAGAGGGGAAGAGAAAGGGGCAAGTAAGGGGTATGGGATTAAGAGATACAAACTACAGGGCTTCCCTGGTGGCACAGTGGTTGGGAGTCTGCCTGCCGATGCAGGGGACACGAGTTCGTGCCCCAGTCCGGGAAGATCCCACTTGCCGCGGAGCGGCTGGGCCCGTGAGCCATTGACGCTGAGCTTGCGCGTCTGGAGCCTGTGTTCCACAATGGGAGAGGCCACAACAGTGAGAGGCCCGCGTACAGCAAAAAAAAAAAGAGAGATTCAAACTATGTATAAAATAGATAAGTAACAAGGATATATTGTACAGCACAGGGAATTACAGCCACTATCTTGTAATAACTTTTAATGAGGTATAATCTGTGAAAATACTGAATCACTATGCTGTACACTTCAAACTAATATTGTAAATCAAATATACTTCAATAAAAAAAACTGAACAAAAAATTTCCATAATAAAAAGATATTTTTATTGCATCCATTATTAAAGTTCTTATGTATAACTATGGCAATGACACAGTAAGTTTTGGTCTGGATTTCAGTCCTTTCCATTTAAAACACTGGTTTAGAAATGTAACTCTATCCTTGATATTCCAACCACCTAATGTTATAATTAGAGATATTTAATAGCTATAGTCAACCCCAAATATAACATAACCAATTTTCATCCACATTCAGATATACCATGGGGCAAACATTTAGTAAAAGTTAGACATAAAGGTTTATAAAGTAAGTTGGCCCTATTTCCTAGTGCTCATGTTGTAAACGACTTCATTATAAGTGGATTCCATTATATTTCAATTTCTGGATCATAGTTCTTTAAGACACATTTTTCCTTATCTCCTCAACATGGAAAATGAAGAAAATAAGTACCAAGTAAATCATCACTCAACAATAACAAAATCAAGCTCATTGAATTTTGCTTTATAATCAATAGGAATTTACACACTTCCTACATTTCTAATCTAACCAGAGCACAAAAACCTAGTCATATATATATATATATATATATATATATATATATATATATATATATTTTTTTTTTTTTTTTAACGAGTCTGAGGAACAGAATCTTTCTTCAATACTGACAGTGGAGAACAGAAAGAGGGCAATAAGTGAAATAAGAAAGTGGACTCTCAGACAATTTCTTCCCAGCATCCCATCCTCAATCATTTCCAATTACTCTCTTGTTCACCAAACACAACTGTTAAAACCCCAGTAAGCAGCAGACTTCCTTAACAAGGTAGAGGTCACAGTGGAAAAATGAGGAGAGAAGTAGGATAATATACAAAAGCACTGCTATATTTGTTTGTTAACAAGTTTGTATCCCCTACCAGCCAGCCAGACTCTCCAGGGTGGGGACAGGCTCTAATTAGTTCCAGCACTAGCACTGAGCATGTGCACAGAAGGTACTCAATAAATATCTATTGACCAAATACATAAATGAACTTAAGAGAAAATAAAATCTCCAAAAAAGGGGGAGGGAAATTACAGAAAAACAAAAATGGCAACAAAGTTGCAAAATACTGCAGATGGAAAGCATCAATTTCAATCAGTCAATCATTAGACAATCATTGCAAACATTTTTGGAGTTCCCTAAGGTTCTACTCAGTGCTCTAGGTAGATAATGAAATTAACAGTCAAAGTTAAATCTTTATAGGCTTTTTGCTTATATTATTTTCCTTCTGGATAATCCCTTTGTCCTGTATCTCAATTATTGCCTGTGTGTCTGTTCCTTTGTTTATCCATACAATACTTAAGTGAATAAAGACCATAAAGTGTCAAAAGATTAACCAAGATCTGTATGGGGTACAAGTCAGGGCAAGTATCACAGAGGTAGGTAAGTCCTGGGTCTAGAAAAATAAGTGCTGAACAGCTGGACCAAGGGAAGTACACTGAGAAAGTCCCCACAGAATGACCAATTCTCAGGGGAATCAACGGGAAGTGGGGTGTAATGAGAAGGGGTTGCAAGGCTAAAGAAGGGCCAGATCCTGAAGGGCCTTATAGGGCACAGTAAGGAGTTCAGACTTCTAGATACTATGAGTTAGGGAATCACTGAAGGATTTTAAACAAAGGAATTTCATGCTCTAGTAGAAATATGGAAAATGATTAGGCGATGAGAAAGGAATCAAGAGGTGAGGCCAAATGTTAAGAAGCAGAAAATGAACAGAACTTGGTCACTGAGTAGATGTGAGCAACGCCTAGACCAGCTCCTAAGTTTTTTGGCTGGATGGTACCATTCTCTGAAACACAGAAGTGAGAAGGAAGAGCAGGTTTAGAAGATAAGTTCAGTCTTACATCCCGGATTTTGAACCGTGTCATTTTGCCAATTATTTAAAATAGTATTAAATAAGAAGAAATATTACTGTAATTCACATATTCGATTAAAGAAGAGAAATTATAAAATCACCTAAACAGATGCACAAACAACTGATAAAATTAAACAGCCACTAATAATTTACAAAAAAATTAGCAAATTAGTAATAGAAAGGACTGCTTTAGGCCATACAAAGGCTATCAATCTAAAACCTAGAGTAAACATAATATTTCATGATGAAATCTTAGAAACATTCCCTTTAAAACCAGGAACAAGACAAGGATGATCATTATCATGGCTCTTCTAACAGCTGCTAGAAGTTCTTACTGATGCAACAAAAAGGGAGAGGACTTCCCTGGTGGCTCAGTGGTTAAGAACCCGCCTGTCAGTGCAGGGGTCATGGGTTCGAGCCCTGCTCCGGGAAGATCCCACATGCCCCAAAGCAACTAAGCCCGTGCACCACAACTACTGAGCCTGTGCTCTAGAGCCCACGAGCCACAACTACTGAGCCCTTGTGCCACAACTACTGAAGCCCGCGCCTAGAGCCCGTACTCCGCAACAAGAGAAGCCACCGCAATGAGAAGCCCGCGCACCGCAACGAAGAGTAGCCCCTGCTCGCCACAACTAGAAAAAGCCCGCGCAGCAACGAAGAGCCAATGCAGCCAAAAATAAATAAATTTATTAAAAAATATATAAAGGGAGAAGGTAAATATAAGGGTTAGAAATTAGAAAGGAAGACAAAAAACTATTTTTTTTAACAGATGACTGTAATCATTTAATTAGAAACAGCTAAAATAATCTATGGATAAAAGAATAAAACTATTTAGAGATTTTTAGCAAGTTCATTAGATACAAGGTCAATTTACAAAATCAATAGTATGTCTTTACAGTAGCAACAACCAGTTAAAAAACATAAAATAAAGCCCATTCATACTTGCCACAAAAACAAAGGTCTCTTGGAATAAATCTAACAACAACAACAATAACAAAACCCTCTTGTGAGGAAAAATTTTAATTTTGTTAAAGAACTTAGAAGAGGACCAAAATAAGATACATGGGAAGACAACAGCATTAATATATCAACTCTTCCAAACACAATTCCATTTAATATCCCAAAAGATTTGTTTATATAAGCCGTGGTAAGCTGACTGAAAAAATTTACACTGAAGAGCAAAGGGCTAAGAATAGTCAAATTTTAAATAAAAATAAAGGAAGAGGCATATGCCCCTCTTAGATATCAAAGATTTATAATAAGTTTTATTAATTAAAACTGTGTCTTAGAGCTCAGGGATAGACACATAGACCAATGGAACAGAATTAAAGAGCCTGGAGACAGGTCCATGTACATACGGGACTTGGTATAAAACTTAGGTGGTATTATTACAAATCGGTGGGGAAAAGATCGGATAGTTAATAAGTGGCGATCAGACAACTGGCTATTAAAAAGAGGAAAAAAAACCCAATTAGGTTCTCTACCTCACATTATAGAAAAAATCTGCACAGATGAACTGAATACTTAAATAAGAAAAACAAATATTTAAAAAATTTTATATATAGAACACTATGATCTCTATGAAAATCTATAAAAATCAGTTTTTAAAAAGTGCCTGGCACACAGTAAATACTTAATAAATATTATCTTCTTCATCATCATCATCATCTATGACCTCTAGGTAAGGAAGAAATTTAAAATAAAAAACCAAAAGCACAAATCATAAGAAAACAGAAATCACATGCCTTACCGTGGCCTACAAGGCTCTACCCCATCCGGCTCTCTGTCTTCCCTCACTTTTCCTCCCTGCAGTTTCTCCAGTGCACCAGGCACACTTCTGACTCAGTCTTTTCACTGGCTGTCTTCTCTCCCTTCAACACTTTCTCTTCTATACAGCCACGTGGATCACTCCCTTGCCTCAGCCAAGGCTTTGTTCAAATGTACCTTTTCCATGAAATCCACCCTGACCGCCCCCTCTATTTAACATTGTGCCCCCTGCCAGCCCTACTGATCTCCCTGACCTTCTTCCAAGTTTTTTGTATTACCTATCAACTTCTAATACACTGTATCGTTTTACTTAATTATGGTGTTATTACCTGTCTTCACGTAAATGTAAGTTTTACATTTTGCCTCCTTGATTTACTATCATATTCCCAGAGTAGAAGAGTGTCTGACACATAGTCAATAAATACTGAATGAAGGTAAGTCTAACTCATTAAAATTAAAAACTTTGGGGACTTCCCTGGTGGCACAGTGGTTAAGACTCCACGCTCCCAATGCAGGGGGCCCAGGTTCGATCCCTGGTCAGGGAACTAGATCCCATATGCATGCTGCAACTAAGAGCCCGTGTGCCACAAGTAAGGAGCCCTCGAGCTGCAACTAAGGAACCTGCCTGCCACAACTAAGACCCAGTGCAACTAAATAAATAAATATAAGAATTTTGGTAAAGAGAAACACACCACAAAGTTCAAAGCTAAGAAAAAATCTGAAAGATGTGTATAACAAATATAACCAATAAAGGATTAATACATAAATATCTATATAAGCCAATAGAAAAAGAGACAATCCATTAAGTAAGTGAGCTAATGATGTGGATAGGCAATTCAAAGAAAAGGAGAGCCATCAAACACATGAAAAGAGGCACCATCTCATCAGTCATCAGCGAAATGAGGAAACCACAAGATGTCTTTTTTTCCCTTTCTTCCCCCCACCCAGCTTAACTGAGATATAACTGACATATAACTTTGTGTAACTTTAAGATGTACAGAGATACCATTTCATTCATAGATATAAAACTGGCAAAAATTAGAAAATCTAAAGATACCAAGTGCAAGTGATGATGAGGGGATGCTGCTGGAGTGTAACAGAATAACCACTTTTGGGAACAAGCTGGCAATATCTAAAGTTGAAGTTGTACATATCCTACAGTCTAACACCTCCATTCTGCAGTATATACCCCAGAAAAGCTCTAGATCAGGTGCTCAAAGATATATATACAAGAATGTCTGGGGGAATATTATCAATATTTATAATAGCAAAAACTAGAAATAACTAAATAACCGTAAATAAGAGAATGAATAAACAAACTATGTTACAGTCATATAATGGATTGCTAGTAGATGTACATGTAATAATACAGGCACATCTCCAAACCAATACTAAGTGGGAAAAGTAAGCTTAAAAACGATAAGCATAGTATAAAATCATTTATGTAAAATTTAAAGACGCATAAAGTATAGAGATTCTAGAGCCAGGCTTTCTATGTTGCAATCCTGGTTCTAACACCTGGTACCTGTATGACCTTGAGCAAGTCACTTACCTCTCTGTGCCTCAGTTTCCTCATCTAAAAATGAGAACAGTAACTGTACACAGGACATTATGATGAAAGCAGTTAATACTTGAGATACTTAATGTTATGTGTCAATTTGGTACGCTGTGGTGCCCAAATGTTTGGTCAAACACCAATGCAGATGCTGCTATGAGATTAACATTTAAATCAGTAGACTTTGAGTAGAGCAGATTACTCTCAGTGTGCGGGTCCTCATATAATCAGTTGAAGGCCTTAAGGGTTAAGACCTAGGTTTCTTGAAAGACAAAACATTCTCAAGACTGCAACATAGAAATCCTGCTCAAGTTGCCAGCCTGCTGCCCTGCAGAATTCAACCTCAAGACACAACATCAATTCTTGCCTCGACTGCCAGCCAGCCAGCCTGCCCTACAGATTTCACACTTACCAGCCTCACAATCACTAAGATAATTCCTTAAAATAAATTTTCTCTCCTGCCTTCTCTGTATCCTATTTGTTCTATTTCTTTGTAGAGCCCTGACTAATGTGATATATATGCCAAGTGCTTAGAATAGTGGCTGGTACATAGTAAGTGCCACATAACTATTAGCTCTTATTAAATATAATGTATTAAAAGTATTAAAAAGTTAATGGGATGAATACACACCAATTTTAGGATGGCAGAAACTCTGGAAGAAGGGAGGTTAAAGTGATTGAAGGTAACTGAGTGTTTAACTATATTTGCATTGTTTGATTTCTTAAAATATGATCACAAATAAATATGACAAAACATTACTATTTATTAATGGGGGCACAAATACTGGGGTATTCATTCTGTAATTCTGTTTTTGAAATATAACTGACTCAAACATGGGTTTGAGCTGCGCAGACCCACTTATTAGCAGATTTTTTTCAGTAATAAATACTACAGCACTACATGATCCATGTTGGTTGAACCCACAGATGCAGAATCATGGCTACAGAGGAACCACATAAATGGAGGACCATCCGTAAGACATATGTGGATTTTGACTGTGTAGAGTGTCAGGTGCCCCTAACCCCCACATTGTTCAAGGGTCAACTGTAGTTCATAATGAATAATGTTTTTTAAGTATGCAGAAAAAGTTGAGACAAGTATAAACTCTTCATTGATAGAGTTTGTCTTTAAGGGAAGCAGGGACAGGGAGAGGTGATTATCAGTACAAGGGGGCCCCAAGAACTTTCTGGCTGTTTTTTCTTTTTTTTTTTTTTGCGGTACGCGGGCCTCTCACTGTTGTGGCCTCTCCCGTTGTGGAGCACAGGCTCCGGACACACAGGCTCAGCGGCCATGGCTCACGGGCCCAGCCGCTCCGCGGCATGTGGGATCTTCCCAGACCGGGGCACGAACCCGTGTCCCCTGCATCGGCAGGCGGACTCTCAACCACTGCGCCACCAGGGAAGCCCTGTTTTTTCTTAATATGAGAAAGATAACATGTTCCAGGTTTAAAGAAAGAGTCACCAGAGGAGAAGTTGAAACTGTTATGTCAAGTGAGATTATCCCTGGGGGAGATGGGAAGGGATCAGATTGGGAGCAAGGCCGAAAGAATTAGTGTTGACCAGTGGGGGACAAATCTTTTCCTAAGCCTGGAGAAAATAAGAAAGGTAAGTTTAGGAGTAAAAAAATGTATCTGAGCAGAATCTGTTTACCCTAAATTTTCTGGAAAGCAGGAAGCAAGGTCATTATTTACAGCTCCCCATAAATGTCATTTCTTTCATAAACCCCTCCCTTCTGATTATGCAATGAGAAATGTTCTTTCCCCTTTTCCAGATTTCTATAGTATTTTGTACCTTTCTCATGAAACTGACCGGACTGTAGTTTAAAAGTGAAGCTCTTAGAAGCCTTAGGTACCTCTGACTCAGGTGTGATAACTCAGCCACGTTTATATCTCCCAATGGAACCACTTGGCAACGTAAGTTCTGACTAAATACTTTTTTGATTAAACCTTACAGGTGACAAAGTCTACGATTAAGCAAATGACTTCGCAGTCTTTGTTGATGTGGAATATACTCAAATGATTAACATTACTGTGTAATTTGACTACATATCATTTATCCAGACATGGCACTAAGGGTAAGGCTTTGAGCTCCTGTTCATTGGGAAGGTTCTAGCAGAATTCAGCACTGTGAAAATCATGGAGAGGGACCATACACTTAAAATAAACCAACCCTTTAAAACCTGTCGTTCATTGTCTTTGAAAAAATAGTCATCTATTCAATAAAGGCTCCATATGCACTTGATATATTTTTAACTATCATCCAACAAACATTCACTGAATACTTACTATGCTTTACACAAACCATCAGCCTTAAAGGTTATTTCAGTTGTTTCTAATATCCAAATACCTAATAGGTAACAGTATAATGACTAGCATTTATTGAGCCTTTCCTATGTACCATATGCTGTTATAAGCATATAATACATTTTATCCTATTTAATTCTCAAAACTTTACATACATATTCTATTACTGTCCACATTTTACAGAACAGAAAGCTGAAGTACAATATGGTTAAGTCGATTTGCCTGAAGTGGCACTGCTGGTAAGTGGCACAGAAAGGATCTGAACCCAGACAGACTCCACACTTTAACAACTATATTGAATTTCTTTACCAGAAAATGAAAAGTTTCGGTATCTTTGAGATGTGAATAATATGCATGTGTTCCAGTTTTAGAAATAATGTTGTCATCTGATTTCTCAGTTGGAGGAGACCAAGAAATCTCACAAAATGATCAAAAACCTGGTCCTTATTCAGAAGCATTTCTCTCCTGGTACATGAGTAGGTCATGTTCTTAAATTCCATGGTGAGAAAGCAATGCTGGGAGAGACAGCCAGTATCTAAAGAACATGTCAGGAAAAAAAGTAGTTTTAAAAATTGAAGGGCAGAGTGAATGCCTCAAAACAGCAGTTAACTATTGAAAATAAATGTCCTTTCCCATACTGATTTCAATAGTTTGTTTCAACAGTAGAGACCTCAATGCAGTCACTACATCCAATTTGGACTGTGTGTACGCAAACTGATACTGAAAGATAAACGAAGACCTTCCTTGTTAAAGCCACTGTCTGTTTAGGTCTATTTGTTAACCTGTATTTTAATACAACAAATACTACATTTTTGTGACTATAATTTTTTTCTTCCTTTTTTGGAAAAGGTTTCGACCTTTTTGCCTTCTGGACTTACATCTGGCCTGTGAATATAAAATTTTGCTTAGCTCCTGTACTACTCTTTTCAATGATGTTTAAGTGTTATGAGGTCATTTTAAGTCCCATCACCATCTAGACTGGATGACAAAGCAAGAAGATAAGTTCAGATATATTACTGTGAAAGTCTTAAAAATCTAGCCAGGTGAGGATAAATATATAGATCAATGGAACAGAATTGAGAGTCCAGAAACAAACCCTTACATTTATAGTCAATTGAGTTTTGACAAATTTGCCAAGGAAACGCAACAGTTTTTTCAACAAATGGTGTAGGGACAATGGATATCCCTATGTGAAAAAAAAAAAATGTATGTAGACTCTTATACCACCCCCCCACAAAAAAATGAAAACAAAATAGATCATAGGCCTAAATGTAAGAGCTAAAACTAAAAAACATTTAGAAGAAAACCTAGGAAAAAATCTTTGTGTTAGATCAGGCAAAGATGTCTTAGATATGACATCCAAGGCATAATCCATAAAAGAAAAAAAAATGGTAAATAAAAAACTGTTGCTGTTCAAAAGACATCATTAAGAAAGTAAAAAAGAATAGCACAGGGAACTCTATTCAATACTCTGTAATGACCTATATGAGAATAGAATCTAAAAAAGAGTGGATATATGTATATAATAAACTGATTCACTTTGCTGTAAAGCAGAAACTAACACAACGTTGTAAATCAACTATACTCCAATATAAATTAATTTAAAAAATAAAAATAAAAAATAAATAAATAAAAGGGCAACAGAAAGGATCCTTGCAGTGATGAAATTTTTCAGCCTCTTGACTGTGGTGGTGGACACACAAACCTATATATGTAATAAAAGTGTATAGAAATCCAATCTCCCAATTCATCCCACTCCCCCATTCCCCACCTTGGTGTCCATACATTTATTCTCTACATGTCTCTATTTCTGCTTTACAAATAGGTTCATCTGTACTATTTTTCTAGATTCCACATATATGCGTTAATATACGATATTTGTTTTTCTCTTTCTGACTTACTTCACCCTGTATGACAGTCGCTAGGTCCACCCACATCTCTACAAATGACCCAATTTCGTTCCTTTTTATGGCTGAGTAATATTCCATTGTATATATGTACCACATCTTCTTTATCCATTCATCTGTCGATGGACATTTAGGTTGCTTCTGTGTCCTGGCTATTGTAAATAGTGCTGCAATGAACACTGGGGTGCATGTGCCTTTTGGAATTATGGTTTTGACATATATACACTATTGATACTATGTATAAAACAGATAGCTAATGAGAACCTACTCTATAGCTCAGGGAACTCTACTCAATTCTCTGTGGTGACCTAAATGGGAAGGAAATCGAAAAAAGAGGGGATATATGTATACTATAGCTGATTCACTTTGTTGTACAGTAGAAATTAACACAACATTGTAAAGCAACTATACTCCAATAAAAATTAATTTCAAAAAAGTATATAGAACTAATCCATACATACACAAATGAAACAAGTAAAACAGACACAAATGATTATATCAATGTCAATGTTCTATTTATAACACTACACTATATGTTTACAAAATGTTACCATTGGGAAAAACAGGATAAAGGGTAAATGACAATTGTCTGTATTATTTCTCACAGTTGCATGGAACCTACAATCATCTCAATTAAAATTAAAATTTAAAAACAAACAAAACAAGCAAAAAAAAGTAAAAAAGAAAAGCCATAGATTGTGAGAGAATATTTATAAATCATATATCTAATAAAGGACTTATACCCAGAACATATAAAGAACTCACGTAACTCAACAAGACAAATAACCCAATTAAAAAATAGGCAAAATCTTTGAAAAGACATTTTAACAAATGGCTAGTAAGGACATGAAAAGATGTGCAACATCATTAGGAAAATGTAAATAAAAACTTCCAATGAACTACTACTACACACCCACCAGAATGGTCTATAATGAAAAAGACTAACAACATTAATAAGTGCTGTTGAAAAAACAGAAACTGGAATCCTCAGATACTGCTAGTGGGAATGGAAAATGTTACCGCCACTTTGCAAAACAGTTCAGCAGTTTCTTCAAAAATTAAACACGGGCTTACTATACAACTCAGCAATTCCACTCCTAGGCACCCACCCAAGAGAAATGAAGACATGTTCACACAAAAACTTGTATATAAATGTTCATAGGAACATTACTCACAGTAGCCAAAAACTGAAACAAGCAAAAAGTTCACCAACTAGTAAATGAATAAACAAAATATGGGATATCCATACAATGGAATACTATTATGCAACAAAAGGGCACAAATGACTGATATGTGCAATAGCAGAGATGAACATCAGAATCATCAAGCTAAGTGAAAGATGCCAAGTGCAAAAGATTATACATTGTTTAATTCCACTTATATAAAATTAACAGAGAATGCAAATCTGTAAAAACAGAAAGTAAATTACAGTTTGACTGGGTCTGGGAGTGAGATGGGGACTGACTGAGAATGATGATGAGGGAACTTTTTGGGGTGACCACATCTAAAACAAGATGTGGTCATCGATGCACAAGCCTATAAGTAATTATCCTTCCTGAGTTTCAACTGGGCTCATGGATACCCATCTAAAGATTATCTTTCCCAGCCTTCCCCGAAGCTTGGTGAGGCCATATGACTAAGTTTGGCTTTAAGCAAAGATGATGTATACCATTTTGTACCAGTGCTTTTAAAAGGGAAGGGGTTTGTCCTCCCCTTCTTTCCCCTATTGGCAGTGAGATGGCAAAAGCTCTAACAACTTCTTGGACCCATAGATGGAAGCAGCTTGTGAGGATGGCAGAGCCGTCCTACATCCTACCAGCCTCGGATCTCACAATGTTGGACTGTATGTGAGAAAACCACTGAACTTTAGGAATAGTACAATTACGTTTGAGAAAATGAAGAATGGAGTTCACCACTCAACAATTTGTTAACTGTGAAGTATCTTAGGCAGCAGCTATCTTTATGAACTGTCTGCAGACCAGCAATAAGAATGTTCTTATCTAATTACAGAAAAATTTATACAACAACTTCTGTTAGTTTTCAATATTTAAGATCCACTGTAGATAAATATGTGGGGAAATCTGTCCTGTACACTAGTACATATCTGAAGTATATGTGCTGAAAAGTTATTAAAGCTTTGTAACTTCCTTCTATCTTTTAGGTGTCAATACTTATTTTCTGAAACAACGAATCACCAGTCTTTCATTTCATACAATCACTGGCATTAAAATAGTGCTAAGTAAAAATCTGTCTTTTTTCTTTTTCCTATCGTTCTCCAATAAAACTTTAAGATAGCTAAATACTACAAAAAAGCCTTTTGTGGACAGCTCATTTATATAAAGAAGCTAGGTATTTCCTTACCTGCCACCTGACTTAAAATAGAATGGTGTGAGAGGAGAGAGCTGAAAATCAGAAGGCAGTTATTAACCTTATAAGTGATAAGGTTAGGTGATTAGGTTAATAAGCTTTGTGAAACTTCCACAAAGTAAGGGTTTGGTAAACATATTTACCTCATCAGGAAGATTGTATCACAAAAATAGGTATGTTCTTCAGGCAAGACAAGAGAAGCTGCTTGTCCTAACTGACAGTCCACAGGGACAAACATCTTATCTCTAGAAACACAAGGTTTAGTGCTGATACCCTACTCATGTGGCAATGATGTGGAAGTCAAAACCTCGGGGGAAACAATCAAAATCCTTATAGTTATATGGCTTCATCACATAGCTCTTATAAATAAGCATGCAGAGTGGACTATGGATGGACACCGCTACTTAGAGCCAATGGTACAATCTGTGTCATATATAGTAGAGACATAAGCTTTCATAAAGTGCTAGGCAATAATTAAACTTTGAATTATTTTGTTGCTTAGTGGGTATACCAGATGACAATAGAAATGACAGCAGTAGGAAGTTGATGCCATTAAAATGGCACATATTTCATTTATTTTCACTATTTTCTAGGTTAAAAAATCTGAAAACATACAGGCTATAAATATTTGAGATAAATTTTATTGTTAAATGAATCCTTTTCTGAAAATCTAGAAGAGAACGGAATTCACGGTTAATTTCAACTACCTGACATGACTTCTCTCTCAGATTGAAACACATTTCCATAAGAAATAAACTTATCTGATTAGACACAGCTGGTGCCGCCCCAAACAGATTCAGTTTGTGTTTGCTCATCTGTACCTGTTTATACTTTGCTTTTAAGACATTTCTAGATGTGGGTGTGTTCTTTTCTGAGAACATTGAAACTTCTTGAGATCAAAGATCATGTATTTGGCTTTTTTTGATAGCTCTAGTAATAAGGCATGGTATACTCTTGTCACATATAAATGCATAGCTCCAGCTTGTATAAGGATGAAACAAGTATCCAATCCTTTGCGTTACTTTTCCAGGACAATGGATGTGAGCTGGTCTGTTCATATTCTCTTGCCTGGTCCCTTTTGTGAGATAAATTTGAGAGGCTATTGGCAGAGAAAAGTAGTAAAATCTACAGAACAGAACACAATCATCTGTCTTGTATGGCTTGTACGTCACCAATGCCTGCCAGCCATGGACAATGCCACTGACCAATATTTTATGTTTTATCAAACAATGAGTTCATGAAAACATAAATGCTTACCCAACTTGATTTATACTTTAAATTTTCAGAAGTAAAAATCAAATCTTATCTATTTACTCACTTGACCTACAAGGCAAAAACAGGGCTGCCAAGGGTGGGAGCTACTGTGAATAACAATGCCAGAAACATAGCAATAAGAGGAAGTTTCCAAACTGAGCAGAGCTTCTGCATTACTCTGAGCCTAGTCAGCATAGCACAGAAGCTGCAGGGAGAAAACTGGGATATCTGGAATAAAACACACCCTGGTTCTGGGAGGAGTTTAAAAATTACTGTCTCCAGAGTCATCTGTATCTCCTTTCTTCACCTTCAAGGTAAGCACAGCCTGATACGTGGAAGCAGTAAAAATCTCTTACTGTTAAGTCATGTGTCACTATATTCAGCAGTTTAGAAGAATGCTAGGAGTAACAAGGGAGCTTTAATTTTTATAAAAATAAATGATTCAATTACATAATAGGAGTATTTGTATGGGCTATTTTTAACATCTTGAAATCCAATAAGATATTACTAAGCAGATAATATGCTCACAAAATTTACTGCCAGTCTTACAAGCACATTCTCAGATTCTATAAGCATTAGTTAAAAATCTCAAAATATCCTTCATAGGTAAATGGGAACCTTTTCATGGAAAGATAAAGCTTAGAGAAGGTAGCAAAACTACTCAACTCACACAAATTTTCAATTTAGCTACTATATTATTCTGCATGTATTCAACTGAACAGTTTGCATTCTTATTATTAAATTACATAAAGGTTCACTCTTATAAGTTTTTTTTTCCTTCTGTTTTTTAGCCATGCCACGTGACATGCGAGATCTTGGTTCCTGGACCCAGGGATCGAACATGCGATGCACCCCCGGCACTGGAAGCTCGGTGTCTTAACCATTGGACTCCAGGGAAGTCCCAAGGTTCACTCTCTTAAACAGATGTTTTTATGAATTTTATGGTGCTTTATGTCAAGTAAAAATATCTTTGACACAAGAACAAAAAAAAATAAGTTGGACTTCATCAAAATTAAAAATGCTGTGCAAAGAACATCAAGAAAGTCAAAAGACAATCTACAGAATGGGAGAAAATATTTGTAAATCATATATCTGATAAGGGTTGATATCCAGAATGTATAAAGAACTCTTACAATTCAACAAGACAAACGACAGTTAAAAATGGGCAAAGGACTTGAGTAGATGTTTCTCCAGAGAGGATATATAAATGGCTAATAAGCACAAATGAAAAATGCTCAGCATCATTAGTCATCATAAGGAAATGCAAATTAGAACACAATGAGATAACCACTTCACACCCACAAGGATGGCTAGAATAAAAACAAAAACCAAAAAAAACCGAAAAGTGTTTAGAGTGTCAGTGAGGCAGTAGAGAAAGTAGAACTTTTGTACACTGCTGGTGGGAATGTAAAGTGGTTCAGCTACTGTGGAAAGTAGCACGGTGGTTCCTCAATATGATAAATCTATATTTAACTTACTAACAAGCAATTCCACTCCTAGGTATATACCCAAAAGAATCAAAAACAAGGACTCAAACAGATACTTGTACACACCCATGGTCACTGTCGCGTTATTCACAATAGCCAAAATGTGGAAACAATCCACATGTCCAGCAACAGATGAACAGAAATAAAATGTGTTCATATAGTATATACATACAACAGGATGTGCTCAGCCATAAAAAGGAATGAAGTTCTGATACATGCTACAATAGGGATGAACCTTGAAAACATTATAGTAAGTAAAACAATCCAGACACAAGAGGACAAATATTATATGATTCCACTTACATGAAATATCTAGAATAGGCTAATTCACTGAGACAGAAAGTAGATTAGAGGTGAGCAGGGGTTAGGAGAAAGGAGGGGAATAGAGAAAAACTGCTTAATGGGTACAGAGTTTCTGTGGGGAGGGGAGGAAGGTGGGTAAACCTGTTTGGGAGATAAATAGTGGTGACTATAACTAATGTCACTGAATTGTACACCTAAAAATGACATACCGAGAAATCAGTTAAAAACTTCAGGCATCTCTTCAAAGTCAAGACACCTAGCAGCTTAAATTACTTATCTTTTTCAAGCAGGTATTAAATTATTCTTCAGGTCAATTATGTGTTCATCAAAATATGTAATGAATTAAAATTCCAAAATAAAACTCCTAATATGGAGTCAAAGTTCATATAATTTAACTTCCCATCTGATGTTGGAATTTCCTCAGTAATATCCCTAGGTGACTACATACTGCTTAAACATATGTAGTGATTTACTGGAACACCTACAGGCATTCAGAGGAATGCCTTAGTAACCTTCTGGTGCATGAACAGTTCTAATTGTTAGTTCTGTTTTTTCCACTTCTGAGTTGAAATCTGTATCTCTAGCAGCCTGTACTCATTAACCATGATTCTGCCTTTTATTCCAACTTCCACACAATACTCCTTCAGAAATCTGAAGACTATTACTGGACCTCCAATATTCCCCTGTCCCAGCAAGCACTATTTCCCTTTCGATAAGACTTCAGGTCAGTTTTACCAGCTTGTACCCTTCACTCTAGCTACATTCTAAGTATTTTAGTATCATGGCATCCATCATTATGATTTCCTTCTCATTCATTTTCCACATTAAAAATTTTTCCATAATACATCTATATTACCTTTATGATGACAAAATGTTTTAGAAAAAAACAATCACATCATAGGAATCATTAGAGTACTTTCTGTAAAATACTGACTAAAATATGCTTCATAACAAAATTTATATTCTAATCTGAAAGGAAGAAAAATAGAATCAGAGCAGAGCAGATGAAAAATACTGTGTTACTTCTTCCTAGACATGACACTTTCAGGATGCTTACACGTACATTAGAGATCTTTGATCTGAAACGGCTAACCCAAGTCTCTCGCTCTAAAGATGAGAAAATTTAGAACTAGAAAGGTCAAGTGAATTGCCACGTTTAAATCATTAGCCTAGTGTTTTGTTTTGTTTTTTTTTTTTTTTGCAGTACGCGGGCCTCTCACTGTTGTGGTCTCTCCCGTTGCGGAGCACAGGCTCCGGACGCGCAGGCTCAGCAGCCATGGCTCACGGGCCCAGCCGCTCCATGGCATGTGGGATCCTCCCGGACCGGGGCACGAACCCGTGTCCCCTGCATCAGCAGGCGGACTCTCAACCACTGCGCCACCAGGGAAGCCCTAGCCTAGTGTTTTTGACTGTGTCATAAAATTAATGTCTTCCCTGCTGAAAACCTTGAAAGTGTTCCATCGCCCTGTGTTTGAAGTCCAATTTCCTTAACACGGCTATTAAAGCTCCTCGTGATCTGGTTCTATCTTCTCTAGCCTAATTTTGAGCCATTCCTTGCTTCCCTCACCCAGCACTCTCCACCCCATTTCTTTAAGTTTTTCTGCTCATTTCTGAGACTTAGAATATGCTTCCTCCTCTTACTGGAACACTCTTCCCCTTACCCTCATTCTCTTCAGTTGACTAAGTCCTACTCATCCCTCAGGCCTTCCTGATCTCAAACTTAGATTAGTTCTCCCTATATGTTGCCACAGAACCTAGACCCCCTAAGTTGGACTAGATCTCCCTATAAGTCCCCTTAGGACTCAGGTCTCCCTCTCTTCATAAAACCCTTAACCTTTTGTGGAGATTGTTTAACATCTATCTTGCCTACTAGATTGTAAACCCCATGAAGGTAGGAACCCCACTGAGCTGGCTCTCTAATGGAAGCTCAGCACTGACTCCACTAACATTGCTGGGCTCAAAGTACGTAGTTAATAAATACTCAGTTTTACAAAGGCTTAAGTTAGCTTATAATTACTAAAAATACCTATCAAATGCTGTTAATATGCTACACTACACAGAATTCTTTTGGATTTGAATCTCATATACCCTATTATGTTTCATGGACACATTGTTCCAGCCAGACTCTTCTGGGTCCTGATTCTGTCAACCAATACACTGGCCATCCACATTGGGTCCTCTATACATTTGATAAACATGCTAACAAAAAATAGATTTCCTTTATGTAATTAAGTGTCCTTCCTTTAAGAAACTGTCCAAAGATAATTTTTATTATAAGCCACCTCTGTACCTGTCTGATCTTCTTCTAAACTGCCAGTTTCTAGACTATCAAAGTTTTTTTCTATTACACTAGTAAGTTCACAGACTTATTTGAATAAACAGACCGAAAAAATGAGATTCAAGTAAGACGGCAGCAGTTCTACATTCGAACAATAACTTTCTCATTAGCATATGCCTTCTCCACAGTCAGGGAAATTCAAAATAAACAGAACTGTTAACTGGTTTACTTAGTCTTTGTAAGTATGCTTGCTAGAAGAAGAACAAGGCTCCCTTTTCGTGTATAGAATGCAGAGTCACACATGGAACTCTTAGAATTTAAATAAGCACGTTTACCTTAATATCCACATACCCGAAAGAAAGTGAATAAAAATCTAATAGTAACAGTACCAATCATCGTCAGAGCAATCTTTCGCCTTCAGGATCCATGTTACAGAAATTAAGGAAACGTTAATTACCGTTTTAATGTCTAACTGATCACCTTTCCTTAGAAACTGCTGAAGTGTAGCAAAGTTCAGGATTCTGATAATTAAAGGGGTATATAATCAAAGGAATATTCGGTATAAATAATGAGTGAGAACAAAGCATAACGCCATGCATTTTGAATAATGATGAAGAGCACTGCCCTAGAGCCAGGGAGCCTGTGTTCAAATTCTGACTTTACTACTTTCCTGCAGTGTGTTCTTGAGCTAGTTACCTTAATTAATCTGTGCTTCAGCCTGACCATCTGTAAAATAAGCCTAGAATTTTGTTAAGATTAAATAAGTTTAAAAAGAATTCTGAATTAAGTGAATTAAGTTAAAAAGTAATGTGTGGGGCTTCCCTGGTGGCGCAGTGGTTGAAAGTCCACTTGCTGATGCAGGGGACACAGGTTTGTGCCCCGGTCTGGGAAGATCCCACATGCCGCGGAGCGGCTGGGCCCGCGAGCCATGGCCGCTGAGCCTGCGTGTCCGGAGCCTGTGCTCCACAACGGGAGAGGCCACAACAGTGAGAGGCCCACGTACTGCAAAAAAAAAAAAAAAAAAAAAGTAATGTGTGATTCTTTTTATTGTGTCATTTTAGCACTATTAAGATGCAACCCAGGTTATAACAGTGTAGGACTTCTGGACCCTGACCCCTCTAAGTTCCTTACTATGTCAATTCCCTTCCATCCTAATTTGCGAGTGTAACTAATATCCTATAATCACTCCAAATCTCTTAACATGAAGTCAGTGCAGAATCAAGAAAGGAAATTAATTCTTTCTCTTTGTAGGGAGTACCAAAGGCAAGTACATTTTACTGTTCTATAAAAAATTCTCTAAAAACTGAGGAAGACCAATTATACAAGCAGCTGGGCCACTGAGACACTTAGAGCAACATGGTTCAGTCTAATGTCAGCAGTGCTGTGGTCACACAGTCATTGTCACACTTATCCTGGCACAGCTGGGCCCAGGCTCCTGAGGCCAGAAGCAAGCTGAATCCTATGCGTTTGGTCTAAATAGGTCACAGGTAAGTGAAATTTTTCAGTATGAATTCATAGTCATTTTATATCATGTTCAGATATGTTCAATATATTAAAAACTTCCACATAGTTTAAAAGATTGAGTAGGGTGAATGCCTTCATTTCACTCTGGATGGAATTAGTACCTTTTACATTATTTTAATTTCTGTTTTCCCCTTGAAGATTGCTTAGAGGAGGCGACAAATGGTAATTTACTGTGGGATACCAATATCACTTCAAATTTGTATACCCTTTAAATATTTTCAGTACTCTATTCTCAACTCTGCAGAAAATACTTGGGACAGTTTCTATTATTTCTAATTAACAGAAATGAATAGTTTCATTCAGTTATTCCATTTACTTATTTGACCAATTTTGTAGACCCTCTACCATGTTTTGATCTGGTAAGGTTTGAGAAAAAGTCTTTGTGTCTTGGCAAGTGTCGTTAACAAATGACCTCTTTTCTCCCCTGGGCCCAGTTTCAACCCTCTTGCATCAAATGCAGTGTGCTAAGCTCCACTTCCACCAATGATTACAAAGAGTGCTCACTTCCTGAGGAAATAGGTGAAGGTCCTTCTTAGGAGGAAAATGAACTTGTGAGTCCAGCCACCTCAGTAATGGCCGTCTTAATTAGACAAAATATATTCAGATGTACCCCAGCCTTCTCTCATATCCTCTCTGCAGCCTTCCATCACTGGGAAGGCTGATCCTTGAAAACATCTCATTCTTGTTTGCAACAGTCTTGAGTGCTAAGTTACACGTTGTTTTTCATATCTTCTTTGAAGAGTTCAAGCCAATGACAAATTAGACTACATATTTACAGGTGACATTAATCTTCTAAATAGACATAAATCTTGTGTCTCTTTAATAAGAAGAAAGCTGAACAGCCTACACCCAAGAGAGAAAGCAATTTGTGCCTTTCAGGCAGGAGCGATAAAAATGATCGTTTTACATGAAGGAATCAAATTAACGTAAGTGTGTCTGTTAGGTTGGAGGGCACTGCAGAGCTTTTGGGCTTCTAACCAAAGGTCACCTTTTAACGATTAAGAAAGATTTTGCTGATTCCACCATTTATCACATGTGTATATGTATGGTTTACCATTATCTTGGATATACTGAATCCCAAAACATCAGAATTATTGTCACAATCTACCAGCTTGGAGTTCTTTAATAGACAGCTCAGTAAATGCACCTAGGACCTTCCTCCCCTTCCCCTTATAATTCTTAGGATCTAATCAAGGAGGGAAAAAATTATTTGAAGGTACCTGTGAAGCATGCATTGGTAGCACACATGCATTTAAACAGAGCATCAGTGACTTGGAGATGATGTTTCTCAAATCCTATTCTCAAAGAACAGCCTGGAAAGGATCTGCCACAAACTGTTCCAACAGACCCTACAAGTGGAAGACTTGGCTATTAATAATACTAGGATTATTCCACAAGAGGACTACTGAGTATGAACTGTGAACCCCAGCTTTCTGAAACTTACCATCCTTCCACACATTTTGTACGGCTGATAATTGTTGAGATCCTAATTAGAGAAGTACCTGCCGGTGAAATGCCACAAAGAGGAAAAACAGTACATGTAATCAGGGTTTATTTAAAACAGGGGTGCCCAAGGGACTTCCCTGGTGGCACAGTGGATGGGACTCCACACTCCCAGTGCAGGGGGCCCAGGTTCGATCCCTGGTCAGGGAACTAGGTCCCACATGCATGCCGCAACTAAGAGTTCACATGCCACAACTAAGGAGCCCAAGTGCCATATCTAAGGAGCCGGCAAGGCACAACTAAGACCCAGGGCAACCAAATAAATTAAGTAATTAATGTTTTTTAAAAAATAAAACAGGGGTCCCCAACCCCAGGGCCAAGGACCGGTACAAGTGCGAGGCCTGTTAGGAACTGGGCTGCACAGTAGGAGGTGAGTGGTGGGGGAGTGAGTAAAGCTTCATCTGCCGCTCCCCATCGCTCCCCATTGTTCGCATTGCCGCCTGCACCATGCCCCTCAACCCACAGTCTGTGGAAAAACTGATCCCTGGTGCCAAAAATGTTGGGGACCGCTGATTTCAAGGCTGTAGTAAGGCCCTTAAAGAAAATAAAAACAAAATGGTTCTTTATGTCTCTAAAAGGCACCCATATGTTTAAGAAAAGGCCTTCATTATATATCCCTACAATAACAATTATGCTGTGATTTATGCAGGAATAATTACTAGTTTTTCTTTTCTTTCCGGAAGAAATTACAAGAATCTCTTAACAAGTGGCTGTCTTTGGAAATCACTGTCTGTCTTTTTTAACCTAATACATATATTGATTTTCTTTTATTGTTTTAAGGACCACAGGAGTTCTTTGGATAGAGAGAGTCTCTGAGTGATAAAATTTTGAGTAATTTCTGTTTTAGTTTTTATTTATATGTTATTTTCCAAATTTTGTGTAATCAACATTATTTTACTCATTAATGAGAGAAAAAAACCTTTAAGTTGCAAGATTTTAGGGAATAGACTTATTTGGTATGCTTCATTTTAAATAAATGATACAAACAGCTATTCTTTCTGTAATATGTATTAATCAACTTTAGTACATCATTTCCCTACTCAAAACCTTTGTCTAGAATTTAAAATATTGGTCCCTTAGCATAACACACAAAACCTTTCATGACCAACTCCCATTCTTTTCCTACTTCCTGGCCTTCCTCTCATATGCTAGCCAGATGGAACAAGATGAAATCTCTAGACGTGCTACCTTTTTCTCAGTCCTGTGGTGCTTCTGAAAGTGTTCTTCCCTCTACCTGGAACATCCTTCCTCTCCACGTGACCACGTGAAAATTTTCTACTTTTTTTCTTTAGAATGTTTCTCATAAGTTTCCACCCTTAAATGGGCACAGAAATACATTGCTGGTGGGTGAAATGATACATCTTTTAAGGAGAGCAATTTAGCCCTATATATCAAAATTACAAATATACATACCCTTCAACCTAGCAATTCCACTCCTAGGAACTGAACCTATAGATATTCTCACACTTTTGTGAAATGACATAAAAAAGATTATTTGCAGCACCATTGTTTGTAACAGCAAAATACTGGGAACAACTCTACATACACATATATTGGGAGTTGGTTAAACATATTACAAAAATAGTGAAATACTATGTGGCTATCAAATAAATAAGGAATCCTTGATGTACTGACATAGAAGAATCTCTAACACATATTGTTACATGAGAAAAGCAAAGGAAAATAATGGGACACCAAAAGTTCTGTAAAAAGGGAGGGGAAGAATACACACAAATTTGCTTGTATTTGCATAAAATATTTCTGGAAGGATACTTCTGAATAATAAGAACTTCACTGGGACAACACGAACAACTTCACTGGATACCATTTTATACTTACTGAAATTTTAAACCATGTGAATGTGCTACTTATTCAAAAGGTAAAACTGTAAAAGTTTAAAAATCAAAATGCTAAAAAAAGTGTTCACATCTTTTGATAGTATCTCTGTTTCCCATACTCTCCTCCATCATCTCCTTCATTCATTCATTAGAATATTGGACTGCAGATATTTTGTGCCAGGTGCTGTGGTAGGTAGAGAGGGGAAATAAAAACAACCTGCAAGGACACTGAACCTCAAGGTACAACTCAGAAAAGCAGGTAGAATATCTCATTTCAGTGAGTGCCCAGGGTGGGGGATGTGACAGGCACACAAAAGGAGAGGCAGGGATCTAACCCATCTCTAACAGTGCTCACATCAATGCTTCATAATAACTGTTTACATGGCTGTCTCCCAAACTAGATTGTTATTTCTTGGAAGGTACCTTAAAGGTTAACACAGTGCATTGCACATAGGAGTTATGCATGTTAAATGAGCCACTGAATAAGCCATAACCGAAATAAGCAATGCATTATTTTTTAACAGTTAAGAACTAATATTTAAGTACTCAGCTAGACTCTAACCTAATTCTACAATCAATTTTATAAGAATTTAGTATAAAAGTCTGAGGATAAAAAGATTTTAAAAATAACTTTCCCTATCTTATGTGTACAGATATTTAAGAATGCATCCAATTGTCACAAACATATTATCCACTGCAGACCATGATTACACTTATGCAGTGCTTCATTTTTTCCCCTCCAATACTATCAATTAAATATGTACAGAGAGCATACAATGCACCAGGTACAATGCTGGGCTGCAGATACAATGGTAAAAAAAAAAAAAAAGACATAGCCTTCTCATGGAGGTTACGTGTTAATGAGAGACTAATCAAATAATCGCACAAGTTTCACAAGTATTTTTCTATATACTCAAGAAGACAAAAACTGACAGGCATGGTCAAAGTTCTCCTAGGTGGCCATAAGGAAAGGAAAAGTTACCTTCATGTCTCATAAAATATAAGTTAAATGTTATTTTAGGGAATTATGGAGAGAATTCAGTGTCCTTGAGCTTGAATGGAAAAAATATCTTTATTTTCCTGAACCTCTGAAATTTATCAGCTTTTTTTTTTTTTTTTTGTGGTACGCGGGCCTCTCACTGTTGTGGCCTCTCCCGTTGCGGAGCACAGGCTCCGGACACGCAGGCTCAGCGGCCATGGCTCGCGGGCCCAGCCGCTCCACGGCATGTGGGATCTTCCCGGACTGGGGCACAAACCCGCGTCCCCTGCATCGGCAGGCAGACTCTCAACCACTGCGTCACCAGGGAAGCCCTATCAGCTCTTTTAAATCATGAATGTAGGCAACAATCCACTGCAGTATTTGTGATTCTGTCATCAACAGACCTTACAGATATTTTCATTCACATTGCAGTAATTGCATATATCTCAAAATACTATCTATATTTATGACTTTTTTAGAATTATAGTAGTTATTCTACTAGCTACCATATCTTGTCATTTAATGTGTTAATAAAAAAAAGCACATACTACTGTATCATAAATCGGATTTTGGGGGGTAGGGAGTGGGCAAAATGGGTGAAGGTGGTCCAAAGACATAAACTTCCAGTTATAAAATAAATAAGTCCTGGGAATAAAATAAATCCTGGGGTTGACACATTAACTTTAGTTAATAATACTCTATTGTATATTTGAAAGTTGTTAAAAGAGTAGATCTTAAAAGTTCTCATCACAAAGAAATAAACTATGTGCAGTTAACTAGACTTATTTTGATCATTTTGCAATATATACATATGTAGAGCTATTACGTTGTACACCTGAAACCAATATAATGTTATATCTCAATGTTCAAAAATCTTATTCTTCTCTATTTTGATACCTATATTTCAATATAATTGGTTTCCTTTAATTTAGTGTATTTTATGCATTTAAAAAGTTTTCTGATAAGGGGTCCATAGACTTAACCAAACTGCAAAAGGAGACAGTGACCACAAAACTGCTAAGAATCCCTGAGCTATAAAGGTTGGAATAACAATGCCAACAATTCCATGGTTGGCACACAAGGAATCTCACTGGAGAAAAGAGATTTCTGTTTTTAATCATTTTTGGGAGGGACAGGAAAGAAGAGTACTGATCCACTTAAAAGTTCCAAGAAAAATGAAAAAGGGTAATAGAGTGTTTGCTAAGCTTAAATTTCAATCAGGTTTTACTGTATTTTCAATGTGTATATGTCATTTTCTGATGACAAATCTGTGGATATACAGCTTTGGTGAATATAAACTATGTATGCTGTTGAGAAACACAGTGTTTATATATTTTAGATAGCTAACCTAACCATGACGATCACATAAAAAGTCAATTATTATACATGTGGTGGATGATTGTTCAGCAAATATTTGTTTTCCTCTCTTCCAACCTGTAAGATGGGGTATACTTTCCTGACCCACTATGTTGGAAGTGGCCTTTTGACTTGCTTTGGCCAATGGAACATGGACAAAAATCAAAGTGTGCTAGCTCTAAGCCTAGGCCTTTAAGAGCCATCAAATGTTCCTAATGACCGGGCTTCCCTGGTGGCGCAGTGGTTGAGAGTCTGCCTGCTGATGCAGGGGACACAGGTTCATGCCCCAGTCCGGGAAAATCCCACATGCCGTGGAGCGGCTGGGCCCGTGAGCCATGGCCGCTGAGCATGCGCGTCAGGAGCCTGTGCTCCGCAGCGGGAGAGGCCACAACAGTGAGAGGCCCGCGTACCGCAAAAAAAAAAAAAAAAAAAAAAAAATGTTCCTAATGACCACTCTAGGAACTTCTAAACTCTGTCATGAAAAGAGCACACTCCAGATAGCCTGCTGATCTCAGAAGAGTGAGAGGTGTGGAACAACAGATCTAACCAAACCTGGGTCCTGAGCCGAGTAAGCTCAGCCATGCCCAAGTATGCCCAGCCATGTTCTGCCAAACGTTGCCACCCAAAGACTCATAAGGCAAAAGATACATGCCTATTATTATCTGCCACCACCAAGATTTATGGCCGTTTGCTACGCAGCAATATCTAAGAATATATGATAAATAATACTCTTTAAAAACCTCGACTAACTAATGCTCTCTGTTCTATCAAAGAAGTCTGATATTCTGGGCGTGTTGAACTCCTGTGGCTACTAGGCTGTTCCCACAACTGAATTTATGCTTAAAAAAGAGTTAACTGAACTGATTCCCAAACATGTTTATGATCATAATAAAATGAATGTGAAAAGAAACTGAGCTGCTATTTCTATAAAAACTAAGTTGAGCTATTTGGAAAGGCAACAAAGATGACTGGTTAAATACAAAAGTCACTGTCACATTAAATGGTGGCAATGCCACCATCGAAGAGGTAAAAATAGTTATAAAAAAACTGTAAAGTTTGCTTTAGATTGCTTTATGAGTTTATTAATTTATTGCCCCTCTTCAGGAAACTGAAATGACAAAGCATTATGTATTTCAGAACTCCTATTCAAAGGCATCAAAGGCCCTATAACAAAATTGATAATATGTATTTATGTTTTAAATTAAAATAAATGTTTATGTGAGTTAGTATGTACTATTTTGAATGCTTCACCTAAACTAACATTTTCTGTTAACCAACCAACTACAGGCCTGGCTGTGTCAGATAAGAGGGTTTCCTCAATATTTCAGCCTGTTAGAAATTCTATTGTGGGCATTACAATAATCAGAGCAACGGTGTTATTTTTGCTTGTTTTGTTGCAAATCCCGTTCATAAGCCAGCCTGTAGTCCTTGCATTGAATTTGAATGCCACAATTTGATTTCATATTGAGCTTGAGCACTGTGGTGAGTTGTTGTTTTCTTTTTCCTGAAAAGATCTTTGCCTCATGTTTATTTTTTTCTTTGGTCTTGAAAAACTCTTTCTTGATTTTGACAACTGGATCATTTCATTTTTTCCAGATGAATAATCACAGGGCAGCGTAAATAAGAATTAAAACTAGCCTATGCATGAATCTACTGATGGATTTCCGTGAACATTTTGCTTTGGGTTCTAGCAGTGTCCTAAAAAAAATTTTTTTTTAAACATCTTTATTGGAGTATAATTGCTTTACAATGGTGTGTTAGTTTCTGTGGTGAGTTTTTGATGTAATACTGGCTTCTCTGATAATTTAATCATCATTTAAAATTTCTGTTACCAAGTCTAAAATCTGATTCATTAGACATGAATACAGGCCATGATATAAGGAATAAAACCTCAATCCCTTCTTCTGACTTACAAAGCCCTACATCATAACCTGACCCCCAACTCCTCCCCCAGCCTCATTTCTTACCACTGTCTACCCCTGGCACATGGTGCTCCAACCACACTGATCCTACTGTTTTGCTAGTATATCAAGCTCTGTACCACTTTGGGGCCTTTCTCTCAGAGATTTCCTCTGCCTGAGCTACTCTTTTTTCCTTATTTTCCCTTGGATGTCATTCAGATCTCAAATGACACCAGTGAGGTACTCACTGATTACCCAACATAAAGCCTCCAATTAAAGACTTTAATTACATCACTCCATTTTAAGTCTCTGCATAACACTTATCACTGGCTGATAAGTGATATCATTAGCTAATATTCATGTCTTACCTCTCCTCCAAATAGTATAAGATTCACAATTGACACAGGTCTTTCTTCCTCACACCTAGATTCCCAGGACCAAAAATACAGCATAGCACATAGGAGCAGATCAATGAATATTTTGGATTAATTACTAAACCGAATGCAAATATGGGTGCTAAAACAAACAAAAAACTAGAATAAGATTTTTCAGTCACTGTAGACAAGCTATGATTTTATAAAACAAAAATTTTACATATTATATGTTTCATGTCAACTGCTCCTGTAACACCTTCTGAAAAAAATATTTTGAATTGACTCACAAATCAACCCCACCCCCAGAATCAAGTATAGAAAGATTATTTCTCAACATCTGAAACAAGATTAAATGCAGAAGAGTTCTAATTATCATAGAAGCTGGTTTAATAATTTCATATTTAATAGCAAAACAACCTAAATGATCTTTAGATAGTGAATTTATAAAGTCTTGCTAAATGTTAATCTTTTATTTCATGATTTTGTAAAGGAAGAATCAGTTCGGAATTATATCAGCTTATATACATATACCTCTTACTATGTGTTGGGTATTCATAAGTGCTTTAAGGTATTAACTGACTTAATCCTGTAAGGCGCTTCTAACATGCTTCCAATTTCACAGATGAGAAAAATGAAACTCAGAGAGGTCAAGTAACCTGCCCAAAGTAAATGAGCTAGTTGGAGGTGAGGTGGGATTTGACCCAGATAGTTTGGCTCCAGGGTCTGTGCTCCTGGGCTCCACTCTATACTATGTCACCTCCCTTAACACTCAGATTTTTCCCTGAAGAATCTACGGTTGTGATTCAGGGGTAGCAACTGAACTCTGCAAATGACAGAACTATAAATCTGAATGCTGTACGGCAGCCATATTCAGCCATGGGATTGAAGAAGCAGAGAACTTGGGGAAAGAGATAAAGTAGATGCAAAGAGAGAAGTTAATTAGATGGCATGAGATATGGAAAATGTTTGCCAGCATCAGTCTAGTACCAGCTCTGCTGAACTCCTGCCCTTGTGTTTAAAGGAACACAACCTGGTGCCCACATGATAAATTCCCTTCCTTGTTTAAGAGAGCTCAAGATTTTATTACTTGCAACCATAAGAACCTTAACTCATATCAAAACTAATAAACCACATGAGGGACGATTTGGCTTCCTGTGCTAAACTGAAGTTGATGAAATACTACCAAAATATGTTCACTTCAATAATAATGAGAATGTAAAATATTCAGATAATAACAGTTTTTAAAAATATGGATGAGTCAATTGGTGTTATGCTTTATTTTAATCAATATTTTTGTATATGCAGTGAAGATTTAGAAATAACTACTGATTTCATTGTTTTCTCTGTCTCTGGCACAAGGAATTGCTCTGAATTTTTTTTTTTTAATTTGGCATGCTAGATGAAATCTATGTGCCAACCCAATAAGAAGGAAGTAATTTCAGAAAGCTTACCCTCATCTCCCAGTTATACAACAGAGAAACTGGAGCTCCCTGAAGAGCTCCCTTCCTTTACCGCACAGTGCTGCTATTTTGGTATCTGTCCATTAAGAACATATATCCAGTGCTAATAGAGTATAAACATGTGTTAGTCTGGGTAAACAGTTTTTGTTAATGGACAAACCACTGAACAACCAAGTCTCTTACAGTGATGCTGTGACCTAGAATTTCAAGATGTGGAACATAATAAAGCCAAAATGGGCCATCTTTTCTCCATTACATGCTTGATATCCAACTTTCCCATTCAAGCTGACACAACAACAGTCTTGCCAATTTCATAAGGTGGAAAGCTTACAGTAATTTTCAACTTGTCTCAATCATTTACTCTTCTTGTATAGATCAGCTGCTTGCTTCTTCCTAAGGAATACTACTGTACCTATCCACTGCAAGAACTAAACATCATGTGTGGACTAATTTCTTTATTCACACTGCTACTGTCAAAGTGTCAAGCAGTCCAGACTCCTGTCAACTCAATTTTTAAAGGGCATTACAGCAGGTAATGCTCTTTAAAAATTTTTTTCCGCACGCGATGCGGCCCCCATCAGTCCACTACTGCCTATTACTGCAATAATTGATATATCTACTCAGCAGATGGTTCGGCCCATATAAATCCCTCTTATTAATTCCACATTGCATTCTCACCATCCTGAGGCTCAAACCTAAGATCCTCTACACCCCCAACCCAACGTCGCCAACCCCAGGGCTGTGGACCGGTATCGGTCCGCAGCCTGTTAGGAACCGGGCCGCACAGCAGGAGGTGAGCGGCGGGCGAAGAGGGAAGCTTCACCTGCGGCTCCCCATCGCTCGCGCACCGCCTGCACCACTGAACCGCCACCCAGCCCCCAACCCCTTCCCCGTGGAAAAACTGTCTTCCCTGAAACCGGTCCCTGGGGCCAAAAAGGTTGGGGACCACTGCTCTACACCATCTTCACGGCAAAAGGCTTCAAGTTTCCTGTAGGACTGATATCCTGATAGTGATTCCCTAGTCAAACAAAGCAATTAGCCAGGGTTACCCAACTAGTCCATTTTGTCCATCCCACCCCCTGCCTTCTCCCACATCCCTGTGATACCTCATCTACTCACCCACTCTTTCCTTTAGGCCTTCTCCAAACAGTGACAAGGGAAGGCAGTAAGTAAGAGCTTTCACTGTGCTAAATACAAGCGCTCTCATTTTAATGCTTGAAGTAATCTAGTGATGTAATGCTACTATATCCCTCATTTTTCAGATGAGGAAACTGAATCTTAGAGAAATGAAGTAATTTACCAGTAAGTAACAGATGTAAAATTTGAACTGAGGACTGTAACTTTAAAGCCTCTGAAATAGTTAACTTCTTGGCCTCTGCACAATCTGTTCGCCCTGCTCAGAAAGGTCCTACTACTCTCTACTCACTGGCAACACCTGATCAGCCTTCACAGCCTCACTCAATTGCTTCCACCCCCTTTGGAATTCTGCCTCCACACTGTTCAATCAGTGGTAATTATTCTCCACTTCGTTCTACCCTAAAAGAGTAAATATCAGCCCCATAAATACTGATTTTGCTTCTCTTTTATTTTATCGTGAGGTCTTTGGGGGAAGGGGTATTGTATTTATACCCAGCATGTGCAATAACCCAAAAATGTTTGTAATATTACATACTGGCCTCTACTAACATACATTGGAAAGCAGTATTCCCTTCATAACCACTTTATAGATTAAAAAGTTGAAATAATTCAGTAGAAAATAAATTAACATGAAATATTCAAGCTCGACAGAGTATGCATTGGTTATTAGGCTTTTCACTGTTTAAACATTAAATTGAATATTCTGAATTTAAATACACATTCAAAGCCTTCTTTTGGAATGCATAATAACTGTAACAGGTGTGATCTTTTCCCTTTATTTATACTAGTCAGATATAAAAATAATTAGAAGTGGTGGAGGTGGTAGAGAGGAATGCTGGCCATTCCACTAGGAGACAGAAGGTCCTGACAGGAAAACTTCAGAGACTCCCTCCTTCACTTATTATTCCTTGTGTGAGCACTTGTGCTAAGGGAAGGATTGTGGGGAGGGGTACAGTTTTGTCTCACAATGCAAGAGTTAACAACCAAAGCCTGTGAATGACCAAAGAAAAAATAATCTGTTGGATTTAAGGAAAGGCAAGAATGCTGCATCCAATGAGGCAGCTTTATCAATGCTCGAGTCATTTTGATTAAACCGGATTTTCACCTTACATACCAACTTATTCATGTTGTAATTTAAAAGTTGTTAACTTCTGCTAGTGGTGACTCTAGGCCTTTGTTTAGTTTATCTTAGCAAATACAGCACTGATCCACGTAATCTTATGTTGTGTGTGTGGATGATAAGAGAAATTATGCTTGATTTTCTTATCCTTTTTCTTATCTGTCATTTACGAAAAGGACCTCTGTAAAGGGATCTGTGATTTTCCTGAAATATCATTCATTTTTAAAGGATCAATAGGATATAGCCATATTTTTCAAAGTGTGAATCAAGACATTTCTGAAATTAATGGTTGCTCACAACTAGCCTTTAAACAATTAAATATAACAAAGCAGAAGAAAAAACTTGAATACATCACCTGGTTTAGTCAAATTTTCTTTTAGTCCTGTGTATACAGTGTCTTATATTTTTCACTATATGTCTCCATCAAAAATATCAGAAAGGGCTTCCCTGGTGGCACAGTGGTTAAGAATCTGCCTGCCAATGCAGGGGACATGGGTTTGTGCCCTGGCCCGGGAAGTTCCCACATGTCACGGAGCAACTAAGCCTGTGTGCCACAACTACTGAGCCTGCGCTCTAGAGCTCACCTGCCACAACTACTGAAGCCCAAGCGCCTAGAGCCCGTGCTCCACAACGAGAAACCACTGCAATGAGAAGCCCGCACACCTGAACGAACAGTAGCCCCTGCTCACCGCAACCTGAGAAAGCCCGCACGCAGCAACAAAGACCCAATGCAGCCAAAAATAAAAATAAAAAATAAATTTATAAAAAAAAAAGTCAGAAAGCCACAGAGCTACTTATGAACATGAAAAGATTCAGTGTCCACACCAAAAACACTGTACTTACTGGTATTCTACCATTTAAGGAATCAAGATAACTCTTATTATGAAACAAAGTCCAATTACAGAAAGATATTTAATTAATTCTGTACTAAGAAAGTTTCTAAATACCCTTGCAATAGTCAACCTAAACCCAGGGGATTTTATATGTTAGCAAGAATATAATTTGCTTCACAGTGCAGTAATAAATCATATTGAGAAGCAATATGATTTTATTTTATACTATAGAAAATCTGAGTATTTATCTCTTTCATACAATTTAAAGGGTTCATCTCAAAGCAAAAAATTCAATATGGAATCAAAAGCAAATGATAAATATTTTATCTTACCACAATTTTAGTATAACTTTCCCAGATAAACTAAAACCAAATACCACCTCCAAAAGATGTTACCAGTAAATAAACTATTTAAAATTTCAAATCTGATAAAGAAAACTCAGTATCTCCAGAAAGTTCTGCAATTAAATTTAACACCCGAACGTCTATACTATTTAAAAGTTTGGTGTACAGAGCAGTATTTTGTGTCCTTATCACACCTCTGAGACTCCACATTAGGGACCAAATTTCATATCAAATAAACTCCAGGGCTAAATCCCCTTTGGGGGAGCTAGAATTGCATCAAGGCGTAACATATATCAATATGTAGAATATGGAAGAATGTTCCCTGGTAAGCATATTAATACTCATTCATTCATTCATTCATTTTTTCTCTTCCTGTCTCCTGTAGATGTGTGAGCACACAACCTGCACACCCCACAACGTCTTTTATTTATTGAGCACATGACGCTCTCCATGACCCGGTCACTGCCTACCTCTTCAACCTCCTCTGTCCTCTACACTGTGTCACTTTACATCTCCCTGTTTTTGTTTCTTCTCCCCTCTGGCCTGGAAAATTCCTATAAGGTTTTGAAGACT
Organism: Pseudorca crassidens; assembly: GCF_039906515.1. NCBI lineage: Eukaryota > Metazoa > Chordata > Mammalia > Artiodactyla > Delphinidae > Pseudorca > Pseudorca crassidens. The sequence continues at coordinate 130,044,611 of NC_090297.1, read as the reverse complement.
CAGCTCAGACCCCTTAAGAAGATCTTGATAGGACCATCAGAAAAAAGTGAAATAGAATTCTGAATTCTTTCATTAAGTTTTCATGATGGAATATTGCAAAATTAATGGCTAAAATGAAGTTTAAAGATTATCCACAACTGTGAACTAACCTATCCTGACTTGGTATATATAGTAATATTTATGGTTAACTAAGAATTGGCAATAATCTCCATATAATATATATAATTATAAAAATAGAAATTATACTAAATAGGAAAAGAATGCAATAGGCTGGATATTTCTTTATTAATGAACACTTACAGAAGTATATTATGGTTTTGTATTTGTTTTGTTTTTGTTTTTTTTTTGTCCAGCTGATTCTTTTAAACTGCAGCTATACAACATCTACAAAAGGAGAGAGTGTAATGAATCCCTGTGTACTCACCTTCTGTTTCAACAATTATCAACACATATTCATTTAGTTCACCCACATCACCAACCCCTCTACTGGATCATTTTGAATCTTTGCAGACATTAACTATCCCTACCTATCTTAATCATCATCATTAACTATATCCATAAATCTCTCTAAATCATCACTTTAAACATAATCAAAATATTACTGCATACACAAAAATTGAATAATTCTCCTAATATCACTAAATACCTAATTAGTGGTCAAATTTTCCCTATTATCTTATAAATTTTTTTATGGTGTGTTCAAATCAGCATTGAAACAATGTCAGTACACTGCATCAGGCTGATATAACCCTTAAGTCTTTTTAAATCAACCTATGAGTTCCCCCTCACCCTTTTTTTTATCATTACAATATATTTTTGGAAGAAATTGCCATATTATGTTTAAGGTTCCCATGTCTTAAAATAGAGAATTAGGATTTCATACTAGTAAGATAATCATTACCATATACTTGTTCATTCTGTTGCTTGTGATGAGTGCTACTGAATATAATGAATAAGACGTTACTACAACAATAGTTAGGAAACTTTGTTAAAAGGTATGGATCAATGGCCATTATAAGGATGACATCTACAGAGAAGAAATAACAAACACTCGCAAGGACTTTGTTTTTCTATTATGCCAGGACATACAATCTAAGACTCTTGGAGAATGGTTAAAAAAAAAATTTATAAATCCCAACTAAGATTATACTCATAATAGTTCTTAGTAATAATGTAAAGACTCTGAAAGTTATTTGATTTTTAGATAGTTCAATTCTTAATGTCTATGTTATGGCCCACTGGTAAAAATGCTCCACACCAGAAAGACTGAATTATACGTGTGTATATGTAGGTGGTCTTCCCCAAACAATCATACACATACATACAAGGCAAACATGTGGGACAAATTTATGTTCGGCACTATAAAACTCCTCTCAACCTCACTACATAAGAAAGCATTAACCTAAGTGTTACTCCTAGGACACTTTTAAATGTACTGTTAAGGTATAATACTGTTTAGTTATGTAAATAAATCCTTGAAAACCTGTAGACCTTTTTGTAGCTGCAACAATGCTAACAGCAATACTTCTATTTTAATTCCCAGGAAGTTATGCCTCAATTGCTACAGGAGTATAACTATCATATTAGAAAAGAAAAAAGAGCCCCAGAGTAGTGTGCAAGGCCCCACCTACCATAGACCTGGGCTTGCTGATGGCCACCAGACTAGTGAGGAAGTCTTCATCGTGCAGCTGGCTGAAAACATGGGCGTCATAGGCTACCATAATGGAGATTTCTTCCATCATCTTGCCAGCTGGCCTTTCCACAGCAGCAGCTGCTGCCCCAGCTACAGACCAGACTATCCAAGGGAAAATCCTATGGCAGCTCAGTGCCAATGCACACACCCACCTGAGTTTGAGGGGGTGAAGTGTCAAAATTCCAGAAGGAGAAAAGAAAAGTAGCTGCTATCATAGGCTTGTCTAGCAATTCATCCCCAGTAGAAAACTGAGAGAGGTCTCTTATCTATGGAGGAAGTATACACTATAAACACCTTCTGCATTCTTAACAGAGCAGCTGGGAAAATTCAGTTTTTGGAAATCTTCTTTAGACTTCAAAAAGAGAAATAAAAGTCTCCTGTGTGGAAATATCCAATAGCAAAAATGCAAAAACAAAAACCAAAAAACACAAAAGTTGATTTATTGTTATGTTCTTGATAAATAGAAATTTTTTTAGTTTATCTTCTTACTTCTGTATTATATCAAGATTCTTCTTCTTGGAGGAGAAGTGGATTTTCTTACTGCTTATTTTTTCACATTCATAGAAAATAGATGGCAGCCTTTAGATGTTCAGAATTTATAGAATTCTTGGTGCAGTTAAAAATTATCTCCTGAAGTACGAAAAAAAAATAAAAGGGTTCTTTTTTCCCTCTGAGTATTTCTGTTAAGAAAAAAAGTACCAAAATATAAAAATGAAACAGGGACTGCAATATCAGTGAATAACCATTTCCTCTTCTCCCACTTAAAAAAACATGACTATTTTAAACAGAATTCTTGATATTGAGAGCTTAGCTTTTTGTTATTCTGAAAGCAACACAAGGTTCTCATTTCTAAACTGATTATTTTTCTCTCATAGATAGTTGTTCTCTTGGTCCCTATTTTTAAGTTTAGAGGTTTCTTTTAATTACCCAAATCAGCAGACAGTAATGAACTATTGGTGCCTTAGCCACCAGAAGCGTTTTTTTTAAAGTACAGCTGGAGACCGTAAATGAACCTCAATGTGCCCCGATGAAAAATGTGAAAGCTGCCCATAATTATCATTACAAGGTTGCCTAAATCACCAGGAAATATAATGTATGCTAATTTCCATGGGAAAAGTATTAAGCAAATAAAAAAGGGGGGGAGGACAGATAAAGCTCCTCCAAAAGTTGTCTTTCCAGTATTTCTAATTAAGCTATTATCTTCTCTGCTTTTTATAGATTATGACACTGCAGTACCAAGAGAAATATTATTTATTAGAATTAGAAATCAGTTTGGCAATGTTGGTCTACAATCAAATACAGATACTGTTTGGAACTCTTAGTCCTAATTACTAATAGCAGTATTACATTGTCTAAGTCTGCTTTTCAGAAAACAAAACTTGGAATGAAATTTATAGTGTCTATTTTTCCTTGTTTTTCTAAAATATTTCCACCTAGATGAACATGATTACTTAAATAGTACCTGGTTCCATTTAAATGTGATTGGAAGAGTTTTGCAATACTATAGCATTCTAGATTACAAACGCGCGCACACACACACACATACACGGAAGGGGGAAAACACCTTATTGCTAGGAAACAGAAGCAAGACTAATAGGCTTATTTAAACAGAAAATGCAATACTTTAAATAAATCCTCAAGATTAAAACAGCTTCAAACTGAGTTTGACCCTTGTTGGAGCTGGTAAAGCATTTTCACTTCATTTTTCCCTACAATGCAGCTCTGCCTTTTAAGCATTATTTTCCTTAAAAATTCTTCCAGCACATTCATCTTAACGCTGACTAACCAGGTAAAAATTAAATGGTCGTCAGGAGACAAGGTATTATAAAGCGTCAGGCAGTTCATACCTTTTCAATTCCTTTTTATCTTTTCAGAAGTACTTTAAAGGATACTGTGAATCTCTTCGTGCATTCACTAGCACCAGAAGGTTTCCGATTTATCTTGCAGGACCATTTTCTAGCTGTGAAAGCAATTCCTCTGACTTTCATATTTTCCTTTGCTCCAGTGACTCAGTGCTTCCACAATGCTATCTGACTCAGGTGCACTGACAAAGACACCTGTTGTGGAAGGTAAAGAAACTACTTCCCATAATGCCTTATTCCCTGCTGGCAACCACCCAGGGGCAAACAAGAATTATAACCACATTTGAGCAGTTGCCTATGCACCCTGGGAGAGCACTTTCGGTGTAACAATAGGTAATCATCTTGGTTAAGAACACTTGTAACCAAGAAAATAAAAAAGGCCAGGGAAAACAATAATAGTTTTAGGTGCTGTGTGTTAAACTCATAAAATTTCTAAGGCATCAGGGATATAAGAGTGCAAAACACTTTTAGAAACATAAAGGCTGTAAAGACAGTTTTAAAATTACAATAACAAAAGCTAACAATTTCAAATAATTAAGTCCTTTGAGAATTCCACACAGGTTCTTAGGTAAACAATTAGGTACCTTTAAAATGCTTCTGATTTATTACCTTCAAAAGACTCTTCTAATTAGCCACAGTGCCTTAGAATTATTAACAACATTTCACGCCTAAATCCAAGAGGTCCTCTCTCATAGCCACAGTGCATATGTTTTCTAGAGCAAGGACTCCTCTAAGTTTGATGGGCATCCTTCATTTTCTGTCACCCTTAAATGTTTCTCCATACTTCAGAGTCTGGGAAGCAAAAATTCAAATGTTCCTTTTGTCATACAGTTAAATGTATATTTGTGGTCCCCACAAAAAGCATACTTTTTGCAAACCAATGATCTATCTAAAAAATTGTTTTTGTGTTCTCTTTTCCTAAAGATATTTTCTCCAGTGTCAGAAATAACAGCTATCGTACCCTCCCAAACTTCAGGAGTCATTGTACACAGCCATGTTTACATAGAGTACTTCACTCCCTTGCAAGACATCTTTCTTACTCTTTTGCCTTTTCCCCGGTGAACTGAGACCCACTTATCTCCCCGGATGGTTTCCACCTGAGCTTCTGCCCTCCTCGACTTCACACTGTGCAGCTCCACTGAAAAAAGGCGTGGGGGTGGGGGGAATTACCTGAGATCAAGGAGTGAAGTGCCGACAACACCAGTTGCTGCTAAAATTTACCAGGAGAGGATTGGGTATCAAACAGGCAGCAGAAAACAAGGCACTCGTGGTAACCAACAGAGGGGCTCCAGTTCCAGCAGGAACCATCTAGCTGTCTGTCCCAGGGCAAGTCATTTAACCTCCCGAGGTTTCAGTTTCCTCATGGTCATGTAAATTGAGAGGGATGGAATATATCGGAGGTTTTCACGTGTGCTCAGTTTGCTCAGAAAGAGTCAAAAGCAGTGTGTCCTATTTCCCTCCACTAAATAGGCTTATTGGGGGATTTGAAGGTGAAAATACCTTTTTAATCTCTATCAGAATAAAAAACAAAGGGGAACAGTAATCCCAGATGTTAAGAAAGTGCCCCCAGGGTTGCTATAATGTGTCCCAACAAATGCAGTCTGCTTTGTACCCTAATTTGGATTTTCTAACATCAACTCTTCTGCTTTTAAAAGAGGGTTTGGTGACAGTTGCTACACTTTTTATTAGCTACTCTTTACAGTCTTTCTATTCAGAAGCCAAACTGCCTACAAATTAATTTTCACAAGCCTCTCTAGATTTCATTAAGATAAAAAGAACAAATTAACAAATATCTCCAAATATTTTTAAATGCTGTTTTAAAATTTTTACACAGATTTTACTCTGTTAGCTGATTTGTTCCCAACAGCCATTCTTCTAGGATTATTACTATTTAACAAAAACATACCTGGGTCATACTAAATGAGCATGAGTCTAATAAACCATTCCTGGCCTTCAGAGAACATCTATTCTCAAGTATCAAATTTAGAAAGAGCCAAAACAAAAATCAAGAGAAGCCTGAAGAAGATGTGAACTTTTTTCAATTTCTGTGTTCTCCCCAAATGCAGCAAAGCAATGTAGTTTAATTATGGGAGTAGTATTCTTTTTATCCACCGTCAAAGTAGCAAATACATTAAAAAATGATCACACATCATTAAAAAATTATCTCACCTCACAAGACTGGCTGTAAGGACCCTTTTTCCCATGCCTCAGGTTCTACTTGTTGAACATTCTCATCACAACAGCCATAAAATCAGGATAAGACAAAAAGGAAGACAAAACCACTAGGACAGAAATATGGCCTAGAGGGCAGAAAGGTCTTCTATGTCCCCCACATGTACCGGCAAAGCCCTGTAGAGACTGTTCTTCGTTCCCCAGTGGTCTTTGTCTAATCATTCAGGAACATCTTTATAGATTCAATTAACATATAATAGATTCAGTTCAATATAAATATTCATGAGGTATACCTGACTCAATTTTAACGGACTGTCACAAAATGTTCATGGTATTGACATAAAGAACTCTAAGAAAGACAAAATTCTACAATTACTTTCTTAATCACAGGAAAACAATATTCCAAGTAGGTTTCTCTTTACACTTAGGAGTGTACATTACAGAACCCAAGTGCTCTAAGTGGCGGAACAAAAGATAAAATGAGAGAGAAACCACTGAAGTATCAACAGAAGAAAGATTTTCAGAATACTTTGGATTTCAGAATAGTCCAGTAACATGCTGCGTTTTTACAAAGGAAAAAGAACATGAAGTAAAAGATAAATAAGTGAAATCTTAGTTCTCTTTAAAATCATGCAAAGGTAAATAAAGAAAACCATTATTCTCGCGTCAAATTCCAACCATTCAGCTCATTATCTTTGCTATCTTTGCTAGTAATTGCTAGGCAAATTCAAAACCTCAGAAAACACATATTCTTTTAAAAAAAAAAAAAAATCCCCAGAGTTAAACTAAGAAAACAAAAACCAGTGGGACATAAATACTTGCTTAACAGTTACACTGGGTATCTTACTTCCTCATTTGCATCTCACTACAAAGAATGAGGGTGAGGTACATTCCAGACTATGAAAGAGTAGCTGCAACTCTTTAACAAGTCAGCTTTCTACCTCTTTTGTAACTCTGAAATCCACAGCCAACTATTAAAAACAAGACAATAGGTCCAACATGGAGTCACTTATGCTAAGCCCCATGTCACCAAAGACTTTGTTACAGTTTCCACTCTCCCAGAAATGAAATCTTAAACCAGGAGTCACCTCATCAGCACTAGTTAGGTAATCTGCCTGATAGACCCCTGCTATCCCCTAAAGGAAAGTAATCTTGTGATAACCAACCCACTTTTTTGCTTCATGTAACTTTCTTGTTCCTGCTTCCTTCTGCCTATAAAAGCCTTTCATTTTGTACGGCTCCTTGGAGCTCCTTTCTATCTGCTAGATTGGCTGCCGCCCTTTCATGAATTGTTGAATAAAGCCAATGAGATCTTTAAAATTTACTCAGTTGAATTTTGTTTTTTAGCACAACGCATTCACTTAAATTTTACCTAACCAAAAATAAGCATTGCAAGTGCTCCTAAGCATTCCCTGATATTTGCTATCACCCCAAGCGAGGATGGTTTCAAACACATCTAAGAATATGAGTAATGCTTCAGCTTGTCTCATTTTGAGCAGAATATACAACTGAATTGTAATTGCAAATAACTTTACCTTAATTTCTAAAGCATTTGAATAACTTTTTAAAGTTTTACTGACCACTAAATCAAACCATTCCACATGGAATATGTTTCAAATTCCTTTTGCACAAGGTCAGAAGGTAGGTTTAGAGAACAACAAAGTGTTAACTCGTTTTCATTCAAGTGTTCATTTGTCTCAAGTTCTTCCTGTAGGGCTGGTGACCCAACCTGGATAACTCTTCCAAATGGGCCCTCAGCTCCCTGTAGTATGTCATATACAGAAGCTTGCAGTGGTGGACCTGGCTAAAATCCTGCAGTTAAAACTGGAAGAATTTAATGGTATGTGAATTATATCAATTAAAATTAAAACAGAAGCATTTACTAAATGCATGCAATATGCATGAGGAGGGCTTATAAATGTGTAATATAGTAACATATAATCTAGTTATAATAATGACTAATATATACTAAAAATTCTTCTATAATAATAATGCAGCTAGTATTTAGTAAGTACTCACTATGTCCTAGACATAGAATCTCATTTAATCTTTGCATAAGTCAATGAGCTAGGTACTATAAATATCCTTGCTTTATAGACGAAGTAACTAAAGTGTGGAGAAGTTTAGTGATTTGACTCCATTCTCACAGCTAGAAATGGAACTGACAGGATTCAAAAACAAGCCTGTCTGGCTGCAAAGTGCGTGCCCTTCATGACTAAAGGAAGATAAGCGAAGTAAGCAAACATGTACGGAGAATCAGCCCTGTGCCAGACACCACTGCTTCTCCCACGCTGGGATCTCCTTGACACTCACACACTTAAGGTTACACAATACAATACACCATGTCTGTCAAGTCATATTAGGATTGTAATAGAATTAAGTCCTTCTGCAGACAGGAAAGTCTTCATGGAAAAAATGGATTGGATTTTCATAAGCAAAGTGAAGTAAGTTTTTTAGAGAGAAAATAAAATTAGCCTGGCCAGAGTGGTGAATTTATGTTAGGTAGAGTAGGAGGTACAGTTTCAAAGGCAGATTTGAATCAGCCTGTGGTAGGTTTCCAATCTCAGGTCAACAAATTTGGAATATAAGGTATGTAGGCCAAGGGCAGTCCTTGAAGACTACAGGGTTTCTGCCTTTCTAGCCTCCACTTTTTATCATTAGAGAAAGTATAGCATAATGGTTAACACATGGGCTCCAGGGTTCAAAATACCCTGGCTTGATACAATGCTCTGACACATACTAGCTGTTTGACCATGAACAAGTTCCATAAGCTGTCTCACCCTTGGTCTTCTCATCCATAAATGAGAAAATGATAACAGTGCTGATATTATGAGGAATAAGGTAATGCACATAAAAGCCCTTAGTAAGGTGCCAGGCTCTATAAAGTATTTGATCAGTGATAGTTGCTGTTATTATCAACATTAATAAAAATGATGGAGAGTTCCCTGGTAGTCTAGTGGTTAGGATTCGGGGCTTTCATTGCTCTGGCCTGGGTTCAATCCCTGGTCAGGGAACTGAGATCCTGCAAGCTGTACGGCACAGTGAAAAAAAAAAAAAAGAAAGAAAAAAGATGACTGGAGCGGTAAGATCATCTGCCAAAAACTGAGAAGATAGAATATAACCTTTAGAAACGAGGTGGGGGTCTCTTCTCAGTACATAAGAACACAGTCAATGCCTCCATTTTCTATTTTCTTGTCCAATTAACAAAAATCCTGAAGGGAGAAATAAAAGGTGTCACACAACTCCAATCCTGTACCAGTTTTCCCTACACAACGAATCTTTCTAGATGTTGCTTTGTTTAAGAGCAATTTGGTAATTTACACAAGTCCTTCTGTCAGTAACAACTGAGGCAGGTCAGAGGAGGTAAAAGGTTGATAATGGGGTGGGAGGGGATCTCTTACAGTCTAGCTTCCCTCTCCAGTTTCCTGACTACAATGCAAACAGAGCCTAATCAATTACCTCTTATTAAATTGAGCAATTGTGACAAGAACAGGGAACAAAGAGAGCATTTGTTGTATAACGATATTCATCGGTTATAACCTGATCAAGAAAACACTGTTACTATGGGCTATCATGTGGAAATACATAATCCTTCTTTCTAACTGTATTATAAAAAGATTTTCCAGTGTTCATTTGGATCTTAGAGTCAAAAGAAATATCCTATGCAATAGTTTAGAGTAACAGCTTATCCAGAAGCTTAGAACTGACCAATAAACCTGTAATCTACTTCGGTTCAAAGATATCAACTGAATTTGATTAGGGGTGAAGACGGAAGGAGGGGAAAAAACCCACAAATTTAACAGTTATTGTGCTGAGGGGAGCTTTAACTACATTGTATCTCTTTTTAGATTTTGCAACAATACTGTGAAGCTGGTTTTATTATCCCCATTTTACAGAAGAGGAAACCACTGCCCTAAGTTTATTTGAGATCACACCACTAGTAAATCAGAGACATGATTAAAACCGAAATACGTTATTACAAAAGCTCTGGGGTTTTTTGTTTTTTCTCCACCTACAACAAGTTCTGCATAACATGAATTCAAGAGAGAAGAAAAAAAAATTCAATTTGGAGATCCTGAAATAGAAACTTTAAAATTTCTAAAGCGGGACTCTGTATTTCTCTTCTCTTAGTATTTTGTTTTTCATATTATATCATTATATATTGAAAATATGTACTAAAAACTCATTGCATCTGATAATATTATTTATTAGGCATTTGCAAATACAAAGAAAAAGAAAAGACTGGAGGCAAACTACTGACAAGTGCAATGCACACATTAACAGTCTGTTACAACAGAAAATACCATGTGGACTGAGGCAGCATTCTTTGAACTGTCAATGGTGGCTTTCATGATGCTAAAAATTGGCTTTTTCTTTGCGTTAAGGGCAATAGTAAATTGCTTAAAATTGGCTAATAGTAAAATAATAAAAAGTATTAACTTTTTAACAGCAGTGGCAATGCCCAAAGCATTCTAATTTTATTCATTTTGATAAGTTTATTTTTTATGTTCAATCTAAAATTTTTTCCCAAAAAGTGATCATTTCAGGTTTAGAATTGTTATGTGTCATTATAGAGAACATCTCTCTAATATCATGAGGATCATAAAAATAGCTAAAATCCGTATGCTTTAATTCCTCTTCAAATTAAGCAGGAAGTTAAGAGATAATATTAGTGCCTGCATAGATGACCAAAGATTTTATTTTCAGTAAGAAATTCTAATATGATAACCACCTTTAGGCATAAGGACATATGTATTCTGCAAAACATCTTTCTTATTTTAAATGTCCATTTGAGATCTAAGTAATGCTGCAAATGTTTAGGTGAAAAAGGCCTATTTACTAGTTAACCAGATACATAAAGAATCAAAGGCAAAACAAGCAGCTGTCAATTTCTAGAATTTCTGGCTATGCATTCCTTATTATGTTGTCCTTATTATCCTGTACTAAAATTTTCAATGTGTTCTTAAATATAAATTTTAAATGTTCAAAAATGCTATGAAACTGTTATTTTATATTAAACTTAGCATGCATTTAGGGAGAATTTTAATTATGCAATGTAATATGAGATTATGACTTATAATACTAAAATGACCAACATTTAAATATTATTGAAATAATGGTGAAACAAATTGCTTTAGCTGAGATTATATGTTTCTATACTAGCAAATCTGAATAAATGGTCAGACTGTAAAACCAAATACAAATATGTATTAAATATTAGTGCTTGGGGAGAATTTAAATTTATGTAAATAGTGTCTTTTGCGTCTCCTAATGGCCAACTAGTTCTTTGTCACTTCACTACTTGTATCTCTCTTTCAAAGAGTGCAAAAATAGGGAAAGAAGGACAATCTCTAATTTGTGACTCTAATTGGTAGATGTTATTTCTAATCATCTATGTCAAATAGGCTATGGGAATAAGTTAAAATTAAGAGCTAAAATAAATAAAAGTTTCAGTTTATGAAAATTTCAGTCATCAAATGTTCTAGCCATACTTTCAATTTTCTATTCCCATGTATAAGGAGAACTGCCTAAAATAATTACAGGAAAACTGGCTCATAAGCCTGGCTAAATAAACTTAATATTAAGCAGAGTTCTGGTATTAAACTTTATAAAGGATAAAAGAAATTGCCCATTATCTACCTTGCAAACACAGAATTGAAGCATTAATAAGTGGCTGCTTTTATTAACTATTTTATTTACCATTAACAGTCTTGTGAATTTTTTTTTTTCTTTTCCCCTGGAAAAACTGAACAGTAAGCTGGTCTTGAAGCTAACATGTTAATGTTCAAAGAATTTTTTAAACTTCAACCATAACATTATTTTGTCTTCTCTCCATTCTTCTCCCCATTATCTATTTCCCTTTCTCTGTCTCTCTCTCTCATACATACCTCTCTTAAAAGATTATTTTTTGTCCTAAACTATTTGACTCTTTGGCACATACTGTATTTATATCAGATAGTTCATTATACTAAGTATTCATTTTTACATACATCTTTAAACTTAACTCCAGTTATTCTGCACTGTTCTCTTTATACAAGGGTTGACAATATGAGATGTGAACACAGTATATACGGTTTTACAGATTATAGTTTATTAATGGGTCCTACATTAGCCAATTATAGGTGAATTACTCTATTATTTATAGCTATTGCAGCTTTCAGTAATTAACTATTATTTTTTAAAAAAAACACTATTTTACATTAGGATAATATTTTACTAAATATATTCCATTAAAAAAAAAAGCACCTCCGACATGTGGAGAGGATAACTAACCATTATGCAAGATGATATTCCAGGAGTTATTTCCTGTGAAAGAAAATAAGCTATAAATTTGGCCAAAGCCTGCAAGATAGTGGCCATTTTGTAAAGGAGTTTCATTCCAAGACTAAAGTTCTCCTGAAAGCACATGCAATTTGTTTTTAATGCAGATGGCCTTGGCACTATTAATATAAGTTGCCTGTGCTCTTTTTATTAATATTTTTGTAGAAGTGGTCTTTAACTTTTCAACACCACAGAATACAAAAGGAGCCCCAGGGCAGTTGAACAGAGCAGAGTGAAGCAAACAGGTCTCAAATTTGGATAACACTAAAGCTCTATATGCCAGAGTGGGAAGACTTAAACTTCTGACAAGCGAACATGCCAAGGCTAAGTGACAGGAGTCTGATAGGAGACTGCAATGAGATAGCACCACTTCCCACCCCTAGCCCTTATCTCAGATGACTCTTCTGAGATACTTCTGGGTCAAAAAACCAAAAATAAAACCATTATGGGTAATATCAACCACTTCAATTGAATCTCTAAGTATTTCCCTCTCTTAAAACCTTAATGTATTTCTTCCTTAAAAAATTAGCCTCTTAGGCATTAAAAAGCAATATTGTAGAATTCTGTATCCAATGAATTAGAAAACATTTCTTTAGTCAGCATTATCACTGATAGGGTATTCTGTTAGAAAAGAATAACTAAAGCAAATGACAAACACAGAGCAATGTTAAGAGGCTGATGGGAGAAAAGAGACATTCATGTTAAACATACTATGTGTTTTGTTTCTGGTACAAAATATGTAGCATATGTAAATTAACCAAAAAAATTAAAAGGCAGAACTTGAAAGAAATTCAAAGTGAAACAAACTTCCTCTTGATTTTAATGGTCAATAAAGAAATACATAAATTTAAAATAAATAAGTCCTCTAAGGCTTTACTAGATATAGGCTTATTAGTTATTTTGGCGGTTGCTAAGCAACATTCTCTTCTGTAGGGCTAACACATGTGAAATTAGCAGGTTGTCAGAAAAAGATAAATTGAACGCAAAATCAGGGAACAGCATTTGAAAAGCAAAAAGGAAAATGCGTTAACCAGCTAATAAGGTGGTAAGAGAGGTTTAGTGATTTTTGCAATAATGGTTAAGCATTTTGTTTTCCACTGGCACCAAATGAGATGGTACTTCAGCACATTGGTATTTCAACTTTATTGAAATGGTGATGATTATACTCACCTTTACACTCGACAGCCTAATTATTTTGAATATCTCAAATTAAATCAGATCAGGATATACTCCAATTACTACTACTAATAGTGATCTCTATAAATCTCTTTGTCTAACAGTATTTTCTTCAAATCCCCAGTTTCAGGATATGTCATAAGCCTGGTTTACACTTTATCTTAGTAAAGCTATGGCTTCATGATGTTGCTTAAACTACTAGATCCCTGAAAATTTTGTTCTTTAATGTCAGCATTTTGGAATAATCTTTTTTACATCTTACTACAGCAACTCAGTGAGTAAAAAGGAATGCTATTTAATCTATTAGGTATAATAATGGAAACTTTTTTAAAAAGGAAAAATGCAAATAACCAAAGGGAAAATTACTGTAGAATTTCAACTGTTGTTGGGAAAGGAAAGATAGTAAGTAGAATTCCAGTTCTATCATTTTGAGGATTCAAGGGAAATTCCCCACCCTACCCTTGCACTTCTCTCCCTCCTCATTTTTATATTATGTTGCAAATTGTGTAAATGCTGTAGGGTTGCAACTATCAATCCCATTATTCACAGAATCAATTCCTCCCTGAGTTTTCTTAAAGTCCCGTTGAACAAACCTTGATGCAGAGTCTAGTGAGGGTCAACTTTAACAAATGAGTCAACAAAAAGAACCTACAAATGTGATGAATATCTACACGGAGGAGAAGGAAGTGCCTTGTGCCTCAGTTGTAAACATGGCTTGTATTAGTTCTGCAACCAAAACACCATGTGAGCTTAGACAGGCAGCTTCTTATTTTATTTTAAAACAACAGCATTGGGGCTTCCCTGGTGGCGCAGTGGTTGAGAGTCCGCCTGCCGATGCAAGGGACATGGGTTCGTGCCCCGGTCTGGGAAGATCCCACATGCTGCAGAGCGGCTGGGCCCATGAGCCATGGCCACTGAGCCTACGCGTCCGGAGCCTGTGCTCCGCAACGGGAAAGGCCACAACAGTCAGAGGCCCGCGTACCACCAAAAAAAAAAAAAAAAACAGCATTGGACTAGATGATTGGTCGAGTCCACTTTAGCTTTACAGTCCATGATTCCATTTTGAAGCAAACTATTATACAAGAATTGTTATCTATGAAAGAATTACTCAGTCCTTAAACCTGCTCAGATGGGACAATTAATACCAATTAGTAGGATCTTTTAAATGCTTTCTCTTGAGGGAGGCACAAGAGGGAGGAGATATATGTATACATATAGCTGATTCACTTTGCTCTACAGCAGAAATGAACACAACATTGTAAAGCAATTATACTCCAATATAAATAAATAAATAAATAAATGCTTTCTCTTTATTGTTTTCCGATAGTAATAACATTGCTTTGGACTACACTCAAGAATCCATTATCAAGATCTAACTATCAAGATAAGAGTAAAATCTAAGAGTCAGCAAGCAGTTTGTCATGATGTGCATGGCTGAGATGTGAGATTTTAATGACCTTTACTTTCTTTTCAAGACCTACCAGAATTAAACATGAGTAGACACTCCAATTTGAAGAACTCATCCTGAGTCACACAGTCACGTATAGAAAAGTTTATCAACCTTGGTACTATTAACATTTTGGGATGGATAATTTTTTGCTGTATGGAGTTGTCCTGTGCATTTTAAAATATTTTGTACCATTACTGGCCTCTAGACATTAGAAAACAGTAGTACCTCTCCCCCAAGGTTGTGACAAAATTTTCCAGACATTGCCAAATGTCCCCTGGAGGTAAAAACTGCCCTGAGTTGGGAAGCATGGATATACGCTTTATAAATTTAATATACGCTTTATAAATTTAATAAATTTAATAAATTTAATATACGCTTTATAAATTTAATAAATTTAATATACGCTTTATAAATTTAATAAATTAAATTTATGGAGAGGGATTATTTTTGATCGCAAATTGACTTCTAACCATCAGACTTTTAAAAATAATTTCTGTAATTTCAAACTCAACTGATGGTGTCTCAGAATTATCCAAAAGGGACTTCCCTGGTGGCGCAGTGGTTAAGAATCTGCCTGCCAATGCAGGGGACACAGGTTCGAGCCCTGGTCCTGGAAAATCCTACATGCCACGGAGCAACTAAGCCCATGCTCCACAACTACTGAGGCTGCGCTCTAGAGCCTGCGAGCCACAACTACTGAGCCTGTGCTCTAGAGCCTGTGTGTCACAACTACTGAGCCTGCACTCTAGAGCCTGCGAGCCACCACTACTGAGCCTGCATGCCACAACTACTGAAGCCCGCGCACCTAGAGCCCGTGCTCCGCAACAAGAGAAGCCACCGCAATGAGAAGCCTGCACACCGCAACGAAGAGAAGCCCCCACTCGCTTCAACTAGAGAAAGCCCGCATGCAGCAACGAAGACCCAGTGCAGCCAAAAATAAATAAATACACTTATTAAAAAAAAAAGCTAATAGCCTCACTAAGTTTAAATTATGTTATCTCAATGAAAAAAAAATTATCCAAAAAATGAGTCATTGATTAATAGCTGTGACAAATTTTCTTTCACTTTGACAAGGTCTTTGCCTCAGAGATTACAACCAGAACATTCAAATACTTTTTTGTTTTTCAGGTTTTTTGAGGTATAATTGACGAAAAAGTATGTATTTAACATATACAACTTGATATTTTGATATTAAATATTCTTAAAATTGGAAAATCACAAATCACCTGTGGGTATCTCATTGTTATAGGTATTGTCTATGTATCAGTATTAGTTACATGTTGAAATATGCATCATTCCACTTTATCAATCAGTTTTATAAAGTAGTGAAAGGGAGCAGAATATGCCACCAAAAAAATGCCTCTTAGGCATAATGATTATTTTACTGTGACTATTTTTAAGAAACAGCAGACATAGGAAAAGCTCTGAAAATCAAGTAAAAGTTACCCTTTTGTAAGAGACATTTACATTTTATAAGAGCAGTCTCCATTTTTAACTGCGTCTCCCTCTCTATACAGGAAGAGAGGATGATTCTAAATTTCTAGAAACTCTTATCATTGGAGAAGGCAAGGACTTAACTCTGCATAACAACCTTGCCCTTGTTTACTGTGCTTTTCCTGGCAACCTCCCATTAATGGCTGTCCCCCCAAACATCATTTGTTTTCAGCCAGAGATGTTATTTAAGGTGGTTGCTTGGGCTATGTGGGGAAGGTATTCAGTTTTCCTAGGTATCTCCCATGTATACAGGAGGTATGCATGTTATTAAACTTCTGTTTGTTTTTATCCTATTAATCTGTCTTTTATTACAGGAGGTGTCTCAGCCAAGAACCTAGAAGGATAGAGGGAAAATTATTGATGCCTCCCCTACACTAGTATCCATGAATTTCAGAGACACAGGGTTCTAAAGGGTTTTCAGATTCTTATGTTTCTGAAGGTGATCACAATACACCACCCCAAAAGTATGCCAAGGTGACTTAAGGATTATTTGGAGCTGAAGGCAACTGAGAATCAGCAGACACAGGAGGAGCTCTCTGCCCTCCCCCATCTGCCCCAAAGCAGGGCATACGTTTCCCTTTTGCAAAGGAAATTTCCATTTGTAAAGTTGCCCCCTCTACAACCCTTATCTACCATGTTTCCCCCATATGTTTCCTAGTCATCTTCCCACAATTCACCCCCCTACAAGCCCCAACCCCTTTTTCCTCTGTCTGGTCACAATTTATCACCCTTTGTTAAATGGTCCCAGGTCTAACGGCCTCTTTGGTTTTTCAGTTCTTTTCTGTGAAGTTTCCATTCATGTAGAAATATTAACATCTATAAAGAAACATATGCCTTTTGTCAGTTTAATTCACAGGCCCCAAGAAACCAAACCTGAGAGGGTGGAAAAAAGGTTTTCTCCCCACACTCATACCCCACCACCATAAAACCTGAGACTGCGAGCCACGTGGCACAGCAGTTCTCCTGGGTTCCCTTACCCTGCTGCTCTCCCCCCCGGGCGCCCCTTCCCAATAAAGTCTCTTGCTTTCTCTGGACATGTGCCTCCTCGGACAATTCATTTCTGAGTGTTAGACAAGAGCCCACTCTTGGGCCCTGGAAGGAGTCCCCCTTCCTGCAACAAAATGAGGACACCAAAGCCTAGGGGCTTAGGTAACTGAAATGGGAGACATGGAAAGGATTTGTACCTGGGAGGGCCCCACTGTGTGCTGCTAGGTTTCAATAGGAAGCACTGACTCTGATCAAAGCTATGTAACTACACTTATCACCTCTTTAGCTCTTATTCTATATGCATCCCAGGGGCTGAGGCCTACAGCTTGTCAGGCTTTGGTTTGCCACACCCTGGCACACCCCATCAAAGACATTGCTTTTCTCCCACTTGGCTTTGTTTTCTTCTTCCTTCTTATGCTACTTTCTCCCTTTCATTTTCCTCTCATTTTTTAAAATATAATTTATTCTTGCCTAGACAGTCCCTAATTTCCAGAGAGCAGATTCAAACAGCTACTAATTAGGGAAGGGAGGGAATGCAGAAACAAAGGAGGAGCAGTCAAGAAACAACAGTGCAGGGCTTCCCTGGCGGCGCAATGGTTGAGAATCTGCCTGCTAATGCAGGGGACACAGGTTCGAGCCCTGGTCCGGGAAGATCCCACATGCCACGGAGCAACTAGGCCCGTAAGCCACAACCACTGAGCCTGCGCGTCTGGAGCCTGTGCTCCGCAACAAGAGAGGCCACGATAGTGAGAGGCCTGCGCACCACAATGAAGAGTGGCCCCCACTTGCCTCAACTAGAGAAAGCCCTCACACAGAAACGAAGACCCAACACAGCCAAAAATAAATAAATTAATTAATTAAAACAAAAAACAACCAACTGACTATAAATATGAAGGTTTATTCTGCAAAAAAAAAAAAAAAAAGAAACAACAGTGCACTGATAAAGCAGGGTCTTGGTTCCTCCTCAAGGGATATATTGATACATAGCAATACCTTTGAGTTCTTCTGCTGGAACTAAGGCCCCCACCCAGGTGGAGGATGGTAACTTCGCTGAACACAAGATTCCTGGAGCACTACCCTGCTACCTCACCACCAACAGATGAGAAGAAGGTCACACACCTGCAGCCCTCACCCTAAATTTTGCCTATAAAAACTTTTTCCCACAAACCATTTTTTGAGCAAGAGCCACCTGTTCTCCTTGCTTGGCCCTGCAATAAACCTTTTGCTGCTCTAAACTCCGACATTTCTGTTTGGTCTCACTGTGTGTTGGGCACGTGAACTTGGGTTCGACAACACTGTCAAGGGGAAACTGTTGCTGGTGGAGACCTATAAAAGCAGGTGATGGGGTGGATAGAGCCTCCATGCTTTTAGGGTTATACTACTTGATTAACTTGATTTGCTGCTATTAGGTGGGATGTGGATTGGGAGGAAGAGTGTGGTGTTGTTTTAAACTTAAACTTGGAAAGGTTTCCTTGTGTGTTTATCCTGGGGCTTTTTATTCTAAAGGTATAACTTAAAAATATAATAAATAAAACAGGAAAAAAAAGGTAGACCCAGTAAAATGTAGTGGTGAACCTTTGGTTGCTTCTGTATAAATTTTATTTTATTTCATTCATTTCTTTTTATTTTTGTTTTTTTTTTTTCCTGGGCCACACTGTGTGGCCTGTGGGATCCCAGTTCCCTGACCAGGGATCAAACCTGTGTCCTTCGCAGTGAAAGTGTGGAGTCTCAACCACTGGATTGCCAGGGAATTCCCTTAAGTTGTATTTTAAATTGGTCCAGGTAAGATATGGGGATATATGTATATGTATAGCTGATTCACTTGTTATAAAGCAGAAACTAACACACCATTGTAAAGCAATTATACTCCAATAAAGATGTTAAAAAAATAAAATAAAATATTTAAAAAATAAAAAAATATATTGGTCCAGGTATTCCAATATGTAATTAGTCAGTTTGATCTGAGAGCATTTGCATGGGAATAGGACTATATAATATTTTAAAATTAAGAATGATGCCAAAAACTTGGCCTCTGTGCACAGGTGTCAAATTGAATCTCGGAGACAGAGTTTTGGGTGAAGTAGAATAGCTTTATTGCTTTGCCAGGTAAAGGGGAGACACAGCAGCCTCATGCTCAAAAACTGTGTCCCAACCCAGGAGGTTTTGGTGAGGAGTTTTATAGCAATGGTTCAAGGGCAGAGTTGCTAACAAGGATCAGGGTGTGTGCAGGGCCTGCACGCCTTAATCGGGCCTCAGGTGGTCTCCTGATGAGCTTCTCTAGTTTCTTTGATCAGGCCTCCCTTGTCTCTGCATTCCCTCCCTTCCCTGATTAGCAACTGTTTGAATCTGCCCTTTGGAACTCAGGGAAGGTCATGGAGACTGGAGTCTATTTCCTACAAACAAGAAACGGGGGACACAGAAAGGCTCCCGTGCCCAGAAGCCCCACAGGGTCCTGCTTGGCTTCAAGAACACAAATTATCTTCTCATTTGAACTGTCCATTTAATGAAAGCTATGCTCTGTTAGTACAAACAAATAAAAATGGGCCACTGCATAAACATCAATCAATCATTAAAAATTGGCTTAAAACAATTCAAATACTAAAAGGCAGTTGATACTTTACTTTTTAAAATGGTACTTTAGTGAAATTCAAGAGAACACATAGTTGCTGAGTTTGTCCTATGTACAGAGGAGAGTGCTAAACATCTGAGGTACTCAAGGAATTCGAACTTTAATCAATAGGCTGTAGGAAGAAAATGAAAGAAATTTCTATACACGATGAAAATCCATGTATTAATCCCTCATTTCCTATAAAAAAATAAACAAATGTCTTTTAATCTCATTTCACGTAAAATGTCTTTGATTTGAGCCTTTCTTTCCTGATTTTAACAGTCCCTCTATCTCAAGAGCCTGTATCTTTGTTTACCAGGTGCAGAAAAAAAGGCCCATTGAAGGGGAGTAGAATGCTTTCTTCAGGATCCTATGAAATCACAGGTGGAATTTAGACTAATATGGTGTAAGAGCTGTACAGGGCCTCTGGGGTCCTCTAACTCAACTGCTTATATCAAAGGCCCCAAATAGAGCTCTTCAGCGGTGAAGTTAAGGTGGGAATAAGCACTCTTGACTCTTAAGCAAGGGCCCTAACAGAAGCCAAAGCCTGTCTTCCCTTTGTTCTATGTATAGGATACAGTCACTCCCAGGCTTCCACAGAGCACAGCTAAACTCCTAGGGCTAAATAAGGTGGAAATAAGCTTCCTCCAGCACCTTTTAGACTGGAGAATCTCTAGGCCCAAATAGGACCATCAGAATGGTCCATGGTGGCTGCTCTGTCAGATAGTTATAGATTCCCAAAACAAAACCAGAAATGGATTAGTCTCTACTACTAAAACACATGATCTAGGCTCAATGGTAACTGACTCCCCACACTTAATATAAACTAAGGCTTTCCTCAAAATATGATTTTAGGTAATTTCTTCTCCTTACTGAGAATACTAGACCTTCAGAAGGGCTGGGATAAGAGAGGAGAGAGAATATTTTAAAAAGCATTTTTAAAAAAAGCATTTACATTGGGTATTGCAGTTAGAATTTTTAATAGGCAAGAAGTTTTACTTCAAATTCACTAGTGGAATCTATAAATATATTGCTCATTTCCTGGCTGCTTAGGCCATTAAGCATCTAATCTATTTCCTGAGCTGAAACTAGCTAATGGAAAAATATTTAGAATACTAATCATCTAGTGAAATGGGCATCTGGCATTTATTCACCCAAAACATATTCTTGGTCATATTTCCCTTCAGTAATTTACACGGTTTCTAAAGGAAACTTTTTACAATAAAAGGTCTTTGCTATTAAAACATGGCAAGGCTCCTCCCTCTCTACCCCTAGTGTTTTATGAATAAGGGCACTCCTCTGTATGACATTCTTTAGCCTCAACGCATACATAATATCAGGTTGGGAAGTGTATTACTTGCTTTTCTAGCAAGCAAGTCATTCATGAAATCACTGAACGAAAACTAAAAAACATGAGGACAATATTATTACCATAACAAAACTGAGATTTTTATATTTACTTGATGGAACTCTGTTAAATAAACTTATTATACCACCTATATGCAATATTGCCCCAAAGCTGAAGAGGTCCAAATTACTGAAGGCAAACTGTGTGCTGATGCTGAATTTACCAGGCGCTAGATTTTTCTTTCTTTTTTTTTTTTCTTATTAGTCAAGATTTTTCTACAATATGACGTTCACAATACTTCTCAAAGCCTCATTCCCACAGGTTTCTTTCTCTTTTGTGGCTAGTATATCATTACCATCAGCATGACTCTGACACATCTGTTATTAGGTGGAGGGTTCAGACAGCAAACTAATTTTTTTATATTTAGCCTAAGAGAAGCATTATTCAGAAGGTAAACATGCCAGAGGAAAACCCCAAATGCAGGAGAGGGTCAACCAGGATTTTAGGGTGATCTGTACCATTCCTCCTTTCCTTTAGCATAGTTCATCAAGAGTCTTTGAAAATAATCTACCAGAGCCAGGCTTGGGCTTTGGAGGAAAGCTAGCTTTTGAGTTGAGACCTGGAAGTGTGACACCCCCCCCCAAATTATGCACAATTCCGAAATTAGAATTTCCACTAGAGGGAATTTCTTTTAATTCAGTATCTGTAAAGTATGGTTTATAAAGGAGACAAAGCGCACTGTAAGGTGTAGTTTGATTAGATAAAAAGATTACTGGACTTCAAGAAAAGCACCCTGCTCTCTTCCAAACAGCATTCTTCTATTACGTAAGTTTTTACCTTTTCATAATTTAGACACCAATCAGTGACAGGCATTATATGTGCTTTGGCACAGAGCACTAATATAATTAGTGTGGCTGCTCTGAATGCCTCCATCCACAACAGAATTAGCAATAATACAGTTCCCTTCCTTTTAGAAATATTAAAGACAAAACAAAAATATTTAACTTCATTTCCTTAAGAAAAATGACAAATTTCTGCTAAACATGACCAATACCTTCTTTAA
This sequence comes from Pseudorca crassidens, assembly GCF_039906515.1. NCBI lineage: Eukaryota > Metazoa > Chordata > Mammalia > Artiodactyla > Delphinidae > Pseudorca > Pseudorca crassidens. The sequence continues at coordinate 130,022,437 of NC_090297.1, read as the reverse complement.
AGAAATTTGATTATCAAAGCAAAATAGAAACTGTTTGTTCTGTTTGTTCTGTCAAACCTGTTCTGTCAAACAGGGTCATTTTAATGACCCTGTACAGTCATTAAAATCAGTTGTTTAAATTTTTCCTCCTGGGTTTCACATTTTATACCACACTGCCCAGAGGTGTTGTACATGAGGCAGAAGCACTTTCTGACCTCAGTAGGCTATTGACAAGCCCCTGGAATGGGCCAGGAAAGGAAAACTGGACAATGTAACTTACCAAAAAGAAACGGCATCAAAACTCAGTATTAGAGATTCTGTGTGTTATTGCATCTGCTGATCATGCTGGGCTCCTGACACTGACTTGCCTGTGACTGCTTTGTGCTTTTCTACTTGGAATCTGAAGTGATGGAGACCACAGAAGCAATTCCCCACACTCTTGAATCTTCCTGTGCTCTTTGGAGACCTGAACAGATATGCTTCTCTTCTGCAGTTCTCGGCGTTAACATTTCGAGGCAAACATTTACGAAATTCCAATCAATTAAATAAAAATTAAATATTTGATTCCCACACCACTAAACTCAAATAATTAATTGAAAGATAACTTTTAGTGTCTAGCAATTTACAAGGTAAACCATATTCAGTCTCAGATAAAATTGCCATTGGAACAAAACTGGGGCAAGTCAAATAAGTAAGACTCTGGAAAAACTAGTCAAAGAATTACAGTGTCATTTGACCCCACTGCCATGATCAAAAACTGTTCTAATGACAAATTTAAAATCTAGGTCACAAAAACAAAGAATTTTTAGAAAGGTAGGAGCTAATTTCCTAAGATATCCAAAGAAAACAAATTCCAACTTCCTCACTGAAAACAGAAAAGATTGTTTAAAATGGAAATGCCCCCAAAATTGCTTTCAAGACTATAATCTGAACAGGGAAAAAAAAAACAAAACAGGTATAAAAAATTTATTCTCTTCATTAAGATAATAAAATTGTTATCTGACACACTGAGTCCCTGACTAAAAAAATAATAATAATAAAATTGGACTTCTACACAATTAGAGAAAATAATGAAAATACAGCAGAGTATATTTTACTTACGGCACTTAACAGGAATCACATAGACCCTGACTCTACATGTGGTCCCTGTGCCTGGGGCTCTGAAGCTGATTTGCACCATCCTACCACCTCCAGACAGGAGGAAAGATGGCTCCCATTTCTAAGTCCTCATAAAGCCCCACGTTTGGAGGCTTTAAAATATAATTTTACGCTACTACTTTTCCATTACTGTGTAAAAAATTACCATAGACTTAGTGGCTGAAAGCCACAGCCATTTATTATCTCACAACTCTGAAGGTCAGAAGTCCGGGTGGGTTCTGCTGGGCTTTGCCCAGGTTCTCATAAAGCTTGAAATCAAGATACCTGCTGGGCTGGCCTCTTATCTCGAAGCTCTGGGGAAGAATCCACCTGCGAGCTCTTTCAGGTTGTTGGCAGAATGTAGTTCCTTGTGGTTGTATGGATGAGGTCCTGTTTCCTTGCCAGCCATCCCTGGGGGTGGGGGGCGGTACCCTCAGCTCCTCAAAGCTGCCTGCCTTCCTCCTCCCATGGTCCCCTCCATCTTCAAAGCAGCAGTTGTGCATGGAGTCCCTCTCATACTTCCTCCCTCCTTGACTTCCCTTCTGCCATCAGCCAAAGAAAGCTCTCTGCATTTAGGCTCATATGATTAGATGATGCCCACTCAGAAAATCCAGGATAATACCCCTATTTTATGGTCAACTGTGACATATAATCAGAGAAGTCATACCTCATCATATTCTCAGGTTCCAGGAATTAGGCTGGGACATCTTTGAAGGGCATTTAAGAAATTCTATCTACCAAAAAATTAAGGTAAACAAAACAAAATAACAAAAGCCAAATGGTGTCGTGAACTTGTCCAAATGTGAAACAAAGGTATTCTAAATTCCTCACACTTGAATAAGCAACATGTGCAAATGGTATAAAATAGTAAAAGTACAAAAGATATTAGTAAAAAATAAGACTTCCTTCTAATGTTGTCCTTTAGTCCCAGTTCCACTCCCCAAGAACAACTGTTTACTAGTTTCTTATGTCTCCTGTGAGAAATCTCCATGTTAGGTAAAGCACATATATTTGGAAGGGCTGATATGATCTGGTCCTGAAAGGTTATTAGCATTCCTCTGCTACATCCCCCGGGCCTCACTCAGGCTTCCCCTGAGGGTGCTGGGGGGAAGTTATTCTGTGATAAATAGTCAGTTTAGATTTTCTAATTATCTGAGATTAGTATTGATCATTTCTGTTTTCCTAGAAAAGCATCCATTCCTTCCAGGTTCTCAAATTAATTTGCATAGTACTGAGCAAAATATTTTCTTATAATTATTTTATTCTTTTCTGTTTCTATCATTTCCCCATTATTATTTCTCAGTCTGTGTTCTCTTCCTCACCCAAGTTTCAATTTTATTAGGTTAGCTAGAGATTTATCTATTTAATTGATTTTCTTTTTTAAAAAAGAACCAGCTCTTTTATTTATTAGTCTGATTAATTTTCTTTTTCCAATTCATTAACTTTTATTGTTATTCCAACTTTCTGCTTTCTAATGTTTGTTTTATTGATTATTTTTCTAACTTTTTGAGTTAGATATTTAATTCAGTTATTTTCTTTCTCCATCAAGATAGGTGCTTCTGAATTCTACTTTTCTCTATCCCATAGGTTCTGACATGTAGTGCTTTTCCCCCTAGATTTTCTATAACCTGTTTGGTTTCCTCTATGATGCAAGAGTTGTTTAAAATTTTTTTTTAAATGTTCAGGTGATAATGCAATTTTTTTCTATTTATTTTCTTAATTTCTAGTTTCACTGCAATGCGTTAGACAATGCTATATGTATTCATTTTGCCTTTTGGAATTCACGGACATTTTCTTTATGGTCTATTTTGTTTTTATTCAGCATTTAAAAAGTTCTATTCTTAGCTTTCAGGACACAGAGTGACAAATATCAAATAGTTAGTTCATTCATTATTTTTATTTGGGTTTTCTTTTTCTTGTTTTTTGTCCACATGGTCTCTTATGAACTAAGACGAGTGAATTAACATTTCCTACCACTATCATGTAACTATTTCTTTTCACATTTCCTGTAGTTTCTGTTTTATAGGTGACCAGTAGTATATTGCTGTTATGAATCATCCTTCTTTGCCTTATTTAAAGCTTTCTCCTCGGGACTTCACTGGTGGCGCAGTGGTTAAGAATCCACCTGCCAATGCAAGGGACATGGGTTCGAGCATTGGTCCGGGAAGATCTCACATGCTGTGGAGCAACTAAGCCCATGCACCACAACTACTGAGCCTGCGCTCTAGAGCCTGCAAGCCACAACTACTGAGCCCGTGAGCCAGAACTACTGAAGCCCGTGAGCCTAGAGCCCGTGCTCCGCAACAAGAGAAGCCACTGCAATGAGAAGCCCGCACACCGCAACCAAGAGTAGCCCCCGCTCACCACAACTAGAGAAAGCCTGTGCTCTGCAACAAAGACCCAACACAGCCAAAAATAAATACATTAATTGAAAAAAAAAGCTTTCTCCTCTAAATCTACTGCTGTCTTATATTAAAGATGAGATCCCTACATTTTTGTTTGTGTTTTCCCAGTAAGGTTTTGTTCACGTTTTCAGCCTTGTCTGTGTGATTCTTCATTGAACTCGTTACCCTGCTTCTTCATGCCCAAGGAAGCTCCTGCTGCCAACCCATACATCTCATCCTGTTAGTCTAAACTGGGCATTATTGGTTTTGTCCCTCAGAGAGTTCTTTCAACTTCATCTGGGATCTGCAGCTGTGGGTATCTTTCTTCAACTGCATTTATTTGATCTTTATCACATACTGTGGTGTGGGGTTGTACACGCCTCCTACTTTCCTTGAAGATGGGGTCGTGTTTCTTCTTTTTGTTCTCCTAGTGCAGTTGGATGCCATGACATTTGTTCTGCCATTTAAAAACCACAATCTAGAATTTGTTTTTGCCAGTTCTCTTCCACAGTCTATGCCTTACATCATGTTCTCTGGTGAAAGGCTTTGCTGTACTGTGCTCTGCAGATGTTCCTGATAACAGCATGTTCTGGTCCTTAGTCCAATGAATGAGGAAGGCAGTTTCTTTTTTTTTTTTTTTTTTTTCCCGGTACGCAGGCCTCTCACTGTTGTGGCCTCTCCCGTTGCGGAGCACAGGCTCTGGGACGTGCAGGCTCAGCAGCCATGGCTCATGGGCCCAGCCACTCTGCGGCATGTGGGATCTTCCCGGACCGGGGCACGAACCCGTGTCCCCTGCATCGGCAGGCGGACTCTCAACCACTGTGCCACCAGGGAAGCCCCGGAAGGCAGTTTCTTATCCAGCTCTTTGAAATTCCTCCCATGGTTTCTAGGCTATTCTACACTGTCTATCTCTACTTCTCCCAGAAGCTTCTGGGAATTCTACTCTCATCTCTCACTCATGTCTCTCTCTTCAGTTCAGTTCAGTTTAGTCTGCCTGAAAGTATATTTTTTAACACAATTCAAAGCAGATACTAAACTTTAAGACAAACCAATAGCTGGGCCACATTATGTGCTCAATTTTGTGTTTCACCTGCTATGTGCAAAGCCCTCTTCTTGGCATTGGAGACGCATACCACGATGAATGCCTTAGGAACTCATACTGTAGTAGGGGGAAAAGAAGAAATATTATTCTTACATTGTTTTGTTAATGCACATTTCCACGTAGGCTCCTCAAATGCCATGTTTTGCCGTTAGCATTACCCATCTTTCTCTGGTCCCTCCCTATATCACATCATCTTCAAGTTGCCTTTTCTGTTCAAAGTCTGTACCCTCTTCAGGTGGACACAAAACTGCTATTGTAAGGGTAAGCTGGGACAAAGTGAGAGTGGCATGGACATATATACACTATCAAATGTTAGAATCGATAGCTAGTGGGAAGCAGCCGCATAGCACAGGGAGATCAGCTCAGTGCTTTGTGACCACCTAGAGGGGTGGGATAGGGAGGGTGGGAGGGAGGGAGACGCAAGAGGGAGGAGATATGGGGATATATGTATAAGTATAGCTGATTCACTCTGTTGTACAGCAGAAACTAACACACCACTGTAAAGCAATTATACTCCAGTAAAGATGTTAAAAAACAAAACAAAGCAAAACAAACGGCTATTGTTCATCAGTCCTTGCCTTGGCTGCAGAGCCAAAGTAATAAAAGTTGAACTTGTAGAGCAGTTTCGTCATTTAGGATCCTTTGGCTACAAAGAATAGAGAATCAATTATCTCAAGTCACTGTGTGTGGCTGTGCATGAGTGTGTGTGAGAGGAGTACGAGTGGGAACATTACTGCAAGGATTCCAGCGAAACTCTGGAACAAAGTATGCCATGTGGCTAGGCCTCACAGTAATCCACGGAAAGCAGCTTAACCAGGCCTCACGAGAAATACAGGAACATAGACTGAGAACGGCAAGTTGCCCAGGATGAGAAAGACGTGTAATGATTTGTTTAGTTCCTTGTGTCTTTGGCAACAATAATGTGTTGATCATGCTCCTCCCCTACAGATATTAAGTAAAATCTTTGTATCTCGCCCACACACAAGTTTTAAAAATTTTACGACCTAGCTTTTACTTACTCATCACTCTTGCTTACTCATGGCTTCTACTGACTCATGTCACCTCTGTTTGCCTTTTTTCTGGTTAAGCATTTGACTTCTGTTCCTACCAAATAATTCTCTCTACTTCAAACTTTCCTAAGAGAGGATCTGATCAGCCTACTATGTCACCATCATCAGTTAGGTAAGGCACAGGTGCTAGGTGTTTTCCAAACAGCCTGACTGCTTAAACATTGTTTTTTTTTCTGCCTGCTTTAGGTCAAATGTAGGTGGTAAGGTCAAGCAACACAGAGCATGGCCACTTATATGCACTGCGTAGAGCTGCTATCTTCAGGAAGAGGCTACAGGTAGGAGCCCTTAGAAGAGGACTGTGGGTATACAGATACTCCTAGATTTGGCCTACCTATTACAGTGGTTAAGCTTTCTTCAGTTCTGATAAACAAAATCATGCATTTTTCCCAAGGCTCTCTATGAAAAAAAAAAAAAAAACTTTTCTTTTCTACTTAAATGTAATCACTACCAAGATAAAAGTCCATATACTATACCACAAAAGCCATGGGAATTTAGTCCAGCCAGCTAGAAATTCCCTGGAAAGAGTTATATCAAATAGTACCTACTGCTAGTATTCTAGGGAACTGAAGTTATCAATATACCGACTTCTGTAAAGGAACTATCCATTCACTATGGTTAGGCACTAGTGTGCCTAGAAGAAGTTGGGGTTTACTTGTAATCACATTTCTGTCATCTAAGACCACATAGATGAAAGCTTTTTATTTCACTTACAACAATTCAGAACTGAATTTCACTTTGCTTATCATGATTCCTATAAAGACAGGTTTTATTATCATCTTATAGACTGGGAGAGAAAATAATTCCAGAAGCCAACAATGCCATATTCTAGATTAGAGGGACACTGTATTCAGAGAATAAATTGCTATGGCTTTAGAGTTTCAAGCAGGGCACAGCTGTAAACTTCAGCCTGGCCTAACACCTGAGCTGAGACAGTAAGTGCCTGATTTGGTACAAACATCTGTTTACCCAAGCCTAGCCATATGCCACTGGAACTGAAGACAAGGCAATTACCAACAGGGCTACAATGCATTCCTTTAAAGCTCCTGTAGGGGCATGTGCCCAACTTGTCCCTACGTGTGCAATTTGCCTAATTCTTGCAAAATTATAAACTCTGTCAACTGTATGATGTGATAGTTTTTTTAGAGCACACAAATTGAAGATATAGTCATCAAAGGGGACGTAAATTTTGATAAATTCCTTATACAACAAAGATTATAATAACAATGTTTTTCATAAAAATACTTTCAATTGCCAGATAATGACCTGTATCTTTTTTTTAAATTAATTTTTATTGGAGTATAGTTGCTTTACAATGTTGTGTTAGTTTCTACTGTACAGCAAAATGAATCAGCTATACATATATATATATATATATATATATATATATATATATATATATATATATATATATCTCCCCTCTTTTTTGGGTTTCCTTCCCATTTAGGTCACCACAGCACATTAAGTAAGAGTTCATGTGCTATACAGTATGTTCTCATTAGTTATCTATTTTATACATAGTATCTATAGTGTATATGTGCCGATCCCAATCTCCCAACTCCTCCCAGCCCCCGCTTCCCCCTTGGTATCCATACATGTGTTTTCTATGCCTGTGTCTCTATTTCCGCTTTGCAAATAAGATCATCTATACCATTTTTCTAGATTCCACATATACGTGTTAATATGCGATATTTGTTTTTCTCTTTCTGACTTATTTTACTCTGTATGACACTCTATAGGTCCATCCACGTCTCTACAAATGACCTGATTTCGTTCCTTTTTACGGATGAATAATATTCCATTGTATATATGTACCACATCTTCTTTATCCATTCCTCTGTTGATGGACATTTAGGTTGCTTCCACGTCCTGGCTATTGTAAACAGTGCCACTATGAACACTGGGGTGCACGTGTCTGCTTGAATTATGGTTTTCTCTGGATATATGCCCAGTAGTGGAATTGCTGATTGACCCATACCTTAAAGGCACATCACTGATGTGGTTAAAAAGAAACTCTCTGCAGCAAATAATCCATATACTGCACACTACTAGGAACACTTTTCCCATCAGCCAGATACAAACCATACTACTTTCATCATTCATTTGGTTTTTAACCAAGGAATTACTAAGCACTTACAATACCAAGAAGCCAGGAATTATGTTGGATATTTAGTACATGGAACTGAATTTACCTCCTACCTTCTCTCGAGGGAAGGAGTCCTAAAGGTCCAGCAGGGCAAACAGACTGGTAAATAAATTATAAGAAAGTGATGTAAGAGAATGTTTAACTGGCTAATCCAATGGCCAAAGATTCAGAGGGGGATGTTCCGATTTCAACGTGTCCTATGAGAGATGTACACATCTTCTGATATATTTTGCATCTCTCCCCAAAGTGTTTACCATGAGAGACCCTGTGGCATCTATTATCAGATGTATAAAGGAAAAAAAGATATTTCTCAGTTTAAATTTTATGATTATTTTGCATCCCAGTGTGTAAATTTGATTATGTGAATGTCAAACCAGGCAAGGGAGAGGCGATCATGGTCTTCATCAACTCTGTTTTGCAATGAGGGTGCTATCAACAGGTGAGAAGAAGTGGCTGCAGGAGTATAAATCTTTGAAATGAATTATGCAGCCAGACAGAGGAGGAGTGATGGTTACATGGAGAATAGGAGGCAATTATATCCTTCAGCTCCTCTCTCATACCTCAAGCATCTCAAATTCCCTCACTCCCTATATAAACCTCCTAACATCCTAACCTAGTCGAATTGCCTGGTTACATATGACAGCAAACATGCATGGAAGAAAAATGGGGGAAAAAATGAATGCACATGAACTTAGGTCCTTGATATCACCTTGAAAGAAAATCGACATCTTCTTTTAATGTGATGCAAACTACTGAATCTGTTAAATCACAGAATCTTGGTGATTTAAAATAAAAGCAGTGTATTTTTAGTTCATGCAAAGCTCAGCTAGCAGGAGGGTGGAGTTGGAGGTCTCTGAACTCTGTAGTCATTTAGGAACTCTGACTGATGGATATTCTATCACCTTCAGTATGTGGTTTCCAAGGTCACTTCGAGGTCATCTAGTTGGCACAAGGGTAGACAGAAAGCATGGAAGCTATATGGGAATTTTGTTTGCTTGTTTTTGTTTTTTTTAAACAGCCAAACCAAAGGAATAAATGTACATCACTTGAACTCTCATTCCTCTGCCCAAATTCAATAAGATGACTATACTTAATTGCAGAGGAGGTTGGGAAATGTAGTTCAAACTGTATCAGCAGGAAGAAAGGAAAATAGGTTTGGTGAACAATTAGCCAATTTCTGACAGTGTCTTTCCCAGAGTATTATACTTCATCTGCAAATATATCCAGTTCTTGCATCCTAGGGATGTGAATTTAGGGGTATTTATTACAATAAAATTCTACTACTTAACAAATTTGCCTCTCAAGTAAATTTACTATAAAATGGATTGCCTGTAAAAGGTAAATTTCCATTATCATTACACACTGGCTTATTCAAATATGAGTTTGACTATATAAATATATTTTAACTACCTTTAGTTCTATTACATCAAATTGTGGTTCTGTCTCCACTTGCATTTCCTACTTGTCAAACTTAGCATTTCTGAAACTCAACATCTCTAAAACCAAACTCATGATCTTCCCTCTCCCTATCTCCTCCTGACTTCCTCAACTCAGAAGAAGACCTCTGGACAACCAGTTATTCAGGCCAGATGCTTGGGGATAGCCCTTTCTATTCTACTCATTCTCAAACCCCCATCCAATTCATCAACAGGTTTTACTTTCAAAATATATCTTGAATCCATTAATGTCTTCCAATTGCCCCAATCCAAGCCAAATCTACTCCTCACCTGTATTATTGCTGTAGCTTGATCTCTGCTTCTATCTTGAGAGTAACTCTCTACTTTATATTTTCTCTAATCTATTCTTTCTTACATAAATCAGATAATGTCTTGAAAACCCTTCAAAAAGATTTGCATTGTACTTCGGATAAAATCCAAAATCCTAGCCAAAGCTTTTGAGGACCTGCAAGAATCTGGTTCCCGGTTTCATCTCCAACCTCACTGGTCAGCACTTATTTTGCTCAATCTATACAAGCTATTTTACTTTTTTGAAAAGGTCGAATGCATTTTTCCCTTAGGGCCTTCCCACACAGCTTTTCCTCTGTCCAGCAAATGTTTTTTGTTTTTGTTTTTAATAATGAAATTCATTTTCTTTTTACCATGAAATATCTTTTCATATAGAAGAATGTGGTTGATGTATATGACTCTCACTCACTCAAGCACCAAAGCCAATAGGTGATTATCCCAACTGTCTCCCTCTGGGAAGACGAGGTATATGGAGTGGCTGGGCTTTTCCCTCTAGCTCACCTATGAAACAGAAGCCTTTCAGAAGTCCCAGATTTGTCTTTGCCTTCTGCACAAGGCCTGCTAAAGGCCAAGACCTAGGCCACCAGAGATCAGCAAACGCCCAAAGAACAAAATATAGGTTTAGAATTTACTTATATTTCAGAATTCAGGTTTTCACATAATTTCTGGCTCCTAAAATTCTTCCTTATTGTCTCACTCACTCAGCCACATACATTTAAAAGTATATTTTAGGGCTTCCCTTGTGGTGCAGTGGTTGAGAGTCCGCCTGCCGATGCAGGGAACACGGGTTCGTGCCCCGGTCCGGGAAGATCCCACATGCCGCGGAGAGGCTGGGCCCGTGCGCCATGGCCGCTGAGCCTGCACGTCTGGAGCCTGTGCTCCGCAACGGGAGAGGCCACAACAGCGAGAGGCCCGCGTACCGCAAAAAATATATATATATTTTAAATTATTTTATCTAGAAGTTTTAGATGTTCTGTACCAGAAGAGTTTATACCGACATCTAGTCCACTGTTTTGCCAGAAACAAAAGATCTTCTATAGCACACTTTACTACTCCTCTCCTGCTGGTTAGCTTCTGTTAATCTTTTAGAGCTTCAGCTTAAAATGTCACAAGTTTTCCTTGATCCTCATTCCTCAATCTAAATTAAATTCTAACTATTTTCTCTCTTGTAACAAACTTCTCCTTCTTTTGCAACCTTTATTACAGCTTTTGATTATACTTTGTGTTATCTGCCCCTTCCATTACTCTGTAAGCTTCAGGAGGACAGGAATCCTGTCTGTTGTGATTATTACTGAATAGAAAGCCTAGTGCAGGACTAGGACACAGTAGGTGCACAAGAAATTTTAAATACTTATTAAGCAAAAGAATGAATAGATGCAATGTAATGTAATCATATTGAGTCACAGTAATCTTAAACCCTGTAAGCGACCAATAAATACTGGCACTATTAAACAACATTTAAATTGACTGCCTTCAAAAATTATGTAGTATAGTATAAGATTAATACAAAAAATAGTATACAAGAGGAAGTAAAGCACAGACTCTGGAACCAGACTGCCTGGAATCAAATTTCTGATCTGCCACTTACTAACCAAGTGACCTTTGTTGGAGATTTAAACATCCTGTGCCTGTTTTCTCTGATCTGTACAATCAGGTCAGTAAGAGTACTTGGTGATGTTAAGGTGATGATTAAATGACAAACATGCCAGTCATCCAAGGAAGCAAGATGTAATTGTTGTGCCTGTTATCATTACAAAGTTAATGATAATCAGTGGTCTCATCAAAGAAAAAAAGAAAGTTACACAGAATCAGACGGGGAAAATAAGTAGGAGCAGCAAGCTGTAGAAAGGGAATTGGGTTGTGGACGTGCCGGCAAGAGGCAGGAGCACACAGGGACATCCACAAGGGAGACAGGGAGTAGCGGGCTGCGTGGGTGCCCAGGGCCAGTACGCAGACACTACTGACACAGTGGCTGGAGAGAAGGGGCTGCTGGAGAGAGACTGCGATAGGCCTGCCATCTATCTCCCTGTGCCACATGCTCGGAGCACTTAGTTCACTCGAGCCATCCACCTACTCGCTGTGGGGAAGTGTCTTTGGATCTGATCTGGGGCTCAGTTAATAGAAAATAGTTGGGAACATCAGCCAGTAGGCAAGATTAAGTTGTGCACCTTTAGACAGCAGCAAATATCTCTGGGCATTAAAGGCAAGTTCTGTCTCATACGGCAGTTTTCCTGACAAACGCTGTACTCTACTCGTGGATCCTAATGGGGGAAAGTAGTTTCCTCATTTTCTTTTGTCTTCCTTCGTTTTTCAATGGCATTTCCCTCACAATACTGAGAATATATTATACAAACTCCTCTCTGGTGTCCATTCCCCACTCTCCAGATCCTGGATCCATTTAAAACAAAGTCATTACAGTTTGGATCTTGTGATACTACACTGACTAAAGGTCTGATTATTTTATAAGAAATAAAGTTTTACCCTTTTCTCTAACTGTGAAACTAGTTCTTTTTAAGTTACCCCTGAGACCATCTACGCATGGCCCACCATGAAAAATTTACATTAAGATGAGTTTAACTACATCACCCACATTAAGAGTCTAAAGTTACATCTGTTGGGATAAAATGACTACAGCTGAACCCTGAGGTGAATTAAAACAAAAACAGACGAACTAGGTCCTAAGAAAGAGTCTGCCTACAGCAAGGCATTGAATAGCTAGGTTGGTATCTTGTGGCAAACTTTCATTTGTTTCTACCATACTTTCATTGCTCAGTGTCAGAGTGTCAGACTGTCCTTTCTTTAAAAGAGGGTGAACTCATCCTATCAGAAAAAAAAAAAAATGTGGGACATTTATCTTGAGAAATCAATTTCAATAGTCAACCTTAACTTCCTAACCAGAATATGTGAATCTAAAGGTCAGCTGCTGCTCTACTTTGGCCAAAAAAGCAGGTATTTTATGGGATTCAGATTTGTCTCTAAATCTTTGATTGCAATATTCTTATGTGCTATTGTCTTAAGAAGGTGTTCATGTTCATTTTGGCGAATGTATTCTTCACTTCCCCCAGTGATTTATGTCATCTAAACCTTTTTAATCAATAATGTTTGATAGAAAACACATAGCACAATGGAAATAAACCAAAATATTTTGAAAATAAAACAGTTAAATAATATTTATTTCAAATCCCCTATAAACTCTTGATGGGTATGAGGTAGAAAACCTTAAAAATTTTAAGTTTCCTCTGAACTCTGGAAACCTAACTTTCTCATGTATGATAAAATCAGTATCACAGGCTGGATTTTCTTTGTAATCAGAGTACCTCTACTCAAGTTTTATTAAGAATTCATAAGCAACTATTGCTTCTGCTATCAGGGAACCCAAACCGATGATGGTTTACTCACTCACTTGCATTGTGAAAAAAGTTTTGGGTTTTTTTTTTTTTTTTGTCAATTGAAGAAGTAATACCAGTAAAAGAAACTGTATAAAAGGATATTATTAAATAAAAAGTATTAATAAATGAAAGTAAATATATTAAATGGAAAGGAAGTCTCCTTTCCAATCAAACTCTCAGCCCTCTCATCAGAAACTAAGTTAATGTGGGGGGTTGTTTGTTTGTTTTCATGTACTGAGACATAAATTTGCCATGCATGTGTGTGGTAGATTGTTACAGGAAAGGCTCCTAATCAATCATGTCTCCTGGCATCATTTTCCCTGTATATGCACTCTAACATTGACTCTCCATGGGATTTGCTTTGGTCAATGTGACAATGACAAATGTAACACGAGCAGAAGCTTGATAAGTGCTTATGCCACTGGGTCTTGCCTCCTTGGAAACCTGAGACCACAAGGCTGAGAAGCAGCCAAGGATGAAAAAACATGTGGAAAGGCAGCTCCTACCCTGAGCTGCCCCACCAGCTGAATGAATCCAGAGACAACAGCAGAAGAACCACCCAGCTGACTCACAGAATTGTGAGAAATATTGTTGTTGTAAGCCAGAAAGTTTGGGGATGGTTTGCTACTCAGCGATAGATAACTGATACAGTATGCAAGCACAAATAGGCAGATATATTGTTGACATTCCTTGACTTCAGTTTATGAAGAATAAAATATAACTGATAATTATGAGATACATAAAGAGAATGTCACAGAAAATATAAAACATGATTATAACTTTATCATACATAAAGAAGGAACAGACTAGTCTGTCGTTTGGGATCTGTATTAGCTGTCTTTTGATTATAAACTCTACTAATTTGGTATTTTATTTTATCTTATTTATGTTTTGGCCACACGGCATGTGGGATCTTAGTTCCGCGACCAGGGACCGGACCCACACCCCCGGCAGTGGAAGCTGGGAATCTTAACCACTGGACCACCAGGGAAGTCCCATGTCTACCCTATTTTAAAAGGATGTGGCATATACATCTTAGCTTCAGTTCTTTCAACAGTTATTTTTACCATAGACAACCAAGAGGTTTATGCAAGTAAGACTTGAAAAAACTTTTAGAATTCTAAAATCATTAAATAATAATCTGAAAAATCGAATAAAGATAAGAAAGGGCATCTGGTTACCCAATCATCGAGGAAGAAAGCTGACCTTCTATCCAAGTCTTAAAGGTCTTGAAAGATGGAAAATTCACAAGTTTATATTTCATGAACTCTGTAATCTACACAATATGATAGACACCCTTCTTTTTTTTTTTTTTTGCGGTATGTGGGCCTCTCACTGTTGTGGCCTCTCCCACTGTGGGGCACAGGCTCCGGACGCGCAGGCTCAGCGGCCATGGCTCACGGGCCCAGCCCCTCCATGGCCTGTGGGATCTTCCTGGACCGGGGCACGAATCCGTGTCCCCTGCATTGGCAGGCGGACTTTCAACCACTGCGCCACCAGGGAAGCCCTAGACACCCTTCTTAAAGCTGAATTCAGACTAAAAAACTCAGCTACTTCACTTTTCTATAGGAAGGAACCTGGAATACTATTCAGTGAGATACATGAGGATTTTTCTGTTTATTTCCAGAAGTATTTTCAGAGAGGATTTAAAGCCCAACACTCCTCAACCTAAATGAATAGGAAAAAAAAAAAAAAAGGAAAAAAAAATGAATATGTTAACTGAATAAATATTTAATCAGTGACTTCTTTGATCCAGCTATTATGCTAGGGGTTGGACCAGGCCCAAGGCATCTAGAGAAGAGCAAGGTAGAGACAAACTCTTGAGGAACTCACAATGAGAGAAACTGACTCAAAACGATGACGGTAATAATGACAAAAATTTTTTTGTATACTAATGATGCACAGCATTTGCTAAGTTTCTTACATATATTATCCTACTTAATCCTCACAGTAATCCTATTGTACCGACAATGGAATCCTCATTTTACAGAAGAGATAACTGAGATACAGGTAACTTGCCAGATATCACACAGGTAATAAATAGAGAAGCCAAGGGTTTAACTCTAACAACATGGCTTCAGAAAACCACATTCTTAACTCCAACTGTGGTGCTCTAGTGGAGGCATTGCCAAAATTAGAATAAATAACAGCCTAGGTTCCCAGAGGAAGTGGTGTCTGTTCTGGGTCTTAAAGGATGAATAGGGGTTTGCTTGACCCCATAACTGCAAAAGGAATTGATGGGACTTCCCTGGCGGCCCAGTGGTTAAGACGTCCCCTTCCAAGGCAGGGGGTGCAGGTTCCATCCCTGGTCAGGGAGCTAAGACCCCACATGCCTCACAGTCGAAAAAACAAAACATAAAACAGAAGCACTATTGTAACAAATTCAATAAAGACTTTAAAAAATGGTCCACATCAAAAAAAAAAATCTTAAAAAAAAAAGGAACTGATAAATAATTTAGCCAGTGCTTCACACATGTTTAGCTTTATTAATTCTGACAACATCCTTGTGCAGTAGGTATTAGCCTCACTTCATGACGAGAAAACTCATACTCAAGAAAATTAAGTAACTTTCTCAGGATGGTGAGTAAGAGTTCCAGGTAGAAGGCGCAAGATGTGACGAGCGAGGCCAGAAAAGGGCATGGCAGATTGATGTGAAAAATGGGGATGTGTGCTAAGCTGAGAAGGTGGTGGGGTTTACCCCGCAGGTAACAGGGAGCCAGTAGTGCTCTCTGAATGAGGAGTAGTACAAGGAGGTTGGTTCTCCGGGCAGAAAACTCTGGTACTAGTGAGTAGAGGAAACTCCAGAAGACAAAAACTTAAGCCAGATAGACGAGTTAGTTAGTCTGAGGCAGCTATAGCAGTCCAGACAAGCAATGTCAGGGGCCTCCAACTATGAATTCTGAAGGTTCTAAGAAGATCCTACCATGTCAAACAATTTTTTTTTTTTTTCAAAAATTTTCCCTCACAGGTGCAATGTCTACGATCTGGCTTCTTAAACAATGGCCATCCTAAAATTTGATGAAATATTTTAGAATAAAAGGTTTTATGTAAATAATTTTAGAAAATAAACTAAGTCCTTTGGTTCTATACAGTATCCAAATTATGTTGTTGCTTAAAATACTCATTCTATTACAATAGATTTTCTTTTCTCACTGGACATCCTGCTAAGACATAACTTATTTCCTTGCACAACTCACTGCCTCTCTTTTAGGAAAGAAGGGGAATCAGGGAGGTTATGGTTATATAAGATATGATACAATAGACAGGATTATAAGGAAGTTAATGCATTTAGATCATACCAGAGCAGGGTATATAAGTTAGGAAAGAAGGGGAATCAGGGAGGTTATGGTTGTATAAGATATGATACAATAGATAGACAAGATTATAAGGAAGTTAATGCATTTAGATCATACCAGAGCAGGGTATATAAGTTAGAACTTACAACAAGCTAACATGCATGCCAGAGGAAATTCTTTGCCAGCCAAGTGGGCTGATGGAAGTGAAGGGTGGAATTGTGAAGAAAAATAGGATATTTTAGAAAATCTGAGAGTTTAGGAGAAAATGGAAGAACTTGGGTAGGCTGACAAACACAGGAAACTGTCATGTGTTATCAGATGTTAGAGATACAGTTCAGGGTTGCCAAGAATGATTCATGTTCAGAAGAGAATGTTTTCAGAGAAATTGGGTTGAAACTAGCATTCTGTTGACTATGAGAAAGACATTGCTGTGAGCTGAACTGTATGTCCCCCAAATTTATATGTTGAAGCCCTAACTCCCAGTACTAGTATCCTTATAAGAAGAGGAGATTAGACACAGATAACACAGGCAGCAGGATGACCATGTGAGGATACAGTGAGAAGACGGCCATCTCCGAGACAAGGAGAGAGGCCTCAAAAGAAACCAAACTGCTGATACCTTGATCTTGAACCTCTAGCTTCCAGAACTGTGAGAAAATAAATTTCTGCTGTGTAAGCCACACAGTCTGTGGTAATTTATTACAGCAGCCCTAACAAACTACCACAGACATGAAACTGGGGGCAGACATGAGACTCAGGAGAAAAAAAAAAGTACTGCCTGTTTAGGAACCAACTTACTGAGAAACTTCAATATGTAGTAAGAGCTGGTAGGAAGTACAGTGACCCTAAGGGCAAGGGATAACAGAGGATAACGCAGTGCCTGGAAAAGAGGATGAATGAAACGCTGCACAGAACACACTGATAGAGGCACTGAGCCTGTGCCAAACTGAGTAACTGAAGCCTCCCCTGACCTGAGTGACACAACAGAACACGAAGTTTTACCACCGCTTCATGTGGTTTGTATGCCAGTATTCCCTCACATAATAATAATGATACTAGTGACGATGATGATGATGGTGACGGTGATAAAACCATTTGAACTACATATTACAGAGATCTGGATAGATTACAGGCATAGAAAAGGAACAGGCTAGACATTCCAGATGAAAGAAATCGTTCCCTCCCACAGGTGGCAGCAATAAAAAGTCCCCAAGCCAGAGGAATTGACAGTAAGAATGGAGTGCCCATTTAATCACAACTATCAACTACGGCAAGGAATATAATTTTCCCCTCAGCAGTTTGTTTGCCTTTAAGCGGAGCTTCAGAAAGCTTGACAAACAGTTGGAGATATGTGAATAACACTTAAAAATCTTCACTATCTTTTTTGGGTTGCTATTCTCATTTACATGTTACTTCCACCATTTCAAAAGAAAATAATTTTTCATGGTTGAGGGGGGAAGGGGAGAAAAAGGCTTAATAGTAAAATAAGTAAGTTCTCCAGAGTACTAATTAGACTCGGTCATTTCCCAGCTAAATGCTAAATGGATACATGAGCTTATGAGTAACTAAGTAAATATAATATGATTAGACTTTATTCGCCCCAGAGAAGAGGCAGTGGCATCTGACATAGCTGTGGCTGAAGTGTTTGAAATAAACCCAAGATCCAACGGCCCAGCCTTCCTAACCTAACCTATTTTAAACACCTAAGACGTTTAAATTTATTAAAAATAAATTTAAATTTAATTAATTAAATTTGAATTAAAAAAAAGTTAAATTACTTCCATTGAGCAGCAACAGGGGCACAGAGAAACACATTTATTTTCTTGTCTAAATCAGATCCCCAAATACAAACTGTGAAGCATACTTTAAATATAATCTTAACGTGAATTCAAGTAGTTAAAAAAAAAAACAAAACAAAGAGATGTGGCTCTCATTGTAAATAGCCATGGGAAAATTATTTATTACCTCTGCTTCCAAAGAATGAAGATGAGTTCTAACTTTATTCTCCAATACAGATAAACATAAATCATAACAACTGGATAAGAGGTAATTGGCAAAACACTGCAGAAAGTTATATGAAATATGGAAACTCCCACTTAAGAGCATAACCATTTGTCTTACTATGTCTTTAGAAGACTGCTGAGAGTGAATTAGCTGCAGGGAAAAAGAATAAAGTTTGAGAGGAGAGGAACCACTAGTTGAAACAGTTGAAGTGTCCTTTTTTGTTGTTAATGTATGTGGAGAGCTCTAACGACATTGTACCAAGTTTGGGATGCAAGTAAGGGCATATGCTTTATTCTTATGATTTATTACTTCTTTTTCTGAAAAAAAGAGATGCCCATATAAAAATCAATTTTTTATATCCATTTATCTTATTTTTCTTTGGAGTAGGACAATTTAATGATTTATATAGATCGGTTCATGATACAATATCCAGGTTCACCCATCAAGTTAATTTTAAAATGTTTCTATGGCTTTCTCCTTAATAAACTGAAAGAAATGACCGGCAGAAGCAGGTATGATGGTAGAAGAAAACAGCAGACGTAATAAAGGATACAAATGCATTCCAGATGATTGGGAACAGACAGAAAAGCAGAGTTTTCTTAATGTGCAGGGTGCCTGAGGCCTGGGCATCCGGAGCTCTGGCCTGTTTTCTCCACCTGTTATAAACTGCTTCAGAGCATGTCTAACATTTACGTGTTTTCTGCTCATTCCCACAATGCATGGTTTGTGAGAGGCAAGATCAAATTGTATTAATCCCTGTTTGGGGGAAAACAATGCCCCAAATCTCAGACACACTGAGGGTTATCAATGTTAACAGAAGCCTCAGAGGAAAAATGAAGCAACTGTTTTGATATAAAAACTACTTCATTATCAGTTTGTTTATTATCACACCACTGTAGCCTATAACAAAATTAACATTTGCCTGGGAGAAGATTATGACACTCTAAACCAAATAGTCCAAATTGTCGCTGTCAATGTGCAGAGGTCTTTATAGGAAAGGAACATGAAATGTGGTTCCATTAAAAACAAACCCTTTCCACGGTGCACATAAGGGCACATATTTTAGATTCACAGAGTCAACAAAAGCCTCTGTGTGGCCTCATTGCTAATTCAAAAAAAGCCTCTATTTGGGACATTACATTCTTGTTTATACATAGCAACAATAGCCAGAAAGAAATAGCAAACAGCATGAAGAAATTAGAGGTACATTGCTCTTAATACAAATGTTCTTCATAGTTTTGCTCTAGTGTGAAAGTTATTTTCAAACAGTTAAATTCAAATCCATGGTTACAAACATGGAGGTCTGAGAGAGAAAAATATTAAATCTCTAGATAAACGAATTTACCTCTATCCCATTAAAAGCATGACTTGTGAGAGGCAAGATCAAATTGTATTAATCCACTTTGGGAGAGTGGATAATTGTCTGTCACAATACATAGATAACTGAGCTGGAGCAGAGCTTAGAGTTTTCTGAGGCAGGTAGTTACCATGGTAACATACAGTCAATGATGGCCTCCTCTCTAGCATGGGTTAGGAAGACAATTTTGGTGTGAAAGAAGAAGATGCTAGGGCAGGACTTTGTTTTCAGTCGCTAGGGCCCTCCTCTTCCTCTTATTTCCCTTACTCTTACTGCCTCTGCCATCTTTGTTTATTCCTCCTACAATGCATTTCAAATCTCTATGATGAGAGTAAAATGGTAGTGATGGTGGTAACATCATTAGGACAGAGAGAAGCAAATCACAGGAACTCGCCATAGATGGCAAAATAGCAATTGGCCTGATTTTGCTGCCACTAAGTAACCTGAGCTACCAACTGAAAATTTTGAGCACAGGTCAGTGTTATCTTCTAATGTCACTAAACTGTCCTTAAAATATAAGTGGTTTTGGAGAAAAGATGTATTTCTCTTGGGCTATCACCAACAAGTCATTTAGTGTCCCCCTCCACTGCTCTCTGTGTTCTCAGAGTTCAATCCTTGGTACCTCTCCCTCACCCCCTTGTCCTATCTGTCTTCGCTTTCTCTTCTACTAGTTCTATTCCACTATCTATCATGTCAACCACTCTCCTGCTACTAGCCTCATCTCCCTGACCCTGTAGCGTGCTGGGGTTAGCAACCAGTCCAAAAGAAGTGACTTAATATTCACAAATTGTGTGCCACTTGTTAAGTCACTGGTACCTTGAAATTGGCCAGATTTTACCTGGAAATTGGCAAAAGCTACAAATCAGAGATTCCCCCTATACTCCTCCCTCTCGTATCCCCAAGGTCTGGTTTATTAGTGCACCACCGCCCTGGTCCCACTGCCCTTCCTTTGTCTCATGCTGGCAAACCTCAACTATAGGTGAAAGTAACTGCTTTCTTCATGTATACATTTGGATTGCTGGGTATTTCTAGAGAAACTCCCAAAACATTGCACATTTTTGCCACTATGAATTCATGACCTCCAACAATTCAGCCCAACAATTCTTTTGTGTTTTCCCAGTTAGTTCTTCCATTCTTTGCAATATCTAAAAGTTTGTCCATGTTCTTTGAATCTCTAGCTCCACTACATTCCCTTAGTTCTAGATCCTGCTTAATAGAAATAAGAGAAACCTTCAAATGGAATATTCTCAATTTCTTTCCTCCTCACCTTACCTTACCTTTCTTAACCTGCACATTTGTCTTTATCCCCATCTACTTCCTCCTGCTGTAATGGAAGAAAAGTACATTCTTTAGAGTCTAATCTTTTATCTCCTCTGAAGTCTGTCTCTGTTGATATATTCCAATTTCTTTATTGAATCTTCAACTTCTCTCTTGTGGGTCTTTCCTTCTTATTTGAAGAGGGATGGTCTGGTCGGCCCCTGGATATCAACCCTCATCACTCCTTGAGCCATCTCCTAGTTTCTTAAACATACCATCCTCCCTCCCACCCCACAGTGTTTTACACATGCTTCCTTCAGTCTGAAATGCCTTATAATCTCAGTGCAAGAAAGCTTTTCCTAAACCACTGAGACAGTCAGGTTCCTTTGCTCTTTGTTCTCCATATATCTTTATTATATCTCTTCTGAGCATGTGTCTCACTTTGTAATTATACATTTATTATGGCAGTTATATAATTAACATCTTCTGCATGATATAAGCTCCATGAGCTCTGGGAGTGTATGTGCTTTTGCTCAACCTTGTGTTTCCTGGACCTGGCACAGTGCCTGGCATATAGTAGGTACTCAATGAAGAAATTCACTCACTGAGTGTTTTTTTAAGCATTTAAAGCCATCTTTCCCATCCTCCAAAAATTCATCTCAACCTCATGTCTACTTATCTCTCTCTCTCTTGTACTTACTCTCTTACTTACTCTCAGGCTTGCTGGCTGTTTCTTCCATCCTCCATCGTCTCCCCACACTAACCTCCTTAGAAGAGCTGTCTCATCTTCCTTTGTCCATTTACTCACCTCCTGTTTATTCCTTGCATCATTGGCTTTTATATGTCATCACTCCACTGAAACTGCTGTCACTAAGCCCACAAAGGAACCTCTTTCATTAACTGTTGCACGATGTCCACTTCCACTCTCAGTACCTTATGAGATCTCTAAGCATCACTGACATTTTTCAACTTCTTCCTTCTTGAACATATACCTTTTCCCTTAGCTTTCACACTTCACACTATTCTGGGTTTCTTCCTGCCTTTTCAGTCTCACTAGCTGCTGTTCCTCAGCCCATCTTTTATATGTTAATGAACCTACCCTCAACCCTTCTCTCTGCTCCTCTGAAAATTCACCCACTCCCATGGTTCAAATACTGATGACAATCAAATGCCTACTTTTAGCTCAGATCTGATTTCCATTCCATATCCACCTGCTTATTGGATATTTTTACGTACTTGGATATGAGACTGTAGATATACACCACAAACTTAACATGTCCAACACTTAACTCATTATCTTTTATCCTTGCAATTTGTTCTCCTTTGTGTGTTCCCCTTCATAGAGTGACTACTACCAAGTTGCCTAAGTGAGAATCCTGAGCATGATCTCGGCTCTCTTTCTCTGCCCTAATGCTCTTATTTAATCACTAAGATCTGTTGATTCTATCTCTTGAATATTTCTGGAATCTGTCCACATCTCTTTAGCCCATAACAATAGTCTGGTCACTTCTCAACTGGATTACTGCAACCACCCCTGAGTTGGTCTGTTACCAATATCTAATCTTATCCATTTTAATCTATTCTCCACACACCAGCCAGAATAGCCTTTCTAAAACATAAATCTGATCATTTCTGTCTCCTCTTTAAAAACCCACAATACTTCCCTCTGTCTGAGGATAAAATCCAAGTTGCTTACTCTTGGATTACAGGCTTAAATGGCTCTGTACCAGCTGTTTGGCTCCTGCTTACCTCTCTAAGTCTTCTATCTACTTCCCTCATTCCCTCCATCCTTGAACCCTATTCTCCAGTCATGAACTGCGCTTAAGTCTTGGACAGCTCCATCTTTTCTTACCTCTGGGCCTCTGCATATTCTCTGCATGGAACTTCCTTCCCCCTTCCTCCATATACTCCTTAATTCCTGCTAATCCTTCAGGTCTCATCTTAAATCTTACTTCCTCTGAGAAGTCTTCTTGCATAGTTCCTGGCACATAGTAGCTACTCAATAAATGACCTTTCTTTCCTAATTCCCTTGTTTTAGTTTAATGTCAGATTTTGCAGTTTTAATATTGTTCAAGTTATTTTACTAATAAAATACAAACACAATAGGCTACTTTACTTTTTAAAACATTCTATTATGAAGATCTACCAATAGAATATTTTGAGTGATATGATGAACTTTTCTACTAATGAGGTTCATCATAACTGTGGCACTTATAACACTGTCCCAAATAAAAATCAACGTAAAAAAAAAAAAAAAAAGGACTTGCTTCCCAGCTTTTGGAGAATAATTCTCAGGAAAGGTTGACATGGCCATAGAACTAACGTGTATTATATATATAGTACTCTAAATTATGTTATAGATGTTTTACTCTTCTAATTCATCTCTTTATTTTTATCAGAGCAGTGCCCACTAAGTGATGTTTAAAAGGGCCAAATTTTTAATATTTCATCATCTACATACATGGCACCTATGTGAAACATAAGGAGGCATAAAATATTGCATTAAATCACATACAATGTTTAATACCTGGCAGTTTTTGGCCAACAAGAATGGTAATTTCATCAATTCAACCTAATACAATATGAGTGATATTGAATAAAATTATGTAAAGAAAAACAGATCAAGAAAAATTATAAAGGTTATATGTATATGAACTTGAATATATATAGGTATCACATTTATAAATTCTTATACTCTAAAGAAATATCAATTTTCTAACAAGCTTAAGATGATCCCACAGCACAAAAGTTAATTTTTTTGAGTCACTGAGTTCCCTTTAAGAATCTAATAAAAGCTACATATTTTCTCACCAGGAAAAACAAAATGCTTAAACGCTTATATAAAGAAAGTCAAATTTCTAGTGACTCAGAGTCCATGAAGCCAAGATCCAAGTTTAAGAAGCTCTGCAATAGCAAAATTTTAAACTATAAGCTAACAACTGAATAACGATATTCAACCAAAGTTGCCTTCCTGAGAAAGTGCAGGATATTCATATATTAAGTAACCACATTATTTTTCAAAGTAAAGTCTGATGGGTGAATGTATTTTCTCATTTTAGCCTGGCTGGATCACAGGAACAGAAGGCATATCAGAATGATTTAAAGTCATGTTAGTAATTAGAAAAAAATAAACACCGAAAAATATTCCTGATATTTAATGTCACACGGGTTTCAGAAGAATAAAGTTATTTACCCAATCCAATGTGCTTTATTAATAAATCCTATTATCCATACGCAGAGGTAACAATTTATTTTTTACCTGTAACAGTTGCATTTATTTTAAAACCAGTCAGTTTACTGAAATAACTGGGTCATCTAGTTCCTTAAAGTTAGAGGAAAGTGATTCATTTTCAAGGATAATTAAATGAGAACATGTCCATTCCAAGACTATACGACCATACACAAATCCTATAAAAATAATTAAAATCCAAAAAAAAATGTATTACCTTTGACAGAAATTCTATTGTTAAACAGGCTGTGGATAAGAAATCATGAGCTCCAACTTTTTTGCCTGTTCCATGCCTGCAGTCACCTTTGTCTGTGAATGCTTTAACATGCAGCCGTGTTCTGTAAGTCCATGATTTCCTAACATTTCCAGTTCCCAGCACATGCTGCTGTAATGATGGCATGATGACTCACATCCTTACCACACTCCCACTTTCATTATTCAGTGTAACACCTCATCCTCCACAACCTCTCACGGGTTACAGCATATCAGAATGGGGAAGGGGTAGGAGGGGCCGACAGTGGAACAGGCCTGAGTGCTTTTTCAAAACTGCAAGCTGCTGTGAAATCCATGTAGTGGGTTGTGACTAGCAGAGGGAAGGGTAGAAGTTTAAAATGGAATAGAATATAATATAGTAGAAGAAAAACATCAGAGTGCATCATACATTGTAAGCGTAAGTATCTCTTCAGATGTGTGTGTGTGTGTGTGTGTGTGTGTCTGTGTGTGTGTGTGTCTGTGTGTGTGTGCACGTGCGTATGTTTAAGGTCTTGATATAAAAGCTATTTCAAAATGTAGGTCTTGGTTTAAAAACAATCTTAAATTTTCATGTTGGAGATCTACGTTCTAGTCCCAGCACGATCCCTGAATACTGTACAATTTACGTCTTCCTTCTTTCAGTTAAACCTCACATCAGCCTCACAATCATGCTATAAATTAAAATGGTGTCCCTTGGGTACTGTTTTAAGTATCTAAGAGAAAGGTACTCTCCTTAGATAATACAAAACAAAACGAAACAAAACACAAAACTAAATAACAACCGTATTATTGCTTTAAAAAAAATTCCTATCTATCTGTTCATGACCAAATAAATCACTCTGGTTGCACATAGCACTTCCATCTCAGGAACAATCCATTCAGATCATATTTTGAACTTGTCTTCTAACATTTTATGTTTCAGTGTCTCTCATATCTCACGTTTCTGGCTTGACAGTCGTTACTTACCTCCATCCTCTGAGAAGCTTCATAAATTATATTGAGAAAAAATATTTCCGTGTACATTTCATATTTTTAAATCACTTTCCTGGGTTTTTTGTTCTCAGTTATTTTCCCACAGTTCTAGAGTTCCCTTGAAAACATTTACCTATACCTCTTAACTCTCTACTCTTTTATTCTTAGAAATGCATGCTGTATTTTAATGGATCCCTACAGCACTGCCCCAAGTTATAGTACTTCTTTCTGACAGCTCTGGAACAATCAGCTGGCTGAAGCCTACCTTCCAAACCTACTACCTACAAAATTCAATCAAAGGCACCATGACCACTGTGTTTTCAACGTCTACAGACAAATGTGGCTTATGCTTAGTCACCTGGCTTAGCCAAATAAAACAATCAGTCATAAAGCCTTTAAAAGTTTGCATTTCAGGAAGAAGACTTCAGAGGTCTATCTTTCTTAATACCTTTGGAATATGATCTCTTTGAATATAGAGTTCATTTGGAAGACAATGTAATCTTTTTCTCCTCAAGTTATTTACGTTCAGCATTGAGTTGCACTTTTGAAACATTTAGAATTTAGTTTAAAATAACTTAAAATTCAAAAAAAGTCTTACACCAGGAAAGTGTTGCAGTGGGTATTATGCTTAAGTGAAGTCTGTGTCAAAATACATTTTAAGAAATGAGCTTAATAAATCAATGACTACTCTATCTTCTAATTGCTCAATCCCAAATCTGTGGAATCACTTTGACCCCTCTTTTCCTTTCACACCCATGTTTAATACATCATGAAATCCCTTTGGTTCTCTTTCAAAATATACCCAGGTTCCAACCACCTCCATCTCCAATCCATCTCTATCCCCACTATTATCACCCTGGTCAATCTATCATCATTTCTCAACAGGGTTACTGCAAACCCCCTATCTGATCTCCCTACTTCTACTCTTACCTTTCTATCATCTGTTCTCAACACTGTAGGCACTATAATCCTCTAAAACCTCAGACAGATCATATCACTCTTCTACTCAAAACCTTGTAAGGGCTCTTCACTATACTCCAAGCAAAGCCTAAAAACTCTTACAGTGACCTACATTTTTAGGCTCCTTGTGAGCTCTCTAACTTCCTCTCCTATTGCCCTCATTTTCATTCACTTCATTCCAGCTACACTGGCCTTCTTGCTGTTCCTCCAACTCACATGGCATGAGCCAGCCCCAGGGCCTTTGAACTAGCTGTTGCCTCTGCTGAACTGCTCTTCCCCTAGACATCTCCATGAATAATTCATCTCCTTCACCTTCAGTGAGGTCTACTCTGACTACCAAACAACAACTATAACTTTCCTTCTCCCCACCAATCCAATCTTGCTTATTTTGCCCTACTTTTTCTTTTTTCATAGCTATTTATCACCTTCTAACATATTAAATATATTCTTTATTATGTTAATTGTTTACTGACTTTCTCCTTCGGCAAGAATGTAAAGTCCATAAGACCTGGGATCTTTGTTTTTTCAGAAAACAAATTTATATTTTTGTCATGGTTAGGTAAGAAGATTCCCTAGTATATTCCAAAGGTACAAGAATTTACATCAGTAAATTGGTTCCATTTTTTTTTTAAATGTGCTATCTCACCTTGATACCACAATTCTCTAGATAAAGATTTCTATTTTAACTTATTTATAAAATTTGTTTATTTATATCAGACACCTGATAAGGAGCAACGTATCCACAAACATCTGTCAGGTGTGGGATGGAGATGCGTAGATCAAGACAGAGCTTTCCAAGCCCCTTAGAGAAAGGGAAGCACGGCCTAAGCAGGCTTTTCTTGCTTGGTCCTAAATAATCTTAAAACAGATGGCAAAAGCTAAATACTAAGTCTGCTGCTATGGAAACCACTATCACAGCAACCCATTCTAGAGCCCCACCTATGAGATAAATGTTTGTCTCCCTCTTGTTACAACCTGAACCTGCTAACGTTCACTCTAAGTCCTACTAGAAGGTACAGCCACTATAGACACAAATCAGCTTGACAAAGAAGTCTGAGAGAAACTAGGTCATACACCATTTCACCTTAAACATAGTCAAAATCCAGCAACATACTGAGAAAGAGTTTTATACAATTTGCCATGTTATTCTGCATTCAAGTTCCATATTTATTATCTATAAATTCATATATCTTACCTTAATATTGCAAGCCTGCTCCATTAACCTTCTTGCATTTTCCTCTGCCCTGTATCTCTTTGGAAGCTGGACTCTGAAGAACTTTAAAGCACCTTCAAAATCAGCCTGCAGAAGATCTTCCTTTGAGGTCTAAAAAATAATCACCAAGAATCATCAATTACATTTTAACCTACATTCAGAACGAATACATTGTAAAAGGAATTTCTATTTTCCTGAATGTACTTTTATAGCCAAGATCTAGGTGAGCTTCAAAAATTTTTAGGAAGAGATTTCTAACCTCTTTAACTATAAGCTGAAATAAGTCACCATAAATCCTAGACGTGACAAAAGAATTAACAGGCTAACATATTTAATTTATATTACCTGAAGATTTGAATAGTGGATCTTGGCAAAGCTAACCATGTTATGGCTCTAAAAAAAGAAAAATGCCAGAAAAGGAAAAACTTTGAACTCTGGGACTAATCTGTGATTTTAGCTTGGCAGGCATTTTAAGGATATTTTACAAAGCTGGCTGAAGACATAGACAATGCAATCAAAGCACAGCAGAATTATATAATAAACACCTAATGAGAGAATGACTTTTCAACTAGTGACAGTAGCAGTTCAAGTGAAGAAAATAAGAAATTGTACCCATATCTTTTTTTTTTTTTTTTTTTTTTGCGGTATGCGGGCCTCTCACTGTTGTGGCCTCCCATTGCGGAGCACAGGCTCCGGACGCGCAGGCTCAGCGGCCATGGCTCACAGGCCCAGCCGCCCCACGGCATGTGGGATCGTCCCAGACCGGGGCACGAACCCATGTCCCCTGCATCGGCAGGCGGACTCTCAACCACTGTGCCACCAGGGAAGCCCTGTACCCATATCTTAAAGACTGTTATAAAACAGTAAATGAAGCAAACCACTTAACTACTGAACTTCTTATGAAAACTACTGCTTACCAGATTTACGTAAGAAATAACCACCACTTATAAATATATGTATACCCAGAAAAAAGACTGAAAGGAAATAAAAGAAAATGTTTCTCTGGATAGTGGGATTATAATTTTTTTTCTTCTTTATATATTTTGCTGTTTTTCTTGCAGTAAAGATTTTGTAATAAGAAAGGCAATAAATATTTTAATAAACAACTATAAGTAATCGCTGGCAAACACTGAGACACAAATTAAGAGATTGAGAAAGACTGGGTACACAGAAGTAGGCCAAGACAAAAAGAAATAAGGTGTTTTAAGAGTCAGCACTTAATTGTCAAAAACTGCAAAAATCAAACAAAAACAAACAAACAGACAAAAACAAAACATGGTGGCTAGAAATCACAGAGCTACATGCTAGTTCAAAATATTACTTTATTTACATTCAGATTTAAAACTGATTAACCTTAAAGACTGCATTGAAAGAGTATAAGGAAGTCAGAGGAATCCTGCTCATAATGAGTTGTTGTCATCACCACCAGCCTGGTCTAAGCCATTGCCATCTCTCAGCTGAGCCACTGCACTAACTCCCCAACTGGTCGCCCTCTTTCTGCTCTTGCTCTCCACAATCTACTCTCCTTACAGCAGCTAGATGATACTTTTTCAGATCATGTTGCTCTTCTGTGTAAAGCTCTCCAGTGGTTCCTATTGTGCTCAAAATAAAACCCAAAATCTTTACCATTGCCCACAAGACCCCTCAGGATATGGGGCCCTTGCCTTCCCCTCCAGCCTCATGTTGAATGACATCTCCCTCCTTGCTCTCAAGCTCCAAGCACACTGGCCTTCTTTGTGTTTTCTTGTACACACCAAGTTCATTCCTAACTGAAGGCTACTGCCTGTTCTCTCTGCCTGGAATATTCTTCCCCCAGATCTTCATAATGATAACAACTTTTTGTGATCTAGATTTTAGCACAAATATAAGATCTGAGTTAGGCCTTTTCTGAGCAGTTAAATTCTTCCCCCCAGCCCATCAAATCATTTTCCATCCAGTCATTTTCCAGTTTTACATCTGTTTTCGTCCTAAGGAAAGGGGATTTGTCTGTCTTGTTCTTTGCTGTATCCACTGCCTAGAGTACAGGAGGTACTCAACAAAAATTTACTGAATAAGTGAATGAATTCTACTTCCGCCTCTCTTCCACTATACATATATAATTTTTTCTTCCCTTCTCTCCTCCCCTTTAAACAGAAACATGTAAAATAGAATAATATATTAATTCACACAGCAGGCATTTTCACAGGGAACTAGGTTGGCCCAAGTTTAGATTCACAAACTAGTAATCAGAAGACAGAGCCAGGCTAATAGTGCTGGGGAAAAAAACAAGCTTCAGTACATCTCAGATTTATTTCCTCCCTCACAGATACTGAGAGATGGTGGCAATAAGCAGTGGAGAGAATATTTAGCATGATAAAGTGCTATCATCTCACCTTAACTTGGTTGGAAAAGCCAGTTACTGGAAACAACTTCAGCCCCAAAGAGGGCCTCTTCAACTAAAATATCAACTGCTGAATTACTGAGAAAGCATCCACCTACCAGTTATGCCAGATATACTACATCCTTTTTCACCTGTAATACTGGTTCTGATGATTATCTCTTTGGCAATTGTTGGGAAAGTTCAACACAGGCTGCTTACAGAGTTTGTAGCGAAACAGGATTAGTAGCTTTCTTCATTAGTCAAAAACCTTCTAAGGGCACCTCTTCTATTGTCAGTGCAACTAACCTCTAGTTACCTGCAAACAGATGCCCCAAAATGGTGGGGAGCAGTCTACTGCCTACAGGAAGCAGCATGGTTACCTAATTTTCTAATACGGCCCAAGGCCTAATTTCAAGTCCAGCCTCTGAGTTCATACAAAAGCAGAAAGATTAGGATTAAAGATGAGAAGCCAAATATCCTGTGACATTTGCCCTCTGGTCAGGCAGGGATGGCCAGGCACACAGAGATGCTGTTTGGAGGAGGCTGTAGTCTCAGGGGAGGTACAGCAAGGAGCTCCCTACCCAGGTGGGGCTGAAGCTCAACTCAGGTTAAGTCTCTGGAAACCAGAATTCAGAGTGCCCTGTGACTGCCCTTTCCAAGACACCGCTGGTGTTAGTGAAGCTCCAGATTGCGTGACTGGCCCAACTCAAGCCCCTGAAGAGAGGAGCTCTGATAATCATGAGGCAAGTGTAGAAAATGCATCTTATTTAATCCTCTAATTTTAGCCTCTAGGAAGTACTTGTCAATTAGAGGTCCTCAAGCAAGGTTGCAAAGGATGGAATAGTCATTTTAATTCCAACTCTGGCTAACTCATGGTACTGCATAATTCTCCACCGTTCTCCTACTTTAAAAGTGGGACTATATCCAACCTCGAGTATTTGAGAATGAACAAAGTTAAGGCATATGAGTATATTTTGTGAACCCCAAAACAAATGTAGGGGACATTTTGGAAAGTTGTCTCTGTTGCTCAAATATGCTCAGATACTGAAATTTTAGTATAACATTTTGTTACATTGCTTATAGTCCTTTTTTCCTAACCTTACAGATATATTTCATATATATTTAACAAAATTTGAGTCACTTTGTACACATTATTTTGTTAAATATATACACCTCATAAATGTCAAGCATTGATGTAATAATATTAGTCCAAAATATAGGTAGTGGTGCTTTCTATGAAACTAAAACATGGCTTCAATCACACATACTAATTATTAATGAGCTGACTATGGAGATATTAACTTAATTAATCGTTATAATTGAGTTTATAATTGCATGAATGCTAACCCTCTACTCCAACAAAGAAGAGAAGTTTAACACATGATCTTGTGATAAGACCCAAGCTTTAAAAATACACCCCTAAAAGGCAGACTAACATTTCAAAAACCAAACCAAGTCCCTGAAAGAGGTTGGGCTGGCTTCTGGATAACATTATCCATCTGTACTCACTGTACAGAACCCCATCAGGCTAGAAGAATTGATTTAAGTTGGAAAGGCTGTTCTTCAACTGGGAAATTCTTAGAGTTTTTCTATATTACCTTCAGAACAATAGTGAAGGAATAGTAAAATAATGAAAATGCAATCACTTTCCAAACATTATTTGCTAAGTAATGTCAGTCAGAAGATAATATAGACAAGAACCAGGGAATTTGAATAAGCAAAGGCATGTTTTCTTCCCTTGTACAATAAAGGAAAGAACTCTACCAGCTTTTAAGTAAGAACTAATAGATGATAACTTTTGAAAATCAGTGGCTCTACTAATACTCATCTTTTCCTCTCCAAACTTTCTGTCAAATCCTTTTAAGTGATGATAGGAAACATGTTTACCAATTACACCTTCAAAGGTAACATTACTTCTTCCTCATTTCTATGAAAAGAGCTATATAAAAAGATTACCTGGATAATTAAAAAAACATTTAAACAAGTCCTACTTCTATTTCCTTTCAAGTAGGTAGAAATAAATATCCAGAGGGAAAGGTAAGTAGGATGCTAATGTAAGAATCCTTCCCACTCACCCCAGTAAAATGAATTAAGCACATTGCCAGGCACACAATAGACACCAACATATATCTGTTCCATGAATTTATAAAGGATCTACTTCAAGCATACTCACTATTAATAAGTCAAAAATTTATAAGATGCAAATTAGAAAGGAGATGTAGGACTTATTTTGATATAAAAATTGACTTTTATATTTGGGGGGCATCAGAATTGGGGGGCAATTCTTTTGTATATTGGGGGGCATCAAAATTGACTTTTATATTTGGGAGGCAACTTTTATACTTGAGTCTTTAACTTCTTTTAAGAGTTATCATCTCTCTTCAGTGAGTAATCCTTGCAGCAGTCAACAACAGAGGTAAAAATGGGAGAGAAACTTTCTCCTCTGCTCTTTTATTCCCTCCTTAAAATTAATGTTTTAAGGAAGTCCACAAATTAAAAAAACAAAACTAGGATGCAATTTGACAGCATAAAGAAATATGATCAGAATTAAACTTTAAATGGTTACTGGAGGGACAGCTGGAACGTTTGGCTATAGATATATGTCAATCCTCTTCAGCCTGAGAGTCCTTTGGATTCACCGTGCACAGTGCCCAGAGTAACAGATTGAAACTACAGCCAACACTGAGATCAACATATAATGATCTGATAACTTCCCATGTCATATAAAAGCAAAAAGAAAAAATCTAGGAAGATAGGGAAGATTTTGAACCTGAGTAAAAGTTTTTCCTCTTTCTCCAAATTTCACACACTTACAGAGGAATATGAACTCTGGCTATGTGCCCCTGCTAATACCATTTGGAGTGTGTTTTTCCCACTGAAAAATTCAGTGCAAGAGTATCACATTTTAAAGTGATTTTTTTTTTTTTTTTAAAGAAAGGAGGGTGGGTGGAAATGAACAGTTCTAACATTTGAGTGTTAGCTCCAGATGCTTCTATTCGAAACCTCTCATTTTCTTGGATGACAAATCTTTCTTTAAGGGCCTCGATAAGCAGCAAAATCTAGGTTTGATTATTTTAGGGGATTATTTGAAAAAAAAATCTAGGCATGTTTCTCTTTCTCACCTTCGCTATATTCACCACAAATGGCTTTTCTTCCTTTAGTTATAGTGTCTAACAGGATTTCCATTCCGTTGAGAAATGTTTCTGGGGGTCTGAGAATCATTTGGAAGCACAGGCTTTTAGAAGAGGACATTACTTAGCTGCTCTCTAGGATACGTATATCCCTTGCTTTGGTATTTTAATTTCACCAAAGAAACGTGTGTTTGGTGAGTCTGCACACAGAATTTATGCCTTGTGGTAATATCTAAAATGGAGTACTTGTACTTGATTTATTAAAGGAAAATTATTCTTTACTAGGTGTACCTTTGAAGGACAATAAGCAAAAATTCCAAATGTGCTTGGTGTTCTCATAGCTTGATGGTCTCTCTGTGAATCAGGGAACAATAAATAAGGCTCAAAGTCCAAATCTACAACACTGTCTTGGTAAATCTTCATTTATTTGATCAGTTTCATTAAAAAAATTAACTTGTCTTATATGAAGAAAACTACTGGCATCTTAAAAGTAAAATAAGGGATTTGTATGTGTTTAACCCACACACACATTCATATTTAAAACATGATTAAAAACCTAAACTTCGGGCTTCGCTGGTGGCGCAGTGGTTGAGAGTCCACCTGCCGATGCAGGGGACGTGGGTTCGTGCCCCAGTCTGGGAAGATCCCACATGCCGCAGAGCGGCTGGGCCCGTGAGCCATGGCCGCTGAGCCTGCGCATCCGGAGCCTGTGCTCCACAACGGGAGAGGCCACAACAGTGAGAGGCCCGTGTACCGCAAAAAACCCCCACAAAACCTAAATTTCAGTGCTTGCCCTCTTGACTGGTAATGGAAAGACTGCAACATTGCATGTGGCAGGATTCCTCTTAGGATTACCCTGTGCAGATTAGCCGCTGATCCCACATCATTAGCCAGTCCAATAACACAAGGCTGAACAACTGTACTTCCCTCTGGTACACATGCTAAACTTTGAGCAATAACTCATTGGATAGCTGATCCCAATTCATAGCCACATTGCTAATTAAAGGGCATGTGATTTCTCAGAATGTAGAGTACCCTAGTTCTATCGACAATCTTTTAAGTACAACACTGTATAACAAAGTCAGAGATTTCCAAATGGCCCTATACACAACGCAGCACACACTTTTCACATATAGTGCAAATGGCACTATTATCTGCAGTGTTAGAGCCCAAAACAACCTGAGGGCTGTACCACCACCTCAGGTACCTAACTGAGCAACCAAGCCGACTTTGTACAGTTGCAACATATAGATATCTATGACCTCCCACAAATCTGAAGCTTGGGAAGCTTATGGGTTTTGTTGTTGACAATCGTTTTACACTAGAGTCATCCGGATTTTGATGCAGATTTTAGTATGAGTGATATTCTTAGTTATCAATTTTATGTTTTCCTTCAAAACACTGAAAATGTAAATGCCAAAGATAGGCAGCACCGGATCACTGTAAAGTTATCAGTGGAAGCCCGTGAGACACAAAGTTAAGCAGTCTTTAAGAATATTAGACCAAAAACTGATTCCTCAAAGAGAGGCAGAGAATTGGTTGAAATATATTTTAGCACTTCTTAGTGTCAAAGCTCCTGAAAAAAAATGCTTTTTATTTCACTGTTAAAAAACAAAAACAAAAAACTCCTTTCTAATAGAATCATGAATCTTCAGTTTTCTCCTTTATTAAGAAAAAAATGTTATGATTCAGGGGAACAAAATTCAAGTGAGCACTGATGACCTCACATAGGC
Organism: Pseudorca crassidens; assembly: GCF_039906515.1. Lineage (NCBI taxonomy): Eukaryota > Metazoa > Chordata > Mammalia > Artiodactyla > Delphinidae > Pseudorca > Pseudorca crassidens. The sequence goes on along the minus strand of NC_090297.1, from coordinate 129,987,725 downwards.
ATTAAAACATATATATTGAGCTCTTCTTTCTTAAACGACAAAGGAACCATATTTCTCAAAATATACCACCCCCTTCTTTATAATTGTATGCTGGTCACTGCATCTAACTTCACCTTGCAATGATAAACAGACTTTCTTCTGGGTGAGAAATCCCTTAGGTGCACAGCTACCTAACATGTCTGTTATGATGATACAGGAGAGATTATATTTACATGCAAATAGATACATGAGACTTAATAATTGTAAACATAAGCATAAACAAAGATGAACTATACTAGAGGGAGATATGTGAGAGAAAAGAGTTAAATTCAGTCAATATTGTACTTCTGAAAAAGACTCAAATATGAGAGAACCAAATGAGGGAACAGTCTAGAATGGTATTAAACTCCATTGTATAATATAAACAAAGCAAAATTATTCTTGCCCAATTACCAAATAATGGTATAGGACTACCACAGACCAATCACATTATAGAACAGTTGCTAGGTATAGTTCTCAAACCACTAAAAAGAAACACTGCACCAGTGATTGTGGGTATTTAATTTTAACCCTTGGTAGGAAGTGCAGAAGGGTGATTTTTCTCTTGTTCAGGAAATCAAAAAACAAGCAAGGCAGACTTCCCAGACTCAGCACAGACCCAACAGCTTTAAGCTGTTTCATAGATACACAGTTCGAACATTCCAGGAGAGCAATCTGTAATTTCCTAACCAATGATTTTTAAGGGGCAAAATTCCCTATTAACACAACCAAATTGACCATCAAATGGAGAGGTTAGAAAGCAAACCAGGCATAGTCTAGATAAGTCGCAATAATGTCTGGTGTAAAATTTAACCCCTTGGAGACAGAAATAACAGAATGCATCCATCAAGCACTTGGGTATTCTGCTTTACTGCTGAGCCTGGCCAGCCATAAGACCTTTTTTTTTTTTTGTGGCTGCCACAGAGATAATGCCACTAACGTGGGCTTGGAGAGGAGAGCCATATCTCCTCTAGCCAATTAAGGAGTGGCACGGACCAGGCTCGGACAGAGCCCCATGCCTGTGGCCACTCAGCACTTCCTTCTCGGTAGAGTGGGGAAAAGGGGAAGGAGACAGGAGACCGCAAGCCTCTTCCACGGATACAGGGAATTCTCACAGAGGGTGGCAGATTCTTTACAAATGAAGTTCAATGAAAAACAGTCTCACCGCCAGAAGCCGAGGCACAAACAGACGATGCCCCATCCCCAGAAGTTCCAGCACTCGACACGCATACTCATTCACCAGCTTGTTCCTCTCGTCGTGCATGTCCTGGGACTTTTTGACAGGAGCTGTGAGCTTAGCAGCTGGGGCTGGGCAGGGCACCCCTTCTTCCATGAGCAGTAAGTAGTTATCCAGAATGAGAAAGCTGGATCTCTTATCCACAATTTTGAGAACTGCGGCGGGAGGGGAGCCAGGCTTAGGTCTCCCCAGGAGCACGCACAAGCCAGTCTGTGGTGGGAACTGCCAGCTAACGTCTCCACACGAAAAACATTTTGGCTAAATTATCTACTGTGCAAGAGCCCCAAAGTAGACTGGAAATGAAATCAAATGCTGATCTAAATAAAAAAACAGCAAAAGCAAGCGAATGCAAGAAAATGGCCAAGAGTGATGCAGGAGAGTTCACATACATGTGTAAAAATGGACAAGCTGCTTAGAAGGGTCTAGCATGTGAGTGTGTGTGTGTGTGCTGTGTGTATGTGAGAGAGTGAGTGTGTGTGTGTGCGTGAGCAAAGAGCAGGAGCCAGGAAGCCAGGGCAGTTGTGAAGCTGCAAGGAGAAAAGGATGAGCTCATTGCAATCCTTGATTCGTGACAAGCAGCTCTGCTGTTGCTGCCTCTGCTGCTGCTGCCTCTCGCTGTGAATCAGTAATGAAGGGGTAGGGAAGGAAGGGGAGGGAAGAGAAGGAGGTAGGTGAATGAGCATGCAGAGTTTGTCTCGGGGGAGAATGCTGTAATAGGAAGCCAATGGCGAGCCGTTGGACAGATGCGCTTCCCCTCCCAGTCCACCTTCAATCAGTGTTAGGCTGACAGCTTATGCTGTTGAATCTTAAACCCACAGACAGATGAGCTAGCTTCTCCTAACATGTGATGCTCACAGAAAAATCAGACAGCCTGCCAGCTAAAAGGCTGACCTTTATTCACTCTTGCTTTCTAATAATGGTAACAGATACAAGTCTGATTTTTTTACTGCATATTTAAAGTGGGATGCTCCAATCCTTGTTAGATTACTGAAATCTCTAACAGAACAGAGGCTTAGGGGAAAATGATAGAGTATGGACAGAAGAGCAAGGACCGAACATCCAAGAAACGACATGCCCTCAAGTTGAAGTGTTTATGCAATAATGACTTTTTGCAATGCTAGGATATGCAGAAGTATTTCAGCATTCTGGGAAGGCTAGCTGCAATTAAAAGGAAGATTATTTTTAATGTATTTTTATTTTTTATTGTGGTATAGTTGATGTATAGTATTATGTAAGTTTCAGGTGTACAACATAGCAAAAATGAAGACTCTTATAAATACACAATATGATAAAGCATAAAAACCTACAACATAATAATAAGAGTATACCTTTAAGGAACTATTAAAGTTGAGATTCTCAAAGCAAAAATAACTTTCCTAACCTAAAGACTGATAAACACTCACTTAATAGTTCAAAACATTGTTTTGATGCATCCTGGTCTAATCCTTCCCTTGTAATAGTATAACTTAGAATTATTCACAGTTTAAAATTTTACAATCTTACTATTAAAGTTTTATATTAATTTCCTTGATGTGAATCATCAGTTTTAGCCAAATCAAGGGAGAAGGACAAGATCCCCTTTAAGGGTAGTTTCTTAACTTTATCCTAACAATTAACTACTATATATTCAGAATCTTGGAGCTACTGTTCTGTAGTTGGTCTCATATGAATACCAGACCAGTTTCTTCATGCAAGTTGTAGCATGGTGCAAATACTAGTGGGGCTAAGAGAGCTGGAGGAAGTTCCTTCTGAGTCTTAGTTTCCTATTTTGATAAATAAGTTACAGATCTCTGCAAGTAAGAAAATAGAAACATTTATCAGCATACCTCTGTGATCTTGGTTACAGAAATACGTTAATTACAGAATTGGGGATAAAGGGAAATACTACCTTCCTTAAGAGAATACTGTTTGGTTTATTTTTCCAAAACCTCAGGTGAACAAAACTTTTTTGGGTTAAACATTTAAAGTATTAATTAACAAAATATCTTAAATAAGATACTTATATTTTGCTGCCAGGCCTTCTATTTCTTCCAAAAATGATTTATTAAAAACCTATACAAAGTAAAGATTTTAATGTAAAATGATAAAAGCCATTAGAATATGATATGTATATATATATGTGTGTGTGTATATATATGTGTGTGTGTATATATATATATATATATATATGTATATATATATATGTATATATAAATTTCAGATCCTTGAGATTTTGGAGGAAATGTCTTATGGGCTACCCAGGGTGGGAGTTGGTTTAGCCAGAAGGGGGGAAGAGGGAAGAGGTTCTGGGTCTCTCATTACTCGAGCCCCCTGCCCTCCCCCCATCAGCAACAACAGCTCCATTTTCATCTTATTTACATAGTGAAGTTCTGCATGAGATTTTGTTTGAAAAGACTGTGCTACTGCTGTGTAAGTGTGAAAAGCACTACCATAGAAGCTTTACATTGAAGAGCAAGGGGACATTTTGACTTGCAAACGAAGAAAAAACTCAGTGACTCCTTAGCTTATAGGATTTTTTATGATTTATTTTTTTTAAAAGATAGGGTAGATGTTTCCATCCATCTGACTTGGTCTCAAAGACCACTGGCAGAAGAATTTTTTTTTTTTTTTACTTATATAAACCAGAAACAAAAAATTTATTGCCCAAAAGGAATTAAATTAAAAAATTAATCAAAAGACTTTGGAACTGGTTTGGCTCTGATGCTCACAAAAGAAGTTAAAACTATATGCACTAAATATTAAATGTAATAATTAAAATATGATAGTTTAATGAGCAAACAAAGTCACACTTAAAAGATTTAGGTTCATTTAACAAAATGCTGTGTAAAAGGCACTACAAACCAGTGGTCATGTGTTTCAGTTTTCCCAATCTCTCCATCATCCTGCCCCTCAAATACGTACTATCCTTGAGGAGGTAAAAGGTACAGGCTCAGCTGCAGGCTCTGAGTGGGCCCTGCTGGGATGCAAGAAGTCGTTTTTGGCGGCAGGGTCCAGGGCACACCTACCCCAATGAGGCTGAGGAACTGTCACACCAGGGGCCTACAGAAGGCACTGGGGATTAGAGGAGTGGAGAGCCTGAGGAAGAACAGGAAGAAATGGGGGCAGGTCCAGCTAGCTGCTCCTATCAGCCCCTGAACCAAGACCCCGAACCAGAAGGGGCAGAGCTGGCACCAGTGCGGGGTGCAGAAGATGGAGCTGCTGACGTCCAGGGTTGGAACTAAGGCCCTAGGGCTTCATTCCCAGGACAGGCCAGCAGAGAATGAGGATGAAGATGAGGAGCGAGCTACAGCACTGAGCAGACACAACTCTACAGTCATGGACCCAGAACATGCAGAGTTGGTGAAAAGGGCGAAGGAGGTGATATCAAATGCCCCGTGGGAAGATGTGGTACAGAAGGCCCTCCGAGCCTGGCAGGAGTCCCCTGCCTGCCAATGACTGCACTGAGAGCTGCCTCATCTCCCTGCATTCCAGGGCTGATCATATCCCAGGTTGTAATGTTCATCCCCATGCTCCCATCCCCCTTTCCACATCAAGGTAAACCAGACTTCTTCTCAGAGACTTATTAATTCAGTTCTATACACATGGGGACATCAGCCCAAGCCCAACCCACCTTAGCATGTATCACTCTATGGAGAATAAAAGCACCATACATACATAGTCCCCTTCCAAAAAATAAAATAAAAGAAAGAAACCATCATCCTTGCCTTCAAAATTTCCATAATTTTCCGACCCTGGTCCTGTTTTCAGGTTGTCCCTTGAGAATAGGCTGTTGATCAGTATCAGGTAAAATAACTCTTCTAGAATATCACTTGGCGAAAAGAAAGAATGTATTCTAGCGATTTTTGAAGCCCTACGAGAGTGAGTAATCTCAGTGAGCATTTCCCCTTATGCCTCCCCAACTCCCCAAGTAATTTATTTATTGCTGATCAGATTCAGCAATAAATAGAGTGTACTCATAACTCAAAGATAAATTTTTGAGTTATAAAGTAGTCCAAAAATGAAACTAATGATAGAAAAGAAACTCTTCTGAATTAACCAGTTAATAATACATGATTTCTCATATTTCTTTACACTATCATAAAGGAGATTTTTTTTAAATCTCTATGAAGGAAGTTCAACAGCAAATTGAAGATAATATGGGAAATTTGGATGAATGATCCAATGAGGCAGAGTGAGAGAAAGGTAAAGAGGGCCAGGCAGTGGTCCCAAAGCCATGGTCTAAAGAACAGCAGCCTCACTCTGGAGTGCTAGAAGCAGGTAGATGGTGGGGCAGTGCTAATTAGAGCCCTGAGCTTGAGTGCTCTACCAGAGCCACTCCACTCACTGACTGTGGACATGTGCAGGACATAAATAGATTTCCACTGTAAAATGAAAAGATACTTGACTTAATTTATGGAACTGTAATTAAGAACAGTAAGTGCACAGTAACACACAAAGTAGTTACTTCAAGGGTTACAAAGGTGAAAAAGGAAAACACTTTCCAATCTGTAGGAGCTTAAAATCTGGGAGGCATTCAAACACAAAGATAAAGCAGGATGTGGACACTGTAAAAGGAGGAACACACTGTGTGTTATGATCTAGTCATGTCTTTGTTGTCCACAGTAGATACAGACAAAAGTGGGTTTAGACTAGTGGGACTGTCCTGGACCCAAATGTAAGAGTAATGAGAATTAAACATATTTCTAAGAGCAAAGCAGGGCATTGTTTATTACATCATCTTTTAGTCACATTTACTGGTTGAAAGACATGGGTAAGTTACTACTCTCTGGGACTCTGTAAAAAGGCAGTATCACCTACCTAGTCAAGTTGCTCTGAAAATTTAATAAGTTAATGTATGTAAAGGAATATTTCATAGTGCCTAGCACAGGGTGGGTACCAGATAACCAGTAATTTCCTTCATTCTTTCTATGAAGTCAGGAGAAGAGGACAGGAAGTGTAAAAGCATTTTGTTCATCTGGGTTAGGGTTTAGAAAGACAAAAGACTCTGGATGTATTAACATTAGAAAAAGAGTTAGCCAATATATACAACGGAATATTACTCAGCCATAAAAAGAAACGAAATTGAGTTTTTGTAGTGAGGTGGATGGACCTAGTCTGTCATACAGAGTGAAGTAAGTCAGAAAGAGAAAAACAAACACCATATGCTAACACATATATATGGAATCTTTGGTTTTTTTTTTTTTTTTTTGCGGTACGCGGGCCTCTCACTGTTGCGGCCTCTCCCGTTGCGGAGCACAGGCTCCGGACGCGCAGGCTCAGAGGCTATGGCTCACGGGCCCTGCCGCTCGGCGGCATGTGGGATCTTCCCAGACCGGGGCACGAACCCGCGTCCCCTGCCTGCATTAGCAGGCGGACTCTCAACCACTGCGCCACCAGGGAAGCCCTATATATGGAATCTTAAAAAAAAAAAAATGGTTCTGAAGAACCTAGGGGCGGGACAGGAATAAAGACGCAGACCTAGAGAATGGACTTGAGGACACGGGGAGGGGGAAGGGTAAGCTGTGACAAAGTGAGAGAGTGGCATGGACATATATACACTACCAAATGTAAAATAGATAGCTAGTGGGAAGCAGCCGCACAGCACAGGGAGATCAGCTTGGTGCTTTGTGATCACCTAGAGGGGTGGGATAGGAAGGGTGGGAGGGAGGGAGATGCAAAAGGGAGGAGATATGGGGATATATATATGTGTATAGCTGATTCACTTTGTTATACAGCAGAAACTAACACACCATTGTAAAGCAATTATACTCCAATAAAGATGTTAAAAAAAAAGAAAAAGAGCCAAACACTGATAAAAGACACTCCTGTAAGACCAACTGCCTCTTCAGTTCACCTTTAAGATTTAGACAGCTAATAATAAGTAGCAAAGGATCCATGCTCTTCTGAACTAGGAGAGGTAAAACAGCAAAAACTCAATTCTCTGCCTAGTTCTTTTTTGTCTTCTAGACTACTTTTTAAAAGATGAGCCCTCAATAATTTGGCAAGTTCCTAAGATCCAACAAACAGGTTAAATAAAGGTGACACAGTGAGTAGTCCACTATTTTGGTACTGTAGAATCCCAGGCAACTCACACTCTACCATTCAAGTCTTGGTTCTTCTCAGCACTGTGCTATATGCTTCTGGAGGTAGAAAGGTACATCAGATGCTTCTTCTAACTTTATGCATTATTCAAGCTACTTGAAGAAAAGGCTAAAATGAAATGTCAATGAGACTGAGCATATAAGTTATATCACAGGGAAATGAGTCTCATCATCTTATAGTTGGAACTCAACACACTGAGGAATTAGAGTTCAAAATAAGAAAGTACATAATTAACTGACACCGTGGTGGGTACTTCAGGTAACCAGACTGTTGGAACTCAAAAAGAAAAAAGATTCCTATAAAATATTATAGACTTACTAATTTTTTAGGAATGTTCTGACCTCTTGTGATACTTCAAGCATAACTATTTTAAAGGAGTTTTTTGTTTTGTTTCTGTTTTTCAATAGAAGAGAACTTTCCCCCACCAAAAGCAATTTAATAACATTCTGAATAGTCATGGTAGTATCACTATTACCTTATTACCTACTCTTGTGATCAGATTTAAGAACAATGCCTTTATTAATGCAAGAACTTCTTCTACAGTCTCTTTGAGAGTTAGTCATTTTGCCTCTGCTTCCTTATCTTCATTGACAATTAGCTGAAAAGGCTGCCTATTTTTATTACTGGACATTTATATTTGTTTAAAAAGGACTACTTATGGTAAGCTAGAAATCTGAAGCTTCCAGTCACTCAGTTGAGGCATATACTTTATAACAACACAGAATGGGTCGACTTTTTTCCATGTGATGTTAGTTAAAATATCTGAACACAGTTTCCTTTTCTTGAAGCTAATTATCCCTGGTGTTAACTAGGCCTCCTATGAGCTGGTTTCTGCACCATTGTAGACTGTCCTACTTCCTGCCCCAAGGAGACACTTTTTTTGGACAGTGTCTCTCAATAAAGTTTCAATATTACCATAACTGACATACTCGACACTCTAGATATGATAACAGAATCATGAAATAATGCAATGTTGTTAGACCCTAGAAACATCAAAGTCTAACATGTTTGCCCTATTGATGAAAAGAGTGAGGCGGCAGATACGTGACTTGCTCACAATTGTAAAACTTGTCTGAGGTAGAGCCAGGAAGCCAAGATCCCAGAGCCCCGCTACACAGCAGAGAACCTAGCATTTCCAGCTCTGTAACTTGCTCTCTTTCAATTAATGTAGCCCATTAAAAAAACTATCTCATTAGGAAGACTGTGCTCCACCATTTTACTCCACATGGAATTGGTCCGGAGCTTGTGCCTGCCATCTGGTATGAAAGAACCTAAGATTCTTAGATCTGAGTTGAGAGGAGGCTTCCAAAAGCCTGCCTTGAGAATAGTCACTTCTAAACACACACCTGTGATAATAAAGCACATCTGCCTTCGTAATTTTTAACTGTGAAGCACCCTCTCTTTTTTTTTTTAAATTAATTTATTAATTTATTTATTTTTGGCTGAGTTGGCTCTTTGTTGCTGCATGCGGGCTTTTCTCTAGTTGCTGCGAGCAGGGGCTACTCATTGTTCGGGTGCGTGGGTTTCTCATTGCAGTGGCTCCTCTTGTTGTGGAGCATGGGCTCTTCAGTAGTTGTGGCTCGCGGGCTCTAGGGTGCAGGCTCAGTAGTTGTGGTGCACGGGCTTAGTTGCTCTGTGGCATGTGCGATCTTCCCAGACCGGGGCTCAAACCCATGTCCCCTGCATTGGCAGGTGGATTCTTAACCACTGCGCCACCAGGGTAGCCCCTCTCTTTTTCAGTCAAACAGAGAAGCTACATCCTTGGCCGCTCCGTCACAGTGTCTACATAACAGCAGCTTTTTTGAAGCCATGTTAGTGATGCAGGTTTAACAATGGAAGCCTATCTCACTTCATTTATCCCCTCCTCTGGACAGTTTGTATGAGGCTCATCTTTATTTCCAAGTTTAAGCAGAAGGCATAAATTAATGTTAGCAGAGGCCTGTTTTTTAATTTTAAGTTGATCAGATTAAAATTATGACATGGAATCTAGACTATTCCTTGATGCTCTCAAGCTAGATCAGCATTTTACCTTTGTGTGTGTATGTGTGTGTGTGTGTTGTCGTTGTTGAAAATAATGAGGTGCTATATTCATCTTGATAAGTTGTGAACTGCCTCTACCTCCTTCCCATGGTCCATCTCCAGTTCTCTATTAAATTTGCTATCTCTGGCATCTTCGTGTTACATAGAATGCTAGGTGTAGTTTAACATCTGTCACTGTGAAAAATAGTATTTTCAGTGGAGGAGTTATATGGGTCAGCCCATGTATTAGCAAGTGAATTTGTCTCCACAAAATGAATATGTCAAGATGGGGACATTCTTTTTTTTTTTTGAATAGATAAGTCCATATTCTGAAATAAAGATGGTAATAGATTGTACAGCCATACTATTTCCCTCTCCCTACCTCCCGCTCATGGCTTCAAAAGGGTTCAGTAGACTTTCAGAGGTAGCAAACGGGTGAGAGTGGAGGTGATTTTTCCTCCACTTTCATTGGACGTGATTGGATTCCTCTCCACCTCCCTTGTGAGCTCAGCACTCCTATACACTGAGAGTTGCCACAAGATGTCTTGTATGATGATAGTAACAAGTGAACAGGTGTGTACAGGTCTTTCCTGCTTGGTGGGCTCCTTTCTCTACCTCATATGCATATTTGTTCCAAGCAGGGCCTAACAAAACAACTTATACACCACAAAGTCTTGATAAATATTTCAGTGACTAAAAGTATGAATAATAATAGTTACCATTTATTTAGTATCTATGACAGCCATAAACTATGCCAAGCCCTTAGAGTATGCAGTATTGCAATTAATCTTAACAACAAATTACGCTCATTTTACATAGGAGACACCTAAGCTTAGAAAAGTTAAGTGACTTGCCAGAGATCATGTAGCTACTAAGTGGTAACTGCAACTATAATTTACACATCTGCTATATAAGTGTTTTAAATCTCATTTGAGTTATTTGAAACAATGAAGGAGGTAGAGTTAAACAGGCTAGATCCTAAAAGCTAATCAAGTTAGTCCAGTGGAAACAACAGGATATTCACAGTCCAGTCACTATGAATACATAGAGGGACTAATGTGTCTTGGTTCTAAAAGAAATGACAAAAACAAAGCAAAAACTTATGCTCACTGTACCCTGGTGATCTTATCCATACCTTTCTTTTTTTTTTTTTTTTTTTTTTTTTTTATACCTTTCTTTTTTTACTACTACTGAACAACCCAATCCTGAGATCAGCCCTCTCTCCAGAGCTCCCAATCTGTATATCTATCTCCTTGCTGGGCAAACGCAGCCTCACACGCAAATTAATCCCGGCATGTCCAAAGTCACCATTTCTTCCCCAATGCAGTTCCTCCTCCTACATTTCCTATCCTAGCAAAGAGTGTCCTCATCTACCCAATTATACCAGCAGACATCTGGGGGTCATCCTTGAGTACTCTTTTTACCTCCACTTCCCATACTCAACCCATCATTCAAGTCTGGTTGATTTAACCTCCTCACCATCTCTCAAAACTATCCCCTCGGGCTCCCCTGGTGGCGCAGTGGTTGAGAGTCCACCTGCCGATGCAGGGGAAACGGGTTCGTGCCCCGGTCCGGGAAGATCCCACATGCCGCGGATTGGCTGGGCCCGTGAGCCATGGCCCCTGAGCCTGCGCGTCTGGAGCCTGTGCTCCGCAACGGGAGAGGCCACAACAGTGAGAGGTCCGCGTACAGCAAAAAAAAAAAAAAAAAAAAAAACTATCCCCTCTTCTCCATTCGCATCTCTTCTGATTTGAGCTCACCCCTTAGTATGACGTGCTGGGACGTCTACCAGCTGCGATACTCAAGTTACTTGAAGTTCCCCTGCACACACCAGGTAACTGCATACCTCAATGTCTTTGTTCTTGCTTTCTCCTTTTCTTGAACTGTTTTTCCCCTCTAGTTCACTTACCTTTTCCTAATTTGTTTTTATTTATTTATTTACTTGGTTGAACCAGGTCTTAGTTGCAGCAGGCAGGCTCATTAGCTGTGGCATGCAAACTCTTAGTTGCAGCATGCATGTGGGATCTAGTTCCCTGACCAGGGATCAAACCCAGCCCCCTGCATTGGGAGCACGGAGACTTACCCACTGTGCCACCAGGGAAGTCCCACCTTTTCCTAATTCATTAAAACTCAACTCTGGTATTACCTCCTGCAGGAACCCTCCCTCAATCCTAGGGTTGGGGTACATGGCCTTCCCGCTTGCTCTCTTTCCACCCTTGCTGTCTGTCTCATAACATTTGCAGGCTTGTACTTTAATGAGCTGCATTGAAATCAACACTTAGGGTCCTTCTCCCCTACTAAGGCACTTAGAGATAGGTATCATGTATTATCCTTCTTTTTGTCCTAAAAACTTAGCAGAGGCAGTTACTTAACACATAGTGGCTATCCCAAAAGTGTATGTTGAAATGGTTCAGCATTCAAAATGGATAAAATATGATTATTATTCATGGGAGGGATAGATAAGCATTTCTCTGATTAGAAATATTGACGCTTTAATATTTCTGAGCCTTTAAAAATGTTCTTCCCTCTTTCTAGAATGTTTTCCTCCATTATTTTTCCTTTAAAAATTTTAACAATCCTGGGGCTTCCCTGGTGGCACAGTGGTTGAGAGTCCGCCTGCCGATGCAGGGGACACGGGTTCGTGCCCTGGTCTGGGAAGATCCCACATGCCGCGGAGCGGCTGGGCCCGTGAGCCATGGCCGCTGAGCCTGCGTGTCTGTAGCCTGGTTCCACAAGGGGAGAGGCCACAACAGTGAGAGGCCCGCGTACCGCAAAAAAAAAAAAAAAAAAAATTAACAATCCTGCAAATTGATGTCATGGAAAAAACAAAAGCTAAGATGTCAGAGAGATCTGGATTTAAAACCACAACTTCAAGTCTAATTAGCTACATGATTTCAGTAAAGTTAGCCTCTTTGAGTCTTAATTTTCATGAAGAAAATGAGGTTTAATATAGTAATATTATGAAATTGCTAATGTTATTAACATCTGTGACATTTCTAGCTTGGTAAACTGGCGTGATAGTAAAGATATTAACTGATAGGGAAAGCACTGGGGACAGGAAAGTATGGAGGATGAATGCAGTTAGTGAGGAACATGTGGTAATCCATTGGAGATGTTCCATAGGCCATGGAAAATAGAATCTGGAGCCAAGAGATGGGTTTAGGAATCACTGGTAGCCATATGCAAGATGGAACATGGGAATAAATGAAGTAAATTAGGGAAATACAGAAGTCATGAAGAGATGTTCTACAGTATACCTTGATATTCTTAATCATCCCAGATGTAATTTAATAACTAGTTGTATAATTATACTGTTAGGGAAATTAATCTACCCTACCAGACAGAAAGTTCCATAAGGGTAGGCATTGCATTAGCTTCACTCACTAGTATTTTTCCAGCACTCAGTACAGTAATTATCTATACAAGGAGCTCAGGAAATGCTTACTGAGTTGATGAATGGTTGCATTGCATATAATACTCACCAATGGGCTTTCTAATCATTTGCTTTTGAAATTTGGTGACCTAAATAAATGGTAATGTGAGAATATAAATTCCTAATGAAAATGTCCTGAGGTGGGGGTAAAAATAAAAATCTCACAAGTTCCTGTTGTGGGCCAGACATTGTGCCATCTGCTTCTATACACGATCTCACTTCATTCTCATAATGTGCTATAGTAAAATCATAGCTAAAATAAATGATTTGCTCATGATGTGAAAAATCAGTTTGCTCCATCTCTACAACATCCTTGATTTCTCACTTTCCCTCAGCCTTCCAAATCCAATTTATCTAAATATAAGTCAGCCCTGTCAGCCCTATCTACAAAGCTATCTTAAATCTGTCCTCTTTCTCCATCTTAATTGTCACTACCTTGGTCTAAGCTACCATCATTTCCTGACTGGTCTTGAAATAACATCTGAACTAGTCTCCATGCTTCTACTCTTGCTTTTCTTTTTTTTCTTTAAATTTTTTATTTATTATTTATTTTTTGGCTGCATTGGGTCTTCGTTGCTGCACGTGGGCTTTCTCTAGTTGTGGTGAGCGGGGGCTACTCTTTGTTGTGGTGCACGGTCTTCTCACTGTGGTGGCTTGTCTTGTTGCGGAGCACGGGCTCTAGGTGCACGGGCTTCAGTAGTTGTGGCACGTGGGCTCAGTAGTCATAGCTCGTGGGCTCTAGAGCGCAGGCTCAGTAGTTGTGGCGCATGGGCCCAGTTGCTCCACGGCATGTGGGATCTTCCCAGACCAGGGCTTGAACCCATGTACCCTGCATTGGCAGGTGGATTCTTAACCACTGGCACCACCAGGGAAGCCCTATTCTCTCCTCTTTTCAATCCACATTCCACACACCAGAATTCCTCAATCAAAACAATGTCTTAAAACCATAAATCATATCAAATTTCTTCCTGCTTAAAACTTACACTGGCTTCCCATGTTACCCAAATGCCAATGCATTTCTATTCCTTATGTGTCTCTGCTGATCTGGCCACTGCCTCAATCTCTGACCACATCTCCTTCCTCTTTATATCTTGCTCACTTCCTCACTAGGCTCCAGTCACAATGGTCTCCTTTCTGTTTTGAATATACAAAGCTTTTCCTGCCTCAGGGCCTTTATTTATTTATTTATTTTTGGCTGCATTGCGTCTTCATTGCTGCGCGTGGGCTTTCTCTAGTTGCAGTGAGCAGGGGCTACTCTTCATTGCGGTGCATGGGCTTCTCATTGTGGTGGCTTCTCTTGTTGCAGAGCACGGGCTTCAACAGCTGTGGCTCACGGACTCTAGAGCACAGGCTCAGTAGTTGTGGCGCGCAGGCTTAGTTGCTCTGCAGCATGTGGGATCTTCCTGGACCAGGGCTTGAACCCGTGTCCCCTGCATTGGCAGGTGGATTCTTAACCACTGCGCCACCAGGGAAGCCCCGACTCAGGGCCTTTGAGCTTGCTGTTGCCTCTGATTTTCGTAAGGCTGGTTCCACTGCATCATTCAACTCAAATGTTATTTTGCTCACAGAGGACTTTTCTTACCATCTTATCTGGTGGCGGGCAGTAACACATTAGACTCCTTTGTATTATTTCTTTCATGACATTTATTACTATTTGAAATTGTTTACTTCTTTCTTATGTATTTTCTTTCTCTGCAACTGTAAAATATAATGACAAAGCTCACAGGGGAGAGGAGAGAGACCTTTTAAATTATCTTGATTGACAAGTTATTCGACAAATATAACCATAAAATAAGATTCTTGTCTCAGCTTCTTTCATTCATTCATTTTTACTTTAAAAGATCATTATTTTACTGGGCCTTTTGAATCTCTCTTTTCTTTAGCAAGCAATAGTCAACTAAAGTGACCCCTTGACATATTTAGATTTAATATTTATTGCTTCAGTTCCCCGAGAGACCCCATGAGGCCACAACATAGCACCTTGTGGGTTTGCTAAGGAATGAATTTAGTTACTTTCATGTAGCAGATGGTGAGTAAGCTTTGCTTATAGAGTCATTCTCAGTTATTATATGTTCTTATAGGAAGGCAGTTATTTTATCTCAATTTTATTAAAAAACTGAATAAGAAACCATAGTGGTATTAAAAAATTAGGATATTTAAGGGCTTCCCTGGTGGCACAGTGGTTGACAATCCACCTGCCGATGCAGGGGACGCGGGTTCGTGCCCCGGTCCGGGAGGATCCCACGTGCCGCGGAGCGGCTGGGCACGTGGGCCATGGCCACTGAGCCTGTGCGTCCGGAGCCTGTGCTCCGCAACGGGAGAGGCCACAGCGGTGAGAGGCCCGCGTACCGCAAAAAAAAAAAAAAAAAAATTAGGAAGTTTAAGAGCATCTTAGAATATAGTCTTCATGAATGTCAAGTTGTTTCCCCAAATCTATGTCTATACACATTAAAGAAAAAGACGACACTCCAACTAAATTGGTCTACCTGGTTAACTACAGTAATGCCATGATTAATAACAAATGTTATGCTTCCAAAAAGCCTACTATTAATCTATAACCATCATAAAGACTGGCTACAGAAAAAGGCAGAAACCATTTTAGACATGAAAGTAGCTGAGTCACTGTGGCTTTTGGTAAAGGAGAGGTTTCTATATTTAAAAACAAAGATATCATAATATTGGTTTTTAAAGTATCCTGCAAGCTGTGGATAATATATGCTATGGATAATATATGCTATATAACTGTTGACTTATCTTAGGAAGGAGGAAGAAATTAAACACAAAACAACCAGAAACAGCCCTTAAGCCCAGTGTGGACAGAGAGGAATAAATGAACCCTGGGGCAAGGGATGAAAGAGGAAATATTCCATTCTTTTTGTATATATCATGAGCCCAGAGTTGTGCCTGGTGCTAGGTAGAATACAAAACTAGCACACAAAGGCATCCTAGACTTTATGGTAGAGACAAGACCCGTGAGCAGGACAATTGGGAGGTCCACGTGACATTGTGTAATAATGTGCCCAGTAGGTACAGTTGAGGCCAGAAGGTACATCTGAAGCTAGATTATGATGAAAATGAAATGCTAGAGGATGCACTTACAGCGGACAACAGACAGGTGAAGAATACAGTGAAGACAATTTTTAGAATGACTAATCTGGTAACATAGGTCAAGGGAGTTTAAGAGAGGAAGACATCGAAGGTAGACAAGTCATAAAGCTCTTGCAGTATGCCAAATGTGAGAAAATGAGAGCCTGGACTGGTGTGGTTGTCATGGAAACAGAGCCAAGCTTGAATCTGAGAAGCATTATGAAGGAATAAC
This sequence comes from Pseudorca crassidens, assembly GCF_039906515.1. Classification (NCBI taxonomy): domain Eukaryota; kingdom Metazoa; phylum Chordata; class Mammalia; order Artiodactyla; family Delphinidae; genus Pseudorca; species Pseudorca crassidens. The sequence goes on along the minus strand of NC_090297.1, from coordinate 129,971,618 downwards.
AGCTCTTCGTTATCTTTGTGTAACTTTCCAAGTATATGTAGCTTATTATGTCCTCCTTTATATAACTCACTGATACAAAACTGCCAGAGATAATATTCTTTACCACGTCAGGGAAAAAGGTTCACCATGGAGAAAACACCCATGATATATGAACAAGGTGGCTCTCTTTTTTTTTTTTTTTTTACATCTTTATTAGAGTATAATTGCTTTACAATGGTGTGTTAGTTTCTGCTTTATAACAAAGTGAATCAGTTATACATATACATATGTTCCCATATTTCTTCCCTCTTGCATCTCCCTCCCTCCACTCTCCCTATCCCACCCCCCCAGGTGGTCACAAAGCACCGAGCTGATCTCCCTGTGCTATGTGGCTGCTTCCCACTAGCTATTTTACATTTGGTAGTGTATATATGTCAGTGCCACTCTCTCACTTCTTCCCAGCTTACCCTTCCCGCCCCCCATATCCTCAAGTCCATTCTTTAGTAGGTCTGTGTCTTTATTCCTGTCTTACCCGTAGGTTCTTCATGACATTTTTTTCTTAAATTCCATATATATGTGTTAGCATACTGTATTTGTATTTCTCTTTCAGACTTACTTCACTCTGTATGACAGACTCTAGGTCTATCCACCTCATTACAAATAGCTCAATTTCATTTCTTTTTATGGCTGAGTAATATTCCATTGTATATATGTGCCACATCTTCTTTATCCATTCATCTGATGGTGGACACTTAGGTTGTTTCCATCTCTGGGCTATTGTAAATAGAACTGCAATGAACATTTTGGTACATGACTATTTTTGAATTATGGTTTTCTCAGGGTATATGCCCAGTAGTGGGATTGCTGGGTCATATGGTAGTTCTATTTGTAGTATTTTAAGGAACCTCCATACTGTTCTCCATAGTGGCTGTACCAATTCACATTCCCACCAACAGTGCAAGAGTGTTCCCTTCTCTCCACACCCTCTCCAGCATTTACTGTTTCTAGATTTTTTGATGATGGCCATTCTGACTGGTGTGAGATGATATCTCATTGTAGTTTTGATTTGCATTTCTCTAATGATTAATGATGTTGAGCATTCTTTCATGTGTTTGTTGGCAGTCTGTATATCTTCTTTGGAAAAATGTCTATTTAGGTCTTCTGCTCACTTTTGGATTGGGTTGTTTGTTTTTTTGTTATTGAGCTGCATGAGCTGCTTATAAATTTTGGAGATTAATCCTTTGTCAGTTGCTTCATTTGCAAATATTTTCTCCCATTCTGAGGGCTGTCTTTTCGTCTTGTGTATGGTTTCCTTTGCTGTGCAAAAGCTTTGAAGTTTCATTACGTCCCATTTGTTTATTTTTGTTTTTATTTCCATTTCTCTAGGAGGTGGGTCAAAAAGGATCTTGCTGTGATTTATGTCATAGAGTGTTCTGCCTATGTTTTCCTCTAAGAGTTTGATAATGTCTGGCCTTACATTTAGGTCTTTAATCCATTATGAGCTTATTTTTGTGTATGGTGTTAGGGAGTGATCTAATCTCATACTTTTACAAGTATCTGTCCAGTTTTCCCAGCACCACTTATTGAAGAGGCTGTCCTTTCTCCACTGGACATTCCTGCCTCCTTTATCAAAGATAAGGTGACCATATGTGCGTGGGTTTATCTCTGGGCTTTCTATCCTGTTCCATTGATCTATCTTTCTGTTTTTGTGCCAGTACCATACTGTCTTGACTACTGTAGCTTTGTAGTATAGTCTGAAGTCAGGGAGCCTGATTCCTCCAGCTCCGTTTTTCGTTCTCAAGATTGCTTTGGCTATTCGGGGTCTTTTGTGTTTCCATACAAACTGTGAAATTTTTTGTTCTAGTTCTGTGAAAAATGCCAGTGGTAGTATGATAGGGATTGCATTGAATCTGTAGATTGCTTTGGGTAGTAGAGTCATTTTCACCATGTTGATTTTTCCAATCCAAGAACATGGTATCATGGTATATCTCTCCATCTATTTGTATCATCTTTAATTTCTTTCATCAGTGTCTTACAATTTTCTGCATAGAGGTCTTTTGTCTCCTTAGGTAGGTTTATTCGTAGATATTTTATTCTTTTTGTTGCAATGGTAAATGGGAGTGTTTTCTTTTTTTTCTTTTTTTTTAATAAATTTATTTATTTGTTTATTTTATTTTTGGCTGTGTTGGATCTTCGTTTCTGTGTGAGGGCCTTCTCTAGTTGCGGCAAGCAGGGGCCACTCTTCATCGCGGTGTGCGGGCCTCTCACTGTCGCGCCTCTCTTGTTGCGGGGCACAGGCTCAAGACACACAGGCTCAGTAGTTGCGGCTCATGGGCCTAGTTGCTCCGTGGCATGTGGGATCTTCCCAGACCAGGGCTCGAACCCGTGTCCCCTGCACTGGCAGGCAGATTTTCAACCACTGCGCCACCAGGGAAGCCCGGGAGTGTTTTCTTGATTTCACTTTCAGATTTTTCATCATTAGTGTATAGGAATGCAAGAGATTTCTGTGCATTAATTTTGTATCCTGCTACTTTACCAAATTCATTGATTAGCTCTAGTAGTTTTCTGGTAGCATCTTTAGGATTCTCTGTGTATAGTATCATGTCATCTGCAAACAGTTACAGCTTTACTTCTTCTTTTCCGATTTGGATTCCTTTTATTTCCTTATCTTCTCTGACTGCTGTGGCTAACACTTCCAAAACTATGTTGTATAAGAGTGGTGACAGTGGGCAACCTTGTCTTGTTCCTGATCTTAGTGGAAATGGTTTCAGTTTTTCAACATTGAGGACGATGTTGGCTGTGGGTTTGTCACATTATGGCCTTTATTATGTTGAGGAAAGTTCCCTGTATGCCTACTTTCTGGAGGGTTTTTATCATAAATGGGTGTTGAATTTTGTCGAAAGCTTTCTCTGCATCTATTGAGATGATCATATGGTTTTTCTCCTTCAATTTGTTAATATGGTTTATCACATTGATTGATTTGCGTATATTGAAAAATCCTTGCATTCCTGGAATAAACCCCACTTGATCATGGTGAATGATCCTTTTAATGTGCTGTTGGATTCTGTTTGCTAGTATTTTGTTGAGGATTTTTGCATCTATGTTCATCAGTGATATTGGCCTGTAGTTTTCTTTCTTTGTGACATCCTTGTCTGGTTTTGGTATCAAGGTGATGGTGGCCTCATAGAATGAGTTTGGGAGTGTTCCTCCCTCTGCTATATTTTGGAAGAGTTTGAGAAAGATAGGTGTTAGCTCTTCTCTAAATGTTTGATAGAATTCGCCTGTGAAGCCATCTGGTCCTGGGCTTTTGTTTGTTGGAAGATTTTTAATCACAGTTTCAATTACAGTGCTTGTGATTGGTCTGTTCATATTTTCTATTTCTTCCTGATTCAGTCTTGGCAGGTTGTGCATTTCTAAGAATTTGTCCATTTTTCCAGGTTGTCCACTTTATTGGCATAGAGCTGCTTGTAGTAATCTCTCGTGATTTTTTGTATTTCTGCAGTGTCAGTTGTTATTTCTCCTTTTTCATTTCTAATTCTATTGATTTGAGTCTTCTCCCTTTTTTTCTTGATGAGTCTGGCTAATGGTTTATCAATTTTGTTTATCTTGTCAAAGAACCAGCTTTTAGTTTTATTGATCTTTGCTATTGTTTCCTTCATTTCTTTTTCAATTATTTCTGATCTGATTTTTATGATTTCTTTCCTTCTGCTAACTTTGGGTTTTTTTTGTTCTTCTTTCTGTAATTGCTTTAGGTGCAAGGTTAGGTTGTTTCTTTGAGATGTTTCCTGTTTCTTAAGGTAGGATTGTATTGCTATAAACTTCCCTCTTAGAACTGCTCTTGCTGCATCCCATAGGTTTTGGGTCGTTGTGTTTCCATTGTCATTTGTTTCTAGGTATTTTTTGATTTCCTCTTTGATTTCTTCAGTGATCACTTCGTTATTAAGTAGTGTATTGTTTAGCCTCCATGTGTTTGTGTTTTTTACAGATCTTTTCCTGTAATTGATATCTAGTCTCACAGCGTTGTGGTAGGAAAAGATACTGATATGATTTCAAATTTCTTAAATTTACCAAGGCTTGATTTGTGACCCAGGATATGATCTATCCTGGAGAATGTTCCATAAGCACTTGAGAAAAATGCGTATTCTGTTGTTTTTGGATGGAATGTCCTACAAATATCAATTAAGTCCATCTTGTTTAATGTATCATTTAAAGCTTGTGTTTCCTTATTTATTTTCATTTTGGATGATCTGTCCATTGGTGAAAGTGGGGTGTTAAAGTCCCCTACTATGAATGTGTTACTGTCGATTTCCCCTTTTATGGCTGTTAGTATTTGCCTTATGTACTGAGGTGCTCCTATGTTGGGTGCATAAATATTTACAATTGTTATATCTTCTTCTTGGATCGATCCCTTGATCATTATGTAGCGTCCTTCTTTGTCTCTTCTAATAGTCTTTATTTTAAAGTCTATTTTGTCTGATATGAGAATTGCTACTCCAGCTTTCTTTTGGTTTCCATTTGCATGGAATATCTTTTTCCATCCCCTTACTTTCAGTCTGTATGTGTCTCTAGGTCTGAAGTGGGTCTCTTGTAGACAGCATATATATGGGTCTTGTTTTTGTATCCATTCAGCCAATCTGTGTCTTTTGGTGGGAGCATTTAGTCCATTTACATTTAAGGTAATTATCGATATATATGTTCCTATTCCCATTTTCTTAATTGTTTTGGGTTCGTTATTGTAGGTCTTTTCCTTCTCTTGTGTTTCTTGCCTAGAGAAGTTCCTTTAACATTTGTTGTAAAGCTGGTTTGGTGGTGCTGAACTCTCTCAGCTTTTGCTTGTCTGTAAAGGTTTTAGTTTCTCCATCAAATCTGAATGAGATCCTTGCTGGGTAGAGTAATCTTGGTTGCAGGTTTTTCTCCTTCATCACTTTAAATATGTCCTGCCAGTCCCTTCTGGCTTGCAGAGTTTCTGCTGAAAGATCAGCTGTTAACCTTATGGGGATTCCCTTGTGTGTTATTTGTTGTTTTTCCCTTGCTGCTTTTAATATGGTTTCTTTGTATTTAATTTTTGTCAGTTTGATTAATATGTGTCTTGGCATATTTCTCCTTGGATTTATCCTGTATGGGACTCTCTGTGCTTCCTGGACTTGATTAATTATTTCCTTTCCCATATTAGGGAAGTTTTCAACTATAATCTCTTCAAATATTTTCTCAGTCCCTTTCTTTTTCTCTTCTTCTTCTGGAACCCCTATAATTTGAATGTTGGTGCGTTTAATGTTGTCCCAGAGGTCTCTGAGACTGTCCTCAGTTCTTTTCATTCTTTTTTCTTTATTCTGCTCTGCAGTAGTTGTTTCCACTATTTTATCTTCCAGGTCACTTATCCGTTCTTCTGCCTCAGTTATTCTGCTATTGATCCCATCTAGAGTATTTTTAGTTTCATTTATTGTGTTGTTCATCGTTGTTTGTTTCATCTTTAGTTCTTCTAGGTCTTGTTAAATGTTTCTTGCATTTTGTCTATTCTATTTCCAAGATTTTGGATCATCTTTACTATCATTATTCTGAATTCTTTTTCAGGTAGACTGCCTATTTCCTCTTCATTTGTTAGGTCTGGTGGGTTTTTATCTTGCTCCTTCATCTGCTGTGTGTTTTTCTGTCTTCTGATTTTGCTTATCTTACTGTGTTTGGGGTCTCCTTTTCGCAGGCTGCAGGTTCATAGTTCCCGTTGTTTTTGGTGTCTGTCCCCAGTGGCTAAGGTTGGTTCAGCGGGTTGTGTAGGCTTCCTGGTGGAGGGGACTAGTACCTGTGTTCTGGTGGATGAGGCTGGACCTTGTCTTTCTGGTGGGCAGGTCCACATCTGGTGGTGTGTTTTGGGGTGTCTGTGGACTTACTATGATTTTAGGCAGCCTCTCTGCTAATGGGTGGGGTTGTGTTCCTGTCTTGTTAGTTGTTTGGCATAGGGTGTCCAGCAGTGTAGCTTGCTGGTTGTTGAGTGAAGCTGGGTGTTGGTGTTGAGTTGGAGATCTCTGGGAGATTTTTGCCATTTGATATTATGTGGAGCTGGGAGGTCTCTTGTGAACCAGTGTCCTGAAGGTGGCTCTCTTAAAGTTGACTTTGAGGTACAAACTTTGGTTAAAAGTTCAATTGGTTTGGTCACTTTCTGTCAAAGGCTAATTACTAATGGAGTTCAAACCATAATATATTAAGCTGAACTGAGCAGAAGCTGATTCAGTAGCACTCTTCAGTTGTCTAGGGACACCCTGATTATCACCGAATGAGCAATAAGTGAGAATGTAAGGTCTAGTAAGCTGCCTTCTCTAAAAAGAAACACTTCATATGCAGCTCCTTTTCTTAAAATTGAAGAAAGAACATGACAGGGAAGTTTTTGAGAGGACAAGAAGGAGAGAGAGAGAAAATGGAGAACAGCAATGACTCTTAGTATCTTGGCAAGTCTCCCTGACGGCACCTGGAAAATGCTGCTGAGTTTGCCGCTCCCTTTCTATCCTCACTGTTACAGCCTTGGGTAAAGAAGCCTTCATTATTTCTCCCCTTAACAGTCTTCTAACTAGTCTCCATATTTATTACCAGTCTCTTCACATTTCAGTCTCTTTCTCTCACTGTCTTCAAAATTATCTTCCTAAAATATCCTATCTGACCCTGTAACTGTTTAAGGGTACCCTCTGGCGCACAGGTTCAATGGCTAGTACTCAACTCTAACCATAAGACACCTTTCAGACAATCTAGACCTATCCTACCTTTCCAATTACATCTGTTAGCTTGACCCTTCATGCCCAATGTTCTCATGGAGGTTCTTCCCAAAAGTGTTGTATTTTATGACAATAAAATATTGTATTTTATTCTGTTCCTTACATATGCTGTTCTCTTTACCTGAAATATCACTCCTTGTCTTTTCTTGCTAATCTTTCAAGACTCAAATGTCATTTTCTCTTTCAAGTAATCCTTGTCATTACCTCCTTCCTCCATCTTTTCATCCTGTCCCATTTGTTCATGACTGTATTTGTACACCTGTCTGTCTCCCCTACTTCTCTTTGAACCCCTCAAGATTAACTACAACATACTCAGCATTGCATCTCCACTACCCAACAGCTCCTAGTCAGGTGGTCACAGATCATTCAAATAAATGCTGAGTAAATGAATGAATGACTGAATTTCAAATGAAGAAGTGAGTTATGAATAGATTAAAATATGAGCTTAATTTTTAAAAAGATATGTATTAAACTAGAGAACGGTAAGTATGTATCTCTTATTTAATGTCTAAATTTGTAAGAAGAAAGGTCAAAATGAAAGCAAGTGCAATGTTTATGGATTTCAAAAGAAGAGAGGGAAAATACTGACATAAGAAAATAGTGTAAATGCCATAAGAAAATAAATAAAACTCAATGTTATTTAGCAATTTGCTCACTCTCATTTGATAATTCCTTCAGAAACAAATAAATTTGATTTGGGGAGGGTAGGGGCTCAGTCATCAGACTGGCTAGCTCTCTGGAGGTGGATCAATGGACAGATCTACGTACTTTGCAGAAGGGACACAAATGGAAGTCCAGAAGTTACTGTTTTAGTTTGAATTTTGATGCATAAAATATATTGAGAAGGGAATATTAAATAAAACAAGATGTTCCATTTCACATGGAAACAAAGTATAAGTGTTGATGGAAGTAGTGACTTATTTGGCTATAGGTAATAAGTATGCAAAATCAAATCATTAACGGTTCTCAAACAACAGTTTCTAAGCAATGCCAACATGCGCCCAAACTAATATTAATATAAAATACATCTTTAAAAAAACATCTGATTGACAAGTTAATGTGCCAAGAAGGCAGATGTTCAGAATCTAGTAATAACAGGATTGAAATCAAACTCAAGAAAATGACACAGAAATCACTGTGGTAAATGGAAGACACTTCCATATGTCTCCCCTACAAGCTATTACATTTAGAGAAGATAAAAACTACAAGCAGGGGCTTCCCTGGTTGTGCAATGGTTAAGAATCTGCCTGCCAATGCAGGGGACATGTGTTCGAGCCCCGGTCTGGGAAGATCCCACATGCCGTGGAGCAACTAAGCCCGTGAGCCACAACTACTGAGCCTGTGCTCTAGAGCCCGTGCTCCGCAACAAGAGAAGCCAACTCAATGAGAAGCCCATGCACCGCAATGAAGAGTAGCCCCTGCTTGCCACAACTAGAGAAAGCCCATGCACAGCAACGAAGACCCAACGCAGCCAAAAATAAATAAGTAAATAAATTTATTTTTAAAAAAAACTACAAGTAAATGGGTAAGATATTTGAAATGGAACCAGCCAGGCTAGATAAACAATGTAACCAAAGAATTAAGTTCCAATTTCTATCTGTTTCACATTTGCATATAGTTTTTTTTTCTTTCCCACCAGTGACACCCAAGGTTATAATGATCTGATAATGGGATACCACAACATTTAAATCAAAATTGAAAAATCTAGCCAACCTTCAAGAACTGAAAATCTAATGCGTAAGCATTCCACTGTATGTAAGACAATGGGCCCTAAGAGCAGGTGTAACCACTCTAAGGCTTGTGGTCTGCCCATTATCCTGGAGAAGCAGTGCAGGTTGTAGACCTGACAGAGTGAGTACTTGAATACATGCACTCAAAAGCTCCTGCAGGGCCTGAATGGTCCTGTTCTTAAAAGAGGTCTTACTCCTTTAGGTGTCCAAATACCACTGTCAATTCTGCTATCTTTGCTCTGAAATGAGAACACATTTCTTTTCCAACAAGAATGCATCATCTGTAAGTGTGCTCAGCAAGAACTTTTTTGATTTCTTCTCTTTACCTTAAAAAATTGCCTAAACATAGCATAAAATACCAAGTCATGATAATCACAATTATACATATAATCCCTTTACTAAAATTGCTTATTTTATTAAAGTGGTAGTTGAATGAAAAACTAAACAATAAGAGAGTAACATTTAATTCTCTATTTTAACATCACTCATCTGGAAATATTTTATTTTGAATACTGCAGTATATTCCATCCAATGAGAAAAAAAAAGAACTTTCCAAGAGCCTGCTTAAATGTCACCAAAACCAAAATTGGTCCTATTTGAAGCACACCAACTTCCGTCATTTTATAATTAAGGAGAAGGCACTTATTTATTTAAAAAATTTCTTTGGCTGTGCAGTGCGGCCTGCAGGATTTTAGGTCCCCCGATCAGGGATTGAACCTGGGCCACCACAGTGAAAGTGCCAAGTCCTAACCACTGGACCACCAGGGAATCCCCAAGGAGGAGGCATTTATAATTTAATAATTAAGAATAAATTGACATACTGAGCTTCTTCCAAGGCTCATTCTTTAAAATGGAGCTGGCTTACCCACGCAAGCCTTGCAGAATATGTAAAAGTCTAGTAGCAGATCCGCACCCACTCTACTACCCATTCCCTCATCCTCTCCTCCCACCTCTGGGCTCCCTATCTCTGGGCTGCCCTCCTTTACACTTATTTTGATTTGCATCCAGGCAGGTCTGTCTATTCTGGGTTTTGTACTCAGGTTCCTAAAACTCTCCTCAGGCCAGCCTTACCTGATGGCCCAGGCTTGTTTCAGTTACTTCCTTCAGTTCATCTGCTCAACTCTCCACTTTTACAGTGTAATAATACCACCTCTGGGTAGATGATACCCCCACTACCAGTCCCACACCTGCTGGGATCAGTCTCTCCCACTTCCTACCACAACACGGAAGCAATCTCAGACTGGTGATTTCAAGGTGATGTCAAAAAAGAAAAGAAACCTGAGAAAGGTAAATACAATAAATTAACAAAGAGCACTAAAGTGAAAGGAGAATAGATCAAGAGTAGTCAAATCTATAGTTATTCAAATAAAAGAGAAAAATACCAAAGATGCAAAGGTATGTACTGACCTCTCAATTATCAACAGAGAATGGTGGCACTAATTTCAAACTAAGGATTAACATAGATTCAAATGTGTATTGTAATTCTATTTGAATAGCTCATATAGTAGGAAAAACCTCGTTTAATGATTGAAGTCATTCAGTGAAGAACTAACTCAGAAAGAGCTAGGAATGCAATTAGATTTCTTATCTGATATTCTCTCATAGCTTCATTCCAATCTAACATACCCACAAAAAGTGTAACCTTGCCCATGATGCAAAGTGCCACCTACACAGAGATGCAGAGCTGACCCGGGGGAGAGTAACAAATGAACAAGCTAGTTTCCAAGAGCTTCCCTCAAATTCTTTAAACAGCATTTAAGTAAAGTAAAGCAGGTATTCAAAAGCACTTACTCTACAAGAATTAAATCACAAGCCACTGCAGCTGCTGACCTTCGACACACCCTGAAAGGAGTTCAGGGTGGAGGTCAGGAATGAGGCACTCTGTGCTCTGGGGAAAACTGATGGAACAGGCCTTCAGATAGTTGGATGTTTTCAGGATAAGATTTTATGAGCCCAATTTCTTGCATCTTCTCATATCTACAAAAGCACTAGAATCATTAATGGAGACATCTGCTTCTCATGACTAGAAGCAGCCTTCATGTGAGTAGCAGCAGTCTTCTGCCAAAATGTGTGTTTGACTGCACGTATCCCCCTTCACCAAAATCACATATATACTGACCTGCCCCTTTACCACTTCGGAGCAGTTCCTCAGAGCTCTCTGAATGGCTGCATCCCGGGCTAGAGTCCTCATTTTGCCCAAAAATAAAACTTAACTCACAACTCTCATGTTGTGCTTTTTTTTTTTTTTTTTTCAGCCAATATAAATAAGCTATAACACAACAGTATTTCCTGGGAGTTATCTCTGTTTAGGATGATAATGTAAAAATGGAGTAAGGTCAGTGATAATCAGAGGTTAGATGTGAGCTGGACCTGAAAAACATGTAGATTCAGAAAGTCTGAAAGGCTATTCCCAGACAAAAAGCAGACAAACCCAAGGTGTATGAGGCTAATCTGAGTCTACTTCTAGTTTAGCCAGAGTAGAGATAGGTGATGAGATTAGAACCACCCATGTGAATAGAGTGTAGGAATAGACTAAGGTATCTGAACTCCATTTCCAAACTTTAAGAATCAGTGAAGTCCTATTAAATATAGGAAAAGAGGGATGGAAACAGTGTCTCAGCCTGTACTTGACACCAATAGCATTAACTGAGGGAAATTTTAATCAGTGCATAATTATTTAAATTAAAAATATTTAATTTGGGAAACATGAGACTTTTGTATTCAAAAGAAGGAGTTTTCAGCATATATAAACTATGTGAAAAGATCTGTATTTACTGGAAAAACAGTTAACAAATATTAGTCAAAAGAAGCAATGGTTAGTGTGGTTTCCTTCTCTCCAATATAACACTTGAAAACAAAGCATAGATCTTTAGGGAAAAAACAAATCTACCTCAAATATTGCTTTTGATAAGGTGCAATCTACTTAAATACAACAACTGCAAAAGGGATGAGGTTAATCCTTTGGTCCTTTGCTACTCTGTGCATCAATCCTGTAATTAGGGATGCTTGCTGAACATGCAGAAATGCACTTGCCACTCTGGGGAATAAATAGTAAGCTTCATACTGTTTCTAAGAAATAAATAGACTACCTGGAGAATGCAGAACAAATACGTATGAAATATCTAAATAAAACCAAAGAGCGAATGATACATTTTGTAACTGCAGCAGATGCTCATTTCAGGCAGAAAGAGTCAGGAACCATTCTTTAAAGGAGGTAGGATTTAAGCTAGAACATAGGGGCTAGAAGGGCACTGTATAAAAAGAGAAAAGGGGACATGATGTGTAAAATGAAGGTGGTTTCAGGATACAGTGCTAGAGTTTAGCTCAAAGACTTTCAATGATAGAATGAAAAGATGAATATAGCATAAGAATCAAGGACATGATAACAGATGTGCAGATCATTATCTATGTAAATAGCGCCCCTGAAGTTGTGTGTATATAAGCTGCCTTACCCACATATGAATAATGATAATAATAATGAAAAAGAAATATCAAAGGCCTCTGAAAACTTTATACAGGGTGGCTAAAGATATAAAATTGGAACTTGAGCTAGGACAAAATTTAGGAATTATTTTCTTTGGAAAGTGAATTTATGCAATGCACAAATGCAGAAGGCCCAAAGATATATCTATTGCTAAAGGCTCAGGAAGAAGAGGAACCCACCAAAGGGGTGAGCAGAGAAGTAAGGGTTCTGAACAGTAGAGAATTGGTACCATCTCTGCAGAATGTTTTTTCCCCCCCAATGAGTTTAACTAGAGAGTTATGACTAAGTGGGAAGTAAACCACGAAAACTTCTGTTCATATACTCAATCAGCTGTTTTTCTGAGCAGCTTCTATGTCTTAAGACACAAGATTAACATACCATTTTGTTCAGCTGTTGGAATTTAGTACCCATGTGTCCATGCTTCAATTTCTCCAGTTATTAAAAAAAAGTTGAAAAATTAAACATATTGTGCAAAGAATACCCTTTAATAGATACAGGGCTATTCAGGTGATCACTTTCTTCTTGAGCGACCTTTGGTAGTCTGTATTTTTTGAGGGATTTGTCCAAGTTCTCAAATTTATTGTCATAAAGTTGTTCACAGTATTCTTTTATTGATGTTTGTAGAATCTGTTAGTGATGTCATCTTTCTCATTTCTGTTATTGGTAACTGTGTTTTCTCTATTTTTTTTCCTGGTCAGTCTGCTTAGAAGTCTTATTAGGTACATAAACGTTTATCATCTTGACATGTGCTCTCTATTTGTTTGATCTACTCGTTTCCCCTTTTCCTTTTTTTCCTGCTTCTTTTAAACATTTTTTACGGTTTTATTTTATTTTCTTTGTTGGCTTTCTAGCTATAACTCTTTGTTTTGTTATTTTAGTAGTTGTTTTTGAGTTCCTTTAACTTATCACCATCTACCTTCAAGTGATATTATACACTTCACATACAGTATAAGCGCCGTACAATGGTCATACTACCACTTCTTCCCTCCTGGCTTTTATTCTATTTCAGGTATCCCCGGCTTTTTCAAAGTTCACTTATGCCACTTCACTTTTACTAAAGACCCACATTAGCACCTGCTTTCGCTAACTAAAGAAATCCAAAGAGGACCTTCACTTTTACAAAAGTGAAGCAAGCCGAGCTGTTATGGAGGCAGCACACACTCAGAGCAGGGAGAGTGGCACTGGCAAGCTCCTCCCTTGGGAACTATACTCAGCATCTCAGCATCAAGCTACCATAGCTTTGAACTGTGTCTGTGAGCATCTGTGCTTCATCTCGATTACCCCACAATGCAGTGTTATTAGTTTTGTTTAAACAGTGAATTATATTTTTGAGACAATTAATAAGAAAAAAGTTTTAGATATTCACCTTTCAGTCACAGGATTTCCTTTAACATTTTTAATAACTCATATCTGCTATTATGAATTCTTTCAGGTTTTGTGTGTCTGTAAAAGTATTTTGCCTCAGTTTTTAAGAAATACATTTTCCTTTTTTTTGGTTACGTACTTCATTATTTATTTATTTATTTTTTTGCAGTACGCGGGCCTCTCACTGCTGTGGCCTCTCCCGTTGCGGAGCACAGGCTCCGGACACGCAGGCTCAGTGGCCATGGCTCACAGGCCCAGCTGCTCCATGGCATGTGGGATCTTCCCGGACCGGGGCATGAACCCGTGTCCCCTGCATCGGCAGGCGGACTCTCAACCACTGTGCCACCAGGGAAGCCCTGGTTATATACTTTAAAGATGTTGTTCCTATGTCTTATTGCTTGCATTGTTCCTAAAGAGAAACCTGCTTAACGCTGATCTTTCGTTAGATATTGCGTCTTTTTTCTTAGGCAATTTAAAGATTTATCACTGGTTTTGAGCAATTTGATTATGACATGCCTTGGTGCAGTCTTCTTCATGTTCCTTTTGCTTGGAATTTTACTGAACTCAGATCTGTGGGTTTATAGTTTTCATCAAATTTGGAAAAACATCAGCCACTATTTCTTCAAATGTTCTTCTGCCCCTTCCCCCTTGCTTCTTCTTCAAGAACCCCAATTACATATCCAGGAGGCTTTTTCAAGTGTCTCACAACTCCTTATTCCTTTCTTTCTTTTTAAAAATTCCTTCTTTAAATTTTGCATACTTTCAATTGCTATGTCTTCAAGTCCATTAATCTTTTCTTCTATAATGTCACATCTGCCATTAATCCCATTTAATATATTTATTAGCTCTATTAAATATAGTAATTTTTATATCTTGAAATTCAATTTGTGTCTTTTAAAAATATTTTCCATTTTTTCCTTAACTTTTTGAACATATGAAATAAAGTTATAATTAGTGTGTTAATGTTACTGCTAATTATAACATGTGGACTTATTTTGATCAGCTGGTTTTTCTCTTCACTGTGGATCAAAATCTGCTTTGACCACATAGATGAAGATGATTCTAAGAGGTTATAAAGTAATGTTTCATAACCAGGGGTGATTTTGCCCCCTGGGGGACTTTCTGTCTTCACTGGTGAAGTACTACTGGCATCTATCAGATAGAGGTCAGGAATACTGCTGAACATCCTATACTGCATAAAACAGCCACTCATAACAAAGAATTAGCTGGCCCAAAGTGTCAGTAGTACTGAGTTTGAGAAACCCTGCTGTAGAAAAATAGGATGAAAGGAACTCAGGTCCCTGAATGATCTGGAGCTGAGCTACATGCAGGCCTGTACCACCGGCCTATTTCTACAGTCTGTCACATTAAAAACAAAAACAAAAACCTTCTTTCTTATTTAAGGCACTGTATTTTGGGTTAGTACAGCAGTTTAGCCTATACTCTGATACAGAAATTGGTACCCGGGAGTGAGGTGCTGCCAAAATTAAAACTTAAAACTTAGGTTCTCTGGCTTTGTGTCTGAGTGAAAGACAAGGCAAGAGAACATATACTGCAAACTGGTAAACTGGTGATCCTTTTTATGCCATGTCACAATATTGGTAGAACTGTTGGCCTGTGATAACTTAAAAGGTACACTATTATGTGTCTATGATACTTGTCACTCTAGAGAAAGTGGTTGGAAAGTGGTCTATAAACTAAACTGCTCGAGTATAGTGATCTGAGGCCTCAGAGCTGGAAAATCTAACTTGTCCCCCCACTAGAAGGATAAACAGGCTCTATATTTTTCCATAAGTATCTCTCATTACGGCTTCTCAGCCAAAATATAGAGACAGCCAAGAGACGAAGATCAAATTAAGGGTGTTGCCTTCCCACCCAAACTTGTGGTTTTAGCTGGCCTTAGTGAAACCACTATTAAAATGGGAGAAGAAGAGAATGGGCCACTAAAAACAAACAGACAAACAAATAAGACAAGAAGACTTAAGAACTATGTCTAGAGGAAAGCTTTGGATCTGTTTACTCATAATGAACTGACTGCAACCAAAAAACCAAAAGTCTACAAAAATATTGAGGGAATTAATTTCTAAAAGAAATCAAAAGGCTGGCCTAAAAAAACCCAGCCTATTTATTTGATCACTAAAACAACTCTCAGGCTTCCAAATCTCCACAAATAGGAGGCAACCTCTGAAAACTGTACAGCTTCCAAGGAGACTGTACTCTCAAACAGGAACTTAGATGTCGCCACAGGGGACAATGGATAATGGCACAGCTGTTAGAAATTAGAACCAGTGGGCAGCCAGATGGGCTAACCAGGAAAGCTTCTCTACTGCTAAAGCATGGAATCTTGTACATTTCTATGGCCCACTGATTATGGTGTGTTTCCCATTCTTCCCTTTTCAAAATGAGAGTTTTTATTACAGTTATACTTTTTCCTATCACTTCTGTACACTGGATGTGAGATGAGCAGATACCTTGTCACTGGACTGTGAGGAGTTATCCCAGACCTGATATACAGGACTGTGAATTATCCAGAGAGCCTTGACTTTGAGCAGATGAATGGGGCCTTTGAATGTCTCCCTTGGGAGGGAGGGAGTATTTACGCGTGGAAATAAAGGTGACTATAGATATTGAATGGCCAGAGGGACAGGTAAACTACGACTGATTATAAATTGTTCTCTAAAAAATTTCCCCCTTCTTCCATAGACATAATTGTTTTAACAGGGCACATGGCTGCTGAGCTACAGACTGTATTTCTTAGCTCCCTTGCAGCTAAGTGTGGCATGGACAAACATTTTGTCATTGGAATATGAGCAAAAGTAATATATTCTAATTCCTCACTATTTGCTTAAAATAAAATTGTTTGCCTTCCATTTTTGCTTAAAATTTCCCCCTCTCTCTGAAATGGAACTTAGATATGGTATTGACTTAGTTTTAACCATGTACATGAACACAACATCCTAGGCAACAGCAGAGCAAAAACGTATATGGAACCTAAGTCATCTCATGGGCTGGGCTGCCTGCCTTTCTGGGCCAGTCGTCTTCTTTCTGGACTGGTATGTATGTGTAAAGAAAAATAAACTATCTTATTTTAACCACCATATTTTTCATGGTTTCCCGTTCATGTGCTCTTTCTCTTTTTAAACAGCAGCTTAGCCTATACCCTAATTAATCAAAGTTACATATGCCACAAATAAAAGATTCTGTTATAAATTCATCTGGTTATGCCAAACCCAAATTTCCCTAGTCAAAGGAAAACAGCAAAGGAGAAAAAAGAGCAAGCCTATGGAGTGTTTGGTTATTGTATTTCTGGTAAAAGGGGTATATTTTAACCTTTTCTCAACGTGCATAAACCAAGTATCAAATAAATTTTAATATGCTTCAGTTGAATTTCCTCTGACTGGTTATCCTATTGTGATAATATCTATCGATTGCCACAGTGAGTCATCAACTCTGTCAGCACTTTAATGAACAAAATTAGTCTATTCCATGCTGAAAAGCAATACCAGCAACTCTTGCAGATAAAAAGGGTCATAAAAACTTATTGAGCAGTGACATCCTCTGACAAAGGCTCTTGATAACATCTCCCTATGATCAGCTCACACACAATGATTGGTCAGAGTGAAATGAAGTTTGAGTACGGCATTAAACAGAATTCAGGGATGACTTCATACATCTTAAAGGCTATGAAAGAAGAAATGGATAGGCTGAACCCAGGAATCAGATATTATTCTAGTTAGTTAAGAGCAGAGAATATTTTAATTTCATGATCATTCTTGATAGTGAGTTGGTTTTCATTAGCCTAAATTCAATTATTTGTTGACATAACAATGGCTCCTAGTTGCTCTGGCTCTGTTTCTGTCCTATTCGACCAGTGACATTTTAAAATTGGGATGACTATCTTTAAACACGCAGCTGAAGGAGTTCAAAACACACTACCCCAAAATATGGCACCTTGGAACACTGAATATTTTAAGCTGAAGGAGTTTGAGAAAATTGTCTTTCCCTACCCGTCCCCCTGAAGCAGGTCATAACACCCTCATGTGAGAGGTGACCTTCCTACACCTGGAGGAAGAACCATCCTTCTCTCCCAGAGAGAAGGATGCTGAAAAGAATTCAAACAAACAGGTCTTGCAAAGTTTTTCTCAGTTTATCATATTTCTCCACGACTGTCCACTCTTCATCAAACCTAGCATGAAAACATTCAAGTTTAGCCAGTTCTTCAGGTCTTCACTTTCTTTTGAAGGCTCCTGTGCCATGTAAAACATATTAAATAAATTTGTAAGCTTTTCTTTTGTTAATCTGTCTTTGTCAATTCAATATTCAGATCCAGCCATGGACCCTAAGAGGGTCGAGGAAAACTTCTCCCTCCCCTACACAGTCTTCAAACAACTTGGATAGAAAACTTTTTGATTCATAGTACAACGTCAACATGGATTTGTGAAATGGAAGCAGATTTCACTACAATTTAAGAGTCTCCTGCTATACAATGTGAAAAAGCATGGAATTTTGGGTGAGAGCTACTGGGATTGCGCATCAAATGAGAGTAATAATCTCTTCTTCACAGGGTAACTGTAAAGTGTAACACACACACACACACACACACATCTTCAGTTTAGTGGTTAAGAACATTGGTTCTATAGTAAGACAGGCCCAATTCTGAGGCCAGTGTGTCATTTACCTAAAGGAATGACTTTAGCCAAGTTATTCAACTTCTCAAAGCCTTTGTTTCCTCATCTGTAAATGAGGATATTGACTCATAACAATCTTTATAAGATTAAAGTGAAAGGTCATACATTATGGTAAGTGAAATAAGCCAGTTACAAAAGGACATATACTGTATAATTCTACTTATATGGGGTACCTAAAGTAGCCAAATTCATAGAGGCACAAAGTAGAATGGTGGCTGCCAGGTGCTGGGGGTGGGGGAAAGAGGGAGTAATTATTTAATGCGCTCAGAGTTACAACTTGGGAAGATGAAAAAGCTCTGGAGATGGATGGTAATGACAATTGGACAACAATGTGAATATATTAATGTCACTGAATTATATGTTTAGAAACAGTAAAAATAGCCAATTTTGTGTTATGTATATTTTACTACAATTTTTTTAAAAAAGAAAAAAACTAAAGGTCATGAAGATTAGTTTAAAAGTACAGCATCAGGCACATTTTAAGTGCTTTACAAATGAGTGTGTTATAATTAATTTTATTTATTATTTTTAAAATGCATTTGAGTTCATCACAAATGATAAATGCTGCACGATTACAGAATTATTGATGATAGTCGTTACATTTTTTTATATGGATCCAACATATTCCTTGGGTGTCTGGAAACACCTGGTAAGAATAATGGTAATACAGAGGAGCGTGCACTAAACACAAACTCTCACATACACACATGCACACAACGAAATTTTACTAGTTTAGAACAAATGAGTTGTTCACATTCAAGAATGTTGCTAAAAGGGGCTTTTAAGTGAGACTATAAGCAATTTGCTGGTATTCTTTTTTTTTTTTTTTTTTTTTTGCGGTACACGGGCCTCTCACTGTTGTGGCCTCTCCCGTTGCGGAGCACAGGCTCCGGATGCGCAGGCTCAGCGGCCATGGCTCACGGGCCCAGCCGCTCCGCAGCATGTGGGATCTTCCCAGACCGGGGCACGAACCCGTGTCCCCTGCATCGGCAGGCGGACTCCCAACCACTGCGCCACCAGGGAAGCCCTGGTATTCATTTTTAATTATAACAGATTGATTATTCTTTTGCATCTAATTTTATTATATTGCTCTGAAAACTGTTTTTGTAAGAGAGACAAAGATAAACTTCAGCCAAGAAGTTAAACAACAAATGTGATGATTATAAGATAATTCTTATCTATTCAATAAAGGACTGAGATGGTTGTGTATAGCATATATATTGTGTGTATGTGTATATACATATATATGGGTATATACACATACATTTATACACATTCACACGTATACATACATATAACAAAGATTGGCAGTCAGCAAGACAGAAATTTAGAGCCTTAGAAACCATATTTTCTTATCCCCTTATTTGTAAATAAGGAAATTATGTGTTAGAAAGGTGAGATGATTTGATTAAGACCCCACATTAAATTGGTGGCAGAAATGTGATCAAAGCCCTTCAGAACCTCATCTCATGTATCACCTCCAAATGCACCACAGCAAAGGACTTGTCTCAGCCGTTCCTCTGCATGCCTCTTTTGCATGCTGTTCACGCTGCCTAAAATGCTCTCCTCAAAGTTCAGTCATCTTTGAAAAATCTTTCCTGGTTCCCCCAGAACGAATATGGTTGCCCTGCCTTCAGGCTCCTGAAGCTCCCTTTTAAAACCCCAGGGCAATCATGCTGGATTATAAGTGTCTACGTGTCTGCCTTCTCCATTACACTCAGGACAACTTGAGGACACACACTGGCATCTCTGGATGCTCCCACACCTGACCCTGGACCTGTCAATAGTAGGCACTCACTGAACGTCTGTGGGATATGTGACCTAACCAACCATCACAGGTTTCTCCAAAAGGAGGCAGGAAAGTTGGCATCAAGAATGCAAGTGGGAAGTTAGCTTTGGAATGAAGGCAGAGCATACCTTCTTTAAAGACAGGAGAATATCCGAGGAAGATGGAGAGGGATTTTTTTTAAGTAAAAGAGAAGAAAGCTTGAGTGTTTGTGCTAAGAGTACTCATAGGGAGACACTGAATTATATTGTTCTTATTTCTGTCAAGTGACCCCATATTTCCTAGGATACATTAAGTTCATATTAATTACTGACAACTTGGAACATGGCATGTTTAGTCAACCATTCTCCCTTCCTACATTTTGGATTGTCTCATGAGAAATAAACAATGAGAAATCACTTCAACAAATTAGCAGTGTTATATAATACACACATAGTACTATGATGATATATATATATTTTCTGATATAAATCCCTAATCCATAAAATGTATGATTTCTGGAACTTTAAAACTTTAAAATTCCTTGAGTATCTTGCACTAGTTAGAAGCTCAAATTTGTGTTTGTTGGTAGTTTTAGTGTTTTCTGGATAGCATCCTAAAACAAACCTATCCTCAAACTAAACATACAACAGAGAAAAGTTGAAAACAAACTAAATATTCACACAACAAATTATGTTGGAAGGGGAAACCAATATAAAGGAATACCAATGTTACAGAATTGGAGTGCAGGACTACCAGCTTTCCAAAGGAGTAGTGTTTTGCTGCCACCAACAGGGCAATAGGCATTCCTTCATGTAAGTTACAAAACTAACTGAAGGCACAAAACCCATTGCAAATCCAAAAGAATGTTTACGGCTTGCTTCATTTTTTTCAGTTCTTTAGCCTTCTAATTTTGTAAACTGAATGACAGCTGCAGAAATTACAGTCCTAATTTCAGTCTGTCACAGATCACCATCTTCAAGCTCAGAAACAAATTTTTTTTTACCCAAGTTGGTGAATCAAAGACTAGGGAGAACTAAAATCCATTGTCTATTTTCAAGGTGTTTTGCTCTTCACTTCTTGTTTTTTAACCCTGTATGGTATTCAAATATGGTCCTGCAGGGAGAGAATCTCTGGAACATGAATTGATCCTTCTTTCCGATGTCAACAGAAAGGAAAAGGGGAATTATACTTTGAAAGGTCAAAGGAATACTTAACCAGCCAGCACAGTGCTGAATAATAACTGACTTTTTACTCTCTCAAATAAACAAGGCCTTATTTTATTTTATTTTATTTATGGGTTACATCACAGAGTTCTCAGGTACTCTCTACTTTTTTAATGTTTATAGGTCATTTTTGTTTCTATTTTTTTTTAATTTTTACTGAAATATAGTTTATTTACAATGTTGTGTTAGTTTCAGATATAGAGCAAAGTGATTCAGTTATACATATATATATAAATATATATATGTTGTTTCTTAACATTCTCTTCCATTTTAGGTTATTACAAGATATTGAGTATAGTTCCCTGTGCTATACAGTAGGTCCTTGTTGGTTATCTATTTTATATATAGTAGTGTATGTATTTTAATCCCAAACTCCTAATTTATCTCTCCCTCCCATTTTCCCCTTTGGTAACCATAAGTTTGTTTTCTATGTCTGTGAGTCTATCTTTTTTGTAAATAAATTTATTCATATCATTTTTTTAGATTCCACATATAAGTGATATATGATATTTGTCTTTCTCTGACTTCCTTCACTTAGTACCATAATCTCTAAGTCCACCCATGTTGCTGCAAAGGGCATTATTTCATTCGTTTTATGGCTGAGTAATACTCCATTGTGTATATATTTTATATATATATATATATGTGTGTGTGTGTGTGTGTGTGTATATATATATATATATACACACACACACACACACACACACACACACACAACATTTTCTTTATCCATTCATCTGTTGACAGACACTTAGGTTGCTTCCATGACCTGGCTATTGCAAATAGTGCTGAAATGAACATTGGGGTGCACGTATCTTTTCAAATTATGGTCTTCTCTGGATATATGAACAGGGCCCAATTTTAGAATTTTGGGGTTCTCTATTAAGACTCTTTTCCTGGTTTGAAGATACTAATAGTGGATGAGCTACGCTTTATAAATTAGGTTTTCTGGTTAAAGCAACTCTTGGTAATCCACCATGAATTAGCTGAATCACAATCCACACCTCAACCCAGGTACTTCTTTTGTCTCCATTTTAAAGGGACTCCCCTTAGTATACGCCTCAGGAACCTCAAGGCCCCACTGAGCAATTGCTACAATCCTAGAAAACGGGCATGGAGATGGAGGAGCACAGAGACCAAACAGACACGTTAGCAATTGATAATGATGAAAATAAGGACCAGCCATTTTCTAAGTGTGACTGAATGCTTCCTCTAATTGCACATGTGTTTTCTTCTCCTTGTTCCCTCACTACCACTTTGTTTAGATAATTTAATTTTGAATGTTTCATCACAGTGTAGTAGATGCTTAGCTGCACACTGGGATCACCTCCGGAGTTTCTAAAAATAGTGATGCTTGGGTTCCACCTAGATTTTCAAATGAAATTGTTCTGTACAACTCAGAGTCAGAAAATGTTTAAAGCTAACTCTAATATACAGGAGATTCTGATGTAGAGTTAAGACTGAGAATTCCTGCTCTACGTAACTCATGAGTATTCCTACCCTTCTGGTTCCGGAACTGCCTGCATCAGATCTTGAGGGTGAGGGATGGGTGAGAGGAGGCATTCAGAAATGTTCAATTTAAACAAATTCCATGGGACTTAGGTGATTCTGGAGGACACTAATGGTTAAGAATCACTTCGAGTTATACTGCTGTAGGGACTTGCAATACTGTGACATAACTAAAATAAATTGGGACAGTCTCTTACTGTAGATTGGTGGGAAGATTTTTTTTTTTTTGAGGGAGGAGAAGGGAAGTGAGAAAAAGATTTTATTTGTTCACATGCATTAAGAGGACTGTCAGATACTACTTTAAACAACTTAAGAAAAGGGACTATGTGTCTACTGTTGTATCCATATCATTAAGCACAGTGTCTGGCTCACAATAGGTGCTCAAAAGTCATTTGCTGAATGAACAAATAAATGAACAAATGTTATTAGTATACAATGCATTTCATGTGTCCTAGGAGAGTTCTGAATAGGGAATGGAAGATGAGTTGGTAGATAGCAAGTGGAAGATTACAAAGTAACAGGTTATTAAAGGTGAGAAAACAAGGAAGTCCTAATAAGGAATGGTAGGAGGTTATTTTAGCTGTAGAAGGGGCACTGGACAAGGAAGCAGGATAGGACACACAGGGCATGGCTTATGAGAGAGCTTCCAGCCTACTGACAGCAGGGTAAACCGCAAGCTTTTGACGGGGGCCAAAATAAGAAATATGAATGGTTATTTCTCCAATGGAATTCCAGACAGATTTCTGGAAAGAAGGTTCAGTGACATAAAAACCTGTAGCAACAAGCTACTGATATGAGGGAAGTTTATTTGAGGAAAGAGATGTTTCAGTTAAGTATTTGGATTCTATTTGATATACAAATCAGAATCATACAAGCTGAACTGGAAAAAAAGAAAAAAAAAGTATTGTAACATAAATATATTTTCTATTTCTCATGTAATGTGAAATTATTTCTTTCTAAAAGCTGAATACTGAAGTAAACGGAGTAGGCAGGGACAAATGAATAATCTCTGAGAAAAAAGATTTTTAATTAAGCAAGTAGATTACATATGCCCAGACATACACAAAGCTTCTTCTTTTAAAAATAATAAAATCTGTAAAAAAGTCAATTATATTTCAATATAGCTGAAAAAAAAAGTACTGGAGTTTCCTATAAATCTAGTCTGAATCACAGTGATGACAAAGACAAAAATCACATATAAGAGTACAATGAAGGTTTCTCCAGAATAAGGGGAAGAGCTTCATTACTACTTATGCATGGCAATTTTGATCTTTAGCAAATAATTTGTTCATCACCTTAATATGGTTGAACTACTACCACATGTGGCAGAAAAAGGTGGTGGTGATAGTAGTGGTAGTGGTAATCCAGAAATGGAGATCTAAGTAATAAAATTTTTCTGCAAGTAAATGAGATCAAGAACAAGACAAAGATGTAGGCTCTTTCCACTTTTATTCAACTTTGTTCTGGAGCACCCTGAGCCCTGCCCTCCCCATGCAGCAGTTGGGTCACAATTGGTCCAGGCAAGTGTCCTGAGCCCTGCCCTCCCCATGCAGTAGCCTAGAGGCAACCAGCCCGGGTGGGTGTCCTGAGCCCCACACAACCTGTGCAGAGACTGAGCCACAACCAGTACAGTAGAGCTTCCCAAGTCCCACCTTAGCACAGAAGTAATAGAGGTGCAACGGGGCTGGGTGAGCACCCTAAGCCTTGCCCCCCTTACACAGCAAATGAGTCACAACTGGTTGGGTGAGTGCTCTTAACCTTTCCCGCTCCACACAGAGCTGGGACAGATGAGCACCCTGAGTCCTGCCCTCCCTGCATAGCAGCCCAGCAGAAACCAGACTGGGCCAGGGCCCTGAGTCCCACTCTCCCTGTGCAGCAGATGGGCCACAATCGAGCAGGTGAGCACCTGGAGCTCCACCCTCCCCTCACAGCAGTCTCAGCCCTATTACAAGCAGCAGGTGCATGTAGCCCACGTGACAGATACCCATAGAGGGCCTGGTTCTGGTAGCCAGCAGAGATTGTGCTTCTTGGCCACAAGGAACAACTCCTACCAAAGACCACTCCTTCAAGACTGAGAAAGATAGGCATTTTCCCTAATACGTACAGACAAACACAGAGAGACAGGCAAAATGAGGAGATAGAGGAATATGCTCCAAACCAAAGAACATAGCAAATCCCCAGGAAAAAAAGACCTTAATGAAATGGAGATAAGCAACCTACCTAATAAAGAGTTCAAAATAACGATCATAACAAATGCTCACTGATCTCAGGAGAAGAATGGAAGAACACAGACAGAACTTCAACAAATATACAGAAAATATAAGAAAGAATGAAACAGAAATTATACTAAACTGAAAAATACACTAGAAGGGTCAAACAGCAGAATGGATGAAATACAAGCACAAATCAGTAAGATGAAAGACAAAGCAATGGAAAACACCCAGATAGAGCAGCAAAGTGAAAACAGAACTTTAAAAAGTGAGGAAGGGACTTCCCTGGTGGCGCAGTGGTTAAGAATCCGCCTGCCGGGCTTCCCTGGTGATGCAGTGGTTGAGAGTCTGCCTGCTGATGCAGGGGATGTGGGTTTGTGCCCCGGTCCGGGAGAATCCCACATGCCGCGGAGTGGCTGGGCCCGTGAGCCATGGCTGCTGAGCCTGCACGTCCATAGCCTGTACTCCGCAGCGGGAGAGGCCACAGCAGTGAGAGGCCCGCATACCGCAAAAAAAAAAAAAAAAAAAAAAAAAAGAATCCGCCTGCCAATGCAGGGGACACAGGTTCAAGCCCTGGTCCAGGAAGATCCCAAATGCCGCAGAGCAACTAAACCCTTGTGCCACAACTAGTCAGCCTGTGCTCTAGAGCCTGCAAGCCACAACTACTGAGCCCTCGTGCCACAACTACTGAAGCCCGCACACCTAGAGCCCATGCTCCACAACAAGAGAAACCACCACAATGAGAACCACGTGCACCACAACAAAGAGTAGCCCCCACTCACCACAACTAGAGAAAGCCTGTGCACAGCAATGAAGACCCCCACACAGACAAAAATAAATAAATAAATAAAATTTTTTAAAAAGTGAGGAAACATTAAGGGACCTCTGGGACAAGATCAAATGAAATAACATTTACGTGATAGGGGGTCTCAACAGGATAGGAGAAAAAGAAAAAGCCAGAAAAATTATTTGAAGAAATGACAGGTGAAAATTTCCCTAATTTGGGGAAGGAAAAATACATCTAGGTCCAGGAAGCCCAGAAAGTTCCAAATAGGATGAATCCAAAGAGAAACACACGGAGACACATTACAATTAAAATGGTAAAAGTTAAGGATAGAGACTCTTAAAACCAGCAAGAGAAAAGCAACTTATTACTTACAAGGGAAACCCCATAAGGCTATCAGCAGATCTTTTTCAGCAGAAACTTAACAGGCCAGAAAAGAGTGGCATGACATATTCAAAATGCTGAAAGAAGAAAACACCTGCCAATCAAGAATTCTCTACCCAGCAAAATTACTGTTCAGAATTTAAGGAGAGATTAAGAGTTTTCCAGATAAGCAAAAGCTAAAGAAGTTTGTCACCACTAAAATGGCCTTATAAGAAACATTAAAGGGACTTCCCTAAACTAAAAAAGAAAGGCACTAATAATGAGAACATATGAAAGTAAAAATCATACCAAAAAAGGTAAACAAATACTAAAGGTAGTGGATTAATCACTTACAAAGCATATATGAAGGGTTAGACAAAATTATTAAAATTAATTAAAAATACAGTAAGAGATACATAAACTAAAAAGATGTAAAATGTGTCATCAAAAATATGAAACGCAGGAACTATACATGCATAGGATGTTACATGTAAACCCCACAGTAACCAAAAAGAGAGAACTTATAGTAAATATACAGAAGAAAATGAGAAAGGGATCTAAATATAATACTAAAGAAAACAATCAAAACACAAGGGAAGAGAGAAAGAGAAGAAGAAAGGAACAGAGGAGCTACAAAAACAGCCAGAAAAAAATTAACAAAATGACAATAAGTACATACTTATCAAAAATTACTTTAAACATCAATGGACTAAATTCTCCAGACAAAAGACACAGAATAGC
Source organism: Pseudorca crassidens (assembly GCF_039906515.1). Lineage (NCBI taxonomy): Eukaryota > Metazoa > Chordata > Mammalia > Artiodactyla > Delphinidae > Pseudorca > Pseudorca crassidens. Next base: position 129,945,013 of record NC_090297.1, on the reverse strand, counting down.
TGAATGGTTAAAAAAATAAGACCTATATGCTGCCTACAAGAGACTCACTTCAACCTAAAGACAGTACAGACTGAAAGTGAAGGGATAGAAAAAGATATACCATACAATTGGAAACAAAAAGAAAGAAGCTGGGATATCAATATTTATATCAGAAAAAAGAACTTTAAAACGAAGACTTGGGCTTCCCTGGTGGCGCAGTGGTTGAGAGTCCACCTGCCGATGCAGGGGACACGGGTTCGTGCCCCGGTCCGAGAAGATCCCACATGCCGCGGAGCAGCTGGGCCCGTGAGCCATGGCCGCTGAGCCTGCGCGTCCGGAGCCTGTGCTCCGCAACAGGAGAGGCCACAACAGTGAGAGGCCCGTGTACCGCAAAAACAAAAACAAACAAACAAACAAACAAAAACGAAGACTGTAACAGGAGACAAAGAGGACATTACATAATGATAAAGGGGTCAATCCAACAAGACGATATAACATTTGCAAGAATTAATACACCCGGGCTTCCCTGGTGGTGCAGTGGTTGAGAATCTGCCTGCCAGTTCAGGGGACACGGGTTCGAGCCCTGGTCTGGGAAGATCCCACATGCCGCGGAGCAACTGGGCCCGTGAGCCACAACTACTGAGCCTGCGCATCTGGAGTCTGTGCTCCGCAATGGGAGAGGCCCGTGCACCGCGATGAAGAGTGGCCCCCGCTTGCCGCAACTAGGGAAAGCCCTCGCACAGAAACGAAGACCCAACACAACCAAAAATAAATAAATAAATTTATTAAAAAAAAAAAAAAGAATTAATACACCCAACATAGGAGCACCTGAATATATTGGATTGACCAAAAAGTTCATTTGGGTTCTTCCATAACACCTTACAAAAACCCAAATGAATTTTTTGGTCAATCCAATATAAAGTAAATATTAATAGAAATAAAGAGAGAAATAGACAGCAATACAATTATAGTAGGGGACTTGAATTATGCCACTTACATGAATGAATAGAGCATCCAGACAGAACATAAATAAGGGAATATTGGTTTTAAATGATCAAGGGACTTAATAGAGATATACAGCATATTTCATCCAAAAACAGCACAATGCATTCTTTTCAAGTGCACGTGAATCATTCTCCAGGATAGATCACACGTTAGGCCACAAAACAAGTCTCAATACATTTAAGAAGATTAAAATCTTATCAAGAATCTCTTCCAACCATAATGATAAGAAACTAGAAATTAATTATAAGAAAACTGGGGGCTTCCTTGGTGGCGCAGTGGTTGAGAATCTGCCTGCTAATGCAGGGGACATAGGTTCGAGCCCTGGTCTGGGAGGATCCCACATGCTGCGGAGCAACTAGGCCCGTGAGCCGCAACTACTGAGCCTGCACATCTGGAGCCTGTGCTCCGCAACAAGAGAGGCCACCATAGTGAGAGGCCTGTGCACCGCGATGAAGAATGGCCCCTGCTTGCCACAACTAGAGAAAGCCCTGGCACAGAAATGAAGATGCAACATAGCAAAAATAAATAAATTAATTAATAAACTCCTACCCCCAACATCTTCTTTAAAAAAGAAAATAAAACTGGAAAAGACACAAACACGTGGAGACCAAACAACATGCTATTAAACAACCAATGGGTCAATAGAGAAATCAAAGAGGAAATTTTTAAAAACCTTGAGACAAACAGAAATGGAAACACGATGTTCCAAAATCTTTCAGATGCAGCAAAAGCAGTTCTAAGAGGGAAGTTCACAGCAATACAGGGGTACTTCAAGAAATAAGAAAAATCTTAACTGAAAAAGCCTAACTTTACATTTAAAGGAAATAGAAAAAGAAGAACAAACACAGCCAAAAGTTAGTAGAAGGAAGGAAATAATAAAAACCAGAAGAGAAATAAATAGAGACCAAAAAAAAGATCAATAAAACTAAAAGCTGGTTCTTTAGAAAGATAAACAAAATCAATAAACCTTCAGCCACACTCATCAAGAAAAAAGGAGGAGGGCCCAAATAAATAAAATCAGAAATGAAAGAGGAAAAATTACTACCAATATCACAGAAGTACAAAGTTCTGTACAAAGAAGTACAGAAGTACAAAGTACAAAGGATCGTAAGAGAATACTATGAATAATTATATGCCAACAAATTAGACAACCTACAAGAAATGGATAAATTCCTAAAAACATACAATCTTCCAAGACTGAATCATGAAGAAACAGAAAATCTGAACAGACTGATTACTAGTAATGAAATTGAACCCATAATCAAAAAACCCTCAACAAAAAAAAGTCTACATCCAGAGGGTTTCACAGGTGAATTCTACCAAATATTTAAAGAAGAGTTGATACCTATTTTTCTCAAATTATTCCAAAAAACTGAAGAGGAAGACTCTTTCAAACTCACTTTACGATGCCAGCATTTCCCTAATGCCAAACCAGACAAAGACACTACAAAAAGGAAAATTTCAGGCTAATAATGCTGATGAACATGGATACAAAAATCCTCAACAAAATATATTAACAGGGACTTCCCTGGTGGCACAGTGGGTAAGAGTCTGTGCTCCCAATGCAGGGGGCCTGGGTTTGATCCCTGGTCAGGGAACTAGATCCCACATGCATGCTGCAACTAAGAGTTCACATGCCGCAAATAAGGAGCCTGTGAGCTGCAACTAAGAAGCCCTCCTGCCACAACTAAGGAGCAGGTGAGCTGCAACTAAGGAGCCCTAGAGCTGCAACTAAGGACCCTGCCTGCTGCAACTAAAAGGAGCCCACGTGCCACAACTAAGGAGCCCACGAGGCGCAACTAAGGAGCCTGCCTACTGCAACTAAGACCCAGTGCAACTAACTAACTAACTAAATATTAGCAAACCAAATTCAACAGTACATTAAAAAAACATACACCATGATCAAGTAGGATTTATCCCAAGGATGCAAGGGTGGTTTAGCACCTGCAAATCAATCAACGTGATGTGTAACATTAACAGAATAAAGGCTGAAGGCCAATGGAATTCCAAATTGATGACTAGGGAGAAAAAAAGGAGTGAGTAAAGGAAAATGAGAAGAAGCAGAGAGGGTGACAAAAAATAAGAAGCCAAAGGAGAATGTAAGAAGGAGAGAAGGAGAAGAAGAGGGAGGGGGAGGGGAGGGAGAGGGAAAGGAGGAGGAGAAGGAAGAGGAGAAGCTCTACGTGTAATAATAGCACCTGCGTGCACTGTAGTACTTACTAAGTTACAGGTACCAATCATATATTAACTCATTAAACTCTAACAACAATCCTATGTGATAGGTATTACTAATATCCCCATTTTAAAGATGGGTAAACTGTTAAGTTCCCTTAGATCACTGGATAAACTGTCAGAGATGGGATTTGACCTCAGGAGGAAGAGGGGGAGAAGGAGAAAAGGAAGTGCTATGTCATGCTGCTTTGATAACTGGTGAGAGATCAAGTTAGATAAAAATGGAAAGATGTCTACTAGATTTCATTAGTGACGACCAAAAACGCTTCAACAGAATGATAAGGAAACACACAATAGCGGAGAGGGTTGAAAAGCCAAAAACATCAAAGATATATACTTAAGAAGTTTCACGTAATACATAAAGCCGCTCCAAGCTAAGGCTCATTCTTCTAAAATTTAGCCAGGATCAGCTGATTTCCTTAAAAAAACTAGATGTTTCTAAACAAAAGAACATAACATTGGAGTCTTCAAAACTGTCTGAGGAGTTTCATTTGTTTACAACGAAACAAATTATTATTAATAATTACTTTTTAAGCTGCTTTGTTTTAAAACTTGCTTTCAGGGTCCATAAAAGTGCATATTTAGAAATTTTGTTTTTTTCAAGAGTATGGTTGCTAACAGAAAGCAATTTTGCAATATGCATCAAAAATTAAAATGTGATTATAGTTTGACCTAGCAATTACATTCCTAGGAATTTATCCTAAAGATATTATTAGATAAGTATGCAAAGATAGACGTTTAAGGATGTTTGTTACAGTTTTGTTTAACGGGAAACTCTGGAAACAACTTTAATGTCCATAAAAATTAAATATAAAATGGTTAAATAAATTATGATACATCAGAAAAATAAGCAGCCATTTAAAAGGCTAAGCAAGTTCTATGTGTAATAATAGCACCTGGGTGCACTGTAGTGCTTACTAAGTTACAGGCACCAACTGTATATTAACTCATTAAACCTGAACAACACCCTTATGGGATAGGTATTACTAACCTCCCCATTTTAAAGATGGAGAAACTGTAATTTACCTAAGATCACCAGATAAATTGTGTGAGATGGGATTTAAACTCAACCAGTCTGGCTCCAGCATCCATGCTTTTAACCACTACATGTGTGTAGTGACAAGGAAAGATATGCATAATATATTATTAAATGAAAAACAGTCTTGTTCAACAGCATTTTTTTAAAGAAAATAAATATGTTCACCCTTTCACATTGTTCTTCTAGATTTACCCACTACCTCCCCATCTTCTTATCTATAACCCTCAAAGCCATATTAAAACATATTTGTTTACACATACATTTATGTGTATATGTAGGTAGGTAATACACGCTTACATATTCAATAGACTAAAGCATGGGAGAAAGATTTTATACCCAATTTTTATTATGGTTACCTCTGGGGTAGGGTTATGAATGGACTTTTCTTTTTTTCTACTGGAGTATAGCTGATTTACAATGTTGCGTTAGTTTCAGGTGTACAGCAAAGTGAATCAGTTGTACATATACATATATCTACTCTTTTTTTTAGATTCCTTTCCCTTATAGGTTATTATAGAGTATTGAGTAGAGTTCCCTGTGCTATACGGTAGGTCTTTATTAGTTACCTATTTTATATATAGTAGCGTGTGTATGTCAATCCCAGCACATGTAAGACACAAAATGAGCTTGGGGGTGGGGGAGAGAAAAACATTCTGTCATTTACTTCTTAATCATTGTTGGAAAGCAAAGAGCCTATTCTGATTGGAAATTTTCTCTGCCAACATGAAGTGGCTAAGATTAATTCTGACTGATCATCTCCAATCTATTATAATGTACTATGCTATGACTACTGAATGTTTCATATAATAAGTGAATTAGATTTTTAGGAATATATCCAACCTACCTAGTGGACACTGCCAACATCCTAAATGATTTAATGATGCTACCTACTAGAGCAAATCATTCTTTTAGCTCAATAGCTTTCCAGCCGCCTGGTAGACTGTTTCTAACCCAAAAGGAAGTAGCTCCCATTCAGAAAGTAGGTGTCTATAAACCATACTGAGCAACAGAGACATTTACCTATGTTTATGCTGTTTAAAATTATAAATTCAGCTTTGCCTTTTCTAAGCCAAAAGATTTTAGGCCATCTGGGGCCTTGGCTCCCTCAATAATCAACTGAGGGAGAGAATTAGATCGTTTTCTCTAACAGTTCATGATTCTCCTACAAATAACACATTTGATGTGTGCTAATGAGATAACCTATGTTTAACATTCAGCGCACAGTAAGTGCTCAAGTAATGTTATTTCCCTTTCTGATTCCCCTCAACACAAGAAATACAGAGAAATCTAAAGTCCCTCTGCAGCTATACTGAAAATTAGTTAGGCTGGGTTCATAAGCACTTTGAACTATCCCTAATTGTGTTATTCTGATATAATCAAGTTTATATTCTTTTATTTGATAGATTAGAAGCTAAAAGTTAGTCACTGTCAAATGTGTTTGGAGTATTCTTTTTCTAGGTGGGGCAATCAGATCAATTAAGTACACTTCAGTGCAGCCTATGTACGTACTGTCTCTATGTGAGGTCAGCTCCACGATTCAAACAAGGAAGAGAGATAAATATAAACCTATAGTAATGGGAAAGCTCTCCTTTTTATTTTCTCTAACTAGACATTCTCCAAGATGATATTAGATGAGTATCCATGCATTGCTAGAGAAGATACAAAAGCCTTTCTGCCCAGTGGCCAGAGAATGTCCCCTGCACAGGCCATGTCTGGGTTAACATGGCCATAAATAAATGAAAACAATACAATCAAGCCCCCAAAGCCTGTCAACCAGGGGGATAATTTACCAGATGAATAAATTATTAGGCTGCCACAGAGTACAGGTCTGATATCCAGAGGCAAAGTCCTAGGTTACCCGCAAAAGACAGACTAAGCACGGGCTAAGAGCACTAGTAAAGGAAGGTCATTAAAAATGAGAAAAGGCATTTGGGGAAAGATGTAATATCTGAAACAAAAAAATTAGACATGATAGGAAAAATCAAAACTTTGTTGGACTTCCTTATACTTACTTTATGGTTTAATATTGTTTTTAGTCTTAATTACATAATACTTTCACTGTTTAGGCAGTCTAAAAGTCTTATTCCAGCCCTCTGCAGAAAGCATCTTTTGGTTTTGATTTATTTTAATGACAAGAAAAAAAAATGAGGTGGAGATCCATGATTTCATTGAAAGATATACGCAAAGACGCTTGTTACTTTATTGAAAATATTTTCCTTAACTTCTAAAGTAACTTTGTCATATGAACTGTTCATATCTAAATTCAAAATGATTTAATGAAAAGTTTGAAGTACAGTTTATGAACTTCATAAAAAACAAATGCTTAACAGAATAAGAGATGAGGCGCAGCAGCCCACATCTTGAGTTGCATAGGGCCTATATTATGTGATGCCTTTGTTTTGAATCAAGGTATTTAATGGTTAAGTATGGAACCTCTCCTAAAATATCAAGAGCTTCTCTGAAGATTCAGATTATTATCTTTTGGGAAATCTGGAAGAATTATAGGGAATCTAGTAACAAATTCTGAATTATTTCATCAATGTAATAGTAATCACAATAATGACAGCTACCATTTATTAGGCGATACAATTTTCCAGACATTATGTTAAGAGAATTTTATGTATCATATCATTTAGCAATCTTATAAATTCGTTTTATTATCTCAAAATTCAGGGTCTGAGTAATTTGCCCAAAGTCATACACTAGAGCTGATATTAGAACCAAATCTGTCTGAGTCCGGTGTCTGCAGTTTTAACCATTACATTTTACTGGGAAAAGGGTGAGCTTGCATCTTTTTATAAGCAAGGCAATTATCACCTTCAATAACAGACCTTCATCTTTAACTGAAGGACAAAAACCAACCAGGTTATTTTCATCAACTCTGCAGCAAATGTCTTGCTGTTTCCACACTTTTAAAGCTGCACTGATATGTTGATATAAAACCCAACAAGGTAATTATAATTGAATTCTAACATGTCTTATAAATTTCTAGCTATCAGAGAAAGAACTGCAAATTGAAATGTAGCAGTTTCTTTTTTAGTCAGTGTATTACAGAAGCATTCTAATAATTCAATTATATGTTTAGGCACCTTTAGGGATGTTATTATGATAAGTATTTTAAGAAGAAAGCTGGCATTATTTTGACAGAAAACAGGTTTTCTTCTCATATCATACAACTTGAATGAATGGAAATATTTTTACCTTACTAGAAAAAGTGCTGTGATAGCAAGATTAAATGGATTATAAGAAAACCAAACTTGAAATAAACAACAACAAAAAAGGATGGGGGAAGGAGAGAGGATCAGAGTTCCTCAGAGAAGTCGTTTTTTTTTCTTTTTTTCAAGAATCTAGCATGAGGCAAAGGCTGTAAACTGAATGATGCCCAGTTCCAAGGGCAGAGAGGTAAGACAGTTCAGTAACTTAAACATAAAAACAGACTTACCTTTAGGAGAGCCAAGGCTACATGAAAGATTATGTTCAAACCCTGAAATAGAAAAAGAGAGTCAAAATCAATACTGTCACATCTATCACGATTTTATTAAGTATTTTCCCAAGACTTCTGTATATCATTAATAAAATCTGTTTTCATTTTCACATACAATAATAATTAAACATGAGATTTCTAAAGGTATTTTTTCTTCTATGAGAGGCTTATTATAAATTTTAGGTGCTATCTAATTAATGCTCACATAAAATTATTGTTTTTACGACAAATTGGCTCAGGGCTTGCAAAAGTCAAGTTCCTTGATCAAAATGGCAGTGACACCAAAGTCTAAAATTATTAATTGAAATTTGTTAAGTCTTATCTGTGTGATGTGGTTAAACTGCCAGTGGCGAACAAAACAAAACAAATAAAAATAGTGTTGCTGATAACTGGGACAGATTGTAAGCATCACACTGGATTTCCCCTACTGTTCTTATTGTGTTGTTTGTTTTAGTGCTTGCTTTCAAGTAGTATGTGTACAGCTAGAGGTGGTAATTAGGGGCTATTTGCTAGACTCCCTTGTTCCTTTTTTCCTGAAAACCAGAGCAATATTTCTTCATGAATAAAGAAATTAAATAGTTTGTTAAGAAGCCGTACTGGGGCTGAATTTTGACTCTGAGTTCAGCCCAATGACTCTGAAGAAATGTTGAGATATTAAAGTCAAGAGACAGGAATCTTAAATGCTCAAGATGACAGAATCAGAAACAAAGTTTCCACAGAATACGCAGTTTCCTTGTCATGCAAGTCATCATACATGAGAAGAAAGACCTTTCAAATTTGAGCTGACATCTCCCATAAGTCCAGGGTCTATTTGATGTGCCCTCTTCAGCTTGGTCACAAATATAATCTATCTACCTTCTGGATATAGAGCTGTACCAGATGTGTTATGCAAAGAACCTTTAATAAACCATCCTTTTACTGTCTCCAAAATCAGAAGCAAGAATTAGGACTAGGTAATTGATGCCGAAAACTCGGCTTCTGTGCACCAGTGCCGAATTGAATCTCAGAGACAGTTTTCGGTGGAGTAGAAAACAATAGTTTTTTTGCTTTGCCAGGCAAAGGGGGACACAGCGGGCTCCTGCCCTGAAAAACTGTGTGTCCCAACTGGGAGGATTTGGTGACTTTTACAGCAACAGTTCAAGGGTGGGGTTGCTGATAAGATTAGGGTGTGTGAAAGGCCTACACTCCTTTAATCTGGTCTCAGGTAATCTCTTTTTTTTTTTTTTTTTTTTTTGCGGTACACAGGCCTCTCACTGTTGTGACCTCTCCCGCTGCGGAGCACAGGCTCCGGACGCGCAGGCTCAGCAGCCATGGCTCACGGGCCCAGCCGCTCCGCGGCATGTGGGATCTTCCCGGACCGGGGCACGAACCCGTGTCCCCTGCATCGACAGGCGGACTCTCAACCACTGCGCCACCAGGGAAGCCCTCAGGTAATCTCTTGATGGGCTTCTCTGGTTTCTTTAATCTGGCCTCAGGTGGCCTTCTCTGGTGCTCCTCCCTTGTCTCTGAATCCTCTCCCTTCTCTGATTAGCAACTGTTGGAATCTGCCTTTGGGGACTCAGGAAGGTCACAGAGGGTGGAGTCTGTTCCCTGCAAATAAGGAACATGGGACGCAGAAAGGTTTCCGTGCCCGGGAGCCCCAGAGGGTCCTGCTCAGTTTCATAATTAGAGTGCATTCCTGTTATAATATGCTAATCTTTCATATTCAACTACCAAACATATGACATAATAGTAAGAAGGGATGAATGATAAACACAAAATCTTTGGTTGAAGGTTTTGGGTGTACTCAGTTAATCCGTTAAGAATCAGAAAGCAGTAGGAAGTATAATCAGGCCAGGAGACAAAATCAAATTGACAGAGTGCATCACCACTCCAAGCAAGGATTCTACACTGGTTTTGATCACAATTAGAGAAAAAAAGGAGACCACGATCACAATCAAAAGAACAAGGGTTACAATTAAGCAGAATTTGCTTTCCTCATCTAAATTTGGGTCCTCACCCGCTAGCTGCTGCCCACCTGTAGGCCCTGCTACACATATCCTCCAGCCCCACGTCACAGCGGCTAGGCATAGTGAATCCTCACAACCTGAGTGCTGATCAAGCCGCCATCAGGACTAAATCCACAGTGTCTCTGGCTCTTGTTTTTCTAGTCACTGCTGGCAATGTAAACATTTCCTGTCTCTTGTTCTCTAATCCTCAAAATGCTCTGGTCCTGGGGCTTTCCTGGTGGCGCAATGGTTGAGAGTCCGCCTGCCGATGCAGGTGACACAGGTTCGTGCCCCGGTCCGGAAAGATCCCACATGCCACGGAGCGGCTGGGCCCGTGAGCCATGGCCGCTGAGACTGCGAGTCCAGAGCCTGTGCTCCACAACGGGAGAGGCCACAGCAGTGAGAGGCCCACGTACTGCAAAAAAAAAAAATGCTCTGGTCCTTTCTCCTAAACCAGTCTCCTACTCTTCCCTCTCCTTCCCAAACCCCTGCAGGGTATTCCACTCCAGAGAACAACCAACTCTGCTATGTTCTCAACCTCCCTGCCAAACATTTCCCCTGCCTGCTTGCTTTCACAGGAAGAGTGAAATCTCAGTGATCCACATAACAACCTGTATTATGATTCCCATTTTTCAGCATATGAACTTGACTAGCCTGAGGTTATATATGCATTTAGTAGTAGCAGGCTGGGATCACTTGCCAAGCCTCCTAATGTGTAGTTTAAGGGCATTTTCACCACACAGTGCTGGCGTAATGTACTTAATAAGGGCTTATATGATGACCAAATGAATGAACTATACTAGCTATCCCCAAATTTTCTGGGATTTATTCTTTTCCATATGGACCTAACTAGACCAATTTGTAGAATCACCATCAAATGACAGTAAGAAACCTTGTTTTTCAATGATCTCAAAGTCAAACTATTGGACAACTGAGCTATGGAAAACACAAACAAGAACTTGGAGAAAAAAAAATCTTTAGATAGCAAAATAGCTCTCACTAATACCAGGAAAAAAATTTATTCAATTTTAATTTCATTTACACTTAGAATTAGTTTGGTAATACGATTTTATAGTTTACAGATATCAGAAGTAGCAAAGTAAAAGACAGAGTATGTGGTAGATAGGGTTAGGGACAGAGCCTGTTGAGACAGTTGCCAGAATCAAAATATTAGATCTGACAGAAACAGAAGATAAACTTTAAAAAAAATGTGTAGCTGTCCGGGCTCATTTAGTGGAGCCAATAGCCCTTCAATAGTTAACATTAGTTCACTGTGAATCTCAGTAATGTTAACGAACGCTTACATTATATTTGAAACATCGTGCTTAAGGGAGCATAGTCTGTGTTTTAAATAAAAAGTAGATTTTCTTTAAGTTTGGGAAGCTAACGAGGTAACTTTCAGTTATCAGAAAATTTTATATATGTAAACTCTTTAAATAAGTTCATAATAATAAAGTATTATTGCACCTGCTTACATGAAACCCTAGATATTATCCACAAAAATGAAGAAAAGTAAAGACTTCATAAGCCTTCAACTGAAGTAGAATAGTGTGGCCAGACTGTGCAAATGAAGGTATTTTTAGACCTCTAAGTTGTTGGAAATCAGGAAAAACTTGCTATTCTACCCAGTGCTTTACTTCACTACAAAATGTATCCTGATTTCCTAAGAAGAGAATAAAAAAGGCAACTTTAGTCAGATATTTAAAAATATCTATTTTTCTCTTTTAAATAAGACTTATTCCCATTTAGGGATACAATGAGAGGTATCACTAAATTACAGTAACCTTCCTCAGGCCAACATTTGGGCACTACAAATAGGTTGCTTTTTTTTTTTTTTAAATAAATTTACTTATTTATTTATATATTTATTTATGGCTGCATTGGGTCTTCGTTGCTACGCGTGGGCTTTCTCTAGTTGCAGCAAGCTGGGGCTACTCTTTGTTGCGGTGCACAGGCTTCTCATTGCGGTGGCTTCCCTTGTTGCAGAGCAGGGGCTCTAGGCGCATGGGCTTCAGTAGCTGCAGCCCGCAGGCTCACTGGTTGTGGCTCGCAGGCTCTAGAGTGCAGGTTCAGTAGCTGTGGTGCACGGGCTTAGCTGCTCCACAGCATGTGGGATCTTCCCAGACCAGGGCTTGAACCCCTGTCCCCTGCACTGGCAGGCGGATTCTTAACCACTGTACCACCAGGGAAGTTCCAATAGGTTGTTTTTAAGATGACAATGTCAATGCAAGCTTTGGTCCTCAGCCTGCTAGTCAACAATGAAGTAAATTAAAAGCGAACCACCTTTCACTCTCCCAAGCCACCATATGAACTAAATCCCCCATTATTTTGTTGTCCACCTACTTTTACATGGTCCAACTTTTGCCTAATTGAGCTGAGATATATTTTTAAAAGAAAAAAATTGTTATATATTTTCAAGGTGCTTCCCTCTTCAGGAATATGTAATTTGTAGCAATTTGATTGTTACTGAGGGGTAAATAAGTGTTCCTAATAGGATTGAAAGGGTTAAAGCATTTGCAGAATTATTAAGAGTAAAAACAACAAGTAAATACATTGTTATGGCTACTTATTTATAGTGCAAAGTCTAACTCCAAGTGCAAGATAATAAATGAGTCAACATCCACTGAATATTTTCTATGTGCCAAGATCTAAATTAATTACACCAAAAACATGTCCTTACTTAATCCCACGACAACCTGAAATTCCATTTTACCCACAAGAAAATTAAGATTTAGAGAAGTCAAATTAAATTTCCCAAGGTCACACAGCTATTAAGTGGATTTAAACTTACACAGTATAACTCTAGAACTCATATTCTTAACTGCTAAGTTAGAGAAGATGGCTCAAGGAATAAATGAATGAATCACTTAGTTGGGTATTATTTAATGCGGCCTCTAATTCCTAAAGGATTAAAGTGATTCTTCCCATTTAAAGGCAAGTACATTTTGAGAGCAGGGAGGAGAAAGATAACAAATAGGTGACTTCTACCAAAACCAAATTTTATTATTTGTCTCCATATTGAAAACAGACAAAAATTAGCTGACTGCTTGCAGGATGTGAAGCAATAGAAACTCAGCTTGCCGTGAAAAGAAAGGGTCACCACCTTCCTCCAGTGACAACAGACTGAGATCAGCCTTGTGTGTGTGAAGGAGTAGTTCCTTAACTGATTGCGAAGCTGCTGTTTCAAAATTCAGTCACAGCCTGGCAAAACCTTCACTTTGAAGAACACCTACAAGTAATTGCCCCAAATTAAATAATTGCTCCAAAGTGCAGATCATCGTGTTCCTGGGTAGGCCAACAACTGAGCACCCACAATCTTGCATAAAGGAAGGCTGACAGCAGAGCACTCACTGAAACAAAGACACTGAACATTTTGGCTCTGATGAGCAGGCAATCGTGGGCTCCCAGGGGGCTGACAGATTGCGTGAGAAGCTGTCAAAAACTGCACTGACAGCACTGAGAACAAATGCTGAAAAGGTAGTGTCAAAAAGTGCCAGAAGTGCTTCAGCACCTGGGTCCTTAGGGATCAAAATAAGAGGGAAATAAGTACTATGTGGAAATGGAAATCCAAACAACAAGGCAGTGAATAATTATCAAACCAGGTAAATGGAGCAGGCTCGCAGGCAAATACAACTAAAGCTAGAGGAAATAGGTGCTGCCCTTTCTGGCCCATCCAACAATGGGACACGTCACCCGAGGAAGGGGCAATGAATAAATGAGACAGCATATAAAAAGCATATCAAATGAATTGAGCACTTGCTAAGTATTCAGTAAATGCTAGTGATTATTATTAGGTTCACATATTTATTGTCTGCCACATCTTACATTTTCTATGTATATTTTTTCACTAATTCTCTCAGTAACTCTATGGCATATGTGTTACTGCCACCATTTTAGAAATGAGGAAACTGAGGTTAGGAGACATCACACTGTTAGTAAATGGTAAAGACAAGACTAGAATTTATGTATGTCTGACCCCCCAAAAAAACAAAACCATGCCTTCTTTCACTGATTCCACCTCTACTGCAAAGTCAGGCAGATTTTGGTGAGATATCTGTTATGAATTAAAGACAGTCATAATTCTTGGACACTTCTCCCATTGAGAGGTGGGGTCTTGATCCTCTCCTCTTGAATCTGGGAAGACTGTGCTACTGCTTTGACCAACAGAATATGGTAGAAGTGAAGCTATGCCAGTACTCTGGGCCCAGGTCTCATAAGAGACTGACAGCTTCCACGTCCTATCTCATGGAGCGCTTGCTCTTGGAAGCCAGCCACTATGTAAGAAGTACAATTACACTTAGACTCCCATGCTCTAAGAGGCCAAAAAAAGAAGAAGGGACCTGCAGGACAAGATGCCATGCACAGAAGGAGAGGCAAGGATCACCCAGATGCCAGATATGTGAGTGAAGATGTCATCTTGAAAGTGAATCCTCCAGCCTCAGGTGCCCCAGCAGATGCCATGTAGATCAGAGATGAAGCACATTAGCTAAATTCTTCTCAAATTCCTGACTTATGAAATTGTCAACAAAATAAATGGCTATTTAAAATTTTTAAACCCCTTTCATTTTGAAATAATTTCAGGTTTAGAAAAAATTTGCAAAAATAGGACCAAGAGTTTCTGCATACCCTTCACCTGGCTTTATCAGATGTTAACATCTTACATAACCACAGTATAACTATCAAAACCAAGAAAATAATATTCAAATTTTGTCAAATGTCCCACGAATGTCTTTTTTCTGGTCCAGGATCCAATAGTTGTCATGTTTCCTTAGTCTTTCATCTGGGACGGTATTCAGTCTTTGTCTTCCACAAACTTGACACTTTTTTTAAGAGTACTGGCCAGTTATTTTGTAGAATGTCCCTCAATTTGATTTTTCTGATGTTTCCTTATGATTAAACTTAGATTATGTATTCTTGGCACATATACCACAGAAGCAATATTGTGTCAGCGCATCACATCAGGAGGCTACATAATATCACTATGTCTTGCTCTAAGATCATTGTTTTAAAGCCACTCAGGTTTGATGTAGTTTGTTATGCACATCAGGTAACCTGAGAAGAAACCCTTCAGCTTCTCTTTGCTAAATTTCTTACTTCTGTGATCTATAAAGTAATGCATTTTTTTTTCCACAGAAAAAAGAGAGTGACAGATAATTACCATGCAAATATAAAGAAGTAAATACTGGCTGCTCTTAAATATAGTTCCTATAACAAGAATGCTGTAAATGTCAGCCAAAATGTATTTTACTTTATTCTGTGTTTCTCGTATTGTAAGCACTTTACAAGTTCAGTTTTTTAGGATGACTAAATGATGGACTTTGATGGAGTAATAAGTAAAATGATGTGATGTTTTGGCTTTTGGTTTGTTTCTGGATTTCCACTAGAGGTCAGGATTGTAGCACTGAAAACCAAGAAGGAGCTTTTAAAAAAAAGATTTCAGGGACTTTCACAGCAGCCTTGAATACAAATTCACTGTAAGTCCTAATGTTTCAAAACCCTCAGGGATAAGTCCTCCCTTATGTCTACTACTAATCCACTAATATATTATAAAATCTAACAAAACTTGGATGATTCCCACCCTTCCTTTCCCCCAGTTGTATTATATATTGTCTATTTTTGTTATAGAATCATTTGTTAATTTTTCATAAGTAGAGTGGTGAAGAAGAGTTCAAGAATGGAGAGGGATGAAAAGTGAATGTAACATGAATGCATCTGTCTGGTTGTGGGTGATTATCTTTGCTTGACTTGGATTTGTTTTTTGAGTGAAGTACTGAAAACAGGTATATCTATAAAGTCTGAGTCCTTAATTATGAGTGACTCTGGGAAGAATTCTTAGAGGTTAGTGTCATCTGAATTAAATAAACCTTTCAGAAGCAAGGCATATAAAATAGAAGAAAAAAATTAAATTATAGCTTTTGACAAGTGTTCGTGAAATCTGTGTACCAGGCATTCTGAGAACTGCTTAGCATATACAAGCACTTGTATGTTTACAAGGATGGGTAAATCATCCCTCTACCAAGGGACTTCCAGACTAGGATAGGAGATAAAAATGTAAACAGACAACATATCACCCCTGGGTAAAAAGGAGAGGTGTAACCTGGAAAGCACTTTGTAGTTCCTATAAAGATGTCCTACTGGCAATGAACACTGGCAATCACCTTTCTGGTTCTCCTCAAATCCCCTCAAGTCATGATGTGCCTTGGATTATGCTGTCTTCTAGCTACAGTTATCAGTCAGTGATCCCAGGCTGCAGGGGTGTTTTTTTTGTTTTTTGGGTTTGTTTTTTTTTCAGAACGTGGGCCTCTCACTGTTGTGGCCTCTCCCATTGCGGAGCACAGGCTCCAGACGCGCAGGCTCAGCGGCCATGGCTCACGGGCCCAGCCGCTCCACGGCATGAGGGATCTTCCCAGACCGGGGCACAAACCCGTGTACCCTGCATCGGCAGGCGGACTCTCAACCACTGCGCCACCAGGGAAGCCCCTGCAGGGATGGTTTTGATTCCCTTCATAAGGACAAAGTACTCTCACCAATTCCTAACTACCAGCTGATCTTGATTCTCTCCTTCCTCCAATCTCCTGCTAGAGTTTCCCTTGACCCAACTCACCCAGAAGCCAGAAGGTATAGGAACTCTGTTAGAGTTCTTGTACCTACACCCCCGTCTTTCTTTTAAAATAAAAAAAATGAGAGATGAGAGAGATGTAGATGTATGAGAGATGTGGAAGCTGAAACAAGTTGCTGAAGGTTCATTAATTCACCCAAGATCACACACAAATGTTTGAAGCTGGGATTCAAGACAGGCAGTCTGTCTCCAGAAATAGTGTTTGAAATGACCATGGTACACTATACATTTTCCTCAAATTTGAAGCTATTAATTTAAAGTCAGAATAAGATTATTTTAAAGGTTAGCTGAATTAACAATGTAGATATTTTAATACTGCATCTTCAGACTAAACATGGCTCCAGAAGACCATTAGCTAAGAGATACATGGGAGTGTATCACTTTATCATTACAAGGTATATATTAATATATCAACTTGAGCGGCATTAAATATATGCTTGTGAGACAATAGAAAATACACATTGGCCTCTGCCCGGGTTGTTGGCACAGAGCTCCAGAAACCCTTGTAATTTCCAAAGTGATAAGAACACTTGGAGCATCTCTGTTCGAATATTTCGTCTTTGACACTAGTTCCTGACACAGAGCTCTCGGAAGCTTTGTAATTTCCTGGGTGACAGGAGTGTCTTTTGTTCTAGTGAAGCAAGAACTGTGGGTGGATTCCTGGATGGCTCCGGGATGAGGGCTGGTCTCTGAAAGATCAAGCCATGATTAGAAGCTTGGAATTTCCGGACCTGGCCCACACTCTCTTGAGAAGGGAGAAGGGTTGAAAATGAAGTTAATGATCAACCAAGCCTGTGTTATGAAGCCTCCATAAAAATCCCAATAGTATGGGATTTGGAGAGCTCCTAGGTTGGCGAACACATCCACACGGGGAGAGTAATGTACCCCAAACTCCGCGGGGACAAAAGCTCCTGTGCTTGGGACACTCCCAGACCTTGTCTTATGTATCTCTTCATCTGGCTATTCATCTGTATCCTTTATCATATCCTTTAATAAACTGGGAAAGGTAAGTAAATGTTTCCCTGAGCTCTATGAGCCCCTCTAGCTAATTAACTGAACTTGGGGAGGGGGTCATGAGAACCTCTGACTTGTAGCCAAAATGGACAGAATTGTGGGTAACCTGGGGACCTATCACTTGCAACTGGCATCTGAAGTAGGGTGGGAGCACGGTGCTGTGGGACTGAGCCTTTAACCTGTGGGATCTGACACTATATCCAGGTAGACAGTGTTGGAATTGAGTTAAATTGTAGGGCACCCAGCTGGTGTTGCAGAGAACTGCTTGGTGTGGGGAAAAACATCCACACATTTGGAGACTAAAAGCGTTAGAAGTGAAGTGTTCTGTGTGAGTGTGCTAGGAGTATGAGAGCAAAGGAGACACACAGAGAAGAAACACAGGAGATAACACTGAACTGAGATTTTCCCCTACAGCAGGAGGGAAAAGCAGTTTTTTTTCCTTTACGGTGCTAATCCAGGGAATCCCAACCAGAAGATTTAGACCTACCGGTAAACTACAAGGTCTTCCTTGATAACTCTCTCAGTAGGCTGCTACCGTGTCATGTACCATCATGCACGATGTCAAGAGGGAATGGCACTTTCCTCCCTGCTGCTTGTAGGGATTTCACTGGTGGTACCCACTCCCCCCAAATCCCACCCTCCTTAGTCATCTCGTAGCTATGGGGAAATGAAAAATAGGTTCTTCTCAAGGAATTCCCCCATATTAGACCATGCCCTGAACCTCTGGACCTTACTGTATGGTGTTTTTCTCTACCTGGAACATTCTTCCCTCTTCTCTTAGTTACTGTTCCCCTTGTCTAGGTCTGGGATTAGACACTAATTCCTCTGGGAGGTTTTTTGGCTTTTCATTGCTGGGTTAGGTACTCCTCAGTAGTGATCTTTAAAAGCACTTATGTTCTCCATATCACAGCACTCATTCTACTGCTGCGTAACTACTCATTTACCGGTCTCTATCTCCCTGTAAGTTACATGAGGGCAGAACCCTGCCTGTGTCTTTACTGGTATATTTCCATCTCTTGGGACACTACCTGGAACAGAGTAGGTGTTCAGAATTAATTGAATGAATTGATGAAATGAATAGCGTTGTTAGGATCAAGGAAAAAAACCTTGAATGAGAATTAAAATTCATGAAATGTTCTTCAAACTAATTTGTTTCCACAATTTCTTGATATTAACTACATACTTTTTTTTTTGGTTGTTGAGCCTCCTTTTCAGGTTATTTGGAAAGATAAACATGTTATGCTCAGTTCCTTTTTAAATATAAAAATTGAGCTCCTGGAGAGTAACACTAAAATACATACATGTTATCTTTCATCTTTTTCTGTCCCAGAAGGTTCATTACTTCTTTCCAAATCTGAAAACTAGGTTATAGTGCATCAGGAAAAACAAACCAATTACACATTAATCACGGTCTTCAGAGATAAAAAGGAACTGATATTTTAAGTACTCTCAAAGCAGAATCATACCAAAAAACAAAACTCAAGAATTTTCAGTCAAATATACAGTTGAGAGGATTTAAAAACCTCAAGGAATTGTATGTAGGGGCTTCCCTGGTGGCACAGTGGTTAAGAAGCCACCTGCCAATGCAGGGGACACGGGTTCGAGCCCTGGTCCGGGAAGATCCCACATGCCGCAGAGCAACTAAGCCCGTGCACCACAACTACTGAGCCTGCGCTCTAGAGCCCGTGAGCCACAACTACTGAGCCCACATGCCACAACTACTGAAGCCCACATGCCTAGAGCCTGTGCTCCGCAACAAGAGAAGCCACTGCAACAAGAAGCCCACGCACCACAATGAAGAGTAGCCCGTGCTCGCTGCAACTAGAGAAAGCCCGTGCGCAGCAACAAAGACATAACATGGCCAAAAATAAAAATAAATAAATAAAATTTTAAAAAAGTAACAGCTGTTAACGTTAAAAAAAAGAAATTGTATGTAATTTTGCTTGGCTGATGAATCCAGTGAATGGCTGCACCTAGACTAACACACCACGGAAGGTCCTGCATAGTTAATTCTTACCCCTCCATGGCTGAAGTCTTGAGGTTTGTGTCATGGTGGGAAACCATTAGTGAGTGTATTCATCTTTGTAGACCCCTTCTCCTTCTCTGTCCTCACTCAGTATATGGGTAAATGTTGGTGAAGCTTAAACACTAGGGACAGTAGACGTAGAAGAGATACAGGAGGAAAGCACTGAAAACGAGTCTGAAAACTTAAACCAGGTAAACAACTCCACTGTTGCCCACCATGTCTCTGTCAAGGTAAAAGAAGAATATTACTAATTACAGGAATTTACAAAATTTTAAAAATCTCCAGATGGGGCAGCTCCATCTTTCTCTCCACTGCCTGGCCCCTACCACCCAGAGCCACTAGCAGCCTGGTCTGAATAAAAATGCAGTGCAAACTTTAAAAATCAGAATGATATACCCTGGGGATAACAAAGGAGCCCAAATTTCTTTCTGCCTCTGAGATAGATGTAGCTTCTTTCTGCCAACAACCACACAGGACTTAGTACCAAACTGAACACACCACTTTACAGACGCCATTCCATGGTAAACCTTAATTGCTACCATCTCATATAGGCTTTACTGAAAAGAACTTCTGAGTACACTGTCTCATTCAACTGTAACAATATCTGTTCATAGACAAGCTGATAGTAATACCTCCATTTTACAAAGGAAGCTCAAATATGCTAGGTGATTTATTTTAATTCACAGAACTAGAACTGGAATGGCAAGCTTCCTGACTCTAATCCAGTTCTTTGTCATTAGATGAGTGGTTCTCAGTCCAGGCTTTTTATTAGAATCACCTGGGATGCTTTTATAACACACAAATGCAGGAGTTCCACCTCAGATCAAAGAAATAAAAAATCTCGAGGGTACAGCTTGGCCACTTGTATTTTTAAGAATTTTCCAAGAGCCTCTAATTTGAATTCAGACTGAGAGCGGAGCATTACCTAATGCAAGCCAACTGCTCATTAGAATCACCTAGGGAGCTTTCCTAACACCCCAAGGTCTAATTTTATTGATCTGGGTGGGGCCAGGTGATTATAATATGCAGCCAGGTGTGGGAATCACCACACAATGCCTCTAACAAGCACATCTTAAAACTCAAAGTCTGCTTTTGGCTATTTCATAATATTTTAAATGTTTCTAAAGGTCACATGTGGAACGTTCTTAAAGTCAAACATCGAAATTAAATGTCACTAAAAATACTGTGAGTTGCATTACAGCATTATTTAATTAAAAGGTAGGGAATCTAGCTGAAGATGATGATGATGATGATAGAAACAGAAGCAACTGGACTTCCCTGGGGGCACAGTGGTTAAGAATCCACCTGCCAATGCAGGGGACAGGGGTTCGAGCCCTGGTCCAGGAAGATCCCACATGCCGTGGAGCAACTAAGCCCGTGAGCCACAACTACTGAGCCTGCTCTCTAGAGCCTGCAAGCCACAACTACTAAGCCTGCGCACCTAGAGCCCATGCTCCGCAACAAGAGAAGCCACCACAATGAGAAGTCCGTGCACCACAACCTAGAGTAGCCCTCGCTCGCCGCAACTAGAGAAAAGCTCGCACGCAGCAAAGAATACTAAACGCAGTCCAAAATAAAAATTAATTAATTAATTTTTTAAAAAATAGAATATATCTTAAAAATATATATCAAAAATATATCTTAAAAAAATATATATATATCTTTAAAAAAAAGACTGATATGGTGCTCAGTATAGATTTTTAGAAATTGTGGTCAAATAAATGAAGATGTTAAATAATCTCTCCATAATCTATTAATACCAATCATGTGTTATAAAAAAACTGGAACATATTCAATTCTCTAATGAATGGTCCTTTAAGTATATTCATGTAGGTAATAATCCACTAAGAAAAGATAGTTGGGGCTTCCCTGGTGGCGCAGTGTCTGAGAGTCCGCCTGCCGATGCAGGGGACACGGGTTCGTGCCCCGGTCCGGGAAGATCCCACATGCCGCAGAGCGGCTGGGCCCGTGAGCCATGGCCACTGAGCCTGCGCGTCCGGAGCCTGTGCTCCGCAACGGGAGAGGCCACAACAGTGAGAGGCCCGCGTACCGCAAAAAAAAAAAAGATAGTTGATGCTTCCTACAGCGAGTAAATCAATATATCAGATTTTATTTGAATTATGCAAAAAATCTCATCAAGTACTTAAAATATCAAGGTAAATTATATTTTATGCATTTAAAAATGAATATATGACAAATTCTAAAAAAGCATACTATATTCTCTATAAAATATGAACATAACTCTAACATAAATCAAAACTAAAATATAATATATAGAAAACATAATGTATAGAAAACTCACAACCTCTAGCATGGATGAATTTTATAATGGAAAATATCTGACCTTTTATTTCAATGAGTACAGCAAAAAAAGAGAGATATGATGCATATCTGAGAAAATGACTAATAAAAACATAAATGCTGGGATCCACTGCAGGCTAGTGTATATACCCCACCAGTAGAAAAAAAAATAAGTGGTCCCTTTGAATGTTGTTGAAAACAGGTTACTTGTGTCAAATTTCACAAATGTCTTCAGTGATTTATGTCCATGTATATATGTGTACATATTTAGATACAGGTGGTATTATTCTGTTTTAATAGGAAACTATACAATTGGCTATTTTATTTTAATTAATTAATTTTAATATCTTTATTGGAGTATAATTGCTTTACAATGTTGTGTTAGTTATACAATTGGCTATTTTTAAATCTACAGGAAATAACGATGAAATGAGTTAAGCTTAATAAAAATGCAAACAGGAAAATTTGAAAGTGATAAAATTTGGCAGATTAATGGTGAGAAAAGAACAGCATACAATGAACAACTAAGCAAAAAAAAAAAGTCAATTTAGCAGGTCAATTTTATGAAACTGGTAATAGAAAAAATTTCAGAGAAAACAACCTATCAATATTATTTTCTTTAAAAATTCCAATGAAAATCAGAACTTCTCTGGCGGTCAAGTGGTTAAGACTCTGCACTTCCAATGCAGGGGGCACGGGTTTGATCCCTGGTTGGGGAACTAAGATCCCGTGTGCCGAGCAGCATGGCCAAAAAAAAAAAAACCCAATGAAAATCAACATTTGCTCATCAATTACAAATGTGCCCCAAATTTTAACATAAATACATATTACCTGCTTGACCAGAAACCACATTCCTTACTAGAAGAGACAATATACATGTTTTGAAATTAATAACTTTTTACTGCAACCTGAAAACTTAATTTTGAAACTAAAAATGTTTACAATACAGAAATGACACATTTTTAAATGTAACAAAATATTCTGATGAGCAATTGATTTTCCTTGAATACAAAAACAGTTATAAGTTGGCAAAGGTCCTATTTCTATAGCTCTATGATGTTCCTAGTCAAGCATTTTTGCACAGCAATCTTAATAATTTAGAGTATAATTTTCCCTTTTCCACCTATCCATTCATACATCATGGATATGTAAAATCTACAACCTCTGACCCGTGAGCTATAATGATTATCCACTTTTTTAGAAAGCAAAAGGTAAATGAGATTCCAGTATATTTTCAATTAAGTACTATGATTTATGCAGCAAATCTTTTATTTTTTTTTTTTTTGCGGTACATGGGCCTCTCACTGTTGTGGCCTCTCCCGTTGCGGAGCACAGGCTCTGGACGCACAGGCCCAGTGGCCATGGCTCACGGGCCCAGCCGCTCCGTGGCATGTGGGATCTTCCCGGACCGGGGCACGAACCTGTGTCCCCTGCATCGGCAGGCGGACTCTCAACCACTGCGCCACCAGGGAAGCCCGCAAATCATTTTTTGTTAGTAATTAGCTATCATGGAGTAAAACAGCGAGGACTTCAGGTACCATAAGTATAGTCATTTGATTGCTCTAGGATATAATTCAGGTCATTCACAATTATGCTAAGCTATAAAATGGATGGGGAGAGCTTGTTCCTTTATTAAGAGCTGACCAAAAGAAAGGTATCTATCTAAAGGAGGCACATAATTGAATCACTTAAACTGGAAGTTCTTTTCCAAGAAATCCTGGCCTCACATCAAGGAACTATACTAGAAATCACAGATCTGCCTGCCATAGTGATGAGATGTCTCCATTTAAGAAAAGACAGACGAATTAGTTCAGTTAATTTGGTCTGAGATCTACTAAATGACAAAACAAAAACAAACAAGTTAAAAGTGAGAGCTATAACAAATCAAAGAGACCTAATTAATAAAGGACACTGTAGCAACAGAAATATAGTAGTTGCTGCAAAAATTCTATAATTATAGGGAAAAATTCCAGAAGCCCTGTGAAATTCATTCCCATTTAAACATAGTAAATTAAGCCTCCTAGTAAACAATCTGGAAATTCACTGTAGAAATTCATTAATGCTGTAAACTGAAAGTTTCAGAGCAGGAGTTAAAACATCTGTATCATAATTCCATTTCTGCCACCAACTGGCTTAGGTAAGTGTCTTAACCTCTCTGTGAGTTAAGATTCTTAAATAATAAAATGCGGAACACTGGTTAAAAATAATAAAGGGGGGTTTGTTGAAAGTTCACTTCCTGAATCCCACCCTGTAAGATTCTGATTCTTAGTGCATTGATTCTTAGAGGTTTTAGCACATGGCCTCAGTCTCAAAGAAGAGTAAGGATTTCTACAAGCCAGTATTTAAGAGGCTGAGTATCAAGATAGGTTTGATTCTAGCTCATCTCATCTTGTGCCTCATTTATAATAGATGACATCTGACCTTCTCCTAAGACCAAGTTTTCATCTCCTTATTGAATTCTGGTTCTGAACTGTTGTTACCTTTGTCTAAGTTGCTGTCTTGAGAACTTGCTCAATCCTCCAGGCGTTTTTAGGACAGGGACCTTATTTTACTGTTACTAGTCCCCTCTTTGGAAATGAGGTCCTGCTTCCAAATCCTACCCATTTGGGTAGGGAGCTTTAGTGGACCTACCTTCCATTCTGAATACTACTCTTTTCTGGGGTCCTTATAGTCATGCTTGGTGTTCCTGCTAAGAGCTATCCTTTCTTTCAATATACTAACACTTACCAACATCTGTAGTAGGAACTCTAAAGATAAATAAACCACAGTCCTGCCCTTGAACATTACATGCTCTAGTAAAGGCATGAAATGATTCCCCATCAGGCTGCCCACTACAGTTTCCTTTGCAGGATTCTCCATACTTTCTTGTCTAATGTTGGGTGCCACAGCTTCAGTCTTTGATCCTCCTTTATTGACACTCACTCCCTAGGTGACCCCATCAAGTCCTCTTTAAATACATACTATACACTGATGGCTCCAAAATCAGCATCTTTAGCCTCACTATCTCCTCTGAATTCAGACTCATTTATCCAGCTACCTCAAGATCTCTGTTTGTAAGGCCATATAGGAATAGGATATGTCTGAATCTGAACTCTTTATTTTTCCCACAAACCTGTTCTTCCTCCAACCTTTGCCACCTCAGTTAACATGCAACTGCATTCTTCTAGTTGTTCATGCAAAAAACTTTAGAATTTTCCTCTATTTCTCTCACAACCCACAATCAATCCATCAGCAAATCTTGTAGAATCTACATTCAAAATATATCCAAAATTCAACTATTTCTTATCAACTATTTCTTATCATCTCTCCCACCCTAGCCCAAGCCACCATCCCCTCATGACCTGGATTAATGCAATAGCCTTCTGGTATCCCTACTACCTCTTGGCCCTCCACAATCTATTGTCAAAACAGCAACCAGAGTGACCCTTTTATTTTTTTAATTTTTTTTTAAATTTTATTTTTTATATAGAAGGTTCTTATCAGTTATCCATTTTATACATATTAGTGTATATATGTCAATCCCAATCTCCCAATTCATCCCACCACCACCACCCACCCCCACCACTTTCCCCCCTTGGTGTCCATACGTTTGTTCTCTACATCTGTGTCTCTATTTCTGCCTTGCAAACCAGTTCATCTGTATCATTTTTCTAGGTTCCACATATATGCATTAATATACGATATTTGTTTTTCTCTTTCTGACCAAAGTGACCCTTTTAAAAGAGACATTAGATCAAATCATTTCTCTGCTCAAAATCCTGCTTTTTTTTAAAACTTAGATAGCTTCATTAATTCAGAAGCTTGGACTGACTGATTTCCCCATTGTTTAGAAGAGTGCTTGGCACATAGTAGTGTGAAATAAATAGTCTGTCAAATGAATGAATAGAAGTACAGCAAAAGAGGTACGTATATGACATAGGGGGAGCCCAAAGGTAGGAACATGAGTTCCTCTTGGGTAAACTGGGAAAGGCTTCACAAAGCAGTGGATGCTTGAACAGATTTGTGGAATAAACACAAATCGGTCAGGTTAAAGTTCTGAGAGGGAGGCACCGAAAACCAATAGCATGACACCTGTAAAGTCAGAGAGAAACAAAGAAGCATGGTGCACTCTGCAACTGCATGGGATCCAGGAGAGCTGAGATGGTAAGTGTAAGTGAGCAGAGAAGACTGAGCTGAAGAGGGAGGCGGGTGCTCCACTGCTTGCTGGCTCTCCTTGCCTCTTGCAACTGTCCAGACCTTGGTCCACATTACAGTCAGTTTGAGAGGTACCTGGGCAACATTAAAGACATAAAACGCAGTAGGGTGTGGGAGGTTATGATATGGACTCTGGAGCCAGCCTTCCTAAGTCTGAAGCGACCTTTCAGTTCCTCCTACCTGGATGACTTAGAGAAATTAAACTCTCTCTGCCTCCATTTCCTCATAAAAGCGACCTATCTCAGAGCGTTGTTATGAGGATTAAATGAGTTATATGTAAAGCACTTAGAACAATGCCTGACACAGCTCAGCATTACATATCTGAACACATTATTATGGTAAAGTCTTCAAGACTGAATTTCTCAGAATTTTCACATGAAATTTCATTTATTTGAGATCTTAAGGAACTTGCTCCATATTTTGATAAAAGCTGACCTATACATTTCTTATATAACTTCTTGAAAAAAATTTTTCTCCCAATCAATTTGATCACATCAAAGACTCAGTCTTAAAAGGAAAAGCTTAGATCACTAGGAAGTAGAAGCAGCTAGTACTTCAGGAGAAAGAGATCAAAGGATTAATAAACTAAAATTGAATACAGAGGAGAGGTGGTTCTAGTTTCGCTTCTTAGAAAATGATAGAAGCTGACTAATTTAGTCTTTGAGTATTTATTCCTTAATGGCTAGTTGCAGGTTTTAAAAAGCATTTAAATAAAACAGAACTTGGTTGCACTGATAATGTCAGAAGTTCGCCATGGTAGGCTGCTATTTTGCCTCTGACAGTCAATATTAGCCAGCCTGTGCAGGATCACTGGGCTGAACAGGATATCTTAGAGGTGCCTCCAACTCAGGCCTTGAGATGTCATATCCCAATCACAGGAAACAGATACTGAAAATAACCAGAGAATTTGAGGAGGATAACCAGGAAGCCAAATATTCCTTCTACTGCAGAGTTAACTGGCTCACTGTGTGGATCTGCTTCACGTCTAACTGCTGTTCCTTTTACTATAGTATATATTTACTTCCTTTTGTTCTGTCCTCAAAGGAAATGGAGAACACCTGATTGCAATTTTTCATGTCACTGAGATACTTTTGAATGTACCCTTTTCAAGTTTAAATATTCTTAATTCCTTTAATCAGTCCTCATAGGTACTAATTGTAAATTATCTCACTGTTTACCTATGAACTCTCTTCAAGGCCTTCATAAATCTCCTAATAAAAAATGCAATTAGATAGTATACTGTAGCATCGGTCCAAATAGAGCAGACAGCTTTTGAAGAGTTACCTACTATACTCAAAGTATTCAATTTAATTCCTAATACCAAACTGCCTTCTCCTGCTTTGAACTTAAGATCAGCCATGGATCTCAGAGCTTGTCCTGCCATACTTACACAAGTCCTCTTCTTTTTAAATAAGGGCTATTGCCTTAAACTACCCATAGAGTACTTTCCAAGTCGAACAATCCATGATTATTTATGATTTAAATATAGTAGACACACTTGATTTTCTGGTTTCAAATACAGAACAGATTGATTTATAGAGATACAGCTGTCTTTTAAGTTCTGGTTCACCAGAAGATGTAGCAAGAAAGGCACCAATATTACCAGGGCCAGAGTCTGGACACCAAGACTCATTTACAGAATATGCCTATAGAATCTCGCCTTTTTGAGACTAGAGGAATTTCCAGGCACCTTGAAAACTTAAATGGTGGGTGAGTTCATTAATAAAAGTAAAGATGGACTGCCAGGAATAGTACGAAAAAGAAAATTCTCAAGTTGGAGATCTATGTTATAAAGGTTTCATTTTTGCTTTGTTTTGTTTTCTGATTAGCCACTTGAAAAAATACTTGTCAAAAAGGCATTGTAATCTATTTTTCAAAAATGTTGAGAAAAGCAAGAGAATTAAAAACACTGAAAAAGTTACCAAAGTAGGAAGTTGCTTTTTGAGACATCCTATGCACTCATTTTAGAGGGATATCTACTTGTCTGCAGACAGGATGACAGTAAAAGCTGTCTATACAATTCCTAGTGGCCCTCATGACCTTTTAGTAGTCTCAGAGCAATGTTTCTCAGGGCAGTGAGCAGCACTAGGTAAAAGCAGGATTTTATTTAAAAAAAAAAAAAAAAAAAAGGAGGTTGCTGTTAGAAACACCTCGAGGGAGGCAGGCAGAAAGGGCAATGTTGTTCTTCCACTTAATATTGAATTTGGAAAAAAATGTTCTGCCCATTAAATTATTCTCCAGGCAATAATTTTTACTTTTTAAATCAAATTCATATGTCCCAAAGCAGAATTTATTTTATGCCTGCTTTAATCTTCTTTAGGACCCTGAAACTGTGTGACTGGGCTGGATGATCCCTCAAGTGTGAACAACTCTATGCCTGGGTAAAATCAAAGCCATTCCTTCTCAGAGAATATGTGGACAGACATTATATCCTGGTGAACCCACACTGGTTCACTGAGTATTCAGGTTTAAACACAATCAACCAGTGTGGGGCAAAATTCAAACATCAAGGGAGAAGCACTGTATACTCAATGCACCAAAAAAAAAGACTTACTTGATTCAAGTTATTGTTCTAGAACTTACATTGAAACTAATTTGCTTAAATTTTAAAGACAATATAAATGGGTAACAAATTACAAATAGAAATAAAGATTGATGTTGAATTTTGAATTGGTTCCAATGAAGTATTTGGAGGTTAGAGTGTTTGGGCAATACATGATTAGGTCTTGAATGTCATTCTCTAAACAATGTTACTGCTGAGAGTGAAGAGTAAGAAATTAGTCTGCATGTCTTCTGGAGAGAGACTCTGGATTTCCTTTCTCCTCTACAAAGAAATGTAGTTCTGATGGTTCGTACATGAGATTAAATGTGTGGAAGGAAAAATGGGAGCTTTACCAGTTGGTTTGTTTGTTTGTTGTTCTCTGAAGCCTTGCTACGCAAAGTGTGCTCTGTGGAGACATTATCAGCATCACCTAAGAGTGAGTTGGATGTGCTGACTCTTTGGTTCCATATCCCAGAAACACCAACCGGAATCTGAATTAGCAGTTAAATAGGATCACCAGGTGATTCAAATGCATAATAAAATTTGAGACCCACTTGCTAAAGTTCCTTCGAATGGAAGAGCTTATGATTTTTTGTTTTGTTTTTAAATTTTTTCCTTTTACTGGATTTTTTAACATCTTTTTTGGCGTATAATTGTTTTCCATTGTTGTGTTAGTTTCTGCTGTATAACAAAGTGAATCAGCTATACGTATACATATATCCCCATATCCCCTCCCTCTTGTACCTCCCTCCCACCCTCCCTATCCCACCCCTCTAGGTGGTCACAAAGCACCAAGCTGATCTCCCTGTGCTATGCGGCTGCTACCCACTAGCTATCTATTTTACATTTGGTAGTGTATATATGTCCATGCCACTCTCTCACTTTGTCCCAGCTTACCCTTCCCCCTCCCCATGTCCTTAAGTCCATTCTCTATGTCTGCATCTTTATTCCTGTCCTGCCCCTAAGTTCTTCAGAACCGTTTTTTTTTTTTAGATTCCATATATATGTATTAGCATGTGGTATTTGTTTTTCTCTTTCTGACTTACTTCACTCTGTAGGACAGATTCTAGGTCCATCCACCTTACTCCAAATAACTCAATTTTGTTTTTTTTTATGGCTGAGTAATATTCCACTGTATATATGTGCCACATCTTCTTTATCCATTCATCTGTCAATGGACACTTAGGTTGCTTCCATGTCCTGGCTATTGTAAATAGAGCTGCAATGAACATTGTGGTACATGACTCATTTTGAGTTATGGCTTTCTCAGGGTATATGCACAGTAGTGGGACTGCTGGGTCGTATGGTAGTTCTATTTTTAGTTTTTTAAGGAACCTCCATACTGTTCTCCATAGTGGCTGTGCCAATTTACATTCCCACCAACAGTGTAGGAGAGTTCCCTTTTCTCCACACCCTCTCCAGCATTTATTGTTTGTAGATTTTTTGATGATGGCCATTCTGACCGGTGTGAGGTGATACCTCATTGTGGTTTTGATTTGCATTTCTCTAATGATTACTGATATTGAGCAACCTTTCATGTGTTTTTTGGCAATCTGTATATCTTCTTTGGATTTTATAATAACAAAATCTGACTCTTGACAAAGGTATCTTTAAGGTAAAAAGGAAACTCACTGAATTTGAACATAATAACGTTTTAACAAAAAGAAAGGACTGTGCCAGGCATGTGACAAGTGTTACCTCATTTAATTCTCACAGCAACCCAAAAGATGGATAGTATTATCTTCCTTTTACAGAGGAGGAAAGAGAGCTCCTAAGAAGTGAAATGATTTGCCCAGGGCTGCACAGCCTGTAAGCAGCAGTGCCTGGCTGGGAAACCAGGTCTTTCTCACTCCAAGCTCTGCTTCTACAACAAGTCCAGGAGAAGGATTTCAGAAAGCTGCCCAATGTAGTCACAAAAACCAAACCAAGTGAAGCTTAATCGACCAACAAACAAATGTTTACCGATTATTTACTCTGGACCAAGAACCGTGCTACTGTAAGAGGAAATCTAAGACATATGAGCAAGAAAGCAAAATTAAGACAATAAAATGAGCATAAAATCTTGTGATTCATGTAAATACTAGAGATAACCAGATTTTTAAAATGATTTTACATGTTAATATTAATTATCTCATGGTTAGTAGAATTATCGTTTTAAATTTTCTTCTTTGAATTAATCAAATTCTCTAAGACATTGTTTTTAAAACACATAGCTATGTTTCCACCAGTTTTACATATCTTAATAAATAATAAAATAAATTAGTTAAAAAATTATTTTACATTAAAAAAATAAGCAAATAAACCATAGGCCTCAAAGTTTCAAACAGGTCATACTCCTGTATTTTTCCATTTCATCTATTTTTACATTCTTCTTTTAGACATTATATATCTTTTCTGCCTCATGATTCAAACTATAATCTACTTCCCACAAACAGCAGATGGCACCATGCATCAGTGAAAGAATGGCAAAAAAGTCATAAAGGTCAAGCTGTCAAAACTGATATCTTTTTGAAATAACTCAAATTTTCTAATTAGCTTCATAACAGTGACAGGTAATTTAAAAGACTTCATTCTGAAAATTCACTTTAGGTGAGAAAGTTACTTTTGATCCAGCCTTGCTGGTGAAAACTTGTGTGAGGAAATAAAAGAAGAAAGAAGTATCCTAATTTATAAAAAGTCTACTGCAAACCAATTTAGAAATAAAGCTATTTAATAGAGGTGTGAGCCTCTATCAATCCTAACATGAATCGTAACATAAAAACCTCAACCCAGGAGAGATTTCTGGAAAAATAAAAATTCAAAGGGAAAATTCAAAGTGCTAAATTATTAAACGAACAAATCTAATATACATCTTATTGACTCCAACTCCCAAGCATTGTCCCAGAACACAATAAAAACCTGGGAGTTATGCTAAATCAAAACACTGTTCGAGCGTAAATGAGCCCTTTCCTTCTTTGACCCAGTCACACAGCAAGCAAATCGACAGTACTTCAGAGGCTATTTCATTCCTGGAAACATAAAGCACCTGGACTATCTTTTTTTTTTTCTTCCCGGTACGCAGGCCTCTCACTGCTGTGGCCTCTCCCGCTGCGGAGCACAGGCTCTGGACGCGCAGGCCCAGCGGCCATAGCTCACGGGCCCAGCCGCTCCGCGGCATGTGGGATCCTCCCGGACCAGGGCTCGAACCCGTGTCCCCTGCATCGGCAGGCGGACTCTCAACCACTGCGCCACCAGGGAAGCCCTGAACTATCTTTTTAAAAAGACAGAAAACAGACTCCATAGGCACAATTTTTATAAAAGTTATAGAATGAAATGAAAGGTTAAAAGACGTAAACTAAAAAGTGATGTAGAAGGTTATACCTTACTGATGCTTCCAATTTGTAAGTGTAAATTCCACTAAATCTCTTTTTCCAAACAGAAAACTCGTAGGGGAGAGAACAGAAGATCATGTTTTCAGAAGTTAAAAAAAAAACAAAACAAAACAACAACAACTCATCAAAAATTATCCTGTAATATTTTCCTGTTTCTCAACCTTTAAACTATGTATGTAATGCTTTGGGAAGAAGGTGATGTTTTCCATTGTCTCAGACAGGTATTTTTCCTGAGTAAAATATAGCAATAATACTTCTTAAGAGTTTAACTTACAGATAGCTTTGACCTTCAGTTGTTCATTTTAGGTCCAAACAATAAATAAAGGCAAAATAAAAATTTATTTAACAACATGCTCTTGATTCTAGGTAGGCATTCTTCTCCGATTCAATTCAACCCTATTCTACCCTACCTCATCTTTTCTCATTGAGCTGTCAGAATCCATCAACAAGCTCTCCAATCCTTAACCATGCCCTTAACAACAACCATGGCCTCTTTTCTGAAATATGAATTCATCTACTACCCTTCATCTCCTCTGCTGCCACTTTCAACTAACTACCATCGGCTCTTCTCTGAGCAGTAGTCCCTAACTTGTCTCCTTGGTCTTCTCATCCCCCTTCAACACATTCACAACAGCCATACTCATCTCTGAAACACTTAAATCAGACCATGCAATTCCATGCTTAAAGGTCTTCACTGGCTCCTCACTGCACTTGGAAAGAAATCCCAGGTCTTCCTCAACATGGCTGCCAAGCTCTGTATTATCTGGGTCCACCTACCTCTTGGCCAACTGCTCTCTGTGATCTAGAAGTTCTGGCTTTCTTTGATATCCTCCCACTCGAAAGCCTCACACATGCACCTTCCCCACCCATCACTGGGAATTCTCCTACTCATCTCTCAGATCTCAGCTCTAAATGTCACTTACTCAGAGAGACCACTCCTAAAACCCTAATCTAAAATAGGTTTACTTATTACAAAATCTTGAGGAAGCTGTACTTTCCCTTTATAGCATTTATCAAAATGCATAATCATATATGTTTTTGTATTTATTTATTATTTTTGTCTGCTCATTAGCCTGTTAACTCCATGGATGGAAAGATAATGTCTATTCTATTAGCCATGATATCTGTTAGGTCTAGCTCAGTGTCAGGACATATTTATTAAATAAATGAATGACTGGATGAATAAATAAGCCATTTCCCTTTAGTGAGAATCTCCGGTCCCCTAAATGTTGAATTGATAAATTACTGGTTATTATTTTTCTAGAGACAAAAGACAAAGCTTTGCTTCAAAACAATTTGGAAGCATATGCTGCTCCTTTTCTGGCTTTCCTGGCATCCTCCTAACTGTTATAAGTACTAGTTTGTCTCATATTCATGTTTGGAACTAGACAGTTGTCTACTTTTCACTCCTTTTCAATGCCTTTGAAAGCAAATTAGTCATGAATCCTTTTAGACTCTCATATAAACCTTTAATAGCCCAACCTTTAAAAATCTAGTTATCCTGCTGACATAATGCAACACACTAACTAATGTATTCTATGAACTCCTATCCCCCCAAATAAAAGAAACCATATGAAAAAACGCTATAAAAATCTAATTAAAATTTTTGCATACATTGTATATGTGTTCCTTTCCCTATAATTATACAAAAATGTAGTACTGTTAAGACAATTTGGCATTATACCCCATACTCATAAATGTATACTTACTGCAAAAGATAAAAGGCAAGAGGATAGATTTGTACAAGCCACAATCTACAACGTCAGCATTCATTCTGGTTTTTTTTTTTTTTTTTTTTTTTGCGGTATGCGGGCCTCTCACTGTTGTGGCCTCTCCCATTGCAGAGCACAGGCTCCGGACTCACAGGCTCAGCGGCCATGGCTCATGGGCCCAGCCGCTCCGCGGCATGTGGGATCTTCCTGGACTGGGGCACGAACCCTCATCCCCTGCATCGGCAGGCGGACTCTCAACCACTGCACCACCAGGAAAGCCCCCAGCATTCATTCTTAATGTTGAATTCTCACTGAATATATGTCAGTTGATATTACACAACTATTTTGGCTTTCCCAGAATTACCTTTCTAAAACATCTATTTCATCATGCCATTAC
Source organism: Pseudorca crassidens (assembly GCF_039906515.1). Classification (NCBI taxonomy): domain Eukaryota; kingdom Metazoa; phylum Chordata; class Mammalia; order Artiodactyla; family Delphinidae; genus Pseudorca; species Pseudorca crassidens. Next base: position 129,911,110 of record NC_090297.1, on the reverse strand, counting down.
TCTGATTCAAAGTTTCAGTGGCTTCCCACTTATATAACTGTGCTTCCCAAATTGCAGATGCCAAATCCGAGGTACAGCGAGTTATGTGTGAGGGAAGGAAAAGCCAAAGCAAATATGCTACATGTCCTTGGACAAACAGTTTTTACTTAAACATTTTTAGAAAAAAAATATTTATAGTAAAACAGCTCTGACTCTACTGTGCAGCAAAATGCAAAATTCAAAAATGAATTTAATATATGATATGAAACTTTAAAGAAGCTTTGAGTTTGGGAAACTGTCAGACACAAGATAGACAATAAATGTGTCAAAAAGACAACACAGAGGACTTCATTCATTTATTATATAAATAGTAACAATATGGACAGTGACAATATGACAGTGGACCTCCCTCCAGTTTGGATCAGGTGTTCCTTTTCTTATGAGCTCATCCCTAATATATCACCATTCTCAAATATAATATTAGGTTGAACCATAAGAAATTGCCAATATTCAAAGACTTTTGATTTACAAAAATGGCACACTTCTGTGGTTCAACATAATACAAGAGTCTTTCTATCTTATTTGTATGCAATCACCCCAACTTGCCTCCTTTCAAAAATATCTGTTAGTTCTTTGCCTCCACCATCAAGTACTGTGTGACTGGCCTAAACCAGACCACAATAAATGTTGGCTTAGGGCTCAGCCTAGATCAATTTGTACACAACAAGCATAAGCAAGCATTTGAAGTTCCGTATTTGGAAAAAAATTCCCTCTTCTTCAGGTTAAGGGACAAAGGACTCCTATTTGCCGTTTAATAGTACTGGTGGAGCATGACATAAAAAAAAGTGGGAAAGCCGGTCACAGTCATGCTCCCACACCCTATCTGAACAAAGTACTTATCCTACAGCATGCTACTGGGCTTATGTATAACAAAACCATTCTAATAAACCATTTATGTAAGTGTAGAATCTTTTAAGCTTGATCATCTATTTCTCTTGTCAAAGAAAGAAATAGGCTTAGTCAGTGCCTGATATCGACCACAAAGAATTGAGTATCAAGCCATACTTCTCTTTGTAAGAAAAAGATACTTGTGAATCTGATTTTAGAAAAGCTTTGATACTTTATGAGAAGGAGAAGTTTTCAATTTTCAAAAGAGATTTTTAAGCTTTATATATATATAGCATATTATTAATGATCATATTATCATTTTCTGACTTGGTGAAAGTAAAAATCTGAATAGGCCTCACAAATAGTCTGTATTGAAAAAAATGCATATTCATTTCATTCCCTACTTGACAACTGCTAACTCTAAAAGGTTCCACCTTATACTTCACCTAAATCTTCATGAAATAAAATATCTGCCTATTTTTAATCATAATTTGTCTTGCTGCAGCATTGCCGTGCAACAAAACTGATCCAGATGCCAATGCTGAGGAAGTTTAGCTGTTAAAATTCACATCTGTTTTCTGTCAACTTGGCTTTGTTGATAGGCCCATGGTAACAGACGACCAAAACAGCCTTGAAAAAAATCAACAGAACAAGGTTTTTACCCCCAGAATCAACCTGAAAATACAACAAACACATAAACACTGCTGGATATTTCCCTTAAGTTCTGTGTTTCTCTGAATTCATTACCTTAGACTACTATTTCACTTCCTAGAATTTGCCAAAGTAATGAATTCTAAGAAATGAAAAAGTGCACTGTCTCATGCCTCTCCATTTCACTCTTCTCAGTCCTCCAGAAAAAGGACTACGCCTGTACCGTTCAATAACTCCCATATGGGACAGAAGACGGATCCCCCAATAACTCTCTGCTACTGCTGCTATGGATGATTAAAATAATCACAGAATATATATCCTTTAGCCCAAACACATTTCAGTGTATAAGTACATAAAACTATTAGATGAGCATTCCTTAAACTTTAGAGAATTTTAAAATTTGGAAACATTTGTTAAACATGTAGATTTCTAGGGTCATATCTTCCATGAATCTTGAATCTAAGATGGATCTATAAAATTTGTATATTTAACAAGCACTCCCCACCCCCATTCCAAGTTGAGATATAATTCAAATTCCATAATATTCATCCTTTAAAGGTGTACACATCGGTGGTTTTCAGTATATTCAAAAAACTGTACAACCATCCCCACTATCTAATTCCTGAACTCTTCATCACCCCAAAAAGAAACCTTGTATCTAATCCCTCTTCCCCCTAGTTCCTGGCAAATACTAATCTATCAATACTTTCTGTCTCCATGGATTTGCATATAAATGAAATCACACAATATGTGTCTTTTTTTTTTTTTTTTTTTTGCGGTACACGGGCCTCTCACTGTTGTGGCCTCTCCCGTTGCGGAGCACAGGCTCCGGACTCGCAGGCTCAGCGGCCATGGCTCACGGGCCAGCCGCTCCGCAGCATGTGGGATCTCCCCGGACCGGGGCACGAACCCGTGTGCCCGGCATCGGCAGGCGGACTCTCAACCACTGCGCCACCAGGGAAGCCCTGTGTGTCCTTTTCGTCTGGATCCTTTCACTTAGTATAATGTTTTCAAGGTTTATCCATGTTGTATCATGTATCAGCACACCATTCCTTTCTAAAGCTGAATAACATTCCACAATATGGGTATACAACATTGTTTCATTCATCAGTTGTTGGACATTTGGGTTGCTTCCACTTTTTAGTTAATTACAAATAATGCTGGTATGACCATTAGTATACAAGGTGGGTTTTTTTTGGTAAACTTATGGTTTTAGTTCTTGTGTGTGTTTGTGTGTGTGTGTGTGTGTGTGTGTGTGTTGCACTGCTGGGTAATATGGTAACTCTATTTTTAATTTTTTGAGTAATTTCCAAACTGCTTTTCAAAGTAACTATACCACTTTACATTCTCACCAGCAATTTATGAGGGTTCCAGTGTCTTCACATCCTCACAAATGCTAGTTTTTGTCCTTTTTGATTATACCTACCTATCCTAGTGAGTGTGAAGTCGTATCTCTCTGTGCTTTTAGTTTGCATTTCCCTGATGACTCACGATGTCAAAGATCTCTTAATGTACTTATTGACCATTTGCATATCTTCTTTGGAGAAATGTCTATTCAGATTCTTTGCCCACTTTTAAATTGGGCTGTCTGTCTTTTATCAGTAAGTTGCAAGAGTTCTTTATATATTTTAGATACAAAGCCCTTATCAGACATGGGATTTACAAATACTCTCTCCCCTTCTGTGGTCTGTTTTTTCACTTTCTCGATAGTGTCCTTTGAAACATAAAAATTTTTAATTTTGACAAAATCTAATCTATCTATTCTTTTGTTGCTGTGATTTAAATGTCATATGTAAGAAACCATTGTGTAATCCAAGGTCATGAAGATTTACACTTAGATTTTCTTCTAAGAGTTTTATAGTTTTAACTCTTACATTTAGGCCTATGATTTATTTTTTGAGTTAATTCTTACCTATGGTATGAGGTAGGCGTACAACTTCATTCTTTTATGTCAATATCCAATTATCCCAGCAACTTTGTTGGAAAGACCGTTATTTCCTTATTGAATTGTCTTGGCACCCTCGTCAAAAGTCAGTTACCCAAAAATGTATATTTCTGAACTCTCAATTCTAATCCATTAATCTATATATCTATTCCTATAACTAATCAGCTAACAGGGAGACTTTTTTTCTTTCAGTATTGCACTGTATCATCATGCTCTTCTAATATTAACAAGAAGGTTCTCACAGAACAAGGGATATTTGCAAAATTTCCATGCAGTGCACTATCAGACATAAACAACAATGACAAAAAAACTGAACTGATTTTGGGGGAAAAGTAATATCTGGGACAAGAAATGGATCATATTTCTATATAGGTGAGTAGGCAAAGTAATATCTTCTAAAGATGACCTATTTTTCAGAAGCCTGATAATTTTGTGTATTTCAAGGTTGACTCATTGTATCTGAATGTGTTTATTTAGCACTATTAGCTTCAACCCAGTCACTTATTTTAAGCTGTTTACATTTCAAGTTGAACACATTAATTATCAGATAATTAGATAATAATGTGTTTTATTCTATTGAATAGAAAAAAAAGAGCATTTAAATTAGAGGTTTTATCAGTACTGCTGGATATCTATTGTTCATCTTTTTACAAAGAGTCATATAATAATATTAACAAATAATCTTTTCAATAGATTTACAAGAAGACAGATTCTGAATACTAAGAATGCACTAATTTTTCTCTGTATTAAGGATTCTTATGAACAAAATGGTCTCTTGCCTATCTGTCAATTAGCATAAACAAGAGAACTAGTCATAAGTAGTATGTGCCTACTTCATTGGGATGTTGGAGAACAACTAGACCGTGACCACTAAATGCTGTAAGAAACAACCACCAGACTGTGACACAGCCTAAGCTGCAACTCAGTAGGTCAATGAGCCAGTGGAACATGCAGGAAATTGTTCTATTCAATTATGGAAATTTTTCTGGCATTATTCCTCACAAAGAAGAGCAAAGTGGGCTATATTACTAGGACATGGACAAGAAGCAAAATGTCAAGTAGACTTCTAAAAAAAATAAGAGCTTCTGAAAACCCTGGTGAGACAATCCAAAAAGCAGGAGACCAGAATGTTCCACTATGCCTCTTTTTTTAACCAATGCAATCAGCAATTCTAGTAGTGGTAGGTGGTTATTTTATGTCTAGATATGATTGCTCTGGGTAAATAATGTAAAGGTCAAATCATTGTTTGGTTAAAAATGCCCAACAATGGATGCTGATGGTAAAGTACCTGAAAAGGGAAGCTAGAAAAGAATCCCAGGAACATCAGAAGAAGCCATTTCATGATGAAAATTCTGTTAGATCATAGAAGGAGCAACTGAGATACAAGGTCAACAAATTCTTGGACTGAGAGACCTCAACCAATGTTGAGAAGCGATAAGACTCCAATCTGTAAATGAGAGTAGATAATGGGGATTTCTTGAGAGAGGCAAAGATCACTGGTCTATTTGCTATAGAAATGGACAAGAATAATCAGACTATCAAAAAAACTATTTCTAATTGGCCAACTATATGAGGAAGATGAAGGGCAGCAGTCTGTTTGGAGAAGGTAAGAAGTGTGACAGGGATGTAAAAATTTTAGGGAAGTGTGTGGCCCAGAATTACTCCCCAGAAAAGCCTGCCAGTATCCTGTCCTCAAATATTTGAGACTTAAAAAGGGAAACCTTAAAGTTTATCAGCAAAAATTGAGTATGAATAAAACTGAATGGTAAGGGTAAGGAACTACTCTCCAAAAAAAGGTCTCATTTCCAATCTACTTCCAGCTGACACTGTATGATAGAGTTTCATCTCTACTGTACAATCTAAATAATTTATAAATCAGAGACTGTTGTTATGAATAATAGCAATGGAGGTCTTTAAACTAGTATTAGTTAGAAGATGCTTTCACAATCCAATTTCCACACAATGGGAAGCATTCAAATACTTTATATTGCTTTGCAGATAATTATTAAAATAATTTACATAGACTGAAGTTACATGCTGCCTTTACTCAAAACCCTACTTGAAAAACTATATCATGAAAATGATTTGGAACACTGCTACCACTTCAACCCTGAGGACCATAATTTTTAAGATTATGCTCTATATTAAAACTGTGCTACTCTTCATTCTAATTAAATAAATATCTACAGCTGAATAATACATTTTCGAGTTGTAATTTTGAGATTGATAATACAATTTTGAGAATAAATATGTATTTAATAAATATTTATCAAATGCCAAATTTCAAAGCAGTTAACACTAATAATTTCAATCCATGAAGTATATGCACTTAGAAATGTTTTGTTTTTCCAGATCCACCAGTGACCCTTCTCCGAAAATCTGCTTCCATGCAGAGTTCCTGTTGAGTGGGCTGTAGGTCATGTGACTCCCCCCAAGGCTAACCCTTATCACAGAATATTGGACAAGAGATGGACAACTAGCCTAAGGTGACCCATACCTTTGACCCATGACTATGGAGGCTTATTTAAAATATGAGCCGGACCAATTAGGTTATCCCTCAAGAGTTTTATCTTAAAAATATAAGGAGCTTGCCAAGAGCTGTTGATCCAACAGCTGTTGATCCTAGAGCTGAAAGGTAATGGCAGACGTTTCTGAGATATTTTAGGCCCTGTACAAAGCTACAAAGATGTAGGTCATGAAAGAAGGGAGAACATCCAATTCATAAACAGAGAGAGACCAATACAGATGAGTGCCTGGAGTTTCTGTGACACCTGTCCTTCCTGAGGTCTACTTGCTCATCTTTTCCTGGGTTCCCTCTATATTTATAATAAACCCCCACTGTACTTGAGCTACTATGTCTGGATTTCTGTTTCTTAAAATTTCTTAACTAAAAGAGAAGGAATTCCTAAATATATTAACTTATTTTTTTTCTCTTAAGAATCAAGGGCACAGTTATTTTTCAGCCCATAGGATTTCATAAAAACATCTACATGAGGACAATAAAAATCATTTTGTCCATTAATTCTTCATTCCTACTTTCCTTCAACAGATATTTCCTGTGTGTCTACAAGTTGACTAGGTATACAGTAGGACACGAAACAGACATGGCTTCTCTTTTCAGAAATGTATAATCTAGTAGAAGAAATAGGTATTTGAAAAGTAATACACAGTAAATAAATAAATAACCACCAACTACAGGGTGCTACCAGAGAAGGTAAAAGGACGCACTACTTAAGAATGGGTGATCAGGGAAAACTTCTTAGAGGAAGAAACATTTAAACTTAGACCTGAAGGAGTAAGCCAGGTAGAATGAAGAACACACTGTAGGCAGAAGGGAAAGGCTACACAGACATTTTCAACCTGAAAAGATCGTAAGTGTTTCGGAAGCTAAAAGGCCAGGGTTGGATATACAGTGAGTAAGGGGAAGACTGACCCAGGGACACCACTGTGGAGGAAGGAAGAGTAAGATTACAGACCAAGGGAAACAATTCAAGTTTTATTTAGTGGGAAATCACTGAAGCATTTTCAGCAGAGGGGTTACATGACCTGATCTGGGTTTTATGAAAATTTCTCTGGATGCTGTGGAGAATAATGGGATAAAAGAAGGTCAAGTGGTAAGATGAGTTAGGAGGTTACTGAATAGGACATGATACTGAGGAGAAGACACATTTTGCTTTCAAAAAATATTTTGGAAGTGGACTTGATAAACCAGTGAGTACAGTAATATTTTCCAAATATGTTCAATTGGAAATTGCTCAGAGATACATATATACATAGCATACATATAGACATACATGGGAATGATAAACACTGAATGGTTCCTCTGAGGAAGGCAAAAGGCGGGAGGTGTGATCAGGAAGAGATAATAATATACAAAGCTAACATTGTTGGTATTGTTTTATGTCTTAACCAGAGAGGTAGACACAGGAGTTCACTGTATGTCTTTATGATTTTTTGGTATGTTTAATTTTTTTATTATTATTTTTTAAACTTTTATTTTATATTGGAGTATAGTTGATTCACAATGTTGTGTTAGTTTTAAGTGTACAGCAAAGTGATTCAGTTATGCATAAACATATATCTACTCTTTTTCAGCTTCTTTTCCTATATAGGTTAATACAGGATAGTGAGTAGACTTCCCTGTGTTATACAGTAGGTCCTTGTTGGTTATCTATTTTATATATAGTAGTATGTGCATGTTAATCACAAAATCCTAATTTATCCCTCCCCCCGCCACCTTTCCCCTTCGGTAACCATAAGTTTGTTTTCTATGTCTGTGGGTCTATTTTAAATATTTAATCATAAAAATAATAGACTATGTTTAGTTATTTTATTCAATCCATGTATATACAGTTTAACTGTTATGAGTGTTTCTGCCACCAAAAATACTACAAAGTAACTTTAGTTATTCCAATTTATGATGAACTGAAAGATTTTTATTGGAAAAAAATCTGTCACCCCACAACTTTAAGTCAGTGATCTTTGCTCTGATTATGAGAACTAAACACTCAACAACTAAATACTATGGGTTACTGAACAGGTTCAAGGTATATAAAGTCTTTGTGAGTCTGATTTTATTGCAGCAAAACACCACTTCTATTTTTAGCAGTAAATATGCAGCTGTATTTTAAAGTACTAGGTTTAACATGCTTATTCCCCCATTGATCATCTTTCATAATTATTCCACCCTCTATATTTCTTATTTAAAAATTGACCTTAAATGTTCCCAGGGGCACCAAAACCTGCTTCTGGAAAAACACTGCAGAGAATTTGTAATCCAAGCACTTCCAGAACAAAGCATGTAACAGTAACATTCCCCATTCACTCCACAGCATCATCTGTCTCCAAGATGCTCCCTGAAGCATGGAAGCTACACAACCAGCCATCCTTCCCTCTCACTACTACCTTAAATGAAAACATGTAATCAATAAAACTTACCCCAGATTCTCCATCAGCACATCCTGTTTTCTCTACTTTGAAATCTGTCCAGAGTTCAACCACTTTTCACTACCTCCACTGCCACTGCTTGGTCCAAACACCACAGATTACCTCAATTGTCTCTAACTGGTCTCCCACTTCTCCCTTCAAATTCTCCCCACATCTTTTTTCAACAATGTAACCTGAGTTCAGGATAAAACATATATCAGAGCATGTCATTCCTATACTCAACCTCTCCAGTGGTTTCCCATCTCAGTCCAGTAAAACGTAAATTCTCTACCATGGTCAAAAGACCCTGTTAAGATCTGCCATATTTCTCTTCTTTCCTTTATCTTTCTCCATAGCGTTTAACACCTCTGATATACTGTATATTCTACTTAGTCATTTGTTTATTGTCTGCCTTTTCCACAAGGATAAAAACTTAATGAGGGCAAGAGTTTTATCTGTTTTTTATTTACTGTTGTATCCCTGAACTTGAATGGTGCCAAGCATTAGTAGGAGTTCAATAAACATTTGTTGAATAAATGAATATTCCTCTCAAAGTCACAAGAAGCACAGATAGTCGTTCTGCCATTTTTTAACGAGGTTTCTGCCTCTTTCTGTAATGTCAAAATTAACAAAAACACAAGAAAGAGCTGTTAAGACAACTGATGTGAGAACCATAAAGACCCTAGTAGGTAGGAAAGATATTAGCAGCCAGAAACGAGATTTTAGAGTTTTTTCTAGTCCTGAGGATTTCTACTGATAAGTAAAACATTAAAATAGCCTCTACAGTATTTATTGGTTAGTCAAAGCATTTTTTTCCTCTCTTGTGACCAATTACTATTCTTAAAGTTTCAGAAAATTTTATGTTTATGTTCTTAATCTTCCTTATATCAGCCCATTGTGATGTGCTTTAAATTCAATGTATTACTTGATAAAGGTGTTAATGCTACTGTAGTAATCATAGTGCAATACATAAATGTATCAAACTAACATGTTGTGATACACTGTGATACAAGCTTACACAATGTTATATGTCAACTATATCTCAATTAAACATTCAATGTATCACTATTTGAGGGAGGAAAATGGGGGCAAAGAGTAAAGATATTACACAATGAATCTATTCTTCAGATAACAGCTTTAGAAAACTGCTTTGAAAGGGGGATTATACTTGGTGGTATTCAATCAGATATCCCGTACTGTCATTTCTTTTCTCATCACCCTAAGAAGAAAGGAGAGGCAGGAAATATACTCCAATTTGAAGGGTCAATAATTTCCTTAAATTTCATGAAATACCAAGTTACTATATAAAGCTGAATATATTTGATACTCTAAAACCTGAACTATCTGGGAAGAGTCAACTTTAAACAGCTGTCAGTTATCTTGTCAAGACTAAAAGAAACACTGTTTTCCTTATGTCTTTTGAAAGAAGGTGGAAGAAAAAACACTTTTGGAGGACTACTTGAATCACTATAGTCAATAAGAAATAGAATAAAACTTCTATTAAGGTCAATGGCTAAATTTTTGGTTTTAGCAAAGAAGCGCCTCAACTGGGGGGAAAACAAAGGTGGTTAGAAAGGTAATAACGAACCAACAGCTAGTTAACCCTCTCTTAAGAATCCCTAAAGTTGGTTGTTAATTGAATAAATTGAGAAGCAACTAAAAGGACTATACAGGTGGATGGAGCAGAATGGAAGGTAATATTATTAAGTAAATATTTATTACGTAGCAGACAGAGTGATAGACACTTTATATCCATAATTGCATTTAATCCTTAAAATAAACCCAGGAGCTAAGTATTGTTAGCTTCATTTTACAGAGAAGAAAACTAAGACATATATTGGTAAAGTAATGTGAAGAAAGTGATACAGGAAGGGTTAACTAAAAAGCCAAATACCTCAACGCCAATGTTAAGCTGTCTCTATGTTGCTTCTTCTATAACTGAATACATTGCTGAATTTTCCACATCAGGGTAACTGCCCTCATATAAGCACAAAAGTGATTTGGGTCTTAGATCCAGCTCTTAGTTCCCATCTGTACGCAACTTCAGAGATTAAGTGAATGACTTCAATCACCAAATGAGATTCATTTTGCTCCATGTTCATGAACACTAATCTGATCTAGGACCTGCCATCTACAAAAAAAAAAAATAGAAAACAAAAAATCTGCCCCTGATCACAAGGAAGACTTTTACTGAATAAAAACAACACAAAAGGCGATGCTCAAAATACTTTGGAAAGCTGTTTGGTAGCATCTACAAAACCTTAGCTTACATATGCCCTAACCCAGAAATTTCACTCCTAGACGTGTACCCACTGAAATGGGTACACGGGCTTCCCTTGTGGCGCAGTGGTTGAGAGTCCGCCTGCCGATGCAGGGGGCACGGGGTCGTGCCCCGGTCCGGGAAGATCCCACATGCCGCGGAACGGCTGGGCCTGTGAGCCATGGCCGCTGAGCCTGCGCGTCCGGAGCCTGTGCTCCGCAACGGGAGAGGCCACAACAGTGAGAGGCCCGCATACCGCAAAAATAAAAAATTAAAAAAGTAAAGAAATGCGTACACATGTTTACCAAAAGACAAGTCCAAGAATGTTCATAGCAACACTATTCATAATAGCCCTAATCGGGAAACGATCCAAACGCCCATCAACAATAGAATGGAAGAACAAATAAATTGTAGCATATTCACAAAATTGAAATAAACCATGCCTAGATGCACTATATGGATGAGTCTCACAAACATAATGATGAAAAAGAGTTCATATTGTATGATGCCATTTACATAAAGTTCAAAACCAATTAACACTAATCTAGGTGTTAAAAGTCAGGATAGTGATCACTCTTCAGAGGAGTAGTGACTGAGGGGAGGAGGGCTTATGAAATGCAGGTAATGTTCTTTTTCTTTTATCTGGGTACTTGCTACATTAGTATGTTCGGTTTGTTAAAAATCAGCATGTTTTACACTAATTTTTGCACATTTTCTTTTATTCTGTTATATTTAAATAAAAGGTTCTTTAAAAACCAATGTTTTATTCTTGGGGGATTAACAGCATAGCATTTACACTGTAATTAATACTTTTAGCCTTCTTCTTATCCCTCCATATAAACAGAGACAGATAATAAACATAGGAGGCTTTGTTCTTTAAAAAGAATTTTTTTTCATTTCAATTTTGGGCTAAATGTCAATTTACAGAGTTCCATTCATCTCAATATAAGAAAATGTATTTTCAACTCTAGTTTCAAATCCTGTTGCAATCCATCTTCACCAAACAAAAGAATTAACCCTAGTCACCGCATATTTAGCTTTAAGTAAATATTTTAAATAAAACTACCGATAACTAGTTCTTGATTCCAACTGCATTGTCAAAGTCTACTAAAATTCTTCCCTTTTCTGCTACTTCATTAACTTCATATTCTTAACCTCAGAATGAATGAAGAAATCCTTAAAAACATTTAACTTAGGAAAACATGAAATGAGGATATACTTTCTAAGAGTAAAATTTCAAGCTCAATGACTTTCTCATTTTGCAATAGGATCTTTGCGCAAAATATTCTGCAGACCAATACATTTTTTTTGTCAGAATAATGAACTTTGAAAAATCAACACTTTTTCCATCTAAGAATTTCCAAGCCTTCCATTTGTAACTCAATATTAATTCATAACCATCAAGATTTAAATTGTTTTCTTTAAAAAGAGAGAATAGGACGAAAACAAATACCTATGGATGATTCTATTTAAGACTATGTTTCCATTTCTTCTTTTGGAATATTTTATCACACATGAAAGAATAGCCTTGATATAAATATTTTATTAACCACAAGGAGGAAAGGGGCAAAGAGAAAACACAGACAAGCAGGAAATAAAAGTTTATCTAAAAGTTTCCTTTGCAAATTAATCCTCTGACAAAGATGACTTAGTGGAAAGAACAAATATCCTGAAGCACACTACAATACTGCTCCCAATAAACTTTATTTTGAAAGGCTATTTACTTTGTTAAGGGATGTTATCATTTATTTCCTTGGTTACCATGATGCTGTGATTACAACCTACTCCGTTTTGGAAAGCTATGCAACTTCCTTAAAAAGCTGCAGCGTACAGGTTTAAGGGAATAAAAAGTAACATCTATGATGCTCTTACTAATTTTAATGAGCATTAAGAGCTTTCAAACACTGTGATTATGAATCGCAGCTGACAACTGATGAGAAGGCTTATAAATTTACTTTTCTTTTCCTTACCATAAATGTTGCTAATTTTTTTTAGCAACTGATATTAGAAATTCAAATATCTTCAAGACGAAATTTCCTGAGGAATTATGAATCTGGGTTCCAGAAGACCCGTGGACAGTGCTCCAGTGTCAGGTATGGCACCATTCAGGTAGAGACAATTTTACAAAGTCACTATTCCAGTGTTACTACTTTACCAAAAGTGACCAAGAAATCCAATTTAACTGGTATGATTAAGCATATTCATTTCATTCTCTTTTCTATAATGAACACCACCGAACCTACTCTGAAGTTAGATAATATCAGCAAAAAACATGAAGCAATGATAATAAGCATTTGCAATCTCTTACTATATATAAAGATAAAACTGTTAAAATGTCATGCCCCCACTTTTTCCTATTTTTATAAATACCATGAAATACTGAACTCAGATCAGTGTGCAATAAGTAAGACCTATAAATATTTATCAAAACTAACTTTTAGTATCACCTTGTTTTAAGATTACAGAACTCAATGAGTTTGGTTTTACTTTCAAAGAATATTAAACTAAATTAGAGGAGTCAGAACTGTTCACCACACCCATTTGGATAATCAGGCAAAGTAGAGTTTTTAGTACAAATGTCCAGTTTGCTTTGTGCATACTGTGATCACACCATTTTGACTTTGAATAAGGTTTTAGCTCCTAATTTTGCATTCTTCCTTTAGGTTTAATTTAAATAGGCATTTTAGGAACTAATTTGTAAGTAAGACAAATAGAATTAATGTGTCATCAGTCAGGTACTCTGGCTGTTATAATATTCAGAATTCGGGAACATATTCTGTGTCTCTCAGTGAGTCACTCAACTCTTCTTTATCAAAATATATTACAAATGTTTTAAAATCTTACATGTTTACAAAATGCTCTGCACCCTTCATATGTTGTGCTTCTGCCAGCTAACCCTTGAAGAGCAAAACCCAGCTGTGCTTGCATGTCAGATGGTTACTGCAGTAAGTAGGCTGAAAAGTAACAGTTATGCTTTATATAGCTTATACGTTTTTATCTTTTTTAACCTTATTTTTATAATGAAATTTCTAGTTCCTGGGGTGATTAAAATGGTTAGACTTTTCTTCTAAGAAAGAAGAAACTTTGTGTTAAAAAATATTGTAATATAAAACTGTCTAAATTATATTAAGTTTACACTTTTGATTACTCCAGCTTTTTACATTAAGACAGTTATATTTTTATATACATTTATATTCCTAATAAAAAAGTTTTTCTTATCCAGCAACGTTTTCATCACCGCGAAGACAAACATTTTGATGGGCAGTAAACGATGTATGTGTGTGTAATATTACTTACATCTTTAAAAGAGTAAAGTAAATAAATACAGCCATCTAAGGAACTAAAAACAATAAAGGAAACAAATATAGATACCTAAGGAATTCTGCAAACTGATTTTTGAAATAGTCTACTGTCTAAACATATAATTATATGATATAGAAGCTTTAGTTGATCACTTCTCAATTGTCTGGTAGGAGTCTCAAACAACACACAGGAAGAGATATGAATTGAGAACTTAATTACCATAAAATTTTCATTTATATTCACTCTTGGAGTATAATTACATTACCATTAAAAACACACCTGATTCTAATTTCACATATTTAACTTTAAAGGTCCTTGGTATTAGTAATGCATAATTACACAGATATAGGCTTATTGTGAATTTAATGAGACAAATTTAATTACCTCATTTTAATTTGTAGAAATTATATATGCCTAACATTTTCATTTCTCACAAATAATAAAATTACAATTAAAGTAGTCTTTACTAAAAATTCAAATAGAACTTTTTGGTCAGTACTTATGGCTTAATGTTCTTTTTTAAGGTAAAAAGAAAATGAAGAAAATTGTTAATCATGTTACGTAGAAACTATTTTCTATTTTGACTTAAATATGAGAGATGGGAGTCACTCTACCTCACAAAGCAGTAAGTCAATGATGTGGAAGACCATGCAGAGTGGGAACTTGGCAGTAAAAAGAGTGAGAAACCACTGGGATGCATACATATGAGCTTCCAGGTTCAGATCAGAAAAATGGCCGTGCAGGTCCGGTAACTGCTCCTGAAAGTCAAAGTGGAAAATTGTGGGGGGAGGAACACTGAAGACGCCTCATTTCCTGCCACAACTGCGATTTATGACAAGCTTGCTACGATCACTCTCAATTTACTACAGCATTTGTTGACTTTTATATAACTACATAGAAGTGATGATAGGAGATGAGAACTGGGCATATGACAGAGAACAAGAAAGACATGTTATGAACAAATAACAAAGATCAACTCTTGCTCACTTGACTGTTCCTGTTTCTTGGGAAATGCTTGCTCTGACAGAACACCTGTGGTCTAGTGAGTATCAGGACTCCACAGTCAAGTCACAGTACTCCATTCAGGGTTGAACTCCTAACTAGCCAAAAAAGAAATGTATCTTTTCTTTGAAGACCATTTAATAGAAACATCATCTGGGTTCTATGATATTACTTCAGTACATTATGGTACTGAAGCCCAAAACATAACCGTACTTTTAACAGTCTATCTTCAACATATTAAAAATTACAAAGTACAGAAATTGTACAAGTATATAATGTATAAAATTGGATGTCTCCTGGGAAAAATACTGGGAAAAAGAGGAAAAACCCTCTTTTTCCCCAATTTATACAAGTAAATGCTTTTCAAAAGCATGAAAGGCAAAGTATAAAGCATTAGCATAGCTATTCCCATAACTGAAAGACAAAGGCAAAGATATTTAAAAGCCCACTTTAGTTTTGTTTTCATAAACAGACCACAGAAATAAAATTTTTGTACAAGATGCTCTTTGAAAAACACCCCAATGTACCCATCAGGTACTTTTAATGGGGTATTGAAGTGGTCATTCAGTTAACAGACAAAAGTGCTAACAGAAAATGTATTTGGGTTTCTTCATAGTACCATGAACATGCTATTCATTTATCAGGTACTTTTATTTGACTCTCAAAGCTCTTAAGAATACTGACCTTTGAAAAAATATGAACTTTTAAAAATGAAAGGTAAATGAAAGATAAAAAATGTGAAGAATCCCAAATATTTACTTGGAAGAATTAAATCTCTAAAAAAGAGCCCATTGCTTGTACTGTCCATAGTTACCAGATTCTTCTACACAGTCTTTTTCCCCCTCAATGCCCATTTGTCATTGTGCTTACAGTTCTTTTGACATCCTCCTCCCCCTTTATTTCTTCTTCACATTTCAGGTCTTCTACCCTCCTATATTCCCTTCTCCTAATACAGCTGTCCTTAACCTCACTGCAAACTCTGTGCCTTCCACTTCCCTGTTCTAGTCTTTGTCTCCTACTGGCTTCACTTCCCCCTTAGACACCTATTGATCTCCTGACAAGTCATGTCAATAAGCTCCTACCAGTATCCTCTACTGCCAAATCCCAGTAACCTTCCTCCCCAACCACTTTACTTTTCCCCAATATGGAATCAATTCAATCATGTATTTTCTTCACATTTCTCTTAGATTCCCAATACCTCTTATAGAGAAAGCCATATAAACATGTTGCATAGACCCATTACAAATTTAAGATTTACAACCTCAGGTGGAATTTCAAAGCTACTCAGTAATTCCTTTAACAGCACTAGACAATAATTTTGTCCTTGCTCACAATCTTTTTTATGACAGATATATAAAAGAATACCTGTTTCTCATACATATAATTTACACATATACATTATGAAATAGTTAACAACATTGTTTGAGATCTGGAAATTACAGAGGAAAAAATTTAAAGTATGTCCCTACACTACAATATTTTAGGTGGTTTTTAATTTCATCAATATCTTTCTGTCTCTTTAAAGTGTTCTCTACATGTGGACCTAAATATGGTACTGGTGCTAATTAACACTGAGAAAAATCTTATGTATTTCAGCTTTTATTATGTAAATATCTTCATTTATTTACAAATAATACTAGGAAATCTCTTTACTGACTTAATTCACCATATTCGCACTTCAAAGCGTATTAAGTTGAATATTTTAAATGGAAGACTATTTTTATAAATGGTCAAGTAGTTAAATAAATATTTTATGATATTAAGACCACTGTAGATATTGGTCAGAAACCAAATCCATTTACCTTTTCTGTAACTTTCCATTAGATTTTCATAAACCATTATTTTTTCAATTTTATTGGACTTTCCCTATAAGTCCCTGAGTGATAAAAGTTCCTAATGTTTATTTACCTGCATTAGTCTCTCCAACTGATAGAACTTGCAGTGAAGATCTTCAAAGTTGTTTTTGTAGAGGTCTCGTAAACCATAGTCATACATGATTTTCACCAAAACACAGAATGCTTGTTCCTCTGGCATCTACAGGAAAACATATACATACAGAACATGACTGAGTGGCATTTGACCAGAAGGTCAGAAACATTCCTTCACGTTATTAGTCCCCTGTATTAGTGGTTGAAGGCCACTAGTGAATGAAATTCTCCAGAGCCAGCTTTCTGCAGTGACACAGGTAAAATCTGTGTTCCAAGTTTCAAGCTTCCCTACTTGAGATGAATTTCCCTCTTTTGCTAATTTTAATCACCTTGTCATTTACTCTTAAGCCATCTTAAAAATAGGTAATACAGTAAGATGATGTAAAAATTCAAAACAATTTAAAAGTATATAAAGGTTAAAAAAAGTCTCACTCCTCTCTATCCCTATATCCACTAATCCCTGTATCTGTCCCCCCAACCTCTTTTGCATAATCTCATAACTACTCAATAATTTCTCATATAACCTGCCAGTGTTTCTTTATGCAAATAAAAGATTTACATTTATTTTACTTTTTCCCTTTCCTATATAAAAGATAGCATTCTAAATACATTGCTATGCACCTTGCTTTTCTCCCTCAATAATTTCCCAAAAGAGGGATTGCTGAGTCAAAGGATAAAATGCATTTTTAATTTTGATAGATAGTATGATACTGTCCTCCCAGAATCTTGACGTTGCTATTTTTCTGTCTATAAAAAGGTCTTCAGCTGTTTCAGAAGCTTAGGAGCTTCTCTCATTAAGATTTAAATGACAAATAAAATCTGATATACCTTCCCAGATACTTTTATCTGAACAGAGAATAAAATCTGAAATCAAAAGAACCGATCTCTAAATTATGGTATCAATAAGCTGAAAGAATTTAGAGAGGGACATATTCAATATTTTAGAATTTGTACCAAGCAAACAGAAAAAGTTGTTCTTACTCAAGGTCCTAGGATGTAACTATTATGTAAACATTTACTTTAAATGTCACTTCTTTGAAAGTCTGACCTTGGCTGATTTCGGTATTTGACACATTTGTTAGACCAACTTCCTGCCTGAATAATTGAATCAAGTAGAGTTCTGTTTACCCACTTAGAAATGTAACTGTTTATTTAAGTTCCTATACAAACTGACCACTTCTGTTTGCTACTATAAACCATGAAATATGTAAATTAGTTAAATAAAATCTCCTAAAGTTAAATAAGTACAGTTAGCCGTTGTCATTTTGCTTCTCTAAATATTTGCTTATTTCTTTTTTACCTATGAGTTGGTGGCCTTGGCTTTGACCCCAGCTGTTCAAGTCAGCAGACATTTTTCAGTTTTTATGCAGTTATTTAGAACGTAAGCACACTGTATTTTTTACCCCTTTAGCAATTCTGTCATTGAAGCTTCAAGTGACACTAATGTGCACATGAACAGTCTACAATACTTCTCTTACTACCAAGTTATAAGCCTCTTTGTCTTCTCCCTGATCTCTACTAAAATGGCTATACAAAAATGCTGCCCGTAAGATAACTGTAACCAGCCCTAGAGAAACTAGTTCACTCAACTTTTCCCTCTTCCTAAGTAAGTGATGATTAGTTGAATATACAAGGTATAAAAGGGATTAACCTTTATTTCCTTGAATGTGGTGAGACCATTAAAACAAAAGTTTAAACACCCTTCAGCATTCATACATGCAGTCACTGAACATATAAGATGCATGTACCGTTTGTTCTAGGCCCTGGATACAGAGGTAAAAGTAGAGTGCCTTCCCAAAGGACAAGGAAATAGGCAACTCTACTTGAGTCTGATAGACACAGAAGTCGTGGAGTAGGGGAGGATGGGAGTGTGGAAGAGGTGTTAGATGTCACTACAGTTACAGTGCAAATAGAGGGATGGCCGGATACAAGCTTTATCAGGATAAACTATTTAAGAAAATGACAAATAGACATAAATTTCTGCTTTGCTTTTAGATATGGAGCTTAAATTTATTCATATTCATTCAGTCACACTCATTCTCTCTCCCTCTCTCCCGGCACCCATCTCTGTCTCTCTCTCTTGGTCCCCTTCCCCTCTCCCTCCACCACCTTCCCCATTCAACTGTCTGTCTCTCACACATATACAAACAATATATTTAATAAATGTTCTTTAAAAACAAAAGCATTTGAAAGTTTGAACTTGATTCCTAAAAATAAAACTGACAATCCCAGCCTATTTCTAAAAGTATATCTATATTTTGGGTGGGGGGCAGCCTTGGAGTTAGTATCCTTCAGGTCTAGCTTCAGCAATATAGCCAAGGTTTTGATTTTTAGTTAGTTCATGTGTTACATGGAAACAGTAGACTAAACCTACAAAATACCAGTCCAGGTGAGTAGAATCAAAACTGACTATCTGTGAAGACTAAGGTCAGATATAATAAGCTCTTATGGGATCTCAGATACTACCTCAACATGAAAGTGACTAAAAATGAATCCCTGTGAAAACAGAAAAATGGTTGCTAACAAAATGAGTGAGAAAGTAATGGGAAATAGTTATAATCCTTTGGAAAGTGGAAATTCAACCTTCTCTTTCTGGTTTAAAGATGAAATGGGATCTATTTAGCATGTTTAATTAAGCTTCCCTTGGTATTTCTCTTTCTTCAATTAATGTATTCATTATTACTAGCAGCAAGCAGGGTGAGCACACCAAATTAGCAAAAATGTCAAAGATTTTAAAAATGAGAATATCTAAACATGTATAAAATATAGCTAGACAACAAATACCGATTGACATTTACACTGCAGAGAAAAAAGGAAGTTCACACATAGACTTATAATGGTGTTTTGCTTTGAAGGATAAGACAATGCATGTTTTTGAAATACACCTCAGTGAAGTGTCAATAACAGGGAGTGAAGGCTGAGCCTAGATTGATGATATTGTAAAACATAAGATATATGATAAAAACATACTTTGGAAATTATAAACAATAATCACTGGTGGCTACTAATGACTTCAATGATGGCAGAAAAACTTACAACAATAAATTATAGCTTTGTTAATGCAAATAAATATAATACTAATAATTATAATAATAAGTTGGGTAACAGGGACCTAGCTGTAACGTTAGCAGTAGTTGGCCATCACCATAACTCATCAAATATAGAAAATAAATAAACTGGAGTTGAGAAGCAATGCTCAACAACACACCATTATATGCTACTTCCATCAAATAAAACAGACATAAACAGACTAAAAAGTATAGATAACAGTTAAATGTGGCAAAATAATTAGTATTTACCACTTTCTGTTTTTAATATATGTAATTGTAAGTTTATATCATTTAATTTTTCCCAGCTTTATTGAGCTATAATTGACATACAACATTGTGTAAGTTTAAGGTGTACAAAGTGATGATTTTACTTATTTATATATACATATATCACCTCACATAGTTACGATTTTTGTTTTTTATGGTGAGAATTTTTGTCTTTTTTTGTGGTAAGCAATTTTCAAATATACAATACAGTACTGTCAACTACAGTTACTATGCTGTACATTACATCCCCTGAACTTATTAATCTAATAACTGGAAGTTTGTACTCTTTCACCACACTCACCCATTTCCCACATTTCCCACACCTGGCGACCATCAACCTCCTCTTTGTCTTTTTTTGTTTTTTTAAATCTTGTGGCCACGCCACAGGGCCTGTGGGATCTTAGTTCCCCTACCAGTGAGCGAACCCATGCCCCCTGCAGTGGAAGCATGCAGTCAACCATTGGACCACCAGGGAAGTCCCAACCATCAACAAACGTTTTTAGTTTCCACATATAAGTGAGATCATACATGTCTTTCTCTGACTGACTTACTTCACTTAGCATAAAGCCCTCAAGGTTCATCCATGTTGTCACAAATAACAGAATTTCCTTTTTTATGGCTAAATAGTATTCCCCTATATGTATATACCACATTTTCTTTATCCATCCATCACTCAATAGACACTTAGATTGTTTCCATGTGTCACTATTGCCAACTAATGCTGCAATGAATGTGGGGTGAAGACATCTCTTTGAGTTAGTGTCTTTGTTTCCTTTGAATAAATACTCAGAAGTGGAATTGCTGGATCAAATGGTAGTTCTATTTTTGACTCTTTGAGGAACCTCCATACTGTTTTCCACAGCAGCTGCACCAATTCACATTCCCACCAACAGTGCACAAGGGATCCCTATTCTCCATATCCTCCCAACACTTGTTAATTCTTGTCTTTTTGATGATAGCTATTCTAACAGGTGTAAGATGATATTCTGTTGTGGTTTTAATTTGCACTTCACTAATGATTGGTGATATTGAGCACTTTTTCATGTACCTGATGGCCATCTGTACGTCCAGAAAAAGTTTTCAACCTTTCACCATTGAGTATGTTAGCTGCTGGCTTGTCATATATGGCCTTTATTATGTTGAGGTACGTGCCATCTATACCCAGTATGTTGACAGCTTTTCTCACGCATGGATGTTGAATTTTGTCAAATGCTTTTCTGCATCTATTGAGATGATTATGTGATTTTATTAATGTGATACATAACTTTTATGACTTGCATATGTTGAACCATCCTTGCATCCCAGGGATGAATCCCATTTGATCATGGAATACGATCCTTTTAATGTGTTGGTCAATTTAGTTTGCCAGTATTTTGTTGAGAACTTTTGAATGTCATCAGGGATGTTGGCTTACAGTTTTCTTTTCTTGTAGTATCCTTCTCTGGTTTTGGTATCAGGGTAAAGCTTGCCTTGTAAAATGAGTTTGGGAGTTTTCCCTCCTTTTCAATTTTTCTGGAAGAGTTTGAGAAAGATTGGTACTAATGCTTCTTAAAATGTTTGGTTTTAATGTTTGGTAGTATGCACCAGTGAAACCATCTTGTCCCAGGCTTTTATTTGTTGGGGGAGTTTTGATTCTTGAAAAATCATCTCCTTACTTGTTACTGGTCTATTCAGATTTTCTATTTCTTGAGTCTTGTGTGTTTCTAGAAATTTATTCATTTTTTCTAGGTTATCCAATTTGTTGGTGTATAATTTTTCACAGTAGTCTCTTACGATCCTTTGTATTTCTGAGGTATCAGCTGCAATGTCTCCTATTTTTAAATAATTTTATTTATTTGCACCCTCTTTTTTTTTTAGTTAATCTAGCTAAAAGTATATAATTTTGCTTATCTTTTCAAAGAATCAACTCAGTTTTGTCAATCTTTCCCATTGTTTTTCTATTCTCTACTTTATTTATTTGTCTTATAGTCTTTATTATTTCCTTCCTTCTACTAACTTTGGTCTTAGTCTGTACTACTTTTTCCAGTTCCTTGAGGTGTAAAGTTAGGTTGTTCATTTGAGATATTTCTCTTTTCCTGATGTATGCATTTGTCACTATAAGATTCCCTCTTAAAACTCCTTTTGCTGCCTCCTATAAGTTTTGATATGTTGTGTTTCTATTTTCACTTGTCTCAAGATTTTTTTTTTTTTTCTGCGACACGTGGGCCTCTCACTGTTGTGGCCTCTCCCGTTGCGGAGCACAGGCTCCGGTCGCGCAGGCTCAGCGGCCATGGCTCACGGGCCCAGCTGCTCTGTGGCATGTGGGATCTTCCCAGACCGGGGCACGAACCCATGTGCCCTGCATCGGCAGGCGGACTCTCAACCACTGCGCCACCAGGGGAGCCCAAGATATATATTTTTTAATTTCTCTTTTTTCATCCATTGTATGTTCAGGAGTGTGTTTTTAATTTGCACACATTTGTGAATTTTCCAGCTTTCGTCCTGTTATTAGCTTCTAGTTTCATAACACTGTGGTTGTAAAAGATACTTTATATAACTTCTATCTCAAATTTGTTGAGACTTTTTCTGTGACCTAACACGTGATCTATCCTAGAAAATGTTCCATGTGTGCTTGAGAAGAATGTGTTGCTGCTGGTGGATGGCCTGTTCTGTGTATATGTTAGGTCTATTTGGTCTACAGTACTGCTAAAATCTGCTGTTTCTGTATTGATTCTCTGCCTGGATATCTATCCATTGTTGACAGTGGGGTACTGAAGTACCCAAATATTACTGTATTGCTATTTATTTCTTCTTTTAGTTATGTTTCTATTTGCTTTATATATTTAGGTGCTCTGAACATACAGGTGAGTGCATACAAATTTTATAATTTGTTATATCTTCTTGATGGTTTGACTCCTTTATCATTATACAACTTTCTTCTTCTGTTTTGAACATTTTTACCTTAAAGTCTATTTTGTCTGATATAAGCATATAGCTACCTCTACTTTCTTTTGGTTATCACTTACTTGAAATATCTTTTTCTACCCCTTCACTCTCAGTCTATGTGTGTCCTTAAAGCTAAAGTGAGACTCTTTAGGCAGTATACCATTAGATCCTGTTTCTTTTTTTCCTTTGTCCAGTCAGCCATTCCACATCTTCTGATTAAATAATTTATCCATTTAAAGTATTATTGATAGATAAGGACTCGCTATTAACATTTTGTTAATTGTGTTCTTTTTTGTAAATCCTTTGCTCCTTGCTTCCGCTCTTACAGTCTTCCTTTGTGATTTGATGATTCTTTGTAATGGTATGCTTTGATTCTCTTTTCTTTGGTGAATCTACTGTCGGTTTTTGCTTTATGGTTAACAAGAGTCTTACATAAAACATCTTATAGTTATAACATCCTATTTTAGGTTGATAACAACTTAACTTTGATAGCATACAAAAACTTCATACTTTTATTTCTTCCCACCTCACACTTTGTTACTGATGTTACAATTTACATCTTTTTTATATATATTGTGATAAAAATTGCTGTAGTTGAGGTTATTTTTAATACACTTGTTTTGTAACTTTTTTTTTTTTTTGCGGTATGTGGGCCTCTCACTGTTGTGGCCTCTCCCATTGCAGAGCACAGGCTCCGGACGCGCAGGCTCAGCAGCCATGGCTCATGGGCCTAGCCACTCCGCAGCATGTGGGATCTTCCTGGACCGGGGCACGAACCCGTGTCCCCTGCATCGGCAGGCGGATTCTCAACCACTGCGCCACCAGGGAAGCCCATGTTTTGTAACTTTTTAAAAAGAGTTGTAAATGAATTATGTACTACCATTATGTATTAGAGAATCTGACTTTAACTGTGTATTTACCATTACCAGTGAATTTTACACATTCATGTTTTTATGATGTTAATCAGCATCCTTTTATTTCAGCTTGAAGAATGCCCTTTAGTATTTCCTGAAAGGCAGGTCTAGTGATGATCAACTCCCTCAGCTTTTGTTTGTTTGGGAAAGTCTTTATCTCTATTTCATTTACAAAGGACAGCTTTACCAGGTATAGTATTCTTGGTTGACAGTTTTTTTCTTTCACTATTTTGAATATATCATCCCACTTCTTCCTGGCCTACAGTGTTTCTATTGAGAAACTAAACAGTCTTATGACTCTGTAAACAGTCTTATATATGATGAGTAGCTTTTCTCTTGCTGCATTCAAAATTCTTTGTCTTCAATTTCTGGCAATTTAAATATAATGTGTCTTGGTGCAGCCCTTTTCAGATTCTAACCACTGAGGTCTTTTGGGCCTCATAAATCTGGAAGTTCATTCTCCCCCTAAGTTTGGGAAGTTTTCATCCATTATTGCTTTAAATAGATTTCTGTCCCCTTCTCTTTCTCTTTTATTTCTAGGATTCCCATAATGTATAGATTGTTTAATTTGATAGTATCCGATAAGTCTTTCTCCACTTTTTTTCTTTTTGTTCCTCTGACTTGTAATTTCAAATGACCTACCTTCTAGTTCACTAATTCTTTCTTATGTTTGGCTGAGTGTGTTGTAGCTCTCTATTGAAGTCATCAGTTCTGTCATTGTATTTTTCAGATCTAGGATTTCTATCTGTTTGACATTTCTATTGTTTTGTTGAACTTGTTTTTTTCATCACTGCTTTCCTAACTTCATTTAGTTGTCTGTGTGTCCTTGTAGTTCACCAAACTTCTTTTAGAGGATTATTCTGAATTCTCTGTCAGATAGTTCATAGATCTCTATTTCTTTAGAGTCAGTTATTTGATCTTTATTAGTTTCCTTTGGTAATGTCATGTTTACCTGATTCTGCATGATCCTTGATCCTCTGCATTGCTATCTGCACATTTGAGTAAGCAGTCTCCCTCTTACAGACATTACAGGTTTGCTGTGGCATGGAAAGACCTTCACCAGTTAGCTCAGTTTGGAATAATGCTGGTAGCATCCATGGGAAAAAGCAGGACTTGATCTCAAAGTCTTTAGTTGGGAGAGGCCACTGTTCATGCTCTGAGGTTGGGGTAGGGAGTGGTGGTGACACTGGGTTGGCTCTGTGGTTAGGTGGGCCTGCTGGCTGGGATCCACATACAATCAGGGCCATTGGGTGAACTCGCTGATTGGGTGGGGCTGCTGGCTGTGCTCCATGGTCAGATTGGCCACTAGCGGGGCTCTGCAATCACCTCTGGATAGGCAAGTTCACAGGCTATGTTCCCTGGCAGGGTCTACCATTGGGTAGACTCTATAATTAGGAAGAGCTATGGGCTGAGTTCTGCAATAGGTCCTGGTTGGATGAGGTATCAGGTTGTGCTCCCCACCAGATGGTGCCACTGGCTGGACTCTGTTTAGGTGGGGCCACAGGCTGTGCTTCGAAGTTGGGCAGGACCACAGGCTTGGCTTCATGGTCAGATAGGCTGTTGGCTGTGTTCCACTGTTGGGCAAGATAACAGAATGGGCTCTCTGATCAAGAAGGGCTTCCAGCTATATCACACAGCTGGGTGGGGCTAAAGACTTCGCTGTGTGGTCAGGTAGGGTTACTATCCAGGCTCCTTGACTAGATGAGGCCACAGGCTGTGTTTAGCAATTAGGCAGGACTGTAGGCTGGGCTTCATGGCTTGATGGTACTATAGGCTGGGCTCTGAGGCTGCCCAGGGTGACTCTTCAGGCTACCTGGTTATGCAGGGGCAGAGGCTATGCCTAACAGTTGGGCAGGGCTGCTACCTTGGCTTTCTGACTGAGAAGGGCTGTAAGATGGGATCTGCAGCTGCTCTGGTTCTCTGGACAAACTTCCTAGAAAGTCAGGACTGAAGCCTAAACTGGCAATTGTGTGGGGTCTGTGAATTTGCGTCCCTGCCTGGGCAGGGCAGTAGAACAGGCTCTACAGCCATTATGCCCCACTGACAGAGGATCTAAATCCAGCAGAACTGCCAAAAGCCTGGACTTAATCCCCTGGCTGCACTCTTTTTGTGCCAGATACAAAATAAGACTCTACACTTATAATACAAGGTATTCAATATTCATAAAAACCCTAGAAGGATGATAATATTATTTTCACTTTATATTATAAATGAAGAAACTGAAGCTCAGGAAACTTGCCCAAGGTCATGTAACTTGAAAGGTATTAAACCACAATTCAAATTCATAGTTGTGCTTTTTACTATCCTTTGAAGGAGTTCAGCTTTGAAAGGGCAAAGAAACCTAAGAGAGCTAAATGGGAGGATCAAAAGAGGATTTTTTTTTTAAGGTAAAATGTCTTGAGTATATTTATAGGACACAAAGGGAAGATGCTGGGTAATGGCTCCAAAGCACTGATGCAAGAATTAACAGAGAACAGGAAAACCTCTTGGATTTATAAGGAAAAAGTGATTTGGGAATACAGAAGGGCTTATTTAAAATATACTAAAACTCTTATTGTAAAGAATCACTATAAGATAACGTGATGTATCTGTCTAGCATCCCATCTCCCTATCATCTGATGTCAAAATCTCCTTTCTTTTAGGAAAACCATTCCATTTTTCAGGAGGAGTTGATCCAGTTCACTGTCAGCACTGAGGTGGACTCAAGACTGGGCCAGCCCAATCAGATACCTTGCCTTTCTGCCCTTAGTAATTGATTCAAGGATGGCAGATTCCCAAGGCAGGCCAACCAGAATCCTTCAGGGTTTTTGTTTGCTTATTTGTTTTGTTTGTTTGTTTAAGTACAGGAGCTATAGCAAAAGATGATCCCTTTTAAATGAAGTTGTAAAACTGAAAGGATATGAAGCCAGGCCAGTCTGCAGCCAGGCTGCCCACTTTGTGGCCTGCCCATATAAGTTAAGGCAAGAAAATTTAAGCAGAACAGAGACACAGAGACACAGATTTCTGATGACAGAGTATGAACTCTGGAATCCAACCATATCAAAAGCATCTCTGCTCTGGACTTCCCAGTTATGTGAGCCAATATATTTCCTTTTTAAGTTAAACTACTTTTAGTTAATGTTACGTCACATGTAGCAGAAAGATTCCTAAATAATATAATGGCACAAATATTTTCACTTATATATACATATAAAGACACTAGGAAGCCTCTATTTTGTTACCTTGGACTCTGTAGAATCCTTATTTTCAGGAAAACTAAGAAGTAGCTCTGCTTCTCATTTCTGATGCCCACTGGTTAAATCTTATCTGAAACTTGTCTTTTTCGGGAGGAAGCATTTAAAGATCTGTAATTTTTAAACCTTATATTATTTTGAAATATGGCACACAGAATAATATATAAAAGCTAAATTTATACTTCAATGAATATACAATTATGAAGTAAAAACAGATTAAGAACTAGAATACTGTTAATACTCCTGAAGATCCCTATGTGTCCTCACCCAGTCATGACTCCCAATTTCTCCTCAGAGAAATCACTGTCCTGATTTTAACAGTAATCACTTCACTGGTATTATTTATATTTTCCATGCATGGAGCATCCTAAAATAGAGTTTACTTTTGTCTGTTATTGAATTATACTAAAATGGAATCATACCAAATGATACCAATAATTTGCTTTCTTACTAAACATTATGTTTGTATGATTCATTCACATTAGCCTACGTAGTGTGAAGTGTTTCTTTACTTGCTGTATAGTGTTCCACAAAATGAATATACCACAATTTATCCATTTTAATTTCTAATTATAATTCTAATATTAGACATTATAATAGTGGGCATTTGAGTTGTTCGACTATTATAAACACTGATCCTAAAACAATTTTAATACATGATTTTAGTGTACATGTTCATAAATTTGACTAAAGTATATATCTAGGAGTGGAGCTGCCTGGTATGCATATCTTTATCAGATAAAAGCCAAACTGGTTTCCAAACGAGTTATGCCTGGTTACAGTTTTTGAAAAAAAACAATACTTTTAAACATTTTGGGTTATCCAAAAATAATGCTTTTTGCAGTTGGAAAGCTTCCATACATGTTGATATTAGTTTACATAGAGTGATTTAACCTTAAAAAGGAGCATAATTTTCTGAAAGTCTAAAAAAGTATATGTTCAATTAAAAAAAAACCTTAAAGCTGCTTGACAATAAATATGTGCGAGAAATATATTGGGGTTAAAAATTATCTAAAATATTTTATATGATTCTTAGAATAAATGAAATATATGAGGACATTATTTATTACACTAATAATATAATGATGATATTACTGATAATTATTACATATTTAACTTCAAAGGCAGATAAACACTATAATGGTTACAAGCAATCTGTGCTGTAACAGTTTTTCCAAACTGTAAATGATAAATTTCTTATAATTCCATCAATAGATATAACAGCATCTATGTGATAAACACTTAATTCTTCCACTGCTTAAACTACTACAAGTTACAAAGCTATTATCAAAGCTTCTGGAAGTTTCCAAGCACCAGGAGAAGATACTTATTTCTTAAAACTATCTAGACATGGAAAAACTTTAAAATTCTAAATTTTTGTTCTTGATCCTACTTTCATTTTTGGTCTTTCTTTCCTCTTAGGCAGTGAATGTGAAATATAAATGACCATGGGTGAGGAAAAGACAGCATCCCAAGAAGAAGCAGGTTCTGACAATGATTAATATGGAGTTGCCAAAGGATGTCTGGCAGCAAAAAGAAGCAATAGCTTATGTAACTGATAAAAAATTAGTCAGTAAGACCCTAATAACATATCTCCCTGGAACCCGAGATAGTGTATTTGATGAATTGTTTAAGCTAGAGTGTATTCTTCTACCTATTTAAACCACAGAGGCAAAATTAAATATGGAAAAGAAAAAATTACAGTTACCTTCTCTTATTTAAATTGGTTAATGGATGGGTTGGTCAGTCAATGAAATATGCTGATTAACAGAATTATCACATATACTTTTAATTAAAAATTACAATGTAAGATTTTTATTCATTAACACTAAATATCAGTTCATCTTTCCTCCAGGATTCTGAAGGCATTTCTATATTTCCAGTTATTTTTACAAGCCATGGCAACAACTGCATAGTTCTATTAATGTAGAAAGTGTAGAAACTAAACTGAATTTCTATTCATCTTGTCACATACTTTGGAGGCAATTTTGTTGAATACGTTTACAATGGCCGACTTTCCATGACCCTTGTAATAGGACAGTAGATAATGTAAAAAAAAAAAAAAAAAATCTGGGTTATTTGAGTTTCCTAGTTATTTGAATCACTGCCTCTCTTTTTTTTCGGGGAGGAAGTATGTCCAGAGAAATATGAACTTACAGTTAACTAAACTTCTGTTAAGTCTCAGAACAGATTTCCTGGAGTGATATTCTTCCCACTGAAGTTTAATCAATATATTATAATGTGTTTAATGGGGCTACAGGTCTAAAATGCTAAACTGTGACATATTCAAAGATTACTTTGTGGAAGATAAAGCTTCACTATCCATGGCTTGGACATCAGCTCTCGTCAGAATTATCATAAAATCTCCTTTTAGAAAAATGGTGGTTATGAAACTTGGTGAACACGTCTATGTCACAGTTTATAGTCTCCAGTCCCCTGTGGTAGGGACCTGACTATTCTAACTACTAGGTGGGTTTAGTAATAGAACAAAGGCTCCAAGAATTTGTGAGTATAAAGTACTTGATTATCACAAGAAATCTGAAGAACATGGGCTGTGGAGATGACAAAAAAAGGACAGCAAGGAGAAGATCAAAAAGACCATAAACAGATAATGATGCCGCAGAGAAAGAAGTCAAAGTTAAAGTGAATAATCACAATAGAACCACCGTATATTATTAGTATCATTAAAATCAAATGATCAGCATTAGGACCACGAGTCTATTATAATTGTTCTTCGTTTCCAGAATGCAAACCTAAAAGAAATGCTTTTGTTTTAAACGTGCTGGACCTCTCTGCTGCATTTGACATTATACAATGCTGCTTCTCTGTTGAAAATCCAGAAATTCTTCAAGGATTCCTCTTCCTCATCAGTCCTCTAAATATCTGGCATTCCTGGGATCTATTCTGTTCTTCTTCTTCTATTTATTCTTCTTATATGGTCTAATCCACTCTCATGATTTCAGCTTTGATTCCTCCCCCAGTGTCAGTCTCCAGTAAACAGTTGGTTGCTGGACAGCTTTACTCAGACATCCCAAAAATACCACCTCCGCCAAATTTCAAAACAAAATTCATCATCAACTCCTAACCTTTCTTCTCCATTCAATCTCAACGGACGTGTTTTCTGTCTCAGCTCAAAATACCATACTTCATCCAGTCACCTAAGCAAGAAAACTAGACATGTTACCTTTGACCCTTCCTTTGTCAATCCATCCATGAAACCTACCAATTTTGCCTCCTGCATGTTTTTAGATATTTTTTAAAATAAATTTATGTATTTATTTATTTTTGGCTGCATTGGGTCTTCGTTGCTGCGTGCAGGCTTTCTCTAGTTGCGGCGAGCAGGGGCTGCGCTTCGCTGCGGTGTGTGGGCTTCTCATTGCGGTGGCTTCTCTTGTTGCAGAGCACCAGCTCTAGGCGCATGGGCTTCAGCAGCTGTGGCACGCAGGCTCTAGAGCACAGGCTCAGTAGCTGTGGCGCACGGGCTTAGTTGCTCCGCGGCATGTGGGATCTTCCCAGACCAGGGCTCGAACCCGTGTCCCCTGCATTGGCAGGTGGACTCTTAACCACTGCGCCACCAGGGAAGTCCCCTCCTGCATGTTTTTAATTGTTTTTTTCTCTGGGTCTCAACATCTCTCATTTAGATTGATGTTTCCTAACTGGTCTCTCTGCTATTGCTTGCTCCCTTCAGTTCAACTCTCTACATGGATATAATAATTTATCTGAAGTGAACATCTGATTGTCATTCCCTTGCTTCGAAATGATCAATGGCTCCTCATTAGCTTTAGCATAAAGCCCACATTTCTTGACATTATTAAAAAGTCTTCATAATTTGGTCCCTGCCCATATGACCATTTTTACCTCATACCTCTCTCTGCATACAATTTCTATAGCAACAGTAAAGGAACTATCATTTCATACTGTTCCCTTTATATGCTGTGCCCTTTGTGTTTCCATACATTTGCTAATGCTGTTCCTTTTGTCTACCAATCGCTACTCCCTCTCTTACCCAGCTCACCTTCCCCAACCTCAAATATTTATGTCCTGGCAAAGCTACCACCTCCTCTAGAAAGTCTTTTCTGAAAGTTCTGGCAGAGCTGAGTTGGATAATTCTCCTCTCTATTCTCTTATTCTGTGCATCGCTTTCACTTGGCACACTGTAAGCTCCTCTACAGTGATCATCACAAAAATCAGCACAGATACATAAAAAGAACTAAAATAATAGGTACGTGCGTACATTACCTGTGCCCCATCCTAGCCCATGAGGCCTTTGAGAACACAAACGATAAATTATTCGTATTTGTAATCCCACTTCCTAGCCCAGTACTGACAACTGATTCTCAATAAATGTTCTGTTAAATGAAGGCGACTAAGAGAAAAGAGAGTATACAAAAATAAATCACAAAAAAGTTAGAAGACTTCCTTGTCACATTCCTTCATCATGGCTCTGGTCCTGCTCATATTTGGGCAGTTACATTGACTTCTTTAATTCTAGAGGGTTCTAGTTAAAAATAACTCCAAATAAGCAATTTATTCCCTACCAGCCAGCAAAATTAATTCTACTGAGAAACTGTCCTGTTCGTGACATCAGATCTCTTACTTTATCACCAAAAGAACATTTTTAAAAAGATATGCCATGTGTAATCTCCATCAGGTCAATGGAGAATAAGAAGGGAAAACAAAACCAAGCATCAAATAAAATAAACTTGGCAGCACCATGCCCTTTATTACATGGAAAATTACTTACATGCAGCAGCAACACAGCAGCAAGAAAAGACTGTCCTTGACAGTACCCAATGTCTTCGTCATAGACAGAGTAGGCCTAGAGAAAAGATGAAAAGAAAGAAGAATCATAAACATTCACGGAGTTTAACCTAAGTGCTAGCTCACATCAAGCTGCTGCTTGTTCTTGTCCCTGGCCTGTCCACCACAATTTCAATGATCCCTCAATTTGGATGTGTGAGCCATTAGCACAGTGGGATCCCTCAAAGAGGCTGTACATTTCCTAAAGCAATTCTAGATGTACCATTATCCCCAGGTTCATCTTTAGAATCTGGAATAAAGAGATGCTCAGAGCACCTAAATTAATTTTTAAAGATCCATTATGGTTTGTGGTCAGGCAAATGAGACTGTGGGAGGCAGAAGCAAATAGTGGAAGAGGGTGGGAAGGTTCTACAGTTGATGTGGGAATTCTAATGCACCATACGGGGGAAACCTTAATGCTGCGAGAGTGCAGTGCAGATCCCCTAACCTAACAGAAAAAAAAAAAAAAAATCACCCTCTCTAGCCTCTACATGTTCTCAGGCACCTTCTAAACTACTCTCGCACTTTCCAGAGGCTAAAGGGTGATTCCTCCCATCTATACCACTAGGGCAAACCGGAAACATTTAGTATTGCCCTGCATTTTTAGCAGAATGGCTGGGAGAGAGCCTCTTGCCACACATGCCACACACTATCACGAAATGTTCTGCCTATTTACCATCTTCAACATCATTCTAACCAGGCTGCTAGTACAGAGCCAGTGGCCCATTCACAGGAAATATAGTATCCCTAGAGAAGCAGCTATCATACCATTCACCTTAATATTCACCTTAGTCTTTATAGAAAAGGAAATCAGGTTGTATGCTTAATACTTCAAACTGCTGAGACTACAATTTTTTTTTTAAAAATACCCTGTTCAAGTTTTTAAGAGGTTGAATCAATTACAGTAGGCGGACCATGCTGATCAAAGACTATAGTATAGGAATTAGTAAGGTTTTGCTGTAAAAGTCCAAATAGTAAATATTTTAGGCTTTGAGGGACACTTACATATCTGTTGTATATTGTTTTTCTTTTCTTAAACAACCCCTTACAATATAAAAACCA
This sequence comes from Pseudorca crassidens, assembly GCF_039906515.1. Classification (NCBI taxonomy): domain Eukaryota; kingdom Metazoa; phylum Chordata; class Mammalia; order Artiodactyla; family Delphinidae; genus Pseudorca; species Pseudorca crassidens. The sequence goes on along the minus strand of NC_090297.1, from coordinate 129,877,977 downwards.
TTTGTGGCTTTTGTGGATTAAGGGTAGTACAAAGTCAGACAGCGTAGGCTATAGTTTCCTGATCCCTGATTTAGAACAACAAAAACGAAAATCATTCAGATGCTCCTACATTTGTTTTTAAAAGACAAACATCCCAACTGTGCTGTTTAAATCCTGGACATGTATCCCATTCCATGTATCTCACCTATCTGTTGTGCTTCATTAAAGTGAGGGGAATCTCCATTTAATGCACTATGATTTTGTGAGTATAAAAGTACTCTCTGGGGCTTCCCTGGTGGCGCAGTGGTTGAGAGTCCGCCTGCAGATGCAGGGGACACGGGTTCGTGCCCCGGTCCGGCAAGATCCCACATGCCGCGGAGTGGCTAGGCCCATGAGCCATGGCCACTGAGTCTGTGCATCGGAGCCTGTGCTCCACAACGGGAGAGGCCACAACAGTGAGAGGTCCGCGTACCGCAAAAAAAAAAAAACACCAAAACTCTCTGTCCAGGGCAATGGTTATCAAAGATAAATAGGAATGGTTACCATAGGGAGGGTAAGTGGGGAATCTCCCATATGCCAAGGTAGTCAGAGTACAGGGACTAGAACTCTTTTTTTACTTAAAAAAACTTTATTGAAATATAGCTTATATTCAGTGAAATGCATACCTTTTAATTTCACAATTCCTTTGAGTCATTTATGTAACCCCGTCATTATAGAATATTTCCATCATTCTAGAATGTTCCTCATGCCTCTTTGCAGTCAAACCACCTCCACCCCAGGCCACCAGTAATCTGATTGTTTTCACAATCTATTATTAGCTTTGCTTTTTTTTTTTTTTTTTTTTTGCGGTACGCGGGCCTCTCACTGCTGTGGCCTCTCCCATTGCAGAGCACAGGCTCTGGACGCGCAGGCTCAGCGGCCATGGCTCACGGGCCCAGCCGCTGCGCGGCATGTGGGATCTTCCCGGACCGGGGCACGAACCTGTGTCCCCTGCATCAGCAGGCGGACTCTCAACCACTGCGCCACCAGGGAAGCCCCAGCTTTGCATTTTTTAAAGAATTTCATATAAGTGGATTAATATAATATATACTCTTTTGTGTCTGGCCTCTTTCACTCAGCATAATGTTTCTGAGATTCTTCCATGTTGTTGCATGCATCAGTAGTTCATCCCTTTTAATCAGTGGGTAGTATTCTACTGTATGAACATACCACAATTGGTCTATCCATTCTCCCATTGATAAACATTTGGTTTTTTTCCCAGTTTGGAGCTAGTACAAATAAAGCTGGTTTGTATACATAAGGCTTTTTGTGTACATAGGTTTTCATTTCCCTTGGGTAAATACCGAGGAGTGGGGGTTCACGGTTCAAACGATAGGGGTATGTTTAACTTTATAAGATACTGCCAAACTATTTTGCAAGGTGGTTGTTCAATTATTGCATCCACACCAGCAAAATATAAGAGTATTCACTGCTTCAGATCCTTGTCAATACTTGACATTGCCAGTCTTTTTCCTTTTATTAATTCCTGTGGACTTAAATTTCTCTGATGGCTAATGACATAGAGCATATTATCATGTGCTTTTAGGCAACTGATACATATTCTTTTGTGATTATCTCGTCAAGTTCTTGCTCATTTGTTTAATTGGGCTGTTCATCTTATTATTGCTGATTCATGGGAGTTCTTTATACATTCTGTTGACAAGATCATTGTCTGACATATGTATTACCAATATTTTCTCTCAGTGTGTGACCTGCCTTCTCATGCTCTTAATGGTGTCTTTTGAAGTACTATTGTTATCTTTTAACCTTCTTCTGCCAATGTTGATATTATGACACTCTCTTCTAATAAGAGACGAATTATATCATGGAATCATTAGCTAAAGAATTTAAAAGAAGCTTTTCTTCATTATAACCAGTTTCCAGAGTTCAGCCTAATTTTAGAAACTGAAAGATGGATTAGCATCCTTTTACTTATTTAATTTTCTTTGATTATATACTTATGAGTCCTTATTTGTACTTTTATCCAGAGCTCATGGGTGTGTGTGTGTGTGTGTGTGTGTGTGTGTGTGAGTTAGGGTGGAGGGAGAGTTACAGAGAGAAAAGAGAAGGAAAAAATAACAAAGAAAGAGGGGAAAGGTTCTAATACTATCCCTATTTAGTGCATTCCTGATGGTACTCCATCACTTCCTTTTCCATGAACAAGGAACTCTGAGATCTGTTGATAAGAGATATATTTTCAAGGTTTCCCTTCCCCATAAAAGATGTCTAAGTTGAGGATTCCTTAAAACTGGGGATCTCTGAAGTCAATCATGCTTCATCAACCCTGACAAAACTTTGACAAATGTTTGATCCATCTTTATATATTTCATGTTTACTGAGAAGTGTGCTATTTATATGCTCGTTTGTGTTACAAGAGAAGTCCAATATAAAATGAAGGTCCACAACACACCAGAGAAGGGATGAACTCAGTGACCTCACAAACTATTCTCTAACTGGAGAGCTGAGAATAAAAGTTCAAATCAGCAATGTATTGATCTTACTTTCTAATTGTGTTATGGCTTTGGATTAGGTTAGCAACAAAAATGACTTTTCAGAGGCCACCTACCAAATTTGATTTTATGATTCACAGTTTGAAAAACACAATGCTCTAGCAAGTTCTTTCCCTTGGAGTTCTTCTAAGCACTGTTTGGCTTTATTCTAAGCCTTCTGTGAGTTGAATCAAATCCTTTCCCTCTATCTGAAACTTGCCTCTCTTTGCACCATACCTCTCCCCACTCCTCATTTTAATTGCTTTTCTGGCCAGATGCCTGCTTTCAGACTGACTTTCAAAAACCATCTGAGTACCACTTCTATAATGGAGAAGTAATTCCTACTGGACCAACCTTCCCCCCGGTAACAAATTTAAACTATATCGAGACAAATATATAAAACAACTATCTGAAGGCACTGAACAAAAAAGCAGGAAGAAACTGGAGGGGAAAATAAACTTGGATGAAGGGAATGAACGGTAAAATTCTCATTCTTTATGGCTTTTGCTGGAGGTCATGCACCAGTGTGGATGGCTAAAACTTGGATATAAAACTGTAGACTTATTCGTTTGAAGAACCAGGGAACAGATTGGGGTGACCATAACATCTAGAAAGCGAGAGTGGAAACACTAGAAAAAAAGAGTAACAGAAGAGAAGCCTTTACTACACTTAGTGTAAAAGTATTTACAATATCCAAGACAAGGTAAAACTGATACATATATAGACAAATAATTAATAGAACAGAATAAAAAGTCTAGAAGTAGAGCCACACTCATACAGTCATTTAATTTCAACAAAGTTACCAAGATAATACATTGAGGAAAGGAAATTTTTTTATATATGTAAAAACATAAACATATAAAAATTGTTTCAACAAATGTGCTCAAACAATTGGATATCCATATGGGGGAAATAAATCAACCTTGATCCCTACTTCACTTCATATGGAAAAATTAATTCTAAATGTACTATGCTCCTAAACATAAAACGAAAACTATAAAGCTACTCAGTGAAAACACAGAACATCTTTGTAACTTGGTAAATGCAAAGGTTTCTTAGCCAGGGCACAGACACATTAACTATTAAAAAAATAAACTGATACAGTAGACATCATCAAAATTTAGAAACCTCCACTGATAAAAGGACACCATTAAGAAAATAAATAGGTAAACCACAGACTGGGAAAATATTTGCAAATATATCTAAACAAAGTCTTGAATCAGAATATATAAAGAACTCCTACAACTCAATGTCAAACAACCTAAGTTAAAAATGGAAAGAAGATATGAAAAGACACTTTACAAAGAAATATCTATGAATGGGCAATGGGAACGTGGCCAAGTGTAGAGGAGATGAAAACAGTGGATTAGGAGGATGTGGAACTCACCTCTCCCCATGAACACATCAGAAGTACATCCACTTGTGGAACAACTGTCACTGACAACTAACTGGACACTGGCAGAAAGACTCCTGTACAACCAAGACTGTAAGAAAGATCCACGAAGAATTGAGTAGGAAGGGAAGAGAAGTGATCAGATTGAGACCTGTACCACTAAGAGGAGACTCAGAGGAAAAGGGAGATTACATGAGCAGAGATCCTCCCTGGAGAGTGAGTGATGTGAGCCACATACTGGGTGCCACAGCTCTGGGGACCAACACAGGAAAGACAAGCTCCTTGGCTGGTTGGAGGGCCAATGGGACTAACAGGAGGGCTGTGAAAAGACTGGGCTTCACTTGTAAGAAGCATGAACACGCTCGCTCCTGAAGCAGGACAGAGAGGGTGGTTTGTAAACTGCATGGGTGGCTGGCCACCTTCCTGTGACCACTCCAGTGTGTGCCCCCATTTGAACCAAATGAACACTCTAGCCCTGCTTTCTTCACAACACAGCTCCACACTGGGGTGAGGGCTGCCATGGTTGAGGAGGAAGCTTGGCTGTGAGACACAGAGATGGCTCAGACCCAAAGCGGCATCTGAGCAGGCAGAGGGAACCATTATTTACACAGGCAGTGTGTCAGAAGCAGGGTCTCAGACCCCAATTGGACTGCCACAGCCCAAGCCCTGACCTACCCCAAATGCCCACACCAGCACCTCTTGCTCAAACACCATCCCTCTGGGGAGAGGGTGCCAGTGCTGGGAAAGGAGAGAGCACATACTGTTCGATTTCATTTGTCTCCAGGTATTTTAAAATTTCCTCTCTGATTTCTTCAGTACCGATTGGTTGTTGAGTAGCATACTGTTTAGCCTCCACATATTTGTGTTTTCTGCAGTTTTTTTCTTGTAGTTAATTTCTAGTCTCATATCATTGTGGTCAGAAAAGATGCTTGATATGATTTTAATCTGCTTAAATTTATTAAGACTTGCTTTGTGGCCTAGTATGTGATCTATTCGGGTTAATTTTCCATCTGCACTATCAATTTCTCCATTTATGTTTGTTAATATTGGCTTTATGTATTTAGGTCTTCCTGTGTTGGGTGCATATATATTTATAATTGTTATATCTTCTTCTTGGACTGATCCCTTTAACATTAAATAATGTCCTTCTTTGTCTCTTGTTACAGTCTTTGTTTTAAACTATATTTTGTCTGATACAAGTATTGCTAGCCCAGCTTTCTTTTTTTATTTCCATTTTTATGAAATATCTTTTTCCATCCTATCACTTTCACCATCTGTGTCTTTAGATACAAAGTGAGTCTCTTATAGGCAGCATATATGAATCTTACTGTTTTTAAATCCATTCCACCACTCTATGTCTTTTGATTGGAGCATTTAGTCCATTTACCTTTAAAGCAGTTCTTCATGGGTATGTACATATTGCTATTTTGTTAACTATTCTCTGGTTGTTTTGCAGTTCTTTTTTGTTCCTTTTTCTTCTTTTGCTCTCTTCCTTATTGATTTGATTACTATTTTTAGTGTTATGCTTAGATTCCTTTCTCTTTTTTTCATGTGTATCTATTATAGATTTTTGGTTTGCAGTTACCATGAGATTCATATATAACAACCTATATGTATATATGATAAGCTGATGATCACTTAAGTTGGAATGTATTTTTACTCACCCATCCCCAACTTTAATGTTTTTGACATGATATTTTACATTTTTTGTTTTGTGTATCCCTTAACTACTTACTGTGGATATAGATGACTTTACTATTTTTTTCTTTTAACTTTTGTACTAGCTTTACAAGTGGATGATTTACTACCTTTATTGTATGTTTGTCTTTATTGATGAGATTTTTCCTTTTGTAACTTTTGTATTTAAATTTATGATCTTTTCTAGTTAGTGAGTTCCCTTTAGCATTTCCTGTATAGCTCATTTAGTGGTGCTCAACTTTTTTAGTTTTTGCATGTCTGTAAAACTGATTCTCTCTCTTTCAAATCTGAATGATAACCTTGTTGGGCAGAGTATTTTTTTCTTGTAGATTTTATTCTTTAATCACTTTGAATATATCGTGCCACATCCTTCTGGCCTGAAAGTTTTTGCTGAAAAGTCAGCTGATAGCCTTATGTATGGGTTCCCTTGTACATAACTTGTTGCTTCTCTCTTGATGCTTTTAAGATTCTCTATCTTTAATTTCTGACATTTTAATTTTAATGTGGACCTCTTTGGGTCCATCTTGTTTGGGACTCTCTATGCTTCCTGGACCTAGATGTCTGTTTGCTTTCATGGGTTATGGACATTTTCAGCTATTATGTCTTCAAAAAAATTCTCTAACCCCCTGCTCTCTTCTCTCTCTGGGACCCCTATAATGTGAATGTTAGGTTGTCCCATAGGTCTCCTAAACTATCCTCATTTTAAAAATTCTTTTTCCTCTTTTCTGTTCAGCTTAGGTTATTTCTACTACTTTGTCTTCAGTTTGCTGATCTATTCCTTTGTATCATCTGATCTACTGTTGATTTCTCCTACTGTATTCATTTGTTCAGCTATTTGGTTCTTCTTTATATTTTCTAACTCTTAAAATTTTCACTGTGTTCACCCATTCTTCTCCTGAGTTTGTTGAATATCTTTATGATTACCTTGAACTTTTTATTGGGTAGACTGCTTACCTCGTCCTTGTTTAGTTCTTTTGCTGAGGTTTTGCCGTGTTCCTTCATTTGGAACATATTCCTCTACCTCCTAATTTTGCATAATTCTCTGTGTTTATTTCTGTGTATTAGGCAGGTCAGTTATGTTTCCCAGTATTTGAGAAGTGGCTTTAGGTAGGAGCTGTCTTATGGGGCACAGCAGCACACTCCCTTCTGGTCACCAGAACTTTATGCTCTAGGGGTATCCCCTATGTGGGACCCTTCTGTTGTGGCAGGGTGCACTGGTAGTCAAGGCTGGCCCCTGACCTGGTTGGCTGCCAGGACCTCCGCATATGGAGGCTGCCAGCTGGTGGTGGGTGGGGCCAGGTCCTGGCAGGGACCTGCAATTTACTTTAAAGTATTAAAATACTTTAAAGTATTAAAATGGATTAATTAATTGCATATAAGGGTAGACGGACAGAGACATTTGTGATAAAAAAGTAACAAAATATTATAGAATCTAGGTGACAGGTTTATGGATGTTCACTGTACAAGTCTTTGAGTTTTTCTGTGTATTTGAAAATTTTTTGTATCTTTTGGGGGAAAAAAATCTGTGTCTGTATTCTGTCTCTTCTCCCTGATCTGGACTATAGACTACTCTTCTGGCTGGGGTCCCAAGAGAGCTTTATATATTCATTCAGCAAGTCACTATTTACTGAGCACCTATTATATAATCAAGCATTGTGCTGAGGTAGACACCAAGATGAAAAGATATGGTCTCTACTCCTCAGCTCAGAGTCTTGCCCAAGAGTTCAGCATGTACAATGAAAAAGTACACAGTGAGATAAGTTCTCATAGTTATGTGGAAGATCAGAGGGAAAGGGTGGGTAACCAGGTCATAATGCCAGGAATAGAGACAAAGGCAAGGGAGGCATCTCAGACAAGGTGATACTGTCTTAATCTTAAAGAAGAGGATGTGACCAGAATTGCTGCAAGCCTGGCCTCACATTCTTGAAGGAAGAATACAGAGATACTTCAGGTATGCTGCAGGGAAATGGCATGTACAAAGGCAGACAGTGCCAGACACTGTGATAAGTGCTTTTCTACATTCTCAATTAATCCTCACAAAGCCTATGAGATAAGAAAAGTGACATTTAGAGAGGGTAATTAACTTGGGCAAGGTCACGTAGCTAGAGCCAGAATTTGAACCCAAATCTTTTCAAATACAGAGCCTGTACACTTAATACCTTTATTACACCACTGCTATAGATTGTGTTCTCCCAAAATGAAGGAGGGCCTATTTTCTGATTTGCCTTGGGGGTCAAGAGAGATAGGAAATAAGATTCCATACTCTCAAAAGAAATGACAATCTGACCAAGGGCAGCTTAATATTTTTCAATCCGTAACTCATGGGTTTAGGGAAGGAGAACTTTCAATTTCTTTGTGTAATATGCATGTTTATTAACATACTACTACAGGTAAAACTTAGACATGTAAACAGAGATAGCTGTTAAAGCTTAATCATGTTGGTGCTAACATTTATATATAATGTAAGTTCTCCTTATTGAAATTAATATGGAAACCACTTAACTTTTTTTATCTTGTGAATAATTGTTATGCATCGATAGGGATGCTAACTTTGAAAATAATTTTCCACAGGGTAGTGGGACTTTGTTTGCCAGCCCAAAATATACAATAACCACTACTGCTCTTGAATGACCTTAAAATCATTAAGGAATGTTTTTACTCTTACAGCTAGATTGTCTAAAGACTTATCTACAACCTTATTTCTCCCAAAACACTCTCACACACAAACCTTTATCAGATTGGTACAGGAAATACAGAATGCTGTTTCTCTTTTGTCCCAGAAATAGGCAACATACAGTACTATTTTATCAGATAATCACACTTGAAGATGAAGGAAGGTCAGACTCACAGGAAGAATGAAAAGGAAATCAGAAGATGTTCTCTAACAAGATAGAAAGGCTGCTATGTGGGCATGCAAGAAGGGATTAAACTTCTCAAACAGATTCCCATTTAGCTTCTTGGTACCGCTAAAGTACTGCTGTGTTTGCTGATTTACCGGCTATCATAGACAGTAGTTAAGTTCACCAGTTTTAACCATGATAACATTTCGTGTTTCTCCAAACACTAACCTAAATATTGAGCTGTCACACAATTGAACATAGCTCTAAGGAAAATACTGAGAACAGGAAATATTAACTCAGATCTCCTCACTTTAACAGGAGCTTGACATTTATGTAAAACAATTTGCCATTTATTAGTTAGACAAACTGTTTCATTTATCAGTACAATGAACTTCGGCCAACATGAAGTCAAAACGAACAAACAAACAAACAAACAAATCAGTCTTTGGATTATTGCTCAGTAGCCCTTAAGTGAGTATGTTAGGGAGAAACAACCAAATATAAAATATGTGGAATAAACTCATTTACAAACTGAAAAGAGATCTGTTCTCACAATCTGAGAGACAAAAAAAGAGATACCCAAGAAAGACTATTTTAAAGTAATGCCACAATAAGCTAAATGAAAAGAGATCACAGGGTGACAAGAATCATTAAAACACATGGCTGTCTAAAAGAGATTAGGATAACATTTAAAGAAAAGATTATTTAATATAGCACAAGAATACAAGTGGCTTTTCAAATAACTTTTAGCATTAATTTTTCTTATTGTTAACTAGCCAGTAACATTTATTTATCAATAACTACTATCTATTTTTTCAGATTTTATATATATAGTAATTTATTTAACCCTTAAAACAACCTCTGAGGTAAGTACTCTTAATATCTCCATTTTATAGACGAAGAAACTGAGGCAAAGGAAAAGTAAACAACTTGTGCCAGGTCACCCAGTTAGTAAGCAGCAGGCCAGAATTCAAACTCAGGGAGCTCCAGAGCTCAAGGCCTTAGCTACTGTCACTATACAGTCTCTAGATCTTAATGATTGTTGACATATGTGGCAGAGTTTAGGTGAGCAACAATAAAACCTAATGATAAAACATAAATTTTTCTTTTTGCTATGTATTCAATAAATATTCACAAACTAAACAGAGAGAGAGAGAGCTTTCATTAAAGAATGCAGAGGAATGATAATCACAAAGTTTAGGACAGTGGTTGACTCGGGTGATGGAACACTGAATCTGAGAGGAGCACCTGGAGTATTCAAAGATATTGGTAATAATATATTTCCTAAGTTGTATGTACAAGGATGTTTCTCCTATTATTGATTTTTAAAACTCATAAATACAAATTATGTTTACTCATTTGAATGTATGATATATTTCATAATTTTAAAAATTTAATTAAAGTTTTAAAAAATTACTTATTAGTAACATTCCATTCAATGGTTTGTGTTAAGATTTCAATTTGGGTGACATCTCTAGAATATAAATATATGAAAGACACACACTGAGCTTCACTGGGGTTCAATATAATGATTAAAATAGTGAAATAGACAACCAGTGAAAAGTTCTCTTCTTGGAGAAAACTGTATATATGTACAGTAGATTCTCATTACTTACAGTAGATATGTTCTATGAAGTTTCTGCAAACACTGAATTAGCAGATACTCAACCACTGTCCATAGGGGATAGAGTGTGTTAGGCTTCTGCAAGTCTCTGGTCACATTTTCAGCAACTGATCAATACATAACCTTGTGTTACGTGTGTTTCTATTTAAATGCACCTTATTTAATATTTATTGTTGACTCATTAATACAGAAATCACTGTCAACAGTGCTGTCACGCACGCCTGAACGAAATTCATCTAACACATGTATTTCCTCCCTAAGGCACATCACATCCTTCCTGTGCTCAGCAACACTAGACACTTAGCATGACACTTGGGGGACATTTTAAACAGCAAAATCACCTAAAGCACAAAAACGTGGCACTAACTATACCACAAAAAGACACTTGGGGGCTTCCCTGGTGGTGTAGTGGTTGAGAGCCCGCCTGCCGATGCAGGGGACATGGGTTCGTGCCCCGGTCTGGGAAGATCCCACATGCCGCGGAGCGGCTGGGCCCGTGAGCCATGGCCGCTGAGCCTGCGCGTCCGGAGGCTGTACTCCGCAGTGGGAGAGGCCACGGCAGTGAGAGACCCGCGTACCACAAAAAAAAAAAAAAAAAAAAAAAAAAGACACTTTGGTATAGTATTAGAGTTGAAACAAGAAGGCAGAACAGTACCCAGTTTCATCTAAACTTGGAACATATGCATCAGGCGACTCAAATTTTCCACACTGCACATGGGCACATCAGTGAATGACCACAAAAGAACCAAGAGTATTGATTTTGGGGTTACAAATAAATCTTAGCAAGTAGATAAATCTGCAAATATGGAATCTATGAATAATGAGAATTGACTTTGTGTGTGTGTGTATGTATCTGCTTAGAACAATATCTGCATCTATCCATGTCTACATATCTTCTTGAAGATATATATCTTTTTGGATACACACACACACACACACACACACACTCATATCCAGAATTAAGCTGAAATCGTTTATTTCTGAATTAGTCTACAAAAAGCAAATTGATACAAAGCTTTTTTTTTTTTTTTTTTGCGGTACGCGGGCCTCTCACTGTTGTGGCCTCTCCCATTGCGGAGCACAGGCTCTGGACGCACAGGCCCAGCGGCCATGGCTCAAAGGCCCAGCCGCTCTGCGGCATGTGGGATCTTCCCGGACCGGGGCACGAACCCGTGTCCCCTGCATCGGCAGGCGGACTCTCAACCACTGCGCCACCAGGGAAGCCCGATACATTTAAGCATTTAAGCCCGATAATTAAAGCATTTTTAATTAATAAAGCCAAAATTGTTATTGATAAATTATTAATTTTAAGAAGGGCCATAAACATCAGAAAAAGCAAGTAAATGAAAAAACTTAATGTGAATATATCCCCACACTACAATTTAAAGTTTTAAAATTTGGTTATAAATCAATATTTTTATTAAAAATTTTCAGTACCCAATATCCCTTATCATATTCCTTTCACTCAAGCTTTTAGAATATTATCAATGACATGGTTTTTTTTTTAATTTCTTTACCATTCAGTACCAGTAGTCCACAGTGATTAACCATTCATTTACCATTATTTTCTGTGAAAATCAGCATGCGCTTTACCATTAAAGCAATATGGTTATGAGGTTCTCAGATTAGGTGAAATCACAAAATTAGCCCCTAACTGCAATGACCAGGACAGTAACTCTAAAATAATTGACTGTTAAAAAGTTTACTTAAAAATTTTCTAATAGTGGATCTTAATGCCAAATACTTCAAATTCCAGCTCTGCCATTTATCAGAATTATTTAAATTCCCTAAGTCTCAATTCTTTGAGGCAACAAATATTTATTGAGAGTCTACTATGTGAAAGACTGGTCAAAGCAGTGAACAAAATGGACAAAAACATTTTGCTCTCACCATAATTTAAAAAGAGTCATGTACCACAATGTTCACTGCAGCTCTATTTACAATAGCCAGGACATGGAAGCAACCTAAGTGTCCATCGACACATGAATGGATAAAGAAGATGTGGCATATATACAATGGAATATTACTCAGCCATAAGAAGAAACAAAATTGAGTTATTTGTAGTGAGGTGGATGGACCTAGAGACTATCATACAGAGTGAAGTAAGTCAGAAAGAGAAAAACAAATACCGTATGCTAATGCATATATATGGAATCGAAAAAAAAAAAGGTTCTGAAGAACCTAGGGGCAGGACAGGAATAAAGACACAGACGTAGAGAATGGACTTGAGGACATGGGGAGGCGGAAGGGTAAGCTGGGACGAAGTGAGAGAGTAGCATGGACATATATACACTACCAAATGTAAAATAGGTAGTTAGTGGGAAGCAGCCGCATAGCACAGGGAGATCAGCTCGGTGCTTTGTGTCCACCTACAGGGGTGGGATAGGTAGGGTGGGAGGGAGACGCAAGAGGGAGGGGATATGGAGATGTATGTATATGTACAGCTGATTCACTTTGTTATATAGCAGAAAGTAACACAACATTGTAAAGCAATTATACTCCAATAAAGATGTTTAAAAAAACCCACTTTGCTCTCAAAAAGCTTATTTTCTAGTGGAAAAAGATAACAGCCTAAATAAATACCAACATACATGCAAACATACATACACATATGTTTGAAAGTAATAAGTGCACTGGCAAAAAGTAAAGCAGGGAAAGGGCCTAAGGAGTTCTGGGCTAAGAGGAGATTGCAATTTTAAGTAGGGTGGTTAGGGCAGGCCATACCGAGAAAGTAACAGTAGAGCAAGAAGTCAAGAGAGGTAAAAGAGCAAGCCACGTAGATCTCTGTTAGTAGATTGTTCCAAGCAGAGGGAACAGCCAGTGCAAGGGCTCTGAAGCATGAGCAAGTCTGGTATGTATGGCTAGGGCAGAATGCATGATGAAAAGAATAGTAATACATGAAATTTACAGCCTTGTAAACCACTATAAAGACTTTGGCTTTTACAATGAATAAGACAGAAAGCCACTGGAAGCAGAAAGACCAGGTAGGTAATTATAGTTTAGAGCAGGGTGGCTACAGTGGAAGTGGTGATAAACAGTCAGGTTCTGGGTATATTTTGAAGACAGAGCCAAAAAGACTTCCTAATGGATAGATGTGTGGTACTGTGAAAGGCAGTCATGCACACCCTGTCGACCTTTGCATGGTGGTAAAAGAGTGTGCCACAGGTCTGGAACATTTCTACACGTGGAGATAAGGAGCCCTCACAGCTTTTGCTGGGCTTACTGCCTTGTTTGGGAATATCTTTCCCTTTTCCAGGCTTGATGTGTACTTCTTTGTTCTGCTTAAGTGTGTGTGTCATATGGCATCTAGCCAACCCCACTGTTATCTATATTTTCAGCGAGGAGGGAATGCGGTCCTTCCCTGTAGCACAAGTAGGGTGCATGCAGACCATCTCCCTGTGACAGCTGCAGGGTAAGACTTGCTCACCACAGGGGACTGACACGCACTACTGAAGCTGATCTTGCGTGCTCTTTTCTATGAGAATAAAGCATTGTTCCTTCCAGTGCCCGTGTGAGTCGTATCTTTCTTAGTAACCCCAACACCTACAAACCGTGCGGTGGGTTGACATCCTGCGACTGCTGCCCCTGATGGTGGGTAACAGTTGTTACTTTCTTAACATGTAGTGTAAGAGAAAAGAAGGAGAGTCAAGGATGATTCAAGGTTTGCTGAGCAGCTGGAGAATGGAGTTACTCCTAACTGAGGTAGAAGAGACTGATGAACCTTTATGATTTGGAATACATTTGGTTTCTGACTGGATCATTTTCAGTGCAGTGATACAGGTGAAATCCTGACTGATATAAGTTTGGGAAAGCATTGGAGAAGAAGAAATGGTTACAGCAAGTATAGTCAAATCTTCTGAGGACTTTTGTGATAAAGGGGAACAATTATCTTCATCTATAACACAAAGGTAGTAGTAGAAACCACCATATAAGCTTTCTGAGAATTAAACAGAGTGCCTAGCACACAATGAAGTGCTGAATAAATGGTAGCAATGACAAGCTGACATCAAGGAGGATTACTACGCCCTTTTCCTAAATATCCCATTTGAGCCATCTTCAGAATGAATATGAAGCTGTCTGAAAGGGGTCTTACTCACTACCAAAATTTCTTACAGATTCTTAGGTTCACTGACTTCTTGAGAATGATCAGTTTTCTACAGATGCCAAAAAAATAAAACCCCACCAATTTGTTTAGAGACGTAAGTTGTACCTCTTTTTTCCCACTCTTTGAAGCCAGATTTGCCAGTGTAAGTCTAATAAATCTTTATAAACTCTCACAAGAAAAACTCATGAAAGACAGAAAGGATAATAAAATTCATCTTTAAAACATCATTAAGCTACCATTTCCTTCCTGGTACCATTAATGAGAGCAAGACAGACACACACAGGGGTGGCCTGGCATGGTATATCAGACCCTAACCAGAATGACAAGGCCATCCATGTGGAGAAGTGGTGGCCAAAAAAGGGGAATCAGTGGCTGACAGGATGAGGAGTACCTGCAGGGTGACATTCTGGCATGGGGTGTTAGAGCCTTACCATGGTAAAGTCCATTTGTGCAAGACAGAATTGACAGCAGCAATGGGAGATTGGTTACATACAGGAACGTAGATCTAATGGATAAATATTAAGGATTATGCAAGCTAGGTTTCTCATTGCCAGAGAAGGGAGTTACAAATGCAGGAACGAAGAACACTAGAATTAATCCTCTCGTGTTGGACTGAAATTGGAAGTATTCCTATGACTCCATAGTTTTCAACACATATAAACAGATATAAAAACAAATGTGGCTTTTGCACAGCAAAGGAAACCATAAATAAGACGAAAAGACAACCCTCAGAATGGGAGAAAATATTTGCAAATGAAGCAACTGACAGGGATTAATCTCCAAAATATACAAACAGCTCATGCAGCTCAATATCAAAAAAACAAACAAAAAATGGGCAGAAGACCTAAATAGACATTTCTCCAAAGAAGACAAACAGATGGCCAAGAGGCACATGAAAAGACGTTCAACATTACTAATCATTAGAGAAATGCAAGTCAAAATTACAATGAGGTATCACCTCACACTGGTCAGAATTGCTATCATCAAAAAACCTACAAACAATAACCTACAAACAATAAATGCTGTGAAGAAAAGGGAACCCTTTTATACTATTGGTGGGAATGTAAATTGATACAGCCACAATGGAGAACATTATGGAGGTTCCTTAAAAAACTAAAAACAGAACTACCATATGACCCAGCAACCCCACTCCTGGGCATATACCTGGAGAAAACCATAATTCCAAAAGATACATGCACCTCAGTGTTCATTGCAACACTATTTACAATAGCCAGGACATGGAAGCAACCTAAATGTCCATCAACAGAGGAATGGATAAAGAAGATGTGGTACATATATACAATGGAATATTACTCAGCTATAAGAAGGAACGCAATTGTGCCATTTGCAGAGACATGGATGGACCTAGAGACTGTCATACAGAATGAAGTAAGCCAGAAAGAGAAAAACAAATATTGTATATTAACACATATATGTGGAATATAGAAAAATGGTACAGATGAACCTATTTGCAAAGCAGAAATAGAGACACAGACGTAGAGAACAAACGTATGGACACCAAGGGGGGAAAGAGGGAGTGGGAAGAACTGAGAGATTGGGATTGACATATATATATACTACCATGTATAAAACAGATAACTAATGAGAACCTACTGTATAGCACAGGGAACTCTACTCAATGCTCTGTGGTGACCTAAATGGGAAGGAAATCCAAAAAGGAGGGGATATATGTATATGTATAGATGATTCACTTTGCTGTACAGCAGAAACTAACACAACATTGTTAAACAATTATACTTCAATTTAAAAAAAATGTGGGCGGTAAACATCAGCAAAGAAAGTCAGAGTAAGGATCTCCAAAAATGTGCTTCTCCTTAACAACAAGAGAAATATCAAAAATTGTCATAATCAACTTTTACAGAGCTCTGGATATTGACCAAAGGTTTACAGCAGCCTGAGGAACATTCATTCCAGAAAAACAACTGAATCTTGGTAAGAACAAGGAACTTTGTGGAATTTTTAACTTGCCATAGTTCCATCCCCTGCTCTGCAGCAACATTATGACCTTGAAAACTAAGAGCCTGCATTTGCAATGAAAACAAGCAGCCTGGCAGCCACCAGAGGGAGCACAATGGGGCTAGAGCTCCTGCAAAGAATCACTCCCAGAGAATTATTATTTTACCTGTCCAGTGGTTCCCCAAAGATTCTATCTGCAAGGCTCACTCAATATGAAAGCCTTTTCCCCCACGGGCATTTGTCAAAAACAATTACAGGCAACTGTTTAATATTGTGACTGTCTGAGGTGGCAGACAAAAGTTGGAGTAGAGGGACTTCCCTGTGGTGCAGTGCTTAAGAATCCTCCTGCCAATGCAGGGGACACAGGTTTGAGCCCTGGTCCGGGAAGATCCCACATGTTGCGGAGTAACTAAGCTCGTGCGCCACAACTACTGAGCCCACATGCCACAACTACTGAAGCCCGCATGCCTAGAGCCTGTGCTCAGCAACAAGAGAAGCCACCACAATGAGAAGCCCATGCGCCACAATGAAGACCCAACACAGCCAAAAAAAAAAAAAAAAAAAAAAGTTGGGAGTAGGTAAGAGATTATAATGAAAAGGCTTAAAAGGAAAAGCTTGGAAACAACATGTCCATAAGGGCTATGAAAGACCCAGACATACTTCTGGGAATTTATGGGGCCATACCTATGCATAAGGCTGTAGAGATGCCCAAAGCTTTGTGTATGCTCAGGAAAGGCCTGAGAAGGCTTTAAGCTCTCATCTCTGGCTGACCTTGAGAGTCTGCACAAGCAGAAAATGAAGGCAAAACAGAGTTCTCAACTGGCTGGTCGAGTAATAAAGACATACCTAATTACACACACAGAGCCCCATGACAAAGAGTGGGAAACTTACTGGTACAGGCATAAGGAAATCTCTGTCCAATCATTAGCTGACCACCAAGCAGCAACTTCAATGGCCATACATGACAAAGAAAATAGACTTCACAGAATTATTTCACAAAAGTTACCAACCAAACTACTATAACAAACAATAACAACAAAACCTGGCAAACCCACAGAGACAGAAAGTTTAATGACTGCCAAGGGCTGAGGGCAGGGATGATGGGGTATGACTTCTAATGAATACAGGGTTTCTTTCTGGAGTGATGGCAATGTTCTAGAATTAAATAGTGGTGATGGTTGCATAAACTCTTGAAAATACTAAAAACCACTAAATTGTACACTTATTCAAAGGTGTGAATTTTATGGTGTGTGAATATCTCAATTAAAAATGTATGTTTGTGTGCATACACATGCATATATATGTCTATCTGTATATTTATATGTACATACATTTCCTAGCCCTGTCCGCTGAAGTGACTTGTGCTATGACATCCCAATAGCAATGAATACATGTAGCATACAGATCTTGGTTTCTTACCATTTTTTTTCTTGTTTTTTTCTTACCATTTTTGACTACAGAAAACGGGGCTCCTTGGAGAAATGGCTAATCGTAAAACTAGGGCACAGAAAAAATCTTGGAACATCTTTTTGGCCAGAAAGAAAGGCAATGCTCCAAGAGTGATAGAGTATGTCTATCACTTGAAGGTCTTAAAGGTCTCCCACTGTCTAACTGGGGACAATCTGAGCACCAAAACAAATAATGATAGTAAGAGAATATAGTCCCCCGAATAAAATGAGGATTCATGAGTCCATGTGAATATGATAAATAATAAATAAATGGAAAGTCTGATAAGGAATGGGATATTTACATAGTTGCAAATTGTCTCAAAATACTTACCAATTACAAAGGGAAAAAGAGTAACTTTATAGCAGAGAAGCAGAAGGTAAACAGTATCCTATTTATGTAATCAAAGTGAAAATGGGAAAAACCACAACTCTGTGCTTCCTGAGAGAGAGAAATAAGAGCAGATCATTCCTTCTGTGTTACTCCTGCCAAAGATGTATAACCTAGATCTAACCATGAGGAAACATGAGACAAATGAAATTGAGGGACATTCTAAAAAAATGACTGGTCTGTAATCTTCAGGTCAACAAAGTGAAGGAAAGAGTGCGAAACTTTTCTACATAGAAGGAAATCAAGAAGGCAAGACAACCGAATGAAATATGTGATTCTCTACTAGATCCCTTTTCTATAAAGGATAATATTTGGACAATTAGTGAAACCTGAATGAAGAGTAAACCTTAAGTAGTAACAATATGTCAATGTTACTTTCCTGATTTGGATGTTGTATTAAAGTTACGTGGGAGAATATTCTTGCTTGTTAGAAAACACCCTAAAGTATTTGGGAGTGATGTGGCATCATGCTGGCAAGTCATTCTCAAATAGTAGAGAAAAATAAAATTCTGTACTTGCAACTTTACTTTATGTTTGAGATTGTTTTAAAAATATATATAAATATGGAAATACACATACATAGATATAAATAAATTTGACAGGATCATTAAGTCTGTTGATTCTAATAATAAAAACTTGGAGCTTAAAAAAAGGTTATTAAGTTTTTCCTATATGCTGATAAAAGGGAAAGTATCAACATAAGCTCTAAAAATAGATTCACTGATATGAAATAATCTAAACACTGGTGATGAGAAATGTAGAAGGCTAGATGTTCTCACAAATATTCACTCACAAAGCAATTTTCTTATCTAACATGGCTGGCAAAATTCCTAGATGTAAGTTTCCTTTTATATAAAACTTAAAAAAAAAACACCCTTGGCAACAACTTAAAAGTGAACTGATATACCCAGTTTTTATAAAAAAGGAAATGTAAAATAATTACCATATCCTTAAAAAAAATTTTAATGTCCCTATTACAAGAAACTACTGTGTGATTATGGTGAATTACTCAGAGTGTTTAGTTTATACTCTTGGATTTCTGATTTTTAAAAAATGGTACATAAAGGACATCATGAAGGAAATCTACAAAATAAAGAAGATCAGCAGCCATGCTCTGAAGAAGCTTAACCTGAATGTTTATGAATAAAATTACACAAGAAGGAAATGGTAGAAATAAAGAGCTTTTTCA
Organism: Pseudorca crassidens; assembly: GCF_039906515.1. Classification (NCBI taxonomy): domain Eukaryota; kingdom Metazoa; phylum Chordata; class Mammalia; order Artiodactyla; family Delphinidae; genus Pseudorca; species Pseudorca crassidens. The sequence continues at coordinate 129,858,808 of NC_090297.1, read as the reverse complement.
GAGTTTATACACGTTAAATTTTCATCTAAAATATCAGTATGGTGACCATGAAAATGCACCTCTCAGATCTCCAACAGCAAGGAACATAACTGACCAAGGGTCTCAACTGCTGTGCACCAAGCAGTTGCACTAATATCACACTTGCCATGGGCTGCTCCCAATTAATGACTGAGCACAGCAAGAACACTAAGGCAGGCCAGCTTCTGGGAGAAGTGGGAGCTCACAGGCAACCCCAGTGGCCTTGCCAAACTTTCCTTAAAAGTGCACTACAGTCTAAGACACTTTCATCTGACCTTCTTTCCTTCCTCTCTTCTTCTTTCAGGGTCAGACCAACACTGTGGTCCAATGGCTCTCCCAGCTTCCTTCCCAGTTTCTCTTACAGGCATTTCCCCTAATACATTTTTTTACCATTTAATCCTGTCTTGGTGATAGGCTTCCTAAAGGACATGGAATAACACAGTCAGTTTCACCAAGTCAAGGCTGTAGAGTTAATTATACTGACACCGGATAACTGGTACTGCACTCTGCTCTCTGGGACAAAGAAAAAGAAAATGTCAGAGACAGCCTCTTCCCTCAAAGACTGAACACACTGCAGAGAAGACGTAAATGAAATTAATCAGATACTGTTCAAAACATAATCCACAATAACCTAAATTTTACAGAGTATTTTTCATCTGTAAATCACTGTGGGTAGGACAAGCTTCACAAGGGAAGTGGGCAACTAAGATCTGGACAGATGGGAAGGAGGAGGAGAGCAATTCAGATTCACACCCTTCCAAAGTCTTTAAAAGATGCAGGAAGAGCTCTGGTTAAGGAGGAGGCTTCAAAGTTATAAAGACATTGCCAACTGCATAACAATTAGTAAACAGGAAATAAGTGCCCATAAGTCTATAACTAATTAACTCAGAAATAACTGAGAGTGTATTATTTAGAATATTTAACGCATCTGAATCTGGTATAGAAATAGATCTCTATTTTGAGAAAAATCATAAGTTCAGGAGGTACCATGAGTAGAATTTTATTTGAAGGTTCTTTGTGCATGTCTTTGCACGTTACTGTTGTTTTTCCTTTTCTCTTTTAAAAAGTAATCTTACTTTTCTCCTTTTCCTAAAAGAGTATTGTTTTCTAAAAACAGTGACTATAATCAAACACTTAGGATATATTATAATCCCTGTGTTCTAATTTTATACATTTTTATCATCCCCATAATCCCACCCTTTCTCTTTTTATTCTAATAATGGTGTGACGGCTTCAATTAGACTTATAGTTGAAAGACTACAGGCTCCACAGAAACTACAAAGCTATTTCAAGAAAAGCTCTTACGGGGCCAAGCACATAAATAAATTTTTTTTTTTTTTTTTTTTTTTTTTGCTGTACGCGGGCCTTTCACTGTTGTGGCCTCTCCCGTTGCGGAGCACAGGCTCCGGACGCGCAGGCTCAGCGGCCATGGCTCACAGGCCCAGCCGCTCCACGTCATGTGGGATCTTCCCAGACTAGGGCACGAACCCGTGTCCCCTGCATCAGCAGGCGGACTCTCAACCACTGCGCCACCAGGGAAGCCCACATAAAGAAATTTTTAAAATCTCTTCAGACACTCTGAAGAGCATTAGAAATCACTCATTCTCTTTCCAGGACTCCAGCTTCACAAACTTGACCTTTTTATTGTTACAGCTGCAGAAGAACTCCACATTTAAAATAACATTATATCTTCCCAGTTGAGCTCTGACTCATAGAATATGTGTATTAAAGAGAACAAAACCCTCCAAAACATCCCTAATGTATGACTTTAGTGATACTAACAAATATAAAAATGTTTTTGAAATATTTATGCAAAAGCTAAGCATGAAGTTAACCCCCAAACACACACACACACACACACACACACACACACACGAGTGAAGCTTTTCAACTTTAGGTTAGGATCTCTTTTTATGTGTATGTATGTGTAAGCATGCATCTGATGTTCTGAATAGCTACAAACATAATTGTCCTTGGCAATGAAGCAGCATTAACCAATTCTTCTAAAACATAAAATGTGAAATGAGTGATTTAAAGGAGGGGAAAAATACTAAATAAGCTCTTACTCTGAAAAAGTAAGATTTATCAGTATGATAATCTATTATCCCATTGTAAACAAGATCATCAGTGAAAGTTTCCCCTCTCCTCCGGAAACTATTAACCAACAATATGTCTACTGAAAAGTTTGAGGAAAACATTATAAAAGTTTGATCTCTCGTATTTCCTCACAGAAGCTAAATATATCTTATAGAAGGGGAAATTTTCAGAAAACTGCCTGCAATAATGCTAAGAATAGCTAATCAGAGATTTCAGTGGTTTCATACTGCCAAGGACATGAAAATTAAAGGGTAGGGTCCCATCAAAGAGGAAGGTCTCCAGTAAATACCTCAGACTTTTAGTTGAGATCCTGGAAAGTCACTCTCTAAGCAAGAAACAGTCAAAACTGGCTCAAAGGGATACACCATACTCCATCTTCCTACCAGAGGAAAACTGAATCTGCTCTGGAGTGAAATATCAATAACATCATCGAAAGCCTTTATAATTTTTCATAACAAGACCCAGAATTCTATTAAATATGATCAAGCATGAAAAAAAATGATCAAATGAATAAAAATCAAGAGAAAATAGGAACATATTCATAGGTGATCAGATATTAGAATTTATCGGACTTGGACTTTCAAATAACTATGATTAATCTGTTCAAGAAAATAAAAAATAATTTCACCAAGGAACTGGAATCTACTTTTAAAAAGAATCAAATGGAAATTCTAGAACTGAAAAATAAAACAACAATAATTAAGGATTCAATAGACTGGAGAAAGGATTAGTAAAAAATATCCAGATGGAGCCACCAAGAAAGGATGGAAATATATTAAATAGGGTAAAAGACATAAGGGATAGTAAAATATTAGTACTTGGACATCCAGAATAGAGGACAGAGGCAAAACAGTATTTGGGGAGATAGTGGCTAAGCATTTTCTAAAAGTGACAAACTATGTCAAGCTGCAGATTCAGTAACAAACTCCAAGCAGTACAAAGAAAACCACACCTAGGACACATTATAGAAGAAACAAACATAAATAAAAAAAAATTTAAAGCAGAGAAAAAAAGATGCATTACCTTTAAAGAAACCATGATAATACTGATAGCCATCTTTCAACAAAAATGATGAAAGCCTGAAGACAATAGAATAGCATCTTTAAAATCCTAAGGAAAATAACACCAACCTAGAACCAAATGAAAATATCTTTCCAAAATAAAGACAAAATTATGAGGTTCTCAGAAAAGTAAAAAATGAAAGCATTTTCATCAGCAGACTTTCACTAAAGAAATACTAAAGACAGTTCTTTAAGCATAAGCAATATGATCTCAGATGTACTCAGGCAATGCAGAAAGAAATGAAGAGCACAAGAACAGATACATAGGTGAGTAAGTCTAGATGAACACTGATGGTTTAAGACACAAAAAATAACATCCTGTGCGTGTGTCTGGGGGGGTACTGATACTCAAATATAATTAAATACATGACAAAAACAGAACAACAAGCAGAACATGGAGTTAAAGAGATATAAGTTTCTTGCATTATCCTGGAAGTAATCGATGATTTAAGTGATTGATCACTTTAGGTGTGATTGATCATTTAAGGTGGATTCTAATAAGCAAAGAATGCACATTGTGATCATAACTACTAAAAGCATAAAACTGCATAACTAATAGGGTAACTACTAAAAGCATAAAAACTGCATAACTAATAGTTACAGTGTGGAAAATGGAAAAAAAGAGGAAAAAATGAGTAACAGATGAGACATATACAGCACAAATAGTGAGGTATTAAGTTTAAAATCAACTATGCCAGTAAGTTCATTAAATGTAAATATACTCAATACCCCAATAAAAAGATAAGATTGTATATAGTTTAAAAATTCAATTATAAGATGCTTACAGAAGACGCAAAAATAAAGCCAAGATGGACATACTTATACTGAAGTTCAAACTAACAACAAGAAAGACATTTTATAATGATAATAAGGTTAATTCAATACGAAGACATAACAATACTAAATTTGTATGCACTTAATAACATAACCTCAAAATACATAAAGCAAAACTTGGCAAAATTAAAAGGAAGAATAGATAAGTCCAAAACTCATAGTTGGGAATTTGAGTACAATTTCATCACTAACTGATAGAACAGACAAAAAACAAAACCAAAAACAAAACACATAACAACAAAGAGAGTAACTCTAAAGAAAATCAGAAAAACATGATTACAAAGTTTATCTAATTGAAACCAAAACAGGACACGTTCAGGTCATAAAGCAAGTCTCAACAATCCAAAGTTTTAAACTCACACACAGCATATTTTTGACCATAGTGAAATTAAGCTAGAAATCAATACCCAAAAAAAAAGAACTTAGAAATCAATGAATGTGATGGATCAAAGGAATCACTATGGAAATTAGGTCATATTTAAAACTAAATGATAATAAAATATGACATCAAAATTGGAGAGGTTACAATGGAATACTACTCAGCAATAAAAAAGAATAGAACACTGAAACATTCAATGACATGAATGAATCTCAAAAGCATTATGCTGGAGAGAAGCAGAAGTATGTGCTGTATGATTCATTTACATTAAATTCTATAAAATGAAAACTAATCTATAATGGAGAAAGAAGATAATGGGGTTGCCTGGGGTCAGGTATAGGTGGGGGGATTGACTGCAAAGGGGCATTAGGGAACTTTTTTGGGTGATATTAATTTTTTTTAACATGCAGAATTTTATTGAAAAAGAAAAAATGCAGATATCAATAAAATAGAAAGCAAATATATAATAGATAAGATCAACAAAGCCAAAAGTTGGCTCTTTGAAAAAACTATTGATAATAAAATTGATGAACTATTTCTTCAATGCAATACCAATCAAAATTCTCAAAGCATGTTTTCCCCTCAAAATCTGCCAAGCTGATTCTAAAATATGGAACTACAAAGGACCAAGATAGTAAAAATAATTTTGAAGCAGAACAAAGTTGTAGGCCCAGCACCACCAGATAATAAGACTTCTTGTAAATCTATTTTAATTATAATAGTGTGGTATTGGTATAAAGATAGATAAGCAGATCAGAAATGGTCCAGAAATGAAAACATCATTTTTAAGAGATATATGCACTCCCATGTTTATTGCAGCATTAGTCACAATAGCCAAGATATGGAAACAGGTTAAATGTCCATCAATGAATGAATGGATAAAAGTGATGTGGTATATATACAGTAATGGAATGTTTTCAGCCATGAGGAAGGAGGATATCCTGCCATTTGGGACAACATGGATAAACCCTGAGCACATTATGCTAAGCAAGATAAGTCAGACAGAGAAGGACAACTGCTATTTTATATCACTTATCTGTAGAATCTAAAAAAGTCAAACTCCTAAAAAAACAGAGAGTAAAGTGGTGATTACCAGAGGATGCAGTGTGTAGGGGGGAGATAAGATTGATGCTCCTTAAGGGTACAAACTTGCAATGAGTTGTAAATAAGACATGTAGATCTAATGTACAGTATAATGAAAACAGACAATACTGTACTATAATCATCAAAGATGCTGAGACTACAACTTAATTATCCAATCCACTAAAAAGATAGGATAATTATGTAATGTAATAGAGGTGCTAAATACCAATACAACAGCAATTACATTAAAATATATAAATGTAACAAATTAACATGTTGTAAAACCTTAAATTTACATAATATGTCAAATATATTCAACAACAACAAAAAAGAAATTAAAAAGAAAGCCAGAATTATGGGAAAAAAAAGAATGGTCCAGCTACAGACCCATGTATACATGGACCTGATTTATAACAGAGATGCTACAGCAATACAATGGAGAAAGAATGATTGTTTAAAAACAATGCTGGGCCAATTAGAAATACATATGGAAAGAAACTAAACCTTGACTTCTGCTTTATACAAAAATCAATTGTAGATGGATCATAACCCTCAATGTAAAAAGCAAAAGAATAACATTTCTAGATTACATCAGAGAATATTTTGACTTTGGGCTAGGCAAATATTTCTTAAGCAGGACACAGTAACATTAACCACAAAAGGAAAGATTAATAAATCTGGCCTCTAAAATTAATAGCTTCTGTTTATCAAAAGATACCATTAATAGAGTAAAAAAGCAAGCCATAGAGAAAACATCTGCAATACATATATCTAAAAAAGGATTCATACCTAGATATACAAAAAAATCTCCTACAAAGCAATAAGAGAAAACCCAGTTGTTAAAATAAGCAAAAGAGAAACAGGTTTTTCATGACAGAGGATATCCTAATGGACAACAAGCATGTGAATAGATGCTGATCCTCGACAGTCATAAGGGAAATGCATGTGAACCACAATGAGATAACCACTACACATCCACCAAAATGCTTAAAATTTAAAAGTTTATCAGGTTTTGGTGAAAATCCAGAGCAACTGGAATTCTTTTTTTTTTTTTTTTTGCGGTACGCGGGCCTCTCACTGCTGTGGCCTGTGGCACTGCAGAGCACAGGCTCCGGACACGCAGGCCCAGCGGCCATGGCTCACGGGCCCAGCCGCTCTGCGGCACATGGGATCTTCCCGGACTGGGGCACGAACGCATGTCCCCCGCATCGGCAGGCGGACTCCCAACCACTGCGCCACCAGGGAAGCCCTGGAATTCTTATACACTGCTATTTGAAATGTAAATGGTTAAACTTTGAAAACTTATTTGGCAATATCTACCAAAGGTGAACATGCCCATATCCTTTGACCCAGAAATTCCATTCCTAGTAGATATCTAACAGACATGCATACATGTGTGCACAAAAACATTATTAATAGAAGTATACACATACCAGCATTATTCATAACTGAAAACAACCCCAAATGCCCACCAAGAGTAGAATGGGTAATATATTGTGATATAGTCTTGCCATGTAATATTATGCAGCAATGAAAACAATGAATTCCTGCCATGTACAATAACATGGTTAAACCTCATAGACAATGGGAACAAAAGAAACTATACACAACAAGATACATTTTGTGAAAGTCAATTTTTTAAAGATCCAAAAGAGGTCACACGTATGACATGTACAATATGGGAAATATAGTCAATAATTATGTAATATCTTCATCTGGTGACAGATGGTAACTAGACTTATCATGATGATCACTTTGAAATATACAGTAGTACCAAATCACTATGCTGTGTAACAGGAACTAACATAGTGTTGCAGGTCAATTATACTTTAAAAACAAACAAACAAATTAGGATCAGATTGGTAGTTACCAAGAGGCAGGGGGTGAGGAGAGGGAACTAGATAAAGGCAGTATGTTATACATGAAAGCTGTTAAGAGAGTAAATCCTGAGAGTGCTCATCATAAGAAAAAAAAAACCTTTTTCTATCTCTTTAATGTTGTATCTGTATGAGATGACAGATGTTTACTAAACTTATTGTGGTAATCATTTCATGATGTATGTAGGCCAAATATTAGGCTGTACACCTTAAACATATAGAGTGTGGTATGTCAATTACACCTCAATAAAACTACAAGGAAAAAATAAAGTTCAAAACGAGGCAATACTAATATATGGTAATAGATGTCAGAATGCTGTTTACCTTTGGGGGAAGTAATTACCAGCAGAGAAAATAAGGGAGGCTTCCAGAGTGTTGGCAAAATTCTTTATCTTTGTCCTAGAGCTTACACAGCAGTGTTCACTGGGTAAGAATTCACTGAATTATAGCCGCAATATTTGTGCACTCTACTATGTGTGTATTAAATGTTAGACTTACTAAAAATTTTTAATGGTAACAATGAGACCTAAAGTGATTTTTAAGGAAACTATTCTTTATAAAGATGAAGGCCTAACATGGATGAACCTTGAAGGTATTATGCTAAATGAAATAAGTAAGACAGAGAAAGTCAAATACTGTATGATCTCACTCGTATGTGGAATCAAACAAAATAAAACAAAACCACAACACCAAACTCAAAGAAAAAGAGATCAGATTTGTGATTACCAGACTACCAAAGGTGGGGGTGGAGGGAGGGGAAAGTGGAGGAAGGTGTTAAAAGGTACAAGCTTCCAGTTATAAGGTAAATAAGTAGTAAGGATGTACAACATGATGACTACAGTTAACACTGCTGTGTGACATGTAGGAAAGCTGTTTAAGAGAGTAGATCCCAAGAGCTCTCATGACAAGGAGAAAAAAATATTCTTTTCTCTTTATTTTATCTACATGAGAAGATGGATGTTCACTAAACTTTCTGCGGTAATCATTTTACAATATACGTAAGTCAAGCCATGTTGAAAAAAAATTTTAAGTACACCTTAAATTTATACACTGATGTATGTCAATTATTTCTGAATAAAACTGGGGGAAAAAATGAAGACTCTGCCTTCTTATAACCAGCTACAAGAAAAAGCCACATTTTGTAAGTTTGATATCCAATTTCTATTTATTACTATTAGAAGTCCCTAGGGTCTCATTAAAACCTTTAAAGGCCCTAAGCACTGAAGAGATTATGGTGCCCATTCCCCATATGTAGTTCAAATAATCTAAAGATTTTTTGAAAAAGGAATCAAAAGTTGCATGCTGAAATTAACATAACTTCTTTCTAGAACTTCAGATTATAAAATTCTAGATGAAATTATTAAAGATGAATTTATTTTTCTTTTGTGGGCCCCCCAAAGCATGTTCTTGTACTATCTTCTGACTAATCTTGTACTGGCTGTACCAGGAAGAAAATAACCAAAACATTTACCTTGACTAGGAGCCTGAGTAACTCCAAGTTCTTTGGTGAAGACCCCATTGGTGTTCCTGATTTTCTCATTATTATGACATTGATATGCATAAACATATAAGATCATTTTCTTCTTCACATTTAATTTTTAGCCTGACAGAAAAATATTTTCTACCTCACTGGATTTCACTTGCGATAATGATGCTAAGATTCACTTGCAGTTTAAATATTGTCCCTCTAACACTAAGAAAAGCCACCATAGTACAAAGAACATGGACACTGCAGTTCGACAGACCTGCCTAGAATGGAATACTAGTTTCAAAATTTCTTATCCATGTGATAAGAGTAAATGCTTTTAACCTTCCTGAGAATTTATCCTAAGTACAAGAACAGAAATATAGTTTTTATTTCCAGGATAACTGTCAAAATACATAACACGATATGTGTAAAAGTGCTCAGCATAGTTTCTGGTATTCAGGAAGTATTTAATAAATCATAACTTTTCTTCTTCATCACACATGTACAATCACAATAGTATTGTAGAAATATTACAGAATTTTAAGCTAACAGATCTGGGTTCAAATTAGTCTCTGCCATTTAGTGGCTATATAATTTTAGGCCGATAATTTAGTTTCTCTGGAGTTCATCTATAAAATGCAGGAAATTCTTCCTGTCTTAGGGAGGACCTATGGGGATCAAATAACAACATGTACAGAAGTGCTTTCTAAACCACAGCGCTTCACAAGTTCCCACTGTTACTGTCGTGATGATGTCAATTATCATCTGAATATTAGGAAGGTACTCCAAGCCTTCCTGTATGGGCTGAAAGAATTAATTTTTCCTTAAGGAAATTAATTTATTTGAGAATACTCTGCTATTCCTCAAGGTCTTCTGAAACCACTTAATTCACTGTTCATTAGGATGTGCTGGCAAAGCAGAGGGGCCCCAGGGGCTCAAAGGACTCCTCAGTAGCCTCCCGTTTGGATCTGCCTTAGAAGGTTACTGTAATTCAAAGAAGCACACCGGCAACCCAAGGGTGAGAGAGGAGGTACACAGAAAACAGAAAAGACCTGCTTGATTCTCCAAAGGCTGCCTGATTCCCCCTAGGTACCACTCTAAACTAAATCCTTTTGGTGCATCTTGATCCAGGAATGCCTGTCATTCCACACCAAAGAGCCCTCATTCTGGGGCCAATCAGATTCCAAGGGCATTAGTAGGAGGAGTCCCACAGGTTGCTCAAGCTGTTGGTAAAATTGGGCTATGTAGAGTAAAGAATAGCGGGCTACAATGTGTTCAGAAAATCTGTCATTAAAACTAGGGATCATTCAGGAACCCCAAGGAAGGGAGTTGCATTACGAGTAGTCAAATAGATAGAAAACTATGGAGAGTACTGTCGACTCCATGAAAAACAATTCAGCCCTATAATCACAAATACCCCCATAAATCTAGAAAACAATATAAATAATGTATGATTATATCTAATTTCACAAGAGTTGGTGATCATTTGCATTCTTCGAAATCAAGCATCAGATCACTCATTACTTTGCTATCAAAATAACTCCTGAAATGCTTTAGTTCTTATATTAAATCCAATCTTGTTTTGAGAAAAATATTTGCTGCAACAGGGGTTAAGTTTATTTTTGTCCTTCTACAAACCATTATACCATCAAATTATTAACCCAGATGAACAAAGGTATTGATTTCTCTGTAATATATTCAACCCTCCCATTCAGTTCACAGCCGTAGCCTCTTTGATATAAAGCAGTTGCTGTAATCAGAAAATGTGAAAAAGCAATATGCTTCAAATTAAATGGCACAAGAGTCTATTCTGTTGTGAACAGTGTTTTAGCTAATTACTATGACTGACTCGTCTTAGGTCTTATAAAGAGATGTATATCTAGAAGTAAATCACTAAATGCACTACATTTCATGTGTGCATGAAACACACTCCCAAACATAATAACAGAAAGCCAGGTAAAGTTTTCAAAGTAAAATCACATTCCTTTATAGTCCTGGTATTGATAAACAGAGCTAAGACCTAACACAGGAATTAACTGTTAAATTCTACATTCAATATGTTATATTTTGGAAAAAAAATTTTAAACAACACTTAAAATCATAGCAAATTGTAATTAGAATAATCTTATCACACCCCACACGATTACTGAGGAGGAACTTTAAAAAGTGATTTTCCCAAAGTCTTAGATCTGCTTAGAGGAGGAATCAAGACCAGAACCAGACCTCTTCATGTTTAGTCCTTTAAACTACACCAACCTGTCTCCCAACTAAAACCAGATTTTACATCATATGTAAATTAGAAAAGTCCTAAGGATACTTGGGGAGGAGTAGTGTATTTTTCGTCCTTTAAAGGACATTATTTTAAAATATGTTATTGACATAACTAACAGGAAAGAAAGGAGGGAGGGAGGGAGGGAGGAATGGAGGGAGGAAAGGAGAGAAGGAGGGAGGGATGTCAAAACTATCTCATTTCCAGAATCCTATGAATCCTATTATACTTTCAGTTCTACTTCCACGCATAAATTTATGACAACAGAAGAATCTTTGAACCACTTCGACTTCCTCCTACTCTGAAAAAGATATTAAGAGGCAAAACCTAAAATTGACAGGGCCATTAAAACATGACAGCGAGTTTTAACAGTCCTCCCTCTAACCTGACAGTTCAGATCATTCCTCATTTCACCAGAGTCACAGAAAACTTTTCAGCTCCAAAGTCAGACTCTTATATCCTTGAAACCAGAGTTGATCTCTGGACTTATTCTAACTGAAATTCTCTCAATAAATTTCTGTCTCAATTTAACAGCACAGCATATTATATTTCTAGAATAGGCTCCATTGATGAGGAGTTGTCAGAAATAAATGAGGTAATATATACGGAAATACTCTGTAAATTTAAAATTACTATAACACATGGAAGGTACTGTATTAAAAAGAACTCTATAAGTGTGTTGCTGATGTGAATACCGCCATTCTTAGTGGTAAATCATTAAATGCATTTCATTTACAATCAGGAGTGAGACAAGGATGTCTACTATCAATACTTCATTTTAACACTATAATGGAGGTTCTGGTCAGTGCAGTAAGACAAGAAAATAATTAAGGGAAAAAGAAGAATAAGAATTGGTAAAGAAGAAGCAAAACTTTCCGTATTTATACATTATATAACAAAGTGGCTGATTTAAGGTCAAGGTTTTATTAATGTTTCTTCAGTTTTGTGCAAGGTATCCAGAATGGAAACTCAGTTTTATTGCCAAGAATGTGAGGTATGATGTTAGATATTATTCTAGAAATAAAAATGATAGAACAGGTAGACCACACTCAGTGACCTTAGAAGTCATACATGGTAGGATAAAGGCCATATGGCTCAAATTGAATACAAAAAGCAAAGAAAAGTGGATGTACAAACTTGAGAAGAATATTCAATTCTAAATTACTCATAAGTAGGCTCTCCTCTTTGTGATTATCACCACCATCTGAGGTTTCCCTGCATGAGGACTGGACTACTAAATCATAGTAGGTCCAGAGGAGAAGGAATTGTGTCGATTAAAAACCAAGAGGTCCACATGGTAGGAACCCAGCAAATTTTGGTTTCTCCAACATTTTCTGATATATTCATCTCTGCTCTCCTCCATTATCAAAGACTATTATAAACTTATGTTTAGGTAGTATATATTTTAGCACAATATTAAAAGCCTTATCAACTTTTATTTACTACCTTGAATTTTGTAATGTTTTTAACGGGATTCTTTTGTTTTCCATAAAATTTAGTGCAATTTAAGCTACTCAGTAATTATAATATGTCTTAGACCTATATTTTTATGATATTCTTTACTCATAAAGAGATTTAAAACTGTTTGATCATGTTACAAAATACACATTGATAATTTTAAATGGTTACACAAGCTGTGTGAATGTATAACAAATACTTTCTAGTGAATTCAAGGTTGAATTATCTGCAATATGAAAGCAAGGGGTATCAGTTACTTAAATGTACCAACTATTTAACTTTTATCTTTGTGTTTAGTAGTGTTTCAGATATTTCCCCTCTAAATATTACATAATGAAGCAAATACTGTTTTTACTACAATGGAGCAAAACTGTAAGGCAGAAGCTGCAAGCACATAGAGCCTTCTGTTTTAGCTATGTGAAAAAAAGTATCTAGTATCAATTAGAGAAAAATTGAGAGAAAAGTTACTGAATGGCTGAAAATATACTAAATGCTAGGAGAAAAATGTTGTTCCATATACTATAAGCCAGACCTTTCTAAATAACTTAGAAACTATATAAATTTTGATATCTTCCTTACACAAGCCAGAGACTAATTAGCTTGTAGAATTTTAAAACTGGTGGAGGGCTTCCCTGGTGGTGCAGTGGTTAAGAATCCACCTGCTATGGCGCAGTGGTTGGGAGTCCGTCTGCCGATGCAGGGGACACGGGTTCGTGCCCCGGTCCGTGAAGATCCCACGTGCCGCGAAGTGGCTGGGCCCGTGAGCCATGGCCGCTGAGCCTGCGCGTCTGGAGCCTGTGCTCCGCAGCGGGAGAGGCCACAACAGTGAGAGGCCCGCGTACCGCAAAAAAAAAAAAAAAAAAGAATCCACCTGCTAGTGCAGGGGACTTGGGTTCGAGCCCTGCTCCGGGAAGATCCCACATGCCGCGAAGCATCTAAGCCCATGTGCCACAACTACTGGGCCTGTGCTCTAGGGCCTGCAAGCCACAACTACTGAGCCCGTGTGCTGCAACTACTGAAGCCCATGCGCCTAGAGCCTGTGTTCCGCAACAAGAGAAGCCACGCAGTGAGAAGCACACGCACTGCAATGAAGAGTAGCCCTCCCTCACCGCAACTAGAGAAAGCCCAACAAAGACCCAACGCAGCCAAAAATAAATAAATTTATTTAAAAAAAACTGGTAGAAATTTTTTTTTAATAATTAGGTTTTCCTTTCACAAGCATATAATAAATATATTATACATTTTTTGTGGTGTTTGATGGTTTTTGGCATTTTAAAAACTAGATGACATATCACCTTCTAGAAATTAGTACACTCTCAGACTTTAAGTTAGTTATGCATTTCTAGCTCTAAATGATATATCCATATAAAAACAGATTTCTGATCAGTGTGTACGTTTATAATCCTCCAAAATGGCTACATCAAGAGAAAAGAAAAAATAAAGAAAAGAAAGACAGGAGGGCTTCCCTGGTGGCGCAGTGGTTGAGAATCTGCCTGCTAATGCAGGGGACATGGGTTCGAGCCCTGGTCTGGGAGGATCCCACATGCCGTGGAGCAACTAGACCCGTGAGCCACAACTACTGAGCCTGCGCGTCTGGAGCCTGTGCTCCGCAACAAGAGAGGCCGCGACAGTGAGAGGCCCACGCACCGCGATGAAGAGTGGCCCCCCTTGCCACAACTAGAGAAAGCCCTCGCACAGAAACGAAGACTCAACACAGCAAAAATAAATTAATGAATTAATGTTAGATGCAGGCTTGTGACATCCTCTGTCACATAGGGGAGGACGTAAGTCAGGCACCAGCAGATAAGCAAAGCTTTCAAAAAAAAAAAAGAAAAGAAAGACAGGAGTAGGCAGAGGGCTAAAACACAAACATGCACAAAGAAGGATTTTAGGCAAAGTGTGCCATTTGCAGAATTAAACATCAATCCTACTTGGTTAGCATATGCAGGTAGTACTTTATAAGTGCCATTTAAAATAAAACAGTAAATATTAAATGATACTGATATGTGAGCATATTTCTGACTACCTACTGGCTAATCTTTGCTACTTAATAAAAGGTTAAATTTGATTATTCAGAAACTTACTACCTAACTTGAAAATTAGCCATGGTGTTTGTTTTTTCTTCATATTATTACAAGATTTTTGGTGTCGTTCACTATTCATCAGCAATCTCTAGTGGAATGGCAGGTAAGGACAAATGTTGAGTATACCCATCACACTTTGCAGGGCATCTTAACTTTGAGGATAAAGGGCAAAACTTTATTTGATGGAAATTTTGCAATTTTGAGTCTTTGGCCTCGATTAGCATGGACAATATAAGTTAACGATATATAATGATTTGAAAAGTCATTCTTCATTTCTAATATAACTTTGAGAAATTAATAATCTGATAGCTATTCTCCACTATTAAACACAGAGCCTTTTTTATCCAAGCAACGCCTACTGAAATTCAGGAAACAGTTTTCTTCCAGATCTACTAATAATGAGGGAGAAGAAAGATTTCAAAATGGGATATAAAAACTGCACAAAGATGTATGATGTGACATAACTCAGAATACATCAACAATATCAGAGAACTTGCCAGTATTCAAAAACAGGTGCCACACTGTTTCTTACTCTTGCCTACTGTCAAAAAATTGAGACAACTGCCACATTACCTTGTCAGATGAACAGAGTCATCAGGACTCCTCTGAGCCTTTACTGCAGTAGCCTGAGAGGACGTTCTGTTCCTTTCCTGTTAGCATCAAAGCCAAACTGAGGTCATACTACACCTCTTCCACCACAAGAAGGCACAGAACATGCAGCCCAAAAGTCACCCTCAGGACTCAATACTGAGGATCTGGTAGTGTAAGTATAAAGTAGAGAACATGGCACAGTGCAAATCTAAAAATCTTTAATATGGATTCCTAAAATATAGCCCTATATAATAAATTAGAAAAAAATAAGGTGGAGGGTCCTACCTTGCAGATCTTGTACAGAGATTCCTGGCCATCTCCTCCAGTATCTTTAAAGTAATCATGTGCAGGAAATGTACGATGAATATCTCGAGTAATAACACTCTCCTGGGCTGAGTCCTAAAAAAAAAAAAGTAGACTTGGGTCATTAATTTTAAATTTCTTAATTATGAAAATTAATGTCAAAAAATTTCAAACAGCACAAAAATAGTATGCTGCCCTCTCCATAAAAAAAAGGAACAAAAAAAAAACTGCCTTCCATCCCAGACCCATAGTCCCATTCATCAGAGATAAATACTATCAACAATTTCTTTTCTGTCCTTTCATCCATCTATCTTTAGACTTGTGACTGTGTGTTTATGTGAGGGGGAGGGGAGGGAGGGAAGTTGTATACACACTTCTCCATCCTTTGCTTTTTGAAGCACAAATAGAAGAAAATTATCTGCTCTTTTCACTTAATGGGATAACTTACAGAATATTCTTGATCAGTACATGCAAATGTATTTTATTTTCTTTAATAGCAACTATTAAAAAGAATGAGGCACACCTGGATATGGACACACCATAATTTATTTAATATTTTCTTATTAATGATTTTTTTTGCATTTTTTCTATTTATATCACAAATAATATCACTAGGAACATTTTTATACATACATGTTCAAGATATATTCCTAGAGGTGGAATTGCTAGGTCAATAAATATGCATTTCCATTGTACCAACACATAATCCAAACAGTGGTAGAGTATGTGTTTCTCCGCACCTGCCCCAAACCAAATATTATTTGACTTTTTAATTTTTGACAATCTGATATGTGAAAACTCAGACCATAGTCATTTAAAAAATATTATCAATCTTTCCTCCCAATGGGTAATTACCCAACTCACTCACTTCAGAAAATAAAAAGCCCTCAAACCAACATATTAAAATGACATATGCTTTAAAGATAAATCTAGAGTTTTTTTGTTTTTTGTTTTTCCAGACAGATTCAAGATCCAAAAGTTCTAAGCCTTATAAAAAATGATTAATCATTCACTTGATTTTATTTTACTTCTGTCAATGTTTTTATCTGTTTTTTAAATCTGTTTTTTTTATCTGTTTAAATGTCAAGAAAATGGGATGGGACTACTTCTACTACTACTACTTCTGCACAACTAAAGAAGCATCAATGACTATTAATGCAAATTAAAAGTATTATTTAATGTCTCGCTCCCATAAAGACTTGAACAAATCCCCTCTTTCAGTTAAAATCAAGCAAAGAAAAAAAGTGAGTTTTAATACATGAGTTACTTTAATAATGCTATTTCTCTTTCTCTCTCTAGCTGAGAAGTACATAAGAAGGATGTAGTTGATTAGCTCTAAGTTAAGCCAGTGCCTTCTCTTGCTGCCTTTTTCATTTCAGCTGCTATATCATGCTGAGTAGTAATTAGATCTTATATCACATAGAGAAAGGATGAAAACTGAAAAGTTCCAAATTTGCTAGCAAACATCAAACATATTACGAATCAGTCCAGAAAAAATTCTGATAGCTTACCGGAATGGAATGCTAAAACCAAATAAAAATGGAACTTTCAAAAAATTACCATAACTTAAGTAAAAGGATACATAGAAAGTTTATATTTATCACAGTAAATGTAATTTCTAATGATAAAGAAAACTGGGGTGAGATACGGGGGTTAGAATACGGTAAATAGAAAGGTAATGTATAAAGAGATATATTATGAAATGTATGGTTTATCTGGTCTGTTATGGAATCTAAGTAGGGGAATCTGGTACCAGGCAGATGAATTTTCACTGCCCAGGTTTTCTCCAACAGAAGGGTGCTCTTTCCACACAGTAAGTCTCCACTTACAAACTATTTGGAAAATTACCAATGAAAATTTTACTCCTCCCAAGCTGAACTATTTTAGGGGCAAACATGTTGAATGGTTCACAGGATATCTCTTTTTGCACTTTTTGAGATGTTGAGGGAGAGAAATCATTGGACTATATTCCCTAGAAACTGCCTACTCTACTGGCATCATGCTGTGTTTAAATGGTACCAACAGCCTGATTCAGAAAAAGGGAAATTGAGCAAAAGTTTCTAGGAAGTAACTTTGTATAATACTGATTAATTTTTTTCTATGAATAATTGAATCTTGTTTGTTTTAAAAAATAAAGGGGCAAAATCAAATGAAAATAAAAATCATAAACTTTTCTGTACTTAGTAAACTTTCCTTTCCTATGATTACTTTTAAATGCTTTCTACATATGTGTGTTTCTAGAGTTTTCTTCTTACATATTGCTCTCAGTTGGCTAAGGGAATAATTTCTGGAACTTCACTTTATTAACTAAATAAGCTATTTTGCTACATTATTCACTGATCCCTTTCATATTAGTGAAAGTTAAGAGGTACACTAGAGTCTTACAAATAGACTAATATGAATGAAATGGCACACTAGATTAGAGAAAATAACCGTGTTTTCAAAGCAAAAGCTAAAGTTAACCATCTCCCAATTACCCATACTGCTGAGAATAGGAACAGTATATATTCAGGAATCCACATCTAATCCCCCAAATTTACTCAATCATTAAAGTATTTGAGTCAGGGAGTCACTAAACCTAACGTTGTAAAAGGAAGACAAAATCATTTTTCTCTTCAATATTCATTCCTTTTTTCTTTTTTAAAGACTTACTCCAATGATAGCTGTCAACTTTTACAAGAAATAAAATGAACAGAAAAGGACAAAAAAGAATCCAAATAATTCGCCATCCAAATATCTGGAGTTAAAAAGTTTCATGGGAAAACCTTTTATAAAATATAGCTAAAAACATTTTATAGCACAACCAAAACTGATACGAGATCATTTTCTTGGAAGGTCCCCACAAGCAGTCTCCTTAAGTCCTGACAATTATCCTCAGAATGAGAAGAGGGAAGAATTCACTCTTTCATGGACAGCTAATTCACCAATATCTAGAGACTCACAACTTCATCCACAATTTACTTCCCATTAGATGCGTCTCCCATTCTGATCCTCAGTCCAATATGGTGGTTTAGTGGCTCTGGAGCCAGACAAACTCATTGGTTCGATTTCCGGCTACTCCACTTAACACCTATAGGATCTCAGACAAGTTATTTAATCTCATTAAACTCAGTTTCCTCATCTGTAAAATGGGATGGTAATACCAAATTCATGTTGTTTAGAATAAGATAACGTGTGTAAAGTGCTTAGCACACTGCCTAGTATAAATTGAATACTCATTAAATAAATAAATAAAAATTATTATTCACCTTTTATTTTTTTTACATCTTTATTGGAGTATAATTGCTTTACAATGGTGTTAGTTTCTGCTTTATAACAAAGTGAATCAGTTATACATATACATATGTTCCCATATAGGTCTGTGTCTTTATTCCTGTCTTACCCCTAGGTTCTTCATGACATTTTTTTTTCTTAAATTCTATATATATGTGTTAGCATATGGTATTTGTCTTTCTCTTTCTGACTTACTTCACTCTGTATGACAGACTCTAGGTCCATTCACCTCATTAAAAATAGCTCAATTTCGTTTCTTTTTATGGCTGAGTAATATTGCATTGTGCCACATCTTCTTTATCCATTCATACGATGATAGACACTTAGGTTGTTTCCATCTCCCGGCAATTGTAAATAGAGCTGCAATGAACATTTTGGTACATGACTCTTTTTGAATTATGGTTTTCTCAGGGTATATGCCCAGCAGAGGGATTGCTGGGTCGTATGGTAGTTCTATTTGTAGTTTTTTAAGGAACCTCGTTTCTAGATTTTTTGATGATGGCCATTCTGACTGGTGTGAGATGATATCTCATTGTAGTTTTGATTTGCATTTCTCTAATGATTAATGATGTTGAGCATTCTTTCATGTGTTTGTTGGCAGTCTGTATATCTTCTTTGGAGAAATATCTATTTAGGTCTTCTGCCCATTTTTGGATTGGGTTTTTTTGTTGTTGCTGTTACTGAGCTGCATGAGCTGCTTGTAAATTTTGGAAATTAATCCTTTGTCAGTTGCTTCATTTGCAAATATTTTCTCCCATTCTGAGGGTTGTCTTTTGGTCTTGTTTATGGTTTCCTTTGCTGTGCAAAAGCTTTGAAGTTTCATTAGGTCCCATTTGTTTATTTTTGTTTTTATTTCCATTTCTCTAGTAGGTGGGTCAAAAAGGATCTTGCTGTGATTTATGTCATAGAGTGTTCTGCCTATGTTTTCCTCTAAGAGTTTGATAGTTTCTGGCCTTACATTTAGGTCTTTAATCCATTTTGAGCTTATTTTCGTGTATGGTGTTAGGGAGTGATCTAATCTCATACTTTTACATGTACCTGTCCAGTTTTCCCAGCACCACTTATTGAAGAGGCTGTCCTTTCTCCACTGGACATTCCTGCCTCCTTTATCAAAGATAAGGTGACCATATGTGCGTGGGTTTATCTCTGGGCTTTCTATCCTGTTCCATTGATCTATATTTCTGTTTTTGTGCCAGTACCATACTATCTTGATTACTGTAGCTTTGTAGTATAGTCTGAAGTCAGGGAGCCTGATTCCTCCAGCTCCGTTTTTCCTTCTCAAGATTGCTTTGGCTATTCGGGGTCTTTTGTGTTTCCATACAAATTGTGAAATTTTTTGTTCTAGTTCTATGAAAAATGCCAGCGGTAGCTTGCTAGGGATTGCATTGAATCTGTAGATTGCTTTGGGTAGTAGAGTCGTTTTCACAATGTTGATTCTTCCAATCCAAGAACATGGTATATCTCTCCATCTATTTGTATCATCTTTAATTTCTTTCATCAGTGTCTTATAATTTTCTGCATACAGGTCTTTTGTCTCCTTAGGTAGGTTTATTCCTAGATATTTTAATTAAGAAGCACATTTAATTGTTTAAAAATTTTGGTGAATGTATATTTTAGACATCCATCTGTATTTGTACACTTTAAATAATGAAATAAACCACTGTTTTTCTTTGGATATCACGAACATTATGATTATGAAACCAATACCCTCTGAGCTTTCAGCATGATGATACATTAATGCATACACACCCTCTTCTGAATTTTATATCATGTATCTTATGTGTCTGAAATTATCCTTGTTTCTATTAATCCATGAAAAAAAGCAAAAGTGAACAATTATTTGGATAAATTGATGTTTTCATCAACTGATATACACTCTGGCCCCAGCCTTGCATATATTCATGCAAGAAAGGAAGATGTACACAAATATACCCAGAAAAAAACACTGGGAAGGACAGGGTATGGTAAAAGCTAAATTTGTCAGAAGAGCTACCATTTTCATTCATTACTTTAGAATTCAGCTTCTGAGGATCAGAGAAGGGTTGAAGTCATGGTTAGGGACAGAACAAATGCCACTGTCACTATTGCATGGCTCCCTTCTGGACCATCACCATCAAGAAAGTAACTATGGGCAAAGTCCTTGAGATCACCTTCTATCCTGCCTAAGGAGGCATCAGGTTGGGCCACATATAAAAGCTGACCAGAAGCAGGCAGTAGTAGTGAGAGGTTTAGAAGAAAGTCTTTAAAGTTGAGTTTTACCACCCACCCAGACACACACCCCTGACACTACCATCACGTAGAAATGAAACTTCTATTTAGTTTATCTTTCAAGGATTTTCTTTAATTTCCAAACTATTAAGTCATAAGTCAAAACTTATCTTAAAAAATACATCAATCCCTAGTGTGATAAAATCCATGGCCCAACAGAGGATATAATTCAGCTTGCTGAAGATCAGTTTAAAACCAACTCTAAGAGGTATGGTAAGTATCTCGATTAACTTTTGATCATTTTAAGTGGAGACAATTTATAGCCTGTTATCAAGAGTATTACATGAGCTGTTCTTCCAGTATAATGTATATACCCTGACATCTTTGTAATCCTCTTAATTCCTATTTGAAGAGAATCATCACTTACTTGCCGTGAGAAAGAAATGAATACAGCATTGAAGTGTCAAGAAGTATTAGGAAGACAGGTTTGGATGACCATACCTTATTATTTCTTAGGAAACAATTTCTAGGCTGTCAACAACTGGAAAGGTATTTCAATGAGGATGAGTGTTTTTACATGTGACCTTAGCACCAGATGAAGTATAAAAGTAATGTCCTAATAAACAAACTCCTTTGGCTGTACCCTGATTTGCTACATTTTTACAACAATGACAGTATCTTTTCTTATTAATGCCTATTTTCAAATCCAAACTATAACTGCATTTTCACTTTTCATCTACTATAAAATCATTTCAACTTTGTAAGTACCATGTCAACTTGTTAATGTCATTAGAAATGCCAATGGAGACCATGCGCAGCCACAATCAGTCAGCAGATAAATGATTCAGAGCTTTAAAAAAACTTGACCTTAAAACGTGTCTGCTATTCTTACTCCACAGGGATCCTCCTTTAGTTCTATGTTGGAGCTAGATCTATGGTAAAACATCACAAACTAGTCAAGTTACATGTCCCTGAAAGCAGATGGGTTTGCAGTGGTGGGTCTGATTTATTTGCCTTGATGTTTGCCAAAAATCCAAAGAGGCAGAGATGAAAGGAGAAAACATAAAAGTTCATTCTAGTTTCAAACATGCTACTAAAATCACGAGCTAGAAACAGAAACACAAAAAGGTTGGATCATTGCCAGCCTTCTTTCCTTGAATATGGGGGGCAAATCTCAGCATAAGCAAGGTAATATGGAAGCAAAGAAATAAATGACAACTAAATCATATTGTTAGCAAGCTGCTGCCTGGGCATTGTACACATGTGCTGCCAAATGTCTCAGAATCAAAGCCTGACACAAAGGTCAAAAATATAAGCCATATTCTGCCTTCACCTAGAAAGAAATCTCTTAGCGGGGAGTAGCAACAATGAGAACAAAGGGCAGGGGGGAACAGAAGAGAGAGGAGAGGAAGTAGTGTCTTCATAAGACCAGTCAATATTCATGATGAATACCTTAATACTGAAGTAAGTGCTGGGACTGCAGTGGGAAGTATGTGAATAGAATAAAGCAATTCTTTGGAACTAGAAGACTAAGAAGCATTGCAGCCTATGAGCACAGCCTGGATTTCCCAGAGATCCTATGGAATCTAGGTCAGACACCTCTCAATGATGAATATGTGGGGTTAGACTCCAAATGCACCTATAGCCATATTTGGATATGTCCTCATTCCCAGGGTTGCTGACCACTCATTCTCCCAAAATAAAGGTTCAACTGGGGTACTTGACAGTCTTGGAAACTCGTATCAACAGGCAATGATAAACTCTGCAACTCCTGTTAAAATGAAGCAGAATAACTGAACTCCATGCTATTATTTTCCAAAGTTAGATGTATTTCTGATTTTGCATTATTTTAAAATTATTAATTATAATTTTTATCAAAACAGCCCTTTAAACCCTTTTAAAATAAAAAATTTAAGTGCTACATATTTACTAACCATTGTGTAAAAATAACACTCTTTCATTTTTTCCACAAAACTTTAAAGAATGCTTCTGATAACCAGCATTTGATAAACATGCCTATTTTTGCCTAATCATTACATTTTATAATTTTATTAACTTTGGCCATGTATACACTAGTTACTGCTTTTATAGGCTGAATATTTTTTTAATAATTTATAAAACATTCTACCATTCCTTCAATCATTTTAGATGCTTCTGTTTGAAACTCTTTGAGCTCAATTAACCTTCTTGAATTGAATGACATAAAAATTGAGTGTACATAAAAAATTAAGCTATTTGCTGCATAGTTCAAATTTGTTCACATATTCAACACATACTTTTCAGAGTACCTACTAAGAATCAGACACTATTTTAGGTGCAGAGGATATAATTGTTAGCAAGCCAATGTCCCTCCCCTATGGACTTTATGTTCTAGTAGTTGAGGAAAAAGACATAAAAAGCATGTATATAATATTGGTTAGTGAAACGTACTATAAAAAAATAAAAAGATATAGTGAGGAATAGAATGATATTTCAGGTAGAGTGGGTTTGCTTCTCTCAGTTAGTGTTCAAATATTTAGAGAAAAAGCATTATAGGCAAAGGTTCGGAAAGCATGTGCAAAAGCCCTGAGGTGGGAGCAGTATGGCAATACTTCTCTGGACATTTTCCAGCATTTTGCTAACCTTTATGTTTGCAGATGCCTTCAATGAATTGCTAAAAATAACTCTGACACTCTCTTGGATTAACATGGTTACCTCAGAAATTTGTTAGTATAAATTAGATTATTTTTACAAGATGTTTTAGCTCTTATATTTGAACAATGTGTTCCTAGTTGCACCTGTCTGTATGAAAGCTTACTATTCAAATATTTATCTAACACTTACCATGTGCAAGACATTGTACTAGGATCTACAGGATCAAAAAGGCATGAGATATAGTCCATAATGTTCCTAACTTGCAAGAGGTTAAGATCTACTTGTAAAGACAAAATATCAATGGAAGGAACCATAATGCTAACAGCCAAATAAATGATATATGAGTAACGTTAGCTACAGGAATTCAGTAAAGAAAGTGACTATCGAAAGGTTCAAGTGGTGAAAGTGGGCTTCCGCGGGAGATGGAGCCTGGGCTGAGCACTGTAGACAAGATGGGCTCAAAATTGAAAGATCTCAAGAGAATACAAGTGTGGTGTGAGCAGAGGCTCCAAAGCAGGGAAGAACTTGGCATGCCCAGGAAATACGATTCTAATTGACTATAGAAGGAAATTTATAAAGGGCAAGTTGAGTGGGATCTAGAATATGGAAATGTAATCTTGAATGAAGACGTTTTAATCCTGCAGACAACAAGGAGTCATTTCATCTGCCATGGTCTTTGTAGTCAGATTTGTGAACTATTGTTTCAGTTGGGCTTCATCTGCTTTTATTATCTGAAAGAATTGTGTGTAGTGAAGAATCAGCCTTACCCAAAAAGAGAACTGGCCTTTGCCATTGGCTTCTAGGAGGTGATCTCTAGGCCCTTGCAAGTATAATAGGAGGTCTTTGTTTGCGTGTGGGTCTTGACCACTCAACAGCCTAACAATGTGACTTACCATGGGGCTTCGGGGCGTGCAGTATTAGTTCTACCTATGGAGAGGCTGGAGACTAAAGGTTAGTCATGTGAGCAGTACATGAATAAGGCCCTGTGAAAACTCTGGACAAGACTCAAGTGAGCTTCCCTATCTGGCAATACTCCACACATGTCGTCACACACTGATGTCAGGAAAGCTACATTGTCCATGACTCCGTGGGGAAAGGACAAAGGAAGAGCCATGCTTGGTACTTCTCCTGGACTCTGTCCAATGTGCTTCATCCCCTGGCAAGCATTAATCTGTATCCTGCAGCTGTAATACAACGTCACCATGAGTATTACAGCTTTCATTGAGTTCTGGGAGTGCTTCTAGTGAATTACTGAACCTGAGGGTGATTTTGGTAACAACTTGACACAACTAGTGTTAGAAGTAAGGGCAATCTTGTGTGGACTATGCTCCCTCTCTAACTTTGAAATTGGTTAAATTCTAACAAGTTGGCCATCAACAAATATGAAGTTTTTCATTGTGGTATTCCCACCAGTAAATTTTCTCTATTCAAAGATATGTATCATTGTCTGCCTTTTCATCTGTCTTTGACAAAATACTATTCACAATAAAATAGTCCTCCAATACCATGTTAATTCAGATGACCTTTTAATGTAGAACCTCAAACGTTAAAAATGTTGGACCGGGGCTTCCCTGGTGGCGCAGTGGTTGAGAGTCCGCCTGCCGATGCAGGGGATACGGGTTCGTGCCCCGGTCCGGGAAGATCCCACATGCCGCGGAGCAGCTGGGGCCGTGGGCTGTGGCCACTGAGCCTGCGCGTCCGGAGCCTGTGCTCCGCAGCGGGAGAGGCCCGCGTACAGCAAAAAAAAAAAAAAAAAAAAAAAAAAAAAAAAAAATGTTGGACCACTATTGACCATTGGCCATCTGTTCAATGAGCTCCTCAAAAATCTGTATGTAATCAGTAAAGACCATTAAATTAAAAGTAGGTCACACAACTGCTGATATGACCCTCTAATTAACTTGCATAAAGGATCATCTGGAACCTCAAAGGAGAGTGAGTGTAAGTAAACAATAACTACACCCCCAAGTAAATGAAGTTACTCTATACTGGGATGTGGGTTTTGAAAAATCCAATTAATTTTTATATCAAGTCAGGTTACATAAAATTGCCATTTTACTCCTTTTTGTAACAGTACATGTTTCCATTAATATAAGTTTTTACTCACATAGGAGTAGGAGATGCACTGATCACCACAAGAACAATAACAAAAGAAATAGGAAGGGCTAAGAACAGAAGGATTTGTTCCTGAGAGACTATAATAGTTCTAGTTCTCAATTATAAAGGTCATTTCAATAAATTAAATATTCTAATTTAATACAGAAAGTGTAGAATAAGGTATTTTTTGGTTTTTTTTCAACTTTCTTTTCTGATACTCTACTTTGTTCATAATTCTCTAACCAAGAGGGTCAATTTCTGTTTCTCCAACAGACTTCTCTGGAAGTAGTAGCAATCTTTTTGCAAGAGGGCACATTTGAAATCTGATTAATCCTTTTTGGAATAAAGCCAAATAATGAGTAGAAACCTAAAGATTTTTATTCTGCACTGTTTTTCTCTATATGGACTCAGAAATGAGCATTACTATTCTAAGACTTAGAGGATCTAGGTAAATATATTCCAGCTCCTTGACACAGTATATTCCTTTTTTAGTTTCTTTGCTGATTCCTCCTCTGCCTACTCCTTATCTGATGGTGTTACATCCTTAGCATTGTTCTGTGCTCGCTCTTCATGCTCTCCCCAGGAAATCACATCCACTCCTGTAACTTCAACTACCATCTGTCTTCTCTCTCCTAGATCTTTACTAAAGCAGATGCCAAACCTTACTGATTATCAGAATCATCTGAAAATTTATTTCTGAACCCAGATTTCACCTAGATTTAATCTACCAATTCTCTATAGTACTTCCAGGCAATCTGTATTTTTAACAAAGATCTATGCAGCCTTGAGTAAAAGTCCACAAATTGTTATTTGGGAACTACTGGTCTAACAGACCTATCACTCCACATCTAAAACTTAACAAGTCAAAAATTCAATTCAGAATTTCCTATATTCTAATTCTCAGCAGAGTGAACTTCCATGTCTGAGCTGACATACAAAGAGTTATTCTAGGAGTCTTCTCCCTTTTCCTCTCTTAATCAATTTGTCCTTTGGTCTTCTACTCTGCTTTTTTAATTAACTGGTACCCGTGTCTGAATATCCCCACTTGATTGCCACCCCCAGGTAGATTACAATCAGTTCTTATTTATCTTTGTTTTCCTTGCAGCCTGAGACTTTAGTATGTGCTTCATAAATGGGTGCTGAATAAATCAGAATAAGTGAAGCAGGCATGGGAAATATGTATGTATTCCCTATGATGAAGAGACTCAAGTTTTATAATTTTTACTTTGAGTTTTCAATTCTGTTCTAACCTTATTTAGTCAAGAACAGTGACAAAAGGAAATAATTTGCACCAAAACCAAAGATGATGACAAGGAGTCATAGATTTCCAAATCAAAATTTCACAGCAAAATGCATACCAAAATCTTCTTGCTCCTAATATCAAAGAAGACACATGAAAATAATTACAGACATTATATAAACTACAAAAAATCAAAATGGATCTCTATCTTAAAATAGAAATTAGAAATTCTACCACTATTGGAATTGCCAAAAATCATCATTACAAAAAGCTGTTTGGAGTTTTCTCACTGAATTTGACGTCATTTTATATGAAAAGCCATAAAAGATAAAGACACACTCAAGTGCTGCATTTTTTAAAAAATTAGTCTTTTTACTTTAAAAGTGAGAGAGACGAATCACATAATTAACGTGTTTAAAACACTGCTAGAAGCAAATTACATTAAATATGATTTTTTTAGAAATCTGAAATATCTTTCATAGTGTACATGTTAACTCTTGCTCAATAAAACAGCTCGAAGTAGGGTCTTCCCTGGTGGTGCAGTGGTTGAGAGTCCGCCTGCCGATGCAGGGGACATGGGTTCGTGCCCCGGTCCGGGAAGATCCCACATGCTGCGGAGCGGCTGGGCCCGTGAGCCATGGCCGCTGAGCCTGCGCGTCCGGAGCCTGTGCTCCGCAACGGGAGAGACCACAGCAGTGAGAGGCCCGCGTACCGCAAAAAAAAAAAAAAAAAACGCTTCAAGTAGTAGATTGAGATCAAGGTTAGGTAAGAATCAGGAAATTTTTTCCTATTCATTGTACTCTGGATTATAGTACTTAATAGGTTCAGGTTCTTTATTAGTCTTAATACCATATTAAATCAAAGGAAGATACAGATGGTACATAGGTACAATTTATAAGTAGTTCACAATATGAAAATAACTAATATTACTGCTCAGAGAAACCAAGCATTATTTAGGTCAGCTAGGACATATGTCCTTTTCTGGCACCATCACCATAGTTCAGGATATTATCACTTTAGGCTTAGGCTCTTTCAATGGCCTCTAAATCATCCCAGAGATTTTCTCTCTTTCAATCAGTCTGCACAGTACTTTCAGGTTAATCTACCTAAAACACTGTTTTGTTGTTGTTGCTGTTGTTTTTCTACAGTATCACAAATGTTTTACTATTATTTTTGGTAATACATAGTTTTTTTTAATTGAAGTATAGTTGATTTACAATGTTGTATTAGTTTCAGGCATATAGCAAAGTGATTCAGTTATACAAATATATATATATTCTTTTTCAGGTTCTTTTCTATTATAGGTTATTAATAGATACTGAACATAGTCCCCTGTGCAAGGATAGTAGCTCCTTGTCGTTTAGCTATTTTACATATTTTAGTGATAAATCAATGTTTTGCTCCTGGGTAGCATTCAAATCCATCTACAGTATAGTCCCACCTGCTATCCTCAAATAGAAAAAAATCCTTATCCATTCTATCTGAATCACATCCCATTCCACATAGTTTCACTGTTCTTTCAAATTTTAATGTTTTTGTGCACTTTCCTCTGTCTTGGATGACCCTACGTCCCACATTTTCCCCTACTGAAATCCTGTCCATTTATAAAGGCTCATATCAGACTTCTTCCATGGTAAGGTCCTAATGATCCAAAGTGAAAAGAGTATCTTCTTCCTTTATGCTCTTATGATACCAACTTGTATATACTTAGATAAAACTTACTATATATTGCCTTGGGGTAAGACATATTTTACCTCCACTAAGCTCCTGGCTCCTAGAGATGGTGTCTTATAGTAACTCATGTAGTACCCTATGTAGTAGGAGCTAAACAAAAATACTTGTGAAATAAGTGATTCTATGAAAGGAGAAAATGGTCAACCAAAGCAGAAAGGCAGAGAATAAAGGAAGAGCTTGTGTTTCTAGTTAAGTAAAGGGTAGGTCATGCCCCACACTGAGCCACAAATGAAAGCTAGGTTGGGGCAAATTTTCTGTGCTTGGTCACTCACATCTGCCTTGTGAAGTGCTTTGAGCAGGCTCCTTGGGGACAAGGATTATAAAAACCATCATAAGGCAGAATGTTATCTGCCATAGCCAATGCCACGGTTAACATTTTTCACCCAAGAAAAACATAGTCTCATTGTTCAAAACCCTGCTTTGCCAGGGGATACTTGGAGATAACTTTGGAGCAAGTTATCACATTTTAGTTCATAATGCTAACTGCCTGATATACAGAAAAGAATCAAAGAAGCCTTTACACAGATTTATCATGATCATCAGAAAGCACACATTTTACCTAAATCTATCTTCAACCTAGCATAGGCTGAAATGCTTTATGAAGATGATGTAATGCTGCAATTATCTAAGGAGCCACTGAAAGCAGCGCTCTTCCAAGTTGGTATTTCATGCTATAGCTGTGATAACGTGTTCAAAATCACAATAGTAAATAACGCAGCCCTGAAACACGATAGCATGAGCCAGAAAACCTGCCACAAACATAGCAAATCTGAGAGCCACAGAGAGGGGAAAGGATTTTGATTCTTTAAACAACAAAGATATAGTACTCTGACCCAGAGTATCAGTCAAGAGGACACCTCTGCTTTTGCCACTAGAGGAATACCTGCAACTCCTAAAAGTGAGGAAAGAGATGGAGATGGGATGGGCTAAGTGAGGCAAAAAAAAAGTGCTCTGGCTTTAACCCTGAACGCAGGTATCGCAATACCACTATGCCATTACCCCTAGGGAGATCAAGGCCATGTGGGCAAAGTTGTGGGGGCGGGGGGGAATGACATTGGAGGGGAGGAGGGCTCAACAATATTTCATGAGCAGAATTCCTGACTTGTTAGCTTTCTGTTTGCATTTTACTGAACGATTTAAGTAGGGCAACTACTACAAAAATCAGTGCCCTATAAAGAAAATGTATTCAATTCGATGTGCTCAGCTACAGTGTGAGCTTCAGTTGTCTTAAAATTTCATGATTCCTCAAGGGTCAGAAACTACTTTGCTTTGCCCCAGCTTTAGGGTTCCCAGATAAAATATAGGATGCTCAGTTCAACTGCATGGGATTTAATATTGCATAGGACTTACTTGTTTATATTAAAAAATTATTTTTTTGTTTATCTGAAATTTGAATTTAAGTAGGTGTGCTGTATTTTTATTTCTGCTAAATTGGGCAGTCTTATCAGATTACTATTATCACAGTATAGGGAAAATCAATTCCTGAGTACTCTTCTTATATCATCTTGTTCAAGTTGCTTTTAAACACTTGGTCTAAAAGGTACCATATTTGATATAAACTAGTCACATTTGACTTCTCAAGAAAGCTGTGTTAAATTTACTTAAAAATTGAGCAAATATTATTTAAAAGCCACAGAAACTGTTTTGAATAGAATCAGAAAGATCTGTTCTAAACTACAAAAGACTGAGAGGAAAATGAGGACATCTAGATAACAATGGACAGACACCATTATTAGTAAGAATACTAAGCCTGTGAGGCACAGAAAAACTGAATTGATGACCTGGAAAATAAGATCAAATTAAGATATAGCTGAGGTCCCAGCAGACATGAAGGCAGGGAACAGATAAAGATTCCTCCCAGTGAATAGAAGACAAAGATGCTGAGAATGTTTACTTAGTCAACATTGTCTCTCCTCTGTTCAAATGCCAAATAAAGACCAATCAATTAACATATGAAAAGCTTTTCTGGTCTAAGAAGAAAGTGGCTTCAAAATTAGCAGAATGACATAAAACTACACTGAGTTTTTAGTACTGTACTATGCCTTATCAAAGGATGACTTATTGCCCTGGTATTTACATTGCAAATATTGATATGAAGAAGTATTAAGGCACAACTTGAAAGACTTGGTGGGTATGATGGCCTGGGGACAAGCAACCTTCACATACAACTCCAATCCAGAAAAAATTAAAATTTATGGGTTGCATATTTTAAATGATCTTTTTAATTAAAAAGTTGAAGTAAATAAATATTAGAAGCCATTTCTTAAATATTCTTATTTCTCTGAATGGTTTTAAAATTCCTAATTGAAATTTCATAGACCAAGTAACTATAGTATCTGATTATAATATATACCTTTGAACCAATTGTTAGCCTTTGATTATATTGTAAATTAATTGAAAAATGTAATTTTTCTTCTCATATACTCATTAAAAGAGAATTTCTAATTGAAAACAATTTAAACAGAAACTTCTTTAATAAAACACACACACACAAGTCCACTTCCTTTGAAACAATTTTCATCAGCTACTTTTATCTTTTTGGCTGCAACCAACTAACCAGCAGGAGTTTAGCTCCCAAGGCTCAGAGACTGACAGTCTACCATCCCAGCCCCTACCAGCCCCTAATGGGGCTGGACTCACTAAGGCTTTGACAGTCTCTGAAGGTAAACCACACAGACTGTGACTAGGTGAGACAGGGGCACTGAAAAATGCACAATTATCTTGGAAGTAGTTGATATTTCAATCAAAACCAAAACCCCTGAGACAGTCAAAATGGGAAAAATCTGAACTTTGCTGAACTTCCTTAAAATTGCTTCACAGAATATCCTCAGCAAATCCATTGCCTCTGGGCCTAGTATTCCCACCCCATCCAACAAGACCATCTGTCCTCACCTCTAATTGAGCAAACTTGACTGATTTTCTTTTATGTGCCCTACCTGTCCAGTAAATTGCCAAATACTCCTTCAAGCAGGAGTAGGGAAGTGTACAGGATCCAAAAATATATATATTGGGCAAAATTTAGCCCTCTCTGGGTAGAGAGAGTCCTGAAATTAGTTAAGGGGCCATAATTCATAGCTAGGCTGGGTGATGTGGCTGAAGTATTGGTCTAGAATCAATGCTGTCCAAAAGAAGTACAACACAAGTCACAAATGCAAGCCACATATGTAATGTAAAAATTTTGTGTAGCCACATTAAAAGAGTAAAAAGTAATAGGGGAAATTAATTTTAATAACATATTTAATTTAACCCAATGAATCTGAAACATTATTATCTCAACATGTAATCAATATTAAACATTAACACTGAAATATTTCACATTCTCTTTTTCCACACTGTCTTTAAAATCTGGTATTAATTTTTTTACACATACACCATTCTGATTTGCTGCATTTCAAGTGCTTGAAAGTACATATGGCTAGTGACTACCACAAATGGACAGTACAGGTCTAAATTTTAACTCAAAAGCCACACTCAATATCTTCAATCCCTTGTCACAAACCTTTCTCTCTGCAGGGAGAAAAGAAAAATGTCTTTTGAGTGGGGAAGTAAAAACAGAAAGGAGGAAAAAAGAATGGCTATGAAGTTCTCAATACCTGCCTCCAAGTGTGCAAGTTGTAGGCCTATGATTAAACATTCCAGAGAAGAACTGCTTATGCTTTTGCTTCTGCCACTCCTGATATGCCAAGGTTTCTTTCTTTCTTAAAAAAAAATTTGTATATCTCCCCCTTTTTCTTTTTTAAAAATATTTTTAATGAAGTGTTGGACATACAATATTATATTAGTTTCTGGTGTACAACATAATGATTTGACATTTGTATACACTGTGAAGTGATCATCACAATAAGTCTTGTTACCACACAAAGTTATCAATTGGTTTTTTTTCGCCTCGTAATAAGAACTTTTAAGATTTACATTCTCAGAACTTTCAAATTTACAATGCAATATTACTGGCTATAGTCACCATGCTGTACATTACATCCCCATGATTTATTTATAACTGCAAGTATGTACATATTGATCTTCACCCATAACACCCACCCCCCGACCTTTCTACCCTCTGCTGACCATCATTCTGTATCTATGAGTTTTGTTTTGTTTGTTGTGTTTTTTAGATTCCACATATAAGTGAAATCATATGGTATTTGCCTTTCTCTGACTTATTTCACCTAGCATAGTACACTCAAGGACTATCCATGCTGTCACAAATAGAAAGATTTCATTCTTTTTTTGAGTACTATTCCATTATATATACATATATATATATATGTATATATAAATAAAATACCTTCATTATCCATTCTTCCCTCAATAAACACTTAGGTTGTTTCCATATCTTGGCTATTGTAAATAATGCTGCAATGAACACTGGAGTCCATATATCTTTTCAAATTAGTACTTTCACTTTCTTCAGGTAAATACCCAGAGGTGGTACTGCTGGATCATATGGTAATTCTATTTTATTCTAACTTTAATTCTAATCTTTGTAGGAACCTCCATACTGTTCTCCATAGTGGCTGCACCAATTTACATTCCCACCAACAGTGCAGGAGGGTTCCCTTTTCGCCACATCCTTGCCAACACTTGTCATTTGTTGTCTTTTTGAAGACAGCCATTCTGACAGGTGTGATAGGGTATCTCATTGTGGTTTTGATTTGCATTTCCCACATGATCTTCATGTGGCTGTTGGCTATCTGCATGTCTTTGGGAAAATGTTTATTCAGTTCCTTTAACATTTCTTGTAGGGATAGTTTAGGGATTTTAGCTTTTGCTTGTCTTAAGTACTCTTTATTTCTACTTCAACTCTGAACGATAATCTTGCTGTTTAGAGCATTCTTGATTGGAAGCTTCTTCATTTCAGCATTTTAAATATATCATGCCACCTCCTTCAGGCCTGTGAAGTTTCTGCTGAGAGATCTGCTGATAGTCTTATGAGGGTTCTCTTGTATGTAACAAGTTGTTTTCCTCTTGCTGCTTTTAAGATTCTCTCTCTAACTTTGGACATTTTAATTGTAGCGTGCTGCTGTCGGTCTCTTTGGGTTCGTCTTGTTTGGAACTTTCTAGGCTTTCTGGATCTGGAAGTTTGTTTCATTCCCCAAGTTAGGGAAATTTTCAGCCATTATTTCTTCAAGTAAGTTTTCTTCCCCTTTCTTTCCCTCTTCTCCTTCTGGGACCCCTACGATGCAAATTTTTTCCATTTGATATTGTCCCATAGGTCCCTAAAGATATCTGTTTTTTTTGTTTGTTTGTTTGTTTTTTGCGGTACATGGGCCTCTCACTGTTGTGGCCTCTCCCGTTCCGGAGCACAGGCTCCAGACGCGCAGGCTCAGCAGCCATGGCTCACTGGCCCAGCTGCTCCGCGGCATATGGGATCTTCCCGGACCGGGGCACGAACCTGTGTCCCCTGCATCGGCAGGCGGACTCTCAACCACTGCGCCACCAGGGAATCCCAAGCTATCTGTTTTTTAAATGCTTTTTTCTTTTTGCTGTTCTGTTTGGGTGAGTTTCACTGCCCTGTCTTCCAGATCACTGCTTTTTTCTCTGCTTCATCTGGTGTGCTGCTGAACCCCTCTAGTGTATTTTTTAGTTCAGTTACTATATTATTTGTGAGTCCTGTTTGATACATTCTAATATTTTCTATCTCTTTATTGAAGTTCTCTCTGTTCATCCATTCTTCTCCCAAGTTTGGTGACCATTCAAACATCTTTATAACCATTGATTTGAACTCTTTATCAGGCAAATTACTTCTTTTTGTTTCATGAAGGTTTTTTTCTGGAGTTTTATCTTGCTCTTTTGTTTGGAATATATTCCTCTGTTTCCTCATTTTGCTTGACTCTATGTTTGCTTCTACATGACAAGTGAAACAGCTCTCTCTCCTGTCTTGAAGGCGTGGCCCCATGCAGGAGATGAACCTTACTGTTTAACCTTGTCCTAGTTTCTGGATGTCTCTCTAACTATCTCTCGTATTGTTTCAGATCTGTGCGGCCCAGAAACACAACCCCCCCTTGGTCACCAGAGCCCAGGGTTCAACGGGCATCCCTAGGGTGGGCTGCACATACGTGCTAGCCTTGGGGGGGTCATGGAGGGGTGGGGCACTTGCCTGCTGCTTCTGGCAGGGCATAGCAGCAATGAAGTGAGGCAAGCAGCAGCAGCTTAGAGTGAGAGTGCAAAAATGGCTCCTACCAGCACCAGCACTAACAAGGTAGAAGGAAAACATAAAATATGGTGCTTGCAAATGCCTCTGTCCCTGGAGAGAATTCCAGTGGGCTTTTGCCCCTCTGACAGACACTGTAAGATTAGCAAATGAATCTCCTCATATGGTCTAAGATCTTTTCACACTGTTGCTTTTACACTGGGACCCCAGGTGAGTGAATTTACATGTGAACCCTTTAAAAGCAGAATCTCCATTTTGTACAGTCCTGTGGTTCTCCTGGACATAAGCCCTGTGGTTTTCAAAGCCAGACATTTTGGGACTCCTCTCTCCAGTGCAGGTCTCAAGGGTTGGGGTGCCTGATGTGGGCACAAACCCCTTTCTCCTCAGGGAAAAGTTCCATATTTGTGAGATCCTTTCCAATTATGGGTCACTGTACCTGGAGTGGGAGTTTTGGTGAGACTGCATCTCTGCTTCTCCCTACCCATCTCAATGTGGCCCTTTTATCCTTCATTCTGAATAAACAAAGTTTAGTTCTCGGGTTTTTTTTCAGAGGTAAGTGTTCCATATGTAGCTATAGTTTTGCCGTGTCTGTGAGAACAGGTCAGTTCAGGATCTTCCTATGCCTCCATCCTGAAGCTCTCCTCTGCCAAGGTTTCTTATGAAATGGCTAAGCCCATTACCAAGAACAATGTTTCTTAGCCATACTTCCATATGGGATATAATTAACTAGGATTTATCCTACCATCCTGGACTAACAGATAAACACCAGTAAAAAGTATAAACAGGGACATGGTCTTAAACATTTTCTATAGGCCTTGGCTTCAAAGAACTTCACAGAAGATGTGAAAATCTCAGAGATAACTGCTTCCAGTACTGTCAAAAATTATGGAAGCAAGCTTAATTAACCCTGTATTGAGAGAGTATTGACCTAATTATGTTGACACTGCCTGAATTCTCTATTTAAGGAGGGAGAATGCTTACAGGCTAGATTACCAAAGTCCATTTTGGGGCTTTTGTTTTTTTCCAAGTCTCTCAATCTTCTTTAGGCACAATAAAGAACAGCATTAAAGAAGACCCTTCACAATGGAATGCCCTTTTCTGAACGTGTATGGTACTGAAAAAATTTAGGCTTTAAAGCCACCTGCAAACTATATAATCTTGGACAAGTTACTTAATGGCTCTAACCTTTGTTTTCTTCATCCTCACTACTCCCCCAACAAAATAATGATGCTAATTCTAATTTTCAGAATTTTTTAAGATTAGATATTGCATATGCCAATCGTAGTACCTGGCACATAACAGGCATTCAACTCATGGTGGATATCATTAAGCCTGAAATTCTTTTGCTTTTTTCCTATAGCATGAGGGCAGTAATTCTAGCACCTGGAAGGTGGGTAACTGCTGAAAGCTTCTGATGCTACCCGGCAAGCAGATCATACCCAAGACTTCTAAGACAGAGTCATGGTGAACAGACTGGGGGTTAGCAAATACATGGCCATCCTTGGAGCTAGCTTCTCCAGGAGCCATGGGAACTTTAAATCTCTATTTCTGAATCATGATAATGATCTAATACTCAGTGTGGTGGGTCAAAATCAGAATTAAAAGAAAAAGGGAAATAGTAAATACCACAGTGCATCTCATAGAATCATTTCTGAAAACTGTTGCTTCTGACAGACAAACATATTGGGGTGGCCAAAAAGTGCCTTCGGTTTTTAAGTAAAAATAAAAGACACATTTCTCATTTTCACTGAGAACTTTATGGAACAATGTATTCACCCTTCTGTTCCATTACCTTCTGCCATTTTTCAGGCAACTTCATAATTCCATCTTCCCAAAACTTTTTACTTTTTGAGCAAAGAACTGTTCCAGGTGCCTTTTACAGTCTTCCTGGGAATTGAAATTTTTTCCATTAAGAGAATGCTATAAAGACTGAAATAAAAGGAAATCCGAAGGTGCAGTATCTGGTGAATACGGTGGGTGAATCAGAACTTCCCAGCCAAGCTGTAACAGTTTTTGCCTTGTCATCAAAGAAACATGTGGTCTTGCGTTATATTGATGGAAGATTCTGAGTTTTCTGTTGACCAATTCCAGACGCTTTTCATCGAGTGCCGCTTTCAGTTGGTCTACCTGGGAGCAGTGCTTGTTGGAATTAATCGTTCGGTTTTCTGGAAGGAGCCCTTAATAGAGGACTCCCTTCCAATCCCACCATATACACAACATCACCTTCTTTGGATGAAGACCAGCCTTTGGTGTGGTTGGTGGTGGTTCATTTAGCTTGCCCCACAATCTCTTCCGTTCCACATTATTGTACAGTATCCACTTTTCACCCTCCATCACAATGTTTTAAAAACAGAACGTTTTCATTAAGTTTAAGTACAGAATCACAGGCAGAAATATGGTCAAGAAGGGTTTTTTTTGCTTATATGTAGAACCCAAACATCAAAGTGATTAACATAACCAACTGGTGCAAAGGATTTTCAATGCTTGATTTGGATATTCTGAGTATGTTGGCTATCTCCCGTGTGGTATAACGTTGATTTTTCTCAATTAATGTATCGATTTGATCGCTATCAACTTCAACTGGTCTACCTGACCATGGAGCATTGTCCAGCAAGAAATCTCCAGCCTGAAACTTCACAAACCACTTTTGACACGTTCAATCAGTCACAGCACCTTCTCCATACACTGCACAAATCTTTCTTTGCACTTCGGTTCCATTTTTACCTTTCTTGAAATAATAAAGCATAATATGCCAAAAAATGTTTTTCTTCTTCTTCCATCTTCGATGTTAAAATGGCTACACAAAAATTCACCAATTTTGATGTCTTTTAAATGCACGCTGATATGACAGCTGTCACATACAATCTAACAAAATGGTTTTGAATGAAGTTAGAGACAACTAAGTGTTACTAGAGCCATCTTATGGAAAAAAACCAAACAAACATTTTGGCCAACCCAATAGATGTATATATGGGGAGGGTGAAGAATGTTTGACTACCACTGCCTTAGAACACACTAGGATTTCAAGGAGCCCTGAAATTTTTTAATTCTAAGGAGATATAAATAAGCAGGAAAGAAGAACACCTAACTCCTTTGAAAAGGAATTTTTAGGGCAACCGTGAGAGCTGCCAAATATGGGGCTCTAAAACATGGATACTGGGATAAGGATATTACAATCCTAGCTTCAATCCATATGGCTGTGTTAAGATCAACTACCCTCAAATGACTATAGAACAAAGCATAGCTGGTTAGCTAGATGATATAAACTCTTCATTGAGTAAGACATGCTCATTTTTTCTTAATGGCTGTTTTTTTTTAAAAGCATTTGGGAAATAAACAAGTTAAGGCTCTAGTGAAAGGAATTTTTCTGACTTTATAAATAGAATCTGATATAAATCCTTTTTGTGTATGGGATTGGAGATTTACATAATTTGAGAATACTAATGTGTATAATATAGATGCTATAGTTTGCAATGCTATTTTTGGTTATGAAAAGAAAAACCAACCTGGATTTATAAAGCACATGTGATTTTTTTAAAATGAAGTACCATGGATTGGAAATGTTAGATAAAAGAAAAACTTTCTAGCATTAAGACAGAAAAGAATTAAGGAAAGTAAGTTTATCTGTTATAAAGTGAACTCTATCTTATCTCCAAAGAAACCCTCCTTCAAACACCTTATGGATTCTACCCTCAACACTCCACTGAAACTGCTCATTAAGGTTGCACTGACCTCAAAATTGTCAAGCACAAAGGACAATTTTCAGTGTTCATACTGTGTGAAGTGGACAGCATTTAGGAAACCTAACTACTCCTTCCCTTTTTGTGTGTGTGATGAGAACTTTTAAGATCTACTCTCTTAGCAATCTTTAAATATACAATTTACTATTATTAACTATAGTCACCATGCTGTACATTACATCTCCAGTACTTATTTATTTTATAAACCATTCCTTTTTTCTTGAACCTCTTCCCCTACAGGCTCCTGAATACCTCTTCACTGATTTTCCTCTCATCTCTTTACAGCTTCTCAGCCACTTTTGCCAGCAACTCTTCTTCTATAAAATTCATATATATTCTCAGCCCCTTTTTCTTCTTAACCAACACTGTCCTTTTGTGGTTTTGTACATACAAAGCCTCAACTTTAAGCCATTCACTAATGATTTTCAAATTATGTCCCCAGGCTTCAGACCTACATTTTAAATTGCCTACTGCGCATCTCCTCCTGGTTGCCCCGCAGGCACCTCAAACTCTGTGTGGTAAAAAACAAACTCAGCATCTTTTTCCAAAAGTATTCTTTTCCCTCTCATATTCCTGCCCCCTTGGGGTGAAGGGCACCACTCTCCATTTAGTCCCCCAAAGCAAAAATCTGGGAGTCCTCACAGATGCGTCCTCCTTTATGACTGTTATTGTCAAGATCAATTACAAAGCCCTATCTGTTCTTTCTCATTATTGACCCTCAAATCCATGATCATTTTATTTTCATTTCTATTGCTCCTTATTTCAGTACCTGAGCTTCCTCTCCCTAGAATATTATAACTTGTTTTCTTGTGAAAATAGATTTATTGAGATAGAATTGACTTACCAAAAATTCACCATTTAAAACATGCAATTCAACAGTGTTTAGTATATGCA
This sequence comes from Pseudorca crassidens, assembly GCF_039906515.1. NCBI lineage: Eukaryota > Metazoa > Chordata > Mammalia > Artiodactyla > Delphinidae > Pseudorca > Pseudorca crassidens. The sequence continues at coordinate 129,819,318 of NC_090297.1, read as the reverse complement.
CAGAGTTGTGCAAACATCACCACAGTCTAAGTTTAGAACATTTTCACACCCCCCAAATAAACCTCACACCATTTAGTCGTCACATCCCATTTGCCCCATCCCTCTTAGCCCTAGGCAACCTATACTTTATGTCTCTATAAGTTTCCCTATTCTGGATATTTCATATAAACAGAATCATACAATATATGGTTTTTTGTGACTGATTTTTTTCACTTAGCATGTTTTCAACGTTCATTCCTGCTGAAGCGTGTCCCAATACTTCATTCCTTTTTACTCCTGAATAATATTCCATTGTATGGATATACCACATTTTCTTTATCCATTCCTTCCTTTATAGACATGTGGGATATTTCTACTTTTTGGCTCTTATGAGTAATCCTGCTACGAACATTTGTGTGCAAGTTTTTGTGTTAACATATTTTCAGTTCTCTTGAGAATATATCTAGAAGTGGAATTGCTAGGTCATATGGTAATTCTCTACCTAACTTTTTGAGGAACTACCAGACAGTTCTACAAAGCAGCTGCAGCATTTTTAAATGCCCACCAGCAGTGTATGACGGCTTCAATTTCTCCACACTTAACTTTTTGATTATAGCTACCCTAGTGGGTATGAAGTGGTATCTCAGTGTCTTTGATTTGCATTTCTCTCATAGCTAATGATCTGGGGCATCTTTTCATGTGCTAGTTGGCCATTTGTATATCTTCCTTGGAGAAATATCTATTGAAATCCTTTACCCATTTTTCAACTGGGTTGTCATTTTATGATTAGGTTGAAAGAGTTCTTTTCATATTCTGGTTACTAGATCCTTATCAGATATATGATTTGCAAAGGTTTTCTTCCATTCTGGGTTGTCTTTTCACTTCCTTGGTAGTGTCCCTTGATGTACAAAAGTTGTAAAACTTGGTGAAGTCAAATTTATCTTTCTTTCTTCTGCTGCTTGTGCTATTAGTTTTATACGTACTAAAAAACCATTGTCAAATCCAATGTCATGAAGATTTATCCCTATGTTTTCTCCTAAGAGTTTTATAGTTTTAGCTTTTACTTTTAGGTCTTTGATCTATCTTCAGTTAATTTTTATATATGATGGGAGGTAGGGTCCTATTATTTTAACCTCACTACCAAACTTCGGTCTTGCTGCCAAAATGATTTTCCTTAAAAGAAAACAAACAATTTTTTCTATTCCATCATCACGTAATTAAAATCTCTAAATGGCCATGTCGTATCATTTTTTTTTAAACATCTTTATTGGAGTATAATTGCTTTACAATGGTGTGTTAGTTTCTGCTTTATAACAAAGTGAATCAGCTACACATATACATCTGTTCCCGTATCTCTTCCCTCTTGCATCTCCCTCCCTCGCACCCTCCCTATCCCACCCCTCTAGGTGGTCACAAACCACCGAGTTGATCTCCCTGTGCTATGCGGCTGCTTCCCACTAGCTATCTATTTTACGTTTGGTAGTGTATATATGTCCATGCCACTCTCTCACATTGTCACAACTTACCCATCCCACTCCCCATATCCTCAAGGCCATGCTCTAGTAGGTCTCTGTCTTTATTCCCGTCTTACCCCCTAGCTTCTTCATGACCTTTTTTTTTTTCCTTAGATTCCATATATATGAGTTAGCATATGGAATTTATTTTTCTCTTTCTCACCTACTTCACTCTGTAGGACAGACTCTAGGTCCATACACCTCACTACAAATAACTCAATTTCGTTTCTTTTTATGGCTAAGTAATATTCCATTGTATATATGTGCCACATCTTCTTTATCCATTCATCTGTTGATGGACACTTAGGTTGCTTCCATGTCCTATTGTACATAGAGCTGCAACGAACATTTTGGTACATAACTCTTTGAATTCTGGTTTTCTCTGGGTATATGTTCGGTACTTGGATAGCTGTGTCCTATGGTAGCTCTATCTGTAGTTTTTTGAGGAAACTCCATACTGTTCTCCATATTAGCTGTATCAATTTACATTCCCACCAACAGTGCAAGAGTGTTCCATTTTCTCCACACCCTCTCCAGCATTTATTGTTTGTAGATTTTTTAATGATGGCCATTCTGACCAGTGTGAGATGATATCTCATTGTAGTTTTGATTTGCATTTCTCTAATGATTAATGATGTTGAGCATTCTTTCATGTGTTTGTTGGCAATCTGTATATCTTCTTGGGAGAAATGTCTGTTTAAGTCTTCTGCCCATTTTTGGAATGGGTTGTTTGTTTTTTTGTTATTGAGCTGCATGAGCTGCTTGTAAATTTTGGAGATTAATCCTTTGTCAGTTGCTTCATTTGCAAATATTTTCTCCCATTCTGAGGGCTGTCTTTTCGTCTTGTGTATGGTTTCCTTTGCTGTGCAAAAGCTTTGAAGTTTCATTAGGTCCCATTTGTTTATTTTTGTTTTTATTTCCATTTCTCTAGGAGGTGGGTCAAAAAGAATCTTGCTGTGATTTATGTCATAGAGTGTTCTGCCTATGTTTTCCTCTAAGAGTTTGATAATGTCTGGCCTTACATTTAGGTCTTTAATCCATTTTCAGTTTATTTTTGTGTATGGTGTTAGGGAGTGTTCCAATTTCATACTTTTACATGTACCTGTCCAGTTTTCCCAGCACCACTTATTGAAGAGGCTGTCTTGTCTCCACTGTATATTCTTGCCTCCTTTATCAAGATAAGGTGACCATATGTGCATGGGTTTATCTCTGGGCTTTCTATGCTGTTTCATTGATCTACCTTTCTGGTTTTGTGCCAGTACCATACTGTCTTGATTACTGTAGCTTTGTAGTATAGTCTGAAGTCAGGGAGCCTGATTCCTCCAGCTCCGTTTTTCCTTCTCAAGATTGCTTTGGCTATTCGGGGTCTTTTGTGTTTCCATACAAATTGTGAAATTTTTTGTTCTAGTTCTATGAAAAATGCCAGCGGTAGCTTGCTAGGGATTGCATTGAATCTGTAGATTGCTTTGGGTCGTAGAGTCATTTTCACAATATTGATTCTTCCAATCCAAGAACATGGTATATCTCTTCATCTATTTGTATCATCTTTAATTTCTTTCATCAGTGTCTTATAATTTTCTCCACACAGGACTCTTGTCTCCTTAGGTAGGTTTATACTTAGATATTTTATTCTTTTTTGTTGCAATGGTAAATGGGAGTGTTTTCTTAATTTCACTTTCATATTTTTCTTCATTAGCATACAGGAATGCCAGAGATTTCTGTGCATTAATTTTGTATCCTGCTACTTTACCAAATTCATTGATTAGCTCTAGGAGTTTTCTGGTAGCATCTTTAGGATTCTCTATATATAGTATCATGTCATCTGCAAACAGTGACAGCTTTACTTCTTCTTTTCCAATTTGGATTCCTTTTATTTCTTTTTCTTCTCTGACTGCTGTGGCTAAAACTTCCAAAACTATGTTGAATAATAGTGGTGATAGTGGGCAACCTTGTCTTGTTCCTGATGTAGTGGAAATGCTTTCAGTTTTTCACCATTGAGGACAATGTTGGCTGTAGGTTTGTCATATATGGCCTTTATTATGTTGAAGAAAGTCCCCTCTATGCCTACTTTCTGCAGGGTTTTTATCATAAATGGGTGTTGAATTTTGTCGAAAGCTTTCTCTATATCAATTGAGATGATCATATGGTTTTTCCCCTTCAGTTTGTTAATATGGTGTATCATGTTGATTGATTTGCATACATTGAAGAATACTTGCATTCCTGGAATACACCCCACTTGATCTTGGTGTATGATCCTTTTAATATGCTGTTGGATTCTGTTTGCTAGTATTTTGTTGAGGATTTTTGCATCTATGTTCATCAGTGATATTGGCCTGTAGTTTTCTTTCTTTGTGACATCTTTGTCTGGTTTTGGTATCAGGGTGATGGTGGCCTCGTAGAATGAGTTGGGGAGTGTTCCTCCCTCTGCTATATTTTAGAATATTTTGAGAAGGATAGGTGTTAGCTCTTCTCTAAATATTTGATAGAATTCACCTGTGAAGCCATCTGGTCCTGGGCTTTTGTTTGTTGGAAGATTTTTAACCATAGTTTCAATTTCAGTGCTTGTGATTGGTCTGTTCGTATTTTCTATTTCTTTCTGATTCAGTCTCGCAGGTTGTGCATTTCTAAGAATTTGTCCATTTCTTCCAGGTTGTCCATTTTATTGGCATAGAGTTGCTTGTAGTAATCGCTCATGATACTTTGTATTTCTGCAGTGTCAGTTGTTACTTCTCCTTTTTCATTTCTAATTATGTTGATTTGAGTCTTCTCCCTTTTTTTCTTGATGAGTCTGGCTAATGGTTTATCAATTTTGTTTATCTTCTCAAGGAACCAGCTTTTAGTTTTATTGATCTTTGCTATCATTTCCTTCATTTCTTTCTGATCTTTATGATTCCTTTCCTTCTGCTAACTTTGTGGCTTTTTTGTTCTTCTTTCTGTAATTGCTTTAGGTGCAAGGTTAGGTTGTTTATTCGAGATGTTTCCTGTTTCTTAAGGTAGGATTGTATTGCTATAAACTTCCCTCTTAGAAGTGCTTTTGCTGCCACCCATAGGTTTTGTGTCGTTGTGTCTCCATTGTCATTTGTTTCTAGGTATTTTTTGATTTCCTCTTTGATTTCTTCAGTGATCACTTTGTTATTAAGTAGTGTATTGTTTAGCCTCCATTTGTTTATATTTTTTACAGATCTTTTTTTTAATTGATATCTAGTCTCAGCATTGTGGTTGGAAAAGATACTTGTACAATTTCAATTTTCTTAAATTTATCAAGGCTTGATTTGTGACCCAAGATATGATCTTTCCTGGAGAATGTTCCATGAGCAATTGAGAAAAATGCGTACTCTGTTGTTTTTGGATGGAATGTCCTATAAATATCAATTAAGTTCATCTTGTTTTATGTATTATTTAAAGCTTGTGTTTCCTTATTTTTTTTCATTTTGGATGATCTGTCCATTGGTGAAAGTGGGGTGTTAAAGTCCCCTACTATGATTGTGTTACTGTCGATTTCCCCTTTTATGGCTGTTAGTATTTGCCTTATGTATTGAGGTGCTCCTATGTTGGGTACATAAATATTTACAATTGTTATATCTTCTTCTTGGATCAATCCCTTGATCATTACGTAGTGTCCTTCTTTGTGTCTTGTAATAGTCTTTATTTTAAAGTCTATTTTGTCTGATATGAGAATTGCTACTCCAGCTTTCTCTTGATTTCCATTTGCATGGAATATCTTTTTCCATCCCCTCACTTTCAGTCTGTATGTGTCCCTAGGTCTGAAGTGGGTCTCTTGTAGACAGCATATATACAGGTCTTCTTTTTTGTATCCATTCAGTCAGTCTATGTCTTTTGGTTCGAGCATTTAATCCATTTACATTTAAGGTAATTATCGATATGTATGTTCATATTACCATTTTCTTAACTGTTTTGGGTTTATTATTGTAGGCCTTTTCCTTCTCTTGTGTTTCCTGCCTAGACAAGTTCCTTTAGCATTTGTTATAAAGCTGGTTTGGTGGTGCTGAGTTCTCTTAGCTTTTGCTTGTCTGTAAAGCTTTTAATTTCTCTGTCAAATCTGCATGAGATCCTTGCTGGGTAGAGTAACCTTGCTAATAGGTTCTTCTGTTTTATCACTTTAAATATGTCCTGCCACTCCCTTGTGGCTTGCAGAGTTTCTGCTTAAAGATCAGCTGTTAACCTTATGGAGATTCCCTTATGTGTTACTTGTTGTTTTTCCCTTGCTGCTTTTAATATTTTTTCTTTGTATTTAATTTTTGATAGTTTGATTAGTATGTGTCTTGGCATGTTTCTCCTTGAAATTTTCCTGTATGGGAATCTCTGTGCTTCCTGGACTTGATCAAGTATTTCCTTTCCCATATTAGGGAAGTTTTCAACTATAATCTCTTCAAATATTTTCTCAGTCCCTCTCTTTTCTTTTCTTCTTCTGGGACCTCTATAATTCAAATGTTGGTGCATTTAGTGTTGTCCCAGAGGTCTCTGATACTTTCCTCAATCATTTTCATTGTTTTTTCTTTATTCTGCTCTGCAGTAGCTTCTTCCACTATTTTATCTTCCAGGTCACTTATCCGTTCTTCTGCCTCAGCTATTCTGTTATTGATCCCTTCTAGAGAATTTTTAATTTCATTTATTGTGTTGTTCATCATTGTTTGTTTGCTCTTTAGTTCTTCTAGGTCCTTATTAAACATTTCTTGTATTTCCAAGATTTTGGATCATCTTTACTATCATTATTCTGAATTCTTTTTCAGGTAGATGACCTATTTCCTCTTCATTTGTTACGTCTGGTGGGTTTTTGCCTTACTCCTTCATCTGCTGTGTGTTTCTCTGTCTTCTCATTTTGCTTAACTTACTGTGTTTGGGGTCTCCTTTTCACAGGCTGCAGGTTCATAGTTTCCATTGTTTTTGGTGTCTGTCCCCAGTGGCTAAGGTTGGTTCAGTGGGTTGTGTAGGCTTCCTGGTGGAGGGGAGTAGTGCCTGTGTTCTGGTGGATGAGGCTGGATCTTGTCTTTCTGGTGGGCAGGTCCACGTCTGGTGGTGTGTTTTGGGGTGTCTGTGGCCTTATTATGATTTTAGGCAGCCTCTGTGCTAATGGATGGGGTTGTGTTCCTGTCTTGCTAATTGTTTGGCATAGGGTGTCCTGCATTGTAGCTTGCTTGTCATTGAGTGGAGCTGGGTCTTGGTGTTGAGATGGAGGTCTCTGGGAGATTTTCGCCATTTGATATTACACGGAGCTGGGAGGTTTCTTGTGGACCAGTGTCCTGAACTTGGCTCTCCCACCTCAGTGGCACAGCCCTGACGCCTGGCTGAAGTACCAAGAGCCTGTCCTCCACACGGATCACAATAAGAGGGAGAAAAAAAATAAAGAAAGAAAGATAAATAAAATAAAAGTAAAATAAAATAAAGTTATTAAAATAAAAAATAATTATTAAGAAAAAAAATTTAATAAAAAAGATAACGGACAGACAGAACCCTAGGACAAATGGTAAAAGCAAAGCTATACAGACAAAATCACACATAGAAGCATACACATACACACTCACAAAAAGAGAAAAAGGGGGGAAATATATATATATCTTTGCTCCCAAAATCCACCTCCTCAATTTGGGATGATTTGTTGTCTATTCAGGTATTCCACAGATGCAGCAAGTTGATAGTGGAGCTTTAATCCGCTGTTCCTGAGGCTGAGGGGAGGAACTTCCCTTTCTCTTCTTTGTTCGCACAGCTCCCGGGGTTCAGCTTTGGATTTGGCCCCGCCTCTGCGTCTAGGTCGCCGGAGGGCGTCTGTTCCTCGCTCAGTCAGGACGGGTTAAAGGAGCCGCTGATTCGGGGGCTCTGGCTCACTCAGGCCATGGGGAGGGAGGGGTACAGATGCGGAGAGAGCCTGCGGTGGCAGAGGCCGCCACGATGTTGCACCAGCCTAAAGAGCGCCGTGCGTTCTCCTGGGGAAGTTGTCCCTGGATGACGGGACCCTGTCAGTGGTGGGCTGCACAGGCTCCCCGGAAGGGGCGTGTGGACAGTGACCAGTGCTCGCACACAGGCTTCTTGGTGGTGGCAGCAGCAGCCTTAGCGTCTCATGCCCGTCTCTGGGGTCCGCGCTTTTAGCCCCGGCTCGCGCCCGTCTCTGGAGCTCCTTTAAGCAGCGCTCTTAATCCCCTCTCCTCGCGCACCAGGAAACAAAGAGGGAAGAAAAAGTCTCTTGCCTCTTCGGCAGCTCCAGACTTTTACCTGGACTCCCTCCCGGCTAGCCGTGGTGCACTAGCCCCCTTCAGGCTGTGTTCACACTGCCAACCCCAGTCCTCTACCTGTGATACGACAGAAGCCCGAGCCTCAGCTCCCAGACCCCGCCCGCCCCGGCGGGTAAGCAGACAAGCCTCTCGGGCTGGTGAGTGCTGGTCGGCACCTATCCTCTGTGCGGGAATCTCTCCACTTTTCCCTCCGCACCCCTGTTGCTGCGTTCTCCTCCGTGGCTCTGTAGCTTCCCCCCCGCCACCCGCAGTCTCCGCCCGCGAAAGGGCTTCCTAGTGTGTGGAAACATTTCCTCCTTCACAGCTCCCTCTCACTGGTGCAGGTACCGTCCCTATTCTTTTGTCTCTTTTTTTTTTCTTTTTTCTTTTGCCCTACCCAGGTACGTGGGGGAGTTTCTTGCCTTTTGGGAGGTCTGAGGTCTTCTGCCAGCGTTCAGTGGGTGTTCTATAGGAGCAGTTCCACGTGTAGATGTATTTCTGATGTATCTGTGGGGAGGAAAGTGATCTCCGCGTGTTACTCTTCCGCCATCTTCTCAAATCTCTCCTTGTCATATCTTTTGCAGTGATACTTAACTTTGTGGGAATAGAGAATCTTTTGAAAACTATCCCCAGGAAGTGTGGATGTGGATGTACATGTGCATGTATACACTAACAGATACACACACACACACACACACACACACACACACCCTTTTGCGTGTAATTTCAAAAGATTCCCCAAAGCACTAAAACCCGTCAAAGACCACCAGCCCAAAGAATAAAACCTCAACTCTTTTGCACTCCTTTGGCACCATGCCCCCATGTGCTGCCCTGACCTATCTATCATTCTAGCCTCCTTGCCTTCCAGTCTGCAACCTGGCTCCCCACAGGTTAGCATTAAAAGCTCTCTGACTCTATCTAATATGTCATACTACATTATATAATCACATTTCTTTGCACATGCATGTTATTCTTTCCACCCAAAACACATTCCTCGCTCACGAGATTGTTTTAAACGTTAAGTATGATAACTATGCAAATGTGCCTGGTATATAGAAGGCATAATATTTGCTAAATTTAAAAAAAAGAAAGACTTAGCAAATGTTGGGAAATGAAGATTGCATGTTTTATTTCCAGAAATTTGAGTGACCTAAACAACTGTGTTATATCTGTATTTCTTCATTCACTAGTTAATATTGGAAAACCTAATATGTATATATATGGAAATCATATAGCACAAGACAATTTCTAGGTAATAATAAGTCTAATGGAAGGTAAACTGATCACAAAACTATCTCACTTGTATAAGTTCCTCTTATAAGTTTTTAAGGAAGATTACATTGGTTGAAGTATTCATTTGAAAAAAGTTGTAACATAACACCGAAGAATTTATCTCAGAAAGTATGATGTTCTGTCTCTAGAAAAAGAGATTCAATTAAAAGGTTACAAGTTTTCACCTATATATGTTCATTCCAATACATCAGTGATGTTTTCCAAACATCACTTTAAAATGCATCAATTTACTTAAATTTTGTTAAAATTAAAATTACCACCACTCTGTGTATATATCTGAGGGAAACAAAATCACTATCTTGAAGAGATATCTGCAACCCCATGTTCATTGCAGCATGATTTACAATAGCCAAGACATGGAAACAACTAAGTGACCATCAATGAAGGAACAGATAAAGAAAATGTGATACATGTGTGTATGTGTACACACACACACACACACATACACACAAAATGGAATATTATTCAGCTATAAAAAAGAAGGAAACCCTGACATTTGAAACAACATGGATGGACCTTGAAGGTACTATGCTAAAGTGAAATAAGTCAGACAGAGAAAGACAAATACTGTATGATTTCACACATATACAGAATCTTAAAAAAAAAACTAATAGAAACAGATAATATATCTGTGGTTGCCAAAGTTGGTGCGATGGGGTAATGCGTAAAGGTGAGCAAAAGTACATACTTCCAGTATTAAGATTAATAAGTTAAACTTATCGTGGTAATAATTTCACAATATATGCATGTATCAAATCATTATGCTGTACACCTTAAGCTAATGTGATATGTCAATTGCATCTCAATAAAACTGGAGTTGGGGGAACCTAACACCACAGAAAGCCTGTATCTTGGCAGGGGAAGAAGTGTTCTCTTCAAATTGCAGATCAAGTGTCCACAGTTATATCAGCTGAGAATCAACCCTTAAGAATCAAGACAATAGAACAACTAGTTCTAAAAAGCTGGACATATTTGAGAGGTAAAATCCAGGAAGATTGATGTAAAATAATTAAAAAGTAACTGGGTGAATTTCAAGGAGGAATAGTTATCAAAGTGTAGTATGCAAGTATTGCTGTTATCCTGGGGGAACTGCACATGAAATTTGTGGAACTAAGACTAAGGGAAGGCATAAGAATAAAGAAATACTAGTAGGGAGCTGAGAAGGGCTTTTCTTAAAATTTATAACTTTCTATATTTATAGCCTTAAGGCTTACTTGAAATCCCTAATGAAAAATGGTATAAAACACCGGTACTAACATTTTAACCCTTACTAAGGAAATCTAACAAATAAATTAACAGACTGTATGCTACATTTCACTGAGTCTACTGTTTAGATTTATCTTATTTTTTTATTAAAAAGAGATTTTGATTGAGTGCATCAATTAAATACATAATGCTTGATGAATCTCAGAGGCTCATCACTGGATATGTTAGAATATGTATTAATCAAGCAGAAGGGTGGAAAAAACAAAATAATAGTAATTACATGCAAGGGCATAGATAAAGTCCAACTCTTCACCAAGGTTCAAACAGAATCACAAACAAAGAGACTTTGCTAAATAAAATGCAAACTCTATTTCATAAACTTCATATTGTTAAAGCACTCTTCTAGGCAATGATGAGTACAATAAACTCATAGATTATTCACTGCAAAAAAAAAAATTAACTTCCTTATGCAAATTGCCTCAATTTGTGACGTTTTGTGTGGAAAAAAATAAAGTGGTACTTCAAAAGTCATATTGTAATTATTATCATAAAGACAACATAGCTTCTGTTTCTTATACTTATTACTGACTTTCAAAAACAAGTTTCCTACTATTACAGTTTAATTTTTTAAGTATAATGGACAAAAGAAAATATCCAAAAAGGCAAATATGAGCTATGTTTTTATTTTTTCATTTTTCTTTTTATGATTATATTTATTTCAATATACAAAAGAATGGTGTTCCCATTATTTAAGCTGTTTCCAACTAGATAATATTTTCTTCAGCATTTAACCAAGTGTTGGCAATTGAAAAAAGAGAAGGTCAATGTGATTGGTTAATTAAGATTTCAAATAACCTGCTGCTCCATAGAGGGGAGGCTAATTTCTCATTTATAAAGCCCATTTATAACTCTAGCTCTGAGAAATGGTCCTAATAAAACTCACAGTTAAGTAGGCCTTCAAATGCATACCAGCCATTAACATTTGGGCTGCCTGCTGCTAGCAAAATATTAATATTTGATGCCACAGCATTTTCATTTTATTACTATTTAGCATAAATCTGTTTCAGGGTCTTATGAAACAGCTTTATTTATGTGTTAAACAGATTAAACTCAGGTTGTAATGGTTGGTTTGTAAATGACTTGAAAATAGTTTATAGCCACTAGGAATCTGTATATTTTCTGATTAGATTAATAGCTGTATTTCCTCCAATAAATGCACTAGTAGGGACAAAAACAACTTATTGCAGGGTCCTTTGAAAAAGAAAAAAGAAGAGGAAAAAAGATCCAGGAAGACAGTAAGGGAGAAGAGAGCCAACTGAAGGAGATAAAACCACTTTACCTTGTTATAGTGTTTGTAGTTTATTGAGAAGTTCCTATATATTACTACTTTATCTAATGCTCACAGCAATCTGGTGAGATGCTCAGATAATTACTATGCTACATTAAAGATGAGAAAACAAAAGCTCCAGAAGGGTTAAATTTCAAATCAGTAACATGGCTAGAAAATGGCAGGGCAAGATGAGAATCCAGGCCTTGTGATAAAAAGAATTTGTGCAGGTGTTCATCTAATATTTGAGCTATATCTTAAATATTCAAAAGCATATAAGTGTAATGGGGGTGTGTGTGTGTGTGTGTGTGTGTGTGTGTGTGTGAGACAGAGAGAGGGAGAGAGGGAGGAGGGAGAGGAGAAGAGGGGAGGGGAGGGGAGGGGAGAGAGAAGATCCCACGTTAGAAGGACTTTGATGGATAAAGTCAGGAATGCATGGAACTGTTTAGTGGCCCATTTCCTTCCTTTGACTGTAACCTCTTTGAGGGAAGGGAATGTGTCTTTTTTCACCACTTAAATGCCAAGACCTACCAGAGAGCACCACAAATACTGGCTACACAAATGACAAGAGAAAGAAAACAGAAACTAAAAGAGAATGGTGATAAAGACATAAAAGGAGGAGAAACTGTCAAGAAAGAGTACTTAATATCAAATTCACATATGTATTATATCTAAGTAAGAACCTCCCTTGCCTTTGGATAAAACAAGGAGACTGAGGCTGACTCTAAAGGATGGGGGTGGAGGACAGTAGTGGAGTGATGGAGGTTATACCGTCAATGTTCTACAACTTAAATCTTTATCTCTTTGCTAGTGTGTTACTAGAGTGTTAACATGGTATGTTAACTATGTTTCTGGGCCTAACAAAGATCAAAGGTCTAGAGAAAGAGAGAGAGAGGGAAAGAAACAAGCCATGTACCAATTATTATATAAAGTTAAAACGTTATCATACCCGAATAAAAACTCTAAAAAGAGGTAGAAATGACTTAAAAGAATCCATTCTATCCTTCCTTCCACATAATGAAAAAAGTATGGCTGGTTTCTTAGGTACAAACAATGAAGTCTGACCCTTTGGCTATTTTCATTTGTTTGCACTATTTAAATATTATGAAAAATAAAACACGACCAAAAATTAAATGGCACAGCAACCAATCAGTTATTTTGTAATGATACCTAAGAAGAATATTTCAAGTTAACAAAAGATGCCACATAAATACCTATAATAATAATTACATAATGTTCTTTTCTAAGTAATAAAATTACCATACCAGTTTAATACGTGATTGTTCTATATGTGGGAAAACAAAACTGACACAATTTAAATATGAGCTATATTCTCTAAGAAATTAAACTGATGATACGTCCTTTCTGTTTAAAGCTTCAATCTTCACATCAATAGGAAAAACTAATTTCTTTTCTCTCTGCTCCATCAAAGAACGAAAAGATTAGTCCTGAGATCTAAGAAGGTTGTTACTTCCACTAAGAACAAGATCAATATGAACCTTCCCCAACGGATCAATTAAAAAACATGTAAAAGAGATTTTAAACTTTCTCCTCAAAATGGTAGTGTGGAAAACTAGAAAGGATGATGTTTTCTAACAAACAATTACCATCTTGCTTTTTCAAACATCAGTATCTATTCTGTACTACATACCAGGAAATGCATGGTTATTTGCTTAAAGTCAGTTAACGAGGGCAATGCCATGAGAAAAAGATTTAAATCTGTACAATTCTTAATTACAAAGAAAGCAAATTTATTACTTTCAAATTCTACCTAGTAACAGAAAGGTCCTAGAGGACCTGCTGTAATGACCAGATAAGGCTGCCTATAATTAGCATGCTTCTTCTCTGTGTGTTAATCAGGAAGCCAAACTACTGAAGGCTGCTCAGAAACATTTTGTTCTTTTAACCATTTAAAACATTCCCTTTCTAATCTTGCTCACATTATTAGTTTGCATAGGCAATGAAGAAAGAATTCTGGTAGCAAAAGTAAATTTCATTTCAGGCACTATTTAACAATCCTTAAGAGTTTAAATTAATGAGGTCTTTACTAAGTTTGTTTTTATCTTTTTCTAAACATTTCTCTGTTGAGCATTTATTACTCTCAGTTGCTTTTATTGTTTTTTTTTTGTTTGCATTCAATAGTTTGTTATGGTAAAAGAAGGAGAACAAATCTGAGATCTGTAGTGTCCACTTCTTATCATTTCTACTCTTATTTCAAAAGCAGGAAGAAAAACAATCTTTGTGAGACAAAAGTCTACCATATCATACTGAGATAACAGATCAACTCCCTTAAGAATAAGATTTTTAAAAGAAAAGATGCCAGTACTTAGCATAAAAAATTGGTATTTAGTTATTATTATTATTTTATCCTAAGAGCAAGGACATTATACGATCAAAACCAGAAAACTATAAGCTACTTTTAATGGTAGTATCTTCTGAATTCGGATTTCAATTAATTTCAATTGGCCCTTGACATTGGAAAATGACCTTAAAAACTCTGCATATACTAAAATCAATGATTTTTTGGCCAGGCTGCACGGATGCAGGATCCTACTTCCCGGATCAGGGATCGAACCCACACCCCCTGCAGTGGAAGTGCAGAGTCTCAACCACTGGACCACCAGGGAAGCCCCTAAAGTCAGTGATTTTTTTGAAATAATGGCAAAGTGAAATGGGCACTGGCTTGGGATTCAAGAGTTTCTGCCTTTTCTGCCATTACTAGTTATATGGCTTTAAGAAAGTCAATTAATCCCTGGATTTCAGTTCACTTAACCACAAAATGAAGAAATTGGCTTAACTAATCACCAAGGTCTCTCCCAGCTCCTATATACTCTGATTCTGAATAAGGATTACTAAAAGTGGAAAACTACCATTTGTTTTTCAACTCAAAAGTGTGAGATCTTCAACTTATTTTTCTGCCTTAAACTTTGCTGCCAAAGCAGTACAGCAAGTTTCAACCAAGTGCGGCCATTCTCTGAAGTCTCTAATGTTGAGATATAAGGCCTTTAAAAACTATATGTTATGACTTTAAGGTATTTAAAACACAATGGGGACTTCCCTGGTGGTCCAGTGGCTAAGACTACACGCTCCCAATGCAGGGGGTCCAGGTTCAATCCCTGGTCAGGGAACTAGATCCCACATGCCACAGCTAGGAGTTTGCACGCCGCAACTAAGGATTCTGCATGCTGCAACTAAAAAAAGATCCCACATGACGCAACTAAGACCCGGCGCAGCTAAATAAATGTAAAAAAAAAAACCAACAACCCCGCAATGGTTAGAGGCTTTAAAGAAAAATGTGTAACAATATCTAACAATAAGGTTTATAAGGAACTTTCACGTTACCTCATTTAGTCTTCTCAGTAAGTTGGAGAGCTATTATATTACCCATTCTACAAAGGTCAAGTTCCAAGACGGCACTAAGATTAGGAGATTTCTTACTTCATAGTCCATGCTTTGTCCATTACACTACATTACTTTAAATGCACATATAAATCCCCTAGATCTCACTTTGATTTAGTGGGGAATGTTTTCTAAAATGCTTAATTGTAAGCTCTCACAGTCTCATTAGAGCAAAATATTGTCCAGAGTACATCAAAATTTCTTCATTTTTATTTGCAAGCTGTTCCTGAAAAAAGATTCCGGATAACTTAAAAAATTAAATAATTGAGACTAATCCTGTAAATAAAGACACGTATTTCTGTTTGCAGCTAAAATGGAGCCATGTTGAAGCAATGTAAATATGGTTGATAATTCCTTTGGTTCCCAACACTGAAATTACAGAATTCTTTTTTTTTTTTTTTTTTTTTGCGATACACGGTCCTCTCACTGCTGTGGCCTCTCCTGTTGCGGAGCACAGGCTCCGGACACGCAGGCCCAGCGGCCATGGCTCACGGGCCCAGCCGCTCCGCGGCATGTGGGATCTTCCTGGACCGGGGCACGAAACCGCGTCCCCTGCAACGGCAGGCGGACTCTCAACCACTGCGCCACAAGGGAAGCCCCATAATTCTTAATTAATCTGGGATATTTCAAAATTTTATTGCCCTTCTGAGACTCCACATAATTTGAATTTAGACTGTATGAGAAGCTCCTGTCTGAAGACCTCTGATATATATATATGACTTAGAAAGACTATATGATCTTGAGATCCTCTAGAAGAAAGCATTATATTGCCACTGATTATTAAATACAACTGTTTATCCTAGTCACTGAGATACAAAGCTCTGTGTTCATTCAATCTGTTTAGAGCAGAGAAAAAATAAAACCCAGTTTAGCTGAAAACCAGCCCAAACCTATCCAACCCCTATCACTGTGATACCTCTATAAGCAATGATGATGACTGAATTATTTGTTTTAAAAAGTATTTCAGGTTGAGGATTTCTATGAACATGTAACATTGGTAGCCTTCTATTAGTTCTAGCTAATACTTCAGGACTGCGCATCAGCAACTGATCAACTGATATAATTCCAACATCTTTTAGTTATTGTTCAAAATAAGAATCATAGAATAATAGTTCTGCAGCATCTAAAAGCATATTCACTTTCTATCACTGGTTTTCCAGAATTTATTTTTTGCATAATAATAACTACAAGAGGTTCTTAGCTTAAAGATAGGTGTCACTTTTCCAAAAGCCATTTATAAATCACTGCTCTTGATACTCTTCAACTTCTTTCCTTTCGTGGGAGGGTGACTTTCTCCAGATTAGAAACATTTATGCAACGGAAAAACAAATGTAAGAAATCTTCTCTAGGAGGAGGTAGAAGTAGCAAAGATTTCAAGTTTCTCTACTTGGCTGAGAGAAAACACTGCTAGATTCTTGAATCCATTTCTGGACATATGCCTAACCTCGATAAATTTGGCTTTCTGCACCGCAATATCAGAGTTAGTTTTTAACAATTCCTTATAAAAACCAGCAGACATCTGAAGGTTGCCAAGGTAAAGAATGCAATGAGGCAGTATACAGAGGGTTACAACAATCTCCCGAGTCAGTGTTCAGGTGCAACTCCTAGTTCTTTCCTTATGATCTTTGTTAGTGAGGATTCTGTTGGCTGAAAACAATAATAGGAAACCCCAGACAGAAGCTAATTTTTTTCTTTTGTGTAAATGCCCAAAGATTGGCAGTTCAGGGCTGGTGCAGAGGCTCTGCTCTCCAAACCCCACAAGGACCCAGTTCTTTCCAGCTTTCTGCTCTACCTTCAGGTGCAGCCCTGGCCAGCACAGTCTAAGACATGCATCAACTGTCACATGCTTGAGACAGGAGAAAGGAGGAGTAGAGAAGGGAAGAAGAAGGCAGAGGACGCAAGCCAACTCTCTCTTAAGAAAGTTCACCAAAATTACCCACAATAGTTTTTGTTTTTTTCTTGGCCGCAACTAGTCACACTTACCTGCAAGGGAGGTTAGAAAATGCGGGCTACGTGCCCAGCTGGAGCTGTTATTACTGTGAGAAGAGGGTGAAAACAGATATTGGGGTACTAGCTATCTCTACCACACTATCTGTGTGATCTTAAACACTTTATGCCACTGACATCTCATCTGTAAAATGGAAAAAATATTAGAATCTCCCATCATAAAGTTACTGTGAACATGAAATAATAATAATCAATGTAGAGGGGTTAGCATAGTGTCTGGCACGTAATACCCAACAAAGTAAACAATTATTTATCCTTCACACATTTTCTTTTGCTTACTGATTTTATCCATTTGTCCCAACCCCCAAATTATCAGCACAATGTAAACAGATTGATACTCTCAAATCACTGCTTTCAGCAAGGCCCCTCCTCTTTCTAATGCCCTTGCCAACACACACACACACACACACACACACACACACACACACACACTCTCTCTCTTTCTGAAAGAAGACTTTAGTGCACCTCACTACCTAAATTCACGTTCAAACTCCTTCTAAATCTATGCCATAACCTCTAAAACTCCCCTTTCTTTACCTCCCCAATACCTTTGCAACAATATCCCCCACTATGATCCAATGTAGATAATACTGATAACAATTACAAAAAATGATGATGACCAAAAGTACTAAATTTTAGAGGCTATTACTTTTTTTTTTTTTTTTGTGGTACGTGGGCCTCTCACTGTTGTGGCCTCTCCTGTTGAGGAGCACAGGCTCCGGACGCGCAGGCTCAGCGGCCATGGCTCATGGGCCCAGCTGCTCCGTGGCATGTGGGATCTTCCCGGACCAGGGCACGAACCTGTGTCCCCTGCATCAGCAGGAGGACTCTCAACCACTGCGCCACCAGGGAAGCCTGAGGCTATCACTTTTTGAAAGTTTTTTCTTTGCCAGGTAATGTGCTGTTTTACATGAATTCTCTCTCTTTTTTAAAAAAATTAAGTATAGCTGATTTACAATGTTGTGTTAATTTCTGCTGTACAGGAAAGTGATTCAGGTATGTGTGTGTTATGTATTTGTATAACATACATAACACACACATTCTTTTTTCATATTCTTTTTCATTATGGTTTATCATAGGATATTGAATATAGATCCCTGTGCTATACAGTAGGACCTTGTTGCTTATCCATTCTAGATGTGATACTTTGCATCTGCTAACCCCAAACTCCCACTCCATCCCTCTCCCACCGCCCCCCTTGGCAACCACAAGTCTGTTCTCTATGTCTGTCTGAACTCTTTCTTTTAATCCTCATAATAATCCTGTGAGGTTATTACCATTATTATCCCCATATTTTAGATTACAACTAAAGCTTAGAAAGGTTATATCCAAAGTCACACAGTAAGTATATGGCAGGGCTGTGATTTGAACAGAGGCCTGTTGGTCTTCAGAGCTCTTCATTTAACCACTGTGTGACACCTGTCTTGCACAAACATACCACCTGCATTCTCTGAATATACCTGAGTCCCCTTAGAATTCTTTTTCTAACCACATGCTGCAGAGTGTCATTAAGGTCTAGCTCATTCCTGATCTCTTCCATGAGGCCCTCATCAACTATAATGTAATAATAATTATAGTAATTATACTATAGTAATAAAAACAAATAGCAAAATTGCACTTATATTATACTGTTATAACACTAGGCAGTTCTAAGCACTATATACTAACTCATTTAATCCTCACAACAACACTGTGAGTTAGACCATAATTATCTCCATTTTACAATGAGGAAATGAGGCCTAGGGAGGCTAAGCAACTTGCCCAAGCTCACATAGCTAGTGAATGTTGGAGCCAGGATTCTAACCCAGGTCTCCTAGATGCAGATCTTGTGCTTTTCACCACTAAACCATACTGCCACTCATTTATCTTCCATAATTTATCTCCTCTCCTGTAACCCTTTCTTAGATATTAAATTACATATGGCCTTATATTATAAACTAATATAACCATTTCACATATTAAAATATCAGGCACAACATATATGAGTAAACAAAATATGGTATACTCATACAGTGTAATATTATTCAGCCATAAAAAGGCATGAATTTTGATATACACTACAACATGGATGGACATTGAAAACATTATGCTTACTGAAATAAGCTAGACACAGAAGGACAAATGCTGTTAAGATTCACTTACATAAGGTACTCAAAATAGGCAAATTCATAGAGAAAGAAAGTACAAGAGAGGTTACCAGAAGATGGGGGCAAGGGGAAAAGGAGTATTATTATTTCACAAGTATGGAGTTTTCGTTGGGAATGATGAAAAAGTTTTGGGTACAGATAGTGGTAAGGGTTACACAACACTGTGAATGGATTTAATGACAGGGAATTGTATACTTATGAGTGGTTAAAATGATAAATGTTATATTTTACCACAATAAAAAATATCATGCACATTATATTATAGTCACACTTCACAGACTCTTGAAGGCCAATGAAAGCCTTCTGGGACCAGGAGATACTAGGAAATTTACTACATCGTTGGTTTATAGTTCTTTAAAATTTGTGGCAGACAGAAAATGAAATCTAACATTTCTATGAAACACCTAAGCAGTAAATCCAAAACCATGTCTTGCTTTCCCAACATAATCAACAATATCTTCAGAAAAAAAGTTTTGAGCAGGCACACACACACATACTCACAAACAAGATACCCAATAAAATTTTGTTTAATTAAACTGAATATTCAAAGCCTCTCAAAGACACAAATACATAAATAATCTTTGCAATTATTTCACCAGCATTCAAGGAAAATCCTAAAATCTCCACTTTGTAAATGGAGAATATAAGGCATAAAGAAGAGAAGTGATACTCTTTGGATAACTGTACATCTGACATGATAGCTACCGTTCTCTGCCTCCCATTTGTAAGTTACTGGATCATACAATCTTGAAAAATGCCACAAAACACCAACTGTGATACTCATACTCATACAAGAAATTAAATCAGAGTAGGGTGAATACCGATTACCACCTGCAGCCCTCCTCCTCCACCTTTCCCCCCTACGTCATTCAACATACTCTCCAAATTAAAAGGGGAGTATTTTCAGATCCTAACTCAGGTGAAGAAACAGATTATTACCCACCAGCAATGAACATGATCAAAAAAGAAACAAAGGTAGCACCTGTTCTTTAAGGAAGTGACCTGAACCCCTTCTGATGAAGAAGTTCCAAAACCATTTTTAGGTAAGACTACTGCTCAGTAGCCATACTCTTCCCCATCTCTCACCACTCGGGCTCACCCCCTTTCCAGTTACTGACAAGAAGCAACATGGAATTTCTCTTCTTGCTCTCTGCTTGGCTTCTATTGGAGGCACAAACCATAAATAACAATGGAATTACTAAAAGTTTTATACCAGAGGAAAAAAGATGCAATAGAAGCTAAAGTATTCATCAGCTGGATACTTAATAACTGGAAATAGTGAGATATCTTTGTATTTCTTGGAATGAATTCTAAAGGGATTTAAGAATCCTAATTAGGACTTCCCTGGTGGTGCAGTGGTTAAGAATCCACCTGCCAATGCAGGAGACATGGGTTCAAGCCCTGGTCTGGGAAGATTCCACATGCTGCAGAGCAACAAAGCCCATGCACCACAACTACTGAGCCCAAGCTCTACAGCCCACGAGCCACAAGTACTGAGCCCGCGTGCCAAACTACTGAAGCCCATGCACCTAGAGCCCATGCTCCACAACAAGAGAAGCCACCGCAATGAGAAGCCCGCACACCTCAACAAAGAGTAGCCCCCACTTGCCGCAAATAGAGAAAGCCTGCACGCAGCAACGAAGATCCAATGCAGCCAAAAATAAATAAATAAATTAAATTAAATTAAAAAAAAGAATCCTAATTAGGCATGAAGAACTGTTAATATAATGCTATGCCACAAGATCAATATTTAACCTGTCTGAATAACAACAGGATTATTTTACATTTATTAAACAACCAAAAGGTTACATCTTATATATATAAGGAAAAGAATCCCACTCAAAATCAGCCAACTCTTCACTAAAGTTTTCACAAAGTGAATGGATCTGATCAGCTTCCTGAAGCATCTCATCCTTTTTTTTTTTTTTTTTTCCGACTATAGGACCTTCCCTGACTCACTAAATAATTTGTGCCCAAGCTCTCAATACAAAGCAATTGGGGGCTTCCCTGGTGGCGCAGTGGTTGAGAGTCCGCCTGCCGATGCAGGGGGCGCGGGTTCGTGCCCCGGTCCGGGAGGATCCCGCGTGCCGCGGAGCGGCTGGGCCCATGAGCTGTGGCCGCTGAGCCTGCGTGTCCGGAGCCTGTGCTCCGCGGCGGGAGAGGCCGCGGCAGTGAGAGGCCCGCATACTGCACACACACACACAAAAAGCAATTGGGATATGGGGAAATAAGGCTTAGGTAGAATTTCTTTGGGTTGTGACTGGTGCTTAAGCTGTAATGCAGCACAGCTTTGTCTGATATTAGAAATTTAACTTCATAAGTTAAACACAGAAACATTCCAAACTGTGTCAAATCCAGACAATTAATACCTTACAAATATTATGACAATCAACTGAATATTAATATACACAAAGGAATTCAGGGGAGAAGAGAAGGAAAGTGGAAGCCAAGAGAAGCTAGAGAGGTCATAAGAGGAAAGTAACCAGTCAAAAAAATAAAAGTGAAGGCAATTAATGGGATGCCAAGTAGTGAGAGAATCCTGCAGTGAGCTTAGTGATAATTAAAATTTAAGGAAGCAAAACTCCTCTATTGGGAGTCGGTGATGTAGTATGTCCACAGCATAGCTGGACACATGCATTATATGGAGTGTAAGTAGGGAGATAATAGGGAAAGACCATGTTTCATTACATGTGTCTCAAGAGTAGAAGATATGTGCTAGGTTAGAAAATAACCAGTTCCAGCTCTTTTATGTTCCTGTTGCCTGAGTGTGGCCTCAGACACCTCACGCTACCCACCAAACCCATCCCCTTCTAATAATCCCCTCACTGATCTATTAAATCACGAATATCCCTTCACTTCAAAGCACACTGCCTACATACCCTACAACACATGCTCTCTGTCATTTTAAATAGAATCATTCAACTAAAGTTATGGCAAATATTTGATATTCTATGGGGAAGAGACTACAGTGCTCAAAAGGATGAACATGATCTCACAGAATAACTTTTGGCGGGGGTTGGTGAGGAAGTTGTATTGTTTTGTGGGAAGTAGAAGACAGTTAATTCCTGGCATGAGTTCAAGGTAGCTCTACCTTTTTTCCAGTCTACCACTTTCAAAAAATTTTACCTCCTATAAGATCTAGAGAGTTCTAAACATACTAAATAAGAGATTCCCCAGTAATTCCACATATATTTAACTTCTCTAAAGTTGATACTTCTAACCCAGCAAAAAGTTTCCAAGGCATTTCAGGTACCTGAAATACAATCAGAGCCTTTGGCAGGCAGAGTTCCCCTTGGGAAGGAGAGAGGCCCAATAGCATAACCACAGGAAAACTGGACCATGGAAAAAAAGAGTGTGAGGAAGAGGTAGGGGAAGGACCTCTGGACCAGCATTTGTAAATAGCTTTCCGAACCCTTCCCACCAGAGACAGGATTTGGAGAGACCATGAGGAGTCCCTGAACTGTCTACCTCTGCCACAATAGATGAATCCCAGAAAAGTGGTCATGTTAATACCTAAAGGATTCCAGGGACACAGACCAATGCTGCTACTACTGAAAAATTCTTATTATTCTAAAGTTCTGCCTAGGATTGATAAAGTACCAGACATTAAGACTATCCTACAACTACTTTATGAAAATTAGGGTCATTCTTTTGGAAGTCTTTCCCATAGTAGAGTGCTACAGGAGTCCCCCACAAAACCCACTCACCCTTCATTCAGGTACCATCTCTCCCAGGAAGCCTTCCCCGACCCCCTAAGATGGGAATCATAACTTCCTCTATATTCTCATAACATCCTCTATAAAGTTCTAGCTGAACATTTAATACACTAAAAAGCCACTGATGCTTTGTCTACTTCCCCAGTCAGATTGTGGATGCCTCAAGGAAGAGATTCCTGGTGCGTGTAATCCGTAAGTACTCAAAAAATATTTTTTGAATCAATGGAAGATAATCTTTCCTCTTTGAGGATACTTTAAATTACATCTGTCTCCCCTGCCCAAGGGATTTGAGATGTTTCAATCAAGCAGGAAAAGAGTACAAGGCAGCAGAATAGGAGAGTGGTTAAGAATGTCAGCATCTGGGACTTCCCTGGTGGTGCAGTGGATGAGAATCTGCCTGCCAATGCAGGGGACACAGGTTTGAGCCCTGGTCCGGGAAGACTGCACATGCCACGGAGCAACTAAGCCCGTGCACCACAACTACTGAGCCTGTGCTCTAGAGCCCGCGAGCCACAACTACGGAGCCCACATGCCACAACTACTGAAGCCCACGTGCCTAGAGCCTGTGCTCCACAACAAGAGAAGCCGCCGCTCGCTGCAACTAGAGAAAGCCCGCGTGCAGCACCAAAGACCCAACACAGCCAAAAAGAAAGAATGTCACCATCTATCACAGTTGGGTTTAATGCCTATATGCTACTTTGCCAAATACGTGACTCTGAGCAGGTTACTTATCTATGCTTCACTAACCTCACCTGCAAAATGATGATAATAATGGTAGACATCTCACAGGCTGTTGTAAGGATTAAACAAAGAAACACATGCAAAGTACCTGCTAGAGTGGCTGATTCATCGTAAATGGTCAATAAACGTTAACTGTTACTGGCAAGGAGAAAGCATGTTACCACGGAATGAGGGCAGATAAGAGCTTAGAAGACTTGGATTCTACATCTCCTGGGATTCACTTGCTGGTCATGTGGCCTAGAGTTAATAAAGCACAATCTCTATGAGCCTCAGTTTCCTCATCTAAAAAATAAAGATGAGGAGAACAACCTGCTTAACCTTGCCAACTGTGTGAATCAAATAAGGTTAGATATGTGAAACTGCTATAAAATACTACAAAGAGATGAATTTTTGTGACATGGAGCTCTGCATTTTTTATTTTGTGTAATATATGCCTGTCTAATGAGAAGCAAGTAGTTCTCATCTCTGCTTTCCTCACTGAGGTAATGATTAGTGCATATGTGTGCATTATTTTAAGAATGAAAATCTCTTTTCAAAAAAGAGAAACATTAGGGCTTCCCTGGTGGCGCAGTGGTTGAGCGTCCACCTGCCAATGCAGGGGACACGGGTTCATGCCCTGGTCCGGGAGGATCCCGCATGCTGCGGGGCAGCTGGGTCCGTGGGCCGTGGCCACTGGGCCTGCACGTCCGGAGCTTGTGCTCCGCAACGGAAGAGGCCACAACAGTGAGAGGCCCACGTACCGCAAAAAAAAAAAAAAAGAGAAACATTTGATAAATGTTCTGCATGGCAAGTTATTTAGCTAGAAAAGAAAAAGGATTATTTTACAATAGACTTTTAAAAAACCACATGAATATATTCTCAGGCATTCCCTCTACCCTTTATATTTTCATAATCTTTATTAAAGCATTTACTATATTCCTGCCTATAGTAAAAAAAAAAAATGCTATCTGTCACCAAATTATAAGGCCTAGAGGAAACATATTATCTTGTTTATGTCCCCAGTCTGAAGTACAGTGCTTGATACTTACAAGGCCATAATGTTTGTGGAATTCAGGAGAAATACACTAGTCAATTTCTACAAATACACTATAGTTCAGTTTCTTTCCTGAACGTAAGATACTCATGATCTCTACAACTACTTGATAATTACTATGAAAAAATCATGTGGCATCTCTTAGAATGCTTTTAGAATACTGTGTGGTTTCATGTTGCTATTAAAGCAACTATAAATGTAGTGTGGTCTTCTCATACAGTAAGTAAACTGCATGAGGGCAAGAACCAGGCCTCATATTTTCTTTCAAAAATACAGTACACTTCTGTAAGGTGTTACAGAAAAACCAGAACGAACTTTTTGGCCAACACAGTATTATTTAGCATCATGTCTCACATTCAGAGGAGTACAATAATTAGTTGCTAGCTGATCGGTCATAATATATATAGCAACTTGACATAATCATTACGTCCGAGGGAAAAAAAGTGAGAATAAAAATTTCTTCTACGTATTACTGACCTTCTCTTTTTAGTTTTCTACCTAGAAAATAAGGAAACTATAACTGTTAAATATGTTGCAAGAGGATTAATAAGATCATCTGTAATCATCTTTGTGCATCCGGACAAAATGATACTCCAAAAATAGAAAATTGTATTAAAATATGCATTTCTAGGAAGCCAGGGAGCCTTGTGCTTGGGGTTCCTAAACTCTGATGGATACAAGATAGAGCTTTACATGAGTGGGAACAAGCACCCCAGGAAGGGCACTGAAAGTGATAAACATTTTGAAAAAGCCATAATGTTTTTTTAGAGGTAATTTATTTTCTACGAGTGCCAAGACCCAGGGTGACAACATTTGTGTACGTGTCTGTGTGTGTGTGTGTGTGTGTCTTAAAACAATTCTCTGGATGGAATTATTATTTTTTTTAACATCTTTATTGGAGTATAACTGCCCCACAGTGGTGTGCTAGCTTCTGCTTTATAACAAAGTGAATCAGCTATACATATACATATATCCCCATATCTCCTCCCTCTTGCGTCTCCCTCCCATCCTCCCTATCCCACCCCTCTAGGTGGTCACAAAGCACTGAGCTGATCTCCCTGTGCTATGCGGCTGCTTCCCACTAGCTCTCTGTTTTACATTTGGTAGTGTATATCCTCATTGTGGTTTTGATTTGCATTTCTCTAATGATTAGTGATATTGAGCATCCTTTGAAGTGTTTGTTGGCAATCTGTATATCTTCTTTGGAGAAATGTCTATTTAGGTCTTCTGCCCATTTTCGGATTGGGTTGTTTGTTTTTTTGACACTGAGCTGCATGAGCTGCTTGTATATTTTGGAGTTAATCCTTTGTCATTTGCTTCATCTGCAAATATTTTCTCCCATTCTGAGGGTTGTCTTTTGGTCTTGTTTATGGTTTCCTTTGCTGTGCAAAATCTTTTAAGTATCATTAGGTCCCCTTTGTTTATTTTTGTTTTTATTTCCATTTCTCTAGGAGGTGGTCAAAAAGGATCTTGCTGTGATTTATGTCATAGAGTGTTCTGCCTATGATTTCCTCTAAGAGTTTTATAGTGTCTGGCCTTACACTTAGGTCTTTAATCCATTTTGAGTTTATTTTTGTGTATGGTGCTAGGAAGTGTTCTAATTTCATTCTACATGTACCTGTCCAGTTTTCCCAGCACCATTTATTGAAGAGGCTGTCTTTTCTCCATTGTATATTCTTACCTCCATTATCAAAGACTAGGTGACCATAGGTGCTTAGGTTTATCTCTGGGCTTTCTATCCTCTTCCATTGATCTACATTTCTATTTTTGTGCCAGTACCATACTGTCTTGATTACTGTGGCATTGTAGTATAGTC
The DNA here is from genome assembly GCF_039906515.1 of Pseudorca crassidens. Taxonomy (NCBI): domain Eukaryota; kingdom Metazoa; phylum Chordata; class Mammalia; order Artiodactyla; family Delphinidae; genus Pseudorca; species Pseudorca crassidens. Next base: position 129,792,913 of record NC_090297.1, on the reverse strand, counting down.
TGAAGTCAGGGAACCTGATTCCTCCAGCTCCGTTTTTCTTTCTCAAGATTGCTTTGGCTATTCGGGGTCTTTTGTGTTTCCATACAAATTGTGAAATTTTTTGTTCTAGTTCTGTGAAAAATGCCAGTGATAGCTTGCTAGGGATTGCACTGAATCTGTAGATTGCTTTGGGTAGTAGAGTCATTTTCACAATGTTGATTCTTCCAATCCAAGAACGTGGTATACTTCTCCACCTGTTTGTATTGTCTTTAATTTCTTTCATCAGTGTCTTACAGTTTTCTGCATACAGGTCTTTTGTCTCCTTAGGTAGGTTTATTCCTAGGTATTTATTCTTTGTGTTGCAATGGTAAATGAGAATGTTTCCTTAATTTCTCTTTCAGATTTTTTGCCATTAGTGTACAGGAATGCCAGAGATTTCTGTGCATTAATTTTGTATCCTGCTACTTTCCCAAACTGACTAGCTCTAGTTGTTTTCTGGTAGCATCTTTAGGATTTCCTACATATAGTATGATGTCATCTGCAAACAGTGACAGCTTTACTTCTTCTTATCTGATTTGGATTCCTTTTATTTCTTTTTCTTCTCTGATTGCCATGGCTAAAACTTCCAAAACTATGTTGAATAACAGTGGCTTAACTGGGCAACCTTGTCTTGTTCTGCTCTTAGGGGAAATGGTTTCAGTTTTTCACCATTGAGAACAATGTTGGCTGTAGGTTGTCATATATGGCCTTTATTATGTTGAGGTAGGCTCCCTCTGTGCCTACTTTCTGGGAGTTTTTATCATAAATGGGTGTTGAACTTGTTGAAAGCTTTTTCTGCATCTATTGAGATTATCATATGGTTTTTCTCCTTTAATTTGTTGATATGGTGTATCACACTGATTGATTTACGTATACTGAAGAATCTTTGTATTCCTACTATAAACCCCACTTGACCATGGAGTATGATCCTTTTAAGGTGCTGCTGGATTCTGTTTGCTAGTATTTTGCTGATGATTTTTGCGTCTATGTTCATCAGTGATATTGGCCTGTAGTTTTCCTTTTTTGTAACATCTTTGTCTTGTTTTGGTATTAGGGTGATGGTGGCCTCGTAGAATGAGTTTGGGGGTGTTCCTCCCTCTGCTGTATTTTGGAAGAGTTTGAGAAGGACAGGTGTTAACTCTTCTCTAAATGTTTGATAGAATTCACCTGTGAAGCCTGGACTTTTGTTTGTTGGAAGATTTTTAATCACAGTTTCAATTCCAGTGCTTGTGACTGGTGTGTTTATATTTTCTATTTCTTCCTGGCTCAGTCTCAGAGGTTGTGTGTTTCTAAGAATTTGTCCATTTCTTCTAGGTTGTCCTTTTTATTGGCATAGAGTTGCTTGTAATAATCGCTCATGATCCTTTGTATTTCTGCAGTGTCAGTTGTTACTTCTCCTTTTTCATTTCTAATTCTGTTGATTTGAGTCTTCTCCCTTTTTTTTCTTGATGAGTCTGACTAATGGTTTATAAATTTTGTTTACTTTCTCAAAGAACCAGCTTTCAGTTTTATTGATCTTTTCTATCATTTCCTTCATTTCTTTTTCATTTATTTCTGATCTGAGCTTTATGATTTCTTTCCCTCTGCTAACTTTGGGGTTTTTTTGTTCTTCTTTCTTTAATAGGTGTAAAGATAGGTTGTTTATTTGAGATTTTGCTTTTTTCTTGAGGTAGGATTGTATTGCTATAAACTTGCCTCTTAGAATTGCTTTTGTTGCATCCCATAGGTTTTGGGTGGTCATGTTTTCATTCTCATTTGTTTCTAGGTATTTTTGGATTTCCTCTTAGATTTCTTCAGTGATGTCTTGGTTATTGAGGAGTGTATTGCTTAGCCTCCATGTGTTTGTGTATTTTACAGTTTTCTTCCTCTAATTGATATCAAATCTCATAGCACTGTGGTAGAAAAAGATACTTGATACGATTTCAATTTTCTTAAATTTCCCGAGGCTTGATTTGTGACCCAAGATATGATTTATCCTGGAACACTTAAGAAGAAACTGTATTCTGTTGTTTTTGGATGGAATGTCCTATAAATATCAATTAAGTCCATCTTGTTTAATGTGTCATTTAAATCTTGTGTTTCTTTATTTATTTTCATTTTCGATGATCTGTCCATTGGTGAAAGTGGGGTGTTAAAGTCCCCTATTATTACTGCATTACTGTCAATTTCCCCTTTTATGGCTCTTAGCATTTGCCTTATGTACTGAGGTGCTCCTATGTTGGGTGCATAAATATTTACCATTGTTATATCTTCTTCTTGGATTGATCCCTTGATCATTATGTACTGTCCTTCTTTGTCTCTTATAATAGTCTTTATTTTAAAGTCTATTTTGTCTGATATGAGAATTGCTACTCCACCTTTCTTTTGATTTCCATTTGCATGGAATATCTTTTTCCATCCCCTCACTTTCAGTCTGTATGTGTCCCTAGGTCTGAAGTGGGTCTCTTGTAGACAGCATATATACGGGTCTTATTTTTCTATCCATTCAGCCAGTCTATGTCTTTTGGTTGGAGCATCTAATCCATTTGCATTTAAGGTAGTTATCAATATGTACGTTCCTATTACCATTTTCTTAATTGTTTTGGGTTTGTTTTTGTAGGTCTTTTCCTTCTCTTGTGTTTCCTGCCTAGAGAAGTTCCTTTAGCATTTGTTGCAAAGCTAGTTTGGTGCTGCTGAATTCTCTTAGCTTTTGCTTGTCTGTAAAGCTTTTAATTTCTCCATCAAATCTTCATGAGATCCTTGCTGGGTAGAGTAATCTTGCTAATAGGTTTTTCTCTTTTATCACTTTAAATATGTCCTTCCACTCCCTTCTGGCTTGCAGAGTTTCTGCTGAAAGATCAGCTGTTAACCTTATGGGGATTCCCTTATGTGTTACTTGTTGTTTTTCCCTTGCTGCTTTTAATATTTTTTCTTTGTATTTAATTTTTGATAGTTTGACTAATATGTGTCTTGCCGTGTTTCTCCTTGGATTTCTCCTATGTGGGATTCTCTGCACTTCCTGGACTTGATTGACTATTTCCTTTCTCATATTAGGGAAGTTTTCAGCTATAAGCTCTTCAAATATTTTCTCAGTCCCTTTTTTTTCTCTTCTTCTTCTGGGACCCCTATAATTTGAATGTTGCTGTGTTTAATGTTGTCTCAGAGGTCTGAGACTGTCCTTGACTCTTTTCATTCTTTTTTCTTTATTCTGCTGTGCAGCAGTTATTTCCACTATTTTATCTTCAAGGTCACTTATTTGTTCTTCTGCCTCAGGTATTCTGCTATTGATTCCTTCTAGAGAATTTTTTTTTTTTTTTTTTTTGCAGTACGTGGGCCTCTCACTGTTGTGGCCTCTCCCGTTGCGGAGCACAGGCTCCGGACGCGCAAGCTCAGCAGCCATGGCTCACGGGCCCAGTCGCTCCGTGGCATGTGGGATTTTTTGGGACCGAGGCACAAACCCGCATCCCCTGCATCGGCAGGCGGACTCTCAACCACTGCACCACCAGGGAAGCCCTTCTAGAGAATTTTTAATTTCATTTATTGTGCTGTTCATCATTGTTTGTTTGCTCTTCAGTTCTTGTAGGTCCTTGTTAAACATTTCTTGTATTTTCTCCATTCTATTTCCAAGATTTTGGATCATCTCTACTATCATTACTCTGAATTCTTTTTCAGGTAGGCTGCCTATTTCCTCTTCATTTGTTTGGTATGGTGGGTTTTTACCTTGCTCCATCATATTCTGCATATTTCTCTGTCTTCTCATTTTGTTTAACTTACTGTGTTTGGGGTCTCCTTTTCGCAGGCTGCAGGTTTGTAGCTCCCGTTGTTTTTGGTGTCTGACCCCAGTGGGTGAGGTTGGTCCAGTGGCTTGTGTAGGCTTCCTGGTGGAGTGGACTGGTGCCTGTGTTCTGGTGTGTGGGACTGGATCTTGTCTTTCTGGTGGGCAGGACGTGTCCGGTGGTGTGTTTTGGGGTGTCTGTGAACTCGGTATGATTTTAGGCAGCCTCTCTGCTAATGGGTGGGGTTGTGTTCCTGTCTTGCTAGTTGTTTGGCATGGGGCATCCAGCACTGCAGCTTGCTGGTCGCTGGGTGGAGCTGGGTCTTAGTGTTGAGATTGACATCTCTGGGAGAGCTTTCGCCGAATGATATTACGTGGGGCCGGGAGGTCTCTGGTGGTCCAATGTCCTGGACTCGGCTCTCCCACCTCAAAGGCTCAGGCCTGACACCCGGCTGGAGCACCAAGACCCTGTCAACTCTGGCTGGAGTTAAACAAGTAGCCTGGCTAGATGCCAATTCAACAACTTTTCCCCTATTCATCCATTTCTGTATAATTGAATAGACCAGACCAGACCAGACCATGTATATTCTGTGCCACTGAGGATGCTGGAATTAGGAGGAAGAAATAAATTAAGTAAAACTGTTTGCCCTTATTTTACTGGGAAAACAACTAGTATTACAAATTTACAATATTTTTTTTTAAAAAGATTTTTTTTTTAATTGCATTTATTTTGGCTGCGTTTTGGGTCTTTGTTGCTGTGTGCGGGCTTTCTCTAGTTCCAGCAAGCGGGGGTTATTCTTTGTTGTATTGCACGGGCTTCTCATTGTGGTGGCTTCTCTTGTTGCAGAGCACGGGCTCTAGGCACGCGGGCTCAGTAGTTGTGGCTCGTGGGCTTAGTTGCTCCGCGGCATGTGGGATCCTCCTGGACCAGGGTGCGAACCCGTGTCCCCTGCATTGGCAGGTGGATTCTCAACCACTGCACCACCAGGGAAGTCCTCACAGTCACATCTTTAAACTGCACTTCTAGGTAAAGAATTATAGAGGCCAAATATAAACTGAGTTGATTTCTGGAACCCTTTGGCTATCACAGTAACAAGTATTGTGCTTATTAGATGCCAAACACTGTTCTGCATGCTTTGTATGTGTTAATTTACTTATTCCTCACAGGTTTTAATATTATGTTCATTTATGGATGAGAAACTGAGGCAGAGAGGTTAAGCCACTTGTCCTAAATCCTAAAGAAGAGCAGAGCCAGGATTTGAGCCAAAGCAGCCTGGCTCTAAAGTTTTTGCTCTTAGTTAATGTGCTATATCGTATGCCCATATAGCAGCCAGCACAGATATATGCAATAGCTGTTTGTTAAATTTAATTTTATACCTAATTTACACACTTGTACAAATTGAAATATTTTTTCACCAAAACCTTTACATAAAAATAAACAATTTTAAGTCTTAGCATTCCTGGTTCAATGCATGGGAAAAAACCATTTTGTTAAAATACTCTAAAATACTCCAAAATAAGGGGTGGACAAACTTTTTTGATAAAAGGCTAGAGAGAAAACATTTTAGGCTTGTGGCCCAAACATCTCTGTAAGAGCTACTCTTCTCTCCTCTGTAGCACAAAAACAGCCATAGATAATGTGTAAATGATAAATTTCAAACTTTACTGCAAAACAAGTGGCAGGCCAGATTTGGTTTAAGGGTCTTAGTTTGCTCACTCTTGCTCTAAATAAAAACAATATATACATAAACAAAAGCTCTACTTTGGTAACATTAGAATAACTGCATTACTAGAAGTAAGTTGCTTAAAATAATTTATTTGGTTCAAACAGTGGTTCTCAGCCAGGGGCGATTTTTCCCCCAAGGGCAACATCTAGAGACATTTGGGGTTGTCACAACTAGGGGACTGTTACTGGCATCTCACAGAAAGCAGTTAGGGATGCTGCTAAATATCCTACAATGCACAGACCAGTCCCTACAACAAAGAATTATCCTGTCCAAAATGCCAATAGTGCTGAGGTTGAAGAACCTTGATTTTAAGAGTGACGATTTATGTAAATCATCTTTTCTATCTATCCCTCTTAAAACAGCTTTTTTATTTGGTCCTGAAATAATCCTGTAAAGCAGAGAAGGTGGGCACATTTTTCTGATTTTCTACAGAATAAAACTAATATTCAGAGAAGTTAAATGACGTAAATCAGTTCACAAAGCCAATTATATATCAGAGCTAAAACTCACACCAAGGTCTTAATGTTTTAAAAGCTCTGCTCATCCTCCCCTTACTTCGTAGGATTTTAAGACACGTTCATAATAGATAAACTTGAAAAAATGCTTTTAAAATTGTATTGTCAAAATATAAAGCTAAGAACACCGAATTCCGTATTTTACATCTTGTTGAATTGCTTTAAGAGTCAGTTCTGGGAGGTAAGGTACAAAGGAAATTCAGAAACGTTACATCAGTTTTCAAAAATATCCTAGGAGAGAATCATCACAATTAACACATAACTTAGAAGGTAGATTCTCCCCTCATATTCTCTGCTTACTCATTTACAGACTCATCTATCAGTTCCAATATTCTTTTTTACTCACAGTTCTTAAATTCCTTTCTTAACTGGTAGAATGGGGCACCCATCAGGTGCATTACTCTTATATGACTGAAAATAGAACTGAATATATAGAACTACTGTGACTACTATACTGAAGAACATTTTTGGTGGAAATGGAGATGCATTTTAGTTTCAGTCTGCAGAATCAGGGAACATGGAAGAAATAAGTCCCTCCAAAGCCCAGTGTACTCCCTCCATTGAAACCCAAATGGGACTACAACTGTCAATCCTAAAATACAGCTTCCATCAAAAGAAATCTTTTTGGACACATGTGTCAACTCCATTCTCACAGTATCAGAGAGACTGGTATTTGTGGACTTTGGCAGAATCAAGAACTCATGGGAGCTCCCAGGTTATGCTTTTGGCTCTATCAACTCTAGTTCTCATCAATATGACTTTCACCAGAACCAGAACCAGAAAAACTGACCAGTTTGGAAAGATATGAAATACCACTATATTTCAAATGAAATTATTTCCTTCCATCCGATTCTCTATTTTACCTTCAATCCCACTCAACAGTACAGGAAAACTGACTTCTACCATCTTTAAACTAGAGATATATAAACTAAAAAGTAATATTTCAATTCAGAGACTGTTTTAAGTATATTCTTGATGTGTTATCAGTCCAGGAAAGTTTGATCTCCAGAACAGAGGAAGATACTCTATCTTGAATCATCATAGATGTGGATAAGCCCCTTGACAACATAATGATTTCAGGTCTCTGTCCTTGAACTCAGTATTAAGTAATTTGAATTTGCAATTTCTGGCAATCTTTTTTTTAATGAAGTAAAACTTCGATGTGCATGTGTGTTTGTTTGTTTATGTCAGTATTTGGTTTTCTAAGGTCTAGTTGAGACATACTGAACTTGAAATTTTTATACTTTGCAATACATAGTTAAAAGTTCTAAGACTTATGTGTTCATGAGTATAATGAGCAACAGAAATACAGTAGTACTTCCTTCAAAAACATATTTAAACAATTTAAGAATAAATTAATATTTTAAAATAATAATAAATTATAAAATGAAACTTTGGGAGTATAAAACATGATAAAACATGTGATTTTAAAATTTCAGTGAATTCTTAATTAGGTAAAAAAAGCATAGTTTGAAAAGGATGACTAAGTGACCCATTTCTGGATGGGTTATTTCTTCTTTCTCTGTCAACAGAGAGCTAGGTCTTCAGAGTCCTTCCATCATATTCTCTGAGGGAAAGATACCTACATTTGTCTAGCATTTAAGACTCATAATGACTGAGAAATAAAACCAAAAGAAAACACCTGCCTGAGTTATAAGTCCATAGATAGATTGGCCTTCCCTTTATTTTGCTTTCTCACTCAGCTTCGTTATAGCCTCAAACAATACACCTGTGGGTATAGGACTTTACTTCCCAACACCATGGTACCAGTAACTTTTCGTTATCAGGAATAATAAATATAAGGTAACACTTAGGAAATTATGGGTAAGCAGCAGCACAATGATTTAAGAAGATATATTATGGTTTTTTTGTTTGTTTGTTTGTTTGTTTGTTTGTGGTACACGGGCCTCTCACTGCTGTGGCCTCTCCCGTTGTGGAGCACAGGCTCCGGATGCGCAGGCTCAGCAGCCATGGCTCACAGGCCTAGGCGCTCCACGGCATGTGGGATCTTCCCAGACCGGGGCACGAACCCGTGTCCCCTGCGTCAGCAGGCGGACTCTCAACCACTGCGCCACCAGGGAAGCCCCATATTATGGTTTAAAACAAAACTCGGGAATAGCATCTCTAAATCTAACTTGAGAGTTTATTTGGAGTAGAGTCAAGCTACTTCTACCTTCTACCAACAATTGTTCCTCCTTTGTTTACAAAGATCAGCCAAATCAACTGTGGAGGTCAACAGAATGACAGATGTCACAGACAGAATCTGTGTATTTCTAGGGAAACTCTTAGCAAACCTTGAAAGTGAGACAAGGTTATACGAGGTAAAGAAGCAAACTTATTAAGCTATATATATATGTACTTGATTCAACGGAAATTTTAACTTAATCTGGCAGTAAAACTATAAAACGGCATAAGGAGTTCCCTTAGGCTGAGGCAAACCAGGCTTTTTTTTACAGAAAGCACCAGGGTGGCTGGCATGCAGCTCCAGGGTGGACCTTTTGTGTGAAAAAGGAGGTCACAACACAACTGAACTGTGGGAAGATTAACAGAGACTCTTAGACATATCAGGGTCTCAAAGAGTGGCTGGAATAAACTGTCCTTGCCTTTATGTGACTTAAAATTTTCTCTGTTCAATTTTTGGAGAAAACTCTAAGGGGAGAGGAGAATGTTTTCTCTATCCCCTTCTCTTTAGGTGAAAGAGGTTGCAAAAGACTGCAATATAACTCTGAACTGTGAACAGTTAAAATGCAGGGATTAAGCTAGAGAGCTTTTTCTTCTGAGGAAGGCAGCTGAGGTGATAGCACTGAGACTGCCTGCTCCCTGACCCCAAATTGTTGTGGTCTATTTGCTTTCCATGGGCTCATCCTCTTTCTCAATCAGAAAGCAGCTAACCACCCCTGGCAGAGAATCCTCCTTTTCCAAAGTGTATCCTGAAGGACAGGAGACCCTAAAAATTGTGCCATATTTCTACAGACAGAGGCTTAGAATTCTCAGGCAACATCTCCAGCTCATCTGAGGCTGGCATAAAGAAAAAGGAATCATGGGGATCCAAGCTTGGGCAGACTGTCTTCATATGTGACCAGGAAGGCAGTAAGATGATGTAATTCAAGTACAGCCTCTGACCTGATATAGATAGGAATTGTTTAGCAGGATGCTAGCACCTGGTCTTATACCAAGGCTATGAAGGAGGTGCAGGTCCCCAAAGTGGTAGACTGGAATGAAGGGATTGCAGATAAGGTCACAGGAGTGAAGAGAAGAATCCCTGGAGGATGGTCTTGTGGTATATATAGCATGTCACTGGTTCAGGCCAGAAATGGCACCTAAGCAAGAGATACATATGTCCATCAAATCAACAGAAGTGATACTTGTATCCAGAAGATGAATACCGTGCCACCTGGCTTCCATCAAGGCATCTACAATAATTTCAGCTATTTCCAAACTGTTAGTAATTTCCAAACTAAAGATATTAGACCTGCCATGGCCCTGAAAAGTTTATGGAAGAACCTTAAGTTTGAGCCCGAGCTAAATTTCCATGCAGTACTTGGGGAAATCATGGGCAACTTGGCATCATCAACCATGGGTAACTGCAAAGGTTCCTGCACAAGCCAGTCAGGCTGACCTTTCCAGACACAGAGATTAGCATGTGGATGCACTTTAGTCCCTCTGCACTAGTTATGCACTTCCCAATTAATTCATGACATTTAACAGTGTACATAGATGAGATCAGATCCTTTGCAGACATATGGCATTAAAGAAATGCCTTTACACTCCTACAGCATACTTTCAGTGATAAAGATTCCTTGATTTGCTCAATTTTTGGATGGTTGAAGAATTCAGAGACACAAAACTCCCTCTACAGAAATGCACCTAACTCATTGGTACAAACTTTCAGACTCCTCCTTCATACCAAAAGCAATGCTACTATGGGTTTATAAATGTACCCTCACTGACTAGCAGAAAGCTGATTTCAAAGCTGAGCTCACTTCATCCATCTACAAATAATTCCAAATTTCTCGGGCCCTCAGGAAAGAACTTCCTCAGGACCCAAAAAAGAAAATTAATGTGCAATGTCTACTTTTATTTCAAACTTTTAAACCTAGTCCCAGAGTTCTATTTGGATTGCATCCTTATCTGGGCTCTGATTCAGATTTCAAGCTTCTGCCACTATATAGCCAGTTGATGAGAAAGAGTACAGGGTGAAGAGCAAGGGAAAGAGGACCATGGTAATAGTATCCCAATTGGCTTCCTGTCTTCAGTCATTATTTTCCTTATTTCATTTCATCCATCCTGGATATCAGCAAATTAGTATTTCTAAAAACCTCCATTTCATGTCTTTGTTTTCTACTTTTTGCGTATCAGCATATTCAAGTCCTTCTAAAATGGATATATATAAGGAAATTATTTTAAGTGAAAAGAAAAACTCCACTTTTATTATTTCATTTTCAGAGTACAGTCTAAATGCACAGCCCTCCACCATCGAGGCTCCAATGCCTCCCCATTCTGGCCATTCACTGATCATCCACAATGAATCCTACACTCTAATTTAATTGATCGATCCACAGCCCTTGAGTACCTATCATCTTCTCACCCATTCCTGTCATTTGCTCTTGCTCCTCTACCACAGTGCAGCCCTAGCCCTTCTCTTATCAAAATCATCTTCACTCACAAAGATTCCATCACCTTCAATGTTATTTACATCTACTATAAACCAAAAGTGATATTTTCCTCCTCCTTAAAATGTCCCTCCAAACTGAGAGCCAACTGATAATTTACTGGCAAGGACTGTTAGCTGTTTTCCTATGTAAATACTACCTACACCTTCCCTAATCATGCTAAACATTAAGGAAAAAGGAAAATATATTGCATTTTTCTTCTTGGCACATAATAGATGGTCAATAAATGTTTGTTGCATGAATCCTGAAACATACTTACAACACTTTAACAAATAATTAAACCAGGTGCTCGATAAATATTTGGTGTTTACATGATTAAGAGAGACGACTGCAAGGGCTTTTGCCATAAAGCTATTGAAGGTTATCCTATCTATATTACTAACATACTGTGGAGCATTCTAAATCTTGAAGAATGTTGGTATTACTCAATGGTGAGTTAAGCAGTGATGGAAAACAGTTATAATTGAGTATGAAAGATAATTTGTACCTTGGCATAATTATACCGCTTAAAAAAGGGTCTAAATATATATTCCATTTATTTAATGTTCATATTATTACTTCTCAATGCTTCACTCTAAACAAAGAGTTCTCATTTATAAAGAAAGTAAAAAGTAAAAAGTGGAAGAATCCTTGCTATTTTCTCTTTTGTCTTTAACTACAGCCAAGGGAAGCCTATCAGGACATACTGCAATGCCATAGGCCAGGCACCCTCTTGCTTATTCTAACTGCTGGAAACCTAATTAAGGAGCAATAAACAATTCCCTGCCTGCTGGCCTTGGAAACTACAAGTGTAAGCAAAAATACAACGTGAATAAGGCTAGGCAACTATTACTGTTTATTATTACCTCAAGGGTTATTAAGCAGCAAAAAGAGTTATATTACCAAATAAATTTAAAGAGGATTTTATTTTCTTGCTTTAAAACTGATAATATCTGTGGTAAGATATGTGACACCCCCTACCCCCTGAAAACATTTTTTCAGAGAATCATCACTTTAATTTAGAGGGAAAATGTTAATTTTAAACTTCTAGGAATGTAGTACGCCTAAAACTGAAAGAAATTATTTCAAACAAGTACAAGATGTCTTTTTAAAGAAGGGAATTACAGTGTATAAATCAAACCAAACACTTCATCCTATGGTACATGCCATGCCATATTTGACTTCCAGGTAAATTTACTGCTTTTTGAAAATCTACCATCACAAAATTTCAAGGAGCTCACTTGCAAATGCCATGGGAATTTAGTAGATTACGATAACTCAAACTGATTTCAGTTTTACCAGGTGAGAAAGAGGAAGGTTTAACCTAGTCATGACACAGTGCCAGACACATTTTAGATACATCCTTTAAAAAGGAGAACTTTAGATTGAGCAGATTTAATACTCTAAAAAAATAGAAAATTAAAGAAAATGTGCAAAACCATTTTCAGAAAAGACAAATGAGAGTGGCTCAATTTTCAAAACTAATACCAAGGATTTGGTCTGATTTGTAAAAGCAATTATCTTATATTTGAAAAACACTGGAGATATAAATGAAGAGAACAAAATGAAACTACAAAAACCTGCTGAATTTGACTATAAATCAATTCAATTTTGAGGCTATGGTAGGAGTAACTAAAGGAGCACCGAATTGATATTTTCACTTAAGTGATAAACTTTATTATTACTCTCTATGAGGAGGAATACTAATTGTAATTACCTGTGGTTCTACGATTCCTGATGAGGATTTCTGTGTCTAAGTAAGTGAGAAATAATGGCCTATAGTGTTTTGTTTTGTTTTTTCCTATACTAATTTTGTCTATTTTTGGTATCAGAGTAATACTACCTTCAAAAATTGAGTCAGGAGGTGCTCCTTCCACTTTTCTAGAAGAGACTGTGTAAAGTTGGTGTTAACTTTTCTTTAAATGTTTTGGTAGAATTCTCCAGTGAAACATTGGGAACTGGAGATTTCTTTTTCAGAACTTTTTTAAATTACAAGTTTAATTTCTTTAATGGTTAAAGGGATATTCAGATTATCTATTTCATCTTGGTTGAGTTCTGGGAGTGTGTGGTTTTCAAGGAATTGATTTCCTTCTTCTAAATTATCCATTTAAGGGTATAAAGTTGTTTATAGTATTCTCTGTCTTTTTTTAATATATAAATTTATTTATTTATTTATTTTTGTCTGCGTTGGGTCTTTGTTGCATTGCTCAGGTTTCTCATTGTGGTGGCTTCTGTTGTTGCGGAGCATGGGATCTAGACACACAGGCTCCTACCTCTACTAGGCACAACTACTACTTCAGTAAGTGTGGTACGTGGGCTCAGTAGCTGTGACTCGTGGGCTCTAGAGCACAGGCTCAGTAATTGTGGCGCATGGGCTTAGTTGTTCTGCGGCATGTGGGATCTTCCCAGACCAGGGCTCAAATCCGTGTCCCCTGCACTGGCAGGCGGATTCTTATCCACTGTGCCACCAGGGAAGTCCCCCTTGTTGTCTTTTTAATGTCTGCAGGATTAGTACTTATATCTCCTATTTCACTCCTGATACTGGCGATTTGTGTTTCATCTTCTTTTATTTTTTTCCAGTCTTGCCAGAGTTTTATCAATATTATTGATTTTTGTAAGCAATCAGTTTTTTGTTTCATTAATTTTATTTTTCTTTCTTTTTTTTTTTACTATTTAGGTATATTTGACAATTAAGATTGGTATATATCTAAGGTGTACAATTTGATGATTTAATATACACATACACTGTGAGATAATCACCACATTCAAGCAAATTAACATAGCTATCTTTTCAAATAGTTAGCAAATGTTTCCTTTTCTGTGGTAAGAACACTTAAAATCTACCCTCTTAGCAAATTTCAAGTATACAATAAAGTACTGTTAACTATAGTCACATTGCAGTACATTAGATCTCCAGAACTTATTCGTCTCGCATAACTGAAACTTTATATATCTTAACCAACATTATCCCATTTCCCCCTTTTCCCAGACCCTGGTGACCACCATTCTACTCTCTGCTTCTATGATTTCCACTATTTTAGATGTCAAATCTAAATGAGATCATGCCATGTTTATCTTTTTGCATCTGGCTTATTTCAATTATCATAATGTCCTCCAGGTTCATCTATGATGTCACAAATGACAGGATTTCCTTCATATATATATACTGATATATATATATATATATATATATAAATTTTTTTAAATTTTTCTTTATCCATTTGTCTATTGGTGAAGACTTAGGCTGTTTCTGCATCTTGGCTATTGTGAATAGTAATGAAATGACCTTGGGAGTACAGCTATCTCTCCAAATGATGATTTGATTTCCTTTGGGTATATACCTAAAAGAGAGATTGCTGGATCATATGGTAGTTATATTTTTACTTTATTGAGGAGCCTCCATACTTTTTCCGTAATAGCTGTACCAATTCCCATTACTACTAACAGTGTACAGGGCTTCCTTTTTTCCCACAACCTCATCATCACTTGTTATTTTTTGTCTTTCAGATAGTAGCCATTCTAACAGGTGTGAGATATCTCACTGTGATTCTGATCTGCATTTTGTACAGCTGAGCATCTTTTCATGTACCTCCTAGCCATTTGTAAGTCTTCTTTGAGAAAAAAATGTCTGTTGTAGTCCTTTGCTCATTTGTAATCAGGTCATTTGCTTTATTTTTGCTGTTGAGTTATGAGTTCTTTATATATTTTGGACATTAATCCCTTATATGGTTTGCAAATATTTTCTCCCATTCCATTGGTTGCCTTTTCATTTTGTTGACTGTTTTCTTTGCTGTGCAGAAGCTTTATAGTTTGATGCAATCTAATTTGTCTATTTTGCTTTTGTTGACTGTGCTTTCGGTATCATATCCAAAAAATCATTGGCCAGACCAATTTCAAGGTGTTTCCCCCACTATGCTTTCTTCTAGGAGTTTTTGATTTCAGGTCTTACATTTAAGTCTTTAACTAATTATAAGTTGATTTTTGTATATGGTGTGACATAAGAATCCAATTTCATTCTTCTACATGTGTATATCCAGTTTTCCCAACACCATTTATTGATGAGATGATCCTTTTCCAATTCTGTGTTCTGGGCACCACTGTCAAAAGACTGGTTGACCACAGATGTGTGGATTTATACCTGGAATTCTCTATTCTGTTCCATTGGCCTATCCATCAGTTTTTATGCCAGTACCATACTGTCTTGATTACCATGGATTTGAAATATATTTTGAAATAAGGAAATGTGATTCCTCCAGCTTTGTTATTATTTCTCAAGACTGCTTTGGCTATTCAGGGTATTTTGTGGTTGAATACGAATTTTGGGTTTTTTTTCTACTGCTACAAAGAATGCCATTGGGATTATAATGGGAATTGCACTGAATCCATAGATTGCTTTGAACAACATGGATACTTTACAACATTAATTCTACCAATCCATGAACATGGGATGTCTTCCCATGTATCTGTGTCTGCTTTAATTTAATCAATATCTTATAATTTTAAGCGTATAAGTCTTTCACCTCTTTGGATATATTTATTCCTAAATATTTTATTCTTTTTGTTACTGTTATGAATGGGAGTGATTACTTAATTTCCTTTCAGATAGTTTGTTGTTTGTCTACAGAAACAATCGATTTTTGTATGTTTATTTTGTATCCTGCAACTTTACCAAATTCGTTATCAGTTCTAACAATTTTTTTATTGTGGTTGACAATAGGGTTTTCTCCATATATGATAATGTCACCTAAAAATAGAGATCATTTTACTTCTTGCATTCTGACTTAGATGCCTTTTATTTCCTTTTCTTGTCTAATTGCTCTGGCCAGGACTTCCAGTACTATGTTGAAAAGGAGTGGCAAAAGTGGGCATTCTTGTCTTGTATCAGATCTTAGAGGGAAAGCTTTCAGTTTGCCCACACTTCTCATGATATTAGACGTGGGATTTTCATATATGGACTTTATTGTGTTGAGGTGAGATCTTTCTATACCTATTTCACTGAGAGTTTTAATAAAGTATTAGGCATTTCTTATAGGGCAGGTCTAGTGATGATGAACTCCCTCAGTTTTTGTTTGTCTAGGAAAGACTTCATCTCTCCGTCATTTTTAAAGAATACTTTTGCCAGGTACAGTATTCTTCATTGGCAGTTTTTTTTCTTTCAGTATTTTGAATGTATCACCTCACTCTCTACTGGCCTGCAGCGTTTCTGCTAAGACTAGAATATCCTAAAATGTGAAGCAATATTATATGTAATAAACAGTAGTGCCTCTATCTTCAACACATTTGAAAGTCACTGGATGGCACTTCACACTCTCCAGAGATGTTCTATTTTATCTCCTCCTCTTCTTGTTAAACTACTCTGCTCACAGCAGAATTGAAGATATATTTTAAAAATTATTATTAAACATTTGTACTTCGGAAAAAAAAAAAGAAATCTATCGATAATCTTATGGGGATGCCCTTCTATGTGATGGGTTGCTTTCCTCTTGTTGCTTTCAAAATTCTCCCTCTGCCCTTAACTATTCACAATTTGATTGTAATGTGTCTCAGTGGAGTCTTTGTATTGATACTATTTGGGGACCTTTGAGTCTCAAGATTTGGGAAATTTTCAGACATTATTCTTTCAGGCATTATTTCTGAATTGCTTCAGGCATTATTACTGTTGCTTGTCTACCCTCTTCTCCTTCTTGGACTCCCATAATGCATATATTAGTTCTGTTTTAAGTATCCCATACATCCCACAGGCTTTTTTAAAACTCTTTTTCATCCACTTTTTCTTTTTTCTCCTCTGCCTGGATAATTTCAAATGACTAGGTTTTAAAATTTCAAGTTTGCAAATTCTTTCTTCTGTTTAATTCAGTCTACTGCCAAAGTTCTCTGTTACATTTTAAAATTCCATTCACTGCATTCTTCAGCTCCAGAATCTCTATTTGGTTGCTTTTTATTATTTCTGTCTCTTTGTTGAATCTCTCATTTTGGCCATGTATTGTTTTCCTGATTTCATTGAGTTGTCCATCTTTGTCTCTTGTAGTTCACTGGGCTTCCTTAAAACAATTATTTTGAATTCTCTGCCAGGCAATTTGTAGATCTCTATTTCTTCGAGGTCAGTTACTAAAAAATTATTGTGTTCCATTGGTGGTATAATTTTTCTTGGATTTTTCATGTTTTCTGTAGCCTTGCTTTGATGTCTGCACATCTGAGGGACCAGTCACCTCTTCCAGAATTTACAGATTGGCTTTAGAGGGGAAAAACTTTCACCTACAAATGGATACGTGAGCACCGGCTGGGTGGGGTATGATAAGTCTGGCTCTGTGTGAGGGTGCAGCAGCGGGTCTAAGTTCTGGAAGAGTGGAGCAGTGTAGTCTCCATGGAGCTCTGTCAGCAGAGGTTGGCATTGGCAAAGACTGTAGTAGCCCTCAGCAGCCAACACTCTGGGTGTCCTCAGTGGCAGTAAGAGCTGTTGGGGCTTTGATGGTAAAGACTTCTGGGATCCTCTTGTTCTCTTTTTTTTCCTACAGGGGAAGTATTGGCCAAACGGATCTTTCTTAGCACTGAGCGTGGCATGCAAGTGCGTATATGACAGCAGCAGGTTCTGCGGCACTTGTGCCAGTGGTGACACAAATGACTGAGGCACAGGTGCACATGGAGCAGCCATGAAGCTTGGGTCTGGAGCTCAGATACATGTAGAACAACTGCAGTTCCTGAGATGAATACATAGGCACACTCACTGTGGTGGTGGTACCAGTATGCAAGGTGTGGGCATGTATGGAGCTGAGGTCCAGGGGTTGGGGGAACAGAATGACTACAGTGCCTGGGAATGGGAAAAAGATGCACTTGCTGCAATGGTAGAGCTGCTATCTAAGTGGGCATGCAATGAACGGCTGTGGAGCCAGAGTCAAGTGCGGCTAACTGGTACTTCTCCTGGGAGTAGGTGGGCATAGCAATGGCTCATTCACTTGGGACACAGGGGAGCACAGCAACGTGGGACTCTGGGCAGCTCTGTCAGCTGAGCTCAGGATCAGTGCTGACTGCATGGGTCTTCAATGGCGAAAGCTGCCAGCATGGACAGGAGTGATGAAGATTGCTATTCTCCTTTTCCTTGTGGGAGAAGGTCACACCAAGGGGATGAGGTGACATAGGCAAAATGCTTTCTATGCAGGATTCTCAGTTTCTATGTTCTGCAGGGTTTCTGCAGCTCCCCTACTGTAATCCATTGTATTTTTATCGATATGCAGTTGTTTATTCATTGTTTTTGCTGTTTCTGTGGAGGGGCTGAGCACTGGAACGCCCTCATCTGCCATTTGTTGGTCACTCTCCTCTACTGTTTTCTATTTTGAATTTCCTGGTTTCTGTTCTTATTTTTATTATTTCCTTCCTTTACTTGTTTTGGGTTTATTTTTCTCTATTTTTTCTAATTTCTTGTGTTAGGAACTCAGATTATTGATTTGAAAACTTTCCTCATTTCTAATGCAACCATTTAGTCCTACAGATTTCCCTGTCAGCACTGGTTTAGCTACCTCTGATATGTTTTGATATGTTTTATTTGCATTTAAACTCAATTCTATGTGTTTTTTAAAATTTCCTTTGAGACTTCCTCTTTCACCTATAGATCATTTTTCTCCCTGTTATACTTGTTATTGATTTTCACTTTGAATCTGTTGTCAGAGAACACACTCTGTATGACTTCAATTGTTTTAAATTTGTTGAGGTTTGTCTTAAGGGCCAAGAATATGATCTAACTTGGTGAATGTTCCGCGTGTATTCTGCTATTGTTGGTAGTATGTTCTATATATGCCAGATAAATTCTACTGGTTGACTGTATTGTTCAGATCTTTTATATCCCTGCTGATTTCCTGGCTAGTAGTTCTATAAGTTGCTGAGAAGGGAGTCCTGGGTCCACTTACATTTTAACATAATTTCTAGAGTGGTCACATCTAACATACTTTATTCTTTTGTCCACTGAATATTAATTAATAAATGCTGAGCAGGTATACTGAACATTATAGTAGCAGTCATTGATTGGCTGACTTTCAGAAGCCTGGAGCTGTCATTGATTTGTTAACTTTCAGACGTGTAGTTAGGAGTGAGGCTGTCATTGACTGGCTGATTTGCAGAGGCATGGCCACTGGAGTGAGGCTGTCATTGACTGGCTGATTTTCACAGCTTGTGCACTGATCCAGAGTTATGTCTAATTAATGATGGTTACTTATTCTGACTTGGGACTTCGGGCAAAGAACAGTCTTTTCCTTTCTTGAACATAAAAATTAAATACTTTTAAATTCTCAGTTCCCTTCAGAATAATGTACAGGAGAGATCATAAAGGAGTATACAGATCTATATCTCTGGAGGTATGATTTTCAGCTAGTATTGTCATTTAAATGATTTAAGTGCCAATTACTACAGTGGGGAAAAGAAGCTCTAACTGCTGAATTTTGATACTGTATTAGAAATGCTGAATACATGATATTTAGTGCATCCTAATAAAGTCAATATACAACATACAACAGAATCATTAAATACAGGACGCTTGGCTACCCTAATTGTGAGAGAATGTGTGTTTCTTGATAGAGACTTTGGACTTCAGGCAGTAAGTACCATGGCCATTTTTTAAATAGGACAAAGACATGATTAGATTAATGTCAGGGGGGAAGGGGGAGTGGTCCAGAAAGTAATGACTAAAGGAGGGAGATGAGTTTAAATAGAACAGTAACCCAGGAAAAATATTAAAAATGAGATCCCTCAATTATTACAAGAGTACTTCTTTAAACAAAGGTCAGAGAAGGATAGAGAAAGGGATTATAAACTAAAAGAGAGCTTGGTCCCTGGCTAGTTTTAGATTCAAGGGTTCCAAACTGGTATGGTGCTCAATTCCTATTTAATGGCAAAGCTAATTCCTCTACACTATTTATAGGAAAAACACCTAA
Organism: Pseudorca crassidens; assembly: GCF_039906515.1. Lineage (NCBI taxonomy): Eukaryota > Metazoa > Chordata > Mammalia > Artiodactyla > Delphinidae > Pseudorca > Pseudorca crassidens. The sequence continues at coordinate 129,773,326 of NC_090297.1, read as the reverse complement.
GCTTCTGGAATTATTCTTGGTTTTAGGGATTCAGGAACAAGTTGGGCTGGCTTTTCAATAGTTTTGCTTCTACAGTTTTTTCCATTTCTTGAGATCTCAAGAGCTATTACTAAAAGTCTAAAGCTTTCACTTCATCTCTGCATAATTCTAAACTTTAACTTAGAAAGGTGACCAAGTTTGTACAAACTTGCTTTTCCCTTCACCACCATTTTAGGTTTGAATACCTATACAGGATTGCATCACAATATTTAAAATCCAGTCTCCCCTTTCAAAGCATTCTTACTCTATCAAGTATCTCCAGAAACCACTCCAACAACCTCCACAAGCCAAGAAAAATTTTGAGCTTTACTTTCTATAATTTTCATTATAAAGAAAATAGCGTCAAAATAATCCACCACACTGTAGAATTAAGGCTGCCTCTTCCATCTGCTTTTCAGAACTACTAGTGTGTGTGCGTGTATATACATACACACACACACACATATATATAAAGTTATATGTTTAAGAAGAGTGAGGTACAGTATGCTAAGAGATGTTAGCAAAAATTGCCAACAGAGTAGCTTTTGGCTTTACCACCATTGTAGAGTTGGTGATAACCTAACAGATGGATTCGAGGTCAATAATCTAGTTTTCATTGCTTCACTTCACTGTTCACAGGGGACTCAAGGACAGGGGTTCAGGTACATTGACAGCATGACTTAACACATACTATATAACATCTGCCTATATTATTTGAGGAATCAGTCACTGAATTTTTAAATCTTCATGGTACAAGCACAGTAGTAAGACATTTTTATAGTTGTGAGATTTTCTTTTTTCAATCTAGGAGACTGTTGCAGCTTTAAATTATTTTTTAAACCTGTCTGATACTTTCTAACTAAACTTGTAAAATACCAACTGGAGATTCAGGTATACTTTTAGTGTTATTTGAACATATGCAGCTAAAGTAACAGCAAGTAGTTACTCAACGTTAAACTTAAAAATGAGAAAAGTGACAAGGAGACAGAACCTGAAGCTTTAGTAGTAGTTAAGCTTTCCAACCAAGATGAATTAGTTAAGCAAAACTGAGGGAACTCCAGCCAAGTAATGAAATATTGGAAGATAAGTGGCATACAGATGCCCCTGCAAATTTATGTGGAGATGATAAAAATGTATCTCAGAAACAGATGAAGAGTAGAGGTTTTACTCTTCTGAAAAACTTAGAGAATAGTTCCATTTGTAGACTGGCATGAGAAAATCAGGGTGATTAGTACTATAATTATCTCTAATATTAAGCATATAACATGATACATCCATAAATAAACAAGTTCAGAGTTTCTTCATTATTTCTATTCATCATCCTAAGAATCCTGGTAGACAGGACTTTTAAAGTAAGGAGTAGAAAGCATTTGGACAACAGAACTGTAATTTTACAAACAAATTAAGAAGGCAAGGGCTTCCCTGGTGGCGCAGTGGTTGAGAGTCCGCCTGCCGATGCAGGGGACACGGGTTTGTGCCCCGGTCCGGGAAGATCCCACATGCCGCGGAGCAGCTAGGCCCGTGAGCCGTGGCCACAGAGCCTGCGCGTCCAGAGCCTGTGCTCCATAACGGGAGAGGCCACGACAGTGAGAGGCCCGCATACAGCCAAAAAAAAAAAAAAAAAAAAGAAGGCAAACTACTGAATTAATATTACATGGCAAAGAGTTTAGAAATCTTAGATTGTTTGGCTTCATTCTGTAGGTTATGCTTTCTGTTAATTACCTTCACCCTGAGAGATTATTCATACAGGTTCTAAAGCGAACACGTGTGACAATAACCTGGGAAATGACACATAAATTTACTTCTAAACTCTAAGCTCCCTCACACAGAGAGCAGCGCTCATGTCAAGCTGCCAACAAGCACTGATGAATTTAACAGGCATTAAGCCTCCTAAGAAGTTGGTGTTTTAGGACATATTTGTACAATTAAGGTTCATGAAAAGAACTAGAACAAAAATGTGAGAAATTAGAACATCTAATCAAATGATAGCTGGTGACAGGATGTCACAGAGACCTTCACAGAACCTAAGCTACATCTTAAGATCACCTTTGACTAGGCAAATTGTCTTTCTCAATGTGAAAGTAAATTTACTCTTGCTGAAAGACAATATAAATATGATCCTTTTCAAATATAATATAGTATGTAATAATTGATGGATCTGAGGTCAGTTTAAATACTAATACTATGGCTGTATATCTAAACTTTGCAGAGAAATACTCGGGCCTCTCACTGTTGTGGCCTCTCCCGTTGCGGGGCAACAGGCTCCGGACGCGCAGGCTCAGCGGCCATAGCTCACGGGCGCCGCCGCTCCGCGGCATGTGGGATCTTCCTGGACCGGGGCACGAACCCATGTCCCCTGCATCGGCAGGCGGACTCTCAACCACTGCGCCACCAGGGAAGCCCCAATTTTTGTTCTTTTAAAGTAAGTCAATCTCTACAGTATAAGAAGTGCTTGCTCCAGAAGATGTGGTATATATACAATGGAATATTACTCAGCCACAAAAACGAATGAAATAATGCCATTTGCAGCAACATGGATGAACCTAGCGATTATCATATTAAGTGAAGTAAGTCAGAGAAAGACAAACATCATATGATATCACTTATACGTGGAACCTAAAAAAATGATAGAAATGAACTTACTTACAAAACAGAAGTAGACTCACATAGAAAACAAACTTATGGTTACCAAAGGGGATAACGGGGGGTGGAAGGAGAGAAAAATTAGGAGTTTGGGATTAACATATGCACACTACTATATATAAAAAAGGTAAACAACAAGGACCTACTGTACAGCACAGGGAACTATACTAAATATCTTGTAATGACCTATAATGGGAAAAAATCTGAAAAAGAATATATATATATGTATATGTATAACTGAATCACTTTGCTGTACACTTGAAACTCACACAACATTGTAAGTTAACTATATGTCAACGTGTACCACAATGTTCATTGCAGCACTATTTACAACAGCCAGGACATGGAAGCAACCTAAGTGTCCATCAACAGATGAATGGATAAAGAAGATTTGGCACATATATACAATAGAATATTACTCAGCCATAAGAAGAAAGGAAATTGAGTTATTTGTAGTGAAGTGGATGGACCTAGAATCTGTCATATAGAGTAAAGTAAGTCAGAAAGAGAAAAACAAATACTGTATGCTAACACATATATATGGAATCTAAAAAAAAAAAAAAGGTTCTGATGAACCTAGGGGCAGGACAGGAATAAAGATGTAGAGAATGGACTTGAGGACACAGGGAGGGGGAAGGGTAAGCTGGGACGAAGTGAAAGAGTGGCATGTACATATGTACACTACCAAATGTAAAACAGATAGCTAGTGGGAAGCAGCTGCATAGCACAGGGAGATGAGCTCGGTGCTTTGTGACAACCTAGAAAGGTGGGATAGGGAGGGTGGGAGGGAGACACAAGAGGGAGGGGGATATCGGGATATATGTATACATATAGCTCATTGACTTTGTTATACAGCAGAAACTAACACAACATTGTAAAGCAATTATACTCCAATAAAGATGTTAAAAATGCAATAAATATAATATTTCACTTTCAAAAAAACAACCTGTCAACATACATAAATAAATAAGGAAAAAAAAGAAATGCTTACTTTTTTCACCACCTCTACCACCATAACAATAATAAATGCTGACATTCACTGAGAGCTTGCTTGCTATGTGGCAGACACTGTGCAGGGACTTTCTACAATAAATCTAGGAGGAAGTTACTGTTATTACTCCCACAGAGAGATATCACTGCTAGCACAATCAAGAACATGGATTTGAATTCAGGTCTGTCTAATTTTAAACCACTGTGTTTAAACTCAGTTTTCAAAAGTGAACTTAATGATAGTCTACTGGCTTTGTTTTAACGTAACTGCTTTATCTTAATCCAACAGATGCAATTTAAGAAAAACAAATAATCAGACAAGTCAGCTCAATAGTCCTTTTCCTCAGTTTTTGTAAAACAATTCTAATGGCTCTAAATCCCCCACTTCACCTTTACCAAAAGAGGCATCTTTAAAAGTGTCTACTATGGAAAAAGATTCAGAGCAAAGTTCTTATTCCCTTTATTATGTATGGCACATTACAGGAACTGAAAGATCTGATGAATTTAGAGAACTGAGTAATATCCAAATTATACCACCAGCCAATATCTAAACTTTGTTTATACTAGAACTTCTGTTTTATATAACTACTCTCGAAAGTGGTAGTCTAGTCCCTACCTTAATATATTTATGCTTAGTAGATTTGCTATATGCACTACTGTCAACCTATACATTAAATACTTCTAGATAATACAAATATAAATGGATTGTCTAACATGTCTCCTTACCCTCTGGGTTATAGTATACTACTCATTTTGGAGACCATGGAATGAAAGAAGCAGAATTCTTCTGGCTTCTTATTTCACTAGAACTGCCACCAGACCCAAATGCACAGCAGTTCAAGGGCTTTTTTCTAACACTCAGGAGTGTCAGTGGAATATCCAATCTCATAGTAACCTTTAAAAAAGTTTTCAGGACAGGTCTGGAAAAGCCTTATGCTATTGCTAAAGTTAAAGATCTATTGTTCTTTAACTTTATGATTTTTTTAATCTTTAAGACAGAACTCCTTTCTACTTAAAAATCTCTACTTCTATGTTAATATAAATACCACACAGAATTGAAGCAGCTGTGTGAAGAAGACAATGGCAGAACATCATAAGTATAACCAGTTGATAATGTTTGTTAAAAATTGCCATGCACCAAGCAATATGTTAAACATTTTATATGTATTATTTCACCCAATTCTCAAAAAATCGAATGGAAACAATTAGGTAACTCCCACAAAATTATACATGTAGCACAAGAAGAGCAAGAATTAAAACCCAGGTTTATCTAATGCTAAGCTCTTAACCACTTAGCCTGACCTCCAACTAAGCCTAACTAGGTAGGATTTTTCCATGAAAAGATTATAATAATAATAATAACTAATGTGTTTACTATGTGCCAGTATTAATTTAATTATTCTTAAAAAGGATACTCTAATTAAGAGTAGTTATTATTCTGATTTATAAATGAGTAAAACAAAGCATAAAAAGTCAAATAACTTGCCCTAGGTCACAGAAGGCTAAAAAGTGACTTAAACCAATGAATTCTATCTCCAGAGCCCAGACTCTCAACCACTACACTAAAGTAATATGTTTTTCTGTGACAATTTCAGCCTCCTAAAAATTTAGCAGACACACTGGTATTGGTCTGGTATTGGTGTCACATTATAAAATAAGCTTGTAAACAGGAAAAAATACACACACATACATACACATGTGCTAGTACTGGCCCTGTATTTCTAGACTATTTGATGTTTAAACAAAATTATCTCTAAATTGTGTTCAAAATTTTCATATTGCAGAGGCAAAATCCTGTTTTTGTTTTTTTCCTATAACTTTGACCATTTTCCTCCCAGGGAGTTCAAAGCAGTTCTTTGATAAATAACATAATTTTATAACACAGAGTGAAATATCATTACACCCACTTTGTGGGTAAAAAAAACTAAGTCACAGAAAAATTAAATGTCAGGTTGCAATTCAAAGAGTAAATGGCAGCAGTGGGAATGGAATACAAAAGTCCTAGATTAGTAGTATGTCTATAAGGTTATACTTCGATAAATAATTTTATAATGCAGAGTGAAATATCATTACACCCACTTTATGGATAAAAAAAAACAAACTAAGTCATAGAAAATTTATTGGTGTATCTGTAAGGTCATCCATCAGTAGACATTTATGGGGCACATACTATATAGAATACATGGCACACAATATTATGTTTGGAAAAATGTAAAAAAATTGTTCTTAAATAGTTTATAATCTGGCAGAAAATAAAAAGAGATGTATGAAGAATCATAAGGGAAGAATGAGGTAAGTACTAGTCAAAACTGTAAGATATTCACAAAGAAACTGAAAGAGGAAATATTACTCTCAGGTTGAAAAACAGGGAAAAGCTTCCAAGGGAGTTAGTATTTAATCTGAACCTTAGGAACAGTTAAAATATTCACACATAAAGGTAGAGAAATGTGCATTCCAGATAGAAGTATCATCATAAGCAAAGAAACGGTTTTCCCAAAGAACAGCTCAGAGATAGTTGCACCATGGTACACACAAGAGGACAGTAAGATCTGAGAGTGGAAAAGCGGGCTTGATGCAGACTAGAGAGGGTGTTTTCAAGCAGGCTAAGGAGTTTGGAGTTTTCTTCTAAACTAAGAAGGACAAGGAGATAACATAACAGAATGTGAGCTTCAAGGAGACTGCTCTGGCAGCATTTTACAAGATTGACTAGGGAAGAGGGTAACTAATTGGCTGCATACTTGATGAACGATAGTGTGCCTGGGGTATGTGAAACCACTGGATATTCATGGAAGATCTTCCTTAAAATTTAATTTTATTGGAAGGTTTGGAGAGTTGAAAACAATTATAACTTTTTGTGCTGCTTAAAAGGTCCTTACACATGCATCAGGATCACACTTTGCACACTGATCACAAACAATGTGGAAAAATATGTAAAACTCACATGATGGCAGATCATTAGGGTTGTGCTCTAAGGAGTACCACACTCCTCTTCTCTACTCAATTACTAGGCTCCCTCTCCTTCGCTAGCTGTTGGAAGTTCTAAGTTGCAGATGTTTGAGAAACACTGTATAACGTTTTAATAATGTTAAGTGGGAAGGTCTAAAATATGACAATTACAGGCAAAATTGCAGAGAGGAAATGGGTGGGATAGATGTTAGGGGTAAGGTAACGGTAGTCATCCCTTTCTTATCCTTCTGCCCAGACTCGGCTAGGTGTCCAGCCTACAAACTTCCACAGAACACTGCACACTGTTGGCTCAGCACTTATTATACCAAATTGACTGTTTTCCTGTTTGTGTATCCCTCACTTCAATTCATACCAAATCAGGGACTGCCTTGGGTTACAGTTGTATTTTAATACTTTGCACAACTTCTGGCATCTAGTAAAGTATTCAGTAAATGTCTGTTGACTAAGTAATTATAGAAGCAACAGATGAAATGGAATTGTAACTATTCATATTTCCGTTTCACAGAGGGAAGGAACTAGTCTAACCATTTGACTTGAGAATGCTGCTCCTTCATCAAGGATTTAATCAGGCCAAAAGCGAGAATGTACTCTCAGCCAAGGTGAGGTGTACCAAAGTCAGTCTAGGAGACACCTCCAACCATCCTCCCTACCCTGTCCCCACAAATTTCAAAACAGTGCTCGGCAGTAGCCGCTGCATTGTCCTTCTGGTATCTCTAACCACCTCCCTAATGACTGCTTAGTTAGAGCGGCACACATGCACTGATGCTGTACACAAAGTAGTAGCACGTTCATGGAGATTGGGATGGTTACCCTGTGTAATGCAATGGAGGGACACCAAAGGCAACCTCTGCTATATTAATGAGGCTTTCTCTGGACTTAGTGAACCAAGAAGTTTTATTCGAATGTGAATATAAATTTCACACTTATATGCTTATGTTTAATATATTAGTCTAGGGACTTCCCTGGTGGCGCAGTGGTTAAGAATACGCCTGCCAATGCAGGGGACATAGGTTCGAGCCCTGGCCCAGGAAGATCCCACATGCCGCGGAGCAACTAGGCCCATGCGCCACAGCTACTGAAGCCCACGCACCACAACTACTGAGCCCACGCGCCACAATTACTGAAGTCTGCACTCCTAGAGCATGTGCTCTGCAACAAGAGAAGCCACCGCAATGAGAAGCCTGTGCACCACAACTAAGAGTAGCTCCCGCTCGCCGCAACTAGAGAAAGCCCGCGCTCAGCAACAAAGACCCAATGCAGCCAAAATTAAATAAATAAATTTATATTAAAAAAATTAGTCTAGAGGTACTGGTTTTAAAGTAACATTTCTTAATGGACTAATAGTATATACCACCTATAAACCTAGTATATCAGTATCTCCAGATAAGATTATAATATTCAAAATATTATGGTCACTACATTTTCAATAAAATCTTTTAACAAAAAAATGTAAAAATATACACTTCAAAAGTATGCCTCAACATAAGGGTCACAAATATTTAAAACATAGGAATGCTTTAATGAGCTTTAATTAAAATTATAAATAAGGTTTGAGGAAAATGTTTCTCAAGTTAAATTTCATCATCATAGGTTTTGAGAATGAGAAGACTGCAAGAAATAACCCTCCTCCTTCCCTTCCTTCCCTACTTATTTCCTTTCTTGAATCATCCAATAAGAAAAAAAAAAGTACTAGCTGCACATGAGACATAGAAGACAGGCCAGACTCTACCTTCATAGAGCTCAGAGTATGGAAAAAGGGAGGAAGCAAAGACAGAAACCTGCTCTCGGTGATGTGATTAATGCTGATGGTAGAGCAAATAAGCAAAGTTGCAAGTAACCTTCTAAAAATCAATAAAGACCAAGTATGAGTGTCCCATTTAGTCCTACTAGCCTTGTCAAGAAAGCTGTTTTTAGAAGTTTACTAACTGGGCTACTTAATGTGGGCTTTTGAAACTATTTCTTCCCTAGCATGTAGTACTTCAAATGAGCGGGAAAAAAAACAAAAATATTTTCTTTGTATGTCATTGTAAAAAGTCAGCATATAGTGCTTTAAAAAGTAAAATAGGATTCTTTGTACTTCATGGTAGAATATTAAAAATTCTATCAGGAAATACTCAACAATAGGAAAATGGTTTAATATATACAGTAAAAGCCTTACCAAAAAATATTATGCACTCCTTAAACACTATATTATGGGAAAATGTTTAGTGGCATGGAAAAATATTTATAATGATTTATTAAGTGAAATTAAAAGAACAGGTTATAAGCAGAGAAGAGCATATATAAAATGTACATGATTAGTTAGAATGGTAGCCCTACTTCCCCCATGAAGAACCAAGCTTTTCCTGAAATCTTTCCATTTCACCTACCTACAGCTCCGTCTAGAAATGTGGAAATAAACGTGTTACATATATGCTTTCTGATATCTGAATTTTCATTATACAAATGAATTTTATTAGCCATCTCCTCATAGAACTAGAGCTGCCAACTTTCTTCTCTTTTATTCTTCTTATTTTTAGTTGCCAGCAGTGTTCTGTAAATGGAAATCTTTTCTTAAAACAGAGGCTAGTTAAAATGCTGTTTGCTTTCCTGTCCAATATCTAAGCTTAATGTCCAATGGCACATTAATAATAGAATATTAAAATTTCTTTGTAGGCACACAGATACACTTTGCAATACTCCAAAAATCTGATAAATAAATAGTGTACAATATGGCAGAATCTGACTTAGAAAATTCCATAAAGAAAGGAAAAATCTAAATTTCCTTGATTCAGAATCAGGAAGTGCAAGAGTTACTGATGGTATGTAGATTTACTAAGCATCTCTGCTGAGGACTGGCTATAGAGGACTGGGGAGACAGCCATATAGAAATGACTGTTTCCCCAAAATCTTTTACCTACATCCACAAACGGGAAAGAGGGGTGCTCCTTAGGAAGACAGGTTCTTAGTAGCAGTGAGTTCAGGGCTACAGGCTCCACTTATTCCCCCCAGTTAGTCTTTTGTCCTCTGAGAGGAAGACATGTCCCTTTACACCCACCCCAGGTTAAAGAAGGGTGATCATTAGTACTAATATAGCTCTATGTTTCTCAAATCTTATTAAGCTACTTTTACTTGGTTCAACCTCATAATATGAACTGTCATAGCAACTCATTCAACTGCTTCCCACATATAAGTTTAGAGTCTATTTTTAATTGAAATTTCATCTAAGTCACAGAAGAACTGACAAAATACAAAAGCTCAGCTGGGAATGCATTTCTAAAATTATGGTTTGTTGAGGGAGAAAGGAAAGACGATTCTATTTCAAAGAAATTAATAAATGAGACTGTTGGCCTGTTTTTTTTTTTTTTTTTTTTGCTGTACACGGGCCTCTCACTGTTGTGGCCTCTCCCGTTGCGGAGCACAGGCTCCGGACGCGCAGGATCAGCGGCCATGGCTCACGAGCCCAGCCGCTCCGCGGCATATGGGATCTTCGTGGACCGGGTCACGAACCCGTGTTCCCTGCATCGGCAGGCGGACTCTCAACCACTGCACCACCAGGGAAGCCCGAGACTGTTGGCCTTTTAAGTTAAAAGAGCAACTTCAGAAGCTGCAAGATAATATCTATTTATGTTCTTCAATTTTAAAATATCCTTGGCTTAGATCTATTTCATCTTATATCAACAAAGAAAATTATTTTAAAGTGTAAACTAAACATATAATATCTAAATCCGCCTTTTCCCTATTAAAAGAAAAAATGAATTATTTAAAAGGCCTTAGTGCGAAACCAGCAGGCAATAATTCAGATACTCTACTTTTTGCTCAAAAGGAATAACAATATTCCTTGCTAAATGTTAGCAAATTTCCTTAAAGTGACTATAAAATATTTCTAACATAATACACACCTTTTTCTAAAAGATTCCCCCCCCCCAGTCAATGACTTAAGCTATTCTCTAAAAGCAACTATCAGTTTGATTGAAAAGGTACTATTTGTTAACCTTGTTACTACTTGTTTTGATGAAAACCAATTTTTTAAAAGGAAAAAAGTTTAATAACTCTTCCCACATGAAAGAAAAATGTTTATTTTTCTTTCTACTTAATCTATCACTCTCAGTCATCCTGGAAACGTGTCACAATTTCATAGAAGGCAAGTGTAAAATCTTCCCCTCTCTGTCTCCCCACCTGCACTTCCTCTATCTCTCCTTCTTCCTCAATCTTTTTTCACACATACACAAGCATACACACACATACACACACACTCATAGAGCTGCAGAAAGTTAAGATTATTTTTGCTTTGGAGTTTTTCATTTAAATTGCCCCTTTAAGGAAAGTGATATAAACTCTGAGAAAAGACCAAATATTAAATTTCCAGAGTGCTTTCTTCCCTGACGTTGATATTATTCGTTTGAATAAATTCTCCCAGTGCAGACCTCATCAATAATTAAAATACTGATGAAAGGATATCTACAAAGAGGAAAAAAATGTTATGATAAAAACCTGAGGTGAAATAAGGACAAGATTTCCTATAGAAAACACATATCCACATTATTTTAGCATTTATAAATTCCATTAATACGAGGCTATCATATTCATTTAACCATATTAAGTGCCTACTACACGCAGACACTATTCTACAACAAAATGAAGTTTTAAAAAAGATGAATTTTTCAAGACTCTTTTTGATTCTTATAAAATTATACACATTCAATTTAATTTTAAAATATGCCCAATTTCTCTACCAAGCCCATGGAAAAACTGAAGTTTTCTAATTCAATGTAAAGCAATTATGAAAGATGAAAGCCTGTTGTCAGAGCATTTTTCATAGCCACAATGAATATTTTTTCCTCTGGAATTAATCCTTAATCATTTAGGAAATGCATGTTTCATAAAACTAATTATTTCTCCATAACTATGAAAACATAACTCTCAAGTAGGACAAAGGTTGAAGAAATTGGGAAATGGAGGACTATAAAACTGTAAATATGGAACACATAATACGTTCCCACTGAACTAAACACCTCAATTCTTCCAAAAGGATTCTGAGTACATCTTCTAGGGTCCTCTCATAATAGTAACTATCCAGACTAAAGAGAAACTTCCTTTGGCAAATCAATCACCAACTAATTGGGAATCTTTGCTTCCTGGCTATTATATAGCTCCTGTTTACATCACAAGTAATCGTTGCTGACTGAGTATATACAACGCACAGAGCAACTAGTTCTCTGAGATCCTAACAGACTGGACTTGCAAAGTTCTGGGCCTTCTGGACCATTCCAAAATCCTGAGATATGTAGGGGAGATTTCCTTTAAAAAATGACTGGGTACAATCCTGAAGTCTAGAACTTTGTATATAAATGGGGCTGTCATAGAAATTCTGCTTGATTTTGTTTAATTTTGACATATGTGCAACAGAGGAAAGACACGGTAAACATCACATCCCATGAGATGAAACACAAATATTAATTTAGAAAATTCAAGGTTTGGTAAACTAGAATAGTACTAACTACAACAGTAGTGGTCTTTAGAGTGAATACCAATCACTCCCATCAGGAAAGTGGTACTTTAAAGTTCCAAAGTCCCAAAGGAGAGAAGCAACATTTAAGCATAATTTCATATAACAATCATGAAAGCTTTAAGACCTAGAATCATGACCCCATTTTAACACAAACATTCAGTCTACTGGAATACACAAAGGTAATAATCTACTAAAAGCAAGGGACATAACTAAGACATTTTAAAACCTTTGAAAGATACATACATGCACATGCATATCTAAAGAGACTAACAAAATTGAATATAATTAATTCTACAGGGAGAATGAATAACCATTTCTTTGTGTGTATTTATGCCTATTTCTTTTTAACTTCTAAATCATGACAAATCTTTAATAAAATCTAATTCTGGACACAAGAATCCAGCAATGTTTAAATCCAAATGAAAATAAAAGCTCTATAGAGAAAAAACAAATTCACGTACATTCTAAACTTCATCACAAAGAAAGCTAGTAAACTCCCCTGAGAACTGTTTGAGTCTAACTTTAGGATCAAATACCTAACTAGAACACCAGCATCCATGATCAATGTTTTGTCTCTTTCCACATTAGTCACAAAGGTAAGCATTTTGACTTTTATCCTCCAGATTACCTCCATGCATATACCTTTTTCCTAACAATAATATGTTCCCTTATTGCAGGCTCATCAGAAGTTTCAAATATAATTTTAATAGGTACTGTAAAGTTATGGAGATTAATTATTTTGTGTGTATTGTTTACTTTTGGTTTTACACTCATTAACTTCATTTTTTTTTAACTTTCATTTTGTTGAGACTCATAGGATCATAATCTAACCTTTCAATTTCCTACCTATACCTACTAATGGTCGATTATTTCCTTTCATCCCCAAATAACGCCATGAAATCAGAAGTTTCTTTTGAAATACTTAAGTAACCAATTCGTTCTTGCTTATTTCTCATACCGTATACAAAAACACTTAAAAACACCATCTTGGCATACAATTCAGGAGACTGAACATACTAGCACCTTTTTTCCCCACAAGGTTAGGAAAACAATTGGGTTGTAATAAAGAATATGCTCAGTGGGGAATGAGGTTTACAAAAGTAGATGGCTTATAGTAAGTATGAAGCCAGAAAGGGAGAGAAGCATAATTTAGGGAGCATAGTTTTTTTTTAAAAAAAAGCAAAAATTAGAGAAAGTATCCTATTTTTTATTCACATATATATAAGTATTTATATAGTAATTATAAAGAATAATTATATATACATATATATAAAGAATCCTAGCTGGTACATAGAAGAGGGAGGAAAAGATTATACCACGGATCAGAAAAAAGCAGGCAGGGCCGTATTTATTCAGTGTTCAAGAGATAACAGTATTCTTTGACAGTGAACAGCCTCCTTGGAACTTTCCCAAAGATTTACTTAGGCCAAATTTTTGAGTAGAGGTGGCAGATATAGCAAATTAAAATACAAGACATCCAATTAAATTTGAATTTCAAATAAACAATAAATAATATTTTAGTGTATATATGTTCCATGCAATACTTGGGATACACACATGCTAAAAAATTATGAGTAGTTATCTGAAACTCAAATTTAACTTAAAGTCCTCTATTTTATCTGGCGACTCTGGTTTGGATGCTTAGTAAGTATTTGTCATTCACTGAATCTAGTTCCTTCTGAACAAACGACAACAATGGTATCAAAACGTGAAAATACAGGATCCCAACTCCAAAGAGACTAATAGTGAATTATAGTTTTAAAGACCACAGATGCCAAATATCTAGTTTCCTGTTTGCTAGTAAAAAGAATGGAGACTTGGGTTTAAATCACCACCTGTGTGACCCTGGACAAATCACTTAACTTCTCTCCAAGGCTAAAATTTCACATAATACTGAAAGATTAAAAAGAAAAAAAAAGAGCTGTAGGAAAAACTGGAGACAATGTATGTAATGCATCTTATACCACTCCTAAAACAAGAAATACTGACATTACCTAAATACATTCTTGTAGCTTTACAGTAAACAGTCACATGGCATTGTCAGTGAAATTGATTTTTATGCTTGAATTATAGGCTTCCATGGATCTCCTGAGAATATATATATATATATATATATAAAATAACAAAAGTATTCATTCATAAAACACTAAACAAGAAAAGTCACATCAATTAAATTACCATAATGACAAATTTAGGATCATGCTAAAGGCAATAACAAAAAACATCCTCTTCTGCCGAGCAAAATTTCATTTGGCTTACTGATTTAATAATTCCATTTCTAAAAATTAAGTTATCTTTCTCTTTGTAAATCATCAAAGCTTAAGTACTATAATTACTGCACTGATTTATTCCTATTTTTTTAACTATCAATTTAGTTAAAATGTGCTAATTTGTTTATTAAAACAATCTACTACAACAATTGCAAATAAGTCAGGCAAATGTTGCTTTCAAGCAAATTACACTCATGGCACTATTTGAGTGCTCTGTTGACAAATCAGTCCCTCAACTAGTGGTTGTAACAAAACATAATCAATCCTCCCACACCCCCATTTACTTACTTAAAACTTTGCACAATATCCAAAATCCACTTTACTGTCATATCTGCCCTGGGTAACAATTTAAATTAGAAACACTCTGCTTAACTTGCTGCATCAGCTTAAAGGCAGCAAGGAGCTCTCTTTTCTCAGAGGGGAAAAAAAGGTGCAGGAAAAAGTTAGGTTAGGTTAAAAACTGAAAACTGGATAGTTCTATTTTTTGGAAGTATATTTCCTACAGAAAAGAAAATTCATACTGATAAATACCAAAAATAAATTCCAGAGCCAAAAATAGAGTATTTATGAAGTATTTATGCCATGATCAGCTAATAACTTAATAATATTCTGGCTAGATTTTAAAAAGATGTTGTTAGTCACTCCCAGACCTTACTACAAAGCTACAGTAATCAAAACAGTAAGGTACTGATACAAAAACAGACACATAGGTCAATGAAACAGGGTAGAGAGCCCAGAAATAAACCCATACACTTACGGTCAATTAATCTATGACAAAGGAAGCAAGAATATATGATGGAGAAAAGACAGTCTCTTCAATAAGTGGTGCTGGGAAAACTGGACAGCTACATGTAAAAGAATGAAATTAGAACATTCTCTTACACCATATACAAAAATAAACTCAAAATGGATTAAAGACCTAAATGTAAGATGGGATACTATAAAACTCCTGAGGAAAACATAAGCAGAACACTCTTGGACATAAATCACAGCAACATTTTTTTGAATCTGTCTCCTAAAGCAAACAAGCAAAAATAAACAAATGGTTCAAAAAGAGTTATGTACCACAATGTTCATCACAGCTCTATTTATAATAGCCAGGACATGGAAGCAACCTAAGTGTCCATCGACAGATGAATGGATAAAGAAGATGTGGCACATATATACAACAGAATATTACTCAGCCATAAAAAGAAACGAAATTGAGTTATTTGTAGTGAGGCGGATGGACCTAGAGACTATCAAACAGAGTGAAGTAAGTCAGAAAGAGAAAAACAAATACCATATGCTAACACATATATATGGAATCTAAAAAAAAAAGCATTCTGAAGAACCTAGGGGCAGGACAGGAATGAAGACGCAGACGTAGAGAGTGGACTTGAGGACACGGGGAGGGGGAAGGGTAAGCTGATATGAAGTGAGAGAGTGGCATGGACATATATACACTACCAAATGTAAAACAGATAGCTAGTGGGAAGCAGCCGCATAGCACAGGGAGATCAGCTTGGTGCTTTGGGTCCACTTAGAAGGGTGAGATAGGGAGCGTGGGAGGGAGATGCAAGAGGGAGGAGATATGGGGATATATGTATACATATAGCTGATTCACTTTGTTATATAGCAGCAACTAACACACCACTGTAAAGTAATTATACTCCAATAAAGATGTTTAAAAAAAAGGGACCTAATTAAACTTAACAGCTTTTGCACAGCAAAGGAAACCATTGACAAACTGAAAAGACAACCTACTGAATGGGAGAAGACATTTGCAAATTATATGACCAATAAGGGGTTAATATCCAACATACAGAAACAGCTCATATATCTCAACATCAAAAAAAACCTCATTAAAAAATGCACAGAACTGAATAGACATTTTTCCAAAGAGGAAATACAGATGGCCAATAGGCATATGAAGAGATACTCAACGTCACTAATCATCAGGGAAATCAAAACCACAATGAGTTAAGCACCTCACACCTGTCTGAATGGCTATCATCAAAAAGAACACAAATAACAAATGTTGGCAAAGATGTGGGGAAAAGGAAACCCTCATACACTATTGGTGGGAAAGTAAATTGGGGCAGCCACTGTGGAAAACAGTATGGAGGTTTCTCAAAAAGCTAAAAATAGAACTACCATATGACCCAGCAATTCCACTCCTGGGTATATATCCAAAAATAAAATAAAAACAACCCACTAACTCAAAAAGATACATGCACCCCAATGTTCATGGCAACATTATTTACAACTTCCAAGGTATGGAAGCAACCTAAGTGTCCTTCAACAAATGAACGGATAAAGATGTGGTATATATGAAGACAAAGAACACTATCACCCGTTTAAAAAAAAATGAATTTTTGCCATCTGCAGCAACATGGATGGACTTGGAGGGCATTATGCTAAGTGAAATAAGTCAGACGGAGAAAGACATACTGTATGATATCACTTATATGTGGACTAAAAAAATAAAATAAAATAATGAATAAAACAAAAAAGAAGCAGACTCACAGATATAGAGAACAAACTAGGGGTTATGAGTCGGGAGAGGGAAGAGGGGAGGGGCAAAATGGGGTAGGGGCAAAGAAGGTTATTGTGGGATTATATGAAATCATGTGTGTGAAACTTTTGAGCACTGTAAAGCACTAAAGAATTGAATCTTTCATTCAATTAAAAAAGGTGAAAAAAACTTTAAAGGAATGAATTAAGCTATTTAAAAAGATGTTGCTAGTGAATGACAGTCTAATAAGTCAGATATATTTTATTAATTTACTTGTTAAAAAATATTTTAAGTGCCTATTAGGTAAAATAAGACCAAGGAAAACACTCTTAAAGATCCTAGTAAACTATCTGTAAATAGTTCTGTTACCCACCTCTCCTCTGAATCCACTCATGTATTATGAGAGATTCAAATGTGAATATAATATGGGTTCACAAATATCCACAATGGAGAGTTGAACATTAAAAAGTATTCAAAGAAAACTACAAACCAAGTTCTGTGGGACTCGAAAAGTGGAGGAAATTATATTCATGTGGAGGTGAAGCATCTGAACTAGGTCTTAAAACATCGGTAGTGTTGATATTTTGACAGATAGAGCCAGTCAAAAGAACTTCAACAATACAGACAGTGGCATAAGCAAAAGCATGAAAACAGGAAAGCACAAGGGATATTCAGAAGCCGAAAAGAGTGGAGACTGGCAATAGCAGGAATCTGCCAAGCTTTTCTGAAATGGGCCAGATAATAAATATTTCAATCTTTGTGGGCCATAGTGTGTCTGTTACAACCACTTACTCTGTCTTTCTAGTACAAAAGTATCCTTAACAATAGTCAATGAATGAGTATGGCTGTGCTCCATTAAAAATTTATTTATGGACACTGAAATTTGAAATTCATGTAATTTTCTCATATCATAAAATCTTCTTCTTCTTTTGACTTTTTCTCACCATTTAAAATGTAAAAAACCATTAGCCTTCAGGCCACATAAAAGCAGGCAGTGAACCAGATCTGGCCTTCAGGTTGTAAGTTATCAACTCCCATTTGAAATTCTCAATAATTGGTACCTAATGTTTCAATTTTCTAAAAATTTAACTATATTCAAAGTTTATTACTTTTCTTTCCTGAGTTGACTTTATTTAAAAGAACAGCAGGTCAGAAAAAGAACCTCAGGATTTCACTTTTTAACCATCCTTAATCTTACTTCTTACGTATCAATAGGCCTATGTTCCCTTGATGTTTAACTGCACTCAGTGTTCAGGCATTAAATTGTTTTTCTCAATTTTTCCACTAGGTCTCATTAAGTGTTTTATTGCTTCTTCCTGCTTTTCTTTGTATAGCTTAACTAATTATAGTTATCACTATTTAGTTTTTGTTTTGATACACATACTTTTATCTTCTTTCTCTTGGAGTTTTCATAACAACAATAATTGCATTCCATTTCACTGTACTTTTGATTTTAACATACTCTAGTCATTGCCTCCACCTTTTGGATCTGAATACTTTAGAATCTTATCAAGAATCCCCAAAGTTTTGTCTATTGAAACAGAAACTTCTTTACCCTAAATTCATCTATTTTCATCTCCTGGGATCATTACAATCTTTGGCCATGGTAGAAAAGTTTCATCCATATGGACCCCATAATGTCAAAACCAAAAAATTTACCATATTCAAAAGAGAATATGGTAGAGTTAACTTGGGTAAGGGCAGCAAAAACCAAAACATTTTCAATTAAATTAATCAAATACAATCATATGTATATTGAAAATTTTGAAAACTGCTCAGTGGAACACAAATCCCTTACATATATGCCTTATAATGCAATATACCAAAATTATAAGATGAAAATCATTTTGAAATCATTTCAAAAATTATTTTTCGGGCTTCCCTGGTGGCGCAGTGGTTGAGAGTCCGCCTGCCAATGCAGGGGACACGGGTTTGTGCCCTGGTCCGGGAAGATCCCACATGCCGCGGAGTGGCTAGGCCCTTGAGCTATGGCCGCTGAGCCTGCGCGTCTGGAGCCTGTGCTCCACAACGGAAGAGGCCACAACAGTGAGAGGCCTGCGTACCACCAAAAAAAAAAATTATTTTTCCCTAGAGGATTAAGAGAATAAAAGATACAATATGGCATACATACCTTGAAACAAACTGTAATAAAAACCACCACTCACTTTCAAATCTAAAGAGCCAATACACTTAGAGTTAATACTTTACTTTTTAATTAAAGACCCAAATTTGTGTCCTGCAATAAGACACAATACTGCAAAAGGCTACATATTATCTATAGTTCACCTAAGTACAGCTAGCAGCTGTTTGAAAAAAAAAAAGTAAGGAAGTACGTGTTTATGGCAAACGATTCATTTTTTAGGAAATAAAATAATGTGACATAAACGTCCTCCCAGGGGAAAGAGATTGATGATGATAATAATAATGGCTGTTAATGTTGCTTGTGTGTTTACCAGGAGCCAGGTGCTGTTCTTTACACTTTACGTGTAATAATCCTCACAACAACCCTATGAGGTAGGTGCTATGATTACTCCCATTTTATAGATGAAGAAACTGAAACTCAATGAGGGTAAATAACTTGTCCAAACTCACAGAGCTAGAGAGAGGCAAAGCTGCGAGAAACGCAGGCAATCTGGCTTCAGATCCTTAACTCTTAAACACTACGCTATTTGTTCCAATACAAAAAACTGTATTTAAGGCAGAGGACTATGGCTTTACAAACTGGAATTCAAGCCACTTTAATTTTCAACTGTGGCAGTTTATATATAATATAAAGTACAATAAGGTTTAGCATTTAATCATACTACAAACATTTCATATTATTACTTAGTAACAAGGCTAATATTTACTAGTCAACAGATGGTTGAAAGCTGTTTTAAAATGATGCATGAGTATTATTTTGAAAATGAGACAATTCAATGTGATGAATATCTCAAATAGGCATGAGCTGATGAGTGGCAGATGAAAAGCACTGCTTTACTTTAGAATTTAGATCAGTGGTTTTCAAGGTGTGGTTCCCTAGCCAACAACATCAGCACTGAAGAGTCCATCTGGGGCCTTTTGTTCAGGGGTCCCTCAACAGTGAGACAACCTGCATATCTGTGCTTATCGACCTGATCCTCAACCAGTGTGCCCTTCCATGGGGGAAGATGGAAAACGGAAAAGGGGAGTCAGCATTTCCTCCATTTTTAGGCTCTTGCTTATACCATAGCAATAAGCGATTAAGGCTTAACTCTTTCATCTTTGGCTTGTTGCTTTAATTGCTACTCCAACGCTTGGCAGCTCAGGGCACTCTCTTACCAGCTCAGCTGAGCTCCCGAGCAGCATCACCTGGGAACTTAGTACAAAATGCAAAATCTTAGGCCCTATACCAATTGAATAAGAAATTCTGGGGGTGCAGCCCAGCAATCTGTGCTTTAATGAGCTCACCAAGCTTTGAGAATACTGCTTTAGAGAGACCCTCTCCTTTCTTCCAGTTAAATGATTCCTAGTTATTTCTTGGGGCATTTCCTAAGAGCACCTATAAGAGAAATGACCAAATTCACAGCTCAGAAACTTCTGAAAGAAATAATCTAAGGTTTATTTCTGCTCCCTTTCTCCATCATCTTTCCAAAAGGTTTGCTTTAGTCCTTAAGATCCGTATTTTTATTCCTTTTACGAAATAAGATAAATTCTTTTTAACCTGCATAGTTATATAATTTTTTTTTTTTTTTTTCGGTACGCGGGCCTCTCATTGTTGTGGCCTCTCCCGTTGCGGAGCACAGGCTCCAGACGCACAGGCTCAGCGGCCATGGCTCACGGGCCCAGCCGCTCTGCAGCATGTGGGATCTTCCCGGACCGGGGCACGAACCCGTGTCCCCTGCATGAGCAGGCGGACTCTCAACCACTGCGCCACCAGGGAAGCCCTATAATATTTTGACTGATAACATTTCAAACGAGAAAACCACTTACATCTACACATAAAAAATGCAGGTAAGTTGTCTTAAATGCAACAGAGAACTCTAAACAATAGTTCACCTTGTTGTCTTAGTTTGGGCTATTGTAACAAATTACCATAAACCTAGCGGCTTAAACAACAAATATTTATTTCTTACAGTTCTAGAGGTCAGAGTCCAAGATTAGGGTACCAGCATGGTTTGGTTCTGATAAAGGCTCTCTTCCTGGTTTGCAGATGGCTGTCTTATTGTACCCTCACATAAAGGAGAGAGGCTAGATCTCTTCCTCTTTCTATAAGGACACTAATCTCATCATAGGTGTGGCACTCTCATGACCTAATTATCTCCTAAAGACCCTACCTCCTACTACCATCCTATTGGAAGGTTGGGGTTGCAACATATGAATCTTGGGGGGACACATATAGTCCATAACATTGATGGTATCAAATTAAACTGGAAATAAAGGTTTGTAATTTTTCTCCTTAAAAAAAAAAGGGGGAGATACAAACTATACCTTCTTTCAGCTTTCTTACTATAGTTGTGAGCATGACCCTCAATGACTCAAATTATACTAGTTTGTTAGAAACTCTCTGGTAATAAGCTACTGAGTAGAAAACATGGTACCTTTGAAAATTTCTAAGGCATTAGTGAACTAATATGACTTGGAGCTAATTAAATTCATTATGTTTAACTCAATCAAAAATTAAGTTTTAGAAACAGAACATTTACATAAAATGTAACGCAACAAGTTAGAATACTGAAAAACTCTCATGATAAAGGAAAGCTCCTCACATTATCTTTGACATCTGTTTTATTTAGTTCTAGTTTAATTGTTGTAGCCATTATACGATATACCACAATAGTTTATTAGTGTACAGCTAAGAAACAACAAACTGCAGAAGAATACATACAGTATACCACCATTTACACAAAGTTTAAAAACATTCAACTTGCTAAATACTGTTTAGGGATAGATATAGTAATAAAGATATACATAGGAATGATAAATGCAAACATCTAAATAGTGGTTACCTTTAGGCAAAGAGGAAGAGGGATGATACCAGAGAGGAGTACACAGGGGACTTCCATTTCATTTGTAACATTTACATCTTAAGCTCAGTTGTGGATATATGGATATTTAGCACATGATTCTCTACAGTTTTTTATGAGTTTTTAGAAATATCTTATACCAACACTCGATGTAAATGGTATCAAGTGGCATGTATTCCTAAATTTGCTTTTCTCACTCCACATTATGTTTTTGGTATCCATGTTGAGGATTATTTGTGATTCACCCCTTTTTGCTGTTTTCATAGTGTACTATCTGCATGAGACATTTCTATTATTAGTTATGTACTTACATAAGCTATTCACAGCTGATCCATATAATACACTACTATTATTTTTCTTTTTCCTTTTCCACATTGTTTCGCCCACCTCAGGGTTCACAGTTGTCCTGTTTCTTAGTTTTCTACATACCTAAAACTCTCCCCTAATTTTGTAAATCTCTTCTCAATAGATACAAATACTCTCAATATTTTATCAACTTCATCTTCTTGAAAAAAAAAAATCTCCCCAGATCCTTCTGAATTCTGATTTGAACTGGTTGTTCAATAGGCTTTCTATTCAGCTATCAGGTTCAAATTTTCCTTTCCCTCATCTGGAGGGTTCTCTGTACCTCTCTTTCATGGTAGACCTTCTACCTGCTATATCTTATGTTTCTCTTTATTTTCGCTCTTACCTTTCATGAACATTTCACAGTAGCTTCTTGAGAAAGGATGAATGGAGACTTAGCACATCTTAAAATGTCATTAATCTATGTTCATATTTGTTCATTTTTGCTGGGTATAGAATCCTAGGTTGGAATTAATTATCCCTCACATATTTGAAGGTGTTGTCCCATTGTCTTCTTCCACCTTTTTATCCAATATGCTGGATATTTGGTGTGCCCTATCATTCTGGAAACTCTTGAAAATGTCCTTGAATTACTTCTTTTATGTCCTGCTCTCCATTTTTATCTCCTAGAACTCTTACCGTTCAAGTCTTGGGCCTCTTAGACTAGCTAATATTTTTCCTCTATTTTTTAATGGAGTTAACTTACACAGTAAGGTACATAAAACAAAGTACAGAAAGGCATACAAGTCAAAAAAATTTTACATTTTACATTTACATCCAAGGTATAAAACCTAGAGAGACACATTCATATCAATACACCATACGGTATTACAAGGGTCCCCAACCCCTGGTGCGTGGCCTGTTAGGAACCGGTGCACAAAGCAGGAGGTGAGCAGCGGATGAGCAAGCTAAGCTTCATCTGTATTTACAGCCACTCCTCATTGCTTGCATTACCACCTAAGCTCCACCTCCTGTCAGATCAGTGGCGGCATTAGATTTTCATAGGAGCGCAAACCCTATTGTGAACTGTGCATGTGAGGGATCTAGGTTGCATGCTCCTTATGAGAATCTAATGTCTGATGATCTGAGGTGGAGCTGAGGCGGTGATGCTAGTGCTGGGGAGCGGCTGCAAATACAGATGATCAATAGCAGAGAGGTCTGACTGCACAGAGACCATAATAAATCAATTGCTTGCAGAGTCATATCAAAACCCTATCAGTGAGTGGCAAGTGACAATTAAGCTGCATCTGGTGGCAGGCTATATAGTGGCAAGTGAGTTGATGTCTTTCAGTTGTACAGCCGTATCTGGTGGCAGGCTTTACGTCAGAATCTGACACTTATTTTAGTCTGTGTGTGGCCCGCCCATTATTTTATTTACCACTTTCATCCATGCCTCTTTCCCACACTGCACACTTGTTTCAGTCACAGTTTTGGTAAGCCCACAAGCTAACCCTAGCCAAAATGAGTGAAAAACAAACGTTGCTGGAGAGCTTCTTTGAAAAGAGGGAAAGACCCAACGATGAGACAGCAGAAGACTCTAAGACTGCCAACAAAAAGAAAGTGCATTTAAAAGAAAATATCAAGAGTCCTACTTAAATTACAGGTTCACTGCAACAGGTGATTCACATTCTCCAAGCCCACTTTGTATAATATATGGCGACCGGCTATCCAATGAAGCCATGAAACGTTCAAAAGTGCTTCGCCACATGGAGACCAAGCACCCTGTATTAAAGGACAAGCTTTGGAGTTTTTCAAAAGAAAATAATATGAACACGAAGAACAGAAGCAATTATTGAAGGCCACCACTTCATCAAATGTGTCTTCAAGGAGGGCATCATTCTTAGTGGCTAACCACATTGCTGAAGCCAAGAAGCCCCTTACTACGGCTTCTTCTACTGGTAAAGAGTTGATCCTGCCTGCTGCTAAGAACATTTGTCATGAACTTTTAGGAGAAGCTGCAGTTCAAAAGGTGGCACGTGTTCCTCTTTCGGCTAGCACCATAACTAGAAGAATTGAAATAGCAGAGGATACTGAGGCACAGTTGTCAGGATTAATGAGTCACCATGGTATGTAATCCAAGTTGACAAGTCTATTGATGTTGACAACAAGGCAACAGTGCTTGTTTTTGTGCAATATACTTTTCAGGAGGATGTGCATGAGGATATATTATGTGTACTTTTTTATTTTTGGCTGTGTTGTATCTTCGTTGCTGCACATGGGCTTTTTCTAGTTCTGGCAAGTGGGGGCTACTCTTCATTGCAGTGTGCGGGCTTTTCATTGTGGTGGTTTCTCTTGTTGCTGAGCACAGGCTCCAGGCGTATGGGCTTCAGCAGTTGTGGGACGTGGGCTCAGTAGTTGTAGCACACAGGCTCTAGAGCACAGGCTCAGTAGTTGTGGCACATGGGCTTAGCTGCTCTGTAGCATGTGGGATCTTCCCGGACCAGGGCTCGAACCTGTGTCCCCTGCATTGGCAGGCAGATTCTTAACCACTATGCCACCAGGGAAGTCCCTGTTATGTGCACTTTTGCTGCCAGCCAACACCACAGCTGCAGAACTGTTCAAGTCTTTGAATGATTACATATCAGGAAAACTGATTTGGTCATTTATGTCTCGGTATATGCACAGACAGAGCGGCTGCCATGACTGGACAGCTTCCTGGTTTTACTACTCAGGTCAAAGAGGTCGCTTCTGAATGTGAGTCTACGCACTGTGTCATCCATAGAGAAATGCTGAACTTAGCAACGTTTTGTAGGATGTGATTAAAATTATCAACCACATTAAAGTACATGCCCTTAACTCACGTCTGTTCACGCAGCTCTGTGAGGAGATGGACATAGGGCACACATGTCTTCTCTTATACACAGAAGTGAGATGGCTTCTAAAGGTATATCACTGGCCAGAGTTTTTGAGTTACAAGAGCCGTTCCAGAGATTTCTTTTAGAAAAACAGTCACCACTGGCAGCAGCACATTTCAGTGACACAGAATGGATCACAGAACTTGCTTACTTGTGTGACACATTCAACCTGCTCAACGAACTCAATCTGTCACTTCAGGGGAGAATGACAACTGTGTTCAAGTCGGCAGATAAAGTGGCTGCATTCAAAGCCAAACTGGAATTATGGGGGAGATGAGGGAACACTGGGATTTTTGACATGTTTCAAACATTAGCAGAAATTTTGAAAGAGACTGAGCCAGGGCCTTCTTCCTCCCAGCTGTTGTATGATCACCTATCTCAGCTTTCAAAGGAGTTTGAGCATTACTTCCCAACTACAAAAGATCCCCGAACTGGGAAGGAATGGATCTGCGACCCATTTGTGAATAAGCCAGGTGAATCGACATTGTCTGTGCTAGAAGAGAATCAACTGCTTGAGATCGCAAATGATGGTGGCCTTAAAAGTATGTTTGAGACAACTTCAAATCTCCATGTGTTCTGGATTAAAGTCAAGGCGGAATACCCTGAGATTGCCACAAAAGCACTGAAAAGCCTGCTTCCATTTCCAACATCTTATCTTTGTGAAGCAGGGTTTTCTGCAGTGACGGCCACCAAAACGAGATTACAGAGTAGACTGGACGTAAGCAACACACTTCAGGTGTCACTGTCTCCCATCACCCCCAGATGGGACCATCTACTTGAAGGAAAACAAGCTCAGGGCTCCCATTGATTCTGCATTATGGTTAGTTGTAAAATTATTTCATTATATATTACAATGTAATAATAACAGAAATAAAGTGCAAGTAAATGTAATATGCTTGAATCATCCTGAAACCATTATCCTCCCAGCCTCCCGGGTCCGTGGAAAAATTGCCTTCCACGAAACCGGTCCCTGGTGCCACAAAGGCTGGGGACCGCTGCTGTATGATACCCACCCCTGACTGGTAGCCACTATTCTGACCCATGACCATAGTTCTGATTATTCTCGAAATTCATATAAATGGACACATGCACTATATATTTGTGACTGGTTTCTTTCGCCCCATAGTTGCATTTTCAGATTCACTCGCGTTGTTGCCTGTGGTAAGTTTTGTTATTTTTAATGTTACGATCTAATTTTATTAAATTATCTATTCTATTTTCTACCTCTCTTTATTTGTGTATACTTGCTGGGGGACTTCCTCAACTTCATTTTCTAACCCTTTATATAAGAATTTTTTTTTAATTTTTGCTCAAAAAAATTTTTTTTAAATTTCCCTTGCTCATTTTAATTCCCTGAATGTTCCTACTTACAGGAACACATATGTGCATGTATAAATATACTACTTTTGTTTGTCTCTTATCTCTCAAGATATTAATTTTAGTTTATTCTATTTTTTATGTTTTTTCTTCTCCCTGCACATTCTCCATGTTCTCCAAGTAGCTTTTTATCTGTTTGTTTTGGTCTTTTTTTTTTCTTTTTTTTAATGTCAAATGCATCCTTCTAGTGCCTAATGATATTTAACAGTAGGGCACTGGCTTCTCCAGCTGTGCAGGACAGTGCCAAAAAGACCCACTTCTTTCTTGCCTCATCCATAACACTGAGATGTGCTGCATGAGGGGGGAGTGGGAAACAGCTAGGAGAACAGCAACTGAGGCTCTCAGAGGGCATTAAAGAATGTAGGTCCTACAAATGCATCACGGACTCTATTAGGAAGCCTGTCCATGAGCCGCTGTGGATGCCTCACCTGAGGATCCCATCAACTGGTCCCCGGTTGGCACCTCCAATGCTCTGTGCACCTCATCCACACACATTCCCACCTCGTGGACAGCTCTCCACACACAACCCCGATGCAGCAAGAGTAAACCTACGCAGGCTGCTAGTGTGCACATGAAGAAAACTGGTCCACCTCTACAGTATTAGGAGAAACCACACAGACTCACATGTTCAGCACTACTCTAGGGAAAGTAAGCAAACAGGAGGTTGCTAGCACCCAGCACAGCTTTGTAGGATCAAGAGAAGTCATACAAGCTTAAGAATTCCACCAGAAGAGGGAACAAGAAGTGTCAAACAGGTATTTCCATAGAAAAGGTCTGAGAAACATACACAAGTCAATGTGATACACCATGTTAATAGAATAAAAAGAAAAATCACATGATCCCTTAATAGATGCAGAAAAAGCATTTGAAAAATTCAACATCCTTTCATGATAAAAACTCTCAACAAACTGTATACATACCTCATAATAAAGGCCTCAACATAATAAAGGCCATATGTGACAAGCCCACAGCTAAAATCATATGAATAGTGAAAAGCTGAAATTTCTTCCTTTAAGATCAGGAACAAGACAAGGGTATCCAGCCTCAACAGTCCTATTCAACACAGTACTAAAAGTCCTAACTGAGCAATTCAGCAAGAAAAAAAAAAAAAAAAAAGCATTCAAATTAGAAAGAAAGAAGTAAAAGTGTCTCTGTTTGCAGATGATGTGATCCTATATATAGAAAATCCTTAAAAATTCACCAAAAAACTGTTAGAATTACTAAACAAATTCAGTGGTTTCAGGATACAAAATTGATATACAAAAATCAGTTGAATATATGCTAACAATGAACTATCTGAAAAAGAAATAAAGAAAACAATCCCATTTACCATTGCTCAAAACAATAAAATCGTTCGGAGGTGAAAGGTCTGTACACTGAAAACTACAAAACATTGATGAAAGGAACTGAAGAAGACACATAACTGAAAAAATATTCCATGTCCATGGATCAGAAAAATTAATATTGTTGCTAAAATGTCCATACTACTCAAAGTCATTCAATGTAATTCCTATGAAAATTCCAATTGCATTTTTCATAAAAATAGAAAAAAAAATCCTAAAATTTGTATGGAACCACAAAAGACTTCAAATAGACAAGCCAATCTTGAAAAAACAAACAAACAAAAACTGGGGGCATCACACTTCTTGATTTCAAACTATATTACAAAGCTATAGTAATTAAAACAGTACAGTACTATCATAAAAATAGACACACATACCAATGGAACAGAATTCAGAGTGAGAAATAAACCCATGAACATACAGTCAACTAATATTTGCTAAGGGATCCAAGAATACTCAGTGGGGAAAAGACAGTCTCTTCAATAAATGATGTTAGAAAAACTGGATGTCCACATGCAAAAAAATGAAATTGGACCCCCTATCGTACACCATGCACAAAAACTAAGTCAAAATGGATTAAAGACTTAAATGTAAGACCTGAAGCCACAAAACTCCTAGAAGAAAACACAGTGGTAAAAAGCCCTTTGACATTGGTCTTGCCAATTTTTTTGGATATGACACCAAGAACACAAGTAACAAATAAATAAATAAATAAATAAACAAGCACGACTACATCAAACTGAAGCTTTTGCATAGCAAAAGAAAAAATCAACAACATGAAAAGGCACCCTAAAGAATGGGAGAAAATATCTGCAAAATACGTATCTGATGAGTGGTTAATATCCAAAATATATAAGGAACTTACACAACTCAACAACAAAAAAACAACTAACCAGGGAAGAGGAACTGAATAGACATTTTCCAAAGAAGACATACAGATGGTAAAAAACCCAAATGATCCATTTAAAAAATGGACAGAGGGCCTGAGTAGACATTTTTCCAAAGAAGACATAAAAATGGCCAATATGGATATGAAAAGGTGCTCAACATCACTAATCATCAAGGAAATACAAATCTAAACCACCATCAAAATTAAAGAATGAGATATCACTTATTAGAATGACTATTATCAAAAAGTAAAGAGATAAGGGTTGGCAAGAATGTGGAGAAAAGAGAACCCTTGTGCACTGGTTGGTGGGAATGTAAATTGGTACAGCCACCATGGAAAACAGTATGTAGGTTCCTCAAAAAAAATTTTAAAATAGAACTACCATATGATCCAGCAATTCCACTTCTGTATACGTCTGAAGAAAACAAAATTATTATCTTGAAGAGATATCTGCACTCCCATATTCACTGCAGCATTACTGAAGCATTATTCACAATAACCAAGTCATAGAATCAACCTAAGTGTCCACTGATGGATGAATGGATAAAGAAGATTGATACACACACACACAAATACATATACAATGGAATAGTATAGCAATCCTGTCATTTGAGACAACATGAATGGATCCTGAGGCCATTATGCTAAGTAAAATAGGTCAGAACAAGAACGACAAATACTGTATGACTTCACTTATATGCAGAATCTAAAAAAGTCAAACTCATAAAAGCAGAGGGTGGAATGGTGTTTGCCAGGGGCTGGGAGATGGGGAAAATGGAGAGATATTGGTCAAAGGGTATAAACTTCCATTTACTGTAGAAGACAGATAAGTTCTGGAGATTTAATGTATACAGTATGGTGACTACAGTTAACAGTACTGTATTATATACTTGAAAGCTGCTAAGAGAGAAATCTTAAATTTTTTCACCATTAAAAAAAAAAAGGTAATAGTGTGATGTGATGGACGTGTTAACTAACCTTACTGTGGTAATCATATCAAAATGAATATGTGTATAAAATCATCACACTGTACACCTTAAATTTACATAATGTTATATGTCAACTATAGCTCAATAATGCTTGTGGCAGCGGTGGAGGGGGGAAGAGTAGGGCACTGAAGAGCTGAGTGGAAGGTCAATAGAATGGATGGGGCTTGCTGACAGTGGTACTCACTGAAGGATGATCTGACTAAGCCATGTCTTTGGGGAACCTCCAAAGGATCTGTAAGTCTTTCCTTCTTGGACTTCTTACATTCACTAGAGAAAACTCTTCCAATCTCTTGCCTTGGCAGTATATGCCTGATTACCTACATCCTGTGAGCTGACAAAGACTGGAAGTCTCAATATTCAACATGCAAAAATTTCATTTACTATCCCTGACTTCAACAGAGTACCCATCTGCCTTCTGCCTTTTACTGTTTTGTGGTATTCTTAGTCCTGGTACCCTTATTTTACCCTTTACAGAAAATATGCCTTTAGACTTCTGCCACGTTAAGACAGGCACTGTAGCCCAGCTACATTGAGGAGGTGAGGAGGTGAGGAGGATGGGATCTTGGAAAGCAACTGCTTCTTAAATAGATTTTAAAATCAGTTCTCCTGTTTTTAACCCCATTTTAAAATGGGTACTTCCAGAGGTACCCAGTGTTTTCAATCCTGAGTAGTATGAGATCGTGGTATGTAAAGCAGTTTTCTCAGTTTTCCCCTCTGCCAACTTATAACTGAGCTTTCTCAGGTCTGCTAAGTTAGCACTCATGCATCTGGCTTTTCCAAATTTTATAACTTATCTCATCTCCCATTTTCTTTGCCTTTGTGAGTTTATTTATTTTAAAGCCCCTTTAGTTTCCTTTTAGAGGGGCTTTGGGAAAGACCTGAGCTATCAGCATGTGTTTTATCTGTCACATCTAAGCAGAAGCCCTTTTTATTTATTTATTTAACTATATTTCAATAATGAATAGAAAATTCACAAAGCAAGAAATTAAATTTAGATTGTAGTTTTCCCTTTCCAAACCCAGCTTCCCATAAGCTCCTTCTTTCTCAGCACAAGCCAGAGGAAAGTGAAAATTTTAAATCAAGCGGTTATTTCATCTAAATAAAACCAATAAAACTCACATGACAAATATTTTTCCATGATTTAAAATGGATAGACGTTTCGGCCTAATTTAGAATATGACTAAATAATCTGCTAAATTCCAATACATCCACTCAAAATATTTTTCTTTTATGATAGAATCAAATTAATTTCTTCGGCCTATAATAAAAATTCTTTATTTTCTGTGGAATATAAATTTTATTTGCCACTATCATTAGCTCACTGCTATATTTCAGATTATCTGGGCCACCTAAATTCTAAGTTGTTTAATAGGTTGTTTTAGTTATCAACACATTATGTTCTTGATAATAAAACAGTTTTTAAATCAGGTGCCTCGAAGATAAGAAAGCCTAGATAATTCACATACTATTTTAATTTTGAATACAAAACTTCTTTCAACGTGCTGATAATATAAAATATTTATCAGAGTTTTAAACAATCAATCTTTAAAAAAATATAAAGAATCAAATGTGAAGCAGTTATTTTGTGTTTTATTCTGTGGTAGTCAAGAAATGATTATTGAGAAAATAAAAGGCAGCCATAGTTTAAATATTTGATGGTATTAAATAATTAGTTCTTATCATAAACCTATTTTATTCTTAATAATTAAAATTCACTCTGCATCAAGTTGCTATGGCAACACAACTTCACTGAAAAATAAATTCTTCAAGTTCTGCCATGAAGCATGCTGCTGACCTGAAGACTTTATTTTGAGAATAGGGAGAAAAATATATAATTTTCCAGTTCATAAATGTCTAATCAATACTTAGAATTGCTTTCCAATCTATAGCAAGAGTTTTACTCTCAGAGTCCTGGGGACTGAGGCTTTTTATTTGGCTTTCATTTCCTTATACCTTTAATAAATGAAAACATTCTTGATAAGAACCATTTCAGCAGGGCTCACCTCAGGCAAATTGGCTCCAACTATAAATAGTAAAATCTGCCATCTGCCTTTCTATTCTTGTGCTGAATGCAGTGCTGGCATTGTGTTCACACTTCACTGGTGCCAGGCCTGATGCTGTATAGCCAGTAGCAACAGAAAATAATAGTGCAAGACAGAGATAATGAAGTGAAGAACAGAAATGGTATTACTATAATTAACTGCTGTTTTGATATTCACCACAATAAAGGATATACAATGGTGTGTAGAGAGCCTAAAGCCACATTTCGTCTTAGCCTCATAAACAGGTTTGAAATCAAACTCTGGTTGGAGCCTAGTGATTTGACATCACTGAAGACTAATTCAAATGTAAAGAACCTAAGCACAGTTAGCAATATGTGTTTGTCATGTTAGAAAGAGGCTCCATAGTTGTACCACGTATTTTTTATTCTAATGATAGCTAATGAAGCATTTCTTTCTTCACGGGTATTTTCCTGTTCTGCTTTAAAGAGATAAGCCCTTTTGCTGTACCTGACCCTTCCTCACTCTTTCAGTTCTGAAACCCCATGCAAATTTTTATTTCAATGCAGCTCCCATTATTTCTCTTGGGATATTTTGAATCCTTGCTACTGTAAGGTACCAACCTTTTCTCAGTCTCGCCATTACATACATCTGACCTATTTTAAATAGAGAGTGATTGTCAAGGAAGTCATCTGTACATTGTAATTGAAGAGGAATGTACACAGGGCAACTGCCATATTGTATATTCCTATATAGTAACCCTGTTATTCCTGTATCAGTAATTACTGAAGCCATTATCTTACTTACATAGTCAGCAGCCAACGCCAGGAGGCACCATTCACTCCTGGAGTGTCATTTATATAAGAACACAACATGAATGGTGTCCCTAGAGTTGTGCAACATGACAGTACTAAATGTATACTTAATGCCTAGGATGAGATGAGAACAGAGTAGATTGTTTTGTTTTTGGTTTTGGTATGTTTTATTTGTTTTTAACTTCCCCAAGTGGTTTTAACACACAACCAGGATTGAATACCACTAGCCTAATAATATCAATATCTGATCCAAAGTCTTTCAAGATAAAAATGAATGGTTTAACCCTCTAAAAATTTTTACCTAAAATTGATTCCTAGCTTTTACCTTTAAAAAATCAGTAATATTCTTACTGATTAATGTTAACAAACATCAAATATAAATCATTATGTCAATGCAAAAATGGCATCAAAAACAATGTCACTTTTGTAAAGATATAAAACAAAGGCAATTAGGGAATTACAACGGAATACGTGTAAGACCACGAAATATTCTTTAGGAGTGGAACACTTTGCTTCATGAGAGAAATAAATTTACTGAGATAAGTAAAGTACCATCTGGAAGGCTCCTATAACCACATAGCATTTATAGTGGCTTAGCTGATTTTTTACTTCCTAATAAGCTAAGAGGAAGTTTAACAGGTACAGCTCTGACTGACTGCTACCATATATTTCTACAGTGTCTATTGCTATGGATCCAGACTTAAAAACTTGCCTTCCTAGAAGTTGTATTAGTAGTCTCCTAGAATTGGAGGGATATTACTTGTTCACTACCAATCTGTAATGTTTTACAGAGAGTCACTTGCCAGGAGAGAATTGCTGGCTCTCTTAGAAATAAAGATGGAGGATCTTACAAGGATTTTCAAAGACAAAAATATTGCAAAAGATGTTAGTATTTCTTTCAAATTATTTTTAATGGGTCCTATTTAGCCAAGTCCTGCTTCTACATTTCCCCCTATAAAACATATTTGAAATGAAATAAATATTTCCCATGTTTAACTTGATATAATAAAACCTATTTTAATATCATAAAGTTAGACTGCATCCCCGTAATACTGCACTAATTATAATAATGTTATACCTTAGTGAAATATTATTCACACGTGTAACTGAAATCTTCCTGTTAGTGAAATTGCAGGGATCTTCCAACAGGTTTCTTTTGGAAATAATTCATTAGCTCCACATTTTAAAGGAATTATGAGCTAGCACTTAAATAAAGAACTATATTTATAAATATGCATTTTATAGCATCTATAATTAAAAAAAATTACTGTTCAAATACCTGGATTCAAATCTCACCTCTGTCACTTACTATGGCTATTTATTTAAACTTGTTAAGCCTCAGTTTCTTCATCTATGATACAAGGGTAATTTTAACACCTAATTCATACGGTTGTTCTGAGAATTAAATGAGATAAGGCATATAGTATTAATCACAGTGCTTGGTACATAGTGTGCACTCCATAAATATTATCCATTATAATTATCTCTTATGATTTAATCATAGTGGGCTGGTCTAAATTTAGCCTTTACATTAAGCTAAGAACCACTGTTTTTAGGATGTTATTTATACTAATACGGAAAATTTTAATGCTTTAGTCTTAGTTTCTTGACTTTCATAATTATCTATTTTGTTAACAAGAGTTCAATTTTTTGCATTTGAATATTTGGAAGTGATCTTCCAAGAACCATTATTCCTATTTTAATTAACAAAGATTTAGCAGGTGCCTAAGAAATGTCTTCAAGTGATCTAAATGACAAAATTGGTTAAAACCCAAACTCAAGATAGGTTACTAGCTACATCATTTTTTCAATAAAAATAATTTCCAGCGTTATGCCTTTAACACTACTGCAAGTAATAAGAAAGACTACCTGTATTTATAGTATGGTTTACCTGAGTATGTGTTAGCCAATATGCATTAAATGCTCACTATGCACAGAGCACTTCAATACATCCAGTCACAGTGAGTTATTACAGAGCTTAAATATATCATCACTGTTCTTAAAAAACTTGCAATTCAACGAAAAATATATAAGTATGGTTACCACAATAACAAATACATAGAAAGTAACAACAGGTGTGGTTATTAAAGACCATATGTAGAAACTGGCCAATCTGCAAATGAAACAAATCAATTTTTCAACTACAGTATAATACTTAAGAGCTCTCAGAATTATTAGATGTATGACCTCAAACTACAGATAAGCAGGAAAAAGAACTCCCCTGCCAAGTAGCAGCAAGCTCTGTGGGAGAGTTTTCTGCTGATAAATCTCTCTCTCTCTCTTATCTCTCTCTCTCTCTCACACACACACACACACACACTCACACACAATTTTCAAAGCTAGAATAACTCAAGTACCTTCTAACTGATTTCAAGATTTTGTCCAATCTTATTAAAGGAGATCATTTTACTTTGCAAAGGTAGTGAGTATTTCAGATGAATTTGACTTGATCTTAGTATTTGTCCATTCCTCTAGATTATCTGTAATTACAAGACCTACTTCATAGGATTATTTTGAGATATAAATGAAATAATCCTTGTTGGGTTTAGCACAACACCCAGTATCTACCAAGTGCTCATTGCTGGTTAATGATTCTTTTTCTTATTGTTATTCGGTAAATACTATGTAACAGTGCTAGCAGATTTTATGGAATGCCTAGTCATGGCCCTGCTAGTCCATAAAGCACCTTTGTGCACATTAGGAAAAAGCAACCCTCCCCCTGGACTAGTGGATGGTACAATCCCAAGCCAAGGGGCACACCTGAGGGAGCTGAGTAGCAACCCGCCTCCTATCCAGGCTCCCTTCAGCTGGGTATCAGCCCTGAATAAAGTACCTGCAGGTGAGGAGGGAGAAAACACCTCCTGAACAAAATGTGTTTTAAAGCAGAGGGTGAAATGAGGGAAGAAGCATTAGAAAACACATAGGAATATTAGGAAATAAATCAAAGAAATTTATTCAAAGGGATGGCAGGTGTGAATGTTAAAGAATAATGTACTTCATAAGCAAGATTCTTTATTAAAGTAGATAGGGACTCAGACATAACAGAAGAAGAAGGAAATCATCTGGATGGGGAAGAGAGGGTTAAGGGTAAAATCCTGAAGGAACATGGTGTACGTAGAACCATATAGATAAAGGTGTAATGAGAAACTCAGATACTATGGGTATGGGATGAATTGGTATGAAGAGATGAACCAAATTCAGTTCCTGGTTGTAAGTCTTCATACAACTAGTCATTTCTATCAATACTACAAAATTTAATATATACTGGTGGGCTGATTCTCAGAAAGGGAATATCTATAAACTCATTCACTGGAGCACTACATCAGCTAATTTCCACAGTGAGAACCTCAGGTCCTATAAAGGGAAGTGTGCAGAGGCTCTCTCCAGCAAACTTACACTTCATCTAGACACCTGGCATTGGTTAGTTTTGCAAGTGTCTCTAACAGCAAAATCTCCACTTAGTCAAATTTGCCAAGGATCACTAGTTTTCGCACATTTCCTTCCTCTTTGTCATTTGTATTTATCATCCTTGGCACATTCTGGCCAAATGCTTAATATTATCCATGCCTACTCTGCTCTTAACCCAGACCATTCTGATGGCACCTTTCATTGAGCTCTTGAGAATAATGAGTTAACTCTCCTATATTCTTCAAGTTTTCATTGATTGTTCCTTTAACAATCTGGCTTTCTTTCTCAACCTCTCCAATGCAAATGATTTCTTGTGTGACCCCCCACTCCTCAGTTCCTCTTTGCCAATTACAGATCACTGTTCTACCAACTTCTCATTTTCAAGTCCTAGCCATAAACTTCTACCAATCTATTCCTACCCTCATAACCCTCCTCCATGGACTTTAAAGGTTAGTCTTTGTCCTATTCCTTCTCCTCAAAAGTGACCTTAATAGCCATACTGACCACTAGCACTTCCTGAACTTCAGTGATCTTCATTTCCACCCACTCCAATTATCTACCATTACCACTATCCTAATAGCTATGACCTACTTCATATCCCAGACTCTGAACACTGTAACCCTCAACTCTCTTTCCACTATTGATTTCTCATTCCAGTAAACACTCATTTTAATCTCCCATCAATTCATCAAAACTCTTGGTTTCACTTGCCTCTCTACCCAGCTTCATTTGCAACCATTTCAAATACATCAATAGCACCCTCTGTTCCTTCTCCTCTGGAAATTTTGCTATGCAAAACTTAAAAATTTCCAACTTTGGATATTTTCTAGTCTATTGTCTTTACTGTCAGTTTCTTTACTCTCATTTCCAAGATGCTAAGCACTGCTAAAAAAAAAGCCACCATACCAAGCTTCTTGGGGCTAAAGCAAATGTGTATCTAACTTCAGTAAGGCTTTTGTTATGGCTAA
The DNA here is from genome assembly GCF_039906515.1 of Pseudorca crassidens. Classification (NCBI taxonomy): domain Eukaryota; kingdom Metazoa; phylum Chordata; class Mammalia; order Artiodactyla; family Delphinidae; genus Pseudorca; species Pseudorca crassidens. The sequence continues at coordinate 129,736,476 of NC_090297.1, read as the reverse complement.
GTAATCCATGTTGTCTTTCCTTGTGTCCACTTAAGCAGGTTCACATTTCCCACGATGCTCATTTAAAACCTTTCCTGCTCTCTTCAACCTCAAACTCCATCTCACCTACTCTTAGTCTTAGCAGATAACCTCACCTGTACTAAAAAGCTGAAATTCTCTCAGCTTCCCTCTTCTTCACTTCATACCTCAATATCTGTTCTATCTGCTGGATATTTAGAAATTGTTCCTCCTGCTTTTCAGTGTGAACCCTGGACATTTGACTCTTCACTCATCTCTTTCTAACTTCTATTGTATTCGTTATGTGAACAATTTCTTATATCTTTCATTCCCTACATAGATTCTTCCCAAGTCAAACAAACAAAGAAAATAACCTCTCTTAATCTCAAAAGCCGGTCTAAAGATACCATCTCCTCACCCCTTTCTTTTGTGGTTTAAGCCACAAGTGACCGGGCTTCCAAAGTGAGGGAAAGGCAACAAGGTGGTATGTACCATAATCCACTTGGATGTAGAAAGAAAACAGTCAAATTTTTCACATTTATTTTAATTTAATCTAGTTTATTTATACTTCCATACATTTTATAACATAACATATGAGTGCAAGAGCGTATGTGTGCAACTCATAAATACATAAATATATGAGTGCAGTAGGTTATGTATATAACTTCTAAATAAGTAAATTTACAAAAATTAAAACTGTGTGCTCAAATGTATTTTACTGACAGGGTGTGCACTCAAAAAAGCTTGGAGAACAGCCAATGGCAGCTCAGAGCTGAAGGGGAATACCTGAAGCCTCTCTTGTCACACAGTCCAGAATTTAATTCCTCTAATTTCTGTCTGAGCGTGGGTTTAAGAATAGAGAGAGAATGCTGCTGAATTTAAGCCTCCCTTTACAAAGAAAAAGAAGAAAGGACAACAAGGTTGAGGAAAAAACCCCACTGGCGTAAATAACTGAAAAGCAGCACAGCAATCAGAGCTTCCTTGCACAAGAGCACCACAGGCTAGCATACACACACGTGCTAATTGGATGGTGGGTAACAGGCAGAGAGCATCAAAACTTAATTGGACGGAGGGGCTCAAGACCCTTTTAGAGGGTCCTCAAGGTCAAAACTATCTTTCTACTAACACAAAGATGTTATTTACCTTTTTTACTCTCTCAAGCATACAGGAGCATTTTCCACAGGCCACATTACATGTGATAATGCAACAAAGTGAATGCAAAGCGGATTTGAGATCCTGACTGTCCTATATTAAGACAGATATTAGAGATTTTCAAACATGTAAAACACCATTACTCATCTCACTTAATTATTTTTATGTTAGAAAAGTTATTTTTCATTAAAAATGCTATGGTAACATAATGAACTTATAAATGTTATTTTAGATAAATTAATAAAACATTTAAAAAATGTTTCAGTCTTTCATTTCTAACATGGTAAATATGAATAGCTAAAATCCACGTAAACAAAACCTTTTTGTGGTCCTCAATAATTTTTTAGAGTATAAAGCAGTCCAGAGACTAAAATATTGAGAATGGCTATAATAGACATATAAATGAGATTTAAGGTCTGGGCTGCAAATTTGGATCCAATCAAAAATCTGTCAGAAAAAACTGTGATTAAAAAGAATGGAGTAGGCTTCTCTGGTAGCGCAGTGGTTAAGAATCTGCCTGCCAATGCAAGGGATACGGGTTCCAGCCCTGGCCCGGGAAGATCCCACATGCCACGGAGCAACTAGGCTTGTGCGCCACAACTACTGAGCCTGCTCTCTAGAGCCCGCGAACCACAACTACTGAGCCCATGTGCCACAACTACTGAAGCCCGTGTGCCTAGACCCCGTGCTCTGCAACAAGAGAAGCCATGACAATGAGAAGCCCGCACACTGCAACGAAGAGTAGCCCTTGCTCGCCGCAACTAGAGAAAGCCCACGTGCAGCAATGAAGACCCAACGCAACCAAAAATAAATAAATAAATTTATTAAAAAAATAAAAAAACAGAAAGAATGGGGTGTTTGTAAAAAAAAGAAAAAGAAAAATCACCATCTTGCTCAAGAAACCAATGTTACCTAATATAAAAAAACCAAAAAGAGAAAATTTCTCTTAGGAAAAAAACTCCACACTGAACCTTTGAAGCTTCTGGGACTATAGGTTCTGCATTCAACTTCTTATACAGAGGTTTTGGCCATGTAAGCATCTACTTAAATAACAGAGTGTAATGTTTAAACATACAGGTATCATTATAGTACATGATAAAAATCAGTAAACTGTATGAGCTGTAACTTATAGCAAATTACCTTCGTTTATCTCATGGTGTTTAACTTCTGAGTAACTCCCTTTCCTTAAGACCAAGCTTTTTTTTTAAAAAAAAAAAAAGATTTTTTTGATGTGGACCATTTTTAAAGTCTTTATTGAATTTGTTACAATACTGCTTCTGTTTTACGTTTTGGGCCGCAAGGCATGTGGGATCCTAGCTCCCTGACCAGGGATAAAACCCACACACCCTGCACTGGAAAGCGAAGTCTTAACCACTGGACCGTCAGGGAAGTCCCAAAATCAAGCTTCTTGAAGGAGTTGGCTATGGTTGCTGCTCCACTGCCTTCCCATTTCTTGTTCCCTTACAGTATGGCTTCTACCCCAATCTAAAACCCTAAGCTTTGAAAGGTTGCAAATGAACTCCACCAACAAAAATGATAATCTCCTCCCCTTTTCTGACTTACAATGTAGCACAAACTTCATGATTTAAAAGTCAAGTAGCACAAAACAGCCTATGTTTTCTCTTTTCACAAGATTCCTCTTCCCAGAAGCAACTGTTTTTCTTCTAAAAATAATTAGCATGATACCTAAATATCCACAAGCTTATATAGCTATTTCTTGATTCATTCATTTCAGATTTTACCTATAGTTTCCTGCTCTGATAGCTGAACCTTCATCTTTAAATGGATATCAGCATTCATTGTTACCACTTTTAGTTTTCAAGCTTCTCTCTTCCTTTGACTTTCACCCCACTATGCATCATCCCAAAATATACCACAAACTCATAAAAATGTGTACAATTTATTTTGTTTGGTTTTACAATTTTTCATACGAAGAGTGCTTAAAATGTAGACTATTACATATCTAAGTTATTTGTGCTACTCATTGTAGATAATTTTAAATAAGTAAAATTAATAATTTTAGATAATTTCAGTACACCATTAGGAGAAATTCCATATCAAAATAGACAAGCTATAAATAAATTTTAAATATTTTTACATAGTTAAAACATGATGCCAGTAATACAACTTAGCCTATATCATATGCTTTCCTAGAAGAGTGGCAACTGACAACAGTTACTAGGCTCAACATTTATTTCTTAGTTAGTAAATAATCTACTGAATGTCAGATATTATATTTCAAACTAGATGAAAGGAAATAATACTTAAAAATATATTGAGAAATATTATTGAGGGATGCTGTGGAATCACTGCTTTACAAACATTTAATGGATGCTAACTATCTAGGCCTTATATGAATGATTAAAATTGAAATAAAAGCAGAGTTTGGTTATAATATTAACATCTGTTATGAAGCTTTCCTTTAATGCATTTGCATGACCTGCCAGCATGATAGTGCTATGACAGAACTCATTCTCAAGGAGGACTGTGGCTATCAGAGAGACTTAATTCTACTGCATTAATGTCACTATAGGTGAAAAATGTTAGCAGGATCTAGAAAAACTAGTACTACTTACATTTCTGATTTATAACATAACTATCCTGAATAATATATTTTATACATGTACATGTTTAACTATTCACTCTTCTCTGAGTAGAACAATCTAGCCTAAAGCAATGTCTTCAGCAATCTGGGCTCCAGAAAAGAGTACATTTAGCACCACTGTCACAGAGGCCCCTCCAGATTCACCAGATGAGTCATACAGTTCCAGATACTAAGATTCTAATTTACCTAGCTACCTCATTTTGAATTCTTGGCCTGCTGCCCACATGTAAATTTAGAGAGGATTAGAGAAAGACTGAAGGCTTACAGTTGGTCATTATGCTCTGAAAACATGACTTTTCATACATGCAATATGATAAATTTCAGTTGTCCCCTGTGCTTCCAAGAAGCAAATGTTTTAGAGCATAACATGTAAATTCTAGTACAGTCTTAAACATGGACTTCTATATCTCTATTCTATTATCTTCTATATTAGAGTAAAACGGGCTAAAATACGTACTACCATACATTTCAAAAGTTATGTGAAGTGGTAGTTAGAAAACATACAAGTTTGCTAGAAGCCAGTAACTAGAATGGAAGAAATAAAGGTGATAATACTACCATTACCACTGTCCCCAAGAGTAATGTCAGCTATTAGCTATTTCCTTGAATAGAATACTAGGCTAGAAATGTTTGTCCCAAACAGTTAAGTCTTACTTTCTCATGAGTGCACCTGTTCTAAGAATAAATATATGGAGAAATCCTTTGGTCTTACTAATTAAAATTAAGATTGGTTTACTGTTCATTAAAGAACATCTAAAACACTTCACAACATGATTAGGTGTGTAAATAAGCCACATGCTATTGAAAAGTCCAGCAGGAGAGAAATTAACCAGGGGACTTGATGGAGAGTCAGAAAATTTAATCAGATGGAAGGATGCATGCTCAGTATATCTAAAATTTCTCCAGTTAAGGAAAAAAAAGCATGAAATTTTAATTTCTCTTAGGCGGAAATTATGGCTTAATATATTTTAGTTCCAGTGTTCTAAATTTGTGCTTTTAAGAGCAGGCTTACTTTAATTGTAAACATTTAGCATCACATGTGAGCCTCCTAGATTCTTTTATGACTAAAGAAAATTAGTCATAATCTAGTCTTCACTGAAAACATACATCTCTGCCTAAGTGTTTTGTTGGTAAAGAAACAGGTCTCATTCTCCTTAATCTGTAGCTTTCTGTACATTATAAATTTATTTCTTGATTTTGTGCTTAAAATCTATGTTGTCCTTTTTCTTTCATATTCTTCCATATAATCAAAGCCATGTGGTTGCCTTTTAATGATGTTCTAAGCATTTATTCAAACAAGAAATACAATAACAGGTTAGGAATGTGGAGTCCCCTAAGTCATGTCTACTAGTTAAAACTTCAAAGTAATGACATAACATTTTCATCAAGATTCTGTTCCTCCTTCTACCTAAAGTTTCAGTCATTTAATAAGAAAGAAAATCTGTGGATACTGATACATGGGAATATTTTTATTGTGGTTTGACAATCAAACGATTTAGTGTACTTTGAAAATCAACTAATTAATGTCCTGAATTAATATCTTAATAGAACAGTCTGTTTAACTATAGTAAGCTTTATAATTAATACATGACAAATTTCTTTGTTCACATGTAAGCAGAACATGGCATGTAGAGTCACTGAGAAACCCTGCATACATTTAATGAGCAGTTCCACTGCAGGTGTCTTCTCATTCAACACATACTTGGGTTGTAGGATACCTGACCTCAGGGGTGAAGTTTTGTTTGTTTATACCTTGTGAAGGCAAGGGTGAGAGGAGCCACAGGAGCCCTAAGGTCTCTAAATCAAGTTCCTTTATCCAAATTCTGAAATAGTGTCTTCCCAACTTTTCTATGCTGTCTTGGTCAAGGATCATTTGATTAGAAGGAACAGGATCTGCTTAGGTTAGTACAGAAGAAAGGGAATTTACTGAAAGGATATAGGACCCTTACTCAGAATCTTTGCAAATTCAGAAAAGAATAGCTGAGTCCCATGAAAGGTACCTTCCAATTCCTTCTTTCATTCATTTACTTGTCTATTCATTCAACCAATATTTATTGAGTACCTGCTATGTGCCAGGCATTGTCTTAGGAGCTGAGGAAAGAACTGTGAACAAAACAGATGAAAAGAAAATCACTGCACTCATGAAGCTTACATATTAATATGAAAAGATACATGAATGGAAAAGAATGTAAAATATTTGAGGGAAAATATTCACTGCATTTGACGAAAGTATGGCACATGTGTAAAAAGAGGTTAAAAAGCTAAACTAAGATAAGCTTTGGAAGTGAGGTTGCAAATTATTGTCTTAGGTTATTTAAGATGCAGTAAAAACCCAGTGGAAGTTTTTAAACAGGGTAATGGCATAATCAGGCCAGAGCTTAAGGAAGACCTGAGCTATGAACAGTGGGTGGAATGGATGGGGGGTGGGAGGAGGGCAGGAAGACCAACAGCAAGCATTGCTGCATTCCCAGTAAGGTGTGTGGGCCTTAATCTTAGCAATGGGTAGTAAGAATAGAAATGGAGGAGATAAATTAGATGATGGTGGTTACATAAGTAGAAGGGACATGCCTTTCACTGAATATGTAAAACTTGAAAAACTGTCAAACGTGACTGACGGTGCCATGAACTGAAAACGGTAAAGACTGTGTGCAGCAGAGGGTAGAGGGTTAGAGAGAATAGAGAATGATTCTTGACTTTTAAGATACTTAGTGTGAGATGTCACTACACTTCAGGTATAGATATCCAAGCAGTGCAGTTTTTGGAGTCCAGGAGACTTGAAGACCAGAAATATATGTTTGGGAATCACTGCACAGAGTGTAAAGGTAGGAATATAAAGAACTTCTAAGGGATGGAGGGGGTGCAGTTTGCTGAAGGATGCCTGTATTTAAAATTTGAGAAAAAGGAATAATAAATGCTTTGTCAGAAAGTTAAGAAGAGCATAAAAAAATCCAGCAATCTCAACTTAGATTATTGTAATGCATTCTTGTACATTACCTGAGAAAAGGGATGAAGGAGGAGGAGGTGGGGGTTAGGGCATTATATATATAAACATGCACAAAGTTAAAATATGACAAAAGAGAGGCAAGATGAATATTTTTAATTTATATAAGCTGTTACGTTATTAGGCCACATGCATTTCCCTTCCTCAGCAGGGATATAATATAGGGTATCACAGTTTATCTTAGTAGTACCCACTGGGCTAGTTTTGATTACATAGAGATTTCTAGGCTAGGGTTTACCATCTTGAATGTAAGGCATTAAAGCTAAAATAAAGAAAGGGTATCTGAGCAAAAGGTTTTCATCATTATTCTTCAAGCTTTAATTACCTTTCTCTAACACTATATGAGACTAGCTATTTTTACTCAGAGATCTTCTAGCCAAAGATGCTCTAATTACCTTGCCCTGAATAGACTTTGCTCATCCCTATTTATATAGTGCTTTGAACATTTAAAATTTGCCAGTAGTTTTTAAAAGATGGTATAATACTATATCACTCCAATTTAATTAAACACAAATGTGCTCTTTTTTCATTCCTAACAAAATGAACACAACTAAACAGGGCTTGCATGTTATATAGAAGTAATAAAACAGACATTGTTTGTATATCAGAGTCACAAGTCTTTAGAGTCATATAATGTGTTTAATATCATTTCCAGGATGAGAAGAAAATAAGTCTTCTAATAAAAATATGTGACATTTGTTCAGAAAGGACAATCGTTTCCTTGAGATATCCTCAGACTAGATGTGTCTCACAGATATATTCTTATGAATAACTTTTCTGAGGAATGATGCTATAACAATTTCTCTAGCACACCCAGGAGAAAACATCTCCCTCAAATAGAGAGCTGGGTAGAATACACAATTGCAAATGACATGCCAATTCATCATATGTCATCAGATCTTAACCATTTTTTTTCTGGCTATGGTACCATTTAGCTAAAAAGCAATCAAGATTCTTCCAAAGAGAACACTGCAGAAACGATGGAAAACTATATTAAGAAGTAAGAAAATAACCTTGAGATTCAATAGCAAAGTAAACTGCATAATTGTATGGGTTCAGAGAAAAAGCAAAGGACTGTGAAACAACAGTACATAAAAGATTTACTAAATATATTTCTAGGCACATTGAAAGCCTTGTAGAAAACTGTAGAAAACCACATTAGAAAAATGTTCTCTCCCAGGGTGGTGAAATTAGGAGAAAAATAGTAGATAGGGGATCTTGGGCCTTGTTTTATAACAACATGCTTCTGGAATTGTGTGGGGAGGATATGGGCTCCTCTTCCAGCAGAGTGGAAAATGGTAGAGTCTTTATTATCACTAGCACAAACAAATATATATATGAAATCAGGAAAAAGAAATGCTTTTATTTATTCAAGATGTCATAATACTCATACAATTTTTAATGTACTTACAACTTTAAAACTCTCTTAAAATGCAGCTACAACATGCTAATTCATAGGTAGTGAAAATCCATTCAAGATAAAGCATGCCTTTATCGGCATGACTATGTTGTAGAGGATACAAACACTAAAAAAAGTGTGTTTTCTGCCTTGAAAGAACTTCTAACTATGTGAGCAATGGCTCTATTTGGTGAATATAAAATATGGTACACTAAAGAGACTTAATAGTAAATCAAAATTCATCTTATTATCTATCATTAGGGTATAGTGTTTACTCATCTGATCCACTTCAAACCAATTCACTAGCCTATGGATTATCAAGGCCACTGCAACTCTCGTATATTTTTCCCCCTCTGTGTTTTTTTTGTTTTGCTTTGTTTTGTTTTTACTATTACCACCTCTGAAAGAATGTGCCATGAGAGTAAATCAGTTTTGTTTGGTTTCTGGTTTTCTTTTCTTTTCTTCCTTCCTTTCTCTCTCTCCCTTTCTTTCTTTTCCTTCCTTCCTTCCTTCCTTCCTTCCTTCCTTCCTGCCTTCCTGCCTTCCTTCCTGCCTTCCTGTCTTCTTGCTTCTTGACTACAGCTATAGTAAAAAAGAAGTTGTTGCATGGAAGTTTTAAAACTAATGATAACATTAAAGATGGAGGTCATCTATGAGTATCAATTACCTACTACAGTTGTCCCTAAAAACAGATAATAAAAACTGATAGAACAGGGTGTTAGAAGGTACTCATACTTTGTATGTCTAATAATTTCCTATGGTATCTCTGATGCCTTTTGTTTAAATATGTGAATTCTGCATATCTTTAGTGATACAATGGAAGCACCAGTATAACATGGCAAGACTATATCAACAAACATAATTCTGGTCACTATATTTTTTAACTTTTAATCAAAGCAATAAATGTACATGGTTTTAAAATAGTATTATTAAGCTAAAGTGAAAAGCCGCAGTGTTCTGTCCCATCTCTCCCCAGTTCTGATTCTTATTCTCCTGAGAAAATCATTTTCAATTCTTTTAGCTATTTCTTCCTGTATTTACACACATATTTCTAACATGCGTACCCTTCAACAAACCCCATTGCGTATTACAGGTATAGGCAAGGTGTGCAATATACACATTATTGAGATGGACCAGTGACCAGGCCAGTACTTTGGGAGACTTTTCTTTTGGAACGGTCAGTTTCCCCAAAGAGGAACCCTTCAATTTCTTCACTGTATAAGTGTGGTTGCTAACATTCTGCCTGGTGTTCTAACTGCTTATGCTAATTACATGAATTTTTTGTGTACCTCTTGCTTATAAAAAGTTCACTGTGTTAACAAATTTATTTTAATACACATTTCAGTAATTATGAAGAGCACCAAGCTGTGGTGCACATTTTTATTAACATGATTTTCTATTTATAATTTTCAGTTTCTGCACATGAAATACATCTTTATATCAATTAATAGTTTTCAAAGATAATCAGTAGTTCCAGTAGAATAGCAGAATTTTAGATCTAGAAAAACTTTGAATACCTTCTAGACCCACTCCATCATTGCTCAAAATTAAAAGTTAAGGAAAAATTCATAGATATTTGAAGAATCCCAAATGGTACGTTCCTCAAAAAGAGGGCATATATGACATAATAAATATTTTCTAAATGGATATATTTTATTTCCCCACTGAAAATCTTTTTCGAAGCTAGAGCAACCAAGTGTTTTAAAAACACCTACAAAAAGAAATTATTATGCAATAGAAACATTTTAAGTATTCTAATTGTTAGTATCAATATATAGCTGCTCTCCCAAAAAGTGTTTTTTTAAATAACCAACTTATAGTTGGTTACATAGTGCCTTATGTACCCATCCAAGAAGCAACTAAAAAGATTTTATGGAGGTATAGGGAGAAAAAAAAAGTAATAAAAGTAAATGAGGTGAGAAGAGCACGTAGTTTTGAAAATGTAGGTTCTCAAAGGACATGGAAGTTTTTGTGTCTTTCCCAAGCTTTGGCCCCTGCCCTAGATTTTGACTCAGAAAACATTAATAAAAATAAGAGAAGAACGTTCACCATAGAAAATGCTTGTTCCTCAGTTTAGTCACTAAAGTTGCTCTTCTAAGAAATCAGACCATGTCTTCCAATCAATTAAGGCAATGGGCTTAAAGATAACAAATTACAAAAAAGCAACTTGGTATTTAAATACAGCTGCAGGTAAAAACTGTGGCATTTCAATGATTCATCACTCCCATTTAACCATGAAACAATATCTACCAAATCTTTTATAGAAGCCCCAAGTCCTGATGAGCGCTGAGTTTTTTCACTGGGATTCAGGGCTGTTGTGTCTCCTCACTCCTTCTCAATCAGGGACTGCGCTTTGCCAAGAAACAAAACTATGGATAGTAATACCTACATCAGAGGATTAGGGCGACCATTAAGTGACAATGTACGTGGCAATCATGTGAGTTACCTGTCCCATAGGCCCTTCATGAAAGTTAGTTCCTCTCCTTTCTTTTTAAGTTGCACTTACTACGCCCCACTTTTATAATACTTAACTGCACTATCGTGATTGTCTATCAGTTCCTTTCTCTATGAATGCTTGCATAGTAGGAACTCTATATTCCTCATCTTTGTATCTGGGCATTTAGCTTAGTACTTGGTACACAATAAGGGCTCCCGTGAGTCAACCATAGTGACAGAACTGGTTGACACCTGAATTGAATGGTACCTAAGCAGCAGGAAGGAATAGTAAAATGAACATTGTTCCACTTATCAGGAGACCTGCCACAAGCAATTTACAGTGGGTAAATCACTTAACATCTCTGGACATCATTTTCTCACTTGTGAAATAAAACGCTTGGGTTAAATGATCCCAAAACTCCCTTCCAGCTATAAAATTTTGTAATTATATGACCGTGACTCTAAATGATACAGAATTTATGAGGGTCTAAAATTTATATTATGATATATGAACTTAAGAGTTCTAGGAATAGAGATTTAAAAGAACAGAGAAAGCCAAGAAAGTGACAGGGTGATACATGTTTCAGGTTTTATTTTCTCATACTAAACAAAACTGTCACTGCTGCCACCTCTACTGCTAGCAGCAGCTGCCGTTTACTGAGTCTCAACATGTGCCAGCACTGTGTTAAACTCTTCACGTAAATTTTATCATTCCATCTTCATGAGAATTCTATGGGGTAATTACTGCCATTATGGCCAAGGAAACTAAGACTCAGAGTGGTAGCCCAAAGTCACAGTGGTTGGAGCTAGAACTCAAGCCAAAGTGTGTCTGATGCCAAAACCCACTATTAAGAATACATGTTTCTAGGTATCTATAAGCTTTATAATTCTATATAAAAGAAGATCTCACCATTATAATTATCTAAGTATTGACCTCATACAAATAATAAGAAGCAATCACCCACATGGTACTCTTTCTTATAACAAAATATACCTCTAGTATTCCTAAATGTTCTAAGTCATACCAACTGTATACACTAATTTTAAAACTTTTGATGATTACAATTATCACTATACTGTGCTGTTCCTTTTAAAATTATTGATTCCCATAAAAATAGTCAGGTGTTTTAAACTTGAATTTCTATGTGTTGTAAGATTTCATCAAGAATATATGAACTACACTATAATCTAAGCCACTTCCTGGATCATAGTGTGTTATATGTGATAACTGATCTTGCATAAAGGAACTCATTTTAAATGTTTTCCCAGTTCTACTATGCATGTTGCATTGTGATATTCTGGCCTTTTGTAAGACTGAAAGAAAAATAACTTTGGGTGAATAATTACAACTTATTAATGTATAGAAAGCATATTCCATTTATAAGAGCTAATTCCTAATATTATCCGAAAGGAACTTAGAATATAAAGAAAAACTCCAGTTGTAATAAAATCCATAGCACATCACCAACTCATACTGGCTTAGAGATTGTTCCTCTGGAAAGAGAGACTTCTTGAAGTGATAAAATATATAGAAGTTAACAAAAATCATTAATCAAATTCAGTTCATGGTCTGGCATTAGATAATAGAGATCAAAGAGTCAATTCTTAGCTTTTATGAGGAGAAAGTAATGCTAAATAGTCACAATTAAAACTTTGTTTCTGTTAAAAATGCTTATTCCTCATATCCATAGGATTCAATTAATCTTACCTATTGATTAAATTTACAGGAGTCTACACCATAATAACAGGGAATTATTAAAAGCATTTGATTTCAACAAGTTCTCTTTATCAATGAATATCCCTAACCAACATCATGTGAATATTATATAATCACATATAATACTTACAAAAGCATATGCATATTTCTATAAATAGGTTTACATTACATGTAAATCCCTACATAACCTCACTCTTCCTTAGCTGAATCATTACACTCTTACTTGCTCAATTACCATATTCCAGTATGAAACAAAAAAATACAAATTAATTAGTTCAAAGCTAAAAGAACTGAAAGGGCTAAATTATGACATTTTTTCTAAGTATGATTTAGAACTTTAAAATTAAGGAATAAAAATATAAAACTAGTTTTCCAAATGTGATGAAAGTAACTTACCCATGAAACTAAAAGGATCTTGAAATAAATCAAGCCTGTAAGGTAATGTGCTTTCAGGGATTTTATTTTCCCTTCTGGGAGATACTACAATAATCACTGTGTAGTTAAGCCCTCTGAGATAGAAATCAGTAAGTAAAATTAACATACAGGCAGTCACTGTCAGAGCTAATAATACTGTAACATGTAACTCCCGGACATTAATAGAGATACTCAACCAGAGATGAAGTGGCTAATCAGTTTTTTCAGTCAAGCAAATCAATAGCCAGCCTACACAGGGTTTGTAGAATCTTTTGTTCAAATGACAAGGCTGCTGCTCTTTCGAAGCAGTCTTTGTTGGACTGAGAGAGAAAAAGAGCAAAGGAATCCGCGAGAAGCTGCCAATGACAAAAGGGCAAAGAGCGGGAGGGGGAGCATAAAGAACAGGCTCAGAGAACCAGAAATCAGTGCACCAGAAAGGCTCCAGGTGATAAAATGAGGGAAACAGAATTCATACAATAAAGAGAGACCAGAAAACCAGTGGAACAAAGGGGTGGGGGAAAGGGAGTTCAGGAAGACAGAATTTACACAAAACACAGTGGAGTTATGAAGGAATGGCTGAAAACTAAAACGCAAGGTAGTGGACGCAATGCAGCTTCCTTGGTTCACAGTGTGAACTCTAACTTCAAATTCCACACAGAAGTTCCTTAACTTCCTTGTGTCATTCAATTACAAGTTCAACCTCTTTAAGGAATTTTCCCAACCCTCTTTTTTTTTCTCTTGGGGTGGTGGCTAGTTAAAAGGAGGAGGGTGAGTTGTCTCACGGTCATGGTGAACGGGAGATGGGTGCTGATTCACTTGCTGTGGCCCAGGCAACTGATTGGCTTCACCTTAGACATTTGTCATTCTACCTAGTCACTATCTGTCCTATGCTTGTATCTATTGAGATTTGGCTGGTCTTTTTGGCTGACAACCTTGAACACTGCTATAGCCTATGGGTTTGAGAAGCTTAGTTTTGAGGTCCAGATACTCTGCAGTATCCAGGCTTTCTCTTTACACGCCTCGGCTAGCAGACCAGCACTCTTAGAATTTCTCTATCCCTAGACAGTCAGCTTTTTCAGGCAATCCTGCTGTTCTCAGATTCTCTTCTGAAACTAACTGGTTGTTCTTATTTATCACAATCACTATCATCAACACTTCCCTGTCTTCTACTTTGATTTTCAGCCTCTGAAAAGGTATGTAGGGGAATGAAGACACTGACCTATGGCTCTTCTCAGCACTAGAAAAGATTTCTTCTGGTGTGGCAGAAATTGCCTATATACCATCCTGAGTCCTTTACATACCATTGTTTATAGTGACATTATGTATAGATTTTCAAATTTTGCTCTTAATACATGGTGAGGAGTTTCTAGAATTTAGAACATCCTGATTTCTCTCAGACAACCCAAAATGTCATGACTCCTATTTTGTACAGACAAAAAATTAATTTAAAACACAGTTTAAGGGCTTCCCTCATGGCACAGTGGTTAAGAATCCTCCTGCCAACGCAGGGGACATGGGTTCGTGCCCTGGTCCGGGAAGATCCCACATGCCACGGAGCAACTAAGCCCGTGCACCACACTACTGAGCCTGCACTCTAGAGCCCGTGAGGCACAACTACTGAAGCCCACGCACCTAGGGTCCATGCTCCGCAACAGGAGAAGCCACAGCAGTGAGAGGCCCGTGCACCGCAACGAAGAGTACCCCCGGCTCGCCGCAACTAGAGAAAGCCCGCGTGCAGCAACAAAGACCCAATGCAGCCATAAATAAATAAATAAATATTTAAAAAACAAAAAAAACCCACAGTTTAAAATATTAGACTTTGACCCAGTAATTCTACTCATAAGAATTTATCATATTGATAAACTCGTATGTATGCAAAATGATGTATGGTCAGGATTAAAACTGCAGCATTATTTTTTTTTATTGAAGTATAGTCGATTTACAATGCTGTGCCAATCTCTGCTGTGCAGCAAAGGGACTCAGTTATACACATATATACATTCTTTATTATATTCTTTTCCATTATGGTTTATCACAGAATATTGAGTATAGTTCCCTATACATTGGGACCTTGTTGTTTATCCATTCTAAATGTAATAGTTTGCATCTACCAACCCCTCTAGCATTATCTGTAAAAGCATAAGACTGGATATGGTTACTATAGCTGGTAAGAATGAGATCGTTTTATACATACTGATATGGAACTGTACAGAGATATTATGTGAAACAAGCAAAGGTGTACAAGAGTGTAAACTATGTATCTTTTGTGTACACAGAACTGAATGACAGAGATAAAGGGTGGAGGCCAGTGGGGGAGAAAGTAGGGGGAGGAGATTTATGTAAAATTATATCCTTTTGTACCTTTTGAATTTTGTTACTACACATGAAAATAATTTATTGAAAATAAAACTCAGAGTTGAGCAAATGATTCCTTTATTCAAGGCTGTATCTACCCTCATCTTAAAATAAATAACTCATGTCAGTGATTCCATGGGTGGATGGGGGAAGCTCTGGAACCACAGGAACAAGGGAATACTTGGAACAAGACATACTTTTAATAGGCCCTAAAGATTCCTCACATCACCATAGGAACTAGGCAAAGTTTCACTCTCTGACATACTTCCATTCCATGAGTTTGTGACACTGGAAGAAAGTAAACTACAACAATGAGATTTCATGGCATACATCTCAGAGGGAGACCCGTTTCCGCCAAGAGTTCCAGGAACTAGAGCAAACACACACCACAGCCTCACTACCCACGTTGGAGAGTCCCACAGGCTTCGGAGAAGTTTAGCAGCTTCCTGGAGCAACTCTTCTAACAGTAGCTTAAAATAGCATCAATAAAAGACCAAAGATTATTCTATCAATAAAAGACCAAAGATTTCAGCTGCTAGGAATTCTTTCTAATGGCCAACTTAAAATTTCACAATAACAATGAAAACCAAGGAAAAAATTAGCTTTATTAACTTCAATCATCTAAACTGGAGGCAGAACAATCTAGTGGTTAAGATTCTAAAACCAAATATAAAGAGGCCCAAATCTCCAGAAATCATTTTATTTCACACGGAAAATCCATAAAATATCTTGTAAATTATAACTACTTGGTAGAAATTATCTCAGAAGAACTTTTTTCCCCAAGAAACACAACAATAATAATTCAACTGAGGATGAAATGAACAGTGTGTCAAGTTCTACCAACTAGTTCCACAGTGCTTTAAATAGCAACAAAACAGAGCAAATTTCCTTCCCTACCATGTTCTTATCTTACAAGAAACAGCATCTATTGGCCCAAGGGAAAAACAGTACATCAACACAAAAGCAACCCAGCCAAAGCTGGCTGTGGCTTTATCTGCAGGAGCCCATCAACAGTATAAGCCCACTTAATTTGACCTAAACCCTTCCAAACCTCCAACAGAGTACTATTTTCAAAAGGCAAGAAACAGATCAATGCCATTTTCTCTCTAAAAAAAAATTATACACAATCAATGTTCTAAATATATGCTCTTAAAAATGCTAGACTGGAATGAAGAAAAGTCACAGAAAAATAAAATTATTTCTTAGAAAATAATAACTAAGTGTAAAATGGCAACTTCCAAGAAGTATTTAAATTCAAATTTAAAGGTGAAACAGATTAAGCTTTGAGATTAAATGTCAAGTTGGAAGTCTGAGTAAACTTCAATAGTATATTTAAAAATAAAAGTAGATTTTACTGCTAGAGATTGCATTCTGCCTATAAACCTATTATTAAGTTTAATGCTCGGTAGGGTTATGAACTTCTACAGATAAGCAAATAAAGAACTTGAAAACAATACTTTACACATAAATTTAGATCATATGTTTTGACACATTTTTGACACATTTGAGATTGTTACTATATTTCATGAATGTCATTTAATAAATATTTACCAAATACACATTATGCCAGGCTCTGGGAATTCAACAGTGAGCAAAAAAAGACATAGCCCCTGACAATGACAATGAGAAAGACAACTAAATGGGTAGTAACACTGCAGTGTGTTAAGGCTAAGATGGAAGTACAAGGTACAATGGGGCCGCAAAGCAGGTACACTGGACAAGTATGGACGAGCAGGAGGGGCAATGAGTGGCGAAGGAATTTAAGACCCTTCCTAAAAGGTTTCACACGTAAACCAGGACTTTAAGGATCACTAGGACTTATTCAAAGGGAAAGAGGAAGAAGGCTCCAAGTAAAGGAAGCATTATTTGTATGAGAGGAGAGGCAGGGTAGGGTAGGTAGGGAGAAGAATACAGTGCATTTGAGAAACTAAAAGTACTTAATTCATTTCTTAAGAAAATGAATAAAAACATTCTCCCTTCACTCATCAACTCCACTTGTTCATTCATTCAATTAATATTTACTGAGCTCTGATAAAGTTAATGCATATATCAGGACCCACAAAGTGGAGGCAGCCCCGTTAGCCCAGTCCTCTTCACAAATCTAAACCTAAGTCAACCTGCACTTATGGGAAACACTTCAGTGTCAAGGAAACCTAACATACACTAATTACAGTCCTCCAACTCAGCTTTAGCTAGCTTACCTTAGCCTGGAAACTAGGACCTGCTTGCCTAATAAGGAAATCCCTGACCTAGCCAATCATGCCCTATTTCTGAGTTGCCTCTTCTAATGCTCTCTAAAACTCCCTTTTTCCCCAGATCCCTCTGCAACAGTGCTCCATTGCTTATAGGCACTGTACTCCCCCATGGATTGTTTTCCTTTGAATAAAGGACATCCAACTTGTTACTAAGTTGTTTTAGTTTTGTCATTTCACAGCTCCTACTATTAGCTGCCCTGTTCAACAGCAAGGTATCGATATCTTTTTCAAATTATAAAGCCCAAATAAAAGGAAATCAATACACCTTATTAAAGGCTCTTTCTCTTGGGATGACATTACACACGATTCTTTTGAAAAACAACCAGAAAAAGCAATTATTGTAAAATTGGTAAATTCCCTGAGAAGTAATTAAGTCTTAAAATAATTGGTTTACTTTCCCATTTTTCTTATCCCACTGCCTCTGAATTATAATAGTATGTACATCTTAACAGTTCAGTAGGTTGGAAATCTGACACAGGTTTCCCTGGGATAAAATCAAGCGTCAGCAGGGCCGCATTCCTTCTGGAGTCTCCAAGGGGAGAATCTGTTTTCTTGACTTTTTAAGGCCCACTCACATTCCTTGCTTTTGGCTCCCTTCCTCTATCTTTAAAGTAAGGGCTAATCAAGTCCTTCTCACATTGCATCACTCTAACTCTCTTCTGCCTCCCTTTTCCATTTTTAAGGACTCATGATTATACTGAGCCCACCAGCATAATCCAGGATAACCTCTGTATTTTAATGTTAATTCATTAGCAACCTTAATTCCATCTGTTACCTTAATTCCCCTTTGCCATGTAACCTAACATATTCAGAGGTTCTGGGGATTAGGGATGATAGGGGAGTCATTATTCTGCCTACCATAGCACAGTAAATGAATATTTAAGGTTACTGATTATACACAACATTGAGGAAATTGCAATGGTGGCCTTTTTACTCCTGTGATTTATATCTGCTGGGTTGATTTAAAAATGTGTACAAAATCATACTGTCAGGGAAAAAAAATGCATCTTAAAAGTACTTTAAGTAGGAACTAGATGACTATAGGAATGAGAAAGAACATTTTTAAAAGCTTAAAGGGAAGATGACACATAAAGTAGGTCTTAAAGCACAGGTAGGATCTGTAACAGGCAGAGATGAGAAGGGGTGATATTTCAGGTGGTGGCTTTGCATGACTAAATGGAAGGAAGATTAAAAAAAAAAAAAAGTAAGTCCTACTAGACTGTAACAAGTCCCAGTAGGATGGAGTGAAGAGCGCTCAATGGGAAGCAGTGAGAACTGAGAATTTCAAGGAGAGAGTAGCCAAAAATTAAAATGTGGCAGAGATGAAGGAATGCAAAGTCAGAGAAGAGGTCACTGGAGTTTTAATTAGTGGATCACTGGTGAACTTCGAATAAGCACTTAGTCAAGTGCTGGTGGCAGGAGCCAGATTGCAGTTCTTACAGAAGTGAGCTGGCGCAAGTGTAAATGGCTCCTTTGACATATATATATTTTTAACATTCTCCATTTGTTTTATTGAACCAATATAAATGTACCAAAAGTATACAACAACACTGTGGAAAAAATAATTATAGATGAATACCAGCAAGTTAAAATCAGAGATATGTAAAAATAAAATATCGTCAGCAGGTATACCTGAATTCCAGGCCTAAAAGACTGAATAAACATTTAAATATAAACTACTCAAATGGAGTAATAAATTGACCACATTAGTAGAAAAGGGGTTAAAAATCATGTAATCTTTAAAAATGTAAAAGTGATCAAATTCAACACATTCATAATAAAAAATTCTTAGCGAAGTAGGAACATGAGATTTCTGAATCTGATAAAATTCAGAGGAATCCTGCAGGAGACATAGTTTTCATAGGGTTAATTAAATTTTAACTATATTTTTCTATTACCTTTTGAATAGGGCCTAAATGCAGAATTAAAAAAAAAAACACTTTTCAATACTGTGTCTTTTCTTTCAAAACACTTTTATGACACTGTATCCTTCTACTGAGAGGAAAGCTGGGTGGTGACCATGCCATCACTAATTCCCTTTTACTAGAGAGCATTCTCATCTTGGCAAGGGAGGAGTTGAGGCAGGAAATCCTACTGGCATTTTTCAGCATCACCAAAGGACAGATGGCTGGGTAGCAAGAGGACAGAAATCCAGTGATGTGCTCTAGCATCATGTTACTTTCAGATTTTTAAGGACAAGTAAGTGGTCCAATAAAGGAAGACAAAGCAGCTTATGAGCAGAATGGTGTTGGTAGCTTGGTTTCAGGAGACAGTCTGGGAGAAAGGTTGTTGCCACGAAGATTCTGAACTGTCTTGTGATGATTGTAGAGGAGCATCACCATGTAGCCACTAGTCCAGATCATGAGGTTGATGCAGAGGAAATTCTAGATGAGCATGGCACTCTGAAATACTGCTGACACCCTGTAACCCCCTTGCTTTGTTTTACAGTAAGCCAGAGAATAGCCAGGTTGGGCAGCTGAGGCGTTGGTGATGGCTTTATTGTTTGTGATGATCCAGATGTAGATGAGCATATTGATGACCCAGAAAAAGAGGAACGAAGGCAAAATGCATGTGGAGATTTGGGGTTTGAGCCATGCCCGCTTAGAGTTTCTGGGGCTAATTCTAATGGCCTGAAAAGTGTTCAAGACAGAAATTGTGCAGAGAGAAATGCCTTGAGTCACCCTATGAATGTACAACAATGATTTACAGCCAGTATCACCCATTATAGGCCAAATTCCAAAAGATGACATTGCATCTTGAATGCCCCTGAACAAAATGGTCATGATATTAGCTAGGGTTAGGTGCATGAGAATCATACCCGTGGGCTTCTTCCGGTATGGATGAATTTTTTAAATGTACACGTATAATATTAATAGGAACAGATTTCCCAGATACCCAATGCCAACTTAAAAGATGAAGAAAATTCCCAAAATGGCATCACTTTAATACCTAGTTCTTACAAATTTTGTAGAACAGTCTAAAAAGGACCACACCTGTGTTATATGAATAAAAATTGGAAATAATTGAGTCACAGGAAGAAAATATCAATGTAATAATTCTGTCTCAGAGGAAGAGACTTCTCAGCTACCCAGAATTCCAAAATTCTAGGTCTTTCCCAAAGGTCAAATTTGCAATTGGTAATTGACAATTCTTCTCCTAAACATCAGAGTTAATTTCAACTATACTCTTGTATTTTTAAGTAGTCTGGTTAAAATATCCCTGAGAGCCATTATCTATTGATGTTTTAGGACAATTTTTGTGCTTTTTATTTATTTCAGTATCTGATTTAGTAGATTCATGGAATATTAAGGATAGAATTGATGGCTGCTACTGTGACAAAGTTACTTGATGAGCTTGTTTATGTAGATTGTTTTGAGTTTGTGTATCTAAAATCTTTCTCATCAACAATATTCTTCTCATTCAATAACATAGTGAGTTCTCTCTTATGGGCACTTACCCTTCATTTGGCTGTGCAGCATCACGCATGTGTTTCTATTCCAATCTAATGTTCTTCAGACCAAAGCTACATAAAGAGCATTTCTAACATTTAAGAACCAAACCTACTTCTTTAGCTATAATCCTTCCTTTAACACCCTTTCACATTTTCTTCACTATAATTTTTACCATCTAGGAATATAATCTTATATTAATGCAGGGTCTAGTATGTAAGACATTCTGTATCACAGATCTCATTTTCCTCACTTGGTTATATAAACTTTGCATTGTTATCTTTATTTTGCAGACAATGAAACTGAATTTCAAGAAACAAACACCTGTGTCTACATTTACTGTGTGTGCGGTTGCTGGTACTATGGCTTGAACCCAGATTCATCTAATTTCAAACCTTCATTGATGACCTTGGAGATAAATACATTGTCCTAATCAATGTTCAATGCTTGTTTCACAATATCTTTGTGATGTCTGATTGCTGTTTTTAATGAAAAACTCTGTTATCACTGCTTCAATTGCATGACATTTTTCTAGCTCTTTTTAAAAATTTCCAAAGATTTCTGCTAGCATTGTATGCATACAGTTACATTTCTGCCTTAACTTTTAATTACGTAGGGCACCAACCTCACTTTTACTTTACTCTGATGCATTCTTCCCTCCACCCTCCTATTATTCTATGACCCAAACACCACTTATATACTGACAGAGCCTAATAGTTGATCTATAACCCAGACCAGTCTCTTGAATTCCAGAATAACAGACAGTGGCCACAAAGGACTTCCCAGTCTCTCCTGGGCATGTTCTTCCTCTCCTAATATTCTTTTCTTGATCAGTAAAATAAATAAATCTAGGTTCAAAAAGCAAAATTTTTTTAAAAGGAAGGTTGAGCAGACAGTAAGATAACAGGTTCGGTAGTACGCAGTATGCCAAGGGAAAGGAGTCAATGAAACTGGACAGATAAAGAAGAGTAAGAGTAAAAAGTCAGATCAAAGACACAGGTTGCAACCCCCAAGTCAATACATGAGGGTAAAGAAATTTATAATAAAGTCACTGACAGTGTCAATTAGAAATCTCTGTTCTAAAATTTTAATTTGGGGAGAGGGGAATAGTAAAGCAAGATTCACCTACTAACCTCACTTTACAAATTGACTACTGGGCTAATAAGTCCATTGAAAATACTGTCTGTCTTCATTCTTACTGGATTCAAATATGAAATTTCCTAGGAAATTCCACAAGCAAAATTACACAGGCTCTTAGGCAAAATTAGAACTAAAGAAAGCCTATAGCAGTAATGGTCACCTCCCAGCACGTAAGAAAATACAAACTCAACCGTTGTCAAGTTTTACTGATGGTTCCCTTTAGAAGAAGATAAATATATTAACTGTTTGAATTCTTAAGATATGGACTTCCAGAGTCTCTCCTAAATGACAATAAAAACGTGTTTGGAGAGCATGGGAACAACCTAATGACTTAAAGACACAAACTGTTAAACAGGAATCACAAGCCCTAGAAGCTTACATCATTTTAACTGTCTCTCTTTGAACGTAGGCTGAAATAAGATTTCTTAAGTTATAAGTCATAGCTATTTTACATCCATCTCTTTCTGATAATGTAGTCTTTTTAAGGTCTCTATCTAAAATATCAAAAGAATATAATTAAATATTTAATTATGTAACACTGAGGAACTACATTTGACTTAAACACGAGTCTATCACATGTTCTAAGACCACTCTAGCCTGTTTCTACATCTCCCATGAAATATGAAACAACATATTGAAACAACATATGAAACAACATATAGAAGCTATATGAAAATGGCACCAAAGGAATTACAAGAACAGTGGTGGTCAAGTCCTGTCACGCAAGGGCCTGTGATCAAAAAGCAGAATGGCAGTTGAATGTGCCCTCCTTACTATCATATTTTCTCACACTCTTTCTAAACTTCCTGATGGTGCAGATAGACATTTTAAAAGTGAATTACTGAAAACACCAGTAATTAGTGAAAAATAAAGAAAATGGCAAATAGAAAATTTTGATTCCAACAGAATAAAATGTGTAAATAAAAATAATACTGAAAACATTAATAGCAACTTTCCATTTTTTAGTGAAATCAACTACAGATTATGCTGCCTATTAACAAACATAAACAAAATGTTAGAAAACATTACATTATAAAATGAAGAATACTACTCTTCTGAAAAGTATCATTCCTGACTAATTAATTTGCTCATTTCATTAATCTCAAAGTATTTTAATTTGGACAGTTTGGGCTATATATCTGAGCAAAACCCCACACAATTGAAGTCTTAACTCAACAATAACATTTTATAGATAATATGACAAACTATTACTTTAAAAAACAATACTGAGCTCCAAGAACATGAAAAATGGGCACCATAGGGATTATCCAACTAAATTTGTGATTTCTGAATGACCTCTCTGCCTCAGTTAAATGAGGTAATATTATTTGCATCCTATTGCGCTCCTAGGTTTTAGAACGCACTACAAAAGAGTTTTTACTCCTAGAAAAATTATTCATTTAAATTAGTTTCTAAATATTAAAACTAATTTCTCATCGGCTCTTCTGAGGAACTTGACAACAGCAAGGCCTCTCAAAAGAAACACACTGCTGTCCTGTCCTCTCTTGTGGTTAATACTGGCCATGTGAAAAATAAAATATAAGTCCTAGCCAATGAAATATAAGTCAAAGTGTTCTATGACAGTTAAATGGGAAATCTTAAAAAAGAGGGAAACTGCTTCCCTTCTTTCCCTCTTTCCTCTGCTGGAACGCAGACTTGATGGCTGGAGCTTGAGCAGCCATCCTGAACCTCAAGGTAGAAGCTATATGATGGCAGCACAGCAGCAAAACAAGAATCAGTTTAGGTTCTTTACACCGTGAAGCTACCTCTCTAGTCTTGGATTATCTACCTCCAGACTTTATTTCTATGGGAGGAAAATAAACTTCTATCTTATTTAAGCCACTGTTTTCTATGGTGTCTAGCCTTACACAAGTGAACCTAATCCTAACTGATACAATGTGCATATCCTAACAATTCCACACCTGTCATATACTTGACAATCTAGACGAGTGCTATTGAACAGAGTGACAGAAATGTTCTTTATCTGTAGTGTCCAATCAAGTAGCTGCTAGCCATGTGTGATTATTGAGCAACTGAAATGTTTTTTTTAACATTTAACACAGAATATTATATTTTACTTAATTTCAATTAATTTAAATTTAAATAGCCACATGTGGCTAGTGGCTATTGTATTGGACAGCACAGCTCTAAGCATCAAGGAACGTCAAAATTGTAACTGAGTTAATTTTAAATGATAGAAAATTTCTCCCTAATTTATATATAACAATATAGTAAAGCTGTAAACATTATTTTCATAAGACACATGCCTATAATTACATTTTGCTAGAGTAATGTTATTATAACTAACTTGAGCTATATCTGTAGAAACTCAGAAAATGTTAGTTGTGAAGATGAAGACAACTTGACAGTGGGTCTGAAACACAGATCTTCTACTTTAGTACAAAAAGCTATCCTGAATTTCGTCTTAATTAGAAATCCACGGCTCTTAAAAATGTGACAGGATTTAAATACTGTTTACCTTTCTTTTCCATTCATATGTCTCTTAACTCAAACCAGTTGGAATATACAAAGGACTATCAAGAAAAGTGTAATGCCTTTTCAATTCATTAACAATTGAACTAATATTATGTTGGAGAATATCAAAGCAAAATTTTTACTCAAATTTAAATAAAACTACTTCCTAGCATGAAATGAAAACATTTTTGGTCTGCTTTAAAAACTAGTAGATACTTTTCCTCCCCATGCTCACTACTTTTGTGTCAAGAGGTACGAATATTATGGATAGTGAAGCACAGTTCTCAGGTTATTAATAAACCAGAAAATTCACAACAGAAAGGTACCTCAATAAGGTCACTTAGTTTATATCCTCATCATTTGTCTATCTTCTTCTCCCCTTTCCCTTCAACAAGCAGAATTAATCTTTCTCTGTGATCTTAAAGTACTTTGTGTGATATCCTCACACAGCACTTACTGTACTAGGTCATGATGGTTTTCAAAACTGTCTCTGCTCTACACCTTGAAATTCTCAAGGGCAAGAGAGACCTCAGAGGGGTACTGTGGCAGTGGAACAAAACCATCCAGATGTGGCACAAAGGAATTTGCTCTTGAGGGCAGAGGAGCAGAAAAGTAGGAATGTAATCACAGCTCACTAATCCCACATTTCTGTCCAGGGCTCGTCTTGGTTAAAATCTGTTTTAATTCAATTCATCCTAAACTTCATTTTTGGGTACACCTCTGTTTGCTTAAAGTTTCTGAATTGCAAAATCACATGCAAATTAGTGAATAAATAACATAATAAATTTAAGCATATGATAGATTAATCCTAAATAAACCTTTTAAATCACTTTGGTTAACATTACAGTTTGCTGATCAGAGTATTCTAGATGGCAGTCACCGTTTCTGCAACCTCTGTATAACCCTTTTATTTTAAATAACTTGTATAGAATCAATTAGGTATTATATAAATACCACCCACATCCTTAAAAAAGAGACATGAGCAAATGAAGAACTGATTTTAAAGTTATGAAAAGATGTCATTTTAAAAAGTTCACTTTGAATGACATATTTTTAAATTTTAACTGCTGCCTTAAACTGAAATGACAACTCATTAGTTACCCGAATTCCTATTTTTTTAACTTGAGAACCAACTCTACATTTTATATATGAAACAGGCTAGACCTGTGATACTAGGTATATATGATAGCAAGTAATATTAGAGATATAAATGTATCCCAGAGAGAGTAAATATCCTGGTCAGAATACCCAAGAGCAGAATCAACACTGGCAACCATTCACCATCATTTAATATACCCACCCACCTATTACGTCTAACCAACTACAGTATCCAATTTAAGACGGCTTCAAGGCTAATTAGGGAGTAAATGAAGTTATGGTCTTTACCATTGATGTATTATAATAAATTATGCACCTTCTGCCTGAGGCAATGGGATAGAACAGCGAAACATACAAACTTATACCACTGCTTCCTCATTGACCAAATTCTACATTGGCATTTTAGGCAATCAACTTTCAAATGGGCTTTTCATGGCATCTTTGTCTTTAAAAAGCTGTTATTCCAGAAAGGTTTGAGAATTTCCATAGTAATTTCAAACTTTAAAGTACTATTTCTCAAAGTGTGGTTTTAGACCACCTGCATCAAAATCTGAGGAGGTTTGAAAAATGCAGATTCCTGGGCTCCAAAGCCCCACCAAAATGAACTCTGAGAAGTGGAGCCCAATTTTTAGCAAACATTCTCCCACAAGATTCCAGTGGCTGCTAAAGTTCGAGAACTTTAGCTATTACTGTGACTCTTGGTATATGCGTTAAGAAGCACTAGACATACGGATATAACCTATACTTTCAAGGTGTGATCTCTAGACCAGGAGCAGTAGCATCACCTGGGAGCTTGTTAGAAATGCAGAATCTCAGCTCCTTTCCAGCCCTGCTGAATCAAAATTTGCATTTTAACAAGATCCCCAAGTGACTCATACTTACATTAAAGCCTGAGTTGTACTGGTCTAGAGCAGCATTATTCTGGAATGCAGGTGTCCTGGGGCACCTTACACAGGTCAAACAGCAAAGTGTACTAGGGATACTGTGGTAAACACCCAAAATATACTTTACAGTAAAATAGGCAATCAAAGCCCCTGTTAAAACACAGAGGGAAGATTGTGAGTATCTTTTAGTGAATTTTTAAATGTTCATGGTAATATCCTTTCCATTACATTCTACCAAGCATTTTATTAAAGATGGAAGACAGAATTCATTCAAAATACAATTGAGAACAGACAAAAGCTGAAAAGGAGAGGCTGCATAAGCAGCAATGGTTTGTGAGTTGCTTTAGTCCCCAGTTTCAGACCCACTTAATATAAAAAGAATAACCAGAGATTGGTTCAAGATGGCAGAGTAGAAGGACATGCTCTCACTCCCTCTTTCGAGAACACCACAATCACAACTAACTGCTGAACAATCATTGACAGGAAGACACTGGAACTCAACAAAAAAGATACCCCACGTAAAAAGACAAAGGAGAACTGCAATGAGACGGTAGGAGGGGCGCTATCACAATAAAATCAAATCCCATAACTGCTGGGTGGGTGACGCACAAACTGGAGAACACTTATACCACAGAAGTCCACCCACTGGAGTGAAGTTTCTGAGCCACACATCAGGCTTCCCAACCTGGGGGTCTGGCAATGGGAGGAGGAATTCATAGAGAATCAGACTTTGAAGGCTAGCGGGATTTGATTGCAGGACTTCAGCAGGACTGAGGGAAACAGAGACTCCACTCTTGAAGGGCACACACAAAGAAGTGTGACCATCGGGACACAGGGGAAGGAGCAGTGACCCCATAGGAGATTGAAGGAGACCTACCTGCTAGTGTTGGAGGGTTTCCTGAAGAAGCAGGGGGCACCTGTGGCTCACCAAGGGACAAGGACACTGGCAACAGAAGTTCTGGGAAGTACTCCTTGGCGTGAGCCCTCCCAGAGTCCACCATTAGCCCCACCAAAGAGCCCGGACAGGCTCCAGTGTTTGGTCACCTCAGACCAAAAAACCAACAGGGAGGGAACCCAGCTCCACCCATCAGCAGACAAGCGGATTAAAGTTTTACTGAGCTCTGCCCACCAGAGCAACAGCCAGCTCTACCCACCACCAGTCCCTCCCATCAGGAAACTTCCACAGGCCTCATCCACCAGAGGGCAGACAGCAGAAGCAAGAAGAACTACAATTCTGCAGACTGTGGAACAAAAACCACATTCACAGAAAGACAGACAAAATGAAAAGGCAGAGGGCTATGTACCAGATGACGGAACAAGATAAAACCCCAGAAAAACAACTAAATGAAATGGAGATAGGCAATCGTCCAGAAAAAGAATTCAGAATTATGATAGTGAAGATGATCCAGGACCTCGGAAAAAGAATTGAGGCAAAGATCGAGAAGATGCAAGAAATGTTTAACAAAGATCTAGAAGAATTAAAGAACAAACAAACAGAGATGAACAATACAATAACTGAAATGAAAAATACACTAGAAGGAATCAACAGCAGAATTACTGAGGCAGGAGAACGGATAAGTGACCTGGAAGACAGAATGGTGGAATTCACTGCTGCACAACAGAATAAAGAAAAAAGAATGAAAAGAAATGAAGACAGCCTAAGAGACCTCTGGGACAACATTAAACACAACATTCGCATTATAGGGGTCCCAGAAGGAGAAGAGAGAGAAAAAGGACTTGAGAAAATATTTGAAGAGATTACAGTAGAAAACTTCCCTAACATGGGAAAGGAAATAGCCACCCAAGTCCAGGAAGCACAGAGAGTCCCATACAGGATAAACCCAATGAGAAACAAGCAGAGACATATAGTAAGCAAACTGGCAAAAATTAAAGACAAAGAAAAATTATTGAAAGCAACAAGGGAAAAACGACAAATAACATACAACGGAACTCCCATAAGGTTAAGAGCTGATTTCTCAGCAGAAACTCTACAAGCCAGAAGGGAGTGGCATGATATACTTAAAGTGATGAAAGGGAAGAACGTACAAACAAGATTACTCTACCCAGCAAGGATCTCATTCAGATTCAACGGAGAAATCAAAAGCTTTACAGACAAGCAAAAGCTAAGATTCAGCACCACCAAACCAGCTCTAAAACAAATGCTAAAAGAACTTCTCTAACTGGCAAACACAAGAGAAGAAAAGGACCTACAAAAACAAACCCAAAACAATTAAGAAAATGGTCATAGGAACATACATTTCGATAACTGCCTTAAACGTGAATGGATTAAATGCTCTAACAACAAGACACAGGCTTGCTGAATGGATACAAAAACAAGACCCACATATATGCTGTTTACAAGAGACCCACTTCAGACCTAGGGACACATACAGACTGAAAGTGAGGGGATGGAAAAAGATATTCCATGCAAATGGAAATCAAAAGAAAGCTGGAGTAGCAATACTCATATCAGACAAAATAGACTTTAAAAAAAAGAATGTTACAAGAGACAAGGAGGGACACTACGTAATGATCAAGGGATCAATTCAAGAAGAAGATATAACAATTATAAATATATATGCACCCAACATAGGAGCACCTCAATACATAAGGCAACTGCTAACGGCTCTAAAAGAGGAAATCGACAGCAACACAATAACAGTTGGGGGCTTTAACACCTCACTTACACCAATGGACAGATCATCCGAAAGGAAATTAATAAGGAAACACAAGCTTTAAATGACAAAATAGACCAGACAGATTTAATTGATTTATAGGACACTGCATCCAAAAACAGCAGATTACACTCTCTTCTCAAGTGTGCACAGAACATTCTCCAACATAGATCACATCTTGGGTCACAAATCAAGCCTCAGTAAATTTAAGAAAACTGAAATCATATCAAGCATCTTTTCTGACCACAACGCTTTGAGATTAGAAATCAATTACAGGGAAGAAAACGTAAAAAACACAAACACATGGAGGCTAAACAATACGTTAATAACCAAGAGATCACTGAAGAAATCAAAGAGGAAATCAAAAAATACATAGAGACAAATGACAATGAAAACGCGATGATCCAAAACCTATGGGATGCAGCGAAAGCAGTTCTAAGAGGGAAGTTTATAGCTATACAAGCCTGCCTCAAGAAACAAGAAAAGTCTCAAATAAACAATCTAACATTACACCTAAAGGAACTAAAGAAAGAAGAACAAACAAAACCCAAAGTTAGAAGAGGGAAAGAAATCATAAAGATCAGAGCAGAAATAAAAGAAATAGAAACAAAGAAAACAATAGCAAAGATCAATAAAACTAAAAGCTGGTTCTCTGAGAAAATAAACAAAATTGATAAACCATTAGCCAGACTCATTAAGAAAAAAAAGGAGAGGACTCAAATCAATAAAATTAGAAATGAAAAAGGAGAAGTTACAACAGACACCGCAGAAATACAAAGCATCCTAAGAGACTACTACAAGAAACTCTATGCCAATAAAATGGACAACCTGGAAGAAATGGACAAATTTTTAGAAAGGTATAACCATCCAAGACTGAACCAGGAAGAAATAGAAAATATGAGCAGACCAATCACAAGTAATAAAATGGAAACTGTGATTAAAAATCTTCCAGCAAACAAAAGTCAGGACCAGATGGCTTCACAGGTGAATTCTATCAAACATTTAGAGAAGAGCTAACACCCATCCTTCTCAAACTCTTCCAAAAAATTGCAGAGGAAGGAACACTCCCAAATTCATTTGATAAGGCCACCATCACCCTGATACCAAAACCAGACAAAGATACTACAAAAAAAGAAAATTACAGACCAATATCACTCACGAATATAGATGCAAAAATCCTCCACAAAATACTAGCAAACAGAATCCAACAACACATTAAAAGGATCATACACCATGATCAAGTGGGATTCATCCCAGGGATGCAAGGATTCTTCAACATACACAAATCAATCAATGTGATACACCACACTAACAAACTGAAGAAGAAAAACCAAATGATCATCTCAATAGATGGAGAAAAAGCTTTTGACAAAATTCAACACCCATTTATGATAAAAACTCTCCAGAAAGTGGGCACAGAGGGAACCTATTTCAACATAATAAAGACCACATACGACAAACCCACAGCAAACATCATTCTCAATGGTGAAAAACTGAAAGCATTTCCTCTAAGATCAGGAGCAAGACAAGAATGTCCACTCTCGCCACTATTATGCAACACAGTTTTGGAAGTCCTAGCCACAGCAATCAGAGAAGAAAAAGAAATAAAAGGAATACAAATTGGAAAAGAAGAAGTAAAACTATCACTGTCTGCAGATGACATGATACTATACATAGAGAATCCTAAAGATGCCATCAGAAAACTACTAGATCTAATTAATGAATTTGGTAAAGTTGCAAGATACAAAATTAATGCACAGAAATCTCTTGTATTCCTATACACTAATGATGAAAAATCTAAAAGAGAAATTAAGGAAACACTCTCATTTACCACTGCAACAAAAAGAATAAAATACCTAGGAATAGACCTACCTAGGGAGACAAAAGACCTGTATGCAGAAAACTATAAGACACTGATGAAAGAAATTAAAGACAATACAAACAGATGGAGAAGTATACCATGTTCTTGGATGGAAGAATCAATATTGTGAAAATGACTATACTACCCAAAGCAATCTACAGATTCAGTGCAATCCCTGTCAAATTACCGATGGCATTATTTACAGAACTAGAACAAAAAATCTTAACATTTGTATGGAGACACAAAAGACCCCGAAGAGCCAAAGCAGTCTTGAGGGAAAAAAAAAGAGTTGGAGGAATCAGACTCCCTGACTTCAGACTATACTACAAAGCTACAGTAATCAAGACAATATGGTACTGGCACAAAAACAGAAATACAGATCAATGGAACAAGATAGAATGCCCAGAGATAAACACATACACCTATTGTCAACTAATGTATGACAAAGGAGGCAATGATATACAATGGAGAAAAGACAGTCTCTTCAATAAGTGGTGCTGGGAAAACTGGATAGCTACATCTAAAAGAATGAAATTAGAACACTTCCTAACACCATACACAAAAATAAACTCAAAATGGATTACAGACCTAAATGTAAGACCTGGCACTATAAAACTCTTAGAGGAAAACATAGGAAGAATACTGTGACATAAATCACAGCAAGATCTTTTTTGATCCATCTCCTAGAGAAATGGAAATAAAAACAAAAATAAACAAATGGGACCTAATGAAACTTCAAAGCTTTTGCATAGCAAAAGAAACCATAAACAAGACAAAAAGACAACCCTCAGAATGGGAGAAAGTATTTACAAATGAATCATCGGACAAAGGATTAATCTCCAAAATATATAAACAGCTCATGCAGCTCAATATTAAAAAAACAAACAACCCAATCCGAAAATGGGCAGAAGACCTAAATCGACATTTCTCCAAAGAAGACATACAGATGGACAAGAAGCTCATGAAAAGCTGCTCAACATCACTAATTATTAGAGAAATGCAAATCAAAACTACAGTGAGGTATCACCTCACACCAGTTAGAATGGGCATCATCAGAAAATCTACAAACAACAAATGCTGGAGAGGGTGTGGAGAAAAAGGAACCCTCCTGCACTGCTGGTGGGAATGTAAATTGATACAGCCACGATGGAGAACACTATGGAGGTTCCTTAAAAAACTAAAAGAATTACCATGTTACCCAGAAATCCCACTACTGGGCATATACCCAGAGAAAATCATAATTCAAAAAGATACACACACCCCAATGTTCACTGCAGCACTATTTACAATAACCAGGTCATGGAAGCAACCTAAATGCCCATCGACAGACAGATGAATGGATAAAGAAGATGTGGTACATATATACAATGGAATATTAGTCAGCCATAAAAAGGAACGAAATGGGTCATTTGTAGGGATGTGGATGCATCTTGAGACTGTCATACAGAGTGAAGTAAGTCAGAAAGAGAAAAACAAATATCATATACTAATGCATATATGTGGAACCTAGAAAAATGGTACAGATGAACCGGTTTGCAGGGCAGAAATAGAGACACAGAAGGAGAGAAAAAACGTATGGACACCAAGAGGGGAAAGTGGCAGGGGGTGGGGGTGGGATGAATTGGGAGATTGAGATTGACATGTATACACTGATGTGTATAAAATGGAAAACTAATAATAAAATAAATAAATAAACATTGGGAAAAAAAAGAAATCTAAACCCTTCTTGTAAATGATTATGAAGTATTTAACACACTGATCCTAGCCTCACCTGTATTAAACCTATATTGTGTATCAGTCAAAATCAAAACTGTGTCGTTAGAATAAAACACCTTAAAAACAGTGCTTCATCCACTTCTCTGTTTCAAAGCCCATGGAAATTAGTTCACCGCACTTGCTTTGGCTCCAGAAGAGTTCTTTACCCATATGGAAAAAAAAAAAAAGAATAACCAAGATCTTATTCATTTCATTCAGCACATTCTAAAAGTTGTTTTCCCATGTTTGAATGCACTTGTGGTTGGGGTACAGTTTCTTACTGAATAAAAAGATTTGCTGAAAAGAATAAAAACCAAAATGTTAAGAGACAGCCCTCCTTGAATCTTTTTTGATTTGTTTTGTTCTGTTTTTTAACAAGGTAGGGCACAAATCAGAGAGTGGACTGAAGTCTAGAAAGATACATTTGAAAACTAGACAGGCAAACAAGAATTAATGTGCATATTCTAGATAAATTTTGTGCTACCTGACAAAATATTATGTGGCCATAACACTTTACATAGAAATTACAACTTATTTTCTTAATCACAGAGGCATATTAAATTAGTTATAAAATTTATTACTAGATAATGACACTATTACCACTCAACAAAGGGAATACTATCTATATATTCAGCTTATTATAAAATGTACTATGCAGGTTTGATATGAATACATTAAAATATCTTTGGAGAAATGATCTCTAAGCACTCTTTCAAGCACTGACTGATTTCAAAGCACTTACTAGAAATCTTAGTAATGTGGATACCAATAAGTTTTATGTAGAGTCAAGTACAAAGTAAATGTCAAAAAAAGTCAATATCCTCTTGAATAAATATAATGTTGCTATTATCATGCATCATGTCAGAGTCCCTGTTGTATACTACAATATTAACTGTTTCATCAGCTTTACATATAAAATATATATCACAGTTTATGATAATATTGGTAAAGAAAGAAATTTGTCCAGATGTCTAGTACCTTTCCTCCATCTTAATACCTTAGAACTGAGGTTGAAAACAATGTTACAGGAAGCAAATACCAGAAAATCATGTGAAACAGCTATCACGTATTGGTTGATTCTGAATCAGCACTAAACTTTAAACTTACATTACTTCATTTTCTACTTTCTATACTAGATATGAGATAAAAATACAATGCTTAGTTCATTGCTCAGAAGTCCTAAATGTTAGACAACAATGATTACTAAATGTAAACATTACAGCAATGTCTACAGCCAAGAAAATAACTCCAAGATGCTTAGAAGCACAGGGCAGGTTATTTGCTTATGAACAGCATAATTTTAGCTTGCAATGCTATTTGTTCACATATTTCAATAGTCTGCCTGCCATTCACACATACAGATTAACCGCAATGATTTGTGAAAGAAGCCTACCCAGTAATAACTTCCGCATTTTATCTTTAATAGTAATTATAATACCTTAATTACAATAATCTGGCAGAGACCACAAGCAAAGCTTTGATATCTCAGCACACCCAGTTCTGCAACTATGGTACTCAAGCAGTACCACCCTCAGATCCAGGAAAGGGGGGACACTACCACAAACCCTGTGTTTCAGAGGATCCTAGTATCTCAAATAGCCCAAATCAAATCCACTGAAGAATACGTGGATGGATGCCTTCTGCCACTCGGATCTGGGGCTCACACTGACACAGTGTGACCCATGACCTTGAACACCTACCCTCACAAGTAACCCTTCAAGCCCCAAGGAAATGCTTCTCCACATCTCTTGCCCTCAAAATAAAAGGGGATTATGTCAGAATGCTCTGAAGGTTTATGGGCTACACTGCCACTCAAGACAGAGACAGGTACTGCTTTGGAACTTTGGGGAGATCTGAGCCATGAAAGCACTTAGGTAAGAAAAAAGACAAATTAATTAACTTGGCAAATCCTTCCTCTCAGATATCATGAATGCAATAAATCCCTGCTTAACCAAGTATCATTTCCCAGTAGTGCCAAAGTCCATTTTATTGCTTCATGTTTTCATTTGTGGTTCTGGAGATACTCACAAATTAACATGGTATTTCCAAAAGTTGCACATAGCAGCTGAAGAGTATTTTCTATATTATGAAATTCATAAATCTCTTGTGTTTGCCTTTTACATCAATAGATAATTCTGCACATATTAAAAGAAAAATAACCTGAAAATAATTAGTTTTTAAAGTGTTTACATTTGCTTTTATATTTTTATTAAAATGTATTCAAATTTTGGTGAAATAGCTAAAATATTTGATTGGTCAGTAAATTGCTCCAAATTTTATTAAAATCTTATTAACAAAATGAATATAATTAAAACAAAAATAGTATAGGCATAATTAATTTTTAGAGCACTTAATAGTTTTAAATTTAAAATCAGAATATTGAAGATTAGAAAATTGTTGCAGGTGAGATCTTTTCTTATATACATAGAAGACTGGGAGCTTTGTTGAAAAGTTTTCTGTATAAAGTATCATGAATGCATAAAGTTACAATTAACTCTGACCTTTCCAAGGTTACTCTGCTAAACTTTGTTGGACCCAAAACAGAAATCATACCTCCTGACTCCCAACCTTGCACTCTTTCAATTCCGATTTAGGAAGATTTAAAAAGTTCACCTTACATGGGATATTTAGGTTTACACTTGTAACTTCTTGACCTAAAGGCAATTCATATACAGCAAGAAGAAAATGGCCAAAGACTTGATCGGCCTTAATGTGCTAGAAGTCCATGCTTGGTATCCTTTCAAATTCCAAACCTCCAAAAGTAGACAGGATTGTCATGTTTACCGTAATTGTCTGCCCTTAACTTCTTGATACCCAGCACTGCAAGCTTTTAAAAATATTATTGTGCCCTTGACATTTTAACAAAATTGTTCAAAACAAAGCAATGTATAAGTCCAAGATATTATTGTTAACTACTTTAAAAACATTGTAACAATGTCTGACAAGACATACAATGACTGCAAAAAATAATCCAATCAATCATTCAACATATACAAATAGAAAAAAATGCATGATGGGAATCTCAAATACTCTAGTACCTTGCTATTTCAAGACACTGCAAACATTTAAGTATAAAAGAAAATGATAAGCATTACATGTTACGTGTACACAAAATACCACAGGAACAGCTAATTCCACTCTACCACACCTCACAAAGAAAATGGAGTTAGTCAAAGACAGTCTAGAATAAGTTTCGTAAGGCCCTGAGAGAACTGATGGATATGGATTAATTCCATGGGCATTCATTTTCTCATCTATAAAACAATGGAATTAGAGATCAGTAATCGCTGAGAACCTGTAACATTCTATGCAGGAGCCGTAGAGGAATGGCTGACTGTAAGACTCTTCAACCTGCTTCACTTAGAGCAGCTCAGCCATTATATGTTTTATGTATGTATCTAAAAAAGATTCTGGGACTTCCCTGGCGGTCCAGTGGTTAAGACTTTTCCTTCCAACACAGGGAGTTGCAGGTTCAATGCCTGGTCAGGGAGCTAAGATCCCACATGCCTTGACGCCAAAAAACCAAAACATAAAACAGAAGCAATATTGTAACAAATTCAATAAAGACTTTAAAAATGGTTCACATCAAAAAAAAATCTTTAATTAAAAAAAAAGAAGATTTTGCTGGCTTTAAAAGGATGTTTGAAAACTTTAAAAAAATATAGCATTGTGGAATTATATATGCCAAATTATGCTTACCTCAAAGCATGTCTAGCCTGCCAGGAGACTATCTCTATTAATAGCTAAGGAGCCTCTAAAGTAAGAAGTCATCCTAAGGGAAAAAAAGGGCCATAAGTACTGTAAGAAGGGAAAATATCATCAGCATGTCTTGTTCCCTGAATACCCCTGAGCCTATGCTGAGTCTAACTGGGACTTGTCCCAGAGCTCTGGAGAGCAGATGCTATACCAAGAACAAGAAAACAAGACGTTGCTCAAAAAATCTCTTTGAGACACTCAGAGTACAAGGCAGGAAAGCTTTGGAATCCATGTAGTGGATTATAATAAATACACTTTTTTGGGGTGGAAAGAGCTGGATTTACTAAGGTAACACAGAATGCAGCATGCTTTTGCAGAGCCCCAGAGAAAGCAACACACACCTGGCATACGAGGAATTCTGCACACCAGCATGGTTCACAGAGGTCCTGTTATCAAGAGACAGTACTCACAGCACAAACATCAAATAGCAGCGGCCTCCCAGGAGGCAGAAGTGGATGTCACCAAACTGCTGTGGCTGCAAGAATATGAAAGCCGGGGCAGAAGAGAAGGGTAGACAGGACCAACTGGGCTCTTGGACATACAAGCAATGGGGAGGACGGTGACAGGGCAGAATCAGAAAAATACCAAAAACCATGTGAACATTCCTATACCATAATTTTGCCCCTGTTATGGTTAGGAAACATAATTTTATGACTGGCAGGTAACAGATGAAATAGCATGTTGGAAAATACAACAACAAAGAGAAATGACTGGCCAACTTTGTTTACTGTACTTGATTTTTTGGAGGGAGTAAATCTGCTAGTTCGTTACTTCTCTTGCAGAGAGTTCAGTTCTTAGCATTATTTTGGAGACCATAAAAAACTACCTGTATCCAATTATTTGAAAAGATTTCACAGAGTACAACGAACAACATGAATGTTACTCTTCTGACTTTATGACAAAAATCAGAGACCAGGTCAAATCCTCTTTATTGTAATTATTATATTTTTTCTTTCCCCGTCATAATTCTTGATTACACTTACAACATTTTAATCACTCAGCTCAAATGGATCTTTGTGTTTTTCTTGTTTAATGTCAATAAGTAAACAGCAAGACCTTGGACAAACATTTAAGACACATTCATGTCATAAAACTCAAGAAATATCAAATCTCCATTTTCAAATTTCAACTAAATATTATTCTGGAAATGGTCCTGCATAACACTTGATGCTGTTTTTTTCTTGATGCTGAGTTTTTCAAAATCACCTAATGTGCTAGCTCATGCCCCATTTCATATGAAGAAAGTTAAAAGTCCATTTAAATAGGGCGTAAATTTTCACAAACACTGAACTGCTCAAATGGCTCTCCTGGAAATTAAATTAACAGCCCATTTGATTTTCAACATGTTCACATTTTAGTCATGCCTATTTTTTAGCAACCATGCAAAAGCTCAACTCATGGTAAGTTATAGAGCCCTTCTAGAGACAGAATAAAAATTTTTAATTCTTTGACTTAACAGTCTGGCAGGGATAGGGAGAGAAGGTAACAATACACTATATATGAAAAAGGGTTAATATTCCTACTAAATAAGGAATTCTCCTGCAAATTGAAAATAAAGAAATGAATCTAATAAAAATGTAGATAAGGGCTTCCCTGGTGGCGCAGTGGTTGGGAGTCCGCCTGCCAACGCAGGGGACACGGGTTCGTGCCCCGGTCCAGGAAGATCCCACATGCTGCGGAGCAGCTAGGCCCGTGAGCCATGGCCACTGAGCCTGCACGTCCGGAGCCTGTGCTCCGCAACGGGAGAGGCCACAACAGTGAGAGGCCCGCGTACCCCCAAAAAAAAGAAAAAAAAAAAAGTGGATAAAGAATCCAGGCATTTAATTTATTATAAAGTGGCCATACCCCTTTGACCTGTCTAGGTATTTATTACTAAAGGTATTGTAAAGATATTCTTACTACATAAGCAGATGTAACCTAAAATATTGCTCCATGCTTTGACTTTAAAGGCATGGCAATATTTCACTGTATTCAGAATTGTTTTCTCTTCCTAATACTTGTCAAAAGTATCCTTATAATATGTGTGACCAACTGAAGACGATGCGTTAAAATCTGTTTCTATAATGTGGAAACTTCGTTAATGAAAACGGAATGACATAAATGTAATATTCTCTTTCTAATTTAAACTATTACTGCGCAGAAATCAGTTAACACAGTAAGCCTGAGACTGCTATCCTTAGAAGGGCCTGCTTTCAAGGCTGGCCATTTGCTGGCATCCGGGAACTTGAATTTGGGGAGGGGTCCCACCTCTCTCTAAATAAGTACATCTAAACTGTTTGTACAAACATGCAATTTATACTGAACACCTACGTTCCTTCTAGGAGTCTGAAATTTTGGTACACACTAGATAAAGGGTGTCTATGTGACTAACTCTTGATAAAAACCCTGGACTTCTAGGCTCAGGTGAGCCTGTCTTGGAGAACCCAGCTGAGAGAGGAATTTTGGAAGCTTGTGCCTGGTTTCCTCCAGACTTTGCCCCATGTGCCTTTTTCCTTTGCTAATTTTGCTTTGTATCCCTTTTATTGTAATAAATCATGGCCATGAATGTGACTATATGCTGAGTCCTGCGAGTCCTTTTAGCAAATCACCAAACCTGCACTGGTCTTGGGAATTCAACATGATTACACTTTTCCCCACTTTAGGAAAAGTAGATAAATTATCCATTTCAAGACTCATCAGAAATCTGTACCTCAACCTTTGCCCCCTATATGTGGTCAGCCACCAGGTCCTGTAGACTCTCTTTTTTTATATTACTTTCTCTCCATTTCCACCATGCCAATCCCCTTGATTTCTTTCCAGTCACCACTCCCCTTATCGCCTCAAGCTCAGAGTATGACAATGGTCTGTCATTCTGCTCTGGCTGCCTAACAAATTACAGTAGTCCCCTACGTAAGAATGAGTTCCGTTCCAAGAGCGCACTTGTAAGTCCAATTGGTTCGTAGGTCGACAGTTAGTCTACGTACCAAACTAACATGATTGGCTATATAGTACTGTATTGTAATAGGTTTATGATACTTTTCACACAAATGATACATAAAAAACAAACACTAAAAAATAAACATTTTTCATCTTATAGTACAGTACCTTGAAAAGTACCATAGTACAGTGCAACATCTGG
This sequence comes from Pseudorca crassidens, assembly GCF_039906515.1. Lineage (NCBI taxonomy): Eukaryota > Metazoa > Chordata > Mammalia > Artiodactyla > Delphinidae > Pseudorca > Pseudorca crassidens. The sequence continues at coordinate 129,696,934 of NC_090297.1, read as the reverse complement.
CATACAGGGGCTGGCACTGAGTGAACAGGCAAGAATTAAAGATACTGTACTACTGTACTCTATACAGTACTGCAGAGTAAAGCGCATAAAAGCACAACCACTTGTAGAGGATGCACACATGTGACAATGTATGCCAGATACATGAACTAGCTCACGTGATTGGACACATGAATGCACGTTTGCATCTTTGAAAGCTCACAACTTGAAGGTTCGTATGTAGGGGACTTACTGTACTACAGATGGGGTGCCTTAAACAACCGAAATTTATTTCTCACAGTTCTGGAGGCCAGGAAGTCCAAGATCAAGGTGCTGACCAATTTACTTCCTGGAGGGAGCTCTCTTCCTGACTTGAAGACAGTTACCTTCTTAGAGTGCCCTTACACAGTAGACAGAGAGCACTCTGGTATCTCTTCCTCTTCTTATAAAGGAGCCAGCCCTGTCATATTAGGGTCCCACCCTTATGACCTCATTTAACCTTTACCACTTTCTCACAGGCCTATTTCTAAATACAGTCACACTGGGTGTTAGAGTTTCAACACATGAATTTGGGGCCTGTGTGTGTGTGTGTGTGTGTGTGTGTGTGTGTGTGTGTGTAAGATAAACACTCAGTCTATAACATTCTCCTATCTGATCTCTCTGCCTTCTGTAATAAATTCTGCATTCTGCAGCCAGATTAAGCTTCCTAGGAGACTGTAGTCACCAAGGAGGGATCTCCAACATCTATGGTATACAGAACAAGTACTTAATCTGGTGACCACAGAGTCAACATCTAACATCAGAATAGGATTTACTTTGGAGGTCAATAAATTAGAGTAGTCTGTATCAGTATTTAGTTCTGATTTGGATATGTTCAAATTTTTTCAAGGATATTAATTGCCTAGTATTAAATTCTAATAAATAGCTACTTTTCTAAGATATTGTCTAACTTAGTAAAATTTCTAGTATATGAAGAAATTATCATCTTGCTAAATAAATTACTCCCTAATAGGTATACTGGGTATTTGAAAGCAAGCTGAATATTTTACCTTCCTTCCCTGTTAGAGAAGGTGAACATTGTCTTAATATCAATTTTGTATCTCCAGTCTAAGTCACGTCATAGTCTTACAATAAACTTTTTAAATTGAACTAGAAAGGAATATTAATTCTTCAAGACAACTAATATACTGTCAGTAAAATAATCATATTCAATCAAAAAGGAGCCTCAGCAAAATGACGGCTAAGTGCTAAGTATAACTGAATTTAAACACAAAAAACTACATAGAACAGGAATAAATTTTTTAAATCCTAGTGAATCTTTGTCAAAGAAATCCATGCAAAGTGGCTAAAATGCCCTTGTACTGAAACAATCAGTATCAATACATCAAGATTCTTTTTTCTACATTTCTGCTACATGTAAGCCACTGTGCTAATTAGTTACTTCGGTGGATACATAAAAAAGCTTAATAGTGTCAGCCCTCTTAACTCTTGACTAGGAAAATAAGACAAATATAAAGGGAAAATCCAACTTCTGAGGCTAGTTAACTTGGCTAGGGCACAATGCCAATGAAGTCATTGGTTTAATCTATGATAATTGGTATGCTCTGTTCCCTAAACACTGTGTTCTAGAACGTCCCTGAATTCAAGGAGGACCAGGCATTACAACATGGATGTAGTTGATGATAGAGAGGTGAGAAAAAGGTGTATGAATACATGAAATGGTACCTATTCTGTGAGATGGCGTGACGCTGAGCCAGGACATTTTGGTAGGTACCTGCCAAATGCAGTAGTGGTCCTGTGCAACTGGTAAGAGCATGAAGGTGGGTCATGGCTGTAGAGAGAACTTTATCATACAACTAGAGTCAAGAAATGATCAAACACAGAAGGCATGCTTGGGCTGAAGTTCTGTGTACCAGAGAGAGCTCTGCTCTTTTAGGTCTGGAATAAATAGAGCTTTTTTCTTCTCTAGGCAACTTAGTTCTATAGTATTTGGCTCTCTTAGGCTTCAAAAGGTAAGTAAGGTCTGTTTGGAAGTGACAATCCCCAGTGAAGGCAGCTGAGCCACTTCCGAGGATGCTGTCAGAAACTTGAACTGAGTGAAATTTTGTTTCCTTTCAGTATTGGTCTAGTGAGCAATTATGATGTACCTGTTTTGTTCCAGTCCAATAGATTTAGAAAATTGTGCACGTTTGGTTCCAACTCACAGTGGCACAATTAGTGTCTTAAAACTGATTAGTTTGGGACTTAAGTGGGACAGAGCACTTATGGTAAGGGATTCCTTCTGCAGAGCCCCAAGATCCAGCCTCTCCCCAGGGCAGACACTTTTAGCAAAATTTAATACAGCTACTCTCACTCTTCAGAGTGCAAAGAGAAATACTTAGTCAAAAATTCAGGTTCCAAAAAAAGCACATGAAAAGATGCTCAACATTGCTAACTATTAGAGAAATTCAAATCAAAACTATCAATACAATGAAGTTATCACCTCACAGCAGTCAGAATGGCCATCATCAAAAAGTCTACAAACAATAAATGCTGGAGAGGGTGTGGAGAAAAGGGAACCCTCCTACACTGTTGGTGGGAATGTAAATTGGTGCAACCACTATGGAGAACAGTATGTAGGTTCCTTAAGAAACTAAAAACAGAACTATGATATGATAAAGCAATCCCACTCCTGGGCATTGCTAGAAGTAGGAGTAATATACGATGGAATATTACTCAGGCATTAAAAATATTGCCAGTTGCAACAACACAGATGGACCTAGAGATTATCATACTAAGTGAAGTAAGTCAGACAGAGAAAGACAAATATCTTAAAAAACTAAAAACAGAGCTACCATATGATCCAGCAATCCCACTCCTGGGCATATACCCAGAGAAAACCATAATTCGAAAAGATACATGCACCCCAATGTTCATTGAAGCACTATTTACAATAGCCAGGACATGGAAGTAACCTAAATGTCCATCAACAGAGGAATGGATAAAGAAGATGCAGTACATATATATACAATGGAATATTACTCAGCCGTAAAAGAAGAATGAAATAATGTCATTTGCAGTAACATGGATGGACCTAGAGATTGTCATACTGAGTGAAGGAAGTCAGACAGAAAAAAACACATATCATATGACATCATTCAGATGTGAAATCTAAAAAAATGGTACAAATGAACTTATTTACAAAACAGAAACAGAGTCACAGATGTAGAAAACAAACTTATGGTTACCAAAGGGGAAATGTGTGTGTGGGGAGTGGGGGGAATTAGGAGCTTGGGATGAACATATACACACTACTATATATAAAACAGATAACCAACAAGGACCTACTGTATAGCACAGGGAACTCTACTCAATATTCTGTAATAACCTAAATCGGAAAAGAATCTGAAAAAGAATATATGTATATGTATAACTGAATCACTATGCTGTACACCTGAAACAAACACAACATTGTAAATCAGCATACTCCAATAAAAATTTTTTTAAAAATTCAGGTTCCAGAGACCCACATCCCAAATATTCTGATGTAGTGGGTCTAAGGTGGTTTCAGGGAATCCTCAGTTCTAATAAGCACTACCAGCAAATCTGATGTAAACTGTTCATAGTCTACACTTCTGGGAAATGCTAGATTAGTGATTAATTCACAGCAGAAAAGACCTTATTTATTAGAAAGTAATAAAGATATCTTTGCTAGAAATATATAGGCAACAACATGAAACCTTCTGATATTTGGTAACCAAAATAAATCCCCTTATCATCAATGTATCTCTGTAAAATTATATACACACACAAATATTTGAGCCTACTACCTAGGACAATAAACCAAAGCAGCACTTACCTGACATTCAGCAATTTATGAGAGGCTGTTTATAGTCACAACTGTCTCTTTCTAATATCAGATAAAAAGACATGAACATAAACACACACAAGCATGTGTTTGGTACAGTTACCTCAAATAAGTATGCTCTGTTCTTAGACTTTGTGTAAAACACTCTGCTAGTAGCATCTAGAAATTCAGGGGAAAGAATCATAAATTCTTAGAAATATTCAAGCATAGCTCCAAAATAATTAGCAGTGTAATCTAATCAAAAGCAAAAATATTCTCATTTTTGTATAGCGCTCACCTATAAATCCAAGATATTCAGTCTGTCTACAAATACTTACTGAACACCTACCCCATACAGGGTGCTGCTTTGGGTGACAGGAATAGTGATGAATGTGACAAAGTCCCTGTCCCCATGGAATGTAAGGTTCTAGAAAGAGGAAATTGGAATGATTTTACATATATAAGTCAATGTCTATTCTTTCTCCTCTGGGTTTTTTAATTTTTTTCTTTAGATTCTTTAAGGTGATAACGTCCAATGCTAGCCTAAGGAACTAACCACTATTTGAAATTCACTGTGTGATATTTATACCACAATGTCTGTCTATTCCATCATATGGATCCTGCTTAATTTTATCTCATCAATCATATTTGTTTACACTCAAAGTAGCTAGTAACTATTATATATTATCCTATAACACTGCAAGATTATAAAAACAATGTAGAATGTGAATCCATCATTGAACAATGATCAGGATGAATTCTTATAAAAAAATAAAGCACATTTTAAATACATAAAATTTTATTTGTCAATTATATCTCAATAAAGTTGGGGGAAAAGATGGTAAAATTGAGATATCAGAGAATAAAGATAATGTCTATTTTATTTCAATATTTTAAAGTAATTTTTTATAAATATGGTTGACAGAAAGATGAAATAAACTACTACTAGAAGCTTTGATGTACCACACAAACAAATTTTAAAAAGCAGAATTATCTAGTATGAAATCAGTCTACCAGTACTTTTTTTGTGTGTGTGTAAAACTCTCTTGAAGAATTTTATCATTAGGTCATTAGATAAACTGGAGCACCGTGGTATCTCTCACACACAAAAGAAGAATTCTAAAATTTCTATTCATTTATCCTTATTCATATATAGCAGGTTTGTGTAATCTTTAGATTTAGAAATACAAAAGAAACTTTTAAAATACAATGTATTGAAAGGATGTTCAACATCACTAATCATTAGAGAAATGCAAATCAAAACTACAATGAGGTATCACCTCACACCAGTCAGAATGGCCATCATCAAAAAATCTACAAACAATAAATGCTGGAGAGGGTGTGGAGAAAAGGGAACCCTCTAGCACTGTTGGTGGGAATGTAAATTGATACAGCCACTATGGAGAACAGTATGGAGGTTCCTTAAAAAAACTAAAAATAGAACTACCATACGACCCAGCAATCCCACTACTGGGCATATACCCTGAGAAAACCATAATTCAAAAGAAGTCATGTACCACAATGTTCATTGCAGCTCTATTTACAATAGCCAGGACATGGAAGCAACCTAAGTGTCCATCGACACATGAATGGATAAAGAAGATGTGGCACATATATACAATGGAATATTACTCAGCCATAAAACGAAATGAAATTGAGTTATTTGTAGTGAGGTGGATGGACCTAGAGACTGTCATACAGAGTGAAGTAAGTCAGAAAGAGAAAAACAAATACCGTATGCTAACACATATATATGGAATCTAAATTTAAAAAAATGGTTCTGAAGAACCTAGGGGCAGGACGGGAATAAAGACGCAGACATAGACAATGGACTTGAGGACACGGGGAGGGGAAAGGGTAAGCTGGGACGAAGTGAGAGAGTGGCGTGGACATATATACACTACCAAATGTAAAACAGATAGCTAGTGGGAGGCAGCCACATAGCACAGGGAGATCAGCTCGGTGCTTTGTGACCACCTAGAGGGGTGGGACAGGGAGGGTGGGAGGGAGGGAGACGCAAGAGGGAAGAGATATGGGAACATATGTATATGTATAACTGATTCACTTTGTTATAAAGCAGAAACTAACACACCATTGTAAAGCAATTATACTCCAATAAATATGTTTAAAAAAAAAAAGGCCACCTTACAAGTCACAAAAGGATTCCTAGGTGTGTCCGTAAGTTATCAGGTAAACTAAATCTCCTATGATTTACAGTATTTACATTAAGAATATAATAAAACCATACATGAAGACTGAAAGAAATTGATCTAAGTGGGGTTACTCAGAGATGGTATCTTAAAAGACAGTAAAGAAAAAATCAGTACAAATTGGATTCTGAATTAAATGGAGAATGAGGGAGAAGAAAAAGTCCTGATAGTCTTTTATTCAATAAGCATTTATTAAATACACAGAGCTATAATGTGGAGATCTAGGAAGATACTAGGAAGGTCCCAATGAAATCAATAAGAAAACAAAACAAAACAATAGGAGATGGTCAGTTTAAGGAATAAGAGTTGGCAATAATGAATTCCCTTTGTAATTGTTTGGGTTTCAAATTTTAGGAGAAATCCAGAATAAAAAGGCAAAATATACATGACTGGAAAGTAGGTACAAGGCCAGATTTAAAGAGCTCCATTTAAAAATACTTGCTAAAAGAATGGTACTTCAGTCCCTGAGAATGGATGAGCTTTCTGTAGAAATATTCAAAGGGAACAATAAATGAAGGACAAGGAGAGCATCAAAATTATAGCTCTGTAAGAATTATTTTTAAATGCCATCTAATCATTCATTTGTCCTCGGGCAGAAGTCCACTTAAATAAAAACTCCAAGGGTCATTATCATTCATCTTCTTAAAATCTCCACTAAAATGCATTCTTAAAAATTTTCCTGCAAAATATGTTCCAAACAGTAAAGATATCTGCATAAAAATCTTTCTATATTTTAAATGCAGTTATGGAAAACAAATGGTAAATTTTCTTACAGTAAATGCTATCACATAATCATATGTTAAATTATATTTTGATTTGCTAAATAAATAAGCAGAAGGACTTACACACTTTCTTAGCCTTTTAAAAATTTATAATTCAATATATAAGCTTAGAAAATAACATATTCTCTTCTAACAAGTCCAAAAATATCTATGTGTATTATATTAAATTAAGAACTTCTTAAACAGTGAAAAAATGTTTCTGCATTTCCATAAATGCCCCAGTGTTCTAAAATAAACAGTAACTTTCTGCATCAACTTAAGACAATATAATTAATGAAATTCACATTATGAAGATCTAGTTGTTGCTTTTAATCCAAATTGAGAAATTTACATTATGAAGACCTAGTTGTTGCTTTTTATCCAAATTGTGATTTGTTGCTTTTGTTATTGCTAATTCTCTTCTCAACCTTTCCCAATCATAAACAAGGTTAAAAGAATAACAAAAATTAGAGGAAAACTAGGTTTTAAAAGTTGTATAGCATCTTTGTAATTTAGACACTTGGAAGTCTGAAAGCTACAAAATTAAGTATTTTGCAATTAGTAGTCAGGAAGAAAAAGGAGAGGCAAATGTTAAACATTCTTATCAAAATATTATATCACTAAAACTGTTGTTTAGAAGAAATCAATATATGTGGTAAGGTAAGGTGTATTTCAAGTAAAAGGTCTACAGCTGTAAAAATAACAGGTCTAACCTAATCAAAAGGCCTACATTCAGTTATTTCTACGAGCATAAAAAGAACTGAATGACTCCCCTTGGTGAATACACACACACACACACACACACACACACACACACACACACAGAGTAAATGTCAACATAACATATGTATAGAAAAGAGTTAATATAGCAGGCCTGAGACTGCCTGTCCTTAGAACAGCCTCCTTGTAAGGCTGGCCCATGGCTAGCTTCTGGAAACTTGGCTGATAAACATTTCCCTACAATCATATAAAGCTTCCCCTAAACGACAAGGATGATTCATTATGCCTGGACTGTTTGTGCAAACAATATGGTTTATGTGAAATATCTGTTGTCCTTCTGGGAGCCTCGGATTCTGGTAGGTGCTGGGTAAAGGATGCCTATATGACCAGCCTCAAGTAAAATCCTTGAATACTGAGTCTCTAATGAGCTTCACTGGTACACAACACTTTGCACGTGTTGTCACAAGTAGCTGGAGGAATTAAGTGTATACTCTGTGACTCCACTGGAAGAGGGCTCTTAAAAGCTTCTGCCTGATTTCTTTTGCTAATTTTGCTTTATATCCTTTTGCTGTAATAAACCTTAACCATGAGTACAACAACACACTAAATCTTGAGTCCTTCCAACAAGACACCAAATCTGAGGATGGTCTTGGGGACCAATGACAAAGATAGTTTGAGACAACATCAATTACCTGGATTTACACATTAAAGATGTTTATCACATATGCAGATGGCAAAAGTTTAATGAATATATTAGAAGATACGATGAAGTTTCAAAAAGGCTGGAACAACTGAGCCAAGTCTAACATGATGAAATTTAAGAGAGATAAAGATAGTCTAAAATTGTGTTTAAAAAAACATGAACTACTGTACATGTAGGGAGAAGGAACATGTAATTAAGTAGGTATGAAAAAGACCTAGGGGATTATTGAAAATAAACTCAGTATGTTAAATGGTAAAATATAACTATCAAAGATATCTAATTTACTTCTGTGCTGAAAAAAGCAGTATGGTATATAAACCAAGGGGAAATAATAACTCCATTATCCTCTGTTACTGGTCATATCGCATACAGAACATTATATTCATCCATTTAAAGAAGAATATATTAGAGCAAATTCATGAAAAAGCTGGTGATGAGCTCCAAAACCATATTTTACAAAGAATGGCTCAAGACTAACAGAAGACTAGAGATAGGAACAATGATTCTACTAATGTATACAGAAGGTTCTTGGGTAAAATAGAAATGTTAATTTTTTCTATATAATCACAGTGAGAAGAAATCAGAAAGACATTCATTTCAGCTGAATATAAAAATTATTCCGAATCCAAAGTTACCCCAAAGTGCATTCACCTACATTTAAAACACGTGTTCAAAGCCTACCAAGTCCACTGAATGTCGATTTTGGACGGAAAAATTCAATTAGAGTAGGTAGCTATATTAAATGATGCCTATATTAAATAATCTTTCATCTCTTCTAATGTACTCTTTTCCATTGCTCCCTCATATATACTCTACTAGAAAGGCAGGGGGAAAGGATTTTGATGTAATTTTCAGTCCAACCAAAGCTCAACTGAGTGGGGGAGAAAAGGAGAAAGACCTCAAAACACAGTTAAGCCAAACAATTAAATTGAATTCAACTCAACAAATAAATGACTTAACTGTAATAGAGAGCACTTGATACTCAGCTCAACAAAGAACTGAGTAGCCTATATACAAAGTACTCTGAGGAACCAGGGCAATGTAAAAGTCAGAACGGGGAGAAAAGGTGCAGACTTACAAGCATCCCCTGCTCCGTAGACATCCACAGCAGGTGTGCCAGCTCCAAAATGGTAAAGCCACTCACTGGCTCACCACAGCTCCAGTCACCACTGTGGGAACTATACCCATGGTTCTGTGGGTTAGAAAAATCCCAAGTATCAAAACCAGGCCTGGGGTTCTCAGCCCTTAAGAGCTGAAGTCTTGATGTCCACATACACCCCAAAGACACAGGCCTCAAAAGTCTGCTTAGGAAAAGATCCTCCCTCACAGAGGCAGAAGAATACAAGGGGGAAAATGTTCCAGGTCTTTCTCAAACACCAATATAGGCAGCTGTGTGGCACACACCACATGCAATGAATAGGCAATGCTGAAGACAGTACCAATAACGAGACAACAGCATTATCAGAATTCAACATTCTTAAAATAACACCTGGTCTTAACAAGGCAGCAACACAGAGTAAATGGTGAGCTAATAAAAGTGAGAAGATGACCTGAGCTCAAAGGCTTTTTTTTTTTTTTTTATGTTTCTTTAGTCTCTTTTATTTTTTTTTAACATCTTTATTGGAGTATAATTGCTTTACAATGGGGTGTTAGCTTCTGCTTTATAACAAAGTGAATCAGCTATACATATACATATATCCCCATATCTCCTCCCTCTTTGAAATAAAGAATTTGAGTACATTGGTTTAAATGAGGCTCAGCAGGCCCATCTCAGTTTTAGGTTTGTTTGGTTGTTTTTTGGGTTTTTTAGTGCAAGGAAGAAAAATACCACAAAAACCATATTAAACAAAGCAACCTCTGTAGGGGCTCAGAGGGGATAAAGTGAAAATCAATTCCTTAATTTACTTGTTAATTAGAATTGCTGCTGTCAAGTTTGTGGTGAAGCAAGGTAGGTTGATAGTTACTGGTATGAAGATAAACCGGCTCACTTCTTTTGGAAAGTAATTTGGCAACATGCATAAATAACCTTAAAATATTTTCATGAGTTTGACTCAGTATTTCTCTTTCTTAAAAATTCTAAGAAAATAGGGCTTCCCTGGTGGTGCAGTGGTTGAGAGTCCGCCTGCCGTTGCAGGGGGCACGGGTTCATGCCCCGGTCCGGGAAGATCCCACATGCAGCGGAGCGGCTGGGCCCGTGAGCCATGGCCGCTGAGCCATGGTCGCTGAGCCTGCGCATCCCGAGCCTGTGCTCCACAACGGGAGAGGCCACAGCAGTGAGAGGCCCGCGTACCACACACACACACACACAAAAAAAAAAATTCTAAGAAAATAATACTAAATAGGGACAAAGTTTTATTTATAAAGATGTTCATAAAAAGTATTCAGTAAAATAGAAAAGTCCTTAAGATATAAATAACTACATTAAAAACTCCTTTACATAGAAGAAGTCCTGGTCCACAGTGGAAGAATGGAAGGGAAAAAAAATAATGAAAAGTTGCTATATCTAAGTATATATGGGTAATGGAATTATGGGTGATTTAGTCTCTATTTTTATCCTTTTAAATATTCCCTGTATTTCCTTAAGGAGTAATATTTCTTTAAAAATTAAAAATAAAAACTAAAATGAATCTTGATTGAGGATGAAAAAATGGAAATTAGCTATGTAGAAGGGATGACAATTAGAAAAGGCAGTATTTTGAGATAAGTTTTCAGCAGTTAGCTATAACTTGTCCTTTTATAGAGTCGTGTGAAATTAAAAAGTGCTAATTATGGAAGGGCAAGTTGGTGGATATATAAAGAAGCAGAGACAATAACTTAACACTCAAATTATCTCTATAAGAATCCTTGATGTCTTCCCTTAAAGTCTTCCAGTCCACTGACTATTCCAAAAAAGGCAACAATAATCCTAATAATCCTTCGAGATCTTTCATTTAAAATCAACTAATGGAAACCTGATAATTTACTATTTTTTAACATCCAGCTTTACATGAAATTTTCCTTTCATTCATCTAGAGAAAAATATACAATAAATAAATTATTATGGTGTTCAGCCAGACTATATGGGTTCAAATGATGGCTCTCCTACCTCTGATATGGAGAAGTACCTAGTGCATGGAAAGCATATATAACTGTTTGCTTTTATTCTAATGAACCAAATGAAGTATGTCTTCAATAAAAGTTTCAAGATCGTTTATTCATTTTCTCACCCATTTGACTAAACCTGAGGAAAACCAAAATGCTCTGACAGGTTAGTTTAAAACACCTTTTGACATATGACAATGTCAAAACCCATAAAATTCTTTTTGATGTAGGCACTCTTAGCCATGAGTGCAACTATATCCATTAATTTTCTAACATACATTACCAAGAGCCTACTAATAATGTTATATATAAATGCAGAATTATAAACTCTCTTTCTTAAATTTTTTTTATATTTTGGCCGCACGGCACTTGTGGGATCTTAGTTCCCCAACCAGGGATTGAACCCCGGCCAGGACAGTGAAAGCGCCAAGTCCTAACCACTGGATTGCCAGGGAATCCCTATAAACTCTCTTAAGTCATATACATTTTAGAGTTGCATACAAGTGTGGCTCTTACATAGCTAGATCTTCTGTTTCACTGCCTATTAGAGCACTACAAAACAGGCCTGCTTATTTATAAGTGAATCAATTTTTTCAGACTATAAGGTTATCACTTATTGAAGGAAAGTTTAACAAATGCTTTTGATGTTTGAAAACTACATTCAATATTAAGTATTATTGACTCCACATTTAAAGGTAAAATAATGTATGATTATATACATTAGCAGTTGAATAAAGAGACTAGGAAGTAAGTTTCATATGCAAAGAATTTTAGCCAAATAGGAAAAGGTGGAAATATAATAAGTATGTAGATTAACTGTAAAAGGTAAGAATTAATTAATTAGAAAGAATAGTTCTTTGTTTCATTTAGAGTGAGGTAATCAGTTGACAAACCACTGGAATCATAGAGGAAAACTCAATATCTATGGTTTTACCCATATGCTGGAAATTTTCCTGATACTTGGGTGAATCAGGTTGAAATTAACAATCACTCCTCCTTATGAGATCCTTAGCAATGATAAAAGCACAATGTTCTATTACTGTGAGTATCATGTACCAGGTACATATAATGTCTTATATCAGGGGTCAGTAAACGTTTTTCTGAAAGGGCCAAATAGTAAATATTTTAGGTTTTGTAGGACATAAAATCTCCGTCACAACTACTTAACTCTGCCATTGCAGTATGAAATATGAAGTCAGCCAGAGGTTGATTTATAAATGAATGGGTGCAACTATGTTTCTATAAAAGTTTATTTACAATAGTAAGCAGTAGACTTTGTCAACTCCTATCTTATACTATAGTTACTTATATGTGGTCCATCTATCCCCTATTAGTCTATATGCTCTTAGAGAACTGAAAATCTGTTTTACTTATAAATCTCACTATCTTGCATAGAATTTAGTATAGTCCCTGTATAGTTTTTACACAGGAAAAACCTGATAAATACTTAAGGAACAAATGCATAAATGATTCTATTAATTAAAAAATATCAGGTATACATCATATGATTAGCTTAGTAGCAGACAAATTAAAACCTGCCTGTCACTAAAAAAGCCTTCATAAAGTGAGATGCCTGTCACTAAAAAAGCCTTCATAAAGTAAGATTCATCGATAATCAATGACAAATATTAGGGAAAAACTAGTAGTAGTGGTCTAGGATGATACCTGAGTTGGTAGAATATGTCGTCCCCATGTACAGTCCCTGAAGCTACTTCTACCCATGTTAATATTCTTGTCCTAATCTCAACGCTTATACCTAACGATTTTACTCCAATTAGATTTAATCCATATAAAAGAATATTTAATTTTTAATATACTGCATCCCAAAGTTATTGTGTATTTCTCTCAACGATAGTATGTTAAACACTGAACATTTCCTTTCCTTTCATTTTAGTAACTTCTCAAGTATCCCAAGGTATCCTCTGAGACTAAAGCATTTAAACACATGGCTAAATATTTACGTCAATTCATCTTTTAAAATTAATCAATCCCTCTAATTCTTCAATCTATTGCATTGTTCCTAAAATCTCTCCCTCAAATCCTAGAAATTAGATAATCTGTCCCCTTGCTTGCTTCCCACAATTCAATAAATTATTCTTTGGACTTAAAAGCGTCCAGGAGTATCTGTAGAACCACAATTCATGTCATATAAAACACAATCAATAAATATGTATTGCCCTAATTTGTTGATATGGAATGCAAACATAACTGGTTAATTCAGACTGCAGTAATTTGAATTTTGCAATGACTCATCTTGCAAACCCTTTTAATGAGTACCATAAATTAAATAGTCACAAATTCTCACAAAAATCTTAAACGTTTAAGGCAACAAACTTCAAATAACTCAGTAGAATGCAGTTATATTCAACTGATGCATATACTTTCGAAGGAAAGGTTTCATCTAAGGACATTTATAAGACAATCCTGTGTTAGCCTAATTTGAGTTCCTTTAATTTTTCTATAAACATATTATTTCATTGAAAGAAAACTGAATTATATATTAATAGGGTTTTAGGTAAAAAACCACTAATTCAGACTGTTCTCTCTGATTCCCTGAGTACTATTTTTTCGACTGTACACAAACATATATAGGACTTTATAAAGCACTGTAGCCAGAAATGTCAAAACCTTTTCCATCATAATGCTTCAGAAAAACCCATCCCATTATGACTTCAACAACATCCCAAATCCATTACAAAGAACATTCAGAACACAAAGTGCACAGCTATGACATGTTTACTTTTCAAAAGCAGTTATATGGATATAGTAGTGTGTTTCTGACAATTCTTCATCAAGGTTATAGTTTTTAAATACATAACTAATACAGTTGAATTCAGTCTATATAGCTCTCAATACATTCTGCAGATGTTTTCAAACTGTTAATGTTTTTAAAAGGAGAGATAAATTTTCATTACCCTCTATGGATAAGAAATTGCTTTAAGAAATATCAACACAATTAGCAGTGCTGAGAATACATCTTATTAAAAATTTCCATGACCTCAAAATCCCACCTTCAACATATAGTCAACCTTAAGGTAATCTTTCCCACTTTAAAAATTAAAAGATAAAATTTTATACGGAATTTTCCTGTATCAACTAAGTCTTCATTTGCTACTCAAGGAAGAAGGGTCAGGTCACTCAACCACCAGCCATCCATAAATACATTATTCAAGAACTTTATCACAGGCAAAACTATTGCCGCACAAGACATATGGTCAGTAGTATCTCTATCTGGTTATGTGATCTTGCGAGGGTCACTTAAAAATCTTATCTCAGATTTCTATATGTGAAATGAGATAGGGCGTACTCACAGAAGCTTTTAGAATACATCTAATTGATAATGACGAGGGCGTTTTACATGTTCAAAAGCATTTTAAGCTTTTTCAAATTTTAACGTGCAGCGTTTTTTAATTATTTCTTAACACACTTGATAGGAGAGGCAGGTACTTGTCTCCATTTTCCTCACTGCACACAGAATCATTTGAATATATCTCATATTAACATTCCAAAACTAAGACATTATGGGTAATCTCACCAAAGAATGTTACTTCAAATCCTAATAAGTTTTCTATTAAAAAAAAAAGATGTGTACCTTTAACTATGGCAAAGTAATTAAACACTCTACAATGACTACAAATTGAGCATGCAGGGATTTTTTTCTAAGTTTGTAACATTGGCAAAATCATTATAACAAATACACACATACCCACATGCACACACCTTTATCCTGTCCCACAAATAAATGCTACCACAGGATGTCCTGGACTTCGAAATCTATAAAAGTCAATCAAGGTATAGTCCTCTAATAAATTTTAATAGTTTGTTTAATGATAAGTGTTAAATCACATTTAGAAACTGAGAAAGTAGGGCTGTAAGTGAAGCTGATGATTGAAACAACAGAAGCCATTACAAGATCCATTTAATAATAAAACACTCTAAATGCGAATCTTTAAAATGTACTTTTCCAGGCTTATCTCCAAGTAAATACACCTAAAAATCCAGTAAAGTTTTAAGACCTTGGACATGTAATAAGTGTTTAAAAAAAAACTGTGTTGGGGCAATAGAAGCAGAAGTGTGATAAATCTAATCTTTGGGGCTGTCAAGTTTTTCCTCAAATTCTGTTTGAAGAGAGCAAAAAGTTAAATGCATATTTATTTGTAATTTTTGTTACATTTTAAAATCTAACTTATGGAAAGAACATTTCACAAAAACCTAGGTATACAGAAGTTGATTTCTTGCAAATAAGAAACTATGCTTTATTTTGAAATTGGTAACTTAAAGCAATTCTAAAGACAGAATTTTGAACCATCTTTTCCTTGCCAAAATAATAAAATTAAGAAAAATCCAAATATAATTTAACTTGTTAAAATATTAAAACAAGGATTTTCAGGATTTTTTTAACCTGCTTCTTCACAAATTATATTTTAACCTTAGCAAAATCTATCATTTATAATATCAATTTTACCAATTTACTATTTTTAATTATAAAACTCCTGGAAGAGTAAATGGAATAATAACTGTGAAGAGGCTATTTATTATTATAAAATGTATAATCTAATACCTATTTTAAACTTCAAACTCTATTAGAAACATAAGTAAATGTTTTAAAACTGTATTTTACACAGAGTAAATACACGCACACTTGCTTGTGTCAGGCATAACCTCAGACAAATGCACTGGTCATCTCTTGCTACAGTCTGCACTGCATTCAAAGATACATTTTAAATTTTAAAGAACAGGCTATATAACTTTGTACTTGATTTGTTGTATGTGGGCCTTCCACCTAAAATAATGCCACCACTTTGAATTTATAAAGTATATCTGGGCACTTTTTATCAACATCATTTATACTTGCTTAAGTAGAAAACAGTAAAATTGGAGTCAAATTTCTAAAGTCAAAGATAAATGTGATTTCTCTTGCATAAAGGAGCATTTGGGGAAGTTTTAGAATTTAAGCAAATATTTCCATTCAATAAATTCTACCATTATGCACTATGTTTCTTGATATTTATCACCAACATATTTTAAAACTTTACAATCTCCAAAACTAATCTGGTGGTCCCATTTACTATAGTGAAGATACTGATATCACATATGCCTTTCTGCTATCAGACATAACAGACTCCTGCTGAATTTATTACTCTGATTTTCTTCACCTTCATAGGGAATCATAAAAACATAGAATAAAAGTTACCATTAAAAAGTTATAGATATGATCTTTGGGGATGGGGGACTGAAAGCAGAATCTTGCCTATCTGTGAAATGCAGTTAACACACCAGCGGGACCCTATTTCCTTAATGCAAGGTCATCCTTCTGTTATTTAAAGATGTGAAAAATGCTAAAAGGTGCCATCAACGGTGCATTAAAAAAATGGTGCAGTAGAAAAGTGGTAGGTGATTGAGATCCCTTTCAGATTCAGCAAATAACACTTCAAACTGATTGTGCTGAAGCAAAATTGTCAAGGACATCTAATATCATAAGCAGAAGGGCATCAAACTTCTCTAAAAATTTTACGTGAAATAGCAAATATTACACAAGTCAGAAACTACATAAACTGTCTTCAAAAGAATATAGTATTGAGACAAAATTGGATAATGTTACTTGTAGGATCAACCAAGCTTTTGTGAAACATCAAAATATTTTTTAAACAGTCAGCATTCTTTTTAACAAAACAATTTTCCCATTATAACGTAAGTAAACGCTCACTGTAAAAAACTTTTAAACAGATTAATAAAGAAGAAAACCTAATCACATCACTTTTAATATTTTAAAAGACAATCATTTACACTATTAAATAAAGTTAAAATATTTTAAATTATAGAGCAAAACTAGCCCTGGATAAAACTTTCATATATAAGAAACACTGAAAAGGGGATTTATATTTTTTTCTTTTCAAGTCATTTTGTTTTCCTTAGTGTCTATATATTTGGTTGATGATTATGCAACTTTCTACATATCCTTCTAATCTTAACATTTTACTCAGGTAAAAGAGCAACTTTTGGAACCTATACATCAGAATAGAGCATCAACTCAGTAACATAGTCTCTTGTGCATTGTGATGGTCCTACCTGGACACCAATGATGCTACGCTCAGCATGTTATACAAGCAAATTCCCCACATCTTAATCTTCTCTGTTTATCGCATATTTATAACTTTTTCACATCTAATGATTAGCTTCCAGGGTAGGGAGAGACAGAGGAAAGTCATTTAATTTAAGGCAGCAACATCATTTCTAATCTTCATTATAGAAGATACATGTAGAGCGAATCTATTTATTAATCTTTGTTTCTTCAAGGTAACAGGTACATGACAAAATACCTTAAATTCCATTTTAGTAAATGAGGAAAACTAAAATGTGAAGACAAATGGCAAGATATTCCTGAACAACGCTTTCCTTCTATTGCCAACCCGATGAAAGAAAAATATTTAAGCATATTTAATACAATAAAGTAAGGAGGTAGGTTAATCTCAGAATCATTCCTGTCTCATCCCATCATCTGCTTGATGGATGTCTTTAATCTCAAATGATGTCTTCATGTATAACTATTCCTGGAAAATGAGCTTTCAGAGATTGTGGAAGTTTTCTACATTTAAAAATATCTGAGTTTAGGCCAAAATCTGAGTTTAGACAGGTTTGGGAAAAAAACGCCGTTTTAGAAAACTCTAATTGTTATAAAATACAATTTTCTTAAATTGCAATTAGTGATCTTTAAGTTGTGATGGCAATAAATCTGGCATCCACAAAGATGATAAAACAGGAGCTACCACATTCCAAATACTTTCTATGTGTCAGGAGCCATGCTGAACACAGAGATTACTTTATCTCATTTAGTCCTCAAATCCAGCCTAGTAGGAAGGTACAAGTCTCTGGATCTTCCTGATGAGAAAACTGGAGACGTGGAACATTCAGTATTTTTCCTAGGGCTAAACAGCTTATGAGGGCCAGGATTTCAGTGCAGGTTTCACAAACTAGTAGGTTATAAAGCCTTCCAACACTATATAACTTTAGAAACAATGCCACAGATAACAGAACCTTTAGTAATAGACTACATCATCATTGTTTGGTTGTCATTTATAACCAAATTGGATAATTACCATAGAATACAATATAATAAGAATAATGGTTATGCTTTCTATTCTTAAAACATATTCATCTAAAAGACAGAATAATTTCAAAATAAGTATTATTATATAAACACATATTAAAATATGTCAAAAGCAAGTTAAGTGGCTTGCCCTAGAGTTGCACATGAAACATTAAAATAAATGAAGAATCTAAACTGAGAACTTGCCTTCTAGAGGCTCTCCTTTCAGCCTAAAACAGAGATTTCCTTCTCCACTCTTCTCCTTCAAAAAACATTTTTTTCAATAAGAAATTTATAGAGACTTGAAAAAGATATTCAATGAAAACTTAACAAAAATGAACAAAAGTAATGTCAAGGGAATGTCATGCCCCAGGGTTTCAGTTTGATTGAAGACTAAACTGGTAAGTGGGGGCTTACCAGATTGCTACTTTAATAAAAGAGATTTTTAAGATCAAGGAAAAAGATATCACAAGGAGAGACCTGAAACGAAAGATTTAAGTGAGAAAAAAAGAAAACTCAAACAAGTTCTGTAGGGAAAAGGTATAGACAGAGGTACAAAGGTCTGGAGGCTTTAGGGGGAAAAGGCAGCACAGCATAATGGTTAACTGAGTGTGAATGAACCTCAACCACTGATTAATTGAGTGACTGACTTTGGATAAATCACTGTTCTTTGGTTTCCCCATCTTTAGGATGGGGATAAAAACAGTACCTATCTCCATGGGTTGTAGTGAGGATTAAATGTTTTCATATATGTAAAACTTCACACAGTGCCTGGCATATAATTATTGTTATTAACTACCATGAGGAAAAGCCAGAAGAGGAAAATGCAATAAACACAGCCTCAGGTTTTCTAACTATACTTACACACCAAACTACAGGATCAAAATCTGATTCCCAAATAATACATATAATGTTCAAAGTTCTATTTATGCCACCTGAAAAGTCAGCAGCATTATGTTTCCTTGAAGTTTGTTTTCCTTAAACGGGTCTGAACTCAAAAGGCACATTTCAACTTATCCAAGATGTCAATGGCAAACGGGATGAGAATTAATGTAAACAACCCAAACCACAAAAATGTGAAACAAATTTTGATTCCCCAACAGTAAACTCTTATTCTAAGTGTTTTATTAAACTGAAGCAAAGTCTGATTTTGAATACGTAGAATACTGTTTTATTCTTTATTTTAAACCTTCCTTACATGTTTAAAAATATACATGGGCTCAGAACAACCTCAATAAAATGATGACATTTCTTTTACTAAAAGACCTCTGAAGTCAAACCACCAGTGTGCAAACATGTTTGGCTTCCAATTTGAAGAGTCATAGGCACATTTCACTAAATGCATTTCATAAAATAAAGAAATAAAAAATGCTGAGAAGAAAAATACTCAGTAGTTTGATATAAATTTTAAAATATCTGTCAGGCAGGAAACTTATGGTAAAAAAAGTAAGATTTAGATGTTTTAGCACTTACACCTGCTTCACTACTAATTTCCCAAATGCTGTTTTGCTACATCTAAACCCCTGACAATTTACTACACAATTCCATGTAGTACACTAAAAAATAAGTTAATTTAATCTCTGAATATGAAAACAGATCATTACAAAAGAAAATACTGACAGTTCTTACCTGTATTTGATAATTAAGTATATTTTATTCTCAGCATCACTAAGAATGCAGCTTGGTCTAATAGAAATATCTAAATAACAACTACACAAAAGTATTTTTCTCTTAAAAGAAGTTTTTGTATATTTTTGTCCAATGTTGATGACTTAAGCAACACTGATCTATATAGTGTGCTAAGAAGACATTAGGCACAGATCACATAATGTAATTTACATTTTCTTTGTTGTAAAAAATAAAGTATGTGCAAATGCATTACCATACAAATAATTAGCAGACACAACAATAAGCTTTGTAAATCTAACACAAAAAGGTTAATATTTTACTCTTTAGAAAAAAAAAGGACACAAGTATCTTTAAGAGCAATACCTCACTTTTGAGTGAGTACTCTGCATCTGCATTAGAATTATCTGTGAATTAGCTTAAAGAAAAACAAAGCTTAACTATAGCCCCTGCAAAAAACAAAAAGACACCACTTTGGGCACATGAACTAATTCAAAAGAAAACAAATAAAAATGTTTCCCAAAGCCATTAAAAATACTTAACACAATATCTCAAACAACCTATAGAATGCTTTTTTGGAAGGAATAAATCATTCAACATTATGACTTTTATATAGTAGATTCTTTCATTAGCTAAGACACTTCTGGATTAAGGTGCCAAAGGATGCAGATCAAGAAAAATGGAGAGAAAAAAAAAAGCTGTTAGGAAGGAGGAGGGAGCATAATTTTACGCAGAAGAAACAAAAATACTGTTTCTTTTTGTTCATAGCAGAAATTTTGTGCTATGGATACTATAAAAACACAAGCAAAATGGTTGTGTGGCAGGTAATAAAATACAATGCTTACTATGCATCCTCCATGGAGAGACCGTTTAGGGATTGTAGATAAGTGAGTTTAAACAAGTACACTTTGATGCAAAAAATTATACTTTACCACATATATAATATGTAGCATTTTTCTGTAAAGGGCAATTTATGTAAGTAATTTCCACAAACACAAAGAGAGTGAGAGAGACAGAGACAGAGGAGAGAGTCCAGTCCCAGAGAGAGACAGACGCCAGGGGCTTTGCTCATGCCCTGTGGAAGATCTGAGGTACTTTTCCATCCTCAGTGTTTGATTTTGCCTATTACTGCACATTCATACTCACACACTACAATTATCTCACGAGATTACCCTCTACACATCCTTTTCTTCAGGGTTTTTTTTTTCCATGGAAAAAAAAACCTTTAGTCCCTTCCTCTCATAGTCAACTATTCTAGTAAATATTTCTCTAGTGGCAAATTTCCAGATGAAGCAAGAATACAATCCCAAACTACTGTCAGACTACATTTGATTTACTGTGTGGTTTTCTTCAAATGGAGCAGGAATTAGCCCGTTTCCTAGGTTGGGGGTCTCGTGCTTCCTGATCCTTCACACACATACAAGACGTGCACATTGTCTCGGACAGTCTTCGGAGGCCTAGCCGGAAAACACTGTTGGAGAGGCTGTATATTACACAGTTACAAAAACTATTACTTATAGCAAGCCAGGTTGTTAGGAAGGACAGTGTTGGATTGTCCAAGACCCGGGAGCTTTCTAGAAGAAAGTATATGATATACGGGAGCCAGAGCATGTAAAACACACTGGTTATCCGAAACAAAACCATGGCGTAGCGACGGTCAGGGCTATGCCCAGTCTCTCCAGAGGCAGCGACTTCGTGGCTAGGGAATCGGGCCCTCCGGTCATTTATCTCTTTGGTGTGCTGCCGGCAAATTGTGAAAATGTGGAAGTAAGTGAAGCAGACAACAAAGGCAGCAGGAGCATAAAGTAAACAAACAATAAAGCCAGTAAAATAGACACTGGTGAGCCAAGAGGTGGCACACCATTCAAAAATGTCACCGTGGTAACCGGGTTTCCCCCAGCCAAAAAAGGAAGGCAAGAAAATTAGGCAAGAGTAGATCCAGATTAAAACAATGCAAATTCTCAGGCGACAAGGGGTGACCAGTTGATTGTAGGAAAGAGGCTTGGTAATTGCAAGATAGCGATCCACACTTATGCAAGCAAGACATGCCATAGAAACACTTTTTAGAACTGAGATGATATATCCAAAAACCTGGCAAGTCAGTGACTCGTGGATACCCGTGGAGTAGTGGAGAAGTGAGAGAGTAGGAACCAAGCAGGTAACTCCAACGAAAAGATCAGCATATGCCATTGTCTGAATGAAATAGCTGGTCGTATAATGGTGTAAGAGTGGAGCACAGTGAAAGACAAAGATGACCGTTAAATTCCCAGCAATGATTAGAAATGTCAGCAAGACAATAACAACTGTCTCGAAGATGCAGACGTCCACCGCACTGTAGTGGCCAAATCCAAGTGGGCAAGAGTGACGTTCGGACACATTCAAAATGCCACTGCTCATGTTCAGGATCCTCCATTCAGTCCACCTGGATTCATTCATGGCTTGGAATTAAAAGAACCTGCAGCTCTGGCTACAGCAAGCAGGTGCCCTGCCTAGCATCTGCTAAACTCTGCCCATGAGTGTCTCAGAATCAGCTTCAGTAGACAGTGGCAGCGCTTCTGTCACAGCTGAGCATCCCAGGGAGTACTCAAGTCTCTTCATCAGCCTCAGTGCAGCAGTAACACACCTCAGCTTTGGGAGGGGGGAGGAAGGGGGATAAGCTAGAAAGGAGGTGAAAAAAAGGTCACCGATTAGCTTCCTCCGGTGCTTTCATACAACTTTTTGCAGACACAAGGCACTTCTAGAGAAAATGGACTTTTCAATAATACCTTGCACTATGAAAAATTAAATCTGTAAAAGAAAAAAAAGCAATTGCCAAAGGAAGAAAAGCTCTTGTGGGCCGTTTGTTCTCCTCAGAAAGGTAGTTTCTTAGGGATCAACTCCAAAGAGTGAGAAAAAAACCTTAAATAGGCTCAGGCTTCCTGTTTCATCTGTCAGGAGAAATGGATTCATATTGTAGAATTTAAATAATTAAGATCTCAGATTTGGTTGGAAAGCTAAGAAAAAGTTCATTGTGGCAAAGTGTGTCTTTGGCTCAGTTCAGGGTTTGATGCTGGTGGGTCAACTTTATGATCCATTTCTCTCTCTTTTCTCTCAAAAGCTAAGAACCCCCTTCTCCAACAAGATTAATTCTAAAAGACTCATCTCTACTGGGGCACAAAGGAGCAGAACAGCAGTAATGGACTCCAGATTGCCCTGTAACTCTCATAAGAGAAAAAAAGCATACTTCCAGTAGAGAAGATAATACACAATGGGTCAATACTGACAAAATATGAAAAACTTCTGAAGTTTTAATTCTGCATGCATTTTTTGTAAGCATTCAGATGAAAAGAGTTTTAGTCCATTACAGTTCCTGGTGCTACCACCAGCATCGTAATTTATACTCCTTCCTTTTCAAAAGGAAAATAAAATCATTTTTGCTATTAGTTTCAGCATCAATAACTGAAAACAACCTTCATTATCTGATACACCACCTTCCTTATAATGGAGCATGATCATAAAATATACAGCTCAAAGTTATTTCTCACCTTTGCAACCACACCTATATCTCACAAATATGTGTAAATATATATGAAATTTAGACAACAGAAACTTTCCTATATGCTCTGAGCTTCTGACTAGAAATGCTGCCATTATTTATTACTTAGGTATTTCTAGTAGGCTTTCTAATCTATATTGCTATATCTTTTCTGTTTTCATTAAATGATTAACACATTAAATCATTACTTCAACTAAACCTTTTCAAAGTGGAAAATTACCTTGTTTGTTATATTTGCAGTTATATAGCAGCCATATGTTAAGAAAATGCCTCTTCTAGTTCTGTGTTCTATTTTGAGCAAGTGCTCAATTAATGCAGGGGCCATTAGATAGGTTATAAGATGTTCTTGTTTTAAAATACTTCTAAAGCATCAAGATGAGTTTAAATCCTAGAGTTTGAAATACTGAAAGACTGGCAGGATAGAATCCATCCAAAATGCTTCCAAGGTCATTCTGATATGAGGTTAACATTTGTCAAAAGTCTTTTTTAAAGTACAGGCATTTCAGAGAGTCTCTTGTCAGTCTTTGCTGTCATACCTTTCGTAGAAAGAACATGCGTTAGAAATAGAAACATTTCCTTCAGGAACAATGCAGGAGCTTAACAGAAAGCATTCTTCTTAAAGTTATTTTCTTGTGCACCACCAAGGCATTCAGGGAAGTCCTTCTTCTTTTATAATAATAGCCACAGGATATTCCTCCTTGCACATTCCTAGTTTCACTTATCACAAAATAGTTCTTGTTACAGGAATAAAACAATGCTTCTCACCTATATTCACTCTTATCAGCTGCTAGGCTGGGCTGCTTGATTCAGAAGTCCGATTTACTGTGATGCAGTTACCGAGATGCTGTCGGTGTATTCCTCACAGTCTCTCAGTATCACTGCCTCCACCTGAACCGAAGCCCTGCTCCTCCTCCTCATCCTGAGCTGATGCAGAACTCACCATCAGAAAGGTGACTCGGTCCTCCTGCCCCAATCAACAGCACAGCCAATGGCTACTGCAGCTGAAACTGTCACTAGGTAACAGTTGCCAGGCACATGCAGGCTTATAGACTTACTCGGCAAGCTCCGATCAAGATTGACAAAAGAACACAGTGGAACTGACCGATCCTTATAACATATTAATGACATGTATGAATTTCTAGAGGTATTTTCCTTATAGCATGTGT
This sequence comes from Pseudorca crassidens, assembly GCF_039906515.1. Taxonomy (NCBI): domain Eukaryota; kingdom Metazoa; phylum Chordata; class Mammalia; order Artiodactyla; family Delphinidae; genus Pseudorca; species Pseudorca crassidens. The sequence continues at coordinate 129,672,243 of NC_090297.1, read as the reverse complement.
AAAGATTATTTCCTATGAGCAGGACAGAAAAAAAAAAAACCCTGAGATACACCTTTAAACCCTGTAGAGAAACTACCACAAGGTACTATGACACTAAAAAGTCAGCAGTAATCTAATGCTCATTGGCAGAAAAAACCTATTAATTATTAAAAATCGTCTAAGTCTTCATGAACTCAAGTGATAGAGCTACTATTTTTACTCTTTAAAATATATTTTGATTAATAGAAGTTATTTTGTAATCTCTCCAATCCCTGCCACACCCACACTAAATTGCTGAATCTGATGTATTTAACTGTACAAACAAAGCATTGGAACTAACACCTCTATACTAAAATCTATTTGCTGGAATATTTAAGATCAAATATGACCTCAGAAGAGAAGACATTAGAAATAAATGAATGAATGCTTAATAGAAAAAGAGTCAAAGAACTTTGTCATACAGTGCTTGAGCTACTCATACCCAAGTCAGAAGAAAGTAATTAAGCTCATTTATATAATGGAGGTTAAAAATATTTCCATTTGGGGCTTCCCTGGTGGCGCAGTGGTTGGGAGTCCGCCTGCCGATGCAGGGACACGGGTTCGTGCCCCGGTCCGGGAAGATCCCACATGCCGCGTAGCGGCTGGGTCCGTGAGCCATGGCCACTAAGCCTGCGCATCCGGAGCCTGTGCTCCGCAACGGGAGAGGCCACAACAGTGAGAGGCCCGCGTACGGCAAAAAAAAAAAAGAAAAAAGAAAAGAAAAAAATTTCCATTTATTTTGACTTACTATAGACAAACATTCACTATTTTAAAAATATTTCTTATGGGGTCAGCAATTTTCTTAAAGTAACTTAGAATTACCTTACACATTATTTCAGAATTGAATCAGGAAATTTGAGATGAAAATGGATAATCAACACTTAGAGCACATTCTATGTGCCAAGCATTATGCTATATGCTTTACATTTTTGTCTCAATAAAAATATTAAATCTCTATGAAGTAGATACCCATCATTATCATTTTCCAAAGGAAGAAAGTGCGCACCTAGAGAAGGTAAGTATAACTTGCCCACTATTACAGAGCCATGAAACTAGGAATGAAACAGATCAAAATTGTCATTCTTGGGCTTCCCTGGTGGCTCAGTGGTTGAGAGTCTGCCTGCCGATTTAGGGGACACAGGTTTGTGCCCCAGTCCGGGAGGATCCCACATGCCACGGAGCGGCTGGGCCCATAAGCCATGGCCGCTAAGCCTATGCGTCCGGAGCCTGTGCTCCGCAATGGGAGAGGCCACAACAGTGAGAGACCCGCGTACCGCAAAAAAAAAAAAAAAAAAAAATTGTCATTCTTAACACCATTTTGATGAACTCCTCCTTCATTCCCTCTTTTTTCCACTAGAGCAGCTAGTCAGGAAATGTCTAAGAAGAATTATTTTGGATTTCAAAAAATGATTTCTAAATAATAATAAATAATAGATCTATTCTTTCCTCCATGTTGAACTGCCTTTCAGGAAGATCACATTACTGTTAAAATCTTCAGGGGGTTAGGTGGAATAAAGAATGGAAGCATATTGCTCATTACCAGAAAAGTGTATGAAATAAGTTAGAATAACAATCTTAGAATGAGTACCATATTGAGATTTGAAAGTAAATATTTAAATTTAATATAAAAAGGCTAGAAAGTCCTATTTTACAGGGAAGCATTTTGACTTTTAGGGTTACATAAAAGCATGGAAATCAAACAAGATTCTATTTAACTAAAACTCTCTTTCACAATAATAATAAATATTCAAAATAAAAATTACAGGTGATAAATATTCATGAATGTAGACAGTTAAATACGAAGCTTTACTATAAAACCGTTGAAAAATAAAATGCTATTAATTAAAGCTACCTCATCACCAAAATAAAAAAAGAAATCCTTCTAAAAGTATAGACTGTGCATTATTTTTCAAGTTTTGAATCATAATATTTTTTAAATCAGAGAAATGGCAAAAAATATCATTTAGGGAAATTCAAATACTAGATTACTTTTTTTTTAAATTAATTTAATTTATTTATTTATTTTTGGCTACATTGGGTCTTTGTTGCTGCACGTGGGCTTTCTCTAGTTGCGGCGAGCGGGGGCTACTCGTCCTTGCGGTGTGCAGGCTTCTCATTGTTGTGGCTTCTCTTGTTGTGGAGCATGGGCTCTAGGCGTGCGGGCTTCAGTAGTTGTGGCACGCAGGCTCAGTAGTTGTGGCTCAAGACTCTAGAGTGCAGGCTCAGTAGTCGTGGCGCACAGGCTTAGTTGCTCCACGGCATGTGGGATCTTCCCGGACCAGGGCTCGAACCCGTGTCCCCTGTGTTGGCAGGCAGATTCTTAACCACGGCGCCACCAGGGAAGTCCCTAGATCACTTTAGTTTGACACATTTATTTCCAACAAATAATCACTGATAGGGATTTGAGTCTAAGAATACCGTAAATAATCCCTAGTTGTACATGCTGCCACAGGTATATGATAGTATGAGAGGGAGAGTTTAAGAAGCCATAGCTTTGACCCACCAAGCTTCCTTCTTTTCTTCTACCAACTTCAAAAAGAACAGTTTCAGGAGCTCAAACAAGATAATTTTCTTCTTTTCTGAGACTGACATTTTTTACTAGCCCCTCACTTTTCTTCCTTTCCATCCTTTTTTCTGATCTGATTATAATAGAAACTAATTTATAATGTGAAGCTCTAATAACAAGAGCATTAATATCATATTTACACAGCTCATTACATAAAGCACTCTTTGTTTTTATATTATGCATAATTCTCTTCATTTTAGGGGTCATTAGGTGTTTATTTTTGTCATTCTTATTAGTCATTATCAACCACCCCCCTTCTCCTTTCAACTGTTGAACACTAGCTGTGAAATATCTAAGAGGAACCATTATTTGGAATTACTTCAGAATTACTTCTAAGAGCTAAAACTGTATAACTTCTTGAGATGATACATCACAGATGTTTAATTTTTCATTTATACCTTAAATATGTTTTATATGTCCTTTTATATGTATCAATATTTCATTATTAGTCATCTAAGCAACTCAAGCAACTGCTCAATAGGATCTAAATAGCAAAGCAAGAGAGGATCATTAGCCACCGACGGTAAATAGGATAAACAGTAGGCAATGATTATCAAGGAGAAATGAGCAACCAACATTGTAAAAAACAAATATAGGGTAAAGTAAAAGGTTTTCTAAAGGTACAAAAAGATGTATGGATTCAGAATTTATTTCTTCAACTATTCCTCCCATCTGTTAACTTTTCTCCACCTCCACTACCCTAAACAAACTAGCACCATCTTGTGTGTGAACCACTATAGTGGCTTCCAATCTGGTCTTCCTGAGTGGTCTGTGGCCTCTCTTCAATCCATTACGTGCAAAACAGGCAGAATAACCTTTCCCAAATGCAAATGAGATGATATCACTCCCATTTAAAATACTTCAGTGGTTTTACACTGCCCTTAGGATAAAATACTAACAGGTCCTATAAAATGTGGTCTCCATATATCTATTCAATCTAACTTCCCTTCTACATTATTTAGGATTAGCTAAACTGGCTCTACCTCCCTCCACTCCACCCTTCCCCCCCACACACACACATATCTGCTATGCTCCTTACTGCCTCAGGGTATTTGAACCTGCTGCTTAATATGCCATCACATTTCTTTTAGTTAATTCAGATACAATCTTCAGGCTTCAGTTCAAATACCACTTCCTCAGAGGAACTGTCCTTGAATTCCCAGATTAGACCAGATTCCACACATACCGCAGTTTATAGTATATTTTCGTTCAGTTTTGTCTTCCTCACTGGATTGCAAGCCCCATGAGGGGAAGAACATCTGTTTTGTTCCTCATTATATTTCCAGTGCCTACACTACAGTGCTGGGCAAAGAATAGGAGTTGAACAAATAAGTGTTTAGTATAATGTTAATATAAAAGCATACCAAATAGCTTGACGAGTCTATAAAAAGACAGAAAAACACTAATAACCAGTTTTGTGAAGGTCAAATATGCAAAGTTCCTTGCAATCCCTTGTATGACATACAAGATTCACAAGAAAGCTATAAAATACATGACCAGATTGCAGGGGGAAAATAATTAGCCTCCTAATATATTCAAAGTAAGCACAATATTATTCATCTATACCTCTACCTAAACCCAATTCAATATGAATATGTGACTACTGATTTGAAAAATCATATCTAGCAAGAGATAATGATTACTTACCTATCATTTTAAGAATGTCAAATGCTGCAAAATGCAGTGTCAATGTATTTTAAATGTACTATCAAATGTAGTTTTAAAGCAACTTGGTCTAAGTGCTAAGGAAAAAATAAACTCTCTAAAGTGGGACATGTTAGAATCCACTATTTCATGACCCCTCAAGAGTAGAAAACAAGTTTGTAAGTTAACTTAATTTTATTATGAGGCAAGTTATTAACAATTAAAAATATTTAACAAATGTTAAGTTTATGGCACTACAGAAGAAAACTTCCTCAGCCTAACAAAGATACTATATGGGAAAGCCTACAGCTAACATGATATTTAATGGTGAAAGAGTAAATGCTTTCCCTTTAAAACTGGAAACAAGGCAAAGACGTCTGCTCGCACCACTTCTATGCACAATGTTCTGGAGGTCCCAACCAGTATAATAAGCAATATAAAAAAATAGTTAAGCAATACAAGAAAAGGATGACATGATTGTATACATAAGAAATACGCCCGCCCCGAAATCCCATTAGAACTAATGAGTAAATTTTGTCATAATACAAGGTCAGTATATAAAAATCACTGCATTTCTATATACTTGCAACAAACAATAGTAAATGAAAATTTTAAACAATAAACTATTTACAACAGCCTCAAAACACAGAAAATATGAATAAATTTAATAAAAGACATGTAAGACCTCTATCCTAAAAACTATAAAATGTCATTGAGAAAAATTAAAAGGTCCTAATGGAGAGATATGTCATCTTTATGGATTAGAAGACTCAATATTGTTACGAATATTTGTTTTCCTCAAATTGATCTACAGATTTATTGCTATTCCAATTAAAATCCAAGTAGGCTTTTGGTAGAACTAAGAAGTTGATTCTAAAATTTACATATAAACACAAAGGACCTACGATAGCTAAAACAATCTTGGGAAAAGATTAGAAAAAAGTTGGAGGACTGGTACAACCTGATTTCAAGACTTACTATAAAGCCACAATAATCAAGACTGGCATAAGGACAGGCAAACAGATGACTTAAAAGAATAGAGAGTCCAAAAATAAACCCATAATTGCCAATTGAATTTCAACAGACTCTAAAACAAGTCAAGGTGAAAAGGAAATTTTTTCAGTAAAGGGCACTAGAAAATTTTGAATATCTGGAGGAAGATAAACTTAGACCCCTTTCTCATACCATACACAAAAAATTATTTGAAATGATCACAGATCTAAACATAAAAAATAAGTTATATTTAAAATTAAAATGCTGCTTTTCAGAAGATGTCATTAAGAAAATCAGTAAGCAAGTCAAAAGACTGAGAGAAAATACTAGTAAAACATATATCCTACAAAGAACTTGTATCCAAAATACATAACTGACTCCTACAATTTGTTAATAAAAATACAAATAAGTCAATCAAAATGGAAAAATACAGACATAGACACTTCACAAAGGAAGATATACAGATGGTCATTCAAGAAAATGAAAAAGTGCTCAGCATCAATAGTCATCAAGAAAAGACCAAGTAAAATCACAATGAGATACCACTATATACCCATTTGAGTGGATACAATTAAGCCACTGATAAACACTAAATGTTGCTAAGGATATAGAACAACTGAAACTCTCATAAATTGCTAGTGGTAATGTAAAATGGCCCAACTTGGAAATTTTTGAAATAGTTTGGGAGTTGCTTAAAGCATTAAACAAATCTGCCCTATGACCCATCAATCCCATCCAATAGAAACAGAAACATATATCCGTAAAAGACTTGTATAAAAATGTACATAGCAGCTTTATTTTTAATAGCCCAAACCTAGAAACAACCCATACATCCATCAACAGGGGAATGGATGAACGGGAATGTGATATGGCCATACAATGAAGTTCTGGAACAGGCAAAACTAATTTTTGATGAAAGAAATCAGAACATACTTGCTTCAGGGGTGTGTGTGTGTGTGTCTGTGTGTGCGTGTGTGTTTACTGGTAAGAGGTATAAGGAAACTTTCAGGGACGATGGAAAGATTTTCTATCTTAATAGCTGTGGGTTATATGCATGCATATGTGTTGAACTCACCAAAATGTTCACACTTAAGATCTGTGCATTTCACCCATATGTAAGTGATAGCTGAAGAGAATGATAAAGATGATTGCATTTGCTTTTTTCAAGTGTCCCCATTTCAGTGCAACACCATCAAATTAGAGACCTAAATTACTCGAGTGCATTTTAAGGCATTGCCAGGAAATCATAAATATTGATGTTGAAAAAGAAAAATATCAGAATCCTCAGAAGCAAAGTCCCACCAAGAATAAGGGCTACTGAAATGTCTAAAAGAACAGATACTGCTGGACAGAATAAGTACATTTAGCCCGTGTCTACTTTCACAGTCTCTCAATCATTATACCTGACTCATGGCTCACTGTTTGTACTCACAGACACAACAGCCCAGATGCAAGTGAGACACTGAGTGAGAAAAGACTTCTTATTAAATGCCAGTTATACAATACTCTGAGACTGCCTTAGCTAGCTGGGGCCTAAGACAACTGTCTGAGAAAGCAAAACCTTTGAGAGAATCCACTATCTTTAGTCAATCACAAAGGAAAATGGACAAAGAAAATACTAATTTATGGGGATGTTTAACTCTTAGTGGGGGAAACCCTCAAATACAAAATATATACTTAAAATCAAATTAATTGGTCAAAAATAGTATGCAGAACAATAAAATAAAACCATGCACTGTATGATCTTTCCTTCCATTTTCCCCAAGTTATGTTATTACCTTTAATAAACATTTATTTAGTTTGAAGACTAGGAAAGACTGTGACTTAGAGAAGAAAATGTAGGCTTTAGAATGAGCCAGATTTGGGTTGGCACTGGCTGTAGCACTTATTAACTGTGAGGCCTTGGGTACATCATTCTCTCCACATGTCTCAGTTTCCATCTGTAAAACTGAGATAATAATACTTAACTTCTAAAGTTGGTTATGAAAATTAGTAATTAAAAATAAACCAGAAAAAGCATATAGCAGTTGTTCACTCAAAGCTCACTGATAATGAAGTTAAACATATTCTTTACTATCAACAGGTTTTTTGTTTAGTCATTTCTCCTTAAGAAACCACACCCACAGTAACCTGTTGAGATTAGGAAATTTAAAACAATACTTTCACTTTTCTCTTGAGTTGCCAACTCCCTCAACATTCCTTTTAAAAAGTACATTTTTAAAAGAAACACACTGGGCTTCCCTGGTGGCTCAGTGGTTGAGAGTTTGCCTGCCGATGCAGGGGACACGGGTTCGTGCCCCGGTCTGGGAAGATCCCACGTGCCGCGGAGCGGCTGGGCCCGTGAGCCATGGCCGCTGAGCCTGCGCGTCCGGAGCCTGTGCTCCGCAATGCGAGAGGCCACAACAGTGAGAAGCTCACATAAGAAACACATTATCTGAACCTGACTACACACCTTAGGAAATTTATGTGATTAGCAACACAGTAATATAAGAATTACCAAACCTTGGGCCATAAAAATCTCAGTTACATGGATCCTGCAATTCCCAGATAATTGAAGGTTTCTCTTTTATAATTTTTTAAATTTTGTTTTACTTTATACAATTTTACATTTAAATCTTTATAAGATGTATCATCCACTCCTCTCCTTCTTAAATTGAGAATTCTGAACATAATTTAATGTTTGCCTGATAGGCTGGGATCATCACCGTTAATGTCAGTTAGAATACTATCTTATAACACAATCATACCTTGGATTCAATATATATGTCTATTGAATCAAGAGAGACTTTAATTTCTACAAGTAACTAGGTACCTAGATAAGAATATATAGCTCCCTATATTTCCTGACTCTATTTGCATAGAAAAGAATACATAGCTCCCTATATTTTTGACTCTATATAAATATAGCAGTACTCTTCGTTCCTCTTCTAATTTGCTATCTTTAATTTTCTAGAGGATTAAAAATCAGAAACTAAGCTTATAAGAATTTTTTATCCAAGAGTAAACAGAAGTACTTCTCTATGAGTAAAGTGTCATAGCTCAGGTCTGAACTGTCAGTTATTTCTAGGTAGGTGAGGTGGTAGCTATTTTAGTAAGGCAACAGACATAATAAATACACCTAAAAATAACACAGGAAAAAAGGAAATTCCAAGCTTTCTTACATCTTTCATGTAAGAGCTATCAATCATTCATGTTCTTTTCTTACTTTATACAACAGCAAATCTGGAAATTAAATTGTTTAAGAAGATTTTTATATCAATGAAATCCCATCAAGTATTAATATTATCTCACAGAATGGGTTCAATACAGTTACCTCCCTTTAATTTTTGTACAATAAAAAAAATAGAGGGAAAAGTTAAACCTTAAAACTTTTCCTGGCAAAGTCTGTTAAAATTATATGAAAACAGAACAGCACAAGTACATTTTAAATAATGGGTTCACATTATAGGAGAGAAATGTTGATTCAAATTCATTTTTAATTGAAAGAGATTTTTCCCTTATAAAAGAAAATTGCTATTTTTTTAAGATATCTTATTGTTATGGCAACTGAAGTGCTAAAAATAATAAAGAAATATCAAAGTTGTTATAGCAACTGGAATTTTAAAAAGCCATGAAGTGTAAAATAATCAAACCTTTACTTGGCTTGAAATGCAACATCTATGACTCAGTTTTCGAAAGAAAATTTGAAGTACTCATGCTCTTGTCTTTATAAGTTGTCTCTGCAGTCCAAATTAAAAAACAATAAATGCATGTTGAATTAAACTCAACTATTCAGAGTTGGCACAAAATCTGGATTTTCTGATACTCTAAATTGCTTCTTACCTCCAGTCTTCACTACTCTGACCTAGAAAACACTAAAAGTGGGAAAAAAATTTATGCACTGCCAAAGTGCTTTGCCCAGATGCATACAATTAGAGTTCAATTATTTAAAACTTTATTGAAGTCCTACTGCATGCTAGGTATTGTGCAAGGTTCTGGGACTTTTTTTTCACAGAGTTCACAGTCTAGTAGAGAAGAACTAAAACAGGTCACTGGGGCTTCCCTGGTGGCGCAGTGGTTGAGAGTCCGCCTGCCGATGCAGGGGACGCGGGTTCGTGCCCGGGTCCGAGAGGATCCCACGTGCCACGGAGCAGCTGGGCCCGTGAGCCATGGCCGCTGGGCCTGCGCGTCTGGAGCCTGTGCTCGCAGCGGGGGAGGCCACAGCAGTGAGAGGCCCGCGTACCGCAAACAAACAAACAAACAAAAAAAACAGGTCACCATCACTGAAATGTAAAGTGCAATGAAGGAATATAATGAGATTATCAAGGGAAAATTCATAAAGGTCCTTCCTATAAGCAGTGGTAAGATCTTTGAAGGATTTAAACCATGAGGTAGCATAAATTTATTGTTTTCTCAGAGATGCCCATATTAAGAAATTAAAACTTCAGATACACGTGCTTTACATTAGAAAATCAAGGTAAGTCTTAACTTTCACAGTTTCATTTGCTCCTTTCTAATAACTAGCGACCAAGATTCAGGTAACAAATGTAGTAACATATGGTGCTAACATAACACATCTCTCCAGCATTTATGGACTGAAGAGAACTGGCCGGGAATAGACTCCATGATACCCCTGTTTTATTTGTATCCATCTGCTTTTCAGCATTTGCCCGCTAAAACCATCGGCTTATTTTTAAACTAGCAGTGATTTATCTTGTGAGCTAGTGATGACGACTTGAGAAGTTCAGACTGGACTCAGTGGGAAAGAGAGCCATTATTTGCCTTAGACCTAGAAAGGGAGAGTTGGTGTACCTGTTGGTTAGTAAAGCCTCCTGTTACATATAATATATATAGTCTGATAACTCTATAGAAAGAGAATGATTACAAAAGCACAAACTCTTCCCTTACCTACCTTACCCAGGAAAGAAAATGACTACTGATGACCACTACTGTTTTGATCCTGAGGCCAATAAAATTCTATTGCTTTTAATTAAAAATAAATGTTATGATCATTTACATGAATGATCTGTAATATCTTGTTTTACTCTTAATCCATGCTTATTAGCATTTTTCAATTTTTATTTCCACAACAATCTAAAAGTATTACTAGAAGTAGATTCTGATAATCTGACTGCTATCTCATAATTAAGTATTGTTATGCTAACAATGAGATAAATCAACCTCTGGTCTTTTTCTTTTTTCATATATATATATATATATATGTATGTTTATCATATGCTATTTGAATAATATCAAAACCTTGAAGTCTTTTTTCTTTTTTTTAAAAAACAACATACATTATTATTTTTTTCAGCTACGTTGGGTCTTCATTGCTGCGTGTAAGGTTTCTCTAGCTGCAGAGAGCAGGGTCTACTCTCGTCATGGTGCACGTGCTTCACATTGTGGTGGCTTCTCTTGTTGCAGAGCATGGGCTCTAGGCGTGCAGGCTTCAGTAGTTGTGGCACTCAGGCTCAGTAGTTGTGGCTTGCGGGCCCTAGAGTGCAGACTCAGTAGTTATGGCGCACTGGGCTTAGTTGCTCTGCGGCTTGTGGGATCTTTCCGGACCAGGGATCAAACCTGTGTCCCCTGCATTGGCAGGCGGATTCTTAACCACTGCGCCACCAGGGAAGTCCCAGAACCTTGGAGTCTTAATACTCCGTTTTTCAGCAGTCTTGAAAGGGAGAAGACAGGTATTTGTCATAGAAAAGTTTTGGAAAATTTTAGGAAACCACTTATCCAACATCCCTAGTATGTCTTTATACTTGTAAATTTAATAGTCCTGTTTAAATGTTTTACATATGCAAGTATTACCAAATTTTTGTACCAAAAGATGGCTGCAGAACTGTGAAGGATTCTAGTTACAGTAATAGGTTAGAATGACATTTTCTTTAATAACTCCTTTTATAAATGTACCACCCAAGCTGAATGTCATTATGGGACTATTTATAATTTAGACCTTTCTGTCAAGATGATTTTATGCCCTGACATGACACTGAGTAGGCTGGAAACAGCTGTATGCCCCAAAGGGAAATGAAATTATTGGTGTTATTCAAGAGCAAAGGTATTAAATACGAAAAATTTCTTAAAGAACTTCATGAGAATGATGGTGGCCAACAGACTGTAACATACAGTAAAATTATGCCTTTTGAGCAATAACAATTACAATAATAAGTGTTCTTCCCTCTAAGTAGATGAAAGTTAATTATAAATATAACTCTAATCCTTTGAGCTTCCTAATAAACTAGATGTATGGCACTACTACAATTAAGGTTTTTGCACACAAAATGGGTGTTAGAAAAGTTTTGGAAATTTTCAGATAAACCATTTACCCAATATCCATGGAATGTCTTTACATTTATCAATTTTAACACTGCATAAAATGAGTTTAACCAAAATGAACAGCATCAAGAGAAAAATGTCAATTACTAGGTAACTTGAGGATTAATTGTATTTATGGAAAACATTGGTCTAAACCCCACCATTAATATAAGACAATAGACAGGACAATCAGACTAAGGTGTTTGTTTCTGTTTTGTTTTATTTACTTTTTTAATCTATTAAAATTTAAAATATTAAGTTATATCTAATTTGCTCCTTATATTTGGGGGGCTTTACACAAGAATTCAAGTTTGTGGAGAATTCTGAATACAATAGTTAAAACTGCTATTCATGTCTTAGCCAAACACTACTGGAAATGAGAGAAGAAAGCTCTGGTTCACTTATTCATTGCATGATATGGAGAAAGTCCCTTCACTTCTCCGAGTCCCAAATGCCTCACCTCATTTATAAAATGAGATGCTTAACATATGAAGCATGCACTAGATTCTTTTTTAGAGTTCTTGAGAGCCCTGAAATTTTTGCATCCAAAACAGTGCCTATTAAGAACATAATAAATGTGAGCTCAAACACAAAGACTGTAGACATGAAAGTTACAGAAAACTACTAATAAAGAATAACATACTACAGTATCTGTTGGTTTTACAGGTCTAATCCTATTTACAGCAAATGCCATAACAAATTCCAGTGAAAAAACTCAGCATGACAAAAAGATTCCCAATGCTGTGGCTGATGACCTAAACATCTCAAATAATATTATGCATGTAACAGTGTTCCTTACCAACTGAAACAGAAAAAAAGAAAAAGGGGAAAAAAAGCTAGAAAGTCCGCTATTATTTGCTTACACTGACCAACAAGGATGATCTAATCATTCTGTTCTAAATGTTAAATCATAATCCTATTGTTGGCTTATTTTAATTCCACAAAAGCTTGCATTCCATTGTATATTATAATTTTATAACAATAATAATACCAATAAAGTGTAAATCATGGGCATAAATGGAACATAAAGGTGTCCCATAACTGATGCTATATACAGGTCAATAAAATGCAATAAAGGCTGTAATGTATTCCTCTTTTTATTTCATATTATCAATAAGACACTTCAGAAAGAATGTGATTTCAAGGAGATTACTGTATTGAATGTGGTTTAAATTACTCAGCACCTTTTCCCAGCAATTTTGATTTAAAATACAGTTATTATTTGTTTATTTAAAATATGGCTGCATACACGTGACTAAGATGTCTTACATTAAAGTCTGAAAAATATATGATAAAACATTTCTAAAAGTCAATAAAATATGTATTTTATCACTATCAAAAAGCATTTAATAACTAAAGAAATACAGAAATGACATGTACTTGAGGAAATAAATGAAGGTTAAATCTGCAGTTTACTAATTTAAAATGCCAAGTTGAGAACGGAAAAGTAGCAGAAGTTAAACTAGGAGCCAGTATCTCTACCTACCCTAACAGCATGAAGTCTGAGAGTAAGACACATAAAGGTTATTACATTCACACCATAAGCACATCTTGTTCTAGGCCAATACTATTGAACACAGCAATTTTACAATCTTTCTTTGGTAGTGGGTCAGAAAGAAAAAAGATATATCCTAGGGCTTCCCTGGTGGCGCAGTGGTTGAGAGTCCGCCTGCCGATGCAGGGGACACGGGTTCGTGCCCCGGTCCGGGAAGATCCCACATGCTGCGGAGCGGCTGGGCCCATGAGCCATGGCCGCTGAGCCTGTGAGTCCGGAGCCTGTGCTCCGCAACGGGAGAGGCCACAACAGTTAGAGGCCTGCGTACTGCAAAAAAAAAAACAAAACAACAACAAAAAAGATATATCCTATATTGTAGGTAGGCCATAAAAACGTAAACACACATTTTTCTTCATTCATCATTCAGTAAACTTCTTGAAAGAGTACTATATACCATGCTTTCTTTTTGAAATCCTTTGGTTTTGGTCAAATAATCTTTTCTTATAAACTGAAGTGACTTTTCCTTTAGGAACAAGGATGCTTACTTCTCAGATCATTTGCCTTTGGCCTACATGTCCCAAAATAATTTTTTTCCTGTTTCTGAAAAGAGAGAAAGTCGAGTTCTAAACAGATGTCATATATAAGTCAAAAGTAAAATGAACACTTAGTCTGCCTTCTGTACTTAAATTACCTACAGAAGTTGTTCCAAAATTAGATTTGAGGGCTTGGCAGAATATAGAATATAGCTTTCACAGAAATGTACTTTATACTAAGAAGGGAAAGAGGGAGGAAAGAAAGGAAGGAGGGAGGAGGGAAAAGAGGAAAGAAAGGCGCAAGCAAAAAAGAAATGTTCAAAAGACTTCCAAAAAAGGAATTTTAGAAAAATTATTAAACATAAATATTTATAATGCATTTTCATCCCAAAGCATATTACTTAGCATTTAAATAGCCCCTCTGGCCCAGAAGTCTTTTAAATTTTTTTATTAATTGACTCAAAATTCAAAGTACAGGTATAAAGCATTTTGGAAATACTATGCGGTTCATTTTGAGATAAAGAAAAAGCAGTTTTACTCAGAGTACATTTTCCAGAAGAGAATGAAGAAAAGTCCAAAAGACATCAGGAGACAGTGCTAAAATATTTATCTGTATTCATTACCTGTCAATTCAATAAAGTGTTAAGTGCTTCCCACAATGTCAGGTGCAGTCTAAAGATACTATGGAAAAATGTTGGTGAGATAAGGGTATATTCTATACTGGCATAGTTACCTATAAGCAAAAGAAGATAGTGTGGTATAGAAGAATGGACCCAGAACTTAGTGTTGGAGATCCAGGCTATAGCTTCAGATGTTATAATTATCACTATGTACTACATATTCCATACAAATAAGTTCTTGTATCTTTGATTTCTCATCTGAAAATAGGGTAATACACCGATTGTTTTGTGTAACCATCTTATCTTAGATGGTTACTTGGAATATTAATTGACAAAATATTTATAAAACATTTTGAGAAAAATACAAAGTATGTTAAAAATGTCATTATTTTTACTAATAATACTTAAAGGAAAATATTTTAAAGCAGATTTAAGTTAAAGAAGAATGGACCTGACCAACATAAGACTATTTCATATAACTTCCACTGGGCCTCTATTTCCACATCAATAAAGGGGGTAGAATTATTACTGGCCTAACTCAGTACTATATGAGGCTTTCATAAGGATAAAACTAGAAACTAGATATAAAAAATCTTATAAACTATGAAGGGCTATTTCTATGAATTTAACGTTTAGGTTCCAACAAAATTCATATCTTGAAATTTGAATTTTAAAATATTAGGAAATGGGATCTTTCAGAAGTGATTATAAATGCAGTCCAAGAAAGCATGCCCCTTCCACCATGAGAGGACAAAGCAAGAAGGTACTGTCTATGAACCAGGAAGTGGGCCTTCATCAGACACTGAATCTGCCAAAGCCATGATCTTGGAATTCCTAGCCTCCAAAACTGTGAGAAGTAAATTTCTGTTGTTTGTAAGCCACCTACTTTATGCTATTTTGTTGTAATAGCCCAAACGGACTAAGACAGCTATGAAATAAATACTATGAATTTAAGTTTCTATTCCTAAAACTTTTTTTGGAAGTTGTTCAAATGTTAAAAAAAAAAATTACTTAAATCTTGATGATCCTTACTAATCAGGCACAGGAAGCCTAGACACAAGGCGATTCTTACCCAATAGGCAGAGAAGAGATTCTCCTTTGTTACATTTACAAGTCTCCAAACTGAAAGATACCACAGAAAGCTCTTTTTTCCTTATGAAAAGTAATCTAAAGCATGTGCTCTTAAACCAGACATCTCTACTGTTTATTATAACTTTGCGTGAGTTATATAAAACCTTTGTGCTTCAATAGCAACCTCATAGGGTAAGATTAAATGAGTTAATGCATTCAATAGTAAATACTCAAAATTATTAACTATCATTATTATATATCATTAATATTTATGTTTAAATATAATTTAATACTATAATTATAAAAATTATAAAATTTCTACCTTCTTAGCACCATATGCTAATAAGCCTCAGAAGAATCACTCTTGCTTCCCTTCAAAAGTACTAAAGCTTGATACATACAGGAGCTATACTTCTGGTATGACAGGGTAAGCCTTAACAGCCCAAGTATAAGCTCTAGACTAAATACAAAAAAACAACTCCCTGAGGACTCTAGAGAGAGAAAAAGAGCAGTCATACTTTGGAGAGGTAGTCAAAACTTGGAGAAAGGAAATAGCTGAGATAAGTTCACATTTTTGCAGCTTTGGCCTGAGGGGAGGTCACATTGACAGTGTGACGTAGCGTGGCTGAAGTTCCAAAAGAAAGCCCACTACTGTATCTTTTTTTTTTTTTTTTTTTTTTTTTTGCGGTACGCGGGCCTCTCACTGTCGTGGCCTCTCCCGTTGCGGAGCACAGGCTCCAGACGCGCAGCCTCAGCGGCCATGGCTCACGGCCCCAGCCGCTCCGCGGCATGTGGGATCTTCCCGGACCAGAGCACAAACTCGTGTCCCTGCATCGGCAGACGGACTCTCAACCACTGCGCCCCCAGGGAAGCCCTACTGTATCTTTTTTGACTGAGGAACCAAGGACAATACCCAGGGTAATTACAACTGCCACACTGAGGAGGGAAATAATGGGGAAACAGAGCTAGAAAATAAGAACTCTAAATTCTGTGTATAATATCTGCCCAAGTCTCTGGTAACCCCCAAATCAAGCACACACATGACAGACTACAAACTGGTAGGCTCAAGATAAATGGACTGAACTGAGAAATTGGGCTGCTGACCACCACAGGCAAGACAAGAGTTTATAGTTTAAGTAAAACAAAATTAAACACCTGCTAAAACAAAAAATCAATACTCTCATAACATTCACACTTTCCAGAAGAGAATGCCAAAATTATCTGACAAACAAATACCAGGAAACTGTAACCCATTTGCAAAGGAAAAGGCAATCAAAAGAAGCCAACTTTAAGATGATCCAAAAGTTGAAATTATCAGACAAGGACTTTTAAGAAGCTATTGTACATGTATAAATAATGCAAAATAAGTAAATGGCTTCACTTCCTGAATGTTTTTATTCATAGAAACTGTTGCCTATATGAAATAGTTATTTTGTTTATATCACAAGGTGATACTGGGCCGCATTCATGCATGAGATTTTGTGAATAAATTCTATTACCTCATAAAAAAATAAAAATAACATTTTAAAATGTATTCTGTGAATAAGCATGGGCTGTACATGGAGCTATCAGCAAAGTAGCCCCAGCATTAGTTAAAAATATGTTCAGAAAATTAAATTATTTTTAAAAAGTCAAAAACATTCCTATGTAACAATTATACCCTGATTAAATATGTTATTATGCTTTCTTCTCTTCACTCCAGTGTCATCATCACCTCATTTTTAGTCTGTTTTATTAAACATATCTTTGCAAGGGAAAAAAAGAGGCTATTATAACTATGCTCAGTGATGGAAAGAAAATTATAGTTGCAATGACTAAAAAGAGAAGAAATTTCAATAGAGAAACTGAAATATAAAAAAGATCCAAATGAAAATTCTAGAATATAAACATGCAATGAAAATTTACTAGATGGACTAAGAATTGAGATAAAAGGTAAGTAAACCTGAAGAAAAATCAACACAAGTTATCCTATCTAAAGAAGAAAAAAAAACAACTGACAAAAATAAAGAACTCCAGGGATGTGAGGGCACAATACCAATACTCAGAATTCCAGTTGTAGAGGAAAGAATTGGGGTGTAAGAGATATTTAAAAAAATAATGCTCCCAATTTTTCCTAATCTGGTGAAAGACGTAAATTTATAGATTTACGGCTCCAAGCAGGATTAACAATGAAGAAAACCATGCCTAGGCATATCATAGTCAAATTGTTGAAAACTAAAGTGAAAGAGAAAATCTTGAAAGCAGCCAAAGAAAGACAACGTATTACATACTGGAGATATGAAGGATGATTATATGAATGATGCAGGACCAGCTATATAATTTGTGAGTGTCAGTGCAAAATGAATATACGGAGCCCATTGTTCAAAACTATTAAGAATTTCAAGACAGCAACTGCAGAAACTGTAACCAATCACAGATCCTTTCTAAGTATGGGACTCTACGCACCCGCACAGGTCACATGCCCATGAAATCGACTCTGAAATGATCACTTACTTTCATCAGGAATTATGGAAGCCAAAGGCAGTAAACAACATCCTTAAAATGCTGAAAGAAAAAACTGTCAACCCAATAGTCTACATCCAGGGAAAATACCCTTTAAGAATAAAGGCAAAATAAAGACATTTTCAGATAATAGAAAACTATGTTGTTACCAACAGACCTGCACCATAAGAAATGCTAAAGAAAGGCTCAAGGATAATGACAGCAGAGAGAAAAGATGGATCTTCAGGAATGAATGAAGAACACTGAAAATAGTAATAAATATCTGGATTTTGTTCTTTATCCTAAATGCATCAATGAAAGCTTTTTAAAAAGCATTTTCTGGCCATAATATGGAAAACAGGCTGTAGGGAAGGGGGTGGGTATGAAAAAATGCAATTGGGAAGACCATTGCGAAAGTTACTGTTGTCATCTTGGAAAAAGATGTACCTAGGGCTCTAGCAATAGCAAAGATGGAGAAAGCCCATGTTTGAATCCTAACTATGCTCTTTCCAAATATACTGGGCTACACTTCGACAGGAAAAAAAGTACAAAGTATTTTCTCAGTTTGAGATACTGGCAAAAGATAAAGCTTAGCTTAAGCTTCATTCTGTTCTGGAAGGGTCCCAGAAATATGTTCACATTATTATGTGCTTTGGTAAAATTTGCAAAGAAAAAAAAGATTATTTTCCTTAAAAAGCTTCCCCTGCCCCCCGCAAAAATTATATATGCTTCAGGCCCAAAATCTGAATCCACATTGGCTACTCAGACAAAACTAAGTAGCATAAAAGGGAGAGATGAAAGGTATATTAGAAATGAAAATTAAAAGCTAGCTTATAAATCCTCTTGGGTATTTAGCATAATACCAAACATGTCTTGAATGACGAGTATCATTTAAAAAGCACTCCCACAAATTAAATTACTAACATTCAACCTAATGGTCTCTAAATCAATAATCTAGATTAATACGTAGTATGTTCAAGATTCATACAATTATATCTATGTCAGTGATCAAATATGTCATGAAGAATATCTAAACTCATTTTCTTCCTGGGAGTGATTTCTAAAAGGTAATATAAATAAAGAGGCTTTGGGGGTTAATGCATTTTATATGCGTCACTTCAATTCCACAGCAAAGGCAGTGGCCGAGTTTCCCCAGAGGGCTGTTTGTCACAGTATTTTTCTGGCTACATATGCACCCATTTCCAAAAAGAAAAAAAAGCCCTCCAATAACCTTAAACTCTGTGTTAAGCTACTATCTCCAAGACAGAACATTTCAAATTAATGTGGTTGGCTCTTTCAAAGGACTCTTCCCCAGTATAACCCAACAGAAGGAATGGGAAACAGGACTTATCTTCCTGGGAAGTAAAATGTATTAAGGTTTTAAATGTGATGGGTCGAGTAGTACAGGAATGCAGATTAATGGAAGTAAAATTTAATTCTTGTTCTTTAGGCTCAAGTGGAAAACCTAAAAGGCTCCACACATTTTGAGAATTAAAGAAGAAGCCTGAATCAAAAATGAAAGTAGGGGCTTCCCTGGTGGCACAGTGGTTGAGATTCTGCCTGCTAGTGCAGGGGACACGGGTTCGAGCCCTGGTCTGGGAAGATACCACATGCCGCGGAGCAACTAGCCCCGTGAGCCACAACTACTGAGCCTGCGCGTCTGGAGCCTGTGCTCCGCAACAAGAGAGGCCACTATTAGTGAGATGCCCGCACACTGCGATGAAGAGTGGCCCCCTCTCGCCGCAACTAGAGAAAGCCCTCACACAGAAACGAAGACCCAACACAGCCATAAATAAATAAATAAAAGTAGACAGCCAAAACCCAGGAGAGAAAAATTGTTCAGAAGAATCTACTTCTCTGATTCTCTGACTTTCATTCCTTCTTTTGCATCAAGTAAAAGCCAAATATCACATGATTTGTTTGTTACATAAAGCATAAATTAACGAAAAAACCTTAAACCTTATAAGGCAACTATATTTAATCCATTTTATATTTATTTACATAGTATTCTTTTGATAAGGAACTACTGTATAACTATTTTACTTTTTAAACTATATTGTCTCATCTGTCCATCTGTAAACTCTCTATTAATGAAGGCTATCCATGATTATAAAAAAAATTTAACTATTTTACAGTGAATAGTAAACTATGTTACGACTTTTTAGCATTTTTATCTTTCTTAACTAAAATAAGCCAGGAGTAATTACACCCATTCACTGAGCTAATAATCATTCAAAAAATACTTCAGAAACATTTTAGAGTTTAAGGTCTAGGACCCAGACCTTTGCTACTCAAAGTGTGGTTCATGAACTAGTAGTAGCATTGGCATCACCTGATGGGTTGTTAGAAATGAGAATCGCAATCCCCATCCCAGACCTATTGAATCAGAATCTGCGTTTTAACAAGATCCACAGTATTCTGAATGCCCATTAAATGTAGAGGTCTGTCCTAGATAATGTTTCTGGCAAGAAAAAAAAAAGGCGACAGTGAACTTAGAACTGAATGCAAACAAACCAAAAACAGATTCTCAAGAACTGACTCAGTGTTTAATGATTAAATCAAAACTTGCAGAGGGATATGGAATCAGCATCTTAGACTGTATTCTAAGTTTATACTCTACATAGGATCAAAGTGACATAATGCTGGCATTTAGTATTACTGACATATTTTCATGGGACTAAACACTCTTTAAAGACTCTTTGGAGTGCCCCTGAAGCATTATACGATTCTTAAATAACCTTTAAAATTACCGCGATAAGACACGGGTTTCTCTTGTTTTTCAAGGATGCTTCACTGCTGCAGGCATTGTTAAAGAACATCTCTATCTCCAGAATAAAAAGACATAGTCATGATTTAACTGTAACCATTCTCTCAAAGTATTAATATGTCACCAGAGGACCCTATATTCAAGAATTGTCAGTGACTTAAGACACCAACGAATTTGGTACAAACTGGACAGAATTTAATACCAAGAGAATCTTTCTTATATGGTAATAAAATCATTCTATGCAGAGCTCCACAAACAATATAAGTGGAAATAATTATCTACTACCTTGCTAAATCTGAATATGACCTGTTACCTAAGAAAATTAAGTGACTTGAGTGCCTAATTTGGAACAGTTCAGCATCATTTTGGGGTAAGGCACAGTTTTCATCCACTGCCATGTGTACACCTTGGAGGGGAGGTATCAACATTGGTAAGCAACCCAGATAACAAACAAAACAAGTTCTACACATGTGCTGTCATGCCTCAGCATTCAAAAGGCCAGCTCTAGAAAGCCAGCAAGTTGCTTCTTAGTGTTTAGTCTCAGGAGGTAGTATTTATTAATGAAAAGTTTAATAAGCCTGCAGTTTTATCACAATATAAAGAAGAAATATTCTCTATGACCGTATGCTCCAAGCAATGTTCAATGAAAAACATTAAAAAGAGAGTTAGAAACCACAGATAAATTAAGTCCAGTTTTTATTTCTACTTCTGACACACATTTGACCTTGGGCTGAATATTTAAACCTTTAGACTTCTGCATTAACTTGCAATACTATTACTTGAAATCAATCTATTCCATAGATAAGTCACAAAGATTAATAAATGTTTCTAAATCATTTCTTAAAATTAATGTATTTAATAAACATATGAGAATACTTCAAATAAGGTGAATATTTGAGTAACTGAGTTATTCAAATTAACACAAATCCATACACCTAAAGTTCAAAGAAAACACGAAACAAAAATAAGACCAGATATAAAACCTGAATAAAAGCTATGGCTCCTGGCTTTAATACTGTTCTTGTTCAAGACACTGTCTTGCTCCCATCAGACCCATCACATATAATATAGGTTAGTGGAATTTGGGGGTTAATAACTTTTCTTCCTTTGTTTAAACAAACTACAAGTCCAATAGAAATTCATCTACCTTTAAAAAGCAATTGCTCCTTCTCTCATAAGAGACTATGTTTGCCCTGGCTAAGCATGCCATGAGGTTTGTAAATATTAGATTGTGTTGTACCAGCAATCATTTGTACAAGATTGACCACCTTGAACTACAACTGATTTGAAATAATGGCACAGAATAAATTGATCCCCAAAAGGCCACAATTCAAATCAGCTTCATATGCTCTGACTCTACCATGTGCCAACGGTTGGGAATGGGAGGGTGGTAAGGATACACAGAAGGGTAAGTTACAATTCCCGCCCTTGCTGAGGGTAGCTTTCCAGCTGTTACTCCCTAATTTTTCCAACTACCTGCCCATTTTAGAAATTAATAAACCTCTGTGTATTAGGACAAATATCAAAAGATTGGAAGAAAAATTAACAAAAGCAACACCAGGAAAAATTATAAAGTTTTTATTAGTAGTTCATAATCAATTACCATTTGGTAAATTAAGAAATATTTGATATGCTGGATATAATAATCATCACACAAAAATAAATAGGCCTGGGAAACAAGACATATAATACATACATAAAGCACACAACCTTGTGAAGTAACTTCTCTTATATAGTAATTCTCTAAGATGACTTCAGGTAAGCCAAATAGACTGTTAAGCTAACAGAAATGCCATTGTGATTTAAACAGGTAAATTCACTAATCGTTGTTAGATATTTATGTTTATTTTGATCTTGTATGTCATATATATGTTTGTTTGTATTTATATGTATCTACATACAAACCCAAATGTTACCTACTAATATTCTTTCTATATAGCACGGCTTGTTCCAGGATTTAAAAAACATGATAAGATTACAAGTTAAAAAGCCTTGCAGATCAACCAAAATATTCTAACTCCAGTATTATTGCTATTATGTAAATTTACATCTGAAAACAAGTCCATTAAATATCAAAGTTTATTACTACAAAATAATCTAGAAATTAGAAATCCCTAAATTACCCCTTTCACCTGGGACATAAGCAGTTAAAGAATGTTGCTAGAAGCGAGAGAGCAAGTAGCTAAGTCTACAGTTTCTTTCTGTAAAATAGCCTGAGAAGGCAGCTGATGAGCAGTTTCCTTTTTAATTAGAGTCATTTCCTGATTAATTAGTCTCAGAACACTTAATGCAAGACTACACTGTGCCACTGGGACGAACAACAATTCTCCTCGTGGTACAACCAGGTATCACCTTTTCTCTAGGATCAAGCTCAATCTAATTTCTGTTCCAAGGGGAAAGGATCTTTTCTCAGAAAGAGTGAGCTGGAAAACTATAGCTCAACGTGGAGAGGTATGTCATCAGCCCCAACAGGAAAAAAGAACATGTAGATTATCTAGGGGAATTCCTTTACATCCTTAATTTAAGATTCTGGTATAGTTTTTTTTTTTTTCTGGTATAGTTTTATTTATTTAGAAAATTTTGATTTTAAATAGTATGTAATAAAGATCAATTTCCCTTTTGACTGCATGATCAACCCTATAGGACTGAATGAGACAAATTTTGTAAACATACCCAAATTATCTTTGCATATACCTGAGCTTTGCAAAGATGTAAAGATCTGAGGTCCCTAGAAAGTAAAGTAAGAGAGCCTCAGAGACTTTGATTAAATAATCTGTATGAAAAGACAGAACCTTACTTAGAGTACCTAAGCACCAACTAGACAGATGGGTAGAAAAATTAAGATAAGCATTCAATTAAAAATTACCATTATACTTTTTCAAACAAGAACTGAATGTTTAAAGAGTTTAATGGAATTGCTCCTTTTCACATCGTCTTTGCAGGTATCAAGGTAAAAGCTTCATGATGCCATCTTCAAAAAATTAGTCATCTATTAAAAGATTAAGTAGCTTTTATAAACATGTCAGAGATCATCCTCTTAAAGGGTAGAAGTGATTGAATTATTCTGACAGTAATAACAAGTAAAGCTCTCTCTTGTAGAAGAAAGTGTGCATACCTGTAATATTCCAATCCAGATATTAAAAAGTTTTGAGCAACTTTTACCTAGTCTATTCATCCTTCATTAGGAATAAAAATGTTTGTATATAAAAAAATTAAAGTCTATTGTGTGCTTAATAGAAGTATAACTGATAAAATAAATTGTGACACTGGAAAAAGTAAAGATTTAATACAGAGAAAAAAAGGAATCAAATGAGAATCATAATAAGGTGTTATGGTATAACTATTCTTTTAAAATTGCAACATGTTTAATTAATTACAATACTTAGCTTGAAACACTCTATGGAATGAATATATTAATTCCAAAATTAATGGAATTTTTTGGAACCAAAAGCCAGTTTATAAAATAAAGCTTTAAAGTCTGAAAAAATTTTGCAGCATCAATAGTATCCCCAACATGGTATTTTTACCTAGTATCTTTTGAAGAAGCTCAAGAAATTTCACAAAGAAACTGAATTTTTCTAAGGCCTACAATAACCTTAAATTTATTCATTGATTCTTTTGGTTTTTTCCATTTGTTTATTCTTTTTCTATTTGATGGAAAAAGGAAGTAGGAACTAGGATGAGTTTGCAATAGGAGACATTCTCCATGTCATATTTTGGGGTCTTTGTGTGTGTATATTAACAATTACATATTAACTCCATAAGCTCGAAAGAAGTAATTATTTATCTTATAACAAAAAAGAATAAATTAAAAAGACAACTTTTCAAGGACTAGTCTTGTGTCTGGTCTCTAAGAGCACTCATTAAATGTGATGCAAAAAGTGAGACTTCAATTAATCATCTCTGGTCTATAACTTGAAATGGTCTATTAAAAAAAACATGCATAAATTCTAATCAAATTCTTCACGACAATGCCATAGCCATTAACCCCTAGCTTTTCTATTCCAATCATGGAGCACTGACCTATAGAATTTAATTCATACAGTCATTCAACAAATATTTATTAAGGACTAATGCCAGGCTCTGGGGATACAAAGTACAACAAAATGACAGTTTCTCTACTCTACGATGACACAGTCTACTGTCTTGTTAGTTTAAAAATCAACAAAAAGCCATGTGAGTAAAAAGCAGCCTAGTCTGAGAAATTCACAGGGAACATGAAACCCAGCAAATATAAAACAACAAATAATAAAAAATCACTTTTCAGAGCTACATTATGACAATTAAGAAATGGAGGCAGGTAAAACAAACAATGAAAGATATGATGGCGAGACAAAGAAATATAAACTATAAAGAGACACAAAAAGAGAGAGGGAAGATACTGAGAAATGCATGAAGTAATCAAGCAAGAAGCTGCAAATAGAACTGTCACCAAAATACAAGCAGAAACATGTGATATGTTGGGGAGGGAGTTTTGGTGCCTGCCTCATAGGTATCTGCTGTCTCTTCCTTTTTTAACCTTGGCACTAATTAATGGTAAACATATCTAAACATAAATTTGAATGGAAAAGTAAATCAAAGTCAAAGCAAAACCCTGGAGAAAACTCATCACACTATGTTACCCAATAAAATATAAATATGCTCTAGAAACATGTGCAGATAAGTCCATAAAGTTACCATGAAACTGGGATCCAGGAATCACATTATAATCTCAGGCTCTTGAAAATTGTGAGATTTAAGAAAAATATCCATGTTTTCCTCTTATCCTTAATTCTATAGCTATAAATATAGCTTTTATGCCACTGATCCATGCTCAGCAATAGCCCAGTCTTCCCTCAAGACAGTGTACTCCTACTCTAATTCATTACAAAATCATCTTTTCCTTAATTAACCTCAAAACTATGTATTATATTTAAAGAATAACAAAAACAACACTTACCACTAGAAGCAGAACATTATCACTTAAATACATGAAAACAATTAAGAATATATTTTTAAATTTTTAGAGAAACGTATCAATGCTGGTGGGAAAACTCTGAGTTCTCAGATTCACACATATAATCATAGTTTTTACACATGTAGGTGTCAATATTGATATGATAGAAAATGAAAGACCTCAGGTAATGAGAACAAAGAAAATTTAATAAAAATTATGCGGTGAAAAAAATAATAAGCAAAGGTATAATTATGTAGTAAGAAACCATCGCCCTTATTATACAAGAAAAGAGGAAATAAAAGGTACATTTTCTTAAAGAATCTCAATAATTCTTAGTTTCCTTTAATAAAGACCTTCTACTATGTACATGCTCAAGTCATTTACATTACAACACAGTATTCTTTAGTATCCTTGCCCCCTTTATGTTTTTGGTTAATATATTTTAAAGAACTATGAATTTTCTGGAGAAATTTTTAAATTTTATGGCTACATCAGTAACATACCAGTACAAGAGTCTGTGATTTTTATAATACCAATGGTACAGACTCAGCAGGAGTAACCCCATTCTATCAAAAAGCTCATTTCCTACAACTAGACAAGGTGATGACAGAGAACAGAGCAGCTATGTAATTAAGCAATGCCCTGCCTCTCAACAAAACTAGTGTTGAGTGTTATTTGACTAACATACAGCATTGAATTTTTTAAAAAATAAACCACGTAAAGAAAAAGCAAATATCTACCTGGCTAAATGATGTACAAAGTTTAATTTAGTTGTGGAAACTTAAATTAAAAAAATACATAACTGATACCATAATTTGACTTTTCAATTAAATATTCACTAAATGTTATTTGATCATAAGAAAAATACCAATTTAAACATTTCCTCTTGAGACTGTCCAGTATTTATAATTATAGTATGTTCCACTAAAATAGGGTAAAAATTTTTCTTTAGCTACATGTTTTATTAAAAGCCATCTGCTACAATAATGCACTGGAGAACAGAGAGAAGACAGGCTTTACTCTGAGCGGTACCAATAATCTGACAAGAATAAACACAGTGAAGCTTCATCTGTCTATACAATGCTCAAGAAAGCAGAGAACTTGCAGAATCTTAAAACAGGCCACTCTTATCATTGTTTTTTATTTATATTCCAAAAAAGATTTTTGGCAGCAACTACCAAAGTAATACTTGCAACTTTGCCCTTTTTACTCTCTGATAGAGGTTTAAACACATGCTCTCTGTACTTTATCAAACTAGACTTTGTCTTTGCAAGTTTATACTGTTTTGTATTTAGCCAATGGATGGTACTTTTCAGTTCACTGATTTTAAAAATTAATATGCATTACCATCCTAGCACAGTACCTGGCACACAATAGGTACTCAAACATTTATTAAATAGATACTGTAAAATTACTTGTTAAAATTCTATTATGTCGACCCTAGGTAATCAACTAAATATATCATTTTAATATATTTCCTGAGGTTTTTCACTTCACATGTTTATTATAACAAGAATAAACTTGTATTATGTTCTTCCCATTTTACCAGGGGACAAGCACTGACCCATAAATAGTGGATGTGGTTGGCCAACTGAGGTGGAAGTGAGGGAAGGAAGGAGCACATTGAATTCACTTCCTAAGGCTTCCAGGATAATCCAAGCTAAGTCACAAAATGGCAGCTGAATCATTACATAAGCCACTCCTATACTGTACTCCCTCTCCTATCTTGCTCAGACATATTTAATTCCCACCTCAAACATTAACTTCCCCATGAAGTCTTCCCTGACTTACCCAAGCAGAGCTGTCACTGCCTCTTTTGTATTCCACACACTTGATTAAGATACCTGTTATAACCTGTATCATCATATATTTGATCTATCTGTGTACTGGCCTGGGTTTCCCTAGGCCATGCTCCTCAAGGTTGAGAGCCCGTTTTGTCTACATAGGCCTAGAAACTACACAGAGACTGGCACATAAAAGATGCTCAATAAAGAGTTACTAAATGAGTGAATTAATAAGTGAATGAGATTGATATCTGCCTTGCAGTCTTGATTAGATCATACAGGCATCAGGAGTGATTTTTTAGAGAATATCATTTGACTTTATGATATACTTGAGTATGCATAATCACTGAAATAATAATTCACATAATCATTACAAAGTCAAGCCTAAAGATGCAAACATTCCAAGATATTCACTAGTCAGAAAAAAAAAAATTAGAAAAAGACATCTGACTTTTCGTACTTCTAAAAAGATCACTTCTCAGTTCTATCAGCTATTGTTCACATCATATGCTCTCATGAAAATTATGTGACTAGAAGTTGTCAAACACATATTAAAGTAGAAATATACACTGATACCAATATTCATTATTACTAATATCATGCACTCATATCTTGAATACTTACTATGTACCAAGCACTTTATCATTTTATTTAATTCCCACAACAATCACAGTAGGTACTATTATTATCCCTGCTTTACAAATGATGAAACTGAGGCTTAGAAAGTTGGGATAACTTCTCAAGATCACAAGTTAATACATGGGAGGTATAAGACTCAAATCCAGGTCATTCTAACACTAGAACTTAAATCCTTTAAAAAGAAAATGTATGTGTGTGTGCACATATATACATATACTTCTTGAAAAGAAGATTCATTTGGAAAAAAACAAATTCAAGTGAGAAAAGGAAATGAGTTATGATGGTATTTCTGAAAGCTTATCAATTAAAAGCTTGTTTTAATTTTAACAAAGTATAAAGTATGAATGCTATCAATTAGGTCACTTCTACAAAAAAGCATAGAATTATAGTCTAATATTTCCTATGCTATATAAGCAGTATCAGCAGACTTGATAAACTATACCACACATGCCATGTTAATTAAAATTACACATACAGTTCTGTAAAGCTACATAAAATTCAGGTTTCCCTAAAACACACACAATCTTCCCTATGTCAAGTGGCTCATACTGCGTGAAAATGTGATCATTACTCAGTGGCTCCTAAAGCCAGCAATTAAGATTTAATCCTAAGTTTAGAAGCTTTAAATTCTGTTTGTTTCTATAAGGGGCAGCAAGGTCACAATCCTTCCATCGTCCTTTCAGATCACCTCAATATTATGAAGAATGCTAATTTAATAGAAATAACAAGAAATCTCAATGATAAGCAATAAAGAACTTACACTTTCAGAAATACGCGGTACAAGTCTGCCACTGATTCATCAACGTGTTGGTGCCCTCAGCCTCTGGCAGAAATCATGTAGCAGCAGACAGTGGTTGAAGCTGCCAAGTCCACTTTAGGACAGATGGTGTGAAGACCCACTTTAAAAGGGACGGCTTGAAGGTAGGTGATTTCAACTTTTCTATTACTAATTCTAGAAAGTACTGTTTAGAACGTTTCCATCATTTAGAAGGTTTACATGTTTCTTGATATAAACAGAATAATTCCTCAAGTAAATTATAAATTTCATTTCCATACAATGAATAGCAAAAGTAGAGGAAAGGGATAGTACTGATTTTATTTCTTTAAACTTTTATTACCCTTAAGGATTAAATGATGGGGAAAATACAGAGAAAGTTTTCCCTTCCAAAGGATCTTTAAAAGACAAAATGTAAGAATGCCCTCTTTCATTTCTATTTTAGAGTTTTCTACTTTGTGGATTCAAATACTGACTCTGCTATTTAGTAACTGTGCGTCTCAAACTCTCTGAACCTCCTATCTCACCGATGGTAAAAATGGGAGTTATATCACTGAAGCTGTCAGGTTTACATGGAAAGGGCATATGAAAACAATAGACATAATGCCCATCACACACTCCACTACTTCTCTCAGCAAGTGTTTTCTAGCATCTGCTAGAGGGCAGTCCTAGTTGAGTGGTAAGATCACAGTGGTGAGCAAAATCCACACACAATCCTTGCTGACTTAGAGTTTATGGTGCAGAGTGTCCCCGTGGGTCATATTGAACTTCCCACAGCCTCTGACCATGGCAGGACCTTTCACAACTCTGTGTCTTTGGGAATGGCATTGCCTCAGACTAAACATACCCTCCTGTTCTTTGCTCCTGGGCAGAGTTGGCTGCTCCAGTCTCTGTGCTCCCTTATCCTTGTTCATATCTCTGTCACAGCACTTAACCATGTCATCACCATTTCTCTGCTTTCTGGACTGCCTCCTACACTGGACTGTACGTTCCTACAAGGGAGGATATCAGTGTTACTTTTAACACAGAAGACACCTTAATGTTTAATAAATGAAAGAATGAATTAGTGGCACAAGTACATAACAGAGTGTTACACATATCTTGTTTTTCTTCTTTCTCTTTATTTCTCAGATGGGTGTCCTGAAACTTGCACAGACATCAAGAACCCATAGTAAGCTCCACATTTCCTAAAGTTCTTTTCTGTGCCACTCATTTAACATTGAAGCATATACTGCTTTATAATTTTCCCCATCCCCTATCACTAATGAGTGCTTACCATATATTAGGCATGCTCTGAGTGCTTTACATGAATTATCGTATTCAATCCTCACAACAATTCTGTACGATATGTATTATTAAGCCCATTTTACAAATGAGGGAATTGAGACGAAGGATAATTAAGGGACTTGCCCAAGGTCACAAGCTACTAACCAGCAGAGCTTGAAATCTGAACCCACAGTCTCCCTCCAGAGTGAGCACCAACATTTCCTCCCAAAGTGGAGCTGCAGCCTTCACCAAGGCAAGTTGTGCCTAAAAGCTCCTTGATGCTGCCAGTGGGATCAAATAATTTCTCCATTATTTAGATGGATCAGCTCTTTTGGCTTGTCCTGCTTGGTCCTCAGCTCCAGATTAAGATTACCAGTTAGCCTGCAGCTCCTGTCCTGCTTCATCTTAAATCTAGTCTAGAGTGTTTCATCCTTTTTAAACCTTTGGTTCCTAGAGTCTTTTCCTATCAGTCAAAAAGATTTGCAAAGTTTTATTTTCCATAGATTACACTACAAAAACAACAAGGCTAGAGAGAGTGACTGTTCCACACTGTAACCCCAGCCCTCTTCCCTGTTCAATATTACTCTCTAGTCTTGACCTACTAAGATTCAGGGTGGCTCCACTGGCCATTGCAAAACTCTCTATGCCAGTAATTCTGAGTGGCTCCTACCTACTCCCTGGCAAAAACAACATAGGCTAGCACACCAGGACCTGCTGCTCAAATTAACCCATTGCTGTGCTCTCCCCAACTAGATGATAAAATTCCTGGGAAAAGACACTATGCTTCACACTTTACCAGCTTTATCCACAACACAATGTAAGGCTTACAATTTAGGGGAAGAAAATAGAAAAGAATAAATGACTATATGAATAAGTCAACAAATGACCTTGGGTCCCTCGTGAGAGGGACAAAAACAAATTTTACTGCTCATCCAGTACATGCCAGGCCCTATACCAGACACAGGGTATCCACAAAGAGTAAAACAGTTGTGGTCCTTGCTCCCCTGGAGTTTAGGGTCTACTGGTGAAGTAGACCTTAAACAACTAAAAGCACACTGTGACAGCTCCCTCCCCTGAGGCAATGGTCGATATGCTAATATAATGGAGTCACAAAATCAAATATATTTGAGGGCTGGTCAGGTATTACAACGTATGAAGAACAGAGAGTAAGTAATAAAGAGTAGTATGTCTATGGCAAAACAGAAAGTACAAGCTTGAGCCAGAAATGTATATTATTCTTTAATGTATTGTATTGATGATTACACAAAGCATATGACAGGCTGGATCCAGCCTGCTATATGCCATCTAACCCGAAAAGGATGCTTCAGAATGTGATTTGTTTTTTCAAATTGTGGATTACTGCACTATACCATAGGATTTAAAGATAAACAGACTACTTTCTCATGGAAGCCAAATCTTAGTAGGTTTTCTATAAATACTTCATATTCCTTCTTCCCTCCTGTCTTTGGGAGGTCTTTAGCAAGTTTATATGCTCAAGCTGAACCATTTTATTAACTGACCTTGAAATCTTGCCGTTCCCTTAATAAGAGAGGAAAAATTAACTGGACCAAAAGAAAATATTACCAGCTCTGGACCAGAAAGTGCCAAATATGCAGGCACTTCTTACTGAAAATCCTCTGGGTGTTTATGTTCTTTCTCCTGAGCAGCTCCTAAGCTCATATGCATTCACCACCAAAGTGCATTCTTAATGCTCTTGGCTACAAGCACTTGCTGTCTTATTTCTACCCGTAAGCATAGAGGAAGAACAAAATTATTTTTTAAATACTGACATCATTCATCTTATTTTTAATACGTTTGGCTATGAAGCAAGGAAGACAATGAAATTAAATATACCACTGTACTTTCTCTCACAGAAATGTTATGACTTGAGAGCCTGAATAAAGGCACAAGATCAGAGCCACACATTTCTACACTGTTTGTAAGAAAATGTTTTTGATAAACTGCACTGTTAATGATAGAAATAACATTAAAAATTTTATGTGGTCATTGACTTATAAAGCAGAGTTGGAAATATTTAGTATAGTATCTTAAATTGTACATTATTAGTCAATCTCAAGTGGCGATTAGTAAACATTTGCTGTCCTAAAATAAATAAACTACTAGGCTTACATGCTTTTCATAATAAATTATTGCACAACAGATCTCAACTTCTGTCTCTACTAACAAGGCAGCTGCGGCAGAGAAAGGTAACTGTCTACCTAGTATCTATTCTCTTTCTTCCTTATTAATAAACTCGTATTTCAGTGGATGAAGAGGAGCAGCAATGTACCACCTTAAAAAAATATTTCCCAGCTTTCTATGGAGATAGCCATGTAACAGAATCCTGATCAAGGAGATTATGTGGAAGCTGCTGTTTGGGGCTTAAGGAAAAAATCTTTAAAAGAGTGACAGACCTGGTTCTGGCAAAAAGAGATACACCAAAAAGAAGTCTAGGCTCTTGGAAGGTTCAGGCTCATGGAAGGTCCAGGCTCATGGGATGTAACTTCTAAAAGCTTGGAATTTCCCAAATGACAGGGACATCTTTGTTATTCATGGTGGGCCCCTCCAACCACATCTGACAGTTTATGCTTACATTTTGGGTGACTCATGGAAGGGCCCTAGAAAATTTATGCTAATAAGAGGACTAAGCATGGGAGCTGGCCAACGCAGAAAGACCAGCCATGTAATTAAAGGATAGGGGTGTTGAGCCAGGTGATATCGATCCAGTCTCAGGGGAGGGAACAAGAGAAGGCTAAAGACTGAGTTCAACCAAGTGGGCGATGATCCAATCAATCATATATACATATGATGAAACCCCAGTAAAAACTCTGGACACCAAAGCTTGTTGAAATGCCTGGGATGGTGATAGGTACTACTACAGATTGATGCTGGGAAGGTAATATATCCCTGAGGACAATGCAAGCTTCCTGTTTGGAACCCTCTCAGTCCCAGATTCTGCCCAATGTATTTCTTCCTTTGGCTGGTTCTGATTTATATCTGATTTGCATCCTTTTGCTATTAAAAAAAAAGAACTGTAATTGTAAGTATAACACTTTGCTACATGCCTGAGGAAGTCTATGGGGACCCCCAAATTTGTAGCCAACTGGTAGGAAGTGAGAATGGTTCTGGGGACCCCCAAACTTGCAGCTGGTGTCAGAATCTTGGGCAGACTTGGCAGTCTGGAAGACTGTTCCCTTAGCCTCAAGTCTGGCTGCCTTTGTCTTTTCTCTTCTCTTTTCTGGACACAACACTTGATGTAGAGCAGCCATCTTGTGACAACAAGGTGGCAACCATATGCCAGGTATATCAGACAGGGTTCAGTCAGGGACATAGAACCCACTCTAAGTATTTCAAAAAGGATTTAATGCAAGGACTTAGGCGCTTACACACTGGAAGACCAAGAGACTGGGAACATCACTGCTAGCTTTCAGGTTTGCCACCACAACTACAGTCCAAAGAATCAGGAGGTTGCTATTGCTACTCAGGATAGGAAACTGCAGGAAAAAGGAACTACAGAATGAAGGCATGTGATTCAGAATGGAACGCCCAAAGCAGATGCAAAATCTCACAACTGGCAAGGCCCAGGCATCTGCCCACCACTGCCAGAGGAAAATAATGTGGCTTTTTTTCCTCCCTCCAGTCTTCACAGGCAGAAAGTAAATCACAGCCAGAACCCCACAGTGAAAGCAGTCCAGGAATATTTTATTCAATGAAAACATTTATGTCATTCTGTCTCTTGATCTTAAACTTTTTCCTAAAAATTGTATATTCAAAACTACCATGTTGCTTGGTATATATGGCAAAGCTTTTATCACATATACGAACATATGTATTGTCAGGAGTTTATAAATAATATTTTGGGAGACTATTTTCATTTTTCTTCCAAATTCTGAAATCTTAAAAGGTATGAATTAACAAAGCCTCTTAGTGGAGGAAGGAATATGACAGTTGCTGCTATGCCATGAGCAGCCACTAAAGGTATACAGCTTAATTATGTGCAAAAGTGATTTGACGCCAAGAGTTAATGGTCTCTGGACATTTTTGCTCAGATATCCTCATCAATAAAAATGTCTAAGCATAAACTTCCAATATATGTATATTTATTATTTATTTTTATTATTCACAAGTGCTACTGTACTAATATAAATACTATAGAAATGTAGAGAAAAATTAAAAAATGAAAAACATTTGCTTAAATAAAATACTACAAAAATACTATTCAATATTGAACATGGGCCATTTAAAATTTTTTTATTTTGTGTAACTTTTCTATTGAGATAAACTTCACATGACATAAAATTCACCATTTTAAAGCGTGCAGTTCAGTGGTTTTTAGTATATTCACAATGTTGTGCAACCATCACCTCTAATTCCAGAATATTTCCATCACCCCAAAAAGTAACCCCACACCTGTTAGCAGTCACTCCCAATTCCTCCCTTCCCCATCCCCTGGCAAACATTAGTCTACTTTCTGTCTCTCTATATTTGTCTATTCCAAACATCTCATATAAATAGAATCATACAATATGGCTCCTCATCTTCTGATATGTTTGTTTAGCAGTTTATGAAATGACAATTTGAAAACTTTCCAAAATCAGTTTTTTGGTTCATGGTTTTAATTGTGATCATATCTGGAAAATAATAACAAAAAGCAATAGATCCAAGCAGAGGCACATCATCTCTTTCAGTCCTACCCATCAACCATTTTGTTGAAATCTGGCTAGGAGAGTACTCATTTTCTCAAAGTATTCTTACAAATAAACCAGAAGGTGTTGTATTTTCATATTTTTAACAATCAGTCTCAAATTCTCTTCAACCATTTTCACAAGTTTTAAACATACCTGAAATTTCTGATTCCAGATTTTAAAGTAAGAAAATGGTAAGAGTTTTGTAATAACACAGGCATGTAGTTTTCAGTCACAAAATCACACAGTAATGTTTAAATTGCTAAATGTTTCAAACATCCTTCTCTATAACATGAATTTATTTCCCAAAGTAGTTGCTTTGTCATCCATTATCATAACATTAAATTTTGCTTGAAGGACAGATTAGTGTGTTTATTTTTTTTAAACATCTTGATATGTAACATCCTGGGACAGCAGACTTTATGAACCACCCATCTATCCTATGAAGATTTAAAACTAGATAACCTGTAAATCCACTTAATCTAACACAAGCAAACTGCAAGAAAACTGAGTATTCTAAAAGCGAATATATGAGCGTGAGCACCACTGTTATTCCATTCCAAGGTGTGCAAATCCCTTCTTCCCCCAGGTCACTCCTGAACTACACATGACAAGTGGCCATCAGACCCAAGGACCTAGCACGGCACAACAAATATTAGTATAGCTGAATAACACTTTGCATTTGTAACTTAAAAAATGCAAATGGAACTTTAGACATCTCTGCCCCCAACATCAATGGATCATCTTGCACATTCCACTATAGAAAATACTAATCATAAAAAATGGTATAAAGGTTTTTTTTTAAAAAAAAAACGAATGAATTTAGCAGTGACTGAATATACTAGGCACTCAGAAAATATTTGTGAAAGGGAGGGCGGCAAAGAGGTAAGGAAGGGAAGAAGGAATCAGAGGGGCTAAAGAATTTTAAAAGTTGATATAGCCTGAGGAATAAAGTCTTACTTATCAAAAAAATTATTTATGAATAGAGATTTTCTATAAAACAAACAAAATGTTACCATTATGTTAAAATCCATGATTTATTAGAGTAATTAAGAAATTAGGAGATAAGACCTAAGAAGAGAGCCTAGGATCGAGGATTACCTTTACCTGTGCTCTAAAATCAATTTTTTGGGCATAAGCAAAGGAATTTACATTGGAACCAGAGGCTCCTGACAGGATAAGGATATGGGCAAGTATCCACATCATTTAAGTGTAAGGTTACATAAGCATAGGAGGCCTTATAATTTCATTTTACGTTAATTTGACTTTAAAATTATACTAGAGTACAGTTATACTGTGTACAACTGTACAAAAATCTCATACAGTAAGAAAGGTTAATTGAGAGTACTTGAAATATAAGTATATTCCAACTTAGTAAACAGTTATAAAGTTACCTGAACAAAAAAATGAAAGCCAAGGCATTAAGTGTTCATAGATCACTACAGTGCATTGTTTATCACTGTCCAACAAGTGTTTAGAACAAAAGGCAACTATTCACTGAACAACAATAGAGTTTTTAAAGAAGTTCAAAGCATTTATGACTTACTGGAGCTATGAAAACAGGATTTACTTAATATACTGTTGCATGAGAATAATATGAAAAGATCTCCTACCTTTGTGATAAGAAGTCGGTACCTATCCAGCATTGCCTGGTTGTCATGGCAGCCTGCTAATAATTGCCATACCTCTGCCCTCAATGCTTCAGGAACACCACTCTTCACCAGAGTAGACAGCCCTTTTGGTCGCGCACCAAGATTATTGTGCCTGAGAAAACAAGAAAATAAACCATTCATACTCCCTTCACCACTGCTGACCTGCTGTTGTTATGAAAAGTATATTGATGAGTTTATATAAAAGTGCAAGACTGGATCAGGAGAAAAATGGCAGGGAGGGGCATGAAATAATAATAGTAGTGCTTAAGTTTAGTAATGTCTTCAACTTTTTTTCTTGATTCCATCTTCTTTATTAGTGAACCATGTTATTCCACCCACAAGGAAAGTTCTTTCTTCTCCTCATTTACTTTTTAATCATCCTATGAACCTACTCATAATAATGAATATGTTAACTATATATTTCTAGGCAGCATTCCAAGGCATAAAAAGAGCCATCTGAATCCCCTGAGATGAACGTATGACAAGTTGGCTAATGATGTGTGTATGGTAAGTGTTGGGGGCAAGGAATGCTGAAAGTAGATCAGGGGCCTATCACACCTTGACTATATACCTCTACATCCTGACCCAAAGTGCTTCCTAAAGCAAGAACCTAGACCTTTCCTCCAAAACATATACAACCTATCCAACTCCCCAGCAACATACACTTATCAGCCTTACCCATTTCCAAGGGTGTTTAGAATTGGAACAATGAAAAATACATTGTCATGAAGTCAATGATCACATAGTAGGTATGCTACTATGATAATCTGCCCAACTGAACAAGAAACTGAACTGTAGTTCCCAGTCTATGCCTAGCTTGAACCTGGAGCTATGTTCTATGCCTTTTTGTTCAGACTTTATCTCTACTTTGCTGCTCACCTTTGATCTCTTAGAGCTGATCCTAGTGTAATCATCTGGACTCCAAACCTTAATGATGTACTCTGGTTTGGTCTAACATCCCAGGTTCTGGTTTCAAGTTTTAAGCCTGAAAAGTCATAGAAACCATATGTCTATTTTCTAAAATTGGCCTCCCATCTACTTTACCTCCTTCTCTATCTTTACACACTCTTCCAGCTCCAGGCCAGACCTCAGTTTTGGCATGCCCTTCATCTGAAAATATGTTCCATGCTTTCCCCATCCTCTCATAGTCCAGCTATCTTGGAAAAACTGTAATAAGTTCCATAACTCGAAAGTTCAAGTAAACTCATCTCATTAATATCTTTAATAAACCATCAAATTCATGACCATTCTGCTTTCTTTCAGCCTCATAAAGGAAAACGTTTATATTGTTGAGTTAGGGAACCTAAGCTGATAATACTGACAGGCTTGAAGCAAAACAAAGTAAAAAGAGGTAGAGCTTACATGATTTAACATGCTACGACACCATTAACATAATTATGCTGCTAAGTGAAAAAAGCAGGTTTCAAAATAGTATATATATGGTATTATTTAAAATACACATTCTCTCTCTCACACTCTCTCCCTAACACATACTATTTTGAAACCTGCTTTTGACATGCACAGAAAAGAATATGGAAGAATAAACTCCAAAATATCTATGTAATGGAATTGAGAGAAAATACTCCTTTTATTTTCCTATACTGTTTGAAATATTTACAACGGTCTTGAATGTTTTTATAATAATACACCAAAAAAACCGTTTCAGGTCTTTAAATTTCTCTCATGGACTTCAATTAAAACATAAATTTAGTTAATTTGGAAAAACACCATAGCTAAATATGTTCCATAAAATATGTCAAGTAGATAGAGTATTAACTATTCTTGAGAAGACTTATACCTGAGTAAACTGTATGACACATGGATTTCCTTCCTACTGCCTCTTCTTCACTATCCAACTGAATTTAAGATTAGCAAAAGAATACTGCACCACAAGAGAGCCAGGATCAGTCATAAAAGGATCTTTTTTGTAATTTATTATTTGATTCTGATTACACTTTTGAATAGGAAAAACGTATGTGGTTTTGAGGGCTAGGAAAGTTTCTGTACTCTTAATGTAAAAAAAGAAATGAGTTAACTAAAAACAACAGTGTGCAAAGGGCTAAGCTCATTTCCTATGAAATTAAATGCAAAATATGCTGAATTATGAGTCCCATAATGTACAATATCATATAAGAATTCAAATTAATTAAATATATTACATATTATACAGAAATCAAGGTCATCACTGTGTATCTACAGCTATTAAAATTCCAATAAATATCTCCTATAAAAGAAACCTTTATTCCACCCCACATCACACTCTAGATATCATACTGTCTCCTACCTTGCACATCAAATTTCTCTAAAGAATCGCTGTATACTCAATCTCTATTTCTTCCCCTCACACTCATTCTTCAGCTCAACTCAACATGGCTTCTCTATCTCTCCTAGAAACAGTTTTCACTTAAGCAATACATGACCTCTCTATGCCACTAAACTCAAAAGACATTTTTCACTCCTTTCACTGTTGACCACTTTGTTTCCCTCGGCTTCAATAACAAAGCACTCTCTTTTCCTCCCACCCACAAACCCCACTGATGATTGCTTCTCCTCTATTAACCTCTTAAGTATTCTGAGCTTTTAATCTCTCCAGTTTCCCTCAGTGATCTAATTCTCTTCAGTCTCTTGTCTCTGGGCATTGTCATCCATGCCCATGTATTCCGAGCTCCAGAAATCAACATGCTCAAATCTAAACTCATATTCTTTCTCCCTAAACCTCATCGTTTTCCAGGGTATCCTACCTCAGTGATTGTCACTACAATCCAACCAAATTAGAAACCTAGGCGTTATGGTTGACATTACTCTCTGTCCCATAATCCATTACTAATCCATCAAGAAGTCTAATGCATTTTATTTTCCCAACCTGTCCAAAATCCATGCACTTCTACTTCCACTACCACCAACTGCAGTCACTCTACAACCTCTACAATGACCTCCTAACATCCACTCATCCTACTACGATATGCTTCCAATGCGGCAGACAAAATGAAGAGGACAACCAGCTTGATTAAGTGTTATGTTGGCTCAAATTACTTTGTATAATGATTTATATAAGATTTTGAATCTGGAATATCTCTTCCTACTCATGCATACACACACCTTAAGGTTAATAGTCAACAGTCCCTAATACACATTTTACCATAATATGATTCAACTCAACCAACATTCAGCTTCTAGCTGACCCTCAGCCATCTGTTTGGCTGGGTATAATAGAAAAGTCTTTTCTCCTCTCTTAAAAACCCAGGCACTATTTATCTTTACAGACTGACATTTAAAAAGAACTATGTCATTCATAACACAACATGATTAGCAGCTTTAATTTACTGATTATTCTTGTAATGACACAGTAATTATATTGCATATAGCACCCTAGTACTTAAGAGATACTAGTGGATACTAAGCTAAATGCTACTAGTATACATCTATGACCAGAGAAGACCCAAACAAAAGAACAATCTATAGAAATAATCATTGTTTCAATATTTCTAATAAAAATATAACTATATATGGCCATTGCTTTAATAGCGTACAGCATTAACTGCAGCTATCAAGAGACCTGGAAATGGGCTAGTTATGACAGGTGCCGAACTCTGCACTAGAAGCAAGATAGTTACCAAATTATTCAAAAAGTCACACATAAACCAGACATATACTAAACAAGTAGTAATCGGGCAGTTTTTAATGCATGAATATAAACTCCACAAGGGCAGGAATCTCTGTCTTCTTTAGTTATATATCCCAAGCACCTAGAACAGTGCCTGGCATATAAAAGGTCTTCAATACATTTTAGGTAAATGAATAGGTTTATGAAACTAAATTAATATGATCAACTACTAAGGCTAAGCTAAAGAATGCTTTTTTAAAAGCAAACATTCTCATTGATTCTAATAGCATCATAAAGCTGTTTTATATTCATCTAGTTACCTTCAAAGAGGCATCTTTTCTTGAAACTATCTGGGCATGTAAGAACTTTCTCTATTGTTAAAGCTGTCCAGAAGAGAATTTCAAAGGGAAGGTATCATTTCTAACAAAAACAGCAGAGAAATCAAGAGATGAGAAGAAAAGCCATTGAATGAAACTGAGTGGTCACTGATGGAATTAGGAAAGTTTTGATAGAGGGGAGGTGGAAGTAAGTGGTTAGAAGATATGAGAATGTGAGGGCAGCAGCCTGACCCATGTTAAAAGGTTTTCTCAGAAAAGGGAATAGCTAGAACTGAAACTAAAAGATGGAGAACATCAAGTAAAGTTAGGCATTTCTCCTTCCACTATTAATGATAAGACCTAGATATGTCAACCTAGGTCTTACTTTAAGTTAAACAAGCTACATGAAAAAAAGTTTCAAGAAAAGAGACACATTAAAGGTCACTGGATAAATCAAGAACACATATTTTAATCTGATCTGTATGTGTTTTTGCCGGGTTTTTTCATTAGTCAAAAAAGTGGAACATTATATTGATGTGAAAAGGAAGGAAGCTATGGATGTTCATGCTTAGTGATTCAAATCCTTCATGTTTCCCAAGTTTAGATTTTTTTTTCCCCCTGTCAAGTCTGCTGATGCTCAGCTAGGTTGAGAAACCATGGATTAAGAACACATTTTCCCACTGTGATAATAAGTATAGCTATGAAAAATATAATCAAAGTGCCTATTAAATGCATACTGACTTTCTGAAAGTCTAATAAAAGAGAATAAATAGTTTGAAGATGGTTTTATTTATATATAATAAACTATACTCAATTTTTACCTCAGAGGTTCACTTCATCTTTTTTGGTTAGAAAATCTTCCTGCCACAAAAGCTGACTTACATCTAAGGGTTCAGCATCAGCACTCTGCTTTCTTAAGCTATCCAGAAATAATTCTGCCCCAATTCCTTAAATTCTTTAAATAATTTAATGTGTAAGTCATCAGCATTACCATTCTGAATATATTCAGGAAAAAGAAATCTTGCTACAACTTCAGTTTGTTTCCAAGTCCTCCCTTCACAAACATCTCCTCATTTCCTCTCTCCCTGACCCTCTCCCTCTCCTCTCTCAATCCCTGTTTCCTCATTTTTTTTTTATTTAGTTCTTTCATCAAGACACCTTAACTCCAGTGTTGTATGAAGACCTCCACCACTGAACATTTTATAGTCTGTTTTCCATTTTCTTTTCCATAGTATCCTTATTTTTTTCTGATTATTTCAAATTAGTATTAAATAGTCTTCCTTTATATCTTTCTAATAGTGTATTTCATTATCTGAATTCTGATTTTATCCATAAAAGCTTCACTTTATTTTAATAGAGTGATCTAGTTGTTTTATAATAAGTTGAAAATACTTTCAACTATGTTTTATTTAAAAGTGCCTTGAGAACACAGGCTGTCTCCTCATAAAAATCTCCCCAAAGCACAAAATGTAGTGTTTTCCCCAAAAGGTGCTTTACCTAAATAAATCACAAAAATATCTTCATGTAAGTCCCTAAGCTAGTATTCCTAAGACTCACTGAAAAGCTCTAAAAAAGATGAATGTTTAAAAAAGATATTCCAAGAGCAATTTAAAAATTTTGTCAGTTCTTGTGTAATAGATATAAACTCTCAAACAGGCAAATTTTATTGTTTTCATATGAACTGTCATGACACAACTGCAATAATAAGCCAAATAAAATAAAAATACATACTTGAATTGTAAAAGATCCAGCAAGTTTTATAAAGGTCTAAAAATCAGTTATCTTAGTCCTTTAAAACAGTTCCCTCAGATTCTTTCAATGAGTTTCTTGAAGTCCACTACTAAAAATATAATGTAGAAAGATGGTATTTTATTTCTGCAAAAAATGTACACTGAATGATAGCTGAGAAATCCCATCAACTCTACTTCAGAATTCTTTCTCTGTTTGGAACTCCTCTCCATACAAAAGACCCATGAGTTTGGTATAGACCTCATCAACCCATGCAATTACATCGTAACTACCTTCTCTATTAATACTTTCTTCCTACTCCAAAATTACCTTTCTAAATAATAAAAAGCATCATAGCAATTTCACCTTTAAAATATTTGTTGGGGATTTTCTTTATCACATTTATTGTATTTTTTTTTCTACTTTTGTGTTCATTCGAAAATTTCCATTGGGTCCTCAGTGCTAACAGAAGCATTTATCCATTATGTCACAATTATCTGTTTAAATGTCTATATGCCTCTATAAGACGGTAAACTCTTTGGGGGTAGGAATTATCTCCTATTCATATTTAAATCAGCATACAATTCCTAAGAGAGAATAGATGAATTTTTTAAGTTGGGTAAAAAATCAAGTGATTGTCACTTTATAAAAAAGAAATTTCTTAACCATTTTCTTAACAAAATGGTTAAGAAATTTGAAACAACCTCATTGTTTCAGTTATTTTGTTAAAATGGTCTGTTATGAGTGTATATTCCCACCCTTCTTGATTATGAACCTCAAAGGTAGGAACTGTGTATTTATCTATGTATCTGTATGTATATGTATCTATGTCCACCATACTGCCATTCTCATGATCTCTCTTTAAACTCATATGAGAAGTCTGGGAAGGGTATCAATTTTCCTAGTTTATTCTCTCTTGTGCTAAAACTTCTACATGCTCCTATAAAAAGTAATCCAGAAACCTATGTACATTATAGAAATGGCAGCCTGTCCAACTGGTTAAAAAGTTCTGGCTCTGGAGCCAGACTGCCTAGATTCAAATCCTGTCATTTACTTGTTGCATGATCATGGGCAAATTATTTATTGACCATGGGATCTTGAGCAAGTTACCTATTTGCTGCCATTATCTGTTGTGTATTTTTATACTAGCTACCTGACATAGCTGCACCTCCATTTTCTCATCTGTAAAATGAAGATAATAATAATCCCTAGGTCAGAGGGTTGTCATGATGATAATTAACTAAGGTATCTAAAGTGCTTAGAACAGCACCCGACACACAGTAAGTACACTTAAGTCAGCTATTACTTTTGTAGCCATGCCCCACCTTTCCTTCTGTTACAATGAATGTTCTGCGCTTCTAAA
Source organism: Pseudorca crassidens (assembly GCF_039906515.1). Taxonomy (NCBI): domain Eukaryota; kingdom Metazoa; phylum Chordata; class Mammalia; order Artiodactyla; family Delphinidae; genus Pseudorca; species Pseudorca crassidens. The sequence goes on along the minus strand of NC_090297.1, from coordinate 129,629,009 downwards.
TACAACTCCTCCACTAGTCAACAAGTCCATCTCTTCTTGCCTATTCATCGACTTCTCTTGCAACTGTGTCCTCTTCCTCTGGCATTATCAAATTTTCTCTTCCTACTAGATCATTTCCAACAACATACAATGTGCAGGCTATATCGGCCATCCTAATTTTCAGAATAATCTCTCAACCCACATCCACTTCCTAATTATGTCCCTATTTCTTATCCTCTCCTTCTAGCAAAACTTCTCCGAAGACCTATCTATCTATAACTGCTGATTATCTTTCCTCTTAGACATAGTCCAATCAGGCTTTCATTCCTACCTCTCCACAGAGGGGTTCTGGTCCAAGTAACCAGTGACTTTCAAATTGCTGGACCCAATGAAATTCTCAGGCTTCCTCTGACTTGACCTATCAGCAGTTGATCACTTCCTCCTTCTTGATAGTCTTAATTCACTTGATTTCTACCTTGGTTCTCCTCCTACCCTTGGTTCTCTTCCTCCAAAGGATCTTTCTTGGACTCCTTTGCATGATCTTTCCTACTCATCTTTCCAACTGCCAAACACTGGAGTGGCTGAAGGCTCAACCCCTAGATGACCATCTATATTGACTGCCTAAGTAATCTCAAGATTAAGATATGTAAACACATAGATTTTAATTAATAAAGCAAATTAATATCAATTATGTAAATATAAAATTTTCAATAAAAAAAAAAGTTTACCATCTTCCTAGCAATTCTCCCCAAGAATATAGGATCTTCTCAGGACAATCCTTAGACACATCACCTGTTCCACTCGAGAGTTCATTATCACTCTCTGCAGAAGAAATACAAAAAGAACAAACATTATATTACATACTATATTAGATATTAATGTATTTTAAAACAAGAAACATGACCGTGTGTCTAATGAACAATCAAATAATACTTTTGCTTAATTATTATACCCATTGCAAAAATAACAGTATTTCATTAATACATTTTATCTTTAGTGCCTCAATAAATATTTTCAAATCACAAGTTTTTATGAAAATTCTTGTCTACAGTTTACACAGTATGAAATTGAAAATACCTATAAATAAATATCTTTACCCAAAGAGAGAAAATTTAAAAGCTAATGGTAACATGATTAGAAATTCTTATATGGTGCTTTATTCATCAGTTGAACATTCTCAGAAATTAATATTTTATTTAAATTATTTAAATTATTTTATTACTATAGTTATTAATATTTACTGAGATAAATAAATACTAAAAACAAGAGTCAGACATATATATCAATATATAACACCAAGAAACATGTATAATATGATACAAACACACAACCAGAAATCTAAAAAAACTTTTTAAGGTTTTTTAAAGATATATTGATAAGTACAAGATATTTTTGACTAAGGAAAGATGAAACTATTTGGTCTTTTAAAATGGCAACTGTATAAAACATCCCAAGATGTAAAGTAATCGTTTCAGAAAGAATAAGATAGGTTGAGTTACAGTTTACAATCAGTGGTGAAAATGAGTAATTCTAAGGTTTATAAATCTTTTTTGAGTGGTAACAGTTGGTAGAGAAAGGAGATGTAATGGCCACAATTCACCTACATTATAACAAAGACTCTGACACAGTACTACCTAAGAAAAGGCTGGAGAAGTATTGTCTGAATGATGAAATAAGCTAGATAAAAATCTGTCTGGCTGATGGCAAGTACTAAGGTTTTTTTTGTTTTGTTTTGTTTTTTTGCAATATGCGGGCCTCTCACTGTTGTGGCCTCTCCCGTTGCAGAGCACAGGCTCCAGACGCACAGGCTCAGCGGCCATGGCTCACGGGCCCAGCAGCTCCGTGGCATGTGGGATCTTCCCATACCGGGGCACGAACCCGTCTCCCCTGCATCGGCAGGCAGACTCTCAACCACTGCGCCACCAGGGAAGCCCAGTACTAAGGTTTAATCAATGCTGTTACAGTATAGTAGGGATTGGCATTAAGTGAATCACATTGGGATCTGTGTTAAGAACAGTTTTACTTAGCATGCTACAAATCCCATGATCCAATCATAAACTCATTCATGTATCAGTGGATATATTCAACACCAAAAATTAATATGATAAATAAAGGTTTATCTGGCAAGGTTAAAAAATTTGGTCATATCCATCCGAAAAGATTTTATCACATATTTAGTAAAATATAAACAAACTATATGCATACACACAGACAAATGCTTCACCATATTTAGGATGATACCAGATAAACAAGAATCATGAGGGACATTTTATTCAAAAAGTAAGTATTGGGACTTCCCTGACAGCGCAGTGGTTAAGAATCCACCTGCCAATGCAGGGGACATGGGTTCGAGCCCTGGTCCGGGAAGATCCCACATGCCGCGGAGCAACTAAGCCCATGTGCCATAACTACTGAGCCTGTGCTCTAGAGCCCGTGAGCCACAACTACTCAGCCCACATGCAACAACTACTGAAGCCCGCACACCTAGAGCCCGTGTTCCACAACAAGAGAAGCTACTGCAATGAGAAGCCTGCGCACTGCAACAAAGAGTAGCCCCCACTCACCGCGACTAAAGAAAGCCTGCACACAGCAACGAAGACCCAATGCAGCTAAAAATAAGTAAATAAATTTATTAAAAAACAAAACAAAACAAAAAAAACTAATGAAAGCCAAAATTTCAAAAAAAGTAAGCATTATTCTGGATGGTGGGATGAAGGTTAAAAGGATATACACTAACATCACTGCTCTAGAAATACCTCACATAAGCAACTCTATGAACTTTGCAACAAGTTCATCATGAAAATAATAGAAATGAGATATTTTTTAAAGCTAAAGTACATGAAGTATTACTAAGTACTGGAGGAATAATGTTAACAGAAACAACTGAAGCCTTAATATTAAAATATCCTAATGTGAACTACTACCCCTTACAATCCTTATAATTTTTTAAACTGAACTGAGGCACTTCTGAGAGTCATATGAAATGAATAAAGGAAACCTCATTTAAAGTGAAGTCAGGAAGCCATGGAGGGGCAGTTCTCACACATGTATCATTCACCGCAGCTTACAGACCCCAGCAGGAAGAAAGATTTCCTCCTGATCCAGCAAGGACAAGCTGCCCGCCATCTGCAGCCAATGAAGAACCCCTGCAGCCCTCCCCAATTTCCTCCTTTCCTCTATAAAAGCAAGGCCCTCTCATCCGTTCTCCAGATATGCCTATAGTTTACCATTTTTTGCTTGTCCCAAACTACACATCTCTGCTATTCCAAATAAACTTATTTTGCTGGTAAAAAAATTGGCTGGTTTTGTTCGTTTAAAATCAGTAGGGAAAAGGGACACTATTAAAAGTTACACTGGAAAGCAGGTTAAACTTAGACTCTCAGGCAAACAGACTGCTGGTCACCCCTCTTATTAATTAGTACCAAGCATAATATAAGTACTTATAAATTGATACTCAGTTAAGCAGGGTCCAAGACATTCCTACTTTATACTCTAATTTGCTACACAGTAAATCATAATACACCAAGGTGCCAAATTATGTGATGAAGTTGTACATGCTAAACTGGCGACCAAAATCTAAGAACACAATGAAAAGGAAAAAGAAAAAAGGAAACAAACACTGATAGACATCATTAATCTCTTTTTTTTGCGGTACGCAGGCCTCTCACTGTTGTGGCCTCTCCCGTTGCGGAGCACAGGCTCCGGACGCGCAGGCTCAGCGGCCATGGCTCACGGGCCCAGCCACTCCGCGGCATGTGGGATCTTCCTGGATCGGGGCACGAACCCGTGTCCCCTGCATCAGCAGGCGGACTCTCAACCACTGCACCACCAGGGAAGCCCTATCATTAATCCTGATTATGATAAAACTCAAAAAGTATTACTGATATACAGAATCTTTCAGATTCTTATTATTCTTGTTGGGAAAGGAATTCCTAAGCATGAAACAAAACCAAGATGCTATAAGAAAGAATAAGAAATATAACTACCTATAAATTAAAAACTTCTATGAAGTAAGGTACAATATATATTAAAAAACAAGCAAAAAAAATTTTTCCAACATATGACAGGGCTATTTTACCTAATATACCAAGATCTTACTAAGCAATAAAATAAAGAACAATCCAACAGAAAATTGGGCCAATGACATGAACATAGTACAGGTCAAAACATATAAAATACAACTAGCCAATAAAGATATTAAAGAAAGCCCTATCTCAATAATTTTTCAATGCAAATTAAAACAATGAAACATATTCACCAATTAGACTGGCAGACAGTATAAAGAATAATAACACCTAATGTTGATAAAAGTATGGGGAAACAGACAAGAAGGTTGATGTTTAAACGAGCAATCTTTTTTAATTTATTAAGATTCTAAATTAATATACCATTTGATCCAGCAACTCCACTTCTAGAAATTTATTATCCAGAAATACATATGCCAAAAATATATATGTAAGAGGATTTTCATTGCATCACTGCTTATAATAATAAGGAATTGAAAACTATCAGGAATCCATCAATAGGAGTTTTATTAATTAAATTATAGTATATCCATTCAAAAGAATACTATCCAGTAGTTTAAAAGAATTGGTGAATCTTTATATGCTAACATGAAAATCACCTAAAATATATTATTTGGTGATGAAAAGAAACAAAAGAGTAATTTTAAGTATGGTTTTATTTTAGTAAATATTGTTACTTATATGATTACAAAGACCTTTAAAAATAACTGTAAGCATATACACCAAACTATTAACAGCAATTATGTTCCAGCACCTAACAGTATCTTATCGCATAGTAGGCACCCAATAAATATTTAGGGAATGCATATTTCACTTTTAAGTTTTATATTTCTGTAATATTTTTATCTTTTAAAATAAATATGCATAACTATAATAATGGGGAAAGGATTTTAATTTTTTAATGAACCCTGTTGCTATATGAAACAAAAACCTATTTTATTATTATAAATCCCTACTAATATGTCATGAAACATGAATGATAACAATGCCTTGTCTTCCTGACAACCTCCCAAGTTACTGTCCACCACAAAAAGGAAATCAGAACTGTAAGCACCTAGACTAGCAAAGGAGAACCCCAAGGAGAAGGAAAGAAAATGGGCACACTGAAGTAAAACCAGATCCCTGATGAACAATTAAGGCAGAAACAACAGCAAGTCAGGGGCCAAATATTTGGACAAAAATAGGACTTAGCCAAGGAAGATAGGAGTCCCAAGCTTTTATTGACTGTCTGCCTTTTTTATTTATATTCCAGGCACTCTTCTAAGTTTTACAGGCATTAACTCACTTTATCCTCTAAACAACCTAATGAGGTAGTCACTACTAGTGTGCCCATTTTAAAGGTGAGGAAACTGTGGCACAGAGAGGTTAAATACTACTGACCATGAGTCTTATATATTTACTGGCCATCTTGCTAGACAGGAAGAAAGGGGGCTAAAGAAAAGTAAATTTAAGTCTCTACTATATTAGATAAGACAGAGTTTCTAGGGAGGACTAAAGAAATAAACTAAGAAAAAAATAAGAAAGAAAAAAGACACGAAGTGTGGTGGAAAACATAGTGAGGAGGTTGGCAAGTAAAACGTGACAAAGAAGAAGAGAGAAGGAACAATGGAATCAGGCAGAAACATAAAATGATAACTCTGAAGGTTCTGAAAAAACAAATGCGCTCCATTCTACATAAAGAGAAAAAAAGAGAGATAGTGAGGACAAATGAAAGAAGGCTGGGATTCCTATCCTTGGCTAAATCCTAATCCATCAAAATTCAGGTCAGGGGCTTCCCTGGTGGCGCAGTGGTTGAGAGTCCGCCTGCCGATGTAGGGGACAAGTGTTCATGCCCCAGTCCGGGAAGATCCCACATGCCATGGAGCGACTAGGCCTGTGAGCCATGGCCGCTGTGCCTCCGTGTCCAGAGCCTGTGCTCCGCAATGGGAGAGGCCACAACAGTGAGAGGCCCGCGTACCGCAAAAAAAAAAAAAAAAAAAAAAAAAAATTCAGGTCAGGAGTTACCCTCTTCTGGCTAGGCTAAGTGCGCTCCCTCTAGGCATCTTCAATCATAGCACTTACCACATCCTATTATTATTGACTGTTATCCTCTACATCTTCTCCCATTAGACTCAGTTTCTTGGCAATGGAGACTAACTTTTATTTCTATATTGCCAGTGCCTAGATTAGTACTTGGCCATAAGACCGATAAAAGTTTCCTAAATGGATAATCAGAGGGGAGGGGAAGAAGGAAAATCCATTACAACTAGAAAAAAAAAATTAAAAAGTAATGCCTTGAAAATTAGTGACATTTAGTGTATGAACATCTGTGTGCAGACATGGGTAAATGGGAACCAGGTTCATTCAATCATTCTTAACTGGTCCTGGAGCCAAACTGCCTGCATTTGAAACTCAGTTCCACCACTTACTAGCTGTGATCCTGGTCAAATTATTTAACCTCTCTATTCTTAAGCAGCCTATTTCTAAAATGAGAATAATAACAGTATATATTTTATAGAGTACTGTAGGAGTTAGGCAAGTTACTATATGCAAAACACATATTACAGTGGCTGGCAAAAGGCAAGAGCTATATAAATGTCAGCTATTAAAGCTATCTTGAGACGTAAACCTGGGGTCCAGACGCAAAACCCCCAGACATAAACCCCCCAGGTGGTAAACCGGGCCCAGATGTAAAACTGGGATTCGGAAGTAAACCCTCAGACGTAAACCCCCCAAGTCGTAACCATGGAGCCCAGATGTAAACCTGTGGGCTAGATGTAAACCTGGGTGGAAGCCATGACCTGGGCCTCAGACACCTGCCGAACCCCCGATGCTGCACTCAGGAGCAGAGAAGGCGAGCGCCCAGCGCACTGTATGACTCAGACCCAACACCCAGCCCTCAGGTGACTGCACCTGACTGGGAAGCCCCTGACAGGAGGCCGCCCACAGGCGTCTCCGGGATCCGAGGAGAGGAGCCCCCGACAGGATGCCTGGCCCTCAGGCAACTCTGAGACAGGAGAGCTGACCAAGCCATGTGGCTGATAGGGTCTTGGTGCTCTGGCCAGGTGTCAGACCTGTGCCTCTGAGGTGGGAGAGCCGAGTTCAGGACATTGGTCCACCAGAGACCTCCCAGCCTCAAGTAATATCAAATGGCAAAAGCTCTCCCAGAGATTTCCATCTCAAAGCTATGACCCAGCTCCACTCAACAACCAGCAAGTTCCAGTGCTGAACACCCCATGCCAAGCTAGCAAGACAGAAACACAACCCCACCCATTATCAGAGAGGCTGCCTAAAATCATAATAAGGTAACAGACATCCCAAAACACAACCAGATGCGGTCCTGCCCACCAGAAAGACAAGATCCAGCCTCATCCACCAGAACACAGGTACTAGTCCCCTCCACCAGGAAGCCTACACAATCCACTGAACCAACCTTAGCCACTGGGGACAGACACCAAAAACAACGGGAACTACAAACATGCAGCCTGCGAAAAGGAGAGCCCACACACAGTAAGTTAAGCAAAATGAGAAAACACAGAAACACACAGCAGATGAAGGAGCAAGGTAAAAACCTACCAGACCAAACAAATGAAGAGGAAATAGGCAGGCTACCTGAAAAAGAATTCAGAGTAATGAGAGTAAAAATGATCCAAAATCTTGGAAATAGAATGGAGAAAATACAAGAAACATTTAACAACGAATTAGAAGAACTAAAGATCAAACAAACAATGATGAACACCAAAATAAATGACATTTAAAATTCTCTAGAAGGAATCAAAAGCAGAAAAACAGAGGCAGAAGAACGGATAAGTGACCTGGAAGATAAAATAGTGGAAATAACTACTGCAGAAGAGAATAAAGAAAAAAGAATGAAAAGAATTGAGGACAGTCTCAGACACCTCTGGGACAAGATTAAACACACGAATTTCGAACGATAGGGGTCCCAGAAGACGAAGAGAAAAAGAAAGGGACTGAGAAATATTTGAAGAGATCATAGTTGAAACTTCCCTAGTATGGGAAAGGAAATAGTCAATCAACTCCAGGAAGCGCAGAGAGTCCCATATATGATAAATCCAAGGAGAAACACACCAAGACACATATTAATCAAACTTTCAAAAATTAAATACAAAGAAAAAATACTAAAGGCACCAAGGGAAAAGCAACAAATAATATACAAGGGAATCCCCATAAGGTTAACAGCTGATCTTTCAGCAGAAACTCTGCAAGCCAGAAGGGAGTGGAAGACATATTTAAAGTGATGAAAGAGAAAAACCTACAACCAAGATTACTCTACACAGCAAGGATCTCATTCAGATTCAACAGAGAAATCAAAGGTTTATAGGAAAGCAAAAGTTAAGAGAATTCAGCACCACCAAACCAGCTTTACAACAAATGCTAATGGAACTTCTCTAGACAGGAAATACAAGCAAAGGAAAAGACCTACAAAATAAACACAAAACAATTAAGAAAATGGTAATAGGAACATACATATCAATAATTACCTTAAATGTAAATGGATTAAATGCTCCAACCAAAAGACATAGACTGGCTTAATGGATACCAAAACAAGACCTGTATATATGCTGTCTACAAGAGACCCACTTCAGACCTAGGGACACATACAGACTGAAAGTGAAGGGATGGAAAAAGATATTCCATGCAAATGGAAACCAAAAGAAAGCTGGAGTAGCAATTCTCATATCAGAGAAAACAGACTTTAAAATAAAGACTATTACAAGAGACAAAGAAGAACACTACATAATGATCAAGGGATCAATCCAAGAAGAAGATATAACAATTGTAAATATTTAGGCACCCAACATAGGAGCACCTCTATACACAAGGCAAATGCTAAAGCCATAAAAGGGGAAATCGACAGTAACACATTCATAGTAGGGGACTTTAACACCCCACTTTCACCAACAGACAGATCATCCAAAATGAAAATAAATAAGGAAACACAAGGGCTTCCCTGGTGGCGCAGTGGTTGAGAATCTGCCTGCTAATGCAGGGGACATGGGTTCGAGCCCTGGTCTGGGAAGATCCCACATGCCACGGAGCAACTAGGCCCGTGAGCCACAACTACTGAGCCTGCACATGTGGAGCCTGTGCTCCGCAGCAAGAAAGGCCACGATAGTGAGAGGCCCGTGCACCGCGATGAAGAGTGGCCCCCGCTTGCCACAACTAGAGAAAGCCCTCACACAGAAACGAAGACCCAACACAGCCGAAAATAAAGAAATAAATTAATAAATTAATAAAAAAAATAAGGAAACACAAGCTTTAAATAACACATTAAACAAGATGGACTTAATTGATATGTATAGGACATTCCATCCAAAATCAACAGAATACACGTTCTTCTCAACTGCTCATGGAACTATCTGCAGGATAGATCATATCTTGGGTCACAAATCAAGCCTTGGTAAACTTAAGAAAATTGAAATCGTATCAAGCATCTTTTCCAACCACAATGCTATGAGACTAGATATCAATTACAGGAAAAAAATCTGTAAAAAATACAAACACATGGAGGCTAAACAATACACTACTTAATAACCAAGAGATCACTGAAGAAATGAAAGAGGAAATCAAAAAATACCTAGAAACAAATGACAATGAAAACATGACGACCCAAAACCTATGGGATGCAGCAAAAGCAGTTCTAAGAAGGAAGTTGTTAGCAATACAATCCTACCTCAAGAAACAAGAAACATCTCAAATAAACAACCAAACCATACCTAAAGCAATTAGAGAAAGAAGAACAAAATAATCCCAGAGTCAGCAGAAGGAAAGAAATCATAAAGATTAGATCAGAAATAAATGAGAAAGAAACGAAGGAACAATAGCAAAGATCAATAAAACTAAAAGCTGGTTCTTTGAGAACATAAACAAAATTGATAAACCATTAGCCAGACTCATCAAGAAAAAAAGGGAGAAGACTCAAATCAATAGAATTAGAAATGAAAAAGGAGAAGTAACAACTGACACTGCAAAGGACCATGAGAGACTACTACAAACAACTATATGCCAATAAAATGGACAACCTGGAAGAAACATACAAATTCTTAGGAAAGCACAACCTTCCGAGACGGAACCGGGACGAAATAGAAAATATAAACAGACCTATCACAAACACTAAGTGGAGACAGTGATTAAAAATCTTCCAACAAACAAAAGCCCAGGGCCAGACGGCTTGACAGGCAAATTCTATCAAACATTTACAGAAGAGCTAACACCTATCCTTCTTAAACTCTTCTAAAATATAGCAGAGGGAGGAACACTCCCAAACTCTATCTTCGAGGCCAAGATCACCCTGATACCAAAACCAGACAAAGATGTCACAGAGAGCGATAACTATACGCCAATATCACTGATGAACATAGTTGCAAAAATCCTCAACAAAATACTAGCAAACAGAATCCAACAACACATTAAAAGGATCATACACCATGATCAAGTGGGGTTTACCCCAGGAATGCAAGGATTCTTCAATATACACAAATCAATCAATGTGATAGACCATATTAACACATTGAAAGAGAAAAACTATATGATCATCTCAATAGATGCAGAAAAAGATTTTGACAAAATTCAACACCATTTATGATAAAAACTCTCCAGAAAGTAGGCATAGAGGGAACTTACCTCAACATAATAAAGGCCATATATGAAAAAACCACAGCCAACATCATTCTCAATGGTGAAAAACTGAAACCATTTCCCCTAAGATCAGGAGCAAGACATGGTTGCCCACTCTCACCACTATTATTCAACATAGTTTTGGAAGTTTTAGCCACAGCAATCAGAGAAGAAAAAGAAATAAAAGGAATCCAAATCAGAAAAGAAGAAGTAAAACTGTCACTGTTTGCTGATGACATGATACTATACATAGAGAATCCTAAAGATGCTACCAGAAAACTACTAGACTAATCAATGAATATGGTAAACTTGTAGGATACAAAATTAATGCACAGAAATCTCTTGCATTCCTTTACACTAATGATGAAAAATCTGAAAGAGAAATTAAGGAAACACTCCCATTTACCACTTCAACAAAAAGAATAAAATATCTAGGAATAAACCTACCTAAGGAGACAAAAGACCTGTGTGCAGAAAACTATAAGACACTGATGAAAGAAATTAAAGATGATACAAATAGATGGAGAGATATACCATGTTCTTGGATTGGAAGAATCAACATTGTGAAAATGACTATACTCCCCAAAGCAATCTACAGATTCAATGCAATCCCTATCAAACTACCACTGGCATTTTTCACAGAACTAGAACAAAAAATTTCACAATTTGTATGGAAACACAAAAGATCCCAAATAGCCAAAGCAATCTTGAGAAAGAAAAACTGAGCTGGAGGAATAAGGCTCCCTGACTTCAGACTATACTACAAAGCTACAGTAATCAAGACAATAAGCTACAAAGCTACAATAATCAAGACAATATGGTACTGGCACAAAAACAGAAATACAGATCAATGGAACAGGATAAAAAACCCAGAGATAAACCCACGCACATATGGTCACCTTATTTTTGATAAATGAGGCAAGAATATCCAATGGAGAAAAAATAGCCTCTTCAATAAGTGGTGCTGGAAAAACTGGACAGCTACATGTAAAAGAATGAAATTTAGAACACTTCCTAACACCGTACAAAAAAATAAACTCAAAATGGATTAAAGACCTAAATGTAAGGCCAGGCACTTTAAATCTTTTAGAGTAAAACATAGGCAGAACACTCTATGACATAAATCACAACAAGATCCTTTTTGACCCACCTCCTAGAGAAATGGAAATAAAAACAAAAATAAACAAATGGGACTTAATGAAACTTCAAAGCTTCTGCACAGCAAAGGAAACCATAAACAAGATGAAAAGACAACTCTCAGAATGGGAGAAAATATTTGCAAATGAAGCAGCTGACAAAGGATTAATCTCCAAACTTTACAAGCAGGTCATGCAGCTCAATATCAAAGAAAACAAAACAACCCAATCCAAAAAAGAGCAGAAGACCTAAACAGATATTTCTCCAAAGAAGATATACAGATTGCCAACAAACACATGAAAGAATGCTCAACAACACTAATCATTAGAGAAATGCAAATCAAAACTACAATGAGGTATAATCTCACACCAGTCAGAATGGCCATCATCAAAAAATCTACAAACAATAAATGCTGGAGAGGGTGTGGAGAAAAGGGAACCCTCCTACACTGTTGGTGGGAATGTAAGTTGATACAGCCACTATGGAAAACAATATGGAGGTTCCTTAAAAAACTAAAAATAGAAGTACCATATGACCCAGCAATCCCACTACTGGGCATATACCCTGAGAAAACCAGAATTCAAAAAGAGTCATGGGGCTTTCCTGGTGGCACAGTGGTTGAGAGTCCGCCTGCCGATGCAGGGGACAAGGGTTCGTGTCCCGGTCCGGGAGGATCCCACATGCCGCGGAGCGGCTGGGCCCGTGACCATGGCCACTGAGCCTGCGCGTCTGGAGCCTGTGCTCTGCAACGCGAGAGGCCACAACAGTGAGAGGCCTGAGTACCGCCAAAAAACAAACAAAAAATAGTCATGTACCGCAATGTTCACTGCAGCTCTATTTACAATAGCCAGGAGATGGAAGTAACCTAAGTGTCCATTGACAGATGAATGGATAAAGAAGATATGGCACATATATACAATGGAATATTACTCAGCCATAAAAAGAAATGAAATTGAGTTATTTGTAGTGAGGTGGATGGACCTAGAGTCTGTCATACAGAGTAAAGTCAGAAAAAGAAATATTATATGCTAACACATATATATAGAATCTAAAAAAAAAGGTTCTGAAGAACCTAGGGGCAGGACAAGAATAAAGATGCAGACGTAGAGAATGGACTTGAGGACACAGTGACAGGGAAGGGTAAGCTGGGACGAAGTGAGAGAGTGGCATAGACTTATATATACTACCAAGTGTAAAATAGATAGCTAGTGGGAAGCAGCTGCATAGCACAGGGAGGTCAGCTCGGTGCTTTGTGACCACCTAGAATGGTGGGATAGGGAGGGTGGGAGGGAGACGCACAAGAGAGGAGATATGGGGATGTGTGTATATGTATAGCTAATTCATTTTGTTATAAAGCAGAAATTGACACACCACTGTAGAGCAATTATACTCCAATAAAGATGTTTAAAAAAATAAGCTATCTTCACCCAAGCAATATGAATGCCTATAATGTAGACTGCTGGGGTAGAATCTGGAGTACAAGGTTTGAGGAATGAATGAGTGGGAAGTAAAGATACTAAATGTAGATTTTTCTTTATGCAAACTCATGAAATATGGGAGGTAAGAGAGTAATAGAGCTAAAGGGAACTGCAGGGTCAATTCAAGCATTACATTTCCCTTATCAACTCCGATTCCCCACCAAATTAGCCACTTCTTCTTTTTTGGCCTTACATAGACTCCTACAATAATATCTACAAGACTTCCATGAAAACATGCCTGTTTACATTATCTAGTCATGTACTTAATATCTATAACATTCATGTCACACTCTTAAAACCCAAGCTCTGTGAGGGCTGGGATTATGTCTTATTTGTCTTTATATAGTAGCCTTTAGCACATAGTAACACTCAATTGTGGAAAGAATGGAAGGATTAGTTCATTGCTGCTTTGTTTTTAGAATATGTTCATACACTTAAGGTAATTGGGAAGGAAAACACTGGAGAGAGGAAAATGAGAAATCAGGCAAATTCTCTCGAAAGACATGAAATTGCCCAGGTTTGTGAGTGTTGACTGACGAGGAGGACATTTCCTATTCCGACTAGATATGAGGCTTTGATGAAGTCTGACGATGTTAAGAGAGTTAGTTGAGAAAATTTGTAGCTAACAGTTTCAACTTCCTGTATAAAGTTTAACTTTAGCAGAGGTTTCTGACAGACTCTCTTTAACTTAGAGAGTAGGATTTGGTAGAGACTCTTCTAATATGAATAATTTCAACTCCTTCTCATGAACGTTTTCCTCATGGATTTCAATTTCCCTGCAGCTACTGGTCTCCTTCAGAAAGCAGGACCATACAGAGCATTTCAGATGTCATTGGACTCATACTGTAGGACTATTACTTTCTTTAATCTAAACATCAGTGAAATAGAGAATCAATCAGGTAGTGTTGTAAAAATTAAATGAAAATGCATGTGAGGTACTACACACGGTGCCTGGCACATAGTAGTACTCAAGTGTTAGCTATCATTTTTATTCTTAATGTTACTGAGTCCTCAGTAGCCTGCCCAGCAGCACTTCAAAGTAACTGAAAAAGCATTCCAGGTTTGCTTTGTCTTATCCACTGATTTCTAGCATGCAGAGAGCAGAAACCAATTGTGCAACACCAAAAGAAGATACAATAGATGTAAATTTTTAGATCAAACAAAATAAATATATATGATACTGCAATCAAAATAATTTAAAGGGTCTCTTAACTTTGGTCACTCCCTGCTTTGAAAAAAATCGTGTTTCTGTTAGCAATGTTTTTCCTTCTAATCATAAAAGAAAAATTTCAGAACTAGTATCAACAAACATCATAAAAGGAATAAAAAATACAGACACACACATACACAATACTTTTTTTTCAAAGTTAAAAATAAATTACAAAATTAGGGACAAATAAGCACAAAATCTCATTTTCTTTTCTTTTCAACTAAAGAATTACTCATAAAATAAAAGGCTGAAAAGTAAGCGCAAACAAAATGTGACTACTGAGGGTTTTCAGAGATTTTTCCCCTTAATTTTGGTCTTTCTTAATAAGTAATAAATGTTTGTTGAAAGTAATATAGGCAACCACAGGTTGGTATAGACTCTCTTCTAAACACACTGGGGAGAAAAAACCCAAAACCTTACTGATTGTGCAAAATCTGCAGGAACACAGGTCTGTAATAATGATACCTGCCAACCTGGAAGAGTACAAAAGTGATTCATTTTGATTAATTAGTTGTAAATGATGTATGTCATTTTTGACAGCCAAACAATAAAGCTACATTTTTTGTTTGTTTGTTTGTTTGCAGTACGTGGGCCTCTCACTGTTGTGGCCTCTCCTGTTGCGGAACACAGGCTCCGGACACGCAGGCTCAGCGGCCATGGCTCACGGGCCCAGCCGCTCCGCGGCATGTGGGATCTTCCCAGACTGGGGCACAAACCCATGTCCCCTGCATCGGCAGGCGGACTCTCAACCACTGCGCAACCAGGGAAGCCCAAAGCTACATTTTAATGACTTAATATAATATAATCTCTAATTCTTTCTCACATCACAGAGCCAGAATATACTTGTTCTATATAGAAGCTTATATACAAATATAAATCATTAATGTAAAACAAAAGATATTCCTTAATTACTGAAATGTTCTAACATTTCCCACTGTCAAAAGCAAGCTAATTTATTATAGACAGAAGGTCCATGGTAGAGGAGACCACAAATTGCATGTTTCTTTCCAACTAAATCATCATCACTGTCATTCTGAATCTAATTACAAGTTTCTAATTAATAATCCCTGTAGTTGCTAAGTGTAAGTGATTAATAAAAATGTATCATTAATTGTTGAAACCTGTCAACCACACTCAAGAGAACTAGGGCAGCCAATAAACCTTACCTGAAGGACAATTAACAACATTAAGCAAACTGCTTTCTTAATCATGACACTAGTATATTCCTTTCTATGTGTATATGTGTGTTTCATTTTACATTTTTCTGGGATGTTAATGAGTTAGAATTTATTTAGTTATTTACATTTTGAATTTCAGTGTTTTGCAAATGTATTTTAATTTTCCTTTTTTTTTTTTTTTGCAGTATACGGGCCTCTCACAGTTGTGGTCTCTCCCGTTGCGGAGCACAGGCTCCGGACGAGCAGGCTCAGCGGCTTTGGCTCACAGGCCTAGGCGCTCGGCGGCATGTGGGATCTTCCTGGACCGGGGCACGAACCCGTGTCCCCTGCATCGGCAGACGGACTCTCAACCACTGCGCCGCCAGGGAAGTCCCATTTTCCTTTTTTTTAAAGTGTATTATGTATGACTGACATACAAAAAACTGTAGCTATTTAATGTATAAAACTTGATGTGTTTGGAAAGGCTAGTATAGCCTTAGAATAAGAAATATGAGCAATGTCTATTTGAATGTATTATCTACGCCTCTTCAAGATAAACTGAGGTGGCAAAAGAGGAAAATAGTATCTGGTAGATTAAAAAAAGAACATATATGAATAGTTATACTAAAGGTTAAAACATATTATTCAAAGAATGACTTTTTTAACATCTTTATTGGAGTATAATTGCTTTATAGTGGTATGTTAGTTTCTGCTTTATAACAAAGTGAATCAGCCATACACATACATATATCCCCATATCTCCTCCCTCTTGCATCTCCCTCCCACCCTCCCTATCCCACCCCCTAGGTGGTCACAAAGCACCGAGCTGATCTCCCTGCACTATGCAGCTGCTTCCAACTAGCTATCTATCTTACATTTGGTAGCGTATATATATCCATGCCACTCCTTCACTTTGAAGAATGACTTTTTTAAAGGCAGCTAATCAATTAGAGAAAAAAAATTAAGCAAAGGTTAGAGATAACTAGAAACAAGGAGGAGCAAGAGAAGAAAGAACTCATTAAAATAGGTCACATCTGACTAACAGGTGGAAAGGGAACTCACTGACATCTACCACGTGGTGCACAACATACTCAAGAGTCCTCTGAGCAGATCACCCTCTTCAACCAAGAGTGTAACTCTGAAAGGGAAAATATTCACAAACAAATAAGAAAGGAAGGGGAAATGACCACAAAACTTGCCAAAGCAGCCACATGAAATCAGGCAGTCAAGGAAGTAACAGTAAGATCAGGTTCATGTCTGCATTTGGGTTTTTTTTTTTATATTCCCCTGAAAGTCTATACTTCTGAATATGAATCCAGTTGAGTTACTGAAAAAATCAGAAAACTAGACATGATAAAGAACGAGTAACTATCTATCTGTATGTATGTATATATAACACATATAGGGGCACACATATGAACACACTCACACACACACACACATATATATGGAGAGGAAGAGAAGGAGGGAGGGAAAAAGAGAGATGGAATACATGTTTCCAAAATTAGGGAGGTGGGGGATGTAAACTCTGGAGGAAATGGATCCCTTTAAGGGAAAGCATATTAAGTGATGAACAGATGGCCAAGTATAGAACACAATGAGGAGAAAAGCAGAAACTGCCCAAATAGACTTAGGTTAGTCTTTAACACAGACTATCTCTTACACATAGGATCTTAAAATTCAAACGTGGCAACAAAAGTATTTGTGAAAACAACAGTAAATAATGAATGGATTTTTGAGAAAAACTCAAGGTTTTGGAATGTAAGTTCCATTTTGTTGAGCCTGCTAAGCATTCTTTGCATGGCCCTAGGATAATACGTCTCCCTATAATGGCCTGAATACTAGTCTGTTGAGACTAACCTAGTCACTTATGTAAGAGACTGTGTTCTAGTCATCACTGTATTCTTCCCTATCAAAGCACTTAGCGATTTGGCTGGCAAGATGGCAGAGTAGAAGGACGTGAGCTCACCCTTTCATACAAAAACACTGAAATCACAACTAACTGCTGAACAACCATCAACAAAACAAATGCTGGAATCTACCAAAAAGATATCCTACATCCAAAGACAAAGAAGCAGCCACAAGATGACCGGAGTCATCGCAATCACTATAAAATCAAATCCATTCCCACCAGGTGGGCAACCCACAAACTGGAAAAGAATTATACCACAGAAGTTCTCTCACAGGAGTGAAAGTCCTGAGCCCCACGTCAGGTTTCCCAGCCTGGGGGTCTGGCAATGGGAGGAGGAGCCCCCAGAGAATCTGGCTTTGAAGGCCAGCGGGGTTTGATCGCAGGATTTCCACAGGACTGGGGGAAACAGAAACTCCACTCTTGGAGGGCACATACAAGGCCCTATGTGCACAAGGACCCAGGGAAAAAAGCAGTGACCTTGTAAGAGACTGGGCCAGACCTACTTGCTAGTATTAGAGGATCTCCTGCAGAGGAGGGGGCCAGCTGTGGCTCACTATGGGGACAAAGACACTGGCAGCAGCAATTCTGGCGAGTACTCATTGGCATGAGCCTTCCTAGAGACCATGATTTTCTCCACAAGACCCAGTCCCACCCAATAGCCTGTAGGCTCCAGTGCTGGGATGCCTCAGACCAAACAATCAACAGGGCGGGAACACAGCCCCACCCATCAGCAGACAGGCTGCTTAAAGTCTTCCTGAGCACAGCCCTGCCAACCAGAGGGACAAGTCCCAGCTCCACCCACCAGGGGAAAGGAACGAGAACCCTCCCACCAGGAAGCCTGCACAAACCTCTTAGACAGCCTCATCCACCAGAGGGCAAACAGCAGAAATGAGAAGAACTACAATCCTGCAGCCTGTGAAACTAAAACCTCAATCACACAAACTTAGAGAAGATGAGAACAGGAGAGAAATATGTCCCTGATGAAGAAACAAGATAAAACCCCAGAAGAACAACTAAGTAAAGTGGAGATGGGCAATCTACCAGAAAAAGAATTCAGAGTAATGATAGTGAAGATGACCCAAGATCTTGGAAAAAGAATGGAGGCACAGATCAACAAGATATAAGAAATGTTTAACAGAGGAACTAAAGAACAAATAAGCAGAGGTGAACAATACAATAACTGAAAGGAAAAAATACACTAGAAGGAATCAATAGCAGAGTAACTGAGGCAGAAGAATGGATAACTGAGCTGGAAGACAGAATGGTAGAAATTTTCTGACACAGAACAGAATAAACAAAAAAGAGTTTTAAAAAAAATGCAGACAGCCTAAGAGATCTCTTGGACAACATTAAACGCACCAACATTCACATGATAGGGGTCCCAGAAGGGGAAGAGAGAGAGAAAGGACCTGAGAAAATACAGTAAGTCCCCTACATACTAACCTTCAACTAACTCATGTGATTGGACACGCAAATGCATGTCCAATCACTTAAGTTAGTTCACATCTCTGGCATACACTGTGCGTGCATCCTCTACAAGTGGTTGTGCTTTTATGTACTTTACTGTACAGTACTGTATAGAGTTCAGTCATACAGTATCTTTATTTCAAGCCCAGGATGTCCAGAAGCAAGTGTAAAAGCATCAGTGATATAGCTCGTACTGCTAAGAGGAGGCACTGTTAGTTTTTGAGACACAGGACTTGAATGTAGAATGGTACACAAAGGTTGCAGCAGTCATTCAGAATGCAATCCAGTGCTACCGTGTCATCTATGACAAGCAAAAAAGAGCTTCTACCCAGACACCACTGGATCGTTTTTTTCAAGAGGATAGATAGAATTGAATCCAGCAAGGAACGAGAGCCTATGCCATCAACGTCAGGAGTAAGTGAAATTGCAGCTTGCCCTCCGTCTCCTATTGCTGATGATCCTTCAGCTCTACTATCTCCCACCTCCTCTCCTACCTCCAGTCAGTAACTCTTCTTGCCTGTTAACTCGATGCCAGCCCCTGTATGCCAGCTGCTGTACTGTACTACTATATTTTTCAAGATACTGTAAGATTAAAAATGTTTTCTTTACTTTTTGTGTTTGTTTGTTTTTTATGTATTATTTGTGTGGAAAGTATTATAAACCTATTACAGTGCAGTACTGTATAGCCGATTGTGTTAGTTGGGTACCTAGGCTAACTTTGCTGGACTTATGAACAAATTGGACTTACGAATGTGCTCCCGGAATGGAACTCATTTGTATGTAGGGGACTTACTGTATTTGAAGAGATAATAGCTGAAAACTTTCCTAATATGGGAAAGGAAACAGTCACCAAAGTCCAGGAAGCACAGAGAGTCCCAGGCAGGATAAATGCAAGGAGAAACGCACCGAGACACACAGCAATCAAATTGACGAAAATTAAAGGCAAAGAAAAAAATATTAAAAGCAACAAGGGAAAAGCAACAAATAACGTACAAGGGAACTCCCATAAAGTGATTAGCTGATTTCTCAGCAGAAACTCTGCAGGCCAGAAGGCAGTGGCATATATGTTTAAAGTGACGAAACGGAAGAAACTACAATGAAGAATACTCTACCCAGCAAGGTTCTCATTCAGGTTTGATGGAGAAATTAAAAGCTTTTCAGACAAGCAAAAGCTAAGAGAAGTCAACACCACCAGATCAGTTTTGCAACAAATGCTAAAGGAACTTCTCTAAGCAGAAAAGAAAAGGCCACAACTAGAAACAAGAAAATTACAAATGGAAAAGCTCACCAGTAAAGGCAAACATAAAGTAAAGGTAGGAAAGCATCCACACACAAATATGATATCAAAACCAGCAACTGTGAGAAGAGGAGAGCACAAATGCAGGATATTAGAAAGGCATTTGAAATTAAAAGACCAGCAACTTAGGGGACTTCCCTGGCAGTCCAGGGGTTAAGACTTCGCCTTCCAGTGCAGGGGGTGCAGGTTCGATCTCTGGACAGGGAACTAAGATCCCACATGCCTTATGGCCAAAAAAAACAAAAAAATGTAAAACAGAAGCAATATTGTAACAAATTCAATTAAGACTTTTAAAACGTCAAAAAAAATCTTAAAAAAAAGCAGCAACTTAAAACAATCTTGTTTATATACAGACTTCTAAGAAAATGGCAATAGGAACATACATATTGATAACTGGCTTAAATGTAAATGAATTAAATGCTCCAACCAAAAGACATACACTGGCTGAATGGACTGTCTACTGTCTACGACTTGAAACTGTCTACTGTCTACGATTTGAGACTGTCTACTGTCTACGATTTGAGATCTAGGGACACGTACAGACTGAAAGTGAGGGGATGGAAGAAGGTATTCCATGCAAATGGAAATCAAAAGAAGGCTGGAGTAGCAATACTCATATCAGACAAAATAGACTTTAAAATAAAGACTGTTATAAGAGACAAAGAAGGACACTACATAATGATCACAGGATCAATCCAGGAAGAAGATATAACAATTATAAATATATATGTACCCAACATAGAAGCCCTCCAGTATATAAGGCAAATACTAACAGCCGTAAAAGGAGAAATCAACAGTAACACAATAATAGTGCAGGACTTCAACACGCCACTTTCATCAATGGACAAATCATCCAAACAGAAGATAAATAAGGAAACACAGGCCTTAAATGACACATTAGATCAGATGGACTTAATTGATATTTACAGAGCATTCTATCCAAAAGCAGCAGAATACACATTCTTTTCAAGTGCACATGGAACAGTCTCCAAGACTGATCACATGCTGGGCCACAAAGCAAACCTTGGTAAATTTAAGAAAACTGAAATCATATCAAGCATCTTTTCCAACCACAACACTATGAGGTTACAAATCAACTACAAGAAAAAAACTGTAAAAAACACAAACATGTAGAGGCTAAACAGCATGCTGATAAACAACCTATGGATCACTGAAAAAAACAAAGAGGAAATCACAAAATACCTAGAGACAAATGAAAATGAAAGCACGACTATCTAAAACCCATGGGACATAGCTAAGAGGGAAGTTTATAGCAATACAATCTTACCTTAGGAAACAAGAAAAATCACAAATAAACAACCTAATCTTACACCTAAATCAACTAGAGAAAGAACAAACAAAACCCAAAGTTAGTAGAAGGAGAGAAATCATAAAGATCAGAGCAGAAATAAATGAAATAGAAACAAAGAAAACAACAGAAAAGATCAATGAAACTAAAAGCTGGTTCTTTGAGAAGATAAACAAAATTGATAAACCTTTAGCCAGACTCATCACAAAAAAAAGGGAGAGGGCTCAAATCAATAAAATTAGAAATGAAAAAGGAGAAGTTACAATGGACACCACAGAAAGGATCATAAGAGACTACTACAAGAACTATATGCCAATAAAATGGACAACCTGGAAGAAATGGATAAATTCTTAGAAAGGTACAATCTCCCAAGACTGAAACAAGAAGAAATAGAAGATATGAACAGACCAATCAGAAGTACTGCAATTGAAACGTGATTGAAAAACTCCCAACAAACAAAAGTCCAGGACCAGCTGGCTTGACAGGCAAATCCTATCAAACATTTAGAGAAGAGTTAACACCCATACTTCTCAAACTCCTCCAAAAAAACTGTAGAGGAAGGAACACTCCCATTCTCATTCTTTGAGGCCACCAACACCCTGAAACCAAAACCAGACAAAGATATCACTAAAAAGAGAAAATTACTGGCCAATTACCACTGATGAACGCAGACACAAAAATCCTCAACAAAATACTAGCAATCTGAATCCAACAGTACATTAAAAGGATCATACAGCATGATCAAGTGGGATTTATCCCAGGGATGCAAGGATTTTTCAAATATCTGTAAATCAATCAGTGTGATATACCACATCAGCAAATTGAAGAATAAAAACCATATGTTCATCTCAATAGATGCAGAAAAAGCTTTTGACAAAATTCAACACATGATAAAAACTCTCCAGAAAGTGGGCATAGAGGGAACATATCTGAACGTAATAAAGCTCATATATGACAAACCCACAGCAAACATCATACTCAATGGTGAAAATCTGAAAGCATTTCCTCTAAGGTCGGGAACAAGACAAGGATATCCATTCTCATCACTTTTATTCAACATAGTTTTGGAAGTCCTAGCCATGGCAATCAGAGAAGAAAAAGAAATAAAAGGAACCAAATTGGAAAAGAAGTAAAACTATCACTGTTTGCAGATGACATGATACTATACATAGAAAATCCTAAAGATGCTACCAGAAAACTACTAAAGCTCATCAATGAATTTGGTAAAGTTGCACGATACAAAATTAATGCACAGAAATCTGTTTCATTTCTATACACTAACAACAAAAGATCATAAAGAAAAATTAAAGAAACAATCCCACTTACCATCACATCAAAAAGAATAAAATATCTAGGAATAAACCTACATAAGGAGACAAAAGACCTGTACTCTGAAAACTGTAAAATGCTGATGAAAGAAATCAAAGATGGCACAAACAGATGGAGAGATATACCATGTTCTTGGATTGACAGAATCAATATTGTCAAAATGACTATATTACCCAAGGCAATCTACAGATTCAGTGCAACCCCTATCAAATTACCAATGGCATTTTTCACAAAGCAAGAGCAAAAAAATCTTAAAATTTGTATGGAGACACAAAAGGCCCAGAATAGCCAAAGCAATCTTTAGAAAGAAAAATGGAGATGGAGGAATCAGGCTTCCTGACTTCAGACTATACTGTAAAGCTACAGTATACATATAAAACAGTATGGTACTGGCACAAAAACAGAAATATAAATCAATGGAACAAGATAGAAAACCCAGAAATAAACCCACACACCTATGGTCACCTAATCTATGATAAAGCAGGCAAGAATATACAATGGAGAAAAGACAGCCCTTCAATAATTGGTGCTGGGAAAACTGGACAGCTACCTGCAAAAGAATGAAATTAGAACACTCCCTAACACCATCCACAAAAATAAACTCCAAATGGATTAAAGACCTAAATGTAAGACTGGATACTATAAAACTCTTAGGGGAAAACATAGGCATAACACTCTATGACATAAAATGTAGCAAGATCTTTTCTGAGCCACCTCCTAGAATAATGGAAATAAAAACAAAAATAAACAAATGGGACCTAATTAAACTCAAAAGCTTTTGCAAAGCAAAGGAAACCATAAACAAAATGAAAGACAACCCAAAGAATGGGAGAAATTTGCAAACGATGTAACTAATAACAGATTAGTCTCCAAAATGTACAAACAGCTCATGCAGCTCAATATCAAAAAAATAAACAACCCAATCAAAACATAGGCAGAAGACCTAAGTAGACATTTCTCCAAAGAAGACATAGAGATGGCCAAGAGGCACATGAAAAGATGCTCAACATCCCTAATTATCAGAGAAATGCAAATCAAAACTACAATGAGGTATATCACCTCTCACCAGTCAGAACGGCCATCACCAAAAAAATCTACAAACAATAAATGCTGGAGAGGGTGTGGAGAAAAGGGAACCCTCCTACACTGTTGGTGGGAATGTAAATTGATACAGCCACTATGGAGAACAGTATGGAGGTTCCTTAAGAAACTAAAAATAGAGCTACCATATGATCCAGCAATCCCACTCCTGGGCATATATCTGGAGAAAAACATGGTTTGAAAGGATACATGCACCCCAATGTTCGCTGCAGTGCTGTTTACAATAGCCAAGACATGGAAGCAACCTAAATGTCCATCAACAGATGAATGGATAAAGATGTGGTAATATATACAATGGAAAATCACTCAGCCATTAAAAAGAATGAAATAATGCCACTTGCAGTAACACAGATAGACCTGGAGATTATCATACTAAGTGAACTAAGTCAGACAGAAAAAGACAAATATCATATGATATCGCTGATATGTGGAATCTTTTTTTTTTTTTGGAATCTTTTTTTTTAAATGGTACAAATGAACTCATTTACAAAACAGAAACACACTCACAGACTTAGAGAACCAACTTATGGTTACCTGGGGGGTAAGAGTTGGGGGGAAGGATAGATTGGGAGTTTGGGATTGACATGTACACACCGCTATATTTAAAATAGATAACCAACAAGGACCTACTATATAGCACAGGGAACGTTGCTCAGTAGACTTTAATAACCTAAATGGGGGAAGAATTTGAAAAAGAATAGATACATGTATATGTATAACTAAATCACTTTGCTGTACACCTGAAATTGACACAACATTGTTAATCAACTATGCTCCAATATAAAATAAATTGTTTTAAAGTACTTGGCAACTGGTAAGCACTCAATGAATGTTTGATGAATAAAATAAGGAATGCAATATTTTCAGAACCTATATCAACTGCTTACATAATATTTCCATTTGGATATCTAATAAGATTTCAAAATAAAATGTTTAATTTTCTTCCCATACCTGTATTTGCCTGATTTCCCACCCTTCCTCACCATTTTCATAAATGACAGCACTATTTATTCAGTTGTTTACATTGAAAATCTACAAGTTATTCTTGAAACCTTGTACCCTCATTACATAAATACATTTAATTACTCAACCCTGTGGACTCCACCTCCAAATCGTTAACTCGAATCTACCTACTTTTCTCCCTTTCCAAATACAACTCTAACCCCAGCTTCCAACATTTTGACAGAGATTACTATGAGAGTCTCCCAAATGGTCTCCCTGATTCCATCTGTGCTCTGCTGAACTCAATTCTCCATGTATACAGCTGATGTGGTGTTCTGAAATCATAAATCAAATTTTTGTCCCTTCCAGCTAAGAACGCTTCAAAGGCTTCAAAAAGGAAAAACTCCTCCCTTTGGCTTATAGGAATTACATGATGTCCCCTGGCTCCCTGTCCACATCTGCTTGTACTACTCCCTTGCTTGTCCCCTACCCTTCTGGCATCTGTCCTCCCTTCCTCCTCTTCAAACAAACCAGGCACACTTTCACCTTTGAGCCTCTGTACCAACTGTCCCCCCTCCTGAAATGCCCTTTCCCCACCTTCCAATGGCTGGCTTTCCCTTGTCGCTCAGATCTCAATTTAAATGCCACCTCCTCAGAGAAATTTTTTGCTGACCACCTAATCTAAAGGTGGTCCAGACCTATCAAGCATCATTAGTTCTTGACATTTTTCGTATTTATTTATTATCTGTCATCTCTCTCCCAATCAGAAGTAGAGAAAATTTATCTATCTTATTATGTCAGAGGTCTTCAAGATCACCGCCAGGTTCAATGATTCACTAGGAGGAATCACAGGACTCAGCTTATAGTTGTACTTAACACTTATGATTTTCTTTCGTTTTTTTTTTTAGTGTATTTATTTATTTATTTGGGCTGTGTTGGGTCTTTGTTTCTGTGTGAGGGCTTTCTACAGCTGCGGCGAACGGGGGCCACTCTTCATCGCAGTGTGCGAGCCTCTCACTGTAACGGCCTCTTGTTGCGAAGCACAGGCTCCAGACGCGCAGGCTCAGTAGTTGTGGCTCACGGGCCCAGATGCTCCGCGGCGTGTGGGATCCTCCCAGACCAGGGCTCGAACCCGTGTCCCCTCCATTGGCAGGCAGACTCTCAACCACTGCACCACCAGGGAAGCCCAACACTTATGACTTATTACAGTGAATGGACACAAAGAAAAATAATCAAAGGGAAAAGGCACATTGGATGAAGTCTGGAGGAAAGAAGGTACAAACTTCCAAGAGTCCTCTCCCAGTGGAATCCTCTCCCAGAGGACATACTTAATTTCTCCAGCAATGAGTTGTGACAGCATGTGTGAAATGTTGTTTACCAGGAAAGCTCATGAGAGACTCTGTGCCTGAAGTTTTTCTAGGGGCTGGCCATGTAAGTACCCTATGCCTAGCATGTACCAAAATTTCAGAAGCCAGAAGGAAAGCAGGTGTTCAGCATAAACCATACTGTTAGTACAAACAGTTTAGGCACAGTGAGCCACTCTTCTCAGGGAATGTGGGAACGCTCCTGAAATCTAAGTTTACCAATACCAGCCAAGGGCCAACCTTGCAAGCAGGCTCTTCTAGGGACAGCAGTCTGAAGCCTGCTAATGTTAACTCATTTCTGCACGTTTATTAAGCCCTATATCACCTATTCTAACTTCCACTAACATATTTTTAAAACAAAAATGTTTCTCTTCTCTGAATCTAACATTTCAAAGAGATTTCCACTCTTAAACAAATATTTACTTAACACTTGCCACATGCTAGGCATAGGGAACTCAAAAAATAATAAAATACCATCTGCCCCTTAGGAACTCACATTCTAGAAGGTGAGAGAAATGAATTTAAAAGACCATATTTATAATCAAGTATTTTAAGAATTATTAAGTGGTGTATCCAAAGTACCATTAGAACATAATGACAGAAAGACTAACACTGCCTCAGTGTGTAAGAAAAAAACTTCCAGAAAAAAATAAGAGAGAGAAGAAAGGGCCTACTTTAGCTAGAAATGGTCAAACAAGATTATCTGAAGGGGTAACACTTGAGCCTTGAGCTGAGATCTGAATGATAAGGAAAAGGCAGCCAGCAGAATTTCTGATCAAAGTACCTTCCAAACAAACAATAACATATGCAATGGCACTGAGAAAGGTCCATTAAAGGGAAAGCTCCGGCTTCCCTGGTGGCGCAGTGGTTGAGAGTCCGCCTGCCGATGCAGGGGACGTGGGTTCGTGCCCCAGTCCGGGAAGATCCCACATGCCACGGAGCGGCTGGGCCCGTGAGGCATGGCCGCTGAGCCTGCGCGTCCGGAGCCTGTGCTCCGCAACTGGGGAGGCCGCGGCAGTGAGAGGCCCACGTACCGCAAAATAAAAAAAAAAAAAAATAGTACAAGTAAAATGAAGCAAAACTCAATTAATTATTCATTGATTCAAATATTTACTAAGTACTCACTATACGGCCAAACTTAAAAAGGTGAGACAGACATGCCTCCTAACTTTGAGGACTTTATGTTCTAGTAGGAAAAAGAAGGAAATGGATGTAGACACATGAGAGCAAAACAGAATATGTGCTATAACAGAAACAGGAACAGAAAAGTCAATGGCTGGAGTGGGGTAGGAAACATGCCTTAGATCAGAACATCTAAGCTAAAGCAACATACAACAGGTAAATGAAAAACTAAGCCTTAACCTGATCAAAACAAAGGCAAGTAAGGAAAAAAAATGAAGGGTTATATACATAACTCTTAACCGATAGAAGATTTTTAAAAACTTCATTAAGAGAGATACCTTTTCCTAAGCTGTGTAAGCAATTTATCTGCTAAATCTTTTACACTGAATAAAGTAAATCATGTCTAAGAAGACATTTTTAACTCAACTGTAGAAATATCTATTACACCAACCTTTGATTAAAGTAGAAAATACAAAATTAGTATGACATAAAAGGTGCTCCATTATCCAACCTCTGTATTCGCTCTAACCTCATTTCCCACCCTTACAGGTGAACTATGTATATTTTACTGCACTCATAATGCTATTTCGCATCACCTGAAATTTTCCTCCACCTGGAAAGGCTCCCTTACTATAGCGTCTAAATATTTCTAGCTAAATAATATGCATTAATAAGGACTGAACACAGAGGCATAATTTTCAAGACAGCTTCCCTGAATTTTCAGGCTAAACTAAGTTCCTTTTAGTCAGTTCACATTATACCCTGTTCTCATCTTATTAAAGTTGGCCCTCCTCATCCATAGGGTCTGCATTCGTGGATTCAAACAATCGTGGATCATCTGTAAGGAACTTGGGAATCCAAGGATTTTGGGTATCTGCAGGGAGTCCTGTAACCA
This sequence comes from Pseudorca crassidens, assembly GCF_039906515.1. Lineage (NCBI taxonomy): Eukaryota > Metazoa > Chordata > Mammalia > Artiodactyla > Delphinidae > Pseudorca > Pseudorca crassidens. The sequence continues at coordinate 129,600,667 of NC_090297.1, read as the reverse complement.
ATCGCCTGCAAATACACAGGGATGACTGTACTGCATTTACTATATTTTACTAAAATTATCTATCTATGGGTCTTCTTCTTCATCCAGACCATAAGCTCCTCAAGGATAAGTCACATCTTATTTTTGTGTCCACAGCACTTAGCAGACAAGTGGGTGCCCCCTAAAAATTTATTAAACTTTTACAATTGTGATAAAACCTACTGAATAACAAATTTGAGTTACAGATGGCTTTCTAATGATCGGAACTGATCCAGGAATCACATTTGAAAAACTTAGAAGAATAAATCATTAATTTTCTTTAGAGGGAACATCCTGGATATCAATAGTCTACATTTTTCACAGTCTATAGTACAGACTCTTCAAAACGGAGATCATTAGCAAGTGCCAAAGTACCTGTGGTCTGTACTGTGAAAGAGAGAAGATCCAGGTGCTCTGTGCACTTCTTAGGTGAATGAGTGGTAAAATGAAATTGTACTGCAGAAGTCAAAGAGCCTTCCATGTATACCCACTTGGATTGAGGGCCACTGAATCTCAGAACAGGTGATCTTCTATAATCAATGGTTCTCAATTCTTTCTGCCTCTATCATTCACATATGTAGCCCATTCTCATGAATTATATTTTTCAACATACACAGTGATTTCTCAACTTAGAACACACACTTCTGAAGTAACAAGGCACTTCCATATATTGAGAATTACTGATCTCTATTATTTCAATTTGAAAACATCATATAGGATTTGATATGTTTATTTTTTATGAGTATATTTATAAGTTATAATACATTTCTTTTTTTTTAAATGTGATAAAGGCCAACATACAAAACGTGACTTATGTGAAGGTCAAACACTCTATTAAATTCAAACTACAATCTGCTCCTTTGCCCTAAAATCTGGTTGCTAGTCATAGTGAAAGAAATGGAAATCTATGCATCATTCTACGATTAAGGTGTATTATTCTACTTATGCAGAATATCATCCTCTTTTCAAGAAAAGTTGTGAGAATGAAACTCAAGATTTCTCTTTTTTTTAACATCTTTATTGGAGTATAATTGTTTTACAATGGTGTGTTAGTTTCTGCTGTATAACGAAGTGAATCAGCTATACGTATACATATACCTCATATCACCTCCCTCTTGCCTCTCCCTCCCACTCTCCCTATCCCACCCCTCTAGGTGGTCACAAAGCACTGAGCTGATCTCCCTGTGCTATGTGGCTGCTTCCCACTAGCTATTTTACATTTGGTAGTGTATATATGTCAATGCCACTCTCTCACTTCTTCCCAGCTTACCCTTCCCTCTTCCCGTGTTCTCAAGTCCATTCTCTACATCTGCATCTTTATTCCTGTCCTGCCCCTAGGTTCTTCAGAACCTTTTTTTTTTTTTTTCAGATTCCATATATATGTGTTAGCGTATGGTATTTGTTTTCCTCTTTCTGACTTACTTCACTCTGTATGACAGACTCTAGGTCCAACCACCTCACTACAAATAACTCAATTTCACTTCTTTTTATGGCTGAGTAATATTCCATTGTATATATGTGTCACATCTTCTCTATCCATTCTTCTGTTGATGGACACTTAGGTTGCCTCCATGTCCTGGCTATTGTAAATAGTGCTGCAATGAACATTGTGGTACATGCTCTTTTTGAATTATGGTTTTCCCAGGGTATATGCCCAGTAGTGGGATTGCTGGGTCATATGGTACTTCTATTTTTAGTTTTTTAAGAAACCTCCATACTGTTCTCCATAGTGGCTGTATCAATTTACATTCCCACCAACAGTGCAATAGGGTTCCCTTTTCTCCACACCCTCTCCAGCATTTATTGTCTGTAGACCTTTTGATGATGACCATTCTGACCAGTGTGAGGTGATACCTCATTGTAGTTTTGATTTGCATTTCTCTAATGATTAGTGATGTTGAGCATCCTTTCATGTGTTTGTTGGCAATCTGTATATCTTCTTTGGAGAAATGTCTATTTAGGTCTTCTGCCCATTTTTGGATTGGGTTGTTTGGTTTTTTTGATATTGAGCTGCTTGTATATTTTGGAGATTAATCCTTTGTCAGTTGCTTCATTTGCAAATATTTTCTCCCATTCTTTGGGTTGTCTTTTGGTCTTGTTTATGGTTTCCTTTGCTGTGCAAAAGCTTTGAAGTTTCATTAAGTCCCATTTGTTTATTTTTGTTTTTATTCTCATTACTCTAGGAGACGGGTCAAAAAGGATCTTGCTGTGATTTATGTCATAGAGTGTTCTGCCTATCTTTTCCTCTAAGAATTTTATAGTGTCTGGCCTTACATTTAGGTCTTTAATCCATTTTGAAACTCAAGATTTCTTAAATTATGGAGTTTTAATCCCTTAACTGGATTAACATGATGTTATAAATATTCAACAGAAATCTTACTTTGGAAATGATCATAAGTACAAAGACTTCAAGAGGTACCCAAATCCTAACTATTGGAATTCAACTCATCTTTCTCTGAGTGTCTGTACCTCTAATATCTTGCATTTATTTTAGACATGTCTCTTTCCATCTTTAGACTGTAAGCTCCTTGAAGATAGGAACTGATCTTAAGCATTTAATGCAGCATTTAATATATGCCTTGCATAGAGCAGGCTCTAAATATAATTGAATGTAGGAAGGATGAAAGAACAGAATCTGAAAAGGAAAGGTAAGTAGAACAGAGCAAAGCTTGGGAATGATGGAAGCAAGGAAAAGAAAACTAACACTAGAGAGCCATAAAGGTATGGGGAGAAAGACGAGTGAAAAGGCTATTAAGCAGGTTATAGCTGGGCAATTCTGAAGAGACATAAAAAATCTAATACCCTTATTTCTCTGATGTAAAATTTGTTTGTGGGTTTTGTACAAAGAAAAAAGACAAATTAAAGCTCTAATTATCTAAAGCCAAACTTCTGTTTTATTTTTTAAATACCACTCAAAAAAATTTTAAGTGCTCAAATGGGTACCACTTAGAATTTTTATGGAATAATTTGTCTGTCTCTACTTACAGTATAATGGAAACACTAACAGTACTGTATTATGTAGCCTTCTGCTGACATACACTTTACAAATATTTACTCCAGCCCAAATACTAAAGTCAGTGTGATATTTTTAGCACTAAGTTTTGAGAAAGCTCAGCTTTCCTCCTGTAGTTATAAGAGATCTGAGTCACTCAACTCCCAGAGCCATATTCAAATCATTAGAACACCATATCCCCCTGGTGTAACAAGAGCCATAATTTCTCCAACTGAAAAATTAAGCCCTTTCCTTTTAGGAAAAGAGAGAACGGCACATGAATTAGTTCCGAAAGAGAGAATGCTAAAGAGAATGGCATATGAATTAGTTCCATAATATTTCTGCAAATAACTAATAAACTCTCAGTCTTGCTTCAGCTAAAGGAGTTAACTGTTTACAAAATGCAATTATAAAGTAATCGGGACACTAGATTCTGGTCCGGACACTGTCACTTAATCTCAGAGTCTCAGTTTCCAGAACTTTAAATGAGATAGTTCAGTATAATTAAATTCAAATAACATTTATTGAGTATATTCCGTGCAAATATATAATGCCTAAATTGTTGCCAGGCTCCAACATTTAAATATTTTGATGATTTGAGGTTATCAAAATTGTCCTGATTGAAATAGACTGTATAAAGAGAACCCAACAACTAGCACCCTCCTCCTCAGGGATTTTCCTCAGACACCTACCTCCCCAAACCCTGCCCTTGGGAGTCACAGTTGCTCTCAGCAATTTCTGGCTTCAACCCAAACCCCAGCACGAGGCTGATAAAGAATGGCAGTCTCAGCTCCCACCTGAAATGGGGGCAGTGCCTGAGGAGGAAAAGGGAGATTCAAGTAAGGTGCTAGTCTGTAAAACAAAGAAAGGGTTTTAGCATGAAAACCACTCATAAACCGTGTGACCTTGGGCAAGCTGCTTAACCTTCCTAAGCATTTTTTTCTACACTAAAAAAAAAAATCGATAAAATACTACCTCACAGGACTGATGTGAGAATTAAATAGATAATTCACATAGTTTTCCATACATATTTTTCATTATTATTAATAACTAGAAAGTTGAATTAACTTGTTGAATCAGTTGCTCAACCTGTTTCCAGGGACCGGGCTACCTACCAAGTATTAAGGACATTCTACCTCAGGAGAGGGCAAGCAGTAGATGAGTCTAAGATCTCTTCTAATTCAAAGGTTCACTGAAAATATGCAGCTGTATCACCATCGCCATCACCAGGGTGTGTGAATGATCACACCAAGGTAGTCACTACAGTCTTACAGTCTGTATCTTAATCACTAAGTTAGCAGCAAAAAGGGGTAAGGTGGCCATGCAAACACTAGAAACAAGGTCTCTGAAATGGGTAGTTATGGTAGTATGGTATATGAAATTGCATAACTACCATCTGCTATTACTTATGGGAATAAAAGTCCAGAGGCTAGAGAGGGCTCACTCTGCAATATGGAGAACAGCAATAAAATGCTGATAATAGTCCCAGGCATATGGATATGTTCAATAAAGTTAGCTTCTATTATTGTTATTATCATGTCATAGAAGCAGTCTCTGGGGACTATCACAAAAATAAGTTTCAAGTACTATAGGCTTTCAGGCACCCTATACACCTTAACACTGCTGGCAAACTGTAGGGTCTCCAGATTTCACTAGTGATCATTCTCCAGAACATTTAAATTTCTTCAGTCAGTTGAAGCATGATTAAGATGTCTTAATCTAACACAAATACATTTTGTTATGGTTTATTACCACCACATCAAGTAAAGTAGGTGCTGGTCAAAGATGAAGGAAGCTTAAGTAACCACAGTGCTGACAGAGTAGGCATTCAATAAACATCTGGGAGGGAGAGAGAGAATCCAAGGGGAAAGCAAAAATCCCTTCCCCTCAAATACAATGGATTATTTCTGGGTTTCTAGTACTTTTGATCTGAATATCCATGGTTTGATGGGATCCCAAAACAATATATAACAGATAAAACAGATAAAAATCTTAACAGATAAAAATCCAAAAGGAGTGGGTGCGAGTAGAGAGAAGCAATGGTTTTTCATGACTCTTCCCCCATATTACCACAATAAAAATGCTCACTCTCTTCCTGATTTCCCTTTAGACTAATATTCAGGCAGATATATCAACCAAATGAGATTTCTAGAATTTGACTGTAGGTATTGTGAAATACTAAATCTCTGACAGGAAGAGCAGTTTATATGAGGTTTAACAACAAAATAGGCACTTATAAATTAAAATCTATTAGCCTAATAAACATATAAAACATGTTCAATCTCATTTATAATCAAGGAAATATAAACAAAATGAGATGCTATTTATCACCAATCAGAATGGTAAATATTTAAAGACTGATAATATTTCCTGTTGTTGAAGGTAGGAGGTAAAGGGTGCTCAGATAAACTACTGGAAGTGACATACATTTGCAGTCTTTCTAGAGAGCAATTTAGTAGTACCTATCAAAAACCAGATTGCGCTTCAGAGTATGTATACAAAGAAGACTATTCTTTACGACATCTGTAATAGCAAAAAAGAAGAATGGAAATTGCTGTTAGAACCTTCAGAAGAGAAATGGAAAAGTAAGTTATGCTATAACCATGCCACAGAATACTATATGCAATTTGAAAAAGTGAGAAATAGTTTAATGTAGTGTTCATAATAGATTGTTTAATGAGAAAATCAAGTTGCCAAATATGATATACACGATATACACAATGTTCCTTTTGGAAACCAATACATAAACTGTTAAATGATTTCTCTTGAGAATTAGCATTGGTGGACAATAGGAGTCCATTTTATATTTATTTAAAAAATTTAAGCAGTGAAAAAGAGAAAGAAAACTCCATGTATTTTTGTGTGTTTGTTTTTGAAGTAATACAAAGATGATTATTCTTCCCAAATCATAAATCAGTGACTGGCTTTACACAGTTGATTTTTCAGTAGTACTGTTAATATGTTTAAATGTCTTAAAGATTTGATTAAGTGAATGATTTTCTCAGTCAAAACCCATTTTAGTTGATTCATATGCTTGGTTAAATTGAAATGACAAACATATCAATAATATTTGCAAGGGAAAAATAGAACATACTATTATAAGTATACCTCAGAGAAAATCCACTTGGGGTTTTTTACATTTGGTTCATCATTTGTCAACAGCAATAATTATTTTAAGAACTCTAGCCTGTTTCTAACCAATCTCCTCTCTTTATTAGGCTACCATTTAAAATGTTATTGTTATATTAAGCTAAAGCCATTGTGAATAAATATTCATCTCTCTCTTAGCATGCTGGATCTAAACAATCTTTTCAAACACATGAACCACTTTTTGGTTCACTTTTACTGAACCACTCAGGAAAATATAATTATACCAAAAACGTTAATAGACAGATGAATAAAATCAAGTCAAATTTCTATAAAAACTGTGTGGAATTTAGCCAGTTGCACTGACCCTTCAAGTACAAGGTTCATTTAAAAGTCAGCCCTACTATCAACAATGACATTTATAGGATTAAATTAAGCCTTCCAATTTTCAAAAATGTACCAGTATGTAACTTTATTTAGAATATGATTGATGTGCACATAAATGTGTGAGATTTCTGTACTTTGAACACATTTCGTTAAAACAAAAATCCTCAGGTTATGAGATGATTACTTTCCTTTAAAAAGAAACAAAAAGAAAGAAATTTTGTATTAACCTAAAACTTCAGATATCAAAGATTTCCCTCAATTCCCTTAAATTAAGTAGGAAAAAGGGGTTTTCATGAAGGAGGGGAATCCCATATCAGTTAAATTTCTGGGATTTCAAATAAAAACACCTTTGTATGTAATGTGAATTCTGAATAATATGATAAGAAACATGAGTAAGTGGTCAAGTTTTCATCCATACTTGATGTAGCACTAGCCTTGGTGCTACATCCAACAATTTGCACAACCAAATTTTATAGAATTCAATCTCCCTCTTTTCTTCTAATATTCTTTCCTCTCCAATCTCATCCTAATCTATAATATTTATAGAAAGTGTTGATAGGGAAATTACAAAGGCAACATTGTGACAATGTCCCTAAGTAAATTATAAATTAATTTTAACCTCCACCTATCAAGAAGTTTAAGACATGAAATCAAGCAATGAAGTATCACATTAGTTGGCATTCAGGAGAATTTGGGGGATTGGGAAACATGAAGAATTCATCACAATGAAGTTAGAAAAATGATGAAGAACAGCTGCATGCATATCAGAATGACATGAAAATAGCACTAATTAGAAAGAACTAGGGATAAGTTTCTACAGGAGTACTGGTTAATTCAAAACTAATTTTCTAACTTGTGAAATAAATATTTTAAACAAATTAGGAAGAAATAAAGAAAAGTGAACATGATCAATTAATGCTCGAAAGCATATCTTTACATTAATAATGTTCCAGATAATGTAAATAGTATATCTACAAAGTACTAAATAAACCAAATTTGACACCAGCATGAAAACAAAAACACCAAAAGAAAAAAAAAAGGAAGACCAAAGGAAAATCAAACCTATAAAAGTTTAAAAACCAGGGCTTCCCTGGTGGCGCAGTGATTGAAAGTCCGCCTGCCGATGCAAGGGACACAGGTTCGTGCCCCGGTCCGGGAAGATACCACATGCCGCAGAGCGGCTGGGCCCGTGAGCCATGGCCACTGAGCCTATGCGTCCGGAGCCTGTGCTCCGCAACGGGAGAGGCCACAACAGTGAGAGGCCCGCATACCGCAAAAAAAAAAAAAAAAAAAAAAAAAAAGTTTAAAAACCAAACAGGAGCATTTTAAAATAAACATTTATTTAATTAACTCTTTTCTAAAAGCATACAATACAAAAAGAAACAATAAACAAATAAAAACATACAATATAAAAACCCACAACTCATATTTACTATGTTCACAATCTTATACTTACTATAAGGTTACAATTTAAGTTTCATGCAATATATTTATATTTTAAAATCTTTTAGATAAAATGTCTTAAAGTCTGATTTTCTTACCAAAGATTCTGCACTGTACTAACCTTGAAGAGCAATCCTTCCTGGATCAATACGAAAAAATATTTTTATGATCTTAAGGTGTACTTTTTCATTAGATTATCCATTTATGACAGTTTGAATTAAATAAACATTTTGGACTTGCCAAAACAACCAACAGCACAATTGTACCTTGAATATTAACAAATTTTTCAGGCACACTTAAGTAACTAAATGAGAGGATGGGTGCTTGCCATCACACCTATGTGATAAAACACTAACTCTAGCATGCTTTTCTTTTTCTTCTTGCTACTTCTCATATCTCCTTTCAAATATATTTTCTATTAAGAACAAAATCAATTCATGAAATTTGAGTTGCTCTACTTAAGGTCATTTCAAAATGAAAAAGAAAAATTATTTTTTAGATACTTTCCACTAGAAATACACTAAAACTTTACTGTAACACACTATACATAGTAAAAGTTTTATAAGAACAGTTTATTTTCAAGCACTAATAAAAAGGGCATGTATTATGTAATAAAATGTAACTAGCAAAAAGTAACATCAACTATAATGTGGCCCCATGTTTTGTACACAAAGGACAGTACAGTTATAACAGAACATTCCATAGTTTCAAAAATTACATAAAGCATACTTAAAGCTATTCATAAATATGCTGTGACTGTCAGGGTTGGCCAACTTTTCTGTAAAGGGCCAAATAGTAAATATTTTCAACTCTCACATGTTCTTATCTTTCGTATTTCTTTTTTTTGTGGGGGAAGAGGGCTGGGGAAGACTATATAAAAATATAAAAACCATTCTTGGCACAGAAGCCATACAAGAAAGAACAAGTTGTGGGCCAGATTTGACAGTAGGCTGTAGTCTGCCAACCCTAGGACCCTTCCCTTTCAAAGTAGCTATTCATTCCTATTTGCTTCAAAATATTAAAGATGAAAGAATTTTTAAATGTCCAACACTACATTTTCCAAAGGAATTAATTTCATTAAAAGTAAGGGTATACCTATAGTAATATAAAAGACTAGACTATCTATTTTACAATTTAAATATAAATCATTCCCATACACATTGAACATGTTAGAATCAGAGTTCGATCTGCCAAATTCAAGAATCTTATCACTTAAAAAAATAAAACTCTAGATCCCAGTGAATTTTCCACAAGTTAAAGACAGTATAATAAACTTTCCAGGCAAAAAAAAAATACTGTGGGCAATGAATTAAAATATATTCTTTGTCAACTGAAAGGTCAATTACTCTTTAAAACTGCATGAGAACTTTTGTCGTTTTTAGGGAGGGTGGGCGGGGGGTAAAAGACATGCAACCTAGAAACATGAGAATGTAGTTTACTTTCCACTGAATGCTACAGATATTCATCCTTGGAGGTACTGTATTTTAAAATATAAAGATTACTACATGATCGAGGTGGAATAAGATTAGACCTTAACAGACTGTACTCATGAATTAAACACTACAATTTTGTATTTTAGATTTCTAAATGAAATACAAATCACAGGGGAGGAAATTAAATGCTTGAGTTCAGCTGATATGGGACCCAATCATACTCAATCATCCATTGGTTAGATCTCAGTGTTTTCTGAAACACCACTGGTTATTTGCAGGGGAAAAGGTCAAAAGCCCAAACAATGCTCCTAATCTCACAGCACTTAGGATCTAAGCCACATATTTGGCACTTGATTAGACTTAGGTCAAATGCAATACACACTTTGATGTGGCATAGTATTACTTAATTCCTGCAATGATTTAAAATGTTTATTCCCACCTAAAATGTAAGTAACCTTAAAGGAATTTTTGTCACTCTCAGTACCAAGCATAATGCTAAAATATGTAGGTACACAAATATTTCTTAAATAAATGAATGAAATTAATTAATATACAAATATGCTCTCTTCCAGGGTGAACTAACCTAGCACTAAGCCTTTAAATATGGCAATTAAAGACAGGTATGACTCAGTCACCTTTTCCCGTCAATTATTTCTCTAAAATTGGTCATTTTTTATTTCCAGGACCAGCACCCTAGTTCAAGCTTTACCTCCTCAAATTAGATGTATATATCATGGATTCTTCACTATTCTAAACTGCATTTTACATAATATACTGCCAGCTTAATCTTCCTAATGCAAACCTTTGCTCATGCCATGGCCGAGCTCAAAATCCCTCTAAGATTCTCCACTGCTTTACACAAAGTCTATGCTGTTCAGTGTTTCTAGGGAGTTTCTCCAAGGCCTGCTTTCAACCTGCCTCTTCAACCTCACATTCACTGCCTCCTAGGCATACTGAAGATTCTGTTCATGTCTGTACTTTTTGCTTTCACATATGTCAAAATGCTATGCTTCTTACTTTCTACTCTTGCAAATCCCACTAACTCTTTCAAACTTTCCCAGACTCGGTCATTTGAAAATGAATTGAAACTAGCATTTACCAGAGACGCACTGCATGGAACTCTCTGACAGACCCACAAAGATGAGTAAGAATTGAGCTTCTCAGAGGAATTTACAGTCGCTAGGAGAGAGAAGACACATGTAACTATAATTTAATATGGAATATCATAAATGACACTAAAAACATGTAAGTAGAATTATAGTGGAATTCTGTAGTCAGGGAACAAGAGATTACTTCTGACTGGGGATAAGTAGAGGTATCATGAGAAAAATATCATTTAAACTGATAGCTGAACCTTGGCTTCAAAAGGCAGAGACGGGAAGGACTTCACAAGTAATGGAAATAGCTCAATAAAAGACACTCGAAACCTACAGCAATCAATGCTCTTATAATTCATTTGGAAATTCATCACGTACTGTTTTGAAGTTATCTAGGTCATTTTTTGGTCCTTTTTTTTTTTTAGAATTTAATTTTTTTTCCAGTTGTACTGAGATATAAATGACATGCAGTACTGTATAAGTTTCAGTGTCCAGTATCTAGGTTATTTTTTGTTTAGCTAATACTGCATATATTTATACCCTTGGAAGGGCCTGGTCTAATAGGAGAGATGAGATACAAACTTGTAAAATAAGGGGAGTAATAGTAATTATCTTGCATGGTTATGGTAACAAGTGAGGCAACATGTATGCAAAAGTGGCTATTACATAACAGATGCTTGAAAAAGGATAGTTTCCTTCATTTCTGGTACCTAGCTCTTTGTTACAGGCAGTTCTAAAATGACCCCTACGATTCCTGCCTCCTGGTATAAACACCCTATAAAGTCCCTACACTTGAGTGTGGGTGGGACATATGAATATGATGGATGTCATGGCTGTGATCACATTGTGTTACATGGCAAAGGTGAAGGGATGCTGCAGATATAAAGTCCCTAACCACTCTGGCTTTAAGTTAATCAAAGGGAGTCTATCCCAGATGAGCCTGACCTAATCAGGTAAACCCTTAAAAGAGGCCTTGGGCCTTCCCTTAGAGAGATTCTCCTGCTGGCCTTGAAGCAAGCCCCCATGAGTGCTACAACTGCAAAGAAATGAATTCTGTGAGCTCTGAAGGGAACCCCAAGTCTTAGATGAGACTGAAGCCCCAACCAAAACTTTGATTGCAGCTTCGTGAGACCACGAACAGAGGACCCAGCTAAGCCATGCCCAGACTCTCGATCCATGGAAACTGTGAGATAATAAATGTGTGTTACTTTAAGGTGCTAAATTTTTTTGTAACTTGTTATGGAGCAATATAAAGCTAATTAATATACTCTCTCCCTCTACTTTCTCTCAAACACCTTCCCTTATCAAATGTATTTTTTAATCATTTTAATTTGTTGAAACAGATAATGTAAAAATGCAAGAATGAAACAACAATATTATAAAGTCCTTTCTTCCCTCTCACTGACTCTCTCTCTCTCTCATACACATGCGTGCGTGTGCACACACACACACCAATTTTATAAATATAGAAAGTATCTGATTGGAAAAGAAACAGTATGTAGTCTACCAATATTATTTTATTGGAACATATTTCCTCATCTGTAAAATGATATAATAATAGTATTGACATTATAGGGTTGATAAGAGGATTAAATGAATTAAAGTCGGTAGGCAATTTAAATCCTTGTTACTCAAAGTCTGGTGTGACCAAGAGCAATGGCATCTGGTAGAAGATTTTTTTTTTTTTAATAAGAGTTCATTTTAACAAGATCTCCAGGTAATACATGTGCACATTTAAGGTTTAAGAAGCACTTCATTAATGAGCACTTATCACTCATGTAAGTGCAATATGATCATTATATTTCTTAAAAAACTCATTTCTTTTCTATACTCTCTATCTTCTTTTCATTTGAATATAAAGAAATTTCATTTGCAAACTGATTTCTATAGTAAAAGCTGTTTGTGATTATCTTTTCTCTAATCAGACTATGAATTAAGAAATTAAAAGAAAATAAACCTCTAGTTGAGTTTGAGACTATTTTGCTCTCTACTCAAAATGAGTTAGAAGTAGTATTAGACAGCTAATCATCACTCAGATCAAGGGGAAAATTTTTTTTCTAGATAGCATTTAACCAATCCAAACACAAAAACAAAAAATGCAGATTACACAAAACATAAAAAGTACAACCAAGTGTGAAGCTTGCCTAATATTACTGTGAATCTGGTCTTTTACAATTACTTGGGCATGTGTCTTAAAGGAAATCACACTATATTTGCCAACCACTGCCTTCTTGTAACTTACTATCCATTTTACAAGTAACTAAATACAATTCTGAGGTCAACAAACAGAAAGCCAGTTTGAAATCCAAAGGAAGCAATACCAAGTACACCTCAAGTTTCAAAAGCAGGAGCAATTCAGAACTTGTGGAAGTATATAAACGTGACAAAGTAGTTTAAAGACAATCCCTATAGGGCTTCCTTGGTAGCGCAGTTGTGACAAGGTAGTTTAAAGACAATCCCTATAGGGCTTCCTTGGTAGCGCAGTGGTTAAGAATCTGCCTGCCAAGGCAGGGGACACAGGTGCGAGCCCTGGTCCGGGAGGATCCCACATGCTGTGGAGCAGCTAAGCCCATGGGCCACAACTACTGAGCCTGTGCTCTAGAGCCCACGAGCCACAACTACTGAGCCCGCATGCCTATAGCCTGTGTTCCTCAACAAGAGAAGCCACCACAATGAGAAGCCCCCGCTCGCCGCAACTAAAGAAAGCCTGCACACACCAACAAATACCCAACGCAGCCAAAAATAAAATAATTTTTTAAAAATAATAATAATCCCTATAATGTTGCATTGATGGACTTAACTTTCTGCTAAGATTCCTTGCGTTCAAATTAATACCCTTTAACACACTTCACTTTTTGAACAACGTTTGAAAAATATGCAAAGGTACCTTAATTCATTTTATTTTAGATCTTTCCCAGGAAATTAAGAGCAACTTTAGTCCTTTTAAATCTGCATCCCTTTTTAGTTAAATTACAGGCTAAGGTAAGACAATTTAGAGTGACTTGAACTTCCACTTTTGCTTTGACAGGCAAATTGCTGAAAATAATTAAATAAAAGAATACTCCAATTCCCCCCAGCAGGAACACATTTCTATGCCACCTCCAATTCTAACTTTTGATATTTGCGTTGACAGAATGTCAATTACAGAACTAATAATAAAGTGTATTGAAAATGTATGAAGTCTCTGATCTATAAAAGAAAAGAAACTATTACTTCCTACTCTGTGATTTTTGTAGCTTTTTTAATACAGGTGATGGCTAACAGATTTTCAAAAGGCAAGGTGACATTTCAAACAGTGAAAAACTGTTAAGAATAGAAGTGAAAAATTTTTAGGGAAAAACAGAAATCTGATGACTTGTTCTTATTCAGACCATATATAAGAATGAGAAATTGGGCTTCCCTGGTGGCGCAGTGGTTGAGGGTTCGCCTGCCGATGCGGGGGACGCGGGTTTGTGCCCCAGTCCGGGAGGATCCCGCATGCTGCGGAGCGGCTGGGCCCGTGGGCCGTGGCCGCTGGGCCTGCATGTCTGGAGCCTGTGCTCCACAGAGGGAGAGGCCACAGCAGTGACAGGCCCGCGTACCGCAAAGAGAAAAAAAAAAAAGAATGAGAAACTGAAATGTTTATGTATGTTTTTCATATTTTCAATTGCAATTCCATAAATGTTACCTCTTTTTTCTAGTCTTTCTCAGTATGAAATCATTTTGAAGCAATATAAAAGGAAAAATATTTATTCATTTATTACTATAATTTTATTATAATAAATATATTTATTATTTATTCCTTCATTTATTATTTTTCATATTGTTTACTGAATCTCATTGAGAAGGTGGCATTTGAGGAAAGATTAGAAAGAGAGGAAGGAGAGATCCATGTGGCAATCTAGGAAACAAGGAGTTCCAGCCAGCGGGTACAGCAAGTGCAGCAGCTCGAAGGCAGAGTACACCTGGTGTGTTTGAAGAATAGCAAAGGATAAGGGTGGAATTTGTGGGGCAGAAAGTGACAGGAAATGAGGTCAGAAAGGTTAAAAGCAGAGAGCAAAATCACAGACAGCCTTGTAAACTATGGTAAAGAACTTTGGCAAGTGAAATGAAAAGCCAACTGAGGATTTTTAGAAGAAATGTGATCTGACAGATTTCAAAAGGATGACTATGGTGATATGGAATACAGACGAAGGGGTTGTGGACAAGGGTGGAAGGCAGCAGACCCGTTAGGAGGTACTACAATAATCCAGTACAAGAAATGACAGGGCCAGAGAGAGGTCAGATTCTGGATTCTAAGATTTGGAGCCTAGGAGTTGTCACTTGCTGACAGGGGAAGACTAAAGGCTTGGTTGTGGGAGAATCAGGCTTCACCCATATACTCCACCTGGAACACATCCTCTCCGTAGAATAGAAAAGAGAGAAGCAAAACCATCGTACGCATGCAAGGCCTCACGTCCAGCATGGATCTGTGACTAGCTAGGAACCCCTCTGGTCTGAGTGTATGTACAGCCTTGCATGTATACACAGCCTCCCAGACCACCAGTGATATGTAGAATCTAATGAGGCCCATTCATTTCTTAAATCTCCTTATTAAAATTCTGGTCAATCTGTGGCTTTCCCCAACCAGAATTACAACCTCATGCTACTTAAAACATTGGTCTTCCCATTCTTTTGCCATAAAAAAAAATCACTATTGTTTCCAACAATGTTCTAGAAATACGGGGTTTTTCTACATTTGCTCCAAATCAAGTGAGTCCCTTCCACGGGTGAAAACAAAGCTACTAGTTTTCACAGCTTGCCCCACCCTAGCAAAACCACCACAATAATAAGCCAGTGGTGGGAATGAGAAGAATGGGAGCAGCCTCAAGCACTAAAACACCACAGACTGTTCTCACCCAAGGTTCAGTGGTTTTTCTTAAATAAATGCTTCTCAATTTTTTATATAATTTGATCACTTTCTCAAGACCTTAACTGGCTGTTTTCTGACAATTTTATTGACATTTATGATTGCTTTTTGATGAGCAGATTTGCCAAGCTCCTCACCCAAGCCATTCTGCACTAAACACATTTTAAATGTAATTTGCCTGAGCAACCTACTAAAAAATGTCATAGAAAATATTTTTAAACATTTCTAAGTACGGAAATTGCCAGTATGCTAAAATCACTATTTTCTTTTGACTGTTAACATGACTTGGTTGAAGAGCTTACTCAGGTGACCTTAAGTAGAAAAGCCTCTAAGCAGAGTAAATAGCATTTGCAAAGACACAGAAGCACGTCAGGGAACTGCATGCATTTTGTTAAGTGTTAGGTTAAGTGTTGGGTGGGTAACTATTTTTAGCTCTCCCTTTCCTACTACAGATGAGCTCAAATCTCTTACACCCTAAATATGCCCTTTGTTGGCCAGATGCAACCCAATGTTTTTACTCCAATCTCTTTTCTCGTCTTCTCCATCAACCTTCTTGAAAGAATAATTTGAACACTATTCAAACTTCTCCCCTTCCTCACCTCTAGTCAATCCTCAATCCACTACAATAAGGCTTCCTTCCCAACTTTACTAAAATTACCCTCAGAAGGGTTCAGTAATCTCTCAAATTTACCAAATCCGATTAACAATTTTTGGTCCTTATCATACTGAAACTCTTGTTCCATTTGTCAATACTGCACATCACTCTTTCCTTCTGAATCTCCACTCCTTAGTCTATTAACACATTGTCTTAGCTCTCCTCATATTGTTCTGATCATTTTTCTGCAGATAAGTCCTTTAGCTGCACTTAAAGGATCTCTTAAACTCTACTTCTAAACCCCCCCTCCCACATTTCTCCCAAGGAAATTTCAGCCATTATCACTGCTTCACACTGATGACTCTCAAACCTTTATCTCCAGTTGTAAAACTTCTCTCACAATTTAAGACTATTTCTAATAACTGAAAAGTAGTTCCACTTTAATGTTCCACAGTGAGTTCAAATTCATCAGTGTCTGAAACTGAATGCATCTTACCCCCACCCCCAAACCGACTCTTCCCAGGTGTTCCCTATCTCATTTGTTGGCATCCACACCATCCAGGCACCTCAGCTACAAACCTAGATTGAATTTATGATTCTTTCTCCTCCCTTCTCTTCTGCTGCCCATGACATCCAATTAAGTTACAAGCCCCACTGCTTTAACCTCAGGAATATTCTCAAATCTCTTTTACCCCTCATTCCTTACATTTTGAGGTAGTCATTTTGACACAACTGTGTCAAAAGAACTTTGTCAAAATGGCTATGTCAGAAATGAAGCTTGACAGTATAGCACAGGGAGATGGGCTTGGTGCTTTGTGACCACCTGGAGGGGTGGGAGAGGGAGGGTGGGAGGGGGAGGCTCAAGAGGGAGGGGGTATGGGGACACGCGTATGCATATGGCTGATTTGCTTTGTTGTGAAACAGAAACCAACAAGGTATTGTGAAGCAATTATACTCCAATAAAGATCTATTAAAAAAAAAAAAAAGAAATGAAGCTTGAGCCCAGTTTAGCTCTCTGCCAAGACTGGAAAATGATGGCCTATCCAATACTTCCTACATGATTTTAAGATCCTGGCAGTGAATGTTTCTAAATATTTTGCTGATTAAAGCCATGGCCGCTGAGCCTGCGCATCCGGAGCCTGTGCTCCACAACGGGAGAGGACACAACACTGAGAGGCCCGCATACTGCAAAAAAAAAAAAAAAAAAAAAATGATCTAGAAAATGTAAGATCTACAATATCTTGTCTGTAAAGGGAATACTAAAAATACTACCTTTTAAGCAATTAGAAGCAGAGTTACAATTCAGTGGTTTAAAAGAAGAATATACGCATGCCTCATTTTATTGTTCTTTGCTTTACTACTCTGGCACACATTGTGAACTTTACAAATTGAAGGTTAGTAGCAATCCTGGGTCCAGCAAGTCTATCGGCAGCATTTTTCCAATAGCATTTGCTCACTTCAAGTCTCTGTGTCACATTTTGGTAATTCTCACAATATTTCAAACTTTTTCATTATTATTACATTTGTTATGGTGATCTGTGATCAATGATTTGATGTTACTATTGCAAAAAAGATTACAACTTGCTGAAGGCTCAGATGATGGTTAGCATTTTTTAGCAAAAAAGTATTTTTTAATTAAGGTATGTATACTGTTTTTAGCTATAATGCTATTGCACACTTAATAGACTACAGTGTAGTGTAAACATAACTTTTATATGCACTGGGAAACCAAAAAATTCATGTGGCTCACTTTATTATGATATTTGCTTTATTGCAGTGGTCTGGAACAGAACCCACAATACCTCCAAGGTATGCCTGTACTTTGATTTTGTGTGTCATGAAAATTCATGCGCTTTAGGGTAAGACTGCCATAGGTTTGAATTCTGTAGATTATACTTTTTTAGCCCTATGACCTCGAATAATTTACTTAAAATTTTTTTAGCCTATTTCCTCACATGTAATATAAAGACGATAATAGTCATTTCTCAGGACTAATGTGAGTAAAATATGAAACTAGGTCTATTAAATATCAAATACATTATATACACAAAGCAGATATTTAATCCATTTTAGTTAGTTATCCTTCTTTTAAGTTAGTGAATAGAAGTGAGGAATTTTTATTTACTAAATTAGAATAAAAGGCATAATTATGTGGTACTAAATTGTATAATATATTTTTACTGAGTAGGGCTGAGTCATTCTATTATTTTTCTTCTTTCCCAATTCTAGCTCCATATATTTTTTCATTTCTAAAGGAAATGGCATTTTTGCAAGACATTATCTGAAATCTTGTGTTCAAGTAACTTTCTGGTAGATACTTGTCACACCTATTTATTTTTCTTCCTGAGCACACAGCTCAATTATATTCCCCAACCACCCCTGTGGTTCTTGTTTAGCAGAAAAGAATGTGCACAGCTTCCACGTCTGGCCCAAAATTCTCCTTCATGCGATCTCTGTCTTTTCCTCTTCATGTTGGCTGGGACAGAGATGACAAAAGTGTTCCCGGAAGTCATATAAAATATAATGGAGTCACACAATGGAAGTAAGGGCTGAACTCTGTGATCACTAGAATACTAAGGAAGTGAATGTTCTGTGACTCCAAGGCTAGGACATAAAAGGCACTGCAACTTCCACCTTGGTTTCGGGGATTGCCATCTGGGGAAAGCTAACCATTATATCATAAGGACACCCAACGAGAACTATGGGGAGGCCTATGTGGAGAGGAACTGAAGTTTCTTGCCAATCGCCAGCAACATTTTGGCAGCTATGTGAATCAGCCCCTTGGAAGCTCCTCCAAGCTTTCAGCCCCACCCAATGAAGTCTTCAGATAACTATATCCCCCAGATAATATCTGACTCTTCCTAAGAAACTCTTAGCCAGAATTGACCAGACAAGCCTAATTCCTGACCCACAGAAACCATGAGATAATACATGTTTTTTAAGTCAAAAAAAAAAAATTACTTCCAACCATATGTAAAAATTTAAATAGATCACAGACAAATCATTAAGGAAAAAAACTGACAGGGAATTCCCTGGCGGTCCAGTGGCTAGGACTCCATGCTTCCACTGCAGGGGCCCATGTTTGATCCCAGGTCAGGGAACTAAGATCCCTCAAGCTGCACGGCACAGCCAAAAAAAAAACCGAAAATGACAAATTAGACTTCACAAAAATTAAACTTTTGTTTCTCAAAAGACAATGTTCATTTCTTTTTATGGCTGAGTAATATTCCATTGTATATATGTGCCACATCTTCTTTATCCATTCATCTGTCGATGGACACTTAGATTGCTTCCATGTCCTGGCTATTGTAAATAGAGCTGCAGTTGAACATTGCGGTACATGACTCTTTTTGAGTTACGGTTTTCTCAGGATATATGCCCAGTAGTGGGATTGCTGGTAGTGAGGTGGATGGACCTAGAGTCTGTCATACACCGTGAAGTAAGTCAGAATGAGAAAAACAAATATCATATGCTAACACATATATATGGAACCCACCCCCCCCAAAAAAAAAGTGGTTATGAAGAACCTAGGGGCAGGACGGGAATAAAGACGCAGACATAGAGAATGGACTTGAGGACACAGGGAGGGGGAAGGGAAAGCTGGGACGAAGTGAGAGAGTGGAATGGACTTATATATACTACCAAATGTAAAATAGATAGCTAGTGGGAAGCAGCCGCACAGCACAGGGAGATCAGCTCCATGCTTTGTGACCACCTAGAGGGGTGGGATCGGGAGGGTCAGTGGGAGGCACAAGAGGGAGGGGATATGGGGATATATGTATATGTATAGCTGATTCACTTTGTTATAAAGCAGAAATTAACACACCATTAACACAATTTCTGTTATAAAGCAGAAATTATACTCCAATAAAGATGTTAAAAAAAAAGATATTGTTCAGAAAATGAAAAGGCAAACTACAGAGAGGGAGAAAATATTTGCAAAATATACCCGATAAAGGACCTTTGCCAACATATATAAAGAAATCTTAAAAATCAACAAGGAAAAAATAATCAACAAGGAGACAAATAACCCAATTTTAAAATGGTCAACAGATTTGAATAGAGTCTTGACCAAGAAGATAAACAGATGGCAAATACCACAGAAAAAGATGCACGACAGAATTAGTCATTAGAGAAATTCAACTTAATATCACAAGAAATGATTATACACCCTCTAGAATGGCTAAAATTTTAAAAACTGACAATGCCGAATGTTGATAAGGATTCAAAGCAACTGACTCATCAGTAAGGAAAATGGCACAGCTACTTTGAAAAACAGCTCAGTTGTTTCCTACAAAGTTATCAACAACATACGCT
The DNA here is from genome assembly GCF_039906515.1 of Pseudorca crassidens. Taxonomy (NCBI): domain Eukaryota; kingdom Metazoa; phylum Chordata; class Mammalia; order Artiodactyla; family Delphinidae; genus Pseudorca; species Pseudorca crassidens. Next base: position 129,580,410 of record NC_090297.1, on the reverse strand, counting down.
TACTGTAAGACATAGCCATTCCACTCCTAGGTGTTTACCCAAGAGAAATGAAAGCACATATTCACCAAAGACTCATACTCAAATGTTCATAGCAGCTCTATTCCTAATAGCCAATAGCTAAAAACAAATTCACCATTAACTGGTGAATAGACAGATAAACAAATCGTGGCGTATCTTTACAACAGATTACTACTAACAATAAAAAGGAACCACCTATTGATACAACATATATAAATCTCAAAAGTTTTACGCTATGTGAAAGATGCTATATATCAATACAAAAGTCTGTACTATATGATTCATTTTATATGAAATTGTAGAAGAGGCAAAACATGGTGACGGAACACAGATTAGTGATTGACAAAGACCACAAGTGAGGGGAAAAGATGGACTGTAAAGGGGCATGAGGGAAATTTGGCCGGGGGGAGGGGGGAGGGAGGGGTGGTTAATGGAAATGTTTTATATCATGATTCTTGCGGTAGTTATACAGATGTATATCCACTTGTCAAAATTTGATGAACCATACACTTAAAACATGTACATTCTATTGTATGTAATTTATATCTTCATAATTTTTTAAATGAAACACTCAGAATAATGTCTAGCATACTAAGCACTCAACAAATATTAGCTAAAAATAACTTATTTTTATGGCAATCAAAGAAAGGAATGGTTTCATAGAGAGAAAGACTGAGAATTCTAAAATGCCCTTTTCAAAGGGCCAAATGAAGTGTGACTCTCCTGAGGTTGGTTAGCATCTCTCAGCAGCATTCAAGTAGTAAACAGAGAAGATACCAGCTAGTATTTCAAAAAGTGAATGGTAAGTGAAAAGGCAACAACAAAAAACAAGTCAGAACTGAATAACGTCAAATGAGGAGTACGACATGAAATATCACTGAAATTCTAAAAACACTTAAGAGAATTTGAAAGTTCTCATTTAACACTTCAAAAGTACTTAAAATAGGAAGCAAGACAAAAAAGTTAGGCTGTCAAATTTAAATAGTTGTATAAGTGGGACTGGGGAGTATTCAACCAAGGAACCAAATAGACCAAATTCTCTTCTGCATCTAGTAGAATCTAGTCTAAGAGTAGCAGAGACTACAGAGAATTACCACTCCTCGCTTTATCCCTCCCATAGGCACGCACACACGCACACGCACACACACACACACACACACACACACATACACACCACACATCGTTCAGGATTATAAGTAAAGCAGCTATGTAAAGAGAGGGAACTGAATAAATTTCACTTCTTACCCTCTTCTGCTTCATCCTCCTGGGGTGACAATGGGCCCCCTCCACTAGTAGGAGTGATTGGTTCCTCCTTCTCAGACTCTCGCTGTAGACTCACCACCTCATATATTGCATCTCCAGCATTGGTATGGCCTTTTCCCTCAGACTGAGAAAGATATAAACACATGTTTCAACATTAGAAATGTTTTGGTTTTTTGTTTTCTTTTTGCGTTACGCGGGCCTCTCACTGTTGTGGCCTCTCCCATTGCGGAGCACAGGCTCCGGATGCACAGGCTCAGCGGCCATGGCTCACGGGCCTAGCCGCTCCGCAGCATGTGAGATCTTCCCGGACCGGGGCACGAACCCGTGTCCCCTGCATCGGCAGGCGGACTCTCAACCACTGCACCACCAGGGAAGCCCCAACATTAGAAATTTGAAGAAGGGACTTCCCTGGTGGTCCAGTGGTTAAGACTCCACGCTCCCAATGCAAGGGGCCCAGATTCAATCCCTGGTTAGGGAACTAGATCCCACATGCTGCAACTAAGACCCAGCGCAGCCAAATAAACAAATATTTTTTTTTAAAAAGGGAATCTGAAGAAAACATTGAAAGATAGTATATTTCAGTGGTCCTTAAAAAGAGCTAAAATGAAGAGCAGCATGTCATGTTTGATCTACAGCATGTCTGAAGTTGAGAAAAAATTTTAAAGTATATTGTTCTTCACATAGTAGTCTAAATGTATCGTTCTTTTAGTATTATTTTAACCAATACAATGAAACCTACTAACCATTTTGAGAAAACTCGATTTCTTTTATCAGAAAAACCTGAGACAGCACAGATTCCAGGGCAGACAGATAAGCAAGTGATGCTGGATTCTCAGGACTGACTACCTTGCTCTGAGGTAAAGAGATACCAGCTATATCCATCAGCTAATTCATCGAAGCAGACACTTATCACCTTATAAATGGTTTATATTCTAAATGGCCATTGGTTAAGGAGGAAAAATTAAGGCAACAGCCAATTAACCAACCTAGCACAGCCTACACAGCCCTAAATAAATTGGACCTTGCCTCTCTCTCAAGCCTCATCTCACACCTAAAGACTGTTACTACATTTCAGCCACTCTGGCCTTGTTTCAGCTCTGGGAACTTTAAATTCTTTCCCCACTCAAGGTCTTGGGACATTCTTTTCTTTCTGCCAATACAGCTTTTCCTCCTACTCTTTGCTAACTCCCATCAATCCTGGATCCTTACCTCCTAATGTCACTTTACAAAGAAGCTAAATGAAGTTTCCATGTTTTTGATTCCCAGCAAACCCTGTCCTTCTCCTTTACTGCACTTACTACAATATAACTACACATAATTCTTATTATTATATTTATTTGTTTAATGGCTATCTCATCCAGAAGAGAGGAAGCATTATATGCGCAAGGATTATGTTGACTTCCTTTTTTTTTTTTTAGGTCATTTCTATTTAATTAAGAAATTTGTAATTTAAAAGAGACAATGACAAACTAGAACACAACCACAGGAAGACAGGATAGTGAAACTTCTAGAAACTACCTTAGAAAAAACAGTTGAAAAATTCAATTAAATACTTATTGAACAAATGCAGAATAAATGAACTAGGGGGTGGTTTTAACCTGAAGATACAATAAACAACTTCAAATATTCAGAGGGCTGTCAAACAAAAAATGAAAGACTTGTTCAGTATTTCTCCAAAGGGCAGAACTTGACCCAAGGGCCAAATATAAGCAGCCAAGAGGCTGCAGGACAGTCGTACAAAGTGTATCACTTAATCGCTTCTTTCCCAAACAATGCATTCCACACTTACGTTTCCCTTCTTCTGAAAGGAAATATTACAACTTAATACTTCTCATGAATGTCTTTAACAAGTCCCATTTTCATGGCAAGCCCTCCACTGCCAGCAATGGATGTACTCACACTCTCAGAAAAAAATCTAAAGTTAACAAGCTGGTTTACTAGGGATATGGCCTTTGTTCCTCAGCTCTATCTCAGCATTTTATATTTGTGATTCTCAGGAGGGGAGAGAAAAAGAGCATATTCTCCAAAGGGGGTGAATTAGAGTCCCCGGCACTTCAGATCCTGCCCCTGGGGACAGTCCTCCTCAAACCCCAGACGTATCACTGTAACTATCAACCTGTGGTAGAGATGGGAGTGTGCTGGGGCAGAAGAAAACAGCTGACAACCACTGTTCTACATGAAGTAGGAGAGCTGTATTTCACGAGTCACTAGGAAATATAAACTGACTGCCTAATACTGACGGGCTCCATCCAAACTGTCAAATATTACAAAATGAGAATTGTTTCAACAACCATTCAGCATGTTTAAGGACAAAATATATATAATATATTTTATATTATATACGTATTTTATCACATACTCAGTAAGGAATGCTGAGGTGCTTAATCCATCCAATAAAATTGAAAATAAAAATTTTACATTTTTCTGTCAGTATTCAGGATGCTGAAGGTGGATCTTGAACTCAGAATGATAAGTCAGTTTTCGAGGAAAGCCACATAATCAGTGAGTCTGACTAACTGCTGTTCATTGGGGATGGGTGGAACAGGGGCAGGCTCTGAAAAGGGAATAAACCTGTTAAAGGAAACAACCAGGGCCCCTGCAACTGGCTTTCTGGGCATGACCATCCTTGTGGTGGAGTCGGCCTGCCATCCTTGTTCTAGGATACCTTTCACAGCCTCTTCCACGGGAAGTCCAACAAAGGCTGCGAAATCGTCAGCAATAACGGAGGTATATGCCTGAGAGACCAGGGAGAAGGCTCGCCTCCAGGTGGCATCTCTAAGTGCCTCCATGATTGGCTGGACCGTCTCAGACCATGGGTGAGCGCTGATGGTGGTATAGATCCCAGGGAAATCTCTCTGCCAGATTCTTTGTCCTACCGACCAAATTCCCCCAAGTTCAGAATTTGCAGATTTTATAGCAGGTGGTATTCTTTTCCAAAGATATCTTGCATTATTCATGTCATTATAAAGCAGATATAAAGCTAGAAGCTGACCATACACTGGGGGTGTAGCAATTCCTCCTGGAGCCTCGAGCTCCTGGTTCTCGCACTGATCCAGCAACTTTCTGAAACTAAAGGAACTTTCCGCCATCACCGCCACGGGCATCTTCCCAGCTGGTCCCACCACTGAACCTCCCCGCCGAGCCAGACCTCAGACTGTCCCTATGTTGACTTTCAATCAGAAATAATATGGTACCTGACACATAGAAGGTACTCAACAAATGAGTGGAATAAATGAATAGACTAATGGTAAAACATGAATTTTAGAGTCAAATAGATCTGAGTCTGAACTCAAATTTCACTACTAATAAGAGTGTGCTCTTGGACAAAATACTTAACTTTTCTGAGTCACAGTATCTATAACAATAAAATGGAAATAAACCACCTTAAAATTATTAAGAAGATTAAATATAACAATACTTTGGACATAAACCAAAGTGCTGGAACAAATTTATAATAATATTATTATTATTGCAATGTTTGTACCACCATACTAGACTCTAAAGAAAATAAAATATGAATAATATAAATCTAACTTTACACATAAAGGAACTAGAGAAAGAGGGACAAACAAAACCCAAAGTTAGTAGAAGGAAAGATATCATAAAGAACAGAGCAGAAATAAATGAAATAGAAACAAAGAAAACAATAGCAAATATCAATAAAATTAAAAGCTGGTTCTTTGAGAAGATAAACAAAATTGATAAACCATTAGCTAGACTCATCAAGAAAAAGAGGGAGAGGACTCAAATCAATAAAATTAGAAATGATAAAGGAGAAGTTACAACAGACACCGCAGAAATACAAAGCATCCTAAGAGACTACTACAAGAAACTCTATGCCAATAAAATGGACAACCTGGAAGAAATGGACAAATTCTTAGAAAGGTATAAGCTTCCAAGACTGAACCAGAAAGAAATAGAAAATATGAACAGACCAATCACAAGTAATGAAATTGAAATTGTGATTAAAAATCTTCCAACAAACCAAAGTCCAGGACCAGATGGCTTCACAGGTGAATTCTATCAAACATTTAGAGAAGAGCTAATACCCACCCTTCTCAAACTCTTCCAAACAATTGCAAAGAAAGGAACACTCCCAAACTCATTCTATGAGGTCACCATTACCCTGATACCAAAACCAGACAAAGATACTACAAAAAAAGAAAATTACAGACCAATATCACTCATGAATATAGATGCAAAAATCCTCCACAAAATACTAGCAAACAGAATCCAACAACACATTAAAAGGATCATACACCATGATCAAGTGGGATTCATCCCAGGGATGCAAGGATTCTTCAATATACGCAAATCAATGTGATACACCATATTAACAAATTGAAGAAGAAAAACCATATGATCATCTCAATAGATGCAGAAAAAGCTCTTGACAAAATTCAACACCGATTTATGATAAAAACTCTCCAGAAAGTGGGCATAGAGGGAACCTACTTCAACATAATAAAGGCCACATACGACAAACCTACAGTAAACATCATTCTCCATGGTGAAAAACTGAAAGCATTTCCTCTAAGATCAGGAGCAAGACAAGGATGTCCACTCTCGCCACTATTATTCAACATAGTTTTGGAAGTCCTAGCCACAGCAATCAGAGAAGAAAAAGAAATAAAAGGAATACAAATTGGAAAAGAAGAAGTAAAACTATCACTGTTTGCAGATGACATGATACTATACATAGAGAATCCTAAAGATGTTACCAGAAAGCTACTAAAGCTAATCAATGAATTTGGTAAAGTTGCAGGATACAAAATTAATGCACAGAAATCTCTTGGATTCCTATACACTAATGATGAAAAATCTAAAAGAGAAATTAAGGAAACACTCCCATTTACCACTGCAACAAAAAGAATAAAATACCTAGGAATAAACCTACCTAGGGAGACAAAAGACCTGTGTGCAGAAAACTATAAGACACTGATGAAAGAAATTAAAGATGATACAAAGAGATGGAGAGATACACCATGTTCTTGGATTGGAAGAATCAATATTGTGAAAATGACTATACTACCCAAAGCAATCTACAGATTCAGTGCAATCCCTATCAAGTTACCAATGGCATTTTTTACAGCACTAGAACAAAAAACCTTAAAATTTGTATGAAGACACAAAAGAGCCTGAACAGTCAAAGCAGTCTTGAGGGAAAAAAAAGGAGCGGCAGGAATCAGACTCCCTGACTTCAGACTATACTACAAAGCTACAGTAATCAAGACAATATGGTACTAGCACAAAAACAGAAATATAGACCAATGGAACAGGATAGAAAGCCCAGAGATAAACCCACGCACCTATGGTCAACTAATCTATGACAAAGGAGGCCGGGATATACAATGGAGAAAAGACAGCCTCTTCAATAAGTGGTGCTGGGAAAACTGGACAGCTACATGTGAAAGAATGAAATTAGAACACTCCCTAACACCATAAACAAAAGTAAACTCAAAATGGATTAGAGACCTAAATGTAAGACCGGACATTATAAAACTCTTAGAGGAAAACATAGGAAGAACACTCTTTGATGTAAATCACAGCAAGATCATTTTTGACCCACCTCCTAAAGTAATGGAAAGAATAAATGGATTAATCTCCAAAATATATAAACAGCTCATGCAGCTCAATGTTAAAAAAAACAAACAACCCAATCCAAAAATGGGCAGAAGACCTAAATAGACATTTCTTCAAAGAAGACATACAGATGCACAAGAAGCTCATGAAAAGCTGCTCAACATCACTAATTATTAGAGAAATGCAAATCAAGACTACAATGAGGTATCACCTCACACCAGTTAGAATGGGCATCATCAGAAAATCTACAAACAACAAATGCTGGAGAGGGTGTGGAGAAAAGGGAACCCTCTTGCACTGTTGGTGGGAATGTAAATTGATTGATACAGTCACTATGGAGAACAGTATGGAGGTTCCTTAAAAAACTAAAAATAGAACTACCATATGACCCAGCAATCCCACTACTGGGCATATACCCAGAGAAAACCATAATTCAAAAAGATACATGCACCCCAATGTTCACTGCAGCACTATTTACATTAGCCAGGTCATGGAAGCAACCTAAATGCCCATTGATAGACGAATGGATAAAGAAGATGTGGTACATATATACAATGGACTATTACTCAGCCATAAAATGGAATGAAATTGGGTCATTTGTAGAGACATGGATGGATCTAGAGACTGTCATACAGAGTGAAGTAAGTCAGAAAGAGAAAAACAAATATCATATATTAATGCATATATGTGGAATCTAGAAAAATGGTACAGATGAACCAGTCTGCAGGGCAGAAATAGAGACACGGATGTAGAGAACAAAGGTATGGACACCAACGTGGGAAAGTGGCGGGGGTGGAGGGGTGGGGGTGGTGGTGGGATTAATTGGGAGATTGGGATTGACATGTGTAAACTAATATGTATAAAATGGATAACTAATGAGAACCTGCTGTATAAAAATAAATAAATAAAATTCTAAAAATAAAAAAAGAAGAATATAGGCATAGATAGAGAAATAATATCTCTAATATCTACCTGTATTGTAATCCATTTAAATTATAAAAATAAAACTACTTTATTCACTGTTTTCAAGAATTACTTTTGAACCATAAACCAAATTTCGGGTGCATTTTCAAATCATTTAGCAAATAATAAAATGTAAAACTGTCTACTACATTAAACATAGAAAAAAAAAGAAGAAGAAGACAGCCGTGGAAAGTTAAATGGTTAGGTTTAAACCAACCAAATTTTTATTGCATTTCTGCTATATTTAAGAAACAAAGACCTCAATCCCTAGAGCAACCATTAAAATAATTATATAAAGAAATATAATAAAAATGAAATACTAACTGTTCAAATAATCCAAAAGATGACAGCAAAGGAGAAATAAAGAAATGTAAAATAAGAAACAAGTAGGAAACAAATAATAAAATAGTAAACTTAAATTTAAACATATCAATATTTATGTTAAATATAAACTGCCTAAACAATTAAAAAACAAAATTCTCAGATTATGTTTAAAAAAAGACAACTATTTTCTGTCTACAAAAAAACCCACTTTAAATGTAGTGACATAGGCAAGTTGAAGGTAAAATGAGCTTAGAAGACATACCACAAAAACACTAATCAAAAGAAAGCTGAAGAGACTATATTAATAAAAGACAAAGCAGACTACCAAACAAGAAAAAAAAAATCACTGCGTATAAAGAAGGACACTGCACCATGTTGAAAGGATCAACTCAACAAGAACACATAAGAATCTTGTAAGTGTATGCACCTAACAACAGGATTTCAAATATATGAAGCAAAAAATTCAAAGAAATGAAAGGAGAGGGACCAATTCATATTTATAATTGGAGACATCAACATTCTTCTCACAGTAACGAAAAGAAGTTTACAAAAATTCAGCAATCTTATAGAAGAACTGAACACCATCAACAGCAGGATCTGATATTTATATACCACTCCACCGAATAACAGCAGAGTACATATTCTTTTCAAATGCAAATGGAACATTCACCAAAACAAACCATTTCCTGGATTATAAAACAAACTTTAAGAAAATTTTTAAACGTGAAATAATATGTTTAGTGACCGTGATACAAGTAAACTGGAAATCAACAACAGAAATACATCTGAAAAATCCCCAAATACTCGGGAATAAAATAACACACTTCTAAATACTCCATGGATCTAAGCCAAAGAGGAAGGCTCAAATTAGAAAATATTTTGAACTGAACAAAAATGAAAATACAATAAATCAAAATTAGTGGGATACATCTAAACAGTGTACATAGGGAGATTTAGAGCTATAAATGCTTGCAAGTATTTCAAGTGAGACATCCAAAAATCAATAACCTAAACTTCCACCTTAAGAAACTAGGAAAAGAAGCACAAAATAATCTAAAACTAGCAGAAGTGAGAAAATAAAGATAATAGCACAAATCAATAAAACCGGGGACAGAAAAAATTAAAAATCAATGAAACCAAAACGTAGTTCTTTACAAAGACCAATGAATTGATAAACCTCTAGCTAAATTCCCAAAGCAAAAAAGAAAGAAGATACAAATTACCAATACCAGGAACAAAAGAGTGGATATCACTACAGACCCCATGACATCAAATGGATAATAAATAAATACTGCAAATGGCCCTATGCATATTAATTGGACAACTTAGAAAAAATGCACCAAGTTTAAGGTGTACAGCATAATGACCTGATACACTATATCAATATATATTGCAAAATAACTACCACAGTAACATCCTTCAACTCACATAGTTACTCTTGGTAACTTACTGATTATACTTTTTTATTTTTCAATTGAAGTATAGTTGATTTACAATGTTTCAGGTATACAGCAAAGTGATTCAGTTTTATATGCGTGTGTGTGTGTGTGTGTATATATATTCTTTTCCAGATTTCTTTCCATTATACGTTATTACAAGATATTGAATATAGTTCCCTGTGCTATACAGTAGGTCCTTGTTTTTATCTAATTTATACAGTAGTGTGTATCTGCTAATCCCAAATTCCCAATTTATCCATCCCAACTGATTATACTTTGATTTAAATAGGTTCAAATCAACATGCATCTTCAAAAGGGAATTTTCCTCTTATGCTTTTTAACTCTAATAACTGATAAAAGACTTTGCCTCCAACTGAAAGGAATGTTAAGGCACCTGAAAGCAAAGAAGAGATTTGAGAGGAGGATAAAAAAAAAAGTTATTTTAACATTAAACCTATATTTAGCCCAGAGCCCATAAAAAGCCTAAATGAGGCCTGTGCTAGGAAAAAGATCTAAGAAAGGGCAGCTACTTCTACTTCCAGCCTGGCTCATGCTCTCCTAGAGAGGAAAGAAGAGGTGGCTCACTTTCCGCTATTAAGGGCCAAGCCACAGGAGCTTCTGAGAGCAGATAAGACTGTGATGACCTTTTGTCATTCCCTAAAACCTACCCTTTTCTTCAGACAAGGCTCCTCCCTCTAAACTATCTCTTGACTGAAAACACAAAACAGGATGATAGGCTTTGGAGAACAGACTTGTCAAGAGAGGAGCTTTTCCTCCCCCTTAACACTTGACCTCCAGTCTTACTTTAGGTCTCTTGGACATTACAACTCTGCCTCTCATTTCTCTATAACTTCCCCTTGTAGGGGAGCAAAACTTGCCACCCCAAAATGTCTCTTTGGCATGCAAATTATTTAGAGATGGAACAAATCAAGGCCAAAAAGACTCAGGAAAAATCTTTGACCTTCCCCCTAACTGCCTAAATTTAGATAGAGGGCCTGTTCCTGGAATAGAGCTGCAGTAAGAGATGTCTGCAAAGGATATGGGCTAGGTGTGATGGGGGAAACTCAGCAGGGCCTAGAGATCACAGTCCATTCTGTGTCCCATTGTCTCTGCATGGCCCAGCAAACATCTATTTACCAAATATTTTCTTTTCCATCTCCATGTGAACTGCCTTTTTTCCCTCTGAAGTTCCAAAACACTACCCCCAACATCCTCTTTTGTCTTCAACTGAAGATGGTATTGAAGTAAGAGCTTCAGCCATTTTGGAGAATTACTCAGTTTTCCTGGGTCTCTACCATGTATACATGTTACTAAACTTTTGTTTGATTTTCTCCTGTTAATCTATCTCATGTCAATGTAATTCTTAGGCCAGCCAGAAGAACCTAAAAGAGTAGAGGAAAATTTCTTCCACCCTAACACCCTTCTCGCCTGTTTCATGAGACTTCTCTTTTCTGAAGGTAAATTTTATTCCTAGCAGATGCAAAAAAAAAAAAACCCAAAAAACAGGTAAAGTACTTGGAACAGTGCTCAGCACATAGTAAGTGCTATGGAAGTGTTACTTCTGGTACTGTTTTGTGCTGTTAAATGATATAACACTTTGAGGCATGAGATAGTCTAACCTGTGGTACAATACGAAGAATAACTAAGAAGCAAAAGTGGCTTCCACATCCTATTCTAGTGCTCTTCTAGAAATCTTTCTGGGCAAATAATTATGTTAATAACAATAAGGATAGCAAGCATTCAATCCTGGCAACAACCCAAGCTCATCCCTTGAAAGGTCTTTTTTTTTTTCCTTGAAAGGTCTTTTTTTCCCAGATCTTCATTTGGTTAAGTCCCCTCTTGTCACTCAGACCTTAGACATTTAAATATCACTTTCTTACAGAGGCCTTCCTTGACCACCCAATATCCACCAAGTCATCATAGCACTCTGTTACTATCTGCTATCTTGCCATTTGTTTGCCTGCCCGTCTGTCCCCTCCATGTATCCTCCATACATACAATGTAAGCTTCATGAAGCAGGGACTTCATCTGCAGCATTTACCACTATATCCCCAACATCTACAATAGTAATCTGTCAGAGCAGGCACTTAATAAATGTTGATTTAATTAATAAGTAAATGAGCAAACAACGCTACATGGTAGGTATTATGTTTACCTCCATTTTACATATGAAGAAGCTGAAGCTCATGGACACAACTACCAAATGACAGAATGGGGAACTAGCCACATGCCTACTATCAGAATCAAATCATTAATATTTGGGGTTACCCTTTTGTGTCACTTTACAGTCTACAAAGTGATAGCACAGACAGTATCTTACATGCTAAAATATACTGCAGGGGAGCAGAATTTGTCACCCCAAAATATGCCACATTAGCATGAAACCAAGCAGGACCCCGTGGGGCCCTCTAGGGCAGGGGTCTCCAATCCCCGTACTAGTCCACAGCCTGTCAGGAGCCGGGCCGCACAGCAGAAGGTGAGCAATGGGTGAGTGAGCGAAGCTCCCTCTGCCGCTACCCATCACTCCCCATCGTTTTCATTGCCACCTGAACCATCCCCCCACCCCCACCCCAGTCCGGGGAAAAACTGTCTTCCACGAAACCAGTCCTGGGTGACAAAAAGGTTGGGGACCGCTGCTCCAGGGTACAAATCCTTTCCGTGTTCCCCATTTCTTGTTTGTAGGAAATAAGCTTCATTCAGCCTCCCAGATCTTCCCGGAGTACCAAAGGGAAGACTCAAACAGTTACTAATTAGGGAAGCGTGGGAATGCAGAAACAAATGAGGAACAGTCAAGAAACAACAGTGCAGCATGGGACAGAGACGTGGTTCCTCCTCAAGGAATATACATTAACAACATATCTTTGAGTTCTTCAGCAGGAACTATGGCCCCCCACCCAGGTAGAGCACCAGATTCCTGGAACACCACCCTGTTACCTCACCACCAACCAATCAGAAGAAAGTCTGGACACAGTGGAAGATAATACAGACTCTGATCCCCTCCCCAAATGATTAAATGTGATTAACTTCCCCTTTCTCCATTTAAAAAACTTTCATGGTCAAGCAGAATCTTAGGAGTTGGTTCTTGGACATGAGTCTGCCTTCTCCCCAGGTTGCCGGCCTCCTGAATAAAGCAACCTTTCCTTTCTAAACGAGTATTGGCTTTCGAGCGAGTATTGGCTTTCGAGCTTGGCTTTCGAGCCGGCGGGCAGCCAAACATGAGTTCAGTGACAAGCATAAGGATTACTATTTTGAGCTAAAGACAATCAAAACCTAGCAGATTCAGGAAAGCTCTTTTACCTCTCTCTCACTTGCCTAAATTTACAGAGCAAAGGAAGAGAGCTATTACCAGAGATAGCTTCTTACCTAAGAAACTTACCTGTACAGCAGGGCAACCTTTGTTTTCCAAACATCTCCTCTCGCTTCCTGTGAATGGCCTTCCTCTCCTTTGTATCCATAGATCCCTCCCCTTTCTTTGGCTCAGGATGGTATGTAAGTTTCAATTACCAGCAACCTTTTGTGTCTTCATATCTTTATGGTGCTCCCATATGTACATAATTAAATTTTCCTCCTATTAATCTGTCTTATATTTATTTAAATATTAGACAAGCCAAAGAATCTAAAAGGGAAGAAGGGAAATTTTTTCCACCCCTACAATATTCCCTCTCTGCTGTGATCACAGAAAATGACTCACATATACCCTCAAAGGAACTCCTTTTAACCATAACTTTGTGTCATTCTACTACTATTGTCCCTCCTTTTTCTAAACCCCACAGCATTCTGTACATTATTTTCACCTAGTATTTATCATAGCCCTCCTAGTAAAATGGTAATTTTTATATATTTCCTTATTAATAGGAGGTGACACAAAGTTCCTTTGGGGATAAGGTTGTATTTTAAATATCTTATCTTTGCTGTGCCACTACAATAGATATTATAAATTAACTTTGAATTAACTTGACTACAACAGTCATGGAATTATTTGTGCTAAAAACTTTTTATAATTCACTAATTCAAATGGCATAGAATTTTAGACATGAAAAAAAATTCAGGAATACTATTAACCCACATACACTATGTATCTACACTGGAATAGGTGAGTCTTTCTCAATCAAATGTAAATTTCACTATGTCTTTTTAGGTCAGATGCTCCAATAACTAAACATAACTTAATTTGTTATTATTATTAGAGTTTAAAAATCTCCATAATAAGCAGCAACACATTTTTTTCAGAAAATTTGTTCATCATGATAATCAGATATGCTAATAGAAATTATTTAAATTATTTAAACCCTACTAATTCTACAACATGTGCTTTGTATCTGAAGAAATGTCAATCTACACTAAAACATGTTGTGCTGGCCTCAAAATGTTCTGGATTTCCTAAACTAATCTAATGTAAACAACATTTCTTAAGAGTATCTTTAAAATGAATATTATATAAGCATTTCTTTTTTCATAACACTGTTTTTTCTCTATAATTGCCTCAAATTGTTCTTTGTAGTTTATCACACATCCCCAAATTAAGCAAGAATTCAAGAACCACCCCCTACATGTTTTCAATGCTGCTGACTCGGCTGACCCCCTTGACAAATGAACTCTATTTTACACTAACTTCATCTAAGCAGCTAAATCTGCTCCTATTTTTCTTGAAACTCTATAGTATTCATAAATGCCTAATTTATAAAATAAAAGATCACTGAGTTCAATGAAGTTAAGTGCTGCATTTTCCAAGCTCCCATCTCCATATGCTTCTACTCTTTTATGCCTAACATAACTGCTGTCATCAATTTTTACTACATTTTGGCACAAGCAAAAAGTAGAAAATACTTTTATGAAGAACAACACAGCTAAAAATGTTGCACACCATTACTGTGAACAAAAGCAGGTACCTCTGTCCATAGAAAATAATTTCATTTCAAAATTTCAAACAAGTAGTATTTTAAGAGTAACACCATAGTCTTAAGTACAAGAATATTATCTGGACCTAAAGTAAGTATATCTGACTATGAAATAAGCAAAATTTCATTATTAAATATCAATTAGGTTGCTACTTCCCCATCATACCCAAGTAGCTCTTCCTTGTCATATTTTTCTCCAGGTGATAAGCCTTTTGTTTTATTTATTAAATCTTCAACACACTAAAAGTCTTTAGATAACGAGGATCATTTATTCCTCACTAATAGGCCACTTGGTAATGTGGCCTTGGTAATGTAGTAACGTGTAATTTCTTAAACTCCACAAATGAAAGACAAGGGAAAGGAAAGCTAATACTTAATGAAAGGATCCCAAGTCACTGTGCTTGCCATCTTGCTTTTCTTAACAACTGCATATTACTTTTTAAATGCATTGCAAAAGAGTTTATGTACATAAGGATTCTCTCCTTTCTGGCTTACAATTTCAAATCTTTAAATACTAATTTTTCACAATAAATCCTTTTCAATCAACTAATAACTCCTCAAGTTTTCAATGAAGGCCTATAATAACTGACCTATTCTCATTTCAGTACCCAGAATGAAATACTGCTTTATTCAATTTTATTTCCTTTGATGTAGTCTCATTGTAAGATACACCCTATAGTACAATACAAAGCAAATCTGAAAGTAAGCGGTAACACCTAAATGTCTTATCGTTCTTTAGGCAAAATACAACCAGAAGAATATAAAATTATTCTATGATTTTAAAAATTATAAAACAAAACAAAAACACTACTACAAAGGTTATAACTTTCCTATCAAAGAATCCTGCCAATAAACATCTTATGATGGGACTCACAGCATTTATTTTCAGTAATAGGAAAAGGAAGAAATAATAATTCATCAAATTACTTCTTAGGCAATTTATTAGTGTAGCAACAGGTGATGTCACTATAGTTTAAAGTTATGAGTATCTTCAATATGAATTCATTTTGGGGTACTTCAAAACTGTCATTTTAAAAATCACTTTGAAATGACAGAATAATAATAAGCACATAAAATTTGAAGGAGCAGAACCTTCCAAAATTCTAATTTTGCTTTCAGCTGTTTTGAAAGTCCTCCCATGAATTAATAAATTTTTTTAAAAAAGAAAATATCAAGTGATGCATAATTTCTTTTTTATTGAGATATAACTGACATATAACATTGTATAATGTTAAAGTAACACGTGTAAAGTATACAACGTGTTGATACATTTATATACTGCAATACGATTACCACTGTAGCATTAGCTAACACCTCTATCATGTCACGTCATTATCATTTCTTTTTTGTGGTGAGAACAATTATGATCTAGTCTATTAGCAACTTTAAAATTTATAATACAGTACCGTCATTCCTTGGTATCTATGGAAAGATTGGATTCAGGACTCCTCCATGGACACAAAAATCTATGGATGCTTGTGTCCCTTATATAAAATGACATAGTACAGTTGGCCCTATGTATCTGCAGGTTCTGCATCCACAGATTCAACCAACCAGGAACTGATCCATGGACTGATCCACAGACTGATTAATGGTTGACTGAATCAACCCTTGAGAAACCCGTGGAAAAAGGGCACACTAGACTGCTGACTACAATCACTAAGCTGTGCATTAGACCTCCAGAACTTTTTTATCTACTAGTTGCCAGTTTGTACATACTTTCTTAACTATACTATTTCTGAAGAAAGAAATTAGTTCACTTTCAAAATATCTGCTATGCCATTCCTCTAAATGTTGGCAACAAAAGGTTTTCAGCACTTGACTCCATATTTTGATGGGTATTCATTCAGCCAAATCACTAGCAGAGGGTTTGACTTCCAAACCCAGGAAAAATAGAAGGAGAGACTGAATTTTCTAAAATTCTAACTTTGTATATAAAAGTTGTATATAAAATAAAGTGTACCCTAATACTTTGGATTTGTACCCAGCTTCTCTTTTGTTCCCAGTTGCAGAGGTGAATTATGACATTTTGTCTCCCATTCAAGCCTCAATCAACTGCAGTCTAACTTCCGCCCCACTACTCCTCTGAAATTGTCCAAGTTTTACAGTCTAAGATCTTTGTCTCTTATTTACCAATCAAATCCTTAGCTAACCTTCCTGAAGTACCTGATGCTTAAGGCATTCTCTCCTGCAGGAAACAATTTCCTCCCTCGCCATTCCTGGCCTCGTGCTCTTGTGATTTCACCCCTAGATCTGCGCTTATCCTTCTACATTCACTTGGCTCAATCCTCTTCCTATACCAATCTTCAATGTCTCCCCACTCAACACTTGGCCACCTACTCCTAGTCACAATTTTCAAGCTTTAACCACTTTTAAAATCTTTATTTCCCAAGCTTAGGATACAAATATCTAACTGCTTACTAAACCTAAAAGTTCCACAGAAATGTGAAATTCAGCATAACTGAAACTCCGCTAGCTTTCCTCATGAGTCTCGAAGCATTTCTCCTTGAAAGTCTATTTCTGTAACAGGGAAAAGCTAAATGGGACTCCAGGTTCGATCGGTTTCTTTGACTTTAACCTTTGCTTTTTGTTGCTTTTGTTATTATAATCATACATAATGGCCTGCCTCAGGGAACCCTGCCCCTCTGCCTGAATGTTAAACTAAAGTGCCTCTGTTCAGTTCAAAGGGAGACAACCTCACCCCACCCACCTGTGGATGTCTCAAGAAAGAAGAAGAAATTAACACATCCCCTCATGGAGGCTGGCCATTCCACAGGGTATTTGCAAAACTTATGGCCTTTTGACTTTACTTACTCATCTCCTCCCCCTCTCTGTGCTATAAAAGAAGCTGGCATCCAAACCCCGATAAGATGGTTTATCAGAGACACTAGCCTGGCATCTTCTCCATCTGCCGGCTTTCTGAATAAAGTCGTATTCCTTGCCTCAACACCTCGTCCCCGATTCACTGCAGCGAGCGGAGAAAGCTTGGACTCTGTAACACCTCAATCAAAAGGATCAACAACCACCCAGTCACCTGAAAGTAATCCTAGACCCCTTGTTTTCCCTCAACCTTACGTCACATCAAACACCAGATCTTGATTCTTACTTCCCTAAGGCCTCTCAAATTCATCTTTTCTACTATCCCCACTGCCATGGCCTTTCTTCACGCCATCATTTCTCATCTTGGCCACAATAGCCTTCTTACTTCATATTTATTTGCCTCCAATAGCAATATATCTTTTCCACTACGGTCAGAGTGACCTTTCCCAATTATAAATATAGTGTCATTCACAGTTTAAAATTCTCCCAACCTGAGGATAAAGGACTAAGCATGGTAATGACCTACCTATTCGGAATAATTACCCACCATGCCCACTGATGCTTCGGCAATATCTAATTTCCTACAGATCTTGAACGTATCATGTTACATCAGAGTTCTATGACCTGACTCTCAACTCTTGTCTCTGACTAAAATGCCCTCCTCTGCCTTACCACACTCCAAAATCCTGACCTTACTACCAGAGTTAGTTATTCATTTATTGGTTCATTTATTCATTCATTTATTTTAGGCTTAAGAAACAAAGGATTCTGCCCAAAAAGAATAGAAACTAGATAGAAGACAAACAAGTATTAATTAACATTAATAAAAACAATAATAGCTAACATTTACTGAACATGTACCCGGTGACAAGCACTGTCCTAAAGGGCCTTACATGAATTCATATTTATTCATCATGACAACTGTGATACTGTGATATAATAAGAAATATATATTTTGGTATTCATCCTGGCTCCTGAAACAGTGCCATAGCAATAAAGGTGAAAGAAACATCTTTTGTTGTAGTATTTGGTTTTTATCCCATTTCTGAAATAGTTCCAGAGCAATAAAGGTAAAAGGAGCATCTTTTGTTATTCCTAATGAGTTTCTTTCAACCACACTTGAATTTTGTTAGAGGTGACTTTTGGAAAGCCCCTGAGGGTATGGGGGGGGCCGGTGGGGGGGGAGATGGATGCTAAAGGAATCAATCACATGATAGAAGGCTGGAACTTTCAGCCCCACTCCCCCAACCTCCAGGGAAGGGAAAGGAGCTGGTACTTGAGTTAATCACTAATAGCCAGTGATTTACTCAATTGTGCCTACAGAATGAAGCATCCATAAAAAACCCTAACTTAGGTGTTCAGAGAACTTCTGGGTTGGCGAACACATGGAGGTACTGATAGGGTGGCGAGCCTGTAAAGGGCATGGAAACTCCATACAC
This sequence comes from Pseudorca crassidens, assembly GCF_039906515.1. Classification (NCBI taxonomy): domain Eukaryota; kingdom Metazoa; phylum Chordata; class Mammalia; order Artiodactyla; family Delphinidae; genus Pseudorca; species Pseudorca crassidens. The sequence continues at coordinate 129,561,663 of NC_090297.1, read as the reverse complement.
CTTCCCCCATACCTTGCCCTGTGCATCTCTTCTAGCTGGCTGTTGTAGAGCTGTATCCTTTTATAATAAACTGGTAATCTACTAAGTAAACTGTTTTCCTGAGTCTGTGAGTCATTCTAGCAAATTATCAAACCTGAGGAGGAAGCTGTGGGAACCTCCAAGTTATAGCTGGTTGGTCAGAAACACAGGTGACAACCTGGACCTGTAACTGGTGTCTGAAGTAAGGAGGAGGGGCACAGTCTTGTGGAACTGAGCCCTTAACCTGTGGGGTCTGTGCCTACTCCAGGTCATAATTGTATTGTGGGCCATCCAATTGGTGTCCAATTGGAGAATTAATTGCTATAGGAAAAACACTCACCCATCTGGTGTCAGAAATGAAGTGGTATGAATAGTAGTAAAGGAAACAGAGTTTTCTTTTAACAACTCTGAGAAGTTAGAGGGAAAGTTATAACCTTAAAAATTAAAAGATATTAAGAAAAAATGTTTTTAAAAAATCAGTGATATAATCTTCATATGAAGAAACTAGAAAAACAAGTTAAATCCAAAGCAGAAAAAAAAAAGGAAATAAAAAAGAAAGCAAAAGGAATCAAACAGAAGATAAAACAGAAAACAATAGGGAAATCAATGAACCCAAAAACCCAAAATCTGTTTCTCTGGGGGGGAATAAAATCAGTAAAATTAATAGACCTCTAGCTAGGCTGATAAAACAAAAAACAAGAGAGAATATATAAATTACCAATATCAGAAATAAAAGCAGATCCTACAGATCCTAAAAACATTAAAAATAAAAAGGTAATATTTTAAGCAATAAATTAAATATCCTTGATTAAACTGAAGATTCCTTGAAAGACACAAATCACCAAAAATGACTCAAGAAGAAATAAAAATAATAATAAACAGACTAACACAATATCTACTAAAGAGATTAAATTATACCACTAAAGTTAGAAACCATGTTCTTATCTGATTCTTATTCATTTAAATCAGTCTCACATTTATTGGAGCTGAATATTACAAGTGAATCTAATTTAATCTTTTTATTTCACATGAAATGGCCTCAAAAAGTATTTTTAATGTTTTAGTACTAAGAAATTCTTAACTCATGGTACTTACCACTCAGTCACTCAACATCAGTAGTTTTAAAAATATGAAAATAACATTTAATAATAAAAATCCACTCTAATATATATATTCTTGAAATTTATATAAATATATAAATTCCAGTACTCTTGTTTATCTTGCCATATATATATTATATATATATATATAAAAATCTTGCCATATATATATTATATATATATATTATATATATATATATATAATATATATATGAAGCTAATTTTGGGGGGCAGGGCGGGAGGGGGGAAGCTAACTTTTTATCAAGTCTCAAGGAAGAAAAATTCACAGCATAATAATTTATTAACTGTCACTAGAATGATAACAACCACTTTGTATACAGCTCCTTTATTCACTCTTATGCAACTCTGAATAATCCTTTGGCTCAAAATGACAAACGAATTCTTTGACAGTCATTAACAATTAAGCTACAAAAAAAAAAAAAAGAAAAGAAAAGAAAGAAAGAAGGAAGGGAGAAAAATATCTCAGAATAAAACATGAAAATATGCTCAGTACACTAAAATTTTAAATATTGTTCATATTATATTCATCAAAATATGCTACAAAAACTGAAAGAAAAAAACAGTCTACACAGTAATAAAAGCTGTGTCAAACCACAGCTCTAATAATTTTATGCAAGATGAAAACCACAACAATTTCAAAGCATCTAATATATGAAGCCTAACTGAGCAATGACAAGTTTTTTTTAATATGAAAATGGTTAAGTGGCTTCTATATTTGTTCACTGAACTGATGCTTGCTTTTACCACATTACATTTTGCATATTATAGTATATGAAGCAACAAGCATTTTTTAAACTTGGGAGAGAGGGAGCACTAAACAGGATGAAAAGGATTTACAACACTCAAATAGAATATTTTACTCTGATTTCATAAAATGGACACTACTAGAATTCAAATTATTTTTCACTGTTACCGTCTTCCTTCATTACATAACAAAAAGTATGTTTTACCTATTAATACTGCCTAATTTAAGAACTTCACAGAAACCCTAATTTTGTTCATTTAATATTAAAATAATTTTATAACCTTACTAATAAGTCAAACAACACCTTCACATAATATTATATAGGTAGAAATAACTATAACAATTAGTCATGTATTACTTCATAATGTTTTTACTATTATTTATAAAGATATGATGTTTCTGTGCCCTTTCTTTTTGGTTTTATGTAATTGTATATAAAAGGAAGAAAAGTTGTTTTAGATATAGATTCGTTATTTCTATTAAGTATGTTGATACTTTACAGGTACACATTACACACATTTCTAAAACAAATGTCTACATAATTATTACTAGTTGTTTTTTTTCAACTGACATTACCTACATATGGATTTTTCAAATACTCTGTTAGCTGACTCTAAATATTTGATTATCTGAGGAATTCTATTGCTTTTTATTGTTATTTAAGAAATTATGTTGGCATTAAAGAAAAAATGGTGGAAAAAATGTATTATGTGAGAAGAAATTAAGGTCTTACCTGTTTCAACCTCATGAAGAAAGTCTCAGTGAAAGTCTTTCTGCTGAAATACCAAAATCGCTCGTTTGCAGGGTACACGCGTACTACTGTCTCCAGGAGAAAGCGGACAGGCTCCACCACCTCCGTGACTACCATATCCACCGCCACGGTCATGTACACTCGTTTATCTGCAGTAGAAATTTTCTGTGTTTTATGCCAGCTTTATTATTACTTATTTAAGAAAACAAAGTTAAAGGATTAAGGTTCTTTTTTTTTTTTTTTTTGCGGTATGTGGGCCTCTCACTGTAGTGGCCTCTCCCGTTGCAGAGCACAGGCTCCGGACGCGCAGGCTCCGCGGCCATGGCTCACGGGTCTAGCCGCTCCACGGCATGTGGGATCTTCCCAGACCAGGACACGAACCCGTGTCCCCTGCATCGGCAGGCAGACTCTCAACCACTGCGCCACCAGGGAAGCCTGGATTAAGGTTCTTTATACTCCTGTTACCTGCTATGTTTAATTTTAAATGTTTTATTGTCACTTAGATTAAATAGGTAACCAAGTTTCCCAAGTATGTTTCTCAACACTCCTGATCCCACCTTAATCAAATGTCCAAATCTCCTCTGACAACTTTAATTTCTCCTTCTCAAAATCAGGCCCTTAATATAAAAAAATAAATAAAATAGAAATTTCAGAATGTCTTTTACACTATCTTTCAGGTTTAAAAAAAAACCTGGAAAATCACAAAGATCTGCCCTTTCATTTTATGAAAAGAGATACTAGAAATTATTAGGTCTGTTTGATGAGTTGCATGGGAAGGACTGTCAAATCAGAAGAGATGCTCAACCTTCATTATGTTAAATTTGTTTGGGAAAATGTTATTAATATTTCAATGTTGTATGCTTTAAGGGAAGTCCCCAGAGATTTGTCAGTACCCTCATTGTCCATAATACATATTAACCATCAGGAAAATCATTGACCGAAGCTCTAATGTGTAATTTTCATATATATATACTCTATATATAACATATAAAATACACTATATATACTCTCTATATATATAACATACAGAGTACACATACACATATATACTCTATATAGAGAGAGTATATATACACACTACATATTTATAGTATGTATATATATTTTATATACATAAAATATATATCAGAGTCCTGGCAAGTGCTTTTAGACAACAGTATACTGTTATTAGTCAAAATTTCAGTTACTATTTAAAATGTTTTCTTCACCATAGACTTCCTCTAATTTGAATCTAGACTTTCTAGACCAGTGTCTATTCCTTTTCTTCAGTTTCGCTATGATAGGTTGAAATATGGATTTCATTTTATTCTATTTACCCTGCTTGAAATTCACTGGGATTTTTGAAACTCTGGTTTGTTTATTCCATATCATTTTGTCACTTCTTCATTATTATTATTATTTTTTTTTTTTTGGTGTGGTATGCGGGCCTCTCACTGTTGCGGTCTCTCCCGTTGCGGAGCACAGGCTCCGGACGCGCAGGCTCAGCAGCCATGGCTCACGCGCCCAGCCGCTCCGCGACATGTGGGATCCTCCTGGACCGGGGCACGAACCCGTGTCCCCTGCATCGGCAGGCAGACTCTCAACCACTGCGCCACCAGGGAAACCCCTCTTCGTTGTTTTTAAAATATTTTTAAATTTTATATTGTCTACCATTTTCAGTTCTCAGTTAAAGGAAAGTTCAAATAACCAAGCCCACCATTAGAAGAAACCTTCAATACTGTCTTTTTAACCATTATACAACATTTATACTCATCAACTACACTCCTATTAATATCATTAAACTCAACAAAAAATGTATTACATTTGTACTAAATACAAGCATTCTATCTGCCAATTCAAGAGGAATTAGGATTCTCTAGACATTGTACTTGACCTAAGGACCTTATAAAGTCTCAGGGGAATAAAGTAGAGGGGTTAGAGAAAATAACAAAACGCAGAATACAATATACAACTTGACGTAGTGAAAAGATCCAAGACATTTCATCTCTCAGGGCTTCAACTTTTGTAGTTTTGATTCATGACTCCTCTGAGTAATTTATAATTTCAAGAACACCATTTAAAAATGTAAGAAATTAGGTCAACATTTTTGTGTGGCATATGAAATGATTTTAAATTTAAAACACATTATCTTTTGCATTAGAATATTATTGCAACATAGTACTATATAGTTTCTTTTCATTGAACAAATAAATTTTAAAATATGTATTTTTTAAAATACATAATTCTTTTTTATTTTTTTACTATTATTATTATTTGGGGGCCACACTGCATGACATGTGGGATCTTAGTTCCCCAACCAGGGATCGAACCTGCAACCCCTGCATTGGAAGGAGGAGCCTTAATCACTGGACCACCAGGGAAGTCCCTGAAATATATTATTTTTAATTGAGGACCAAATAGGTATTAAAATACAAAATGAAACTGAACTATGTGTTACATTAAGAACAGGTAAAAAGTGCTTTTATAAGTTATTATTTGAAATTTCTATATTTTACTTCAAAATTATCAACTGGCTTATTTTTTCCATTTTCACGTTGATTTTCTGAATGATTATAAGGAAGAAGTTTACAGACTGGTATTCACAAGCCTGTATCCAGAAATAACAAACTGTGGTGTAAAAATTATTTATTCCTAATATATGAAAAGCTAAATTTTACATAATCATCATTATTTTTCTCTCTTTTAGCCCTCAGTTTGAAATAGCTTGATGTATGATCAAATGCATGCAATTTATGGAACTGGTAAATACTTTTACTAAGGAAATTCAAAAATAATTATCATTTAATGTTCTTCATTAATATATTATATTTCCATATCAGTATTCACTAATGCTCCCGTCTTTAAGCAAAAGTCTATTGTGGGTATAAAGTAAATAATATAAAACTAAAGATCAAACAAGCTGATCCATTATTTTCTCAATATAAATTATTGGTTGAATCATAGTAAAGCATTTAGTAGAAGATTGTAACTCATGAGATAAAACTAAATTTTAGTTTAAAGGCAGATGGTGGAGAGGAAAAAAAAAAACCACATGGGCAATTAACCGATATCTGGATAAAGTAGGAATAAAAATAAATACAATGGGAAAAATGACAAATGAGCCTACTTACCATCTATAAATTCTGTTCAACACTAACATATTAAACAAAATGAAAAGGTAAACAACTTGGAAAAAAGTATTTGCCACAAATGAAATCCTAAATATACATTACTAAGTTCCCGAAGGTCAAAAGACTGGAATGAATAATAGTAAATGGAAAGATATAAGTAATCTGTAATATAGAGAAAAAAAGTTAAAATATAGTTATCAGAGATGCAAAAATTCCAGAATTTGCTTCATCAGTTCTTTCATATTCTTCCATCATTTCGCCCTTAAATAAAACAACTCTATAATGACATATGAAACACAAAGCCCAAATACTTTCTTAACATAATGTAATAAAATTAATCCACATATCATCAAGGGGCTTTCTTTTGAATAGTGGAGGTTTTCCCCATAGATGTATAAAGCATGAAAACAAGAATAATTCCATTTAAAATGAGCACCAGAATTTTTTTAAACATGGCAAAACAAAATTGTCCATAATGTAAATTTTAAAGTAAATAATAAGGAATTTTTTAAGAAAATTCACCTTTTGGGGTTTCTTCATTAAGTGCCAGAAATATTGGTGCATTGGGGTTCCACATGCCGGTGATAACATAAGCTCTCCCATCATAGCTCTTTCCCATGGATTCCTATAAAAGTTCAAACAGGAATCACTGAGAATATATACATAAAAAAATCATCATTTTAAATTATATCTTACTTTAAGCAATCCAATTTATTAAAATTTGAATTCACAAACAGGGGACTTATTTTCTTTGTAAATTTTTTTCATCCCACAGAAGCATTTCTTTAAATATTAAATTCTCCTACAGCTTTCTCCAGAGTTTCTATTTAGAGACACATACTCTTGGATAAAAGGAGGTATGCCCTTACATGCTGACTCACAAAAACATAATACTGGTATGAAGTTATATTTAACTTTATCTTAGGCTGGTTGTCAAAATCTCACATACCTACACATACAGGATATAGGAAGTTTCTATTAAAACTGTATTACGGATCTCACTGAAGATAGTTAAACTGAATTAATAGCTAATCACAGGAAAATAGGTTAGGATTTTTCTTCTAATGTTCTAATTTTTAATATATTCTTAAAATATTAATGTACTTTATCACAATGAATACCTTTAAAGTTAATACTTTTATTGCCTATATGCCAGATATAGGTACACTTTCTAATAATCATAAATCAATATTAGGAGACTAATACTGTTTGTAATCAGCACTCAAGGTAATTAACTATCTCCCTCTACCCTCATACTTATCCTCCTTCTGTTCTCTCCTTCTCCTCTTCCTCTTCATTTCCTCCACTCCTTAAGACTTTTACCAAGCCAGCTCTTGACTCTCGCTAAAGCAGCAACTCCACAACTATATGTGGCCTTGAAAGCAAGGCAACACGTAGTTTGTGTCTGTGTGTGTGTGTGTGTGTGTGTGTGTGTGTGTGTGTGTGTGTAGTGTGGGGGAGCTTAGAGGTTGTCCCGTGGGAGAACAGCACACGCATACAAATATGTGCACGTGCAAAAGAGAATTATCCACAATACTTTCAATTTTCTGTACCGATTTCCTTATATTATAAATGGAGAGTGTGAAAAGGGTCAGACTAAAAATAAAAGAGAAAAAACTTTTTTTTCAATATTTCCCCCACACAGATGCTTCTCTGAATCCCTATGAAATTATTGTAGTCATTTGGCAATTACTATGTACATTTTTCTAGTGTACTCGTGATATTTCACTAATCAGATTGTATAGCTTAAGTGCAGGGACCCTGAATTCCAGAGGTGAAATATACTCAGGGCCATGTAAAAGAAACCCACTCAGTACCTCCAACACATTTATATATTCATATCTTTCTCTCTCTCCCTCACTCCCTTCCATGTGCCTATCCTCTCTCTCTACTGTCTAATTAGACGTTCAGAACAAGAATGAGCACCTGACCCAAAAAAGTCCAGTCCATTTCTGGACAAGAGCTCGTGCTATGCTTGAGTCCAAAAAAATGAGCTAGACCAGTCAAATTCTTTCTTTCAATTAACAAATACCAAGGAAAGTGGGCAGTTAGCAGTGGGGCTGAAAGGTTTTGATAAGAAGTCAGGTGATGTCAGGCCACATACAAAACAAAGTTATAACAGAGTTTAATGTAGGGAAAAATATATAAAGAACAGCAGAGTACTAGGAAACTGCTAAGTGGTAAGAGAGAAATGGAGAAAACAAACACCGAAAAAATCCTTAAAAATAATTAATCCTGTAGTCAAAAAACAAAGGCAGATACAAAGGAGGCAAGTTGAAGGGGAGGAAAGAGAAGGGCAGAGAAGAGGCAGGGAGGGAGAGAAAAGGGCAAGGAGGGAGAAGGGGAGGAGAGGGAGAAAGAGGGAAGAGAAGGAAAGAAGGGAGGCAGGGAGAGGGAGAGAGGAGAAGGTGCAGAAAGACAGAAAGGGGGGCGCAGCACCAGAGGTTGAGAGAACAGGGGCAGCAATAAAGAGTCTCACAGAAAGAGTAAGCCCATGGCAGGAGAGGCAGACAGGAAGAGACCAGATAGAGACCACTTTGCAGGTTTAGGTACAATTTCATGAAGATCAATAACCTCTTTTGCCTTTAAGGTGCTCTAAGTGAATCTTTGTTTCTTGTAACCAAAACAGCCTAACCAAATTAAGCATATTTTTATTTCTTTTTAGTCCTCACAACATACAACCACAATAATACTGTCTTACACATCAAAAGCCCTCTATAGAAGTTTCTCTTTATCAAGTCATTTTTGATATTGAACTAGACATTTCTATTACATAGCCTGGCTTGCTCCCATCCCCTTATGAAGATACTGTCACAATCTTTGCTCTAGACTTCTTTCCTGACTCCTCTGCATGCCCTGGCTCCCCCAGGAAGGCTGACAAGATCAGGGACATCAGGTAAAGGACACCTGGATGACAAAAGCATCTGCCCAAACTAGGCCAGGCTGGAACCACCAGATGCCCTCTTCTTAAGAAAATAAACTGGGAAATATAATGAGAATATGACACTTTGCAATGGAAACATAAGCTGAAGAATCATGCTAATTCATACTAAGCCATGAGTGAACTACTGTCAAGTTATGAGTAAGCTGAAGCTATGAGGTCAAGTAGGCAGACAGCAGGGTAAAGCACACAGATGGCATCAGAAGGAGGAGATAACACAAAAAAATAAAAAATGTAAGTTCATGCTAATCCATCCATTCATTAAACAAATATGAGCCTACTGTGAGTCATGCTCTATAGCTGTGAGTATCCAGCAAGGAAAACAAAACAAAATGGTCCTGACTTTATGGAGCTGACAGGCTAATGATTTCCAAACAGCAGTTTGTGAGCCATTTGTGGATCATAAAATCAATTTAGTGGATTGTGACCAGACATTTTAGTCAAGTAGAGGAAAAAAATTGCAGATTTCATCACACATGTAAGGGTTAAGAACTGTTTCATAAAAATTTTACTTTAGTTTTTTTTACACATAAAGATTACAAGTATATTGGATTACAATGTAAATTTTATTTCTGTGAGTCCAGCTACTAGCCTAATGTCAATAAATAGTTAATTGTGAAGATCCACAAACTTTCTGTGGCGTCTCTAGGACTTTTTTTTTTTAATATAATTTTATTTTACCTGCTTCTGAGTTTTTCTAAAAATGGTATTACATTGTTTTTAGTCTTCTGTGACTTGATTTTTTTTTTTAACATCTTTACTGGAGTATAATTGCTTTACAATGTTGTGTTAGTTTCTGCTGTATAGGACTTTAAGTTGTGCTCCAGTTCCATGAAATCTGACTCTACCTAGTTTTCAGCTTTTTGGTACATTCCTGTTAGGCTTTTCCTAGGTATCAATGGCTATGAATCAAAAATTCTCATTTCCTTATTCCTACTACAAGTATCTTCACCAAACTATTCTCACTCACTACTGGGAGAAAATTGAGAGTCTGTTATCTGTCCCCACAAAAAAACCTAACTAATTTTATTTATATATGATTTTATTTACAGACTATGTATAATATATATATAAGTAATTTGGCTATTTGACTAAAAAATATATTTCATTTATAAGTATAACTTTCTCTTTCATGTAGATTTTATATTAAACAAAATTTATAAATTTATAGAAAAGTCTCAGTTCATCTGGCTTATTTAGCATTCAGGGAAGAAAGTCAGCATTGCTTAAAAATTATTCAAGTCAAATAGAAAAGTCTCACAAATTCTGAAATTAAATATAATTAAACACTTTTAAAGTTTGTCAGAATAAAGTGCAAGGTGAAATTTGTTTTCAAAGTGTACACATATTTGGATGTCATAGAAGAAAAAGTATTAACATCTGGCTCTAGAGGGCAGAACTAAGACTAATTAGGCAAAGTTACAAGGAATATGATTTCAGGTGATTACAAAGGTATAAGCTGTAATAACCAGAACTGTCCCATAGTCTTCATTATAAGGTAACAAGTTCCTTTTTATTAGATGTAATGTAGCTAAAGCTCAATAACTGTGTATTAAAGATAGCATGAAGATTAATAGCACTGGTAGTAACAAATCACAACTGCTCATAATTGTACATATAAACCCTCCAACTTGACCAACTATTTGTGGCACAGGTAAGCCCACCGCTCTTTCCAGGAGCTTCAGTGCTGACAAGTCCTTTGATATCAATATGGACTCTTAAAGGTGGAGGGCTGCACCACAAGCAAGACACTAAGACTAAGGGGTTCAGAAGTTCATGCCAGGTCTGTAACTCTATAATCTAAACTTAGGTTTCATAGAAAAATCTTTGCCAGTGATTCACCTTAATCTTTTAAACTCTGAAAAATCATTCTAATTAGGATCTAGCAGCTTATAAGTATTTAATGTCCCTGAAACTACCTCCTCACGGAATTTTCAGGGCTCCAAAATGCTATGTCCTGCCTTAAGTAAAACCACTTGCATAACTGATATGCTGTAAAGAGCGAGGGAACAGAGATGAACCAATACCTAATTCATTTTCACATTTAAAATAACTGGTTGTCCTTACCTTACCTACCCATGCAGTGCTTCCTCTGTATTTCTGTGGCTCATTGTACCAACTCTATGAGAGCACTTAACCCACTGCTGTCATTACATACTTAAAAGATCTATTTCCATCACAAGATTATGAACCCACAGATGGTAAGAACTGTTTTACCATGTCTATAACACCAGCACTTCACACAATACCTGGCACAAAATTAGGTCCTCAAAAAGGCTGAATAAACCATTCCACTACCAGTAGAAAATCCATGTGATGTTACCATGAAATAACTCAAAGAAAAAGTTGATATAATTTGTGGTATTTAACTGACATTTGCAAAATACAGCTGAAAGGAAGAAAACATGTAGTGCTACCTAAAAAAATCTCAGTTAAGTAAAAAACTTTATACTTATACTAAGATAACTATTTCCTATAACATTTCTAAACCACAAAGTAAATGTTTTCATTAACTGCAATATTAGCAGGTATTTCTGTTTAAAAGTTAAGATGGCTTGCTATTTTTACATCAAATACCAACTCTTAAATACATATTAACCTTCAAGGGCATTCCTTAAATAAGTACCACTCCTAAAGTAAATATACTTTGCTAATGAAAGGTAATCAAGAAGGAAAAATTCAGAAAGGGAAACGCTTTAAAGAAAACAAAAGCATCCATCACGGTACTCAAATTAATAATATTGCATTAAAAAAAATGAAAGGCACCATATTCACTTATAACATTGTGCCTGTTATAATCATGTATTTGTTATTTTGGCTCAAAGAAGAGACACATTCCTAAGAAGCCAAAGAGATGAATAGATGGATATTTTCATTACATTATCTTTTTATTTGTTTCCCACTTGCATATGCTTTTTTTATGAAAGTTTTCCTAAATCTCTCCCTCATAAGTAATTTTAAGTTTGGGGTTCCAAATTAAATTACTATTATCATAGTAATTGACAGCTGAAAGTTAGAAACAATTTTGACAAAATGACAAAATTTTAAAATAGAAAATACTTTAAAAATATAAAATAACTATCATCTATACTTGGTTAAGGTGCTTAAGATTTTCATTACCATATCCAGTAAATGCATGTCACTGTTCTTCACGTTTCGACCTGGGCTTAATAACATTCCAAAACATCTGAAAATATTGGGGAGGGAAAAAAAAGGAGAAATAAGGTATCAAGAATATATAGAAGCCCAGTGAGCAAAAGTCTCAATAGTAACGATACAATCTGAGCTCTGTACTGACAAATAGCTTTCATTTTTTAGAGAAACATCATAAATAAGAATTCATTAAGATACATAATAAAATCACATAGAAATAAGTTACCTAAATTCCCAGATCTTTATTTTTGCATGTAAAAGATTACCAATGATCAGAAACTGTGATAAAAATAGCCATAATTAATTGTTAACTGAAACAAAATACAGTAGTGACATATAAATTAGTTTCTGGGTAAAAATGAGATTGTATTTGCTTTAGAGTTACTCCAAACATACTGGTCAAGATCAACTAACCTAGTTAAATTAAAAGAAAGAAACTTTTTTAAAAAATTAGAATAAGACACTGTACTCTCTCTTTGCATCAAGCCAGATTAATAGAAACAGTCACCCTGGCCCTCAACAGTCATGTTCACTGAGTAGCCTATATCTTCACTTTGAAATACTATATCCTCAGTTTGAAAAAAAAAAAAAAAGTTATATGAAACTCATTACTAAAAATGCTATTATATTAGTGAAGATATTACCCAACATACTGTATACTATTAACTACTTTATTCTGTGCTTCCTAATGCTAGGGAAGCTTTAAGAATCCCATCAACACTACCACTTTGTTTGTAAAGGATTTTCATAAACTCTAAAATTCAGCTAATTCGAACATGTTTTAATATTTGTTAGGATATTACTGTTATTTCTTCTTTATAGGTAAGAAACGTAAAGTCCAGAAAAAGTTATTTTACTCAAATTTATGTGGCTATTAAGTAGGTCTTGTACTCGAGAGACAATGTGATCTGTCCACAGTATGCCTCTCTCTGCCAACAATGCATACCCACACTTACTAGAAAACAGTGTTTTTATTGTAGCTTTCCAAAATTTAAAAGTATACTATGGAGCATTTTATACAAGACTATAAACAAATTAAATATACCATTTTTTAAGTTTCAAAATAGCAGCAGCTGAGCAGTCAATACTTAATCTGATCCTTGTTTTTCAAAGGTTTAGTTTTCTAGTAGCATGGCTTTTTTTTTCCATAAACAAGACAAGAGATTAGTCCTGTCCAAATATGAGCTTAGTAAATAGTAAAAACATATATATAATACTTCCTGTGAATATTTGAGGATACCTTGCTCAAGGCATCCAAAAAGATCAAGTATATAACAAATATAAAGTCAGTAAGTTCTGAGGAAATTCCAAACATATTATTGTACCAGTGAACAAAATATAACTTACTAAAATAGAAATTATTATAATCTAATATTCATAATTTTAATACGATTCCTTTAAACTGCTATGAACTTCTATAATAAACACTGTCTATACAAATTAAATGCTAATTAATCATGTACTTTATTGTACTATTTCTTCTAAGTTTGCCTTAAATTCCTTATAAGAATAAAAGAGCTAATTCTTTTTCAGATATAAAATTTAGTTCCCTCAACTTAAAAGTCGGGTCAGGGCTTCCCTGGTGGCGCAGTGGTTGGGAGTCTGCCTGCCGATGCGGGGGACGCGGGTTCGTGCCCCGGTCCGGGAGGATCCCGCGTGCCGCGGAGCGGCTGGGCCCGTGGGCCATGGCCGCTGGGCCTGCGCGTCCAGAGCCTGTGCTCCGCAACGGGAGAGGCCACGGCGGTGCGAGGCCCGCGTACCGCAAAAAAAAAAAAAAAAAAAAAAGTCGGGTCAATGAGGACAGAAGACTTCTCTCACATTCCCTATTCTTTGCTTCAGCTTGCACCTCTCATGGGTTTTAAAATACTATTTTCTATATTATGGTTTTTAAGTTACAAAACTATTATATATACTCATTGTAAAAAGCTAATGAATACCAAAGTGTATAGGGAAAAAATAATTTCTCCTTTCTCTCTCTAATCTCAGACCCTTTGGAACCAATACTAAGAGTTTAGTATGCACCCTCCCTACCTTTCTTTTGCTCGCTTTGAAAATTTAAAGTTTTATATTGTTTGTCAAGCACTCACAGGTAAGTGGCAAAATGGGTACAATTTTCCTAATATAATGTCCTATCTTAAACTCCACTGCAAAAGGAAATTTAGGTTTTCCTCAAATGGGAACACACATCACCTTATTTTGATGATCTTTGATGTACTGCTTTTTTCCTGGGTTATAAATAAAAAATCCTGCCACCAACCAACAGTGCGACCCTAGACAAAGCACCTAACTCCCTTGAGCCTCTGTTTCCTCTTCTAGAAAATGGGAGAGGTAACAATACATGAACTCTAAGGATTCTTCCAGCACTAAAACTGAGTAATTTTTTTCTATCAAGCTGTATTAGTCATTTTCAAAATTATATTTCATTAAAGCACATAAGGTTTCCTATAGAGACAAGCAAGGTCTATTATGAATAACATGTCAGAAATTAGATAGATATTATTAGCACCACAAGCACCTATTGCAAATATTAAGTGTTTCATTGGGGAGTTCAAAGCGTTCAATCTTCTCTTATTAACTCCATAAATAATGTAGAAAGCAAACTGCTATTACATTTATTTTCTCAAGGATGTCACAGTCTAGTAGGGGAGGAAAATAAGTAAACGGACAATTACAACCTGTACGGTAAGTTCTACGATAGCCGTAAGTACAGAATGTTAACAAAGCAGAGAGAAGACACACCCAACATTATTTATAATATAGCAAATAGCTAACTTGACCCAAAATTTGAAATCAAACCTCCTAAGAATGGGATGATGGTGTTATCATATTAATAATAATTATCATATTAATTATAGCAGCTGTTTATTGAATGCTTTGTCAGACATTACTATATTGTTGCATTTACATTTCTAAACAACCTCCATATAACAAATAATAAAACTGGTTTCCGGAAAGTAGAAGTGATTTGTCCAAACCACAAAGCTATTAAGCCCGTGACTATGACTCCAAAACTGCAGAGTCTTTTACACATTATACTCTGCCACCTCCCTAGCCTATCAGTAGAAAAGATTATCAATTCCCTGTGTGATCCTGGGCAAGTCACACACTTTAAAGTCTCACTTTCCACATTTCTGGAACACAAATATTACTTGCTTATAGGTTGACTATGTTAATGTAAAGCTGAAATGAAAAAACTCACAGGGAAAGTACACCATAAATTCTAGAGCTGTTGCCGATTATAAATTATTATTACAACTGCCACTATTATTTAGAAAAGAAATTTGGCCTTCCATACTGCCCAGTGAGTCTCTACTCAAAACAGAGATTTAAACAGCTTTTAACACCAAGTTAGCATCCATACAGACACCAAAAATTCTGCATATCTTGCATGGCTTTAGGGTTAATTGATGGAAAAATAAAGATGAAATGTCACATGTCACATATGCAACACGCTTATAGAGATTCAGTTCTTCTCAGGGCTGGTCACATAGGCATCCTCTGCCTAGCATGTACCAAAAACCCAGACTCCTGAAGGAAAGCTGGTGTTCAGCACAAACCACATTGCTTGTGCTAAAAGTTTAGGCACGGTGAGCCACTATTCTCAGTTCTGGGAATGGTGGAAACCCTCCCGAAAGCCAAGTTTCCAAATACCAGTCAAGAACCAACCTTATAAGCAGGCCTTTTAGGAATGGTAGTGTCAGTCCTCCTATATTAACTCTTTTCTGTACAGCCCTATTTTGGTATTTACATTTTAAGTAAAAAAAAAAAAAAATTAATACAAAACAATATCATCTGTGGGTAAAATAATATGGATTCCTCAGAAGCTCGATTCCATTTAAAATAGTTGAATCAAGCCATATAAAGCTTTGATCAATTATCAAAAGCATAACAATTTTCTATGGTACAATGGAATAATTTACCTAAATATATAAACCTTAAAGAAAACAGATAAAGAATAATTTAAAAATAATACGAGAATAAAGAGGATGGGTAAACTTATTAAAATATATTAAAAATAGAAAAAATCAAATTAATATTTAAAGCACAAATACAATATTCACACGTAAGACTTATTTAACTTTTGTTGACTTGCTTTTTTTTTTTGGTTGCACAGCATGTGGGATCTTAGTTCCCCGACCAGGGATCGAACCTGCACCCCCTGTTATTTCACTTTTGTTAATTAACTGCCTAAAGTCCTACTAAATAAAAATAACATTTTATGTAGTCATTCCTCCCACTTCCCTTCAAATCAGCCAAGATCTTTAAAAAGAAAAAAAAACTATGCTGCCATTATAAATAAGAACAAAATATTAGTAACTAAGCAGTGTTTACTAGTGATATAAAAGAATTATATCATATCTATAAATACTTAATACCTCCCCTTGTCCCTACCCCAAAAAAAGTCATACAAAATAGACAAATACAAAGACTTTAGGAAGACTAGCAAAAAGCCCTGGATTCAAATCCTCATGTTGCCTCTTCTTAGCTATTTCTTAGCAGGCAAAATAACATGCTTTAGTTTCCTCCCTCTGCCAAAAAAAAAAAGTAAATAAAAAGATAATTTATAGGATTCCTTGCTTTAGTATGAAAAACACTATGCAATAAACACTTGGGATGGATGTTAACATATGGTAGAAATCATTAAATAGTGGTTATTATCCTTGCCATTATTATGACAATTAAAAGACTATCAGTTAAGAAGACTATCTAAAATAAACACTTTTTTTCCCCCAGAAAGGTATCAGAAAATTTATCTGTGGGACTGGTTAATTTCATTAGATACTAGTTCAATTAGATACTGTCAGTTTAGGTCCGAATAGGAGAGAGAGCACAGAAATAATCTGAACAGGAAAAGTTTATTATAAAAAATTTTTCTCTGTAATAGGAGAGTGACTATAAAGAGAATTCTAAAGAACAACCTAAGGCTGAGGAAGAGTACCCCAAAGAAGAGCAAACTTGGAAAGAAGATCCTCCCCCTAAAGCTGGTATTCTGACCTCACTGTAGAAGATATGACTGCAGCCCAGTGGATGACAAAGAAGTTTTCTGGACTGCCCAGGCAAAGTTGGACCACAAGCAAACAGGAAACAACCCTCTAGGGTGCAGGTAGCCAAGGGTGGCCGGCAGGTGAACAAAGGAAATCAGGACTCCCGGAGGCAGCTCAGAGGCAGAGTGGTACAAAGCCTGAGGCCCACAGTGTCTGTATCTGGAGGGCTGCAGGAAGATCTCACTGAGCCAGGACCAGAACTATGAGTTCACAGGGGGAATGCATGCACTGTGTGCACAGCTGGAGCACAGCAGCACTGGATGTCCCAGAATCTTGTAGCAAGAGCAAGAACAATCACAGCATACCAGAACCAAGAAGAGTCCCTCCCTCCTGCGGTATCTCTCCAGCACCCTCTACTGGCACAATTTAATATTGTGCTTGCTGCAAAGAAGATGCATAAAGTTGCACTAATGCAGATCAAGTAAGAGGGTAGATTTGGAACCAAGAGGCAATAAATTGATAATCGGCATAGGATACAGTTAAAATACCTCATCTCTTCTAATAACTTAACAGCCGGGTTAGAAATCAAAATTTCTTAAACCAATAAATTAAGAAGTTATTTTCTTAAAGTAAATCAAGAATGTAAATTGTTATAGCCACTATGGAAAACAATATGAAGATTGCTCAAAAAGTTAAAAATAGATCTACCATATGATCCAGCAATTCCACTTCTGGGTATATACCCAAAGGAAATGAAAACAGGATATCAAAGAGATAACTGCACTCTCATGTTTATCACAGCATTACTTGCAACAGCCATGATATGGAAACACCCTAAGGGCCCGGCAGTAAATGAATACATAAAGAGGATGTGGTATATACAGTGGAATATTATTCAACCATGAGAAAAAAGGACACCCCACCATTTGCAACAACAAAAGTGGATCCTGAGGACATTATGCTAAGTGAGATAAGCCAGACAGAGACATAAAACTGTATGATATTACTTATACGTGGAATCTAAAAATGTCAAACTTGTAAAAACAAAGAGTAAACTGGTGTTTACTGGGGAGTGGGGGAACAGGAGAGATGTTGTTTAAGAGTACAGACTTGGGCTTCCCTGGTGGCACAGTGGTTGGGAGTCCGCCTGCCAATGCAGGGGACACGGGTTCGTGCCCCAGTCCAGGAAGATCCCACATGCCGTGGAGTGCCTGGGCCTGTGAGCCATGGCCGCTGAGCCTGCGTGTCCGGAGCCTGTGCTCCGCAACGGGAGAGGCCACAACAGTGAGAGGCCCACATACCGCAAAAAAAAAAAAAAAAAAAAAAAGAGTACAGACTTGCAACTAGTAGTAAATAAGTCCTAGAGATCTAACACACAGTATAGTGAATACAGACAACAACACTGTATATAATCAAACTTTCTAAGAGACTAGATCTTAATTATTCCAACCTCAAGAAGAAATAATTGATAACTATATGACATGACAGAGGTATTAACTACTGCTACAATGGCAATCATATTACAATATATAAATGTATCAAATCCACATGTTGTATACCTTAAGTTTACACAATGTTATATGTCAAATATATTTCAGTTTAAAAAAAACCAAACTACTACATTTGAACAACCTGGAACTCTCTCCTCTGCTAGGACCTGGTAGCCCCTTTGTCCATAACTATCTTGATTAGTCACCTTAAGTTAAATAAAGCTAAGTAAAGATCTTTTGCCATTGGAAAAACAATTAATTAAGAAATTATTATTATATTATAGAAGCATACTATGATTTACAAAAGAATTCAAAAAGAGCTCCAGTAGAGGTCTATCGATTGTACCAATGTCAATTTCCTAGTTTGTACATTATACTATAGTTATGTAAGATGTTACTATTGGGGGAAGCTGGGGGAAGTGTACATGGGGCCTCGCTATACTATTATTTTAACTTCCTGTGAGTCTGTAATTATTTCACATTTAGAAGTTCATTTGAAAATGAGCCCTGGGCTTCCCTGGTAGCACAGTGGTTGAGAGTCCGCCTGCTAATGCAGGGGACACGGGTTCGTGCCCCGGTCTGGGAAGATCCCACATGCCACGGAGCAGCTGGGCCCGTGAGCCATGGCCACTGAGCCTGCGCGTCCGGAGCCTCTGCTCCACAACGGGAGAGACCACAACAGTGAGAGGCCCGCGTAACGCAAAAAAAAAAAAAAAAAAAGAGCCCCAAGACATCTAGAATAAACTTAGAAAAACTTTTCACAGAAAGCAATGTACGTTTTCATTGCTAATATGAAAAAAGTAGTTCTTAAGATACGATGCTAAAAAGGTAATAGTATTATATACATACCTCTGGAGTGCCACCCCCCCCCACCACTGGGTGCCAGCGAAAGCTAGTAATGGAAGACACTGAAAATTCTGTTCTAATTACAAGTTCCAGTCCAAAAGCTGAGAGAAGATAGAAGCTTCCAATTTCTCATTCTCCAAAGCACCTGATAATGCCGATAACTCTTTATCAATTGTCACTTGAAACAACTATCAGAGAACAATGAAAGTATTTTGTATAAATATATCCTGTTTTTCTAAGGTAAAAGAGAGTTACCTTTCTACTGCCTTATATGAAAACTCAAAGAAGACAAATGAGTAAGTTCAAAAACAGCTTGTAAAATATTATGCAGGGGCTTCCCTGGTGGCACAGTGGTTAAGAATCCGCCTGCCAATGCAGCCAGCCAACACAGGTTCAAGCCCTGGTCCAGGAAGATCCCACATGCCGCGGAGCAACTAAGCCCAAGCACCACAACTACTGAGCCTGCGCTCTAGAGCCCGTGAGCCACAACTACTGAGCTCACGTGCCACAACTACTGAAGCCCATGCACCTAGAGCCCATGCTCCGCAACAAGAAAAGCCACCACAATGAGAAGGCTGCGCACCACAACGAAGAGTAGCCCCCAATCACCGCAACTAGAGAAAGCCATGTGCAACAACAAAGACCCAATGCAGCCAAAAAAACACAATTAATTAATTAATTTAAGAAATATATATTATCCAGACTTTGGATCACCCCACTAACTTTTGCTCATTTTCAGGATGGAGAAAAATGACGTCCATTAAGAAAAATTATTAAGACATCTAAAACTCGTGATTTTACATCTAGGCAACTTAAAGTCAGTGACTTGAGCTCCTTTCTAAATAAAACTATATAACAACTTGCTAGGGTGAAGGCAAAAATAAGTGCTACATAAATTCAACAAAAGACCCTCAGAATGGTCTAACATACAATTATATCAGCCCCAAAATAATTAACAGTTCAGGTTCTACTATCTATCTACTTTAGGGATATCAAATCATATTAGAAAATTGCTTATTCTGTGAGAAGAAAAGAGCCTTAGGTGATTTTCTTTTTTCAGTACTCCATGGCTTGGAAACATTTTCCTCAAGAAAATAACACAAGGAAAGGTACCTGTCAATCACTCATGCTATGAGGTATGGTACTTAACACTTCAACTTCTCACTATGTAGTGTTTGCTGCAAGCCAGAAAGCACAAATTAAGAACTGAAGCAGAATTTATTATCAAAACAGGCACATCTCTGAATCACTCTACAAATGATCAAACTGCTTTCTAATAATGATGTGTTTTATATTATATATATATATATATATATATATATACTTTAATGTATATGTAGACTGTACTCCCCAAAATTAGGATCAGATAAAAGTGATTCATGGAAATTCTTTCTTCCTAGTAGTAATGGCCCATGTTACTCAGTACAAACAAAGCTGTATACTTAAAACAAATCTAGTAATTATACTCTGCTTGCTGTATCAATACTTCATTCTGGTTCACACATCAAGCATCAGGGCAGATCCCTGGGAACAAAGTGATCTGACAGACATAAAACCCTGAAGCCAAAATTCTCTTCCCAACTAACCCCCCAAAAGGTCTGGAATTACCATCATTAGAACTCCACTTCTTGTTAGGGAGCTGTAAAGAGACCCATTTTCCAAATGTATATGGTATTATTTTCCCTGAATTATTTTATGACAAATTAAGAAGTAATACTTGGCAAAAATCAACTAGTCAGAAAATTAATACAGCAAGAAATGAAAAATTTCCCCCTCGCTTTTCGGGTATCTAACAAAACCAGCAATCTATTCAAAGCATTGATGTGGGTGCTATATAATAGTGTTAGGGTATTTAAAATACTAAATAAAGCTTTAAAAATCCGCATCAATTGGTGGTATGTAAGAAAATCTTTTGCAGTATTTCTACACACGATGAGACCAAAACCCATGAAAATGTCAGCTGGAGAGGGACAGAGAAGATTGCTATCTCCACTTTAGAAACACCAGAAAGAGAATGACCTGTTCAGATCTGCTTTAACATTTTAACTGGAGCCTCTCAATAATTAGGCTTAGGCTGCTCTTCTCACACATTTCAGATTACAATCATCTTGCCTTCTCCTCTCAGCTCTTATTGTTGGTCTTCTCATCTACAAATCTATCAGCTTTTCTCCCAGGGCACGGTGCCCCTGGGTTTGAAGTCACTGAACAATCACTTGGATGCCCATCTATACTCTCACTTTCAAATTCTGCTGGAAATACACCAAAGAATGCCAATCCATTTATTTTCTAACTGGTTTGATTAATTTTAAACTTAGCACGTAATCAAAATTTAATTGGGTACAGTCTCTAAAAGTATACACTCAGAAGTCAGGTGGCCTTGGTTTAAACCCTGGCTCTATCAGTTCCTGGCCAAATGACCAAGTTACTTAATCTCATTAAGCCTCTGTCTCATCTTCTGCAAAAAAAAATAGGGTAATAATTAAAATGTTTTCCTCACATGTTGTTATGACAATCAAATTTTACAATGGCCATCACACAAAAATGTTAATATTATTTTCTTTCTTATGTACAGTTCCTAAATAAAGCTTAACTTGTAAAATCTAACACAGGTGACTGAGAAAAGCAAAAGAACATTAGAAATTTTCAAAATGTGAGAGCATTTTTCACATACCCTCTAAACAGGTTAGGATTCTATTAGGTGCAATGTTCTATTACTCTCTGCACATTACAGTGAATGTAGTCAATACTCTTAACTTTATAAAATTTCTATATACTTTTTATTCATTTACTCAACAAGTTTTTAAAACGAAGTAGAGAGTAAGAATATTTATTCTAGACCAGATAGACTTGGTATTTAATTGTATAACCTTGAGAAAGCTATCTAACCTCTCTGTGCCTCAGTTTCCTTGACTGTACAATGAAGATAATAGTACCTATACCTCATAAGTAGCACCTAAAACAGTGCTCAGCACAGAGAAAGTGCTAAGTAAGGACTAAGTAACTACAAAGCTCTGGTTCCTAGCACAGGGCTAGATATTGGAGATTCTGAGATAAATGACACAGTACTTGCCTTCAAAGGGGTTGAGACCAATAATCACAGTATAATTTGTCAAATATCTACACATGAGGAATGCTTGAACCCTTGAATGCACAGAGAAATAGATTTTTTCATGATAAAAACTAATATTTTTAAAAACCAAAATACTGAAAATTAGCATTCAGAATGGCTGATGGGTACACTGCCGTTCAATATATTATTCTTTCTACTTGTGTGTACGTTGGAAATTTCACATAAATGGGAAGTTGTTTTTTAAAATCATTTTCTCATAAAGTAAGACAAAATTATGTAATTTGAAGGATTTACTTTCACACCGATATCTTTATACTATAAATGAACTTTGTCAGCAGCAATGCTTTAAAAAAAAAAAAAAAAAAAAACAGAGGTTAAGAATTCTCATGACAAGACTGCCACCTACTGGATTACCTTAAATTCCACTACATACATTTTGTGATTTAAACACATTAAGTACCACATATAATCCAATAAAAGGCAAGAGTTTCTTTTTTGAAAAAACAAAGATAAATCGAAGTATTTAAAAAATACCTCATATCACAGGAAATTCTGTCTGCTATGTTGAACAAAGTATTCTTTGGGGAAGACCCATTAGCCTGAAGCAATCTCAAGTTAATTTTAGTTTGGATGTTTAGAGGTCATCTGACAGAATGTGTGAAGAAGGAGGCAAAAACACTTAACAGATTTGGTAATTACTGCTGAGCATATGAACCCATAGTTGTTAAATATCATCATCGACATTAATTATATTAAAATAAAAGCAATATGTTAAGTGGTTATATATGGAATGAATTTTTTTAGCTATCTTAATGGTATACAAATGGTAGGTAAAATTCTGGCTTAGGTAGAATTTCTAATGATAATGATATAAACTGATTCAAAAAGTGCTTTAACTCAAACAACTTGAGATAATGTGCTCTGGAAAAATGCCTTAAAATTATTCAAAAAGTAGCTTAAGTGATGATGAAGACACTAATGTCGAAGATTATTGTGGAGAGTCTGAATAAATTTGTCTTATGAACATGAGGGGGAAAAAAGCAACATTTCTAAGTTATTATGTATAATATATTTTAAATGTATGCATAAATGTTTATCTAAGTTAACAAAGAAAACATAATTAGGTATCTGACTATTTCACCTATATTCACCAAGGTTTCTATATTTAAGTTAATCGAAGACTGGATCAGACAAGAATTATGAATGAAAGCTAAACCAAGGAGGAAATTTTGATGAGAAGCAAGATATTTTCATGGGTCTCCCCACAAACTGCTTACTAGCTGCAAGGGAGGCAGGGGGAAAAAGGAATTACAATGGAGAAACCAGACATCTTGACTGGTAATCAAATTTAACATCACCAGAAAGGGACAGAGGGTTATCAAGCACCTCCAAATGTGATACACTGTGAAGGAGAGAACATCACCTATGCAAATAAACTATCTGAATTTAATCATGAGGAAATATTAGATAAACCCAACCTGAGCAATGTTATATTAAAAAGAGGGGAAAGGAGGAGTAGGAGGACATGGAGTTCATCTCTCTCCACGGATGCATCAGGAATATACTTATAGATGCAACAACTCTCATAGAACACTGGCTGAACACTAGCAGAAGACCTTGGACACCGGAAAGGACTGTAAAGATCCCTGCATAACTGGTACGAACAACTTGTGGGGGCTTGGTTCCTTGACTGGCACTTGGGCCTCAGACTCTGAGGTGGGAGCACCAAGTCCAGGACACTGGACCACTAGAGAATTCCTGGCTGCAGGGAAGATTAACCACCAAGACCTCTCACAGAGGCCTCTATCTGAATCCAAGACCCGGCTCCACTGAACTGCCAGCAGCCTCTAGCACTGGATGCCTCACATAAAACAACAAAGACAGGAACACAAACACACCCATCAGTACACAGACTACCTAAAGTCATACTAAGCTCACAGACACCCCAAAACACACCACCTGACACGGCCCTGTTCAACAGGGGGAAGACTCAACTCCACCCACCAGAACGCAGGCACAAGTCCCTCCCAACACGAAGCCTACGCAAGCCACTGGACCAGCCTCACCACTGGGAGCAGAGCTAACAGAAGCAAGAGGAACTATGACCCTGCAGCCTAGGGAAAGGAAACCTCAAATACTGTAAATGAGACAAAATGAGAAGACAGAGAAATATCTTTCAGGCAAAGGAGCAAGATAAAAACACACAAGACTGAATAAATGAAGAGGAAATAGGCAAACTACCTGAAAAAGAATTCAGAGTAATGACAGTAAAGATGACACAAAATCTCAGAAATAAAATAGAGAAAATACAGGAAATGTTAACAAGGACCTAGAAGAACTAAAGAGCAAACAAACAGTAATGGACAATACAATAACTGAAATTAAAAATACGCCAAAAGGAATCAATAGCAGAACAACTGACGCTGAAGAACAGATAGGTGAGCAGGAAGATAGAATGGTGGAAATAACTGCCACAAAGCAGAGTAAAGAAAAGGAATGAAAATAATGGAGGACAGTCTTAGAGACCTCTGGGACAACATTAAGCGAACCAACATTTGAATTATAGGGGTCCCAGAAGAAGAAGAAAAAAAGAAAGGGTCTGAGGAAATATTTGAAGAGATTATAGTCAAAAACTTCTCCAACATGGGAAAGGAAATAGTCAATCAAGTCGTGGAAGTGCAGAGAGTACCATACAGGATAAACCCAAGGAGAAATACGCCAAGACACATATTAATCAAACTAACAAAAATTAAACACAAAGAAAAAATATTAAAAGCAGCAAGGGAAAAGCAACAAATAACATACAAGGGAATCCCCATAAGGTAAACAGCTGATCTTTCAGCAGAAGTTCTACAGCCCAGAAGGGAGGGGCAAGATATATTTAAAGTGATGAAAGGGAAAAACCTACAACCAAGATTACTCTACCCAGCAGGGATCTCATTCAGATTTGACAGAGAAATCAAAGGTTTACATACAAGTAAAAGTTAAGAGAATTCAGCACCAGCAAACCAGCTTTACAACAAATGCTAAAGGAACTTCTCTAGACAGGAAACACAAGCGAAGGGAAAAACCTACAGAAATAAACCCAAAACAATTAAGAAAATGGTAATAGGAACATACACATCAATAATTACTTTAAATGTAAATGGATTAAATGCTCCAACCAAAAGACACAGACTGGCTGAATGGATACAAAAACAAGACCTATACATATGCTGTCTACAAGAGACCCACTTCAGACCTAGGGACACATACAGACTGAAAGTGAGGGGATGGAAAAAGATAGTCCATAAAAATGGAAATCAAAACAAATCTGGAGTAGCAATATTCATATCAAACAAAATAGCCTTTAAAATAAAGACTATTACAAGAGACAAAGAAGGACACAACATAACGATCGAGGGATCAATCGAAGAAGAAGATATAACAACTGTAAATATCTATGCACCCAACATAGGAGCACCTCAATACATAAGACAAATGCTATAAGAGGGGAAATCAACAGTAACACAATAATAGTAGGGGACTTTAACACCCCACTTACACCAATGGATAGATCACCCAAGCAGAAAATAAATAAGAAAACACAAGCTTTAAATGACATATTAGACCAGATAGACTTAATTGATATTTATAGGACATTCCATCCAAAAACAACAGAATAGGACTTCCCTGGTGGCACACTGGTTAAGAATCTACCTGCCAGTTCAGGAGACATGGGTTCAAGCCCTGGTCTGGGAAGATCCCACATGCTGCGGAGCAACTAAACCCATGCACTGCAACTACTGGGCCTGCATTCTACAGCCCACTTGCCACAACTACTGAAGCCCGCAAGCCTAGAGCCCATGCTCAACAACAAGGAGAAGCCACCACAATGAGAAAACCATGCCCCACAAGGAAGAGTAGCCATTGCTCGCCACAACTACAAAAGCCCACGCACAGCAACAAAGACCCAATGCAGCCAAAAATAAATAAATGCATTTATTTTTTTAAAAAAAGCAGAATACACTTTCTTCTCAAGTGCACATGTAACATTCTCCAGGACAGATCGCATCTTGGGTCACAAATCAAGCCTTGGTAAATTTAAGAAAACTGAAATCATATCAAGCATCTTTTCCAACCATAACACTATGAGACTAGATATCAATTACAGGAAAAAAAGTGTAAAAAAATACAAACACATGGAGGTTAAACAATATGCTGTTAAACAACCAAGAGATCACTGAAGAAATCAAAGAGGAAATCAAAAAATACCTAGAAACAAATGACAATGAAAACACGATGACGCAAAACATATGGGATGCAGCAAAAGCAGTTTTAAGAGGGAAGTTTACAGCAATACAATCCTACCTCAAGAAACAAGAAACACCTCAAGTAAACAACCTAACCTTACACCTAAACCAATTAGAGAAAGAAGAACAAAAAACCCCAAAGTTAGCAGAAGGAAAGAAATCATAAAGATCAGACCAGAAATAAATGAAAAAATAAATAACAGAAACAACAGCAAAGATCAATAAAACTAAAACCTGGTTCTTTGAAAAAATAAACAAAATTGATAAACCATTAGCCAGACTCATCAGGAAAAAAAAAGACGACTCAAATCAACAGAATTAGAAATGAAAAAGAAGTAACAACTGACACCTCAGAAATACAAAGGATCATGACAGACTACTACAAGCTACTATATGCCAATAAAATGGACAACCTGGAAGAAATGGACAAATTCTTAGAAAAGTAAAACCTTCTGAGACTGAACCAGGAAGAAAAAGAAAATACAAACACACCAATCACAAGCACTGAAACTGAAACTGTAATTAAAAATCTTCCAACAAACAAAAGTCCAGGACCAGATCGCTTCACAGGCAAATTCTACCAAGCATTTAGAGAAGAGCTAACACCTATCCTTCGCAAACTCTTCCAAAATATAGCAGAGGGAGGAACACTCCCAAACTCATTCTATGAGGCCACCATCACCTTGATACCAAAACCAGACAAAGATGTCACAAAAAAAGAAAACTACAGGCCAATATCTATGATGAACATAGATGCAAAAATCCTCAACAAAATACTAGCAAACAGAATCCAACAGCACATTAAAAGGATCATACACCATGAACAACTGGGGTTTATCCCAGGAATGCAAGGATTCTTCAATATACACAAATCAATCAATGTGATACACAATATTAACAAACTGAAGGGTAAAAACCATATGATAATCTCAATAGATGTAGAAAAAGCTTTCAACAAAATTCAACACACATTTATGATAAAAACTCTATAGAAAGTGGGCACAGAGGGAACCTACATGACATAATAAAAGCCATATATGACAAACCCACAGCGAACATCATTCTCAATGCTGAAAAACTGAAACCATTTCCTCTAAGATCAGGAACAAGACACGGTTGTCCACTCTCACCACTATTATTCAAAATAGTTTTGGAAGTTTTAGCCACAGCAATCAGAGAAGAAAAAGAAATAAAAGGAATCCCAGTTAGAAAAGAAGAAATAAAACTCTCACTGTTTGCAGATGACATGATACTATACACAGAAAATCCTAAAGATGACACCAGAAAACTACCAGAGCTAATCAATGAATTTTGTAAAGTAGCAGAATACAAAATTAATGCTCAAAATTAAGGCTCCCAGACTTCAGACTATACTACACAGCTACAGTAATCAAGACAGTACGGTTCTGGCACAAAAACAGAAACACAGATCAATGGAACAGGATAGAAAGGCCAGAGATAAACCCATGCAACTCTGGTCACATTATCTTTGACAAAGGAGGCAAGAATATACAATGGAGAAAAGACAGCCTCTTCAATAAGTGGTGCCAGGAAAACTGGACAGCTACATGTAAAAGAATGAAATTAGAACACTCCCTAACACCATACATAAAAATAAACTCAAAATGGATTAGAGACCTAAATGTAAGACCGGATACTATATAACTCTTAGAGGAAAACATAGGAAGAACACTCTTTGACATAAATCATAGCAAGATCTTTTTTGATCCACCTCCTAGAGTAATAGAAATAAAAACAAAAATAAACAAATGGGACCTAATGAAACTTAAAAGCTTTTGCACAGCAAAGGAAACCATAAACAAGACGAAAAGACAACCCTCAGAATGGGAGAAAATATTTGCAAATGAAGCGGCTGACAAAGGATTAATCTCCAAAATCCACAAGCAGCTCATGCAGCTCAACTTCAAAAAAATAAACAACCCAATCCAAAAATGGACGGAAGACCTAAACAGACATTTCTCCAAAGAAGACTTACACATTGCCAACAAACACATGAAAAGATGCTCAACATCACTAATCATTAGAGAAATGCAAGTCAAAACCAAAATGAGGTATCACCTCACACTGGTCAGAATGGTCATCATCAAAAAATCTACAAACAATAAATGCTGGAGAGGGTATGGAGAAAAGAGAACCCTCCTACACTGTTGGTGGGAATGTAAATTGATATAGCCACTATGGGGAACAGCATGGAGTTTCCTTAAACTAAAACTAGAACTACTATATGACCCAGCAATCCCACTACTGGGCATATACCCTGAGAAAAGCATAATTCAAAAAGAGTCATGTACCACAATGTTCATTGCAGCACTATTTACAACAGCCAGGACATGGAAGCAACCTAAATGTCTATTGACAGATGAATGGATAAAGAAGATGTGGCACAGATATACAATGGAATATTACTCAACCATTAAAAGGAACGAAATTGGGTCATTTGTAGAGACGTGGATGGACCTAGAGACTGTCATAAGAGTGAAGTAAGTCAGAAAAACAAATACCGTATAATAACGCATATATCTGGAATCTATGAAAATGGTACTGATGAACCTAGTGGCAGGGCAGGAATAAAGATGCAGATGTATAGGACAGACTTGAGGACACAGCGGGGGAAGGGGAAGCTGGGACTAAGTGAGAGAGTAGCATTGACATATATACACTACCAAATGTAAAATGGATGGCTAGTGGGAAGCTGCTGCATAGCACGGGGAGATCAGCTCGACGCTTTGTGACAACCTAGAGGGGTGGGATAGGGAGGATGGGAGGGAGGCTCAAGAGGAAGGGGATATGGGGATGTATGTATGTATATATATATATATATATATATATATATATATATATATATATAGCTGATTCACTTTGTTGTACAGCAGAAACTAACACAACATTATAAAGCAATTATACTCCAATAAAGATGCAAAAAATAAATAAAAATAAATATAGTATAAAAAATAAAAAAGTAAATAAGAAAAATAAAAAGAGGGAAAGGGATGTATTCTTGAAAAATGTCCATTTTGATGGGACTTCCTGGTGGCACAGTAGTTAAAGAATCTGCCTGCCAATGCAGGGGACACAGGTTTGATCTGTGGTCTGGGAAGAGCCCACATGCTGCGGAGAAACTAAGCCCGTGCACCACAACTACTAAGCCTGCACTCTAGAGCCCACAAGCCACAATTACTGAAGCCCGCGCACCTAGAGCCCGTGCTCCACAACTAGAGAAGCCACCGCAATGAGAATCCTGCACACCACAACAGAGAGTAGTCCCTGCTCACCACAACTAGATAAAGCCCGCATGCAGCAACAAAGATCCAATGCAGCCAAAAATAATAGATAAATAAATTTATTTTTTTAAAAAAAGTCCATGTTTTAAAAGAGAGAGAAAGACTGTGGAAATCTTTCCAAATTAAAGAAACCTAAAGACATATGGCAGCTAAATGCAATATCTGACCCTAATGTAAATCCTAAATTGGATGGGGGGAAAGGATGGTATTGGGTTAACTGACAAAATTAGAGACAAATAGTAGGTTAGATAAAAAGTATTGTATGAAAGCTAAGTTTACTGAGGTTGATACAAATAATGTGGTTAAATAAGAGATATTCGTATCCCTATTTTTAGGAAATATACATTTCCTAAGGAAGTAGATAGGGATAAAACACCATGATGTATGTAACTTACTCTTAAATTGTTTAGAAAAACAAGCACGTGTGTGCGCGTGTGTGCCGGGGTGGAGGGAGGGAGAGAAAGACTGAGACACAGAGAGAGAGAGAGAGATTGAGAAAGTGGGTGCAAAGCAAATGGGGTAAAATGTTATTAATAAGTGATTCTGAGTAAAGAGCATGCAGGTATTCTCTGTACTAGGTTTTTTTTTCTTTTTTTTTAAGTCTTCTGTAAGTTTGAAATTACCTCTAAATAAAAAGATTAAAATATTGCTATGTCTACTGCTAACAGAAAAATTAAAATATAGACATAAATATATAAACGCATGCAGACACACGTGTGTGTATATATGTGCATGTGTGTTTATATATTTTAAAGATGTATCTCTTAAAAATTCTGATATCTCAGTAACTTAATGGACTTTTTAATAATCAAAATGAATGAGAAGTTAAGGTATTTGTCCTATATGTAAATACGGGAGAGACGGAAAAAGCCCAAATAGGGTAGAAGCAGTTATTACTGATAAAACAAAGCCATTTCATGTTTATTTCCCCCATCAATTGACATTTTCAATGAACCAGTTATATCTAACTTATTTAAGTGGGGAAAGCATTAGGTTTCTCATTCTCATTTTTAAATGGAGAAACTGAAGCATGGTGAAAAGCCACAGTAAGTAATACAGCTGAGATTCAATAGTATGTCTCTTGAAACACAGTAACAATGTCAATACAAGTTTTGGTAGCATTTAGGAGCAAGCTGCTTACCTTTCAATAGCTAATTCTTTGTTAGAAAGTTGCTGCACTGTAATCACAACCTTCTTCTCTATTCCTTGTTTTAATTTGAAATAAAATTTATCTCTATCCTTAGGCACAGGACTGAAATATGCAAAAAGAAGAGGAATTAACAATAATTAAAAACAATAAAAAAGATCTCTCTTTCAAGGTTAGAATGAGCCAACAAACTATTTAAGCAACAACACCCTTATTCTTAAGATATCCTAACTCTCATCTTGCCACAGAGTAACTACAAACTTTACAGTCAGCAAAACAGAGTTGTTATTAATTTTTAAACTGGGTTTACAAGAGCCTTATAATTTATCCCTAACGAGATTAAAAACAAAACTTTTTAAATGACATCATTTCAAATTTTAGTTTTTAAATTTTAACACATTTAGGAACATGGTTTATTTAATTACTTTTAAGACTGTCACATTTCTGGTTTAGCTGGTTGCATGAATGCCTTTAACACAGTGAAACCCAAGGCAAAAATTGAGAAGAAGAGCTTACTTTTAAACATCTAGAGTTTGAGATGACTGTGACAAATCCAAGTAAATATAAATAAAAGATGAACAAAGAGGTACAGATCAGGGCAAGTTAAATTCTAGCCTGGGCCAGACTGACAATTCTCAAGAATTAGTTCATTAAAACAGTAAGTGTCTAAAAGAAACAAAACAAAAACAGTTTAGTGTCTAAAATATAGGTTGCCTTATCTGAAAAGGAAAAATACCTTTAGCAACTTATTTGACCTAAGACTCAATTTCTGTATCTGTAAAAAACAGGTAAAATACCTACCTAACAATTATGGTTAGAAACAAAGGCAAAGTAAAGGCCCATAACTGATCATTAAAGAGTATAACTGTTTCCTATTATCTGCCTATTTTTGAACTAAAGAAGAACATTCCAAATACACAGCAGAAGGAAATGGTTAATTAAATGATGGTCAAACCATACAATATACTACTGGTAACCATTAAAAATGATTTTAAGAATATTTTAATTGAAAAATTCTTATATCATGAAGTTAAAAAAACTATATATATATATACACACAACTGTATAAAAATACACCCTAGAAATCAAATATTAAAAGTGATTGTGGCTGACAAAACCATAGCTTTTTATTCCAATTTTATTATTTTACTAAATTTTCTACAGTAAATATCAGTATTTTAAAATATTAAGAAAATAATTTACATAAAATATCTGAAAAGCATGACAAAAGTGAACCATGCATTCACCAGTGAAATATTTCTTTATCATCCTAAAGCTTTATACCAACATTGCATATTCTGGAAACTTTAAATTAGCCAATATTATATTTCAGACACAATACCAATTTTTAATCTTTCCAAACAACCTCACCTAAAGTTTCCTTTTCCATCATCTTCTTTTACCTCCAAGGAGACACTGAAGGTAAATACATCACTGTCAGGGGTAGGAATAACTGAGTCTTTAACATCAGATACTTGTCTAGAAGACCGTTTGAAAGCTGTACAGAAACTATACAAAATTCTGCTTACCTAAAAGAATAAAAATGGAAACAATATTAGACAAAGATTTAACTGCATTTTGATAAAATTCTTTCCTAATTCTTGAATCTATAATTTCCCATGGTCACAATGCTCTTTAGCAGATAAAGTAGATATAGTCTAAGCATATACACACACACACACAGAGTTTGTAATATACAGTGTGTATATATACATAGTATAAGCATATATACACACACACAGTTGACCCCTAAACAACATGGGTTTGAACTGCACGGGTCCCCTTATATGCAGATTTTTTTCAACAGTAAATACTACAGTAGTATACAAGCCATGGTTGGTTGAAGTGGCAGATGCGGAAGAGTGGATAAGGAGGAACCACTCATATGGAAGGCCAACTATAAATTATACATGAATTTTTGACTGCACAGAGGGTCAGCGCCCCTACGACATGCCACCCCCCAGCCCCAGTGCACTGTTCAAGGGTTAACTGTAGTTTGCTTCTTTCAATCTGGCATTTAAACACCAAAATAAAGACATTTAATTTAAAGTCACAAAAGAAGCTGTATGTATGTATAGATGTTTCTATGACCCCTAAGATACTATATTGCAATGAATGAAGCCTAAGATAATTACTAGAATGATACTGGCATCTAAACCTTCCCAATGAACACACACAAACAAGGTTTTAGCCCAAGGTGTCAATTTCTCTTTTCACTTCTCTCAGCTTCAGTGGGCTAGATCCTGAGGCATAGAATAAATACTGTTTTTTGCAAAAAGAAAACATGGTAGCATGATTTAAAGAGCTTCCAGTATTGTTACTCAATGTTGTTGTTGTATAAATGTGTCGTAGAATGAATGAATCCTGAACTGTTCTTATCTAATTTATTAGTATTAAGCCACCCTGGTGACTTTATATACACACACATACATAAATATATGTATGTGTGTATATATATGGATGGCTTTTACTCCTCCCCTAAAGTGGAGGAGTACTCTACATCCCACACTCTTCCAGACGGTATTATCTTCCTTGGTTCCAAAAGAAGCATCATATACCATCTCAAACTTGTCTGCTTCAAACACAAAAGAACTTCCAAATCTCTCAGGCCCCTCATGGGTTGAACAAATAAAAACAAGATGAAATAAGAAGGGTTTGAACAAAGTTCATATTTTCAAAATCTCACACTGGGAGGTACTAGTAAAGAAACTTCTCTGAATATGAAATCCTTCACTTTAGATAAAGTGAATTCAAATTATTCTTTGTATTAATCTAGGATTATAATATTTTATAATTTGCTTGAAATAAGAGCACTCTCATTAACAGTAGAATTTCTTCAAGTATGGGGGTCTTTCCTCAATATTCTATTTTATTATATTCATACATTCTACCTTTTCTCACACATACATACTCTAACACATTCAATGGTCCTCAAACTTCCAATGGCCACACTTACATCCAGTAATCAATGATTACCCTAAACTGCCTTTTCAGTGCCAAATCAATAGTTTTCTAAATTAACTGACTTACACAGGTTAACTGTATAAGAATGCTGCCTGCCAGCCTAAAGTTCAACTTCAATCAATAGCATCATATTTGTATCACTGCATTCGTAAAATTTTTTAATATGTTAAAGTTATCTCATTATAATTTTACATAAATGAGTAACAACAAAGCAGCAAAGGATTCATATTAATAATAACTGTAGACCTCAAATCTTATACAATTAAGACAATTATAAGTTCACTCATTCATTCAACCAATACTTTTTGAGTGCCTTCTGTGTACTAAGTATTATTCTAGGAGAGAGGGATACAGCTGTGCACATGGAGCTTTCATTTCGCATATGTAAGTTGAATGTGCTTGGGGTGAATGGGAGGAATCATTAGGTAAGGCAAAAACAGATATGTTTAGCCTCAACTGGACCCTTATTGGACTTAGCTCAATAATTTAAATGTTATAGAGGAAAACAGAATCAAAGAACATGCTAGAAATAAGTCACTGAAGATTATGCCTACAAGGTAAAGTGTAAACAGGGACTTTAAACTATTTTCAGTACTTTGAGTACTGCCTACTTCCTAACTCCAAATAAAATGTGACGTCTCTTATTTACATTTTATGTGTATTTAAGAAAACATTTTTAAGCATATTTTTAAGAAAACATTATATGTGAAAACAGAATACCTGTACTTAGTTTTTGATACATTAGTAAAGTTAAACCCCAACCCTATTTATTATTTTTTCTTCTCTCCTATATTCTTCTATTTCATTTTCTTTGTATCAGAGCTGTCCACAAGCCTACACATCATGCCACACCAAAAAAAAAAGTCAAAGAACTTGGCGAATTCTAAAGTAGATGGGCAAGGCTCAGGAATGTCTTTTGAAAAAGGCTAAGCATATGGGGCTGAGCCAGAGTGGTAGAGAATGATGGGGGGGAAATCAGCCTACACCTTTCTCTCTTCTTGGAGGAAGGACACAACAGTACCTTAACAGCAATCAAACTGCATTTAATCCTGACCAGTCTTAGAAGTTGCTATTTCCAACAACAAGGTTAAAATCATTTGTGACTTCTAAAGTCTGTGAATAAGCTGGAATGATGATCCAAGAATTGGTAAGGTAGAGTAGCTTCAAAAACGATGATTATCAATGTCTATAGTTATTGGAACAAATTGGGTAACCAATTTCATCATGAAAAAATTTAAAACATAATACCATGGAAAACATTTCTATACACGTCACAATATTAAATACACACACAAACACACACGCACACACAATAATCTAGAACAGGCATCTTCTTTGCAGAAGTCAAAGGTTTATTGACAAATAATACAGTACAATTTTTCCCCAGAGGCAGTACCTACCTACAGAAAGCATTAGTTAAACACAAAACTATCTCTTGGAGTTGTTGTTGTTTTTGAAGAGGTGGGCAGGAGGACACGTGTAGATATGTGGAAAGGAGACAAACCAAAATCTTAATTCTGATGGAATTCTGAGTAACTTTTATTTTCTTTTGTATTTCAGTATATTCCAAATTCTCAATTATTACACATTAACAGTCCAAGAAATGCTATTAAATGAAATGTTTACTTAAAATAAGTAGTACAGGGGGACTTCCCTGGTGGTCCAGTGGTTAAGAATCCACCTTCCAATGCAGGGGACGCAGGTTTGACCCCTGGTCAGGGAACTAAGATCCCACATGCAGAGGGGCAACTAAGCCTGTGCACTCTAGAGCCTGCACCACAACTAGACAGCCTGCATGCCACAACTACTGAGCCTGCGTGTCGCAACTAGAGAGAAGCCCGCACGCCACAACAAAGAGCCCGCACACCACAACAAAAGATCCCATGTGCCGCCTGTTGGTGGGAATGTAAATTGATACAGCCACTGTGGAGAACAGTATGGAGGTTCCTTAAAAAACTACAAATAGAACTACCATATGACCCAGCAATCCCACTACTGGGCATATACCCTGAGAAAACCATAATTCAAAAACAGTCATGTACCAAAATGTTTATTGCAGCTCTATTTACAATAGCCCGGAGATGGAAACAACCTAAGTGTCCATCACTGGATGAATGGATAAAGAAGATGTGGCACATATATACAATGGAATATTACTCAGCCATAAAAAGAAATGCAATTGAGCTATTTGTTATGAGGTGGATAGACCTAGAGTCTGTCACACAGAGCGAAGTAAGTCAGAAAGAGAAAGACAAATACCATATGCTAACACATATATATGGAATTTAAGCAAAAAAAATGTCACGAAGAACCTAGCGGTAAGACAGGAATAAAGACACAGACCTACTAGAGAATGGACTTGAGGATATGGGGAGGGGGAAGGGTAAGCTGTGACAAAGCACGAGAGAGGCATGGACATATATACACTACCAAACCGCATAGCACAGGGAGATCAGCTCAGTGCTTTGTGATCGCCTGGAGGGGTGGGATAGGGAGGGTGGGAGGGAGGGAGACGCAAGAGGGAAGAGATATGGGGACATATGTATATGTATAACTGATTCACTTTGTTATAAAGCAGAAACTAACACACCATTGTAAAGCAATTATACTCCAATAAAGATGTAAAAAAATTAAAGTATCTGGGAAGTGACCCCCACATTAAAAAAAAAAAAAAAAATCCCATGTGCCGCAACTAAGACCCGACCCAGCCAAATAAATAAATAAATGAAATATTAAAAAATAAATAAAAAATAAAATAACATAGCAAACTCTTCTAAGATAAAGCCTTTTCACTAATATTGGTGAAAAAGGAGCAACTCTTTTAAAAACATTTATCAAGAAAATGTTCACCCAAAAAAGTAAATGTAGAAAAGTTACCCTATAAAAGATACCCAGAAAAATATGTGTTAAAATTTTAAAAACAACTTGCTCAAATATATTACTAATTGAAAGGAGCTAAAACAAGAGGCAATCATACAAGAACTTTTTTAATTACAAAAATCAATTTATTTGAGAAAAACAATATAACTTCTAAATTAATTTCCAAAATAAGGCATTTTGCTAAAATACCATCTCAATAAATATATGTTTAGCAATAATATTTTCTCATACAAGGAATTAGGTTTTCTTTTATATAGTAGTGTACCAGCAACCCTAAGAAAAACCAATGCATTAAGAGTAAAGATGTTCCTAATGATACCCTTGGTATTATGAAATACCTCTGAATGCCTGTAACACCAGCTGATAAAAACCTGCTTCTAAAACACAACACTGAGAATTGATAATAATGGTAAGTATGTCATAACATACAAACAGCAAAATCTGTTTTGAAGAAAATGGTTACACTGAGTAGTAGAAATAAATTCTTAAAGAAAGTCAACTAATTATCTTTAAAAGCAGTTTTGTGTAATATATTCATAAAGATGCAACAAGAATAGATGCCTCTCTGGCTTTTTGCACTGTGCTTTCTGATACTCTGCTCTGTAATTCTTCAGCAGAACTCTAGCACATCATTCTCCCTGTACAAAGATCATCAGCATCAAGATACTTCTGGCTGGATTCCCCAACTCTTTTGCCATAGATAATTGAGATCCACTCCAGCAGAGTCCCACAGAAGAACAGCCAAGGCAATAAGTCAAATGTGTCCTAACCCTTCTGTGGGAACCCCTAATCCTTGTGTCACAGGTCCAACAAAGCCATCACCCTCACTGGGCTTCCCCTCTACCACTGCTGGTGTCTGCTGCTTGTGGCATATTATGGTGAAATAAGAGCACATCAAAGTGATAACTGGTAGTGGCAGCCATGCTGCTACTCCCTCTTGAGAAGATGTCTTCTTGCCTTTAACTGACAAACTTCTTCAAATCTCATCCAGGGACTCTGCAAACAATGGAAAACAAATTAATGCCACTGCTGCATGGTACATATTTAAGCAATAAGAATGTCAGTCATCTGTTCCTGAGCTATCTTTGCCAATTGTCTGTGTCCATTAAGAGGGACCCAAATACTAAGGACTAATGTTGTCCCTTCACCACATAACAAGAAAGTTCCAGGAACCAGATAACTAGACAACCAGTAAATGCAACAAAAAGACAAGTAATTATTTTTTGAGGGGAGAGAGGAAGATGTCAGACATTCTATAAAAGGCATGAGTAAAACCCAAAGGTTGCTGGAATGCAAGCTATATGACCGAGAAATGCCTTTATAAAGCATAATTGAAAGGTAGAAATCTATATTTACTTTTTATAATAAAGCAACAGGAAAGCTGTGACTGAAAATTAAATGGGTCTTCAGAGTCATAAACTTCCTTAGGAAACCAGCTTCATCATCTGTTCTCTCAGCCTTTGGATAAGGAAAGGGTAACCATAAAATCTGTCAGCCAAACCAGAGCACTTTTGAGAATAAAATGAAGTGCTTTAATAATATACTTGGACAACAGGCATAAACTAGGACTGATCCAGGCAAAGAGGAGCATAAGGTCACTAGTCTAAATAAATACCATCTATGTTATGGAAATGTCATGAGTATCAAGTAAATGCTTAGCGCAGTGCCAGGCATAAGCCCTATATTTATACCGGGTTGTTATAGAAATGATCTCTCATAATAAAGTTCAATGAAAACTGTCATTTATTTCTCCTTCAAACAATGAATTTTACCACCAATGTCCCAGAATGTAACACTTTGAAAAATTTACTCAAAAAAATTAAATAATAAATGGATATCACTTTATCACAACCTACAATGTACCAAATATCCTCTCCAGAAATACAATTAATCCTATTTAATACTATATCCAAAATGGTCAGGCCAAGAATTCCCCCCCAGTTTTATCCACTGCTTACCCACTGTTAAAGCTCTCAAAAATGACAAATATCCCCCCCATAAACAAGTAGATGCTATAATCCAAAAAGAGAGTTTCATACCATCACAGTTATGAAAAATGCTTGTAACCAGGTGCCTTTCAATTTCCTTCTACAGCAGTGTTTCTGCCTCTCCAAGCAGCAGGTTCTCCAATTCTTCAAAGTTCTCTTTCTTACTGTTGAGCACCAGTTATCCAGAATCCACACAGGTATGCTAAATGACGGTTGCCAACATGAAATGCCAGGTCTCTACCATCTGCTTCCCCACCTCTGTAGTGGAGTTGTAAGGATCAGAAATAGATCCCCCAATTTACAAACACACACACACATTCTTTCAACATATTTATATCCACTGCCTCCTACGTGCCAGGCATACTTGTACTCATTCACTCTACCTATCACACACTTGGCCAAATAGTCAGTATAGGTATATGTATAGGTATTATGTATGTGTGTGTAGGTATATATACATACACACATTGGGATGAAATAGATTCAGAACTATATAAAAAACAAACAAAAAGAAACAAATTTGAACTTCTTAAACAGGCATGGTTCTGACAGAGAACTTCTATGTCTGTACATGTTCATTTTAGTGTAAAAAAATTAATCACCAGGGCATAATAACAACTGACATACCCCTCACGCTTAGTATCAGACGCAAGAAATCTACATTTCTATGAGTTCCCATGTTGTGGCCAGAAATAAACTCTCAGAACTCCTGTTAATATAATGGTTTATTTATGTTTCATAGTAAAGAGAAAATAGCACAACTGCTACTTTCAACATTTTCTGCTGACAATTTATATTTCCAAAAGCAAACACACCTGAGACCTTGCCCATCCAAATCCATTTAATAATGCCTTTGAAATGGTTGTATAAGTACTAAAGTTCTAAAAGTGCAAATTATTTTTAATTTGGGGAGAAATCAATAGATACAGAAAAGAAGGCAATTTCTCCATGTATGTAACAGCCATTTGATTCTGAGTCTAAGAATAAACTACCATTTAATAATTGGTAAGAGGAACTCACTGGCATCTTCAAAGGACTACAAGTTGACAACCCTGCTGTATGGGAGCATTTGTATTTATAATTAATACCAGTTCTATAGAGCAAAAGCCAGCCTCTGAATGAATGCACATAATAAATGATCACCAGTGAAAATCACAGACATCTATGAAACAATCTTACTGCAGTATCTAAGTGAAAGGCCCAGCAGAGAAACAGGTATTGTTACAGACATTTTTTAAAGTCACATAGACCAACCAACTTAGGCAAAACAATAAAAGAGGGGCAAAAATATTCTTCCTTTCTAAGTCTGAGCAATTACTACCATGGTGGGGTGGGAGGAAAGCTTATCAAGGGGGATTTTTCTGTTACATATGTTAAACTGAGAGAACCACTTTAGTGCACAGTTATCAGATTTAGCTTTCCATATGCGGCTCTATGCCATTATAAATATTAACTTTCTCTTCAGAAAGATACTCCAAATTCATGTAATATGGTATATGGTCATACATACTAAATTATATGACAGTGAAATTAGAGTTTGAAAATATTACCCTAATTCATCTCAATAGCGAATTGCTACAACATATTATACTTACTGCCTCTTTAATTTCACAGGAGAAAACATGTATCTGGAATTCTTCTGAGCCATGGGAACTCTCTGTAAATGCAAAGCAATTGCTCTCTACTGTCCCATCATGTCCACGTGCACAGAATAACACCTTATAAATTGGAAAAGATGCTATCTCCATGTTGTTGGATTGGTCTATGATTCTGCAGAACAGTGATGAAAAATGAGATAAAATATTAACTGTCAAAGAACAAAGGCAAACACTTTTACTATGCCAATAACATACAAAATAACTATCTTAAAATCACAAAAATAAACTGGTACTAATAAAGCAAGAAAACAGTTATCTTCATATTTTTGCTATACACACCCACAAACACACAAATTCTTCAACTTCTTTTGACAATTACTTCATTTTTGTGTCCTATGATCGAATTCATTTACTTTCAAAGCCAAGTATACACTGCCTGGTAAAATCGATGTCACGCATCCCTAAATGCTAGTCTTGTTCTGTTATGGCAAGAGGAATGCCAGTAAAAAATAGCACAGACCATCTCTGGAGAGTTCATTTCTATTTAAAGCAGCACCTGTAAGTTTATCCAAGTCCAGGTCATTCATCGTTCAACAAAGACTTCTCTTACCCTAAAAAAGGTCAGAGTGGTTCCAAAGATAAACTTAACAATGGAATTTAAGAGGTAAAAGGAGTTTGTGGGACTTAGGAGCAAATATTTCTCTGACTTTCCCTGTACAAATCCTAAGCCCTAGTTTGATCCAAAACCTCAAGACCACCTCAGGATCTCAAATTGTAGAACTGAGGGGGACCTACTAGGAATAGAGAGGCAAATCAAAACACTAAGTCTTTGTTAAGGTATGTTTGGCACTTTGAAACTCAATAGGTACAAACATCAAAATGCCTTTTACTGTTAAGAGATATCATACAAACAATATACCTACAAAACGCTTTCCTGAAAAAGTCAAAGCATTTTTACCAAAACCTTGTAAATTTATATTGCTATTATTTTGGTGCTTAGAACTTTTCTCACATTCTAAACTTCAGAGAATGAGGCAAATCAGAAAGGGTTTGGAAAAGATTAAATCAGTCTTCAGAGAATAGTATAGGTTCAACACATTCAACCTAATTTCCCAGACCTGGTTCATTTATTTGTTCATTCAGCAAATGTTTAGTAAAAACCTGCTATGGACCAATACTGCTCTAGACAGTACTATCAGACAGAAGCTGTAGCAGGAAAAAATACCAATAACCTGCCCCCATGGAACTTATATTCTAGTGAGGAAGACAGACAATAAACAAATAAGCAAATAAATATATAATATCAAGTCAAAGAAAAGTTCTATGAAGGAAAAAAGGCCCAGTAAAAAGAAAGAGGGACAGTTATGATATGATCAAAGGAGGATTCTTTTGACAATTTGGCAGTTTCTTACAAAACTAAATATACCCATACTATAGGATCTAGCAATTACACTCCTTGGTGTTTATTCAAATGAGTTAAAAACTTACGTCTACACAAAACCCCGCACACAGACGTTTACAGAAGCTTTATTCATAATCGCCAAAACTTGGATGCAATCAGAATGTCCTTCCATAGGCAAATGGAAAAATAAACTGTGGTACACCCAGACAATAGCATATTATTCAGCACTAAAAAGAAATGAGCTATCAAGCCAGAAAAAGACATGTAGGAACCTTAAATGCCTGTTATTAAGTAAAAGAAGCCAATCTGAAAGGGCTACTTATTACATGATTCTAACTACATAATTTACTGGAAAAGGCAAAACTATGGAGACAGTAAAAAGATCAGTGGTTGCCAGCGGTTGCAGGGAGGGACAGATGATCAGGCAGAAGGCAGGAATTTTCAAACAGTGAAAGTACTCTGTATGATATTCTACTGGTGGATACATGTCATTATATATTTGTCCAAACCCATAGAATGTACAACACCAAGAGTGAACCCTAAGGTAAACTATGGACTTTGGAAAATTATGTCAATGTAGGTTCATCAACTGTAACAAATGTGGGTACTTCCCTGGTACTCCAGTGGTTAAGAATCCGCCTTCCAATGCAGGGGACATGGGTTCGATCCCTGGTCCAGAAACTAAGATCCCACATGCCGTGGGGCAACTAAGCCAGCGTGCCACAACTACAAAGCCCACATGTGCACTCTGGAGTCCGCGCACCACAACTACAGAGCCCACACGCTCTGGAGTCCGTGCACCACAACTAGAGAGCCCGCGCGCCGCAACAAAGAGCCCACGCGCCTCAACGAAAGATCCCATGTGCCGCAACTAAGATCCAACGCAGCCAAAAATAAACAAACAATTTTAAAATAAATTAAAAATTGTAACAAATGTACCATGTGGAAGAGGATGTTGATGGTGAGAGGTGTGTTTGGGGGAGGTGGAGGGATGCACATCTGGGATATGGGAAATCTCTGTACTTTGTGCTCAATTTTGCTGTGAACCTAAAAGTGATCTAAAAAATAAACCCTTTTAAGAAAAACAGGAAGGAAGAAAAAGAAGCCTTCTTTTGATAAAAAGGTTTCTTGAGGTGAAACCGGAGAGAAGTGAAAAAGCCACTGGAAAACCAAGGAAAGCTTGTTTAGGCAGAGTAAAAAGGCTACACAAAAGCCCTGAGGTAGGAATCCTGACTGATAGGCCCTGAGGCAGGATTCATGACTGTGTTTGAGAAAGAGCAAAGAGGCTACTATGACTGGAATGTAGCAAATGAATGAAGTGAATGAATGAATGAAGTAAATGTAGTGAAAGAAGTGAGAGGGCGAAGGAGGGAGGGAAGAGGGGAGAAGGGCAGAAGATCAGGTCAAAGCAGATCATCAGGGCCAGACATGGTAAGAATTTCAAATATAATCACAAGTGTGATTGGAGGCTACTGGAGGGCTGAATGTAGGAAAATAACAGTTATCTGATTTACATTTAAAGAAATTCAAGGTTCAGATGACATTAAGTATTATTCCTAGTGAAGCATGTGAGAAAAAGCCATTTTGCTTCTTTCCAGTCTGACGTAAAGAGCTTGAAATCTAGGGATCACTCTAGTTTTCTGAACCACTGTTACATGACAAGGTGAAACACAAATCATAGGTATTTTGACAGTTATAGTTGCATTTATAGTATTCTAAGCAAATTTTACAAATGCCCCTTGCAAATAAGGAATACAGTCTAAACCTAAACA
Source organism: Pseudorca crassidens (assembly GCF_039906515.1). NCBI lineage: Eukaryota > Metazoa > Chordata > Mammalia > Artiodactyla > Delphinidae > Pseudorca > Pseudorca crassidens. Next base: position 129,518,088 of record NC_090297.1, on the reverse strand, counting down.
TGTTTACTTTGCAGGGCTACAGAGTAAAAGTGAATTCAGAGTAAGTCCAAGGCCTCACTTATGATAAAATATCATCACCACTACCCAAAAAACCTTCACACATGTCTAAGGGGGTAATAAGGGATTAGAGCTTACCTCACAGAACCTTCCGGAACATTTGGCACATACAGAGTAACAGGAAAGGGGTGCTGACTGGAAGATTTCATAGTTGCCATTGCCCGTAAAGCCTCCACTTCATTACGTGGGGAAGAAACCTTCATACATCCTAAGTAGGTCAGTTTGTTAAATAAAACACTATCTTCTTCAGGTATTCCACTTGGAGAAGATGGTCTGGGTGTAGAAATTTCTGAAGAAAAAAAAAAAAAGAAACACTCAAAAGTTAATATAAAACTTCACAGTATAATTTCATCTATTGCCCAAAAACAAATGAAAAATTGCAAATAAAATTTAGGTCTCTCTGTGTTTTCATTTCTTTTAATGTTTATCCTACATCTTAACTTAGAGTTTTGGAACTGGCCATTTTGTACTTCAGATCTCTCAAAGTATTATCTATGACTTCTTTAGAGGAAAAGAAAAAAAAAATTCTAAGCTTTATATTTTAAAAAATCAAAAATACGGAGTTCAAATGATATAAAACAATAAGGAGAAAAGACTACACTAAAGCCAGTGTGAATTATCCTAAAACGAATGAGAATTAAACAAAACTAAAATCAGTTAAAAGTGTCTCTGGTAAAGATCCTGCATAGCACCAAATTTATTAATCAGCCTAAATTCCTCAGCAAAAGTCAACAATGTTAAAATGTTCAATCTCATACTAATACCAACGAAGTCAAGCTCCTTATTTTTCTCCTTCCTAGCTTGCTGGCTTCTATAAAATATGTAAGTATTTCAATGAAAAATTTTTCCTCAAAATAATTATTTTGATGAATTATCCTATGATTGCTTCCCCAAATTCTTTAAAAAAAAAAAATCCACTTTAATTCTAAACACAGCATGCATGTAGCAAAGTCCCAGCTGTGGTTAGAGAGTATTTATCTGCATATATCAGGTAGTATAAAGCTTCCCCTCTGCCACTCTCCCCATCCCCACCTAAAAATCCACATTCAGCTAATCTCCAACTCTTCCCGCTACCCACATCCACGCTGTACAAAATTAAGCAGCCTGTCTCACCCAAACTAGATCCTTGTGATATGCTCTAACTCTCATTAACAGGATTACACTTACAGGATATTAATAAATAATTCACAAAAGCCATTCCCAACCTCCCCACTCCAGCTCCCAAATATTATACTAAATCATGTACCCTTCACCACTTTTTTTCTATTGAAAAACTAAAGCTATTCAAATGAAGTACTTCATCTACCATGTTCTTCAATCACTGAAACATGTTTTTTCCACTTTTGAATCAGTTCAATGTATATATTTCAAAAGGGACATATAAAAAACTACAAATACATTTTAAGGCTGAATACAAACATGTTTAGAATATACATATATACATATATGCATTTTTGTTAATTTAGCAAGTACTTTTGCAAAAACAATTATTTGCAAGATCGTATGGTAAAACTGTGCTTTGGTGACTGATGAACACGGTAGATCAAGTAGTTCAAATTGTCTAACGTATGTGTAACTGGAATTCTACAAAAGAGGAAAAGGTGGGGAAAAAGCTTTCTGAAGAAATAAATGTTTTACAAAATCTGTGTAGCTCACAGATTCATGAAACTCTGTATACCCCAAATACAAAAACAATACATAAATTGATCCAAAAAAGACAGATGACAAAATTGTAGACAAGACCGTTAAAGTAACTATTATAACTATGATAGAGGAATTAAAGAAAAACACCTAACAAAAGGAGAAAAATGGAAGACAGAAAAAAGAACCAAAAGAAATTCTAGAGCTAAAAAAATGCAAGATCTGAAATGAAATATTCCCTGGGTGGATATAACAACTAATTCTAATTTGCATAAGAAAACAAGAATATTAAAGAAGATCCTTGGGATAAAGGAAAATGATACTAGAGGGAAACTGAAGAGCACCAAAAGGTATAAATATGAGGGAACGACTTTTTCCTTGTTGTTTAATTTCTTTAAAATACAGCAGACTGCTGGTCATCCCCATTTGGAAATCTTATTAATCATTATGTCCAAAATTGAATTCATTAGATGTACACTGAACTATCCATGCCTTGAATAACTCTTGAATCCATCCCACTTTTCTTTGGCCCCATAGTCATTACCCAAATTACTACAGCAGTAACCTCCAGTCTTTCTTTCCTCCAATTTATTCTCCACACTGCAGCCACCAAGATCTTCCATAAAGATAAAAGAAAGAAGAACTTCCCTTCCTCCCTCCCTCCCTCTCTCCCTCCCTCTCTCTTTCTTTCATCTTTTTTTTGGCATTTTATTTTATTTAGTTATTTATTTTTATACATAAATAAATTAATTTTTTCACTGTGTTGGGTCTTCGTTGCTGCACGGAGGCTTTCTCTAGTTGCAGTGAGCGGGGGCTGCTCTTCGTTGTGATGTACTGGCTTCTCATGGAGGTGGCTTCTCTTGTTGCAGAACACCGGCTCTAGACCTGCGGGGTTCAGTAGTTGTGGCTCACAGGCTCAGTAGTTGTGGTTCACAGGCTCTAGAGCACAGGCTCAGTAGTTGTGGTGCATGGGCTTAGTCGCTCCGCAGCATGTGGGATCTTCCAGGACCAGGGCTCGAACCCGTGTCCCCTGCATTGGCAGGCGGATTCTTAACCACTGCGCCACCAGGGAAGCCCAGGATATTTTTTTTTTTTTTTAAAGCAAGTAACAACAGACAGATTGGAGAGAGGTCAAAACTTGAAGAACTACCAGTGTAGTACTGAATTCCTTTTTACATTTTTTCATCCTTTATATCCCACATTTGACCTACGGGCCGCCCAAGTTGCAGAACTGTGCAGTGAGCAACAAAACTGTGAGAGAAATCCTATTTTTCTGGCCAAAGGACAGAAAAAAAGAGTCCCTGTAAACCAGAGAACGTTTGGGGAATTATAACTTTTTTTTCTCTCCCTCTCTTTTTTCTCTCCCAGTTCTACCACAAGGCCAGCCCCAGTGTTGGAGCTGCACCACTATGTGGGAAGTGGGGCTGGGGGGAAAGGATGGAGTGCCGTAGCATATGCAACTCGAAGAAAAGGAACCTCTCAGTGGTTAGAACACCCAAACAAACGGGCTTGGCTCTTGTGGTTCAAAAAGGAAAAGGAAACCTCTGTTATTTTTTTTCTTTCTTTTCCCTCACCACTCTGTCCTGACGTGAGAAATCTGTCTTTCTACACAAGAGAAGAAGGAAAATGGGCCCCAAGAAGCCAGAGAGTATGGGGGAAATTCTGAGGAGGAGAGTTGGAGAAGGTAATCCCCTAATTTTGTGTAAGAACTAACACAAGTCTTGGGTTCACCACCATGCTATACATGTGTGGAACAGACCAAAGAAGCATAGCAAAGGTTTTGGAATTGACTGACAGAAAGCAAGATCGAACTTGCAGTCTGGATGTAACCAAGTGGACTGCCTGCTAAAATAAAACAAAATCAACATTCTTCAGAGGATTTTATCTGGAAACAGAATCTCAAAACGTAAGTTTCAGAAAGTCTGGAAAACAATTCAGTTACTCAACTAACAAAAAAAACAAAAAACAAAAATAGAAAAAGGTGACCAATTGTCAAGGGAAAAGCAATCAACAGATACCAATCCCAAAATGATGCAGTTGCTGGAATTATCAAAGACTTTAAAATTGGTATTATAACCATGCTCTATGACATAAAGGTGAACAAACCTGGAATGAGTGAAAATATTAAAATCCATGGCAGAGGAACAGAAAATGTAAAAAGGTGAATTTTAGACCAGAAAAATAGAATATCTAAAATTAAAAATTCACTGGATGGGCTCAAAAGAAAGGAGATAACAGAATAGTGAGCCAGTAAACTGGAATACAGATCAACAGAAATTTTCTAAACTAAAGAAAGGAGAAAAGAAAAAGATTGGAAAACAATGAAAAGAGCCTTAGGAATTGCAGGACAATATGAAAATATCTAATAGTTTTGTTGTCTGAGTCACGGGAAAAGAAAAAGACTATGCACAAAAAAATTTTCTAAAAAATGTCTGAGGGCTTCCCTGGTGGCGCAGTGGTTGAGAGTCCGCCTGCTGATGCAGGGGACACAGGTTCGTGCTCTGGTCCGGGAAGATCCCACATGCCGCAGAGCGGCTGGGCCCGTGAGCCATGGCCGCTGAGCCTGCGCGTCCAGAGCCTGTGCTCCGCAACGGGAGAGGCCACAAGTGAGAGGCCCACATACCGCAAAAAAAAAAAAAAAAAAAAAAAAGTCTGAAAACTTCTTAAATTTCATAAAAGATATAAATTTACAGATTCAAGAATCTCAGTGAACACCAACAAAGATAAATTCAAAGAAAACCACACCCATATAACCAAACTGCTGGAAAACAAAAATATTGAAAAAAATATTGAAAGTAGACAAACAGCATGTTACAAATAAGGGAACAAATAAGTGATTCAAATGACTGCAGATTTCTCATCAGAAATGATAGAGAAGACAGCAGGACAACATCTTTAGAGTATTCAAAGAACATTGCTCCATAGAAATCCAGGGGTTAGGTATGTCAATGGAGGTAAAGGGCCTACACCCTGCCCCATGCCCTTTGGTTTTTTTTTGGTTTTTTTTGGCCGAGCCACACGCTATGCAGGATCTTGGTTCCCTGACCAGGGATCAAACCGTGCCCCCTGCAGTGGAAGCACGGACTCTTAACCACTGGACCACCAGAGAAGTCCCCCCATGCCCATTTAAAGTAATATGTTATAATTACTGGGCTTTGACCTAAAACTGTATGTGATTTTATTCTGAGGTTCAAGATTTCCAAAACTATTGATGATGACAAACATTTTATTTGGTACTTACTTTGTGCCAGGCATTTTACAAAATACTTTATGTGGATGGTATCATTTGAACTTCTAAATCCCTATGAAACGGGTTCTATCTTATCTCTATTTTACAGATGAGATAACTGATCATTAGAGAAGTTGAATAACTTGTCCAAGCTGCAGGCAGAGCCTGGATTCAAATCTAGGTCTGAACTGCAGATATCATGTCTTAGCCTCTATGAAAGGTCTAAAACAGAATGAATTAAAATCAAAATGAAGTTTATTCTGCCCTTAATTATAGAGTACCAGCTCTTCAAGGGAAGGAACTGTTCTATCCTCTTTTTATTCCCAGCACTTATAACAAGTATCTAAAAGACTAGGCACTCAATATATGCCAAATGAATTAATCAGTAAATAAATGAAATTTTTTAGAGCTAGTGGTCCTTTTAGCAACCAATTAATGGCAAACACACATCATCTCTGGGCACCACTTAGATCCTATCTCATCCACAACTAAATGTATCATAACTGCAGCTTTCATGTAGACAAAACTCATGACTAGTGGAAATCTGAAGTTAAGCAAACAAATAGCAAAATATTTTTAGCAAGGCAACACTTCTAGATCTCGTAAAATCACACATCAATGTAAGAAATTCATATCCTCCTAAATATAAATTCAGTCCTGTTCAAGTCATACTTTTGAATTCCATCATCCCTTCCTTAGCAGAAAGATGCAAAGAATAACAAAGAGCATGAGAGAGAAGACTCATCTATGTATCCACACAGTATTTTAGTACATTACAGTAAATTAGTAGATTCCCTGTAGAGGTGAATCCAAGTAGCCAGGACATAAAAACCAACAAGTTATCATGATGTTTAAACAAAAGCCCTTATCTATCTAAATTTATCACTGGCAAAGTACATATCTTTAATATTCACTTTAGTCCATTTAAATCTAGATATTTTCCAGACAGTCCCTTACCTTTGAAGTTATGTGTCATTTTAATCGACCACAACAATTCTGTAAACAAAAACTGCAACTATGAAGAGGCAGCTGAAATGTCTTCTCATAGCTCTTTCAGGCTGCTATATAACAAAATACCACATGGGTGGCTTGTAACAACAGACATTTATTTCTCACAGCTCTGAATGCTAGGAAGTCCAAGACTGAGGCTCTGGCAGATTTGGTGCCTCATGAGAGCTCACTTTCTAGAGAGCATCTTTTCACTGTGTCCTCACACTGCAGAAGGCACAAGCTAGCTCTCTGGAGTCTGTTTTAGAAGGACATAATCCCAATTATGAGGGCTTTGCCCTCATGACCTAATCACCTCCCAAAGGCCCGACGTCCTAATACCATCACTAGGATTTCAATATATTAATTTTGGGGAGAACACAAAACATATGTCTTTTCATTGAAAATGAAAAGAAACAATATATAACAAGAAAAGAATGCTTTTTAAAAACTTACTTGTAAAGCAAAGTGGAAATTCTTATCCACTGAGATCTTCAGGGAAAGATACATTTTTTTAAAATGTATTTAATATAATGGGTGTTGAAAACACAAAAGTACATTATACATGGTCCCTATCAAATATGCTCAGAAATAAGAATATTATCTAGGCCATTGCAAAGGACAACTGATTCCAATAACCCATCAGAGCTTTCAATACATGAGAAGATAAAGGTATTTCTTCCTTTTGATTAATCTATTAACCAAAAAAATAACTATAGGAATGTTGATGTCAGTATGCTCTGGGTTTGGGGCGAATGCTAGGGATTTAAGAAATTCAAAAGATAAAGAAAAGCACAATGAAAAATATAATCTCTCATGTTCCCTCAATCAAGAACTAACAAAATTAATATTTTGTAAGGCTTATTTCCAATCTTGTGTGTACACACACACACACACACACACACACATAAAGTCCCCTTGAACTTAAATCTAGCCATGAATATGAATATACACTGAAACCTACAAGTCTTTATAATGAATCATTAAACTAGGGGCACTTTTGGGGACCCCCAACACATGGCAAATATCTTCTCTGAGCCTCATTTAGCCATATTTATTATGGTACTTTTCTCATTCAGATTTAAGCTTTTATGTATTAAAATGCAAGTAGCTTTTCCTTTATGATTTGGCTTTTCCTACCCTGACAATCACAAAAATATTCTCATTATTTTCTTCTTAAAGGTTCATTTTTCCCATTTAAATATTTGATTCACTAGGAATAAATTTGGGGTACAGTGTTTAAGGTAGGGCCACCGTGTTTCCACTGTGTAGCACTCTGGCCTATATCTACACCTACCCTACACGAACATTCAGAAATGGATCATGAGTGCCTTAAATCAGTCAGGATGATCTCATCTCCTCTGTCAGAATGACTTACTGAGGAGTTTGAATATAACCAAGGCCTACAACTATTGGCTCATATCATTCCCCTGACTACTAGAAAATGATTCAGTTGGTCCAATCAGAGTAAAACTCACAACTTTTGTTCGATGGGTAAAAGATCAGAGCCTTTCTCTCGGTCACCAGACATGAACAAATCACCTAGCCTTACTTATCAATTTCTGCAGCTACCTACTTTGTGACCACAAAGGTTGCCAGTTAAGGAGAAAGATGACATGGAGAAGATCAAAGCTGAGTAGTTTACAAAGAAATACTACCAGAGGCCAGATCAAACCACACCTCCAGTGTTTAAACCAGCTGAAGTAGGAGTTGGGTTGGGTTTGGCTTGGCTTTTCCTTCATCCAAAACCATTCTGACTTACAAACTGGTATTCCTACTATAAATCCTACTCATTCATGCACGTACATATTATTTATTACACTGTAATAAATACTTTTACAGTATTATTACACTGATGGAGTTGACATGTTATTTTACTTAGAATTTTCACAAATTGTAATTGAAATAACTGTAGTCAAACTGAGTAAGAAGTCACATTATATGGAAGAATGTGTCCATTACACTGTTCTTTGATACCCAAGAATTTATTCATTTGTTCAATAAGTATTTATTCATTTGTTCAATAAGTATTTATTGAGGGCCTACTATATGCCAAGTACTAGGGGTAAAATGAATGCCCAGACATAGAGCCAGTTCTCAAAGAACACTGAGACTGATTTTACAGGTGGAGATACAAACAGAAACATAAGAACCAATGCGGGAACTGAAAAGCTGCTGGCCTTGATCTTAGAAAATGAAGCTAATAAAATTTTCTAATATTCATCTTAAAATTTTCATTATCACTTTATCCCATTTCTATTATAGTTTCTAAGAGTTCAATACAGTACCTGTATTCGACGGATCCAAAATTAATTGAAGAGACGGCTTATTTATTTGGCTGGCCGAAACAACTCCAAATGAATGGTCTGAAATCTCACTGGAACTCGGACAATCAACAAGAAGGCTGCTTTGCCCTTTCTCAGAATCTCTCAAAATCTCTTCCATGGCTTTTTCCAGTTGTTCATCACCATTAGAAACTATCTACAGACAAAGCAAGACAATTCGTTTCAATCATAACATGGTTCTGGAACTTAATGAAAATATTTCATTTCTAGAAGAAATTTAAACAATCTAAATATTTAAATTTAAATATAGTTACTGAATACCAAGAATTTATACAGCTGTACCTAATTTCATTAGATATATATAAAATCCTGAGTTATAAACTCAACTAAATTAGAGGATTACTAGTACCAGAAAAGGATTCTTCAGAAACATACCATGCATTTTCCAACTATATCTGATCTAAGATCTTATTTACAGATATTTTCTTTTCTTATTTTTTTCTTTTTCTCTTTTAGAAACGTATTCTAAAAACTGGGTAATCCTAAATTTATGGGTTTTTTTTTTTAATTTATGTGTTTTAAAGAGGAAAATGGATACATTTAAATAGATAATATGTAGCACTGATATCATTTAAAAGGTCATATTTTTTGTTATCATAGCATAAACATATTTCTGACTCCTTTACAAATTTTGCTTGAGCTGTCAAGGAGTACTGCTAATTTCCTTACTCTTAAGTTGACTCATCTTCTTCTTAAAAGCAAGTGAGACACAAAGCCTAAGTAAATAAATGCCTTAAACACATTAATATGAAAATACAGAGTTAAATGAATTTAAAGAGCTGTTTATTTAAATACAGATATTTGAATAAATTTAAAGAAATCCATTGATTAATAAAATTATAAAAATATATATCCTCAACATAATGTAAAATGAGTACTTAATAATCTGATTTTTATAAAATTTTATTAGATTGATTTTATTAGATTAACATACTAACATACCTTTGATATAATTAATATTAAATAAAAGTTATAAATAATATACAGCATTTTTGGCTAATTTCTCTCTTCCTATTTCTAGAGGGTGGTTATGTACTTCCCATACATGTATACCTGGGTTTATTTGGTTCTTTTTTTTTTTTTTGTCCAAGTTAGGAAAGGCAACATAAAAATGAAAAAGAAAAAGGACCACATCCAAATAAAAACTCAACTGCTAAAATTATAAAACATATACTTCAAAAAGATTCAGACAAGTGTTAAATCACATACTTGAATGTTACCAGCTGACTTAAAACATAAAAATCATAAAGAAAAGTCAAGTGAAAATAATACATAACTACATACTTATATAATTAATTTTTAAAACCCAGCAGCAGTAAGAGAGACAAAAATATCCAGATAAATTAAATTTATGTAAGATTTAACCATTAAGTCTAACTTGCCAATTATCCTTTCTCTTCTTTTTTCCCTCCTATTCTTTCTTTCTGAATTCTAAAGTAAAAGATAAAAAACCGAAAGCAAAAACTTTAAAAATACACAAACCAAATAATTAGCATCTGGATAAATCAAACACTGATTCTAGTCTCGAGGTCAGTACTCAAGAAAAACCTTTGGATTTTATATATCTCCTGAGATGTTTCACCTAGTTAAAAATAATAATAGTAATTTAAAATAATATCATTTGTAGAAAAGGGAAAAATACCTTCAGTTCAGGTTTTTCATCATCTTTTGTAGAAGTATCATCTGCATGCTGAGGAACCAAAACAAATTCTTCACTGTTCAGTGTAGTCACAGAATCCGATGACCCACTAATCTTCTGTAATGAAGCTCTGACCTCCATTTCAGTGCTGCAAACCTCTCTTCCCACATCCACCTGGTCAAAACCACAAGGAGTAAGAACAAAAATTAGTGAATAAAAACATGAACTATTAAGTACCTGATCAATCTTTGGCCTTTAAAATTGGTTCATGCAAGGAAGAATTCTGCTGGCTAGATAATTATCTCAAAACTAGGGAGGCTACCTTCTTGGGCTGGGACACATAATGGAAATGTACCCTGAGTTTCCACGCTAAAAGAACCATATTGTTCCCTGAAAAACAACACAAACCTGACCATATCTCAACTAAAAGGATTTACTACTATTTGGCACTCTACACATTTCTCCAAGAAATACTTTTTGTTCTTTTTAATAAATAGAAAACTAAGTAATAAATAAATAAGCTAGAAGTATCTACAAATTCATACACAAACAAAAATACATTCACTGAAATTACTTTATAACTAAACCTAAATGTCTGCAAAAACTTATCTCCTCAAGACTAAGTACTGTACCTTAAAATATTTTTTCTGTGTCACTTAAATTGACTGATTAACATAGAATTCAACACCCTAAGCCATGTATCTTTTCTTTTCCAGACATGTAGCCACTTATCTACAGGAGGCAAAAAAAGCAGGGGAGGTGAGGGGAGCAAAGCTTTCACATTGCATTCATGCAGCAGTAATCAAATACAGTGTGATTCTGTTTTCTGGATAGATCTCTACTTTACACCATAGAAACTCAACATTCTCTATCACTTCCAGAAATTCAAATATTCACACAACTAATTTTAACTGAACATGTACACTATATAACAGTCAGTATACTCAACTGCGGTTACATGAGCGAATAAGGCAAACAAGTTGCCTCGTCTCGTGGAGCTTACATCTAGTGAGGAAACAAGCAAGTAAGGTAATCCCAAATCATTCTCAGGCTATGAAGAAAATACAACAGCCTAATGTAACAAAGAGTAGCTGTAAGGAATACACGGACAACTTTAAGTAAGGTGGTAGGAAAGGACTCTATGAAAGGGAAATATTTGAGCTGAAACCTGGAAGATAAAAAAGAACTGCATATTAACCAATCTGCTCAGTAACCAAAGGGGTAATGTGACAGAGAGGTAGGACAAGTAGACCAGTGCTAAAGAACGCAGGACCTTGTAACCATGGTAAGTCTGCCCCATGCCAAAAATTCCCCCATAAATGTTCTTTTTCTCTTTCTAATGAGGTTATTTTGTTCACTGCCTCATATAAATACGGCTGCAATATCTCATTTTGCCATTAGGTGACACTAACACCATTACTCTCAGAAAAAAAAAATTAATAATAACTTCCCCCTTCAAGTTACACTTTAAAAAACTACCTCCTAACATTATCAAAAATCAAAGTTTCTAATAATATCAAAACAAAGGATAATTACTGCAAACTCCAAGGCCGGTGTAATTAGCTAGCCCTCATTTATTTGTTAGGCATATAAATATCCTTCCTTTTTAAAACCCTTCAAGCACATTCATCTGTCCTCTAAAGGTTTTTCTCATTTTGCACATTATATGTTTCTGAAAATGCAGTATGTGTTAGAAGCCATGTTTTTACCCTTCAGGCTGCCCCATGAATCCTTGATTGCCAAGACATCACACATTCCAGGTGTTCTTTCTGTGGCCTATCCTTCTCCAAATCTTTTTCAGTTGCCACTCCTCTACTTGACCTCTAAATGTTGGAAATTCCCCCAAGTTCAAGTCCCGAGCTTTTTTTTCTGATTCCTTGCCACACACTCTAAGTAATATCTCTCATTGCCATGGATTTAAATAGCATCTATATGCTGAAAGACTCCCAAATTTCTATCCTAACCCAAATGTCTCCTCTAAACTCCTGATTTGGAATCCAACTCTTTATTTGATATTTCCATGTGGAATTCTTATCAGTATCTTAAAATGTGACCCACATGGAATTCCTAATGTCCCATCCAAAGCTGTTCCTTATTCAGATTTCCCATTTCAGTAAAGAACACCACCTTCCACCAAGTTGCTCAAACAAAAAATCTGGTTATCATCCTTGATGCATCTATACTTCTTCATTCCTCTCATTGCCAAGTCATGTCAGCCCCACTTCCAAAATAAATCCCACATCTATCCCCATCTTTCTCCACATCCATTTTACCAATCTAATCCAAGCTATGATCTCATCTACTATAAAAGTCTCCTAACCCATCTCCTACCTCCAGTCTTCTCCCTAATCTACTCTTCACAGAACAGCCAAAGAAATCTTTTGGAAAGTACGTTGGATTACATTAAAACTCCAGACTAAAATCTTTTCATTAAAATTCAAATAAAATACAAACTCCTTGCCAGGACTTAAAGGCCTGACACACCCTTGCCTCTGTCACTTTATCATTACGGCTCTTTAGTCATAGAAAGTTTTTTCCCACTTTAGGGTCTTAGCTCTTATCTCCTACCTTCATATGGCTGACTCCTACAGGTATCAGCTTTGTTTCGTCCACTCAACAAATATTTAATGAGTCCCTACTATGTGATAGAAACTGTAATGGAAACTGGAGACTAAATGATTAGTGAGATGAACGAAGGCCCAGTCTTCTTAGAACTAACATTCTTATGGATGTGATAAATAATACAGAAGAAAATTAACTAGGATCACATACTGGAAAAAGTACTAGAAAAGATGATGAGAAGGGGCAGGGAGCAATATGGATTCAGTTGACATTTGGATTTAATAAGAATAAGCAAACCATGGCTAGAACTAGGGAGAAAGAACTTCAAGTAGAAGAAATAGCAAATACAAAAGCCTTGATGTAAGAAAAGGCTTACTGAGGAACAGAAAGGAGGCCACAATAGCTACATAATAATGAGTATGGGGGTAAGAATACAGGTGTCCCTCAGTATCCATGGAGAATTGGTTCTAGGAACCACCACAGACACCAAAATCCACAGATGCTCAAGTACCATAGCTGGCCCTCTATATCCTTGATTCCTCATCTGTGGCTTCAACCAACCACAGATTGTGTAGTATTATAGTATTTATTGAAAAAAATCTGTGTATAAGCAGACCCAGACGGTTCAAACCCATGTTGTTCAAAGGTCAACTATAGTTAGTATGAGATGAAATATAGACAGGAAAGGCAGAGAAGCCTGAGGCCACCCCTGATGTTAAGGCTATCCCGCAATCCCAACTCTGTTTTGTTCACCAGGGAATATTCCATTCCTACTTTAGTGTCTAGTACATAGTAGGTATTTAATAAATGTGTTGAAAAAAATGTTAAAAGCCCCAATCAGGCTAAAGTTCTCACAACTACCAAATGTGGAGCCAGTATTCGAACTAGGTAGTCTGACTTCAGAGTACATGCTCTAAAACACTACATTATACTGTCTCTTAAAGTCTCCTCATCTGTTCTTGAGATCCAAGGTTGGTATCAATGGAACATCACTATGTGTACTGAACTTTCCCCACACCTCTCCTCCTTCAAAACTTATCTGTCTCTTCCACCAAAACATTCTTCTTAGATAAGTGATATTTACACTAATAGTTAATTCTGAATTAGCATGTGAATGAATACTAATGGTTGCTCAATTCAAATAAGATGTCCATTTATAATAGAGGTTTTCTTTAGCCCAAGAGAATGTCAGATATTCTGCCATGCTAACAAGAAAACTATTAGTTTACCATATGTAATTTTGTGACCTCTCCAGAACACAGCTCACCACTTCTCATTCTACTCAAAATTAAGACAGCTCTCATTACAACCATAAACACTCTGCCTTGAAGGGCGTTATGGATACTTTTAGAAGTTTACCTAATGCTACTTTATTGGACTGAAGATTGCTTTGAACCTCAATATAGAGATGACATGCTTATCAAATTTGCACACAAACACAAAATCTGAGAATGCAAAGTCAACACTTTAAAATATTTCCACAGGCAAGTAATAAGATTTAAATATGGAAAGAATAGTCTTTTCAATAAATGCTGTTGGGACAATTAGATATCCACATGTAAAAGAATGAAGTTGGACCCCAACCTCACACCATACACAAAACTTAATTCAAAATGGATCACAGACCTAAATATAAGAACTAAAACTATAAAACTGTTAGAAGAAAACATAGGAATAAATCTTCATGTCCTTGGGTTAAGAATGGTTTCTGATATGACATCAAAAGCACAAGTGGCAAAAGAAAAAAATAGTTAAACTGGACTACATCAAAATTTAAAATGTGCTGAAAATGATACCATGAAGAAAGTAAAAATAAAATCCACAGGATGAGAAAATATTTGCAAGTCATATATCTGATAAGGGTCTAATATCCAGATTATATGAGGAACTCTTACAAGTCAGTAATAAAAAGACAAATAATTCAACTTCTGGTATCAGCTAAAGAGCCTGGAAGTCATCACTCCCTTCCCTATAACAAGAAAAGGTTGAACAAACTGAAAATCAATAGCTTTTCTTGGATCCATCAGAGAACTGAGGTCACAGGACCAACTGCCATTCCAAATCGGGGGGCAAGCAAAAGAGAGACAGCGACTGAGATCTGTTTACCTGCAGCAGAAGCTGCTGGAGCCATAAACTGGAAGAAACACTTAAATGATAATTTTGACAAATTGCTGGAAGCTAAGTGTGGAATTTGGGTGTGAGAGGGGAGAGTGGGTTGTGGAAGGGTGGCTTCAAATTTTTTGCATATTTAGTTGGTACTTAATAATAAGTAATAATAAAGAAATTTATAACATTCAAAAAATATATAGTTATCTATATTGATTTTAGACAAAGCAGACTTCAGAACTAGAAAGATTATCAGAGATAAAGAGGGGTATTATATAATAATAAGAGGGTCAATTATCCAAGAAAACACAAGAAACTGAAATGAGTATGCACCTAAGAACAGAGAATTAAAGTACTTGAGGCAAAAACTGATAGAACTGAAAGGAGAAACAGACAAATCCACTATTATACTTGGAGACTTCAACACCCCTATCTGAGATGACAGATCAAGCAAGCAGAAAATTAACAAAGATATAGATGACCTGACCTGAATAGCACTATCAGTCGACTTGATCTAATTGACGTTTACAAAATACTAATCTAACAAGAAAAGAATATACTTTCTCACAGAGAACAGTCACCAAGGGAGACCATATTCTGGGCCATAAAACATACCTTGGCAAATTTAAAAAAATTAAAACTGTATAAATGTTGTCAAACCATAATAGAATTAAGCTAGAAATCTGTAACAGATAGCTTGGAAATTCCCAAATATTTGGAAATTAAATGACACACTTCTAAGTAATCATGAGTCAAAGAAGATGACAAGAGAAATTTTAAAATACTTTGAACTAAACAAAAATGAAAATACAGTTTATCAAAGGTTGTGGGACGCAGTGAAAGCAGTACTTAGAAATATGTTGCACTGAATGCATATACTAGGAAAGAAAAAAACACCTAAAATTATAAAAAACTTATGCTTCCTTAGGAACCTTAGGAAACTAAAAAAAGAGAGAGCAGATTAAAAGAAATAAAAAATATAACAGAAATCAATGAAATTGAAACAAGAAACAATACAAAAAAATTAAAAAATCAAAACCAAAAGATAGTTATTTAAAAAGATAAATAAAATTGATAAATAGCCAGGCTAAACAAGAAAAAGAGAATACACAAATTACCAATATAAAAAATGAAAGAAGGTCATCACTACCAACGCCCTGGACATTAACAGGATAATAAATGAATACTACAAGCAATTCTATGCCCACAAATTTGGTGACTTAGATGAACGGGACCAGTCCCTTGAAAGACATAAAGTACCAAACTTCACACCAGGAAAAATAGATAACCTGAATAGCTCTATACTTTTAAATAAATTTAACCAACAATAATTAATAAGCTTCCAAAAAAGAAAGTACCAGACACCGATGGCTTCACTGGTTAATTCGACCAAACATTTAAGGAAGAAATAGTATCAATTCTCAGTAATCTCTTCCAGAAAACAGGAGAGGAAATACTTCCAAACTCATTCTATGAGGCCAACATTACCCTAATACCAAAACCAGATTACAAGAAAACTATAGACAAGATATTATAAAATCATCTCCAACAAGGTATAAAAAAATTATACCCCAGGGATGCAAGACTGACACAAAAATCAATGTAATCAAACATCAATAAGCTAAAGTAAAATCATGATCATATCAATTGATGCAGAAAATGCATTTGACAAAATGCAACACCCATTCATTATAAAAACTCTCAGTAAACTAGCAATGGATGGAACTTCCTCAACTTGGTAAAGAATATCTACAAAAAAAACCTATAGCTAACATTATACTTAATTGTGAGAGACTGAAGAGACTGGACACTTTCCTTTAAGACTGGGAACCACGCAATGATGCCCCTCTCTCACCTGTGATTCAATATCATAAGAAATAAAAGTTATAAAGATTGAAAAGGAAGAAATAAAACTGTCTTTATTCACAGATTACATAATTATCTATGCAGAAAATCCCAAAGAATCTACCAAAAAAAACCTTAGAATGAGTGAGTACAGAAAAGTCACAGGATACAAGGGCAATACACAAAAGCCAATCTCTTCCCCACATACGAACAATAAACAATGGGAAATTTTAGTTTTTTTAAAAAGCAACAGCATTTACAATAGCACCAAAAAATGAAATACTTATGTAAAAATCTAACAAAATATCTATAGGATCTATTGGTAAGTAGAAATCTACAAAACACTAATGAAAGAAATTAAAGAAGATCTAAATAGACGGAGAGATACTCAACATTCACAGATTGGAAAACTCAATATTGCTAAGAATGTCAATTCTTTCCAATTTGAGTACTTAGATTCAAAAAATAACTTGCTGAGACTGAATAAACAGACTGAGCACTCAACTACAAGCTAAACTATCTACACAAGAACAGGGACCATGTCTATTTTTATTTTATTCACCAACACATCCCCAGCACAGTGCCAACACACAGTATGGGCTCAATAAATAATCTGTTTAAAAAACAAGTCAATTATTTTGGACATAGCAGGCTGGACTCCTGCATCAGGTAGGAAGTTGGTACTGAATGGATTCTAAAGGCACTTAATCTTAAGATTCTCATTCTATGTGATGTGTAGAAGAATTCCATTCCAACAAGTCAATTCAAAATATAACCTAAGTCTATGATTATGCAGCAGAATGCTAAGCAAAATGTTACTTTCTCTTTATATATGGGGATCTGCTATTACATCAAATCAAAAGAAAGAGCAGTTGGAAAATTTTCAGGAGTATTTTAAATAATATGGAGCTCACTGTTCTGTGAACTCAAGACTAATACATCCATTTCAACTCAGCATGTAAAACAGAGCAGCGCACAAAAGCAAAGCTGTTTTTAAAAGCATTTTGTTCAAGGTCTGCCCTATTATAACCCAAAAATTATAATGTGAAATCTGACAAAGCATTTTGATGTTTCTTCAGGCACAGAAGAAGAAAAAAAGACACCAATACTGGGAACTATAGTCTAGGCATAAACATTTTAATTTTTACAGCATTTTAACAGTATATGAGAAAAAGGAAACTAAGCAGTGCTACAGAAAATCTGACAAATGTTTCTTCTATCCATCTTCCTTCTCCCCAGCTCCAAACCCAAAGGAACTCAATAAATTAACTGACTTAAATCACTTAAACACACACTTATCTCCCACACCTATAGTAATTGTACTAATTCTATTAAAATAGCTTTTATTTCTTAATTCAATGCCATGTCATTTTTGTCAAATGAACAATATGATATCTAAATTAACACCTCACTTGGAGGCCTAAAACTACAATTTTCACATGTACAAGAAACAGTATAACAACATTCAGCAAAGTCTAACTGGAAGCTATCTTCTTCCCAAAATAACCAAACACGTTCAAAACTATAAAATCATTGTGTACATGGTCCAATTTCTTTCTGTGCCGAACGTGGTTAGCCTACTCCTTGCTTTTAGATTATGTGCTTGTACCTATTCATTTTCAAGTGACTCAAACTAAAATAGAAAACTGAAAATATGAGTGTGAGTCAAAATTGGATAAGCTGGGAGGATAACCAGGGCATGGAAATTAGAATGACTATAGTAGGCCCATTACAAAAGTGGAAACAGGAAATATGCTTAATTTACAAAAAGAAAACAGACATGAATAATTTAAAACATCATTTACCAACCATAATTCTTCTGTGCTTTGAAGAATTGAGTCAGTCCTAGAAAATACTACCACGACCTCTTTTTACTGAACAGTCCATCCACTATTCTAGTTCTCAGGCAAGAGCCACACCAATATGTATGTATATATTCAAGTGTGTCCCTGCCCCGATTCAAGGCACAGAAGGACCTCATTAGCTCACTTTACTTTGGTGGATACCTGTTTCTATTTGTCCAGCAATACTCTCCAAACCTTTTTTTCTGAGAATATGCTTTCCCTCTACTCAAATCACATGGCTTTTATAGAAACCTCAACCCTTTGGCTAAACAGATCCAAAGGTGGGCACTGAATCCAAACTAGACCAATTAACCCATATCCCTTCCTATAAATTCTTTTTGAATAAGCATGCTTAAATTGCGTTTCTGTCATGTGAAGTCTAATAAGTCCTAACATAATTATATGCTAGCAAAAAGATGTACAAGATATATTTTAATAGGTTGCAGATGGCCATATGGTTTCATATAGTATTTGTGAAAACAGAAATATAGGTGAAGAAGACAAGAGAATCTGAAAAGCTGACAATAATTTCCCAGATCAACAGTACAGTGAATGTGATGAAAGAAAGAAAAAAAATAGATAAAACACTTGCTTGAAATAATTATAGGAAAAAAAAAAGGATAATACAAGTACTTACAGTCAAAGCATGGTTTAAAAGGCAATAGAAAAATGTTTTATAACCAAAATAGGAAGCCATCATAGGACAAAGAATAACTTTAAATGGTAGGCACATTATGATTATTGCTACATAATATTCCTATGTCATAAAAACAGACTGCAATACAGGAAAAAATTTTTATTTAAGAATTTATATTGGGCTTCCCTGGTGGCACAGTGGTTGAGCGTCCACCTGCCGATGCAGGGGACATGGGTTCGTGCCCCGGTCCGGGAAGATCCCACATGCCACGGAGCGGCTAGGCCCGTGAGCCATGGCCGCTGAGCCTGCGCGTCCGGAGCCTGTGCTCCGCAACGGAAGAGGCCACAACAGTGAGAGGCCCGCATAACGCAAAAAAAAAAAAAAAAAAAAAAAAAAGAATTTATATTAGGAAGGTGAGATGTGTGGGTGTCTGTGGTAGATCAGATTACTGTTACCAATTTTTTACTTCCTCCCTATTACAGAATTGTACATTTATGCCTCTTGCCATGTTTACTTGGTACTATCTCCAGTTAGAGTAAGTGAAGCAAAATATTTCCCTGCCCAAATAAATTTGGGCTTAGCCATGTAATCTGCTTTGGTCAATGAATATCGGTAAACAAAATCTGAGCAGGACTTTAAACGTACTTGAGTTTTTTGGCTTGGTCCCCTGAGTTTCTGCCATCTATCATGAGAAGAACATGTACTAGGAAGCCAATAGCCCCAAAATGCAACATGAGAAAAAGACCTGGATCCAATCTACAGCCAGAACAGTCTCCCTGTCAGACGCACAGAACCATGAGTTAAAAACTAAATGTTTGTTTTCGTAAACCATCAAACATTCCAGCATTGTTCCATAGCATCGTAATAGCTAATTCAGTGACCTACTATTTTTAAATTTCTTCAGCATTATTATACTATTTTCAAATAAAAATCAGAAAAAGCTAACACTGCAACTAACAAATCAATCTCCAAGGAGAGTTTAATATACTTCTTCAACTATTACCTAAAAAATCTAGTTGTTTCTATAATTATCATTTATATTCCACTGAATTAAAATGTACTTCAAGAGGCTACCCTTCTAATACTAATATTCAACTCTAGGTATACTCAGCTGTGTAAAACTTTGACCCATGCATTCTATTGTAGTTTAGAAAAGTCTACTCAGCAAAATCTCCTAGGCAGTAATATAAATGAAAAATATTTTGAAAATAAATAAAATCAAAAATTCTAATGAAGATTGACTTTAGATTTTTCTCTTGGTTTTTCTGCCATAACTACATATGTCATTTATTCAAGAGTAAGGTTGATAAAGTTATATACACTATATAGTCACTTTTTGCCTAGAAAACCAAGGATTATCAGCTAAGCAGTTCAGTGTTCCATAAACTTGGCTTAAGACTAATAAACAGCTTTATGCCCAGCAGGTACAGACATATGGTCAAGAGGAAAAAAATCCATCGCATGATAAACTACACTAAAGAGTCCACTTAACCATAGCCCCCCTTCTTCTGCTGGTCTAGTAAAACCACCTAATACTTCGTATGTTGTGTGCTGCTGCACAAAGCACGTAGCAGTCAAAAATCTTGAGCTCTTTCTTGCCATGGGAAAGGCATCTCAATTCTATGAACACACTGGTTTCTTTATCTGAAAAATAAGAGGTTTGACTAGTTGATCTCCAAAATCTCTTAAGCTCTAAAAAATTTATACATAATTTCTTTTCTTTTTTTTTTAAGATTTTTTTGATGTGGACCATTTTAAACTCTTTATTGAATTTGTTACAGTATTGCTTCTGTTTTATGTTTTAGTTTTTTGGCCACAGACATTTGGGATCTTAGCTCCCCAACCAGGTATCGAACCGGTACCCCCTGCATTGGAAGGCGAAGTCTTAACCACTGTATCGCCAGGGAAGTCCATGTTTTCTGTATATATCTGTAGATGAAGAATAAATCAAATATAGATGAAAAGGCTGAGGCACAGAGAAATTAAATAATTTCTCTAAAAATTTACAGAGTCAGAAGTAGAATTTAGAAATCCTCAGTTAAGAAATCTATTTACTAGCATATTATATTTCCAAGGGCTGGAAACTATAACACTATTACAAACATTTTCATCCAATTATCTCTTCCGCCTTCACATAATATACTCTATGAAAGTATACCAAAATATAACACCAAGCAGAATTAAGAGGGAAAAGGAGTGAATTAATGTTTACTGTGTATTTCCCACATAACTGGCACTAAGTTAACAAAAGAAGTACCAATTTGTTGCCTCTAGTATACACTCAAAGTAGTAACCAAAACTTCATGAACCTGGCAACCAGACATGGTTCCTGAAGCTAAGGGAAAGAATAAGGGTTTCCCTATTGCCCTCTTCGACTATTTGATCCGCACAAGCTCAGCAGTCAGGGGAGACTCAGTCATTGCCCAAGAAGACGCTGCCCAAGCAACAACACAACTCAGGAAATTAAGTCAAATGATTTGTGGGTTTTTTCTATTAAAGCTTACAAGCAAAGACCTGACCTCTGTCTTGGAAGTACAGAGCTTTCTGCGTATACTAGGACACTGAGTAGTTTTAAGATACGCTTGACTTAACACCTTCTAGCTCATGAGAAGAAATTTAAATGTACAGTACCCAAAAGCTTCTTGGCATATAGTGTGAATGTACGTTTGTATGTGTGTAGGTATTTATATCTGCCTAGTTCTACAGAATTAGTGATCCATATAAAAGAGTGAGAATTCATGAAAATCCCTCAAATTAACTAGGTTTCAAGAAACGTTTCCCTGATTTGGTAGAATTTCTAACAAGGAATAGTATACATTTCATACTACTTCTTAATTTTTTCAGTAAAATGATTCAGTAGGATGCTTATGGGAAAAGTTAAGAAATGTGAAAAAAAGTTTTGAAATACTAAGAAAAGGACTTTGAAATCTGTTGCACAAAAACAAAAATAAAATACCGAGAATAATTTGAAGAAGCTAATACTTCTTAAATATTAAAATTTCATAAGTACATAGTTTCTATGAAATTACATAATGTCATGTGTCTACTAAAGCAAAGGGGAAGAGGGTCTTGCTGAGTTGAAACTGTAAACTACAAACTGAGTCACTAATCAATGGAAAAATAATTCACAGTAAAACCTGTTCTAGTACTGGTTTCTACTTTACAAGTTTTCACTCTCACAAGGCAAACAAAACTCAAGGATACTTTATATCATTAGAAGAGCAAATTATTCAATGGCTTCATAACCATTTCTGTTGAATACCCTACCTAAAGGATGTTTTTAAAATGCTTTCTGATATTTTAAACAGGAAAAGTGTGATAAAATACAAACCATCAGAAATCCAATATTTGACTAAATCTGCATGTCGATGTCCATCTTGATATCTGTCATGCCTTTGAATCCTGGGTTAAAAGCCACAATAGACTTGCTGCCATACTGAAGGCAAAGAATGGAATATTAGAGCCTCAGGGTCTCCAATGCCATTCACACTGAATCCAGTTAATTTTTTTTAATTAATTTATTTACTTTTTGGCTACGTTGGGTCTTCGTTGATGCGCGCAGGCTTTCTCTAGTTGTGGCGAGCGGGGGCTACTCTTCTTTGTGGTGCGCGGGCTTCTCTTGTTGTGGAGCACAGGCTCTAGGCACGCAGGCTTCAGTAGCTGTGGCACGCAGGCTCAGTAGCTGTGGCTCGCAGGCTCTAGAGCACAGGCTCAGTAGTTGTGGTACGCAGGCTTAGTTGCTCTGTGGCATGCAGGATCTTCCCAGACCAAGGCTTGAACTTATGTCCCCCTGCACTGGCAGGAGGATTCATAACCACTGTGCCACAAGGGAAGTCTCCCAGTTAATTTTTTAACAAACTTTCATTGTTGTTGCTGATGTTGAACACTTATTATTTGATAGGCATAGTTATAAGATGGTCTTCTCCAACTGTATATCCAAGAGACATTTCAAACTCAACACATTCAAAAATCATACTTCCAATCTTTCCCCCACCAACCTACCAGTCAACCCACACCACCCTCCTGTAGACTTTCTCATCTTGATTGATGGCAACTCCATCCTTCTAGTTACTCCAGCCAAAAATATTAGAGTCATGCTACTCCTTTCTCTTTCTCTCCTTCATCAATCTTTCTCTCTTCCTCCCTCCCTCTGATTTCACAGCTATACTGTCAGCAAATTCCTTTGGCTCTACATTTAAATCACATCCAGAATCGTCCATTTCTCATCACTTCCCCCACTACTACCCAGTTTTAGCCACCATCATCTCCTACCTAGATTATTCTAAAAGCCTCCTAACTAATCTCCCTGCTTCTTTACTTGCTCCTCTATGGTCTATTTTCAAAAGCAGCCAGAATGATCCTTTTAATTTAATTCTTACCAGTCCTCTGAACCCTCCAATCAGAACCCTCCAATCACTCCCCCATTTCATTCATATAAAAGCCAAACGATCTTGAAAGTCATTACCCACCTGTACTACAAACTTACCCCTTCTCATTACTTTCCTCACCCCACCTTACCTTACCTTTATGACTTATTCCCTACAATTCTCCACCTTGTTGACTCAACTCTACCTAAAATGATCTTACTTTCTCTCAAACAACCCTGGCACACATGCTCTGGTTGTTCAAAAACAGAACACTCTTCTCCCAGATGTCTGCTTGGCTAACACTTTCAGTCCCCTGTTCATATCTTCACTCAAATCTCATTTTCCTGACTTAACCCTGATTACTTTATTTAACACTGCTTCCCCAGCACCAACTTCCAATTCCCCTTTATCCTGCTCCACTTACTCTCTTTTTCCAGAACACTTATTTTCTAACATACAATCTACTTCACTTTTGTATTATATTTACCGTTTATTGTCTTTCTCTCCCACTAGAATGCAGCATCTTCAAAGGCAAGGATCTTTGTTTTATTCTTTGATGTAACCCAAGCACCTATAAGAATGTCTGGCGTGTAGCAAAGAGGTAAATATTTGCTGAATGAATGAATGAATGACTGTCCAAGATGAATAAACTTAAAGTTCCTAAAACCCAAACAGCCATCTAGTACCCTCCAGCCTGATCAGGACTTTGTCTCTAAAGCGACATGATGAGAACATTGATGGTTTCTTTCATTGGGTAACTAACCAGCATACATTCTGACATTATATAGAACTCCCAGGGGTTTATAATGAGGTAAGTAGAAGACAGTGTAAGTTAAAATGTTAGAGACCTCCTCACCGAATTTCCCATTTATGCAACAATAATGAGAACACCGACTAGAGAGTCAGTCATATTAAGATGTTGTTGTATTTTTGAGAGGGTGAGTATAGTGGTATTGTTCCAAGGGAGTCCTTGTCTTTTAGCAATACATAGTGAAATATTTACAAATTAAATGATATGATATCTGAGATTTGTTTCATATAATCTTGGGTAAGCACAGGGGAAACTAGATTGCCATCATTGGTAAAAGGTCACAGGAACACATATCATTTGCCCTGATTTTGCATATGTTTGGAAACTGCCAAAATAAAAGTAACAAAAAAGCAAAGTAATAATAATATGGAAAGTAAGTTAGAAAAAATAAAAAAACAAAAGCTTATATTTCCTTTAGCATCTAGCACATTACATGGCCCTAAATAACAAATAAATGATGAAAGGCTAAAGTACAGGTCAAAACTAAACAATAGTTTCTATAAACTACCATAAGGATGAGCAGATTAAAACAAAAATTAGTGACCAAACTGAGGCCCTCCTTCAGAGTCAAAAAAAAATGCCATTCACTGTGATGGTCACAGTGACTTCAGATCTGTATGGATGACTGGGACAGAATAGGGAACACAATGAAAAGATTTTTCATCTTTTTTCAAGATAAAAGGCATTGTACTATATTCCAAAAAGGTCATTTATATAAATGCAAAATATAATCAACAAGGGCAAGAGAACATGGCTGAAATTTTATGTACCAAATAACACTGCAGCATAATTATTAGAAATACAAGGATCAGGACTTCCCTGGCAGTCCAGTGGTTAAGATTCCGTGCTTCCACTGCAGGGGGCATGGGATCAATCCCTGGTCTGGGGAACCAAGAACCCAGATGCCATAAGGCGCAGCCAAAAAAAAGAATACAAGGATCAAATTGAGTAGAAAACAAATATAGTAGGAAACAAACACTATCTCAATCCCAGAAAGATCAAGTAAACAAAAAAATTTTAAAGAAATAGAAAATTTAAATCTTTGAACTATTAAGGTAATATAAACTAGATATAATAAAATTTTTATTCTTCAAAACATAACTTGTACCACTGGAAGCAGTTTCAACAATCTCCCCAGCTGATTAAATCTACTCTAGTAAAATGATATTAGCCTAATTGAGAGCTACCCATTAGCTCATGTACAGATAAATGTTTGTTGGTTTTTTAATTCACATTCAAGTAACTCGAGATAAAAATCTAATGGACTAAGTACAAAAAGGTATAAAACTTTCCCATCAGGAAGAGAAACTGTTATTTATGCTAACTTACTCTGCTAATTTGCCAAAGAGTAAGATGTGATATATGTGTTTCACATTCTAGGAATACCAGATTGTTAGCTACCACCTACATAAGAGTTTATATAAAAACATCTCAAGTACCTGAGTGTCTGCCACATGGTAAACACCAAATATGTACTGAATTAACAAAATTAAAAATCACCGAACACTTGGGGCAATAAACACATCAGAGCTACAATCACAGATTATTTAAAATGTAAAAATGAGAATACTACATATCAAAATCTTGCTGGTTTTGTTCCGTAATACCTTTACAGTAATATTATTGTGCAAACGGCCACAATCTGAAAGTGTCAACTGAAAAACTATTAAAACTAATAATGGTGGCGCAGTGGATAAGAATCTGCCTGCCAATGCAGGTGACACGGGTTCGAGCCCTGGTCCGGGAAGATCCCAGATGCCTTGTGGCAACTAAGCCCACGCGCCACAACTACTGAGCCTGCACTCTAGAGCCCACGAGCTACAACTACTGAGCCCGTGTGCCACAACTACTGAAGCCCATGCGCCTAGAACCCGTGCTCCTCAACAAGAAGTCCACAAGAAGTCCGCAATGAGAAGTCCATGCACCGCAACAAAGAGTAGCCCCCGCTCACAGCAACTAGAGAAAGCCCACGCACAGCAACGAAGACCCAACGCAGCCAAAAATAAATAAAATTTAAAATAATAAAAAATTAAAATTTCTCGGGCAAATAAATATATGATGGGAGGACAACCAGATAACCATTCCAAAAAAGATCAAATTGGATTATACCTCAAATCATACACAAGACTAACTTCCAAATGCATCAGAAGTTCTAAATGTAAAAAATAAAATTATAAAATTTTTTTAAAAATTTAAAAAAAAGATTTCAAAAAAATAACATCTTTTAGGACACTAAGTACACAAAATAGTGCTCGTCATTATTATTATGATATTTCTCTACTTTCACACATTTCATAATTTTTTACTTTATATATTGACACTCTCAGCCTACCTTTTAATAATAAGTGCCAAATGCAGTAATTTATATCCACAGGGCAAAGATTATTTCCTATTCTTCTATGGTGACATCATCTGCCCCAGAGGAAAAAGGTCAGATTTCCTCTGCAGCAGTGCCCATCAAGTAAAATCCCTACCCTCACCACTACCAAGGACAGGTGTATGGTCCCATCCAAAGGCTTCCTTGGCCGACCAGGTAGTGGGAAAGTGAGTGAGCCTCCCTCGCCAGGGACCCTGAGTCTCTGGAAAGAATTTCAACCAGCCTCCGGATTTTCCTCAGCCTAAAAGCAGTATCTGGCTGTTATCTAGAGATTTCACACTTTCTTAGCTATGTATAAATAGAATATATTCACCCCCCACACACACATAAATCAATCATGCTACTATTAGACATTTAATCTTTAAACTTTTTCTGAAATATATTCTCTGTGAAGATAGGAGATAATCAGTATTGTTTTTATTATTAAGCAAGCCTGACAGAAATAAAATACATTAATTCAATAGCTTTCTTTTAGGCCAGCTGTATCTCATTACTCTAAGTCCAAAAGGAGGTGGGAGGAACCCATTCATGAGAGTCAATAAAATAAGTGTCTAAGAATAATATACAGACTTAAATATACAGACTTAACAAAAAATACTAGTAAACTCTACTGAAGCCAAAAAACTCTGACAAATAGAGACAATGGTGCAGGATAGTAAAATTCAGAAAACAAACCGGGAGGTAAACCAAAGGTAACACTTTACACAGTGTAAAGATGCCAGTTTCTCCAAGTTGATTTACAGGTTCAGTCAAGTTACATCAAAATTTTAAAAAGAAGTTCTTGTGAAACTTAAAATAAACTAAACTTTAGGATGGCGGTTAAGGGCATGAGCTCTAAAACCAGAAGACTGCCTGGGTTTGAATTCTGGTCCCTCAGCTTAATGTGATCTCAAACTAAGTACTAAACCTTTCAGCATCTCAACTTTTGTGTCTCTAAAATCGTGGTATAACACCAACAACACTGGGCTGTTATGAAGACTGAATGTGCCAATACATGCATTAAAAAACAAACAAACAAAACTTGGCCCACATTATGCACTCAGTAAATATAAAGTGGAATCAACTGATTCACTTTGCTGTACAGCAGAATCTAACACAACATTGTATATCAACTATACTCCAATAAAAATTAATTTTAAAAAAATATTTGGAAGTAAATATGGGGGGAAATAATCAAGAAAATGTGGGTAAGCAGGGAAGGTATATTACCACATAGTAGAAGATAGATAAATTAAAGTTATGTAATACTGGTATAAGAAATCACAGGTAAATCAAAGAAACAGAACAGAGAATTCAAGAGCCTACCAGTATAAGAATCTGGTATAGGATTAAAGTGACATGTTACAAACCATTGGTGAAAGGACAAGTTTATTCAAAACATTAGCGGAAAGAGGAATTATTCAATAAAAGGTGATGGGACAACTACTAGGGAAAAAATTAAATTTGATCCCTACCTAAAACCAAACTCCAAATAAATATTTAAAAGATTTTGGTTCGGGCTTCCCTGGTGGCGCAGTGGTTGAGAGTCCGCCTGCCGATGCAGGGGACACGGGTTTGTGCCCCGGTCCGGGAATATCCCACATACCGCGGAGCGGCTGCGCCCGTGAGCCATGGCCACTGAGCCTGCGCGTCCGGAGCCTGCGCTCCGCAACGGGAGTAGGCCACAACAGTGAGAGGCCCGCATACCGCCAAAAAAAAAAAAAAAAAAAGTTACGTAAACACATATTTTCATTGTCTAGGGAAAGTAAATGTGCTAGAAAATTATATTGCCCTGTACAAATCTTACTGAAATTGTTCAGATAGAGAGAGAGGTAAAGCTTCTCTAGGAAGAAAAATGATCATCTTTAGCTGGTCTATAAAAAATGTTTATATTAAAACTTAACTACTCATGCAGGAGGAAGGAGTGAAGAATTAACTTATGAAACAAATGCTCCATGTCAAAAAATAACAATCATTCAGCTTTGCGGCAAAGTCATCCAAAATGACATTGTTTTCATCTTCTCTTATTCTGAAATAGAATAAAAATGAAATTAATACAGGAATAAATGTTTGAGGACTTCTTGAAACTGATAAAAGTTTTCCCTCAAGAAGATCCAGCTATTAGAATTTACTGACTACCAGTGACTACTGTGAAAAAAACAGATGATCAACCACTCTAAACTGAAACAAAGCACAACTCCAAAGAACTTAATGGTCAGAGATAAGACAAAACAGGTTTTCCTTAAGGTAGAAAAGAAAATCAAAGGTAAGTTCATCAAAATATGATAAAAGATGTCTTTCTTTAAAATGTATACTCTACCTGGGATTACATAATGGTGCACAACCTTGTAAATATACTAAAAACCACTCAACTGTACATTTTCAAATGGTGAACTATATCTCAAAAACAAAAAATCAGTGTCTAACTGACATTTATATGCAAAACCTTCCAACAAGATATGGAAAATATATGTAAATAATGTTACTCATCAGAAATTTTGCGTTTAGCAAGAATCTACTATTAAGCTGTAGCTTCTATATGTTCCAAGATTTCTCTTCTCAAAAAAAACGGGGGGGAAGGGCACAAGTACATATTTTGTCTCCCTAATAAGCTACAAGATTTGAGTATCTGAATGGACGTGTAAATCCTTTGTTAACATTCTCCATAAACAGTCTCTATGTGACAGAACCTTGTCAGAGCTTGCTAGAGTTTCAGTTTAGAGTGGTTGGTCACTAGTTTTTTTTTCACATTAGTCACTGACGCTCAGTTAATTCTAATAGCCGAATCCTCTATTGTGGGAAAAATGATCATGTCTTTGCAGACCTAAGCTGGGAGTTGGGCTGCCTGATCCCACTGACAGCTACAGCTATGTTCATACAATAAAGAATGTGACACCTGCCACTTCTGATTAGGAGCTCTATGTTCTAAGCAAGACAAGTTCTAGGTTGTCTACCTCAGACAGGTAACTGTCACTTCTCTAAAGCCTCTAGAGCCTAGAACCCCACATGCGTAGGATTTCTCTTTTCCAGGACACAAAGGGCAGAAGGAAGCTAGGGGAAGTCAGAATGGCATCTCTTTATCCTGACTCCAAAGTGATGCTGCTTTTACCTCTGTTCTACAAAAATAAATAAGAGAACCCCCCAAAAGTATAATCTAATATACCTAATTTGTATTTCATATGAAAATATTATAAATAAGTAAATATTAAACTGTTCATTATAAAGGTTTATTTTTCCATTTTTATATAAAAAAGTATAATTGACTTCCCTGTAGACTAAGTACTCAATTCAGACAGCCATCAGTGTCAGGGAAAAATCTAGCCAGCTGGCTCACGTTTCCAACCCAGGAAAATACAACTGACCTGAATTACAGGCATCACGCCTATGATAATTACCATTTACTGAGTATCTGTGTATTTATAATACTTCCAAAAACTCTACAAGGTAGCTATTATCCTCGCTTTATAGATATGAAAACAGGAAAAGAACAGCTGTTAAGTAATTTGCCTGAGGACACAGTGTTAGTATACAGCTGAGGCAAAACTCAAAACCAACTCAACCTGACCCCAAAGATTCTGTGTTTTCCAGTATAAAATGACACCTCTCAAAAGAAACAGATACAATAATAACATCTAACATTTGAGTGCTTATTTTGTATTATGCACTTTACATTCCATTTCATGTAACCCTCACAATATAAGATAGAGCTAACATTAATCTATTTTTATAAATGAAGAAACAACAGAATGCTAAATGATTTACCCAAGGTCACAAGACTAGTATGGCAGTTGAACAGAGAGACCACATTCTTAACCACTACACACACACACACACACAGAGGCATGCGCACACTGCCGCTCATTAAACTCATTACCTAGCAGGCACTGTGCTATACACTTTCTCTTTCTCACATAATCCCTCCAAGGACAACTAAACAAACTCTAGATTTTTAAAAGTTCAGCAACTATTATTCCTCAACTAAAACAGCCTTTTACTTTGCCATTTCAGTGAATTTTAAGTGGTAAGTTTAAGAAAAAAAGTAGCCTAAATCCAGAAGACAAATTTAGAAAGTCCTCAATACATTAAAAATAAATTTTTACTATGCTGCCACAATTTTATCTATTGTACAGTCTTCCTTCATCCTCAACTACAAACATTCTAAATCTGCATGATTAACTCTGCTTTTTCTTTAGTTAACATACAGTCAGAAGCTGATAGTTATTATTAGCATTTACCATTTTACTATAGGTCAGTTGCTTTGCCAGGAGCTTTATATTTGTTAATTAATTTAATTGTTAATTGGGATTAAAAAGGAATTAAGTAGTTCACCCAGGAACTACACAACCAGTTAGCAATGGAAACGAGATGTAAACTCAGGTCTAATCCAAAATGCCACTCTCATATTATGCCATACCTTAAAATCTAGGGAGTTTATTAAAAGAGATGTATTTAGGTTGACGAAATGGGGGAGCAGGGCAGAGTGATCCTATATTTTACAGTAGGAATAACCTTGGAAATCAGAAACTAGTCACTCCATCTTTGAATTATTTAAGAAACATTTAAATGATCAATTGGTTAACAACGAAAAAGTACAAGAACATGCAACACTGGATAAAAATTAAAAATTTCTATAAATGGTCATGTCTATCCAACTTTGAGAAAATGGAACAACCAGAATGTGTCATAATTTCCGAAAACCACCCCTAAAAATGGAAGAAAATAATTAAGTACTTGCCTAAAAGATGCCAAAGAATCTTTTTTTAATGTGCATGACATGGATTCATTAATTCAAACATTTACTGGAAGTCCATTATATACTTAATACTATAAGCTGGAGGATGAATCAAACCTGTGGGCTCTTTTAGGCCCTAATACCTATAACAGCATAGAGGGTCACTGAAGCTTCTCCAGTTGCCACATATGCTTTGGGGATTATTTTATCTCTTTAAAAATAAAAGAAAACAAAACTTTCAGCACTTCCAAACAATTCTCCCCTACTCTCCCAAAATATTACTTAGACTCTTAGAGCAAACTATTTATCTAAGCCAGTTATTGAACTTGACACAAAATCAAAATGAGAATATTTCAAAGCATAAGAATTAAAGAGACAGCACTAGTCCCATGTAACAGGTTCACAAATGGAAGCATTCATCTAGTGGCGTTTAAACAGCCTCTCTTAATACTGGCTCCTTAAATCACATTGCAAGTCACAAAGCCCGCAGCTTCTATGTAAACTTAAGATAAACAAAACAAAAATCAGTCTTATCTGAATTCAAATACTCCAGGCTTTCACAACTTCAATTATCAGGATAACAATTTTTAACTCTGTACTGATTTTTACAAACATAAGATGGAACAAAGACATAAAAGAAAGTTCTAGTTAATTATACTGAGCTATATTTCTATGCCAAAACCAAATCTCATCAAGAAGTTATAAAATACTTTAGGTTATAGGTTAAAGCTGGTGAGTAAAGTGATCTAACTGGTTCCCAAAGTCTGACTATTGTTACATTTTAAAGCCATGGTCAAAACTTCAAATATAAAAAAGCAATCGAGGACTTCCCTGGTGGCACAGTGGTTAAGAATCCACCTGCCAATGAAGGGGACAGGGGTTCGATCCCTGGTCCAGGAAGATCCCACATGCCTCGGAGCAACTAAGCCTGTGTGCCACAACTACTGAGTCCGCGTGCTGCACCTACTGAAGCCCGCCACCGGAATGAGAAGCCCGTGCACCGCAACGAAGAGTAGCCTCCCGTGCACCGCAACGAAGAGTAGCCTCCGCTTACCGCAACTAGAGAAAACCTGCGCCCAGCAACGGAGACCCAATAAACGCAGCCAATAAATAAATTAATAAATAAATAAAAATTTTTTAAAAAGCATTTATTCTAAAAGCTTGGAGCAAATACAAATGTACAAAATGTTCAGCCTAATTCTATCAATTAATAAGTTAAAAGCTGGTATAGATCCTCCAACATGACAGTCTCACTTATTTAGTAAAGTTGTAAAGATAAACTCTGGCTGTTCCAAGGATTTTTATTTTACTACATTGTTGGGAAATTTGAGCTCAGTTTAACCAAAGGTATTTTCTTTTAACCTAGTTAAGACACAGCTGAGATAACAGTGAAATAAACAAGTATTTCTACCATAAAAAACATAGCCTAGTTATAAATACAAAATAAAAATTGACTATTCCTAAAGGGTATGAATAGGCCCAGACAGTAAATATATAGTCATAAACACAGTAATGCTACTTTATACAAGCAATCCCTTCTTGATTCCCAAAGTTTACACTTGGGAATTTAACAACTGTAAACCAATACCCAAGCACAAAGTAAGAAGTCAAAGGTCCCCCCAACCCCACTTAAATTCTCCAGCTTATCTTTTTAACATACAGCTAAATGTTATTTGTTGTACTTTTTCCCTAAAGGTAAAAAAAAAAAATTAGGCAGGAATTCTTTCCTGCTTCTGAACAAAGGAATTCCAATAAAAACTCACATATATGATAACAAAATTACCACCTCTAAACCAAGTTCTACAAATGGAAAATTGTTTCCAAGAAAAAGCAGCAAAGAAACCAGAGTAGTTAGCTTGACATCTGAACTTCACTTCCCCCCCTCCCCCAAATATCAGCAAATAACTTTCCTCCCACTAGTCAAAGCCCGCCTCAGGGCTTAAATTCTCTGTCCCTGACTGTATTTTTTATTTATATATGTCATTTAAGTAATAGTTTCTTAATATGCTAAATATCACTAGTCTTTCATAATAGCCCCAGCACACAACTTGAATAACACTTGATACTACGAAAAACCAGAAGATGAAAGTTTAAAAAATGAAAGGATGGGACCTTTTACAACTTGTCATAGTCTTGTCAAAATACGTCAAACTTCTGTAAGCCAAGAACATATTTCAATGTGTTCTATCAAGAGAATGATGAAAATAAACAGTTGGAGAAACACAGAAATGAAACTCATATTTGATATATCCAGAAATAAAACTCAAATACTACATCTGAAGTAAATTCTAATCTATTTATTATGCTTTAGATATAGCTACCTAGTAACAGTACATTGTGCTTTGGGAGAAAAAAGTTCTCAATATCCTCCTTGCTTCACAAAAGTACAATAGTATTCCAAACCCCAGGTCACAAAGAGATGTATTTACACATGTTGTACAAAGTTCACGTGTGCCCTAACAATAAGAAAAGGAGTGGCCAGAGAGCAAGGCTATCTGTGCAGTGACAATATCCATGAGCATCACAGTAGACCAAGGCTGGCTTCTATGAAAATATCTTCATCTAAATGCAGTTAAAGGCATGTTCCCACAGCCTAAATACTAACTTCTGGTACCTATCTCTTCACTTTGTGGCTTCTAACCAGTAACGCTTAGAAATCCCCTGGGGGAACTGCTGCCCTTTCAGTTCAGTTCCATTATGAAGTATTTTCTACCTCTCAAATGCCAAAATTTTAGATTAGCATACTTCACAATGCAGAGTAACTTCTGCAAAATAAATTCTTTAAATAAAATGTCTTAACCAGTGAAAGAAATAAAGAGAGAGAGGGAAAGGGAGGGAAGGAGGGAAGGAAGAAGGGAGGAAGGGGGGAAGGGAAAGGTTTAATGCAGACAATTTAGAAAACTCAGCAAAGCCATGTCTTAAATGGCTTTCTTCATGTACATTTTTTAAACCAAATCAGTAAATAGTAACTGGTCTCAGAAGAGCTCCAGACTTCTTTATCCAAAGAACAACATAATTTAGTACCCGGAATCCCAACCCTTGTTACAGTTTCTAACATCAAACAGATTGTATACACCTAAACCTATGTTTTAACCTTATTTCATTCCATAGATAAAGGGACTATTTACCCTGTTACACATATTCAAATCTTAATGAAGTACTTTAGGATCTCCCTTAATCTGAGTATCTGAGTAAACAAATGTACAGCAAGAGGCCAGTCAAGAAATATTTAGTAAACAATAATTATGTGCAAGGCATTCACATAAAGTTTAAAGCAGGTCAGTGCTTTGGGGGTGTGTTGTCACTCGCTGATATAAATAATACCTTTCTTTCAAAATATCAACATGTTGGTTCAAACAAATTAAAGCTCCTGTTTCAAATGACACAAGACAGTTAAGATAAACATGTTCACGAATGCATGGTTGACCCATATGCTCCCTTCCCAAAATGTGGAGAATATTATTGAGATTTCATTCTGACAAGAAAACGAAAACTTATACCTGGCGGTCTGTATAATATTCATACAGTCAAGTTTGCAATATAAGGGCACATCAGCATAAAAGCAACTGTAGCCTTTGCTTTCATGAAATTAATAGGTCAAAGCAGCAACATTAATTTGAAGGCATACATGTTTTCTATTAATAATACAATTTGGAATGTAACAAGTATCACATACTATGTGTTTAATGTGGCAGTTGTCATTTTTAAAGATTTAAACATTCAAGGTCTATTTTGTTGAGAATAAATAACAGTTATCATTTTATTACTGTTATTTACTAAATGCTTACTATGAACCAAACAGTATTGGGTATTTTAGTCATCTTTTTGTATTTACGTTCACAACAATCACTGAACTAACTGTATTCCCACCTTACAAATGAAGGAATACATTCAAAAGATTTAATAATTTGTTCTAGTTAATACAGCTAATTAAATACAGAGTCCAGATTCAGAGCAACCAAATCAATCTCACTTTACAGCAGTCTGTTTCCTACAAGGACTGCCCACTGGTTGGGTGCCTGGAGGTGATCAGGGAAGGGACCAAGTTAAATGGCTGAAAACACGCCTGCCTAGTTCCCTGACCAAAGTTTCCATCTGAATGAACTCCAGCTGTGGCAGGTTTTCACTGCACTGAAAAAACAGAAACAAAAAAACCCTACTCTTCTGTTCTCTTACTTCTCTGAGGGGGCTTTCCCTTCTTGCTAGGAAGAATGAAATACTGGAATCCTTACTACATTTCCCAACCCATCCTTACTAGTACTAAAGCTCAACACTTGTATTTTGTCCCACATTTGGCTCCTTTTTTCTGTTCTCAATGAGTTAAGAACCTGGAAAGGTGGAGAAGTGACTTCATCAGACCCTTCTGAAACTCCAACTGACATGTACGCAGAGTTAGAGAAATAGAGGAGGTGAGAGATCAAGCAGCTATCATTAATGAAACACACTAACAACATCAAGAGATCCAGAGGGAGGAGTATTATCATCTACATAATAAGCCAGTAACATAATTCCTTTTGATGTTTAACTACAAAGTTTCAAAGATAATCTGGTTTTGTATATGCACTACTCAATCTATGAAATCTTCAGACCATTTGGTCTAATACCCTGACCACTTTGGAAAAAAGTTAAGTCGACACCACTAGCTTTGTTGCTGCTGTGAAATTGGACTTTTATCAATGCACTCAGTCCTACATTCTAAACCCAAACTTTATAGTCTGGCCCATCTTCTTTCCCTTTATTAATATACCTGCCTTCCTAGACTTTTGCTAACTTTGATGTGCCAAATCTGATCCTTTCCTTGTATATTGAATGCTCCTGACTTGGCTTTTCTCTGCTATTCCAGGAACATCCCTGCTTATGCCCCAAACATCTTGTAGTATTGTACACTATTCACTGGCTCATAAAGACCTGCAGGGCAGTAAGCAAAATGATCATAGCATACCAAGCAATTACAAGACCAGAGTAAAGAAAAGGAGAAAGAAAGCAACAGGAATGTGGGAGGGAAAGGAGGAAGAAGTCTGCAATGTTCCATGATTAGACTGATCAGTTTTTTCTCAACCAGTATACATATACCCCCAGGCACAAACTGAGACATGCTGGGGATACACCAAGACAATGAAGGTGTCTCAAACGCAGTGTCAGCTCTCTTAATTCACCGCAGTTTTCCAAAATTAATAGACCAGCAGGAATTGTTTTTTTCTTTTCTGGTAGTAAAATATTAGTATATTTACATAATCAGTATGCAAAAGAATGCAACATTCACATGAATTATTAAGATAAAACAGAGAATTTAAGAAATTTTCAAGCTGCTCAGAGGCATATTCTAAACTTCCAACCTACTCTCCTTTGCCTTTCACGCTCTTTGCAGGTAGCTTAAGAAGCCCTATTTTATACAAATTTGGGAGGGTAAAATCCCAACAGTTGGATTTTTCTGGCTAACAAATCTGAAAATTTTCTCCAACACTTCCAGAAAGAGCAGATCACTCCCTCTACAGTGCTTCTACAACATTCTACATTAATTTATATTCCTATTTTAGCATTTATCATACCACATAATTATTTATGTGTCTATCTCATCAATTACAACTAATTCCTCCCAGACAGCAACTATACATCTATTCATCTTTTATTTCCAGCTCCTAGGAAAATATCAAGAACATAGTACACCACCTGACAATATCACATTTGTTGAATGAATGAATGAACGAATGGGTTAAACTTACACATTTCAAAGACGAAAATAATTTCTCTCTAGCCAGATCATGTCAACACAGAAGAAATGTTAATACGTTAATTACATTAGACAACCCATACAAATACCAAACCCAAATCCACTTTACAACTATAATGGGATTTGAAAGGCTAATTCACTCACCCACAGTCAAGAAACCACATTCCATAAACTTAATATAAAGACAAAAGCTGAACACTTACTGCACACAGTTCTCTTATATGAAGCATACCCTTTCAAATCTGAGAATTTCTGGTCATTCAAAACCAAAACTATGATTAAAAACCTTTACAAATGATGCCTGCCATTCTGTTTATCCCAGTACATCTTATTAAGGACAACAGATCTTAAGATACAACAAATCAGAATTGCAGTGTATTAGTTTAGCTTTAATTATCCATGCTCTACTTCTAGTACTATACTTTAAACCTGTTTGGTTCTCCAGAGGGCAAGTATAACTACATTATGCAGAGTCACAAAGAAAATCTTAATTACTTCAGGGGGAGAAAAGGCTACAATGTTCCCAGCTTTTCAAAACTTTCTACAAAATGATCAGAATTCTCAAGACAGTGTCAATAAAAAATGACTACTTTTCAAAGGATAAGCAATATTTTTTCCCATGTTTTAAAAAGGGTTCTATTTATTTCAGTATAAAATTTGCATATTCTCTCTAATATTATCATCTGAAAAATTTTAAGGTCCTATATTTTATTAAATATGATGCATACTTGAATGTACACATTTCCATTAAAAAATATACTATAGGCTACCAATAAGGTGACTAAGTGGCATTTTATTAATTAATGCCCCCACAGTACCTGACACATATGCAATTAATAAACATTTGATTAAGTCAACAAATATTTAAGTTTATTTTATACAGGCACTGCTCTAAGCACACGCTATTATAACATGATAAACCTAACAGATATGACCCTTGCCTTCATACCACCTTCAGTCTTATGAAAAGGCAGAAATTCAACAAACATACTAATATATACCTATCAAATGTGGCAAGTAGAATGAAGGAAAACAATAAGGTGATATTAGTAGGAGGGGGGAGGGGGGTAATCCTGCTTTAAACTGGAATATTAAGGGAATATTAAGGATGCCTCTCTAAGAATAAGGCATTTGAGATAAGATTCTCCATTCAAAGATTTGAAGAAAAGATCATTTCGGGTCGTGGGAACAGCATGTGGAAAAGCTCTAAGGCAAGTTTCAGAAACTGAAAAGTCAGCATAACTTGATGACAGAAAACCAGAGGAAGAGTCGATTCCTTAGAAACTGGCAAGGGGCAAGACTGTATACAGTTCTGTGCCACATTTAAAGATTTAAGGTGTTGGGAGACCTTCAAGATGGCGAAGGAGTAAAACATGGAGATCACCTTCCTCCCCACAAATACATCAGAAATACATCTACATGTGGAACAACTCCTACAGAATACCTACTGAATGCTGGCAGAAGACATCAGAATTCCCAAAAGGCAAGAAACTCCCCACATACCTGGGTAGGGCAAAAGAAAAAAGGAAAAACAGGGACAAAAGAATAGGGACGGGACATGCACATCTGGGAGGGAGCTGTGAAGCAGGAAAAGTTTCCCACACTAGAAGCCCCTTCGCGAGCGGAGACTGCGGGTGGCGGAGGGGGGGAGCTTCGAAGCCACGGAAGAGAGCACAGCAACAAGGGTGCAAAGGGCAAAGCGGAGAGATCCCCGCACAGAGGATCGGTGCAAACCAGCACTCACAGCCCAAGAGGCTTGTCTGCTCACCCACCAGGGCAGGGCAGGGCTGGGAGCTGAGGCTTGGGCTTTGGAGGTCAGATCCCAGGGAGAGGACTGGGGTTGGCAGCGTGAACACAGCCTGAAGGGGGCTAGTGAGCCACAGCTAGCTGGGAGGGAGTCCGGGAAAAAGTCTGGACCTGCCTAAGAGGCAACAGACCATTGTTTTGGGGTGTGCGAGGAGAGGGGATTCAGAGCACCGCCTAAACGAGCTCCAGAGACAGGCGCGAGCCGAGGCTAGCAGCACAAACACCAGAGATGGGCATGAAACGCTAAGGCTGCTGCTGCAGCCACCAAGAAGCCTGTGTGCAAGCACAGGTCACTATCCCCACCTGTCCCCCTGGGAGCCTGTGAAGCCCACCACTGCCAGGGTCCCGTGATCCACGGACAACTTCCACGGGAGAACACACGGCACCACCTCAGGCTGGTGCAACGTCCCGCCAGCCTCTGCCGCCGCAGGCTCGCCCCGCATCCGTACCCCTCCCTCCCCCTGGCCTGAGTGAGCCAGAGCCCCCTGATCAGCTGCTGCTTTAACCCCGTCCTGTCACAGCAAAGAACAGACACCCCAAGGCGACCTACACACAGAGGCGGGGCCAATCCAAAGCTGAACCCCAGGAGCTGTGCAAACAAAGAAGAGAAAGGGAAATCTCTCCCAGCAGCCTCAGGAGCAGCGGATTAAAGCTCCACAATCAACTTGATGTACCCTGCATCTGTGGAATACCTG
This sequence comes from Pseudorca crassidens, assembly GCF_039906515.1. NCBI lineage: Eukaryota > Metazoa > Chordata > Mammalia > Artiodactyla > Delphinidae > Pseudorca > Pseudorca crassidens. Next base: position 129,478,698 of record NC_090297.1, on the reverse strand, counting down.
AATAGACAACGAATCATCCCAAAATTGAGGTGGTGGACCTTGGGAGCAACTGTAGACTTGGGGTTTGCTTTCTGCATCTAATTTGTTTCTGCTTTTATGTTTAACATAGTTTAGTATTTAGTTTATTATCATTGGTAGATTTCTTTACTGATTTCGTTGCTCTCTTCCTTTTTTATTTTTAAAATAGATATTTTTTTTTTACTTTTTATCTTTTTGTGACTGTGTATGTGTATGCTGCTTTGTTGATTTTGTCTGTATAGCTTTACTTTTACCATTTGTCCTACTGTTCTGTCCATTTTTTGTTGGTTTTTATTTGCTTCTTTAGTATAGTTTTTAGGGCGTGTTATCATTGGTGGATTTCTTTTTTGGTTTGTTTGCTCTCCTCTTTCTTTCTTTCTATTACTTTTAAATTTTTTTGTGTGTGTGTGTGGTACGCGGGCCCCTGTCACTTTTGTGGCCTCTCCCGTTGCGGAGCGCAGGCTCAGCGGCCATGGCTCACAGGCCCAGCCGCTCCAAGGGATGTGGGATCCTCCTGGACTGGGGCACGAACCCGTGTCCCCTGCATCGGCAGGCGGACTCTCAACTACTGCGCCACCAGGTGAGCCCTACATTTTTTTTGTTTTTAATAATTTTTAAATTTTTTATTTAATAACTGTTTTTTCTTTCTTTCTTTTTTTCTCCCTTTTCTTCTGAGCTGTGTGGTTGACAGGGCCTTGGTGCTCCAGCTGGGTGTCAGGCCTGTGCCTCTAAAGTGGGAGAGCCGAGTTCAGGACACTGGTCCACCAGAGACCTCCCGGCTCCATGTAACATCAAATGGTGAAAGCTCTCCCAGAGATCTCCACCTCAACGCTAAGTACCAGCTCCACCCAATGGCCAGCAAGCTCCTGTGGTGGACGCCCCATGCCAAACAACTAGCAAGACAGGAACACAACCCCACCTATTAGCAGAGAGGCTGCTTAAAATCATAATAAGGTCAATGACACCCCAAAACACACCACCGGATGCAGTCCTGCCCACCAGAAAGACAAGATCCAGCCTCATCCACCAGAACACAGGCACCAGTCCCCTCGACCAGGAAGCCTACACAACACACTGAACCAACCTTACCCACTGGGGGCAGACACCAAAAACAACGGGAACTACGAACATGCAGCCTGCAAAAATGAGACCCCAAACACAGTAAGATAAGCAAAATGAGAAGACAGAAAAACACAAAGCAGATGAAGGAGCAAGATAAAAACCCACCAGACCTAACAAATGAAGAGGAAATAGGCAGTCTACCTGAAAAACAATTCAGAATAATGATAGTAAAGATGATCCAAAATCTTGGAAATAGAATAGAGAAAATGCAAGAAACATTTAACAAGGACCTAGAAGAACTAAAGAGGAAACAAGCAACAATGAACAAAACAATAAATGAAATTAAAAATACTCTAGAAGAGATCAATAGCAGAATAACTGAGGCAGAAGAACGGATAAGCGACCTGGAAGATAAAATAGTGGAAATAACTACTGCAGAGCAGAATAAAGAAAAAAGAATGAAAAGAACTGAGGACAGTCTCAGAGACCTATGGGACAACATTAAACGCACCAACATTCGAATTATAGGGGTTGCAGTAGAAGAAGAGAAAAACAAAGGGACTGAGAAAATATTTGAAGAGATTATAGTTGAAAACTTCCTTAATATGGGAAAGGGAATAGTTAATCAAGTCCAGAAAGCACAGACAGTCCCATACAGGATAAATCCAAGGAGAATTACGCCAAGACACATACTAATCAAACTGTCAAAAATTAAATACAAAGAAAATATATTAAAAGCAGCAAGGGAAAAACAACAAATAACACACAAGGGAATGCCCATAAGGTTAAAAGCTGATCTTTCAGCAGAAACTCTGCAAGCCAGAAGGGACTGGCAGGACATATTGAAAGTGATGAAGGAGAAAAACCTGCAACCAAGATTACTCTACCCAGCAAGGATCTCATTCAGATTTGATGGAGAAATTAAAACCTTTACAGACAAGCAAAAGCTGAGAGAGTTCAGCACCACCAAATCGGCTTTACAACAAATGCTAAAGGAACTTCTCTAGGCAAAAAACACAAGAGAAGGAAAAGACCTACAGTAAGGAACCAAAAACAATTAAGAAAATGGGAATAGGAACATACATATCGATAATTACCTTAAATGTAAATGGACTAAATGCTCCCACCAAAAGACACAGATTGGCTGAATGGATACAAAAACAAGACCCATATAAATGCTGTCTACAAGAGACCCACTTCAGACCTAGAGACACATACAGACTGAAAGTAAGGGGATGGAAAAAGATATTCCATGCAAATGGAAATCAAAAGAAAGATGGAGTAGCAATTCTCATATCAGACAAGATACACTTTAAAATAAAGACTATTAGAAGAGACAAAGAAGGACACTATATAATGATCAAGGGATCGAGCCAAGAAGAAGATATAACAATTGTAAATATTTATGCACCCAACATAGGAGCACCTCAGTACATAAGGCAAATACTAACAGCCATAAAAGGGGAAATCGAGAGTAACACATTCATAGTAGGGGACTTTAACACCCCACTTTCACCAATGCATAGATAATCCAAAATGAAAATAAATAAAGAAACACAAGCTTTAAATGATACATTAAACAAGATGGACTTAATTGACCTTTATAGGAAATTCCATCCAAAAACAACAGAATACACATTTTTTTCAAGTGCTTATGGAACATTCTCCAGGATAGATCATATCTTGGGTCACAAATCAAGCCTTGGTAAATTTAAGAAGATTGAAATTGTATCAAGTATCTTTTCCGACCACAACGCTATGAGACTAGATATCAATTAGAGGAAAAGATCTGTAAAAATTACAAACACATGGAGGCTAAACAATACACTACTTAGTAACAAAGTGATCACTGAAGAAATCAAAAGAGGAAATAAAAAATACCTAGAAACAAATGACAAAGGAGATACGATGACCCAAAACTTATGGGATGCAGCAAAAGCAGTTCTAAGAGGGAAGTTTATAGCAATACAATCCTACCTTAAGAAACAGGAAACACCTCGAATAAACAACCTAACCTTGCACCTAAAGCAATTAGAGAACGAAGAACAAAAAAACCCCAAAGTTAGCAGAAGGAAAGAAATCATAAAAATCAGATCAGAAATAAATGAAAAAGAAATGAAGGAAATGATAGCAAAGATCAAGAAAACTAAAAGCTGGTTCTTTGAGAAGATAAAGAAAATTGATAAACCATTAGCCAGACTCATCAAGAAAAAAAGGGAAAAGACTCAAATCAATAGAATTAGAAATGAAAAAGGAGAAGTAACAACTAACACTGCAGAAATACAAAAGGTCATGAGAGATTACTACAAGCAACTCTATGCCAATAAAATGGACAACTTGGAAGAAATGGACAAATTCTTAGAAATGCACAAACTGCCAAGACTGAATCAGGAAGAAATAGAAAATATGAACAGAAAAATCACAAGCATTGAAATTGAAACTGTGATTAAAAATCTTCCAACAAACAAAAGCCCAGGACCAGATGGCTTCACAGGCGAATTCTATCAAACATTTAGAGAAGACCTAACACCGATCCTTCTCAAACTCTTCCAAAATATAGCAGAGGGAGGAACACTCCCAAACTCATTCTATGAGGCCACCATCACCATGATACCAAAACCAGACAAGGATGTCACAAAGAAAGAAAACTACAGGCCAATATCACTGATGAACATAGATGCAAAAATCCTCAACAAAATACTAGCAAACAGAATCCAACAGCACATTAAAAGGATCACACACCATGATCAACTGGGGTTTATTCCAGGACTGCAAGGATTATTCAATATACGCAAATCAATCAACGTGATACACCATATTAACAAATTGAAGGAGAAAAACCACATGATCATCTCAATAGATGCAGAGAAAGCTTTCGACAAAATTCAACACCCACTTATGATAAAAACCCTGCAGAAAGTAGGCATAGAGGGAACTTACCTAAACATAATAAAGGCCATATATGACAAACCCACAGCCAACATCGTCCTCAATGGTGGAAAACTGAAACCATTTTCACTAAGATCAGGAACAAGACAAGGTTGCCCACTCTCACCACTCATATTCAACATAGTTTTGGAAGTTTTAGCCACAGCAATCAGAGAAGAAAAAGAAATAAAAGGAATCCAAATCGCAAAAGAAGAAGTAAAGCTGTCACTGTTTGCAGATGACATGATACTACACATAGAGAACCCTAAAGATGTTACCAGAAAACTACTAGAGCTAATCAATGAATCTGGTAAACTAGCAGGATACAAAACTAATGCACAGAAATCTCTGGCATTCCTGTACACTAATGATGAAAAATCTGAAAGTGAAATCAAGAAAACACTCCCATTTACCACTGCAACAAAAAGAATAAAATATCTAGGAATAAACCTACCTAAGGAGACAAAAGACCTGTATGCAGAAAATTATAAGACACTGATGAAAGAAATTAAAGATGATACAAATAGATGGAGAGATATACCATGTTCTTGGATTGGAAGAATCAACATTGTGAAAATGACTCCACTACCCAAAGCAATCTACAAATTCAATGCAATCCCTATCAAACTACCAATGGCATTTTTCCCAAAACTGGAACAAAAAATTTCACAATTTGTATGGAAACACAAAAGACCCCAAATAGCCAAAGCAATTTTGAGAACGAAAAATGGAGCTGGAGGAATCAGGCTCCCTGACTTCAGACTATACTACAAAGCTACAGTAATCAAGATAGTATGGTACTGGCACAAAAACAGAAAGCTAGATCAATGGAACCGGATAGAAAGCCCAGAGATAAACCCACGCACATATGATCATCTTATCTTTGAAAAAGGAGGCAGGAATGTCCAGTGGAGAAAGGACAGCCTATTCAATAAGTGGTGCTCAGAAAACTGGACAGGTACATGTAAAAGTATGAGATTAGATCACTCCCTAACACCATACACAAAAATAAGCTCAGAATGGATTAAAGACCTAAATGTAAGGCCAGAAACTATCAAACTCTTAGAGGAAAACATAGGCAGAACGCTCTATGACATAAATCACAGCAAGATCCTTTTTGACCCACCTCCTAGAGAAATGGAAATAAAAACAAAAATAAACAAATAGGACCTAATGAAACTTCAAAGCTTTTGCATAGCAAAGGAAACCATAAACAAGACCAAAAGACAACCTTCAGAATGGGAGAAAATATCTGCAAATGAAGCAACCGACAAAGGATTAATTTCCAAAATTTATAAGCAGCTCATGCAGCTCAATAACAAAAAAACAAAAAACCCAATCCAAAAATGGGCAGTAGACCTAAATAGACATTTCTCCAAAGAAGATATACAGACTGCTAACAAACACATGAAAGAATGCTCAACATCATTAATCATTAGAGAAATGCAAATCAAAACTACAATGAGATATCATCTCACACCAGTCAGAATGGCCATCATCAAAAAATCTAGAAACAATAAATACTGGAGAGGATGTGGAGAAAAGGGAACACTCTTGCACTGCTGGTGGGAATGTGAATTGGTACAGCCACTATGGAGAACAGTATGGAGGTTCCTTAAAAAACTACAAATAGAAATGCTATATGACCCAGCAATCCCACTACTGGGCATATACCCTGAGAAAACCATAATTCAAAAACAGTCATGTACCAAAATGTTCATTGCAGCTCTATTTACAATAGCCCAGAGATGGAAACAACCTAAGTGTCCATCATCGGATGAATGGATAAAGATGTGGCATATATATACAATGGAATATTACTCAGCCATAAAAAGAAACGAAATTGAGCTATTTGTAACGAGGTGGATGGACCTAGAGTCTGTCATACAGAGTGAAGTAAGTCAGAAAGAGAAAGACAAATACCGTATGCTAACACATATATATGGAATTAAAAAAAAATGTCATGAAGAACCTAGGGGTAAGACGGGAATAAAGACACAGGCCTACTAAAGAATGGACTTGAAGATGTGGGGAGGGGGAAGGATAAGCTGTGACAAAGCGAGAGAGTGGCATGGACATATATACACTACCAAACATAAAATAGATAGCTAGTGGGAAGCAGCCGCATAGCACAGGGAGATCAGCTCGGTGCTTTGTGACCACCTAGAGGGGTGGGATAGGGAGGGTGGGAGGGAGGGAGACGCAAGAGGGAAGAGATATGGGAGCATATGTATATGTATAACTGATTCACTTTGTTATAAAGCAGAAACTAACACACCACTGTAAAGCAATTATATTCCAATAAAGATGTAAAAAAAAAAACCAAACAAAAAAACAGTACGATACTGACACAGAAACAGAAATATAGATCAATGGAACCGGATAGAAAGCCCAGAGATAAACCCATGCACATATGGTCACCTTATTTTTGACAAAGGAGGCAAGAATATACAATGGAGAAAAGACAGCCTCTTCAATAAGTGGTGCTCAGAAAACTGGACAGCTACATGTAAAAGAATGAAATTAGAACACTCCCTCACACCACACACAAAAATAAACTCCAAATGGATTAAAGACTGAAATCTGTGGCCAGGCACTATAAATCTCTTAGAGGAAAACATAGGCAGAACACTCTATAACATAAATCACAGCAAGATCCTTTTTGACCCACCTCCTAGAGAAATGGGAATAAAAACAAAAAGAAACAAATGGGACCTAATGAAACTTAAAAGTTTCTGCACAGCAAAGGAAACCATAAACAAGACGAAAAGACAACCCTCAGAATGGGAGGAAATATTTGCCAATGAAGCAACTGACAAAGCATTAATCTCCAAAATTTTCAAGCAGCTCATGCAGCTCAATATCAAAAAAAGAAACAACCTAATCCAAAAATGTTCTGAAGACCTAAATAGACATTTCTCCTAAGAAGATAATACTGATTGCCAACAAACACATGAAAGGATTCTCAACATCACTATTAGAGAAATGCAAGTCAAAGCCAAAATGAGTTATCACCTCACACCAGTCAAAATGGCCATCATCAAAAAATCTAAAAACTATAAATGCTGGAGAGGGTGTGGAGAAAAGGGAACCCTCCTACACTGTTAGCGGGAATGTAAATTGATACAGCCACTATGGAGAACAGTATGGAAGTGCCTTAAAAAACTAAAAATAGAACTACCATACGACCCAGCAATCCCACTACTGGGCATATACCCTGAGAAAACCATAATTCAAAAACAGTCATGTACCAAAATGTTCACTGCAGCTCTATTTACAATAGCCAGGACATGGAAGCAACCTAAGTGTCCATCGACAGATGAATGTATTAAGAAAATGTGGCACATATAGACAATGGAATATTACTCAGCCGTAAAATGAAACGAAATTGAGTTATTTGTAGCGAGGTGGATGGACCTAGAGACTGTCATATAGAGTGAAGTAAGTCAGAAAGAGAAAAACAAATACCGTATGCTCACACATATATATGGAATCTAAAAAAAATAAATAAATAATGGTTCTGAAGAACCTAGCGGCAGGACAGGAATAAAGACGCAGACATAGAGAATGTACTTGAGGACACGGTGAGGGCGAAGGGTAAGCTGGGACGAAGTGAGAGAGTGGACATATATACATTATCAAATGTAAAACAGATTGCTAGTGGGAAGCAGCCACATAGCACAGAGAGATCAGCTCAGTGTTCTGTGACCATCAGAGGGGTGGGATAGGGCGGGTGGGAGGGAGAGGCAAGAGAGAGGAGATATGGGGACATACGTATATGTATAGCTGATTCGCTTTGTTATAAAGCAGAAACTAATACACCATTGTAAAGCAATTATACTCCAATAGAGAGGTTAAAAAGCAAAAGATTTAAGGTGTTATTCTAAGTGTAGTAAAAAATCTAAAATGAAGCATTATAGGTAAGGTGTATGCAAGAAAGACCAATATATAGAATGCCAGAAGGCCTTGGCCCTACATCAAAAGCTTGGTAAATAAAGGTGCACATAGATTTCAAGTTAACATGTTAAAAGGTGTATTTGTGTTACGTTTTCATGATTCCCTACTTTAAACAACTTTTTCAATTAACTCATCATCTACCAGACATGATCAGGATCTTCCCTTTCCCTTTATATGTTCACATTAGCAGAGATACAAGTGAGCAGTAAAATGGTTAAATACAAGAAGAATAAAAGTACATGGATATGCAAAAAGACCATAAATAACAAATCTTAGTGAGATGCAGAGAAAAGGAAACCCTCCTACACTGTTGGTGGGAATGTAAATTGGTACAGCCACTGTGGAAAAGAATATGGAGGCTCCTCAAAAAACTAAAAATAGAACTACCATATGACCCAGAAATTCCATTCCTGGGCATACATCCGGAAAAAAAAAAAAAAAAAAAAAACACTGGGACGACGTGAGAGAGTGGCATGGACATATATACACTACCAAATGTAAAACCGATAGCTAGCGGGAAGCAGCCGCATAGCACGGGAGATCGGCTCGGCGCTTTGTGGCCACCTAGAGAGGTGGGATAGGGAGGGTGGGAGGGAGGGAGACGCAATAGGGAAGAGAAATGGGGATATATGTATAGCTGATTCACTTTGTTATAAAGCAGAAACTAACACCCCATTGTAAAGCAATTATACTCCAATAAAGATGTTAAAAAAAAACCCACTAATTCGAAAAGATACCTGCACCCCTATGTTCATAGCAGCATCATTTACAATTGCCAAGATATGGATACAACCTAAGGGTCCATCAACAGATGAATGGATAAAGATGTGGTAACTACTACTCAGCCATGAAAAAGAACGAAATTTTACCATTTGCAGCAACATGGATGGACTTGGAGAGCATTATGCTAAGTGAAATAAGTCAGACAGAGAAAGACAAACACTGTATGATACCACTTATAAGTGGAATCTAAGGAATAAAACAAATTAGTGAATATACAAAAAAAAAAAAAAAAGACTCACAGATACAGAGAACAAACCAGTGCTTACCAATAGTGGAAGGGAAGAGGAGAGAGGCAAGATAGGGGTAGGGGATTAAGAAGTACAAACTACTATGTATAAAATAAATAAGGTACAAGGATATATTGCACAGCATAGGGAATATAGCCAATATTTTATAATAACTATAAATGGAGTAGAACATTTAAAAATTGTGAACCACTATGTTGTACCTCTGATTTTAATATCATAAATCAACTATACCTCAAGAAAAAGGAGGGGCTTTCCTGGTGGCACAGTCATTGGGAATTGCCTGAGAATGCAGGAGACATGGATTCGAGCCCTGGTCCAAGAAGATCCCACATGCTGCAGAGCAACTAAGCCCGTGCACCACAACTACTGAGCCTGCGCTCTAGAGCCTGTGAGCCACATCTACTGAGCCCACATGCCACAACTACTGAAGCCTGCACGCCTAGAGCCCACGCACCACAACAAAGAGTAGTTCCTGCTCGCCGCAACTAGAGAAAGCCCGCGTGCAGCAATGAAGACCCAATGCAGCCAAAAATAAAAATAAATTAAAAAAAAAAAAAAAGACAAAAAAAAGTACATGGATATGTAATGACAAATTGGGAAACCACCCTCTGAATAACTAAGCTGAGTAGTTCTTCTGCAGGTTGGGGTGGAATGGGAGCAGGGCTCTATGCAGAAGATACAGACCTTCTGAAACTGTAAATTTTAACCATGTGCATTCACTATTTTTTAAATCAGAACATTAACTATATTACATTTCTCACTAGGAAGCAGCTTAAAATGATGTAGCTGATTACCAAAACATCACCAAGTCTTTCAGAAATTATTTCTACTTAATTTTTAATTAAAATGAAAACGTAAGTATTAGCTATTATTTTGTGAGATTAACTATCCTTACATCTTCATCTACCTGAAACTCAACTATGCAGAAATTCCTTGGGAGTTTCTACCTACAATATTCTATTTGATAAACATCTTTCATTGTTCAATGAAACATTTTTCATCTCTAACAAAACAAGTTTGAGCATTAGTGACCCGCCCAAAAATCTAGAAATTGACATTTAACTCTATTAGAACTTTAAAAATTTTAACCAAATTTTAAAGTAAAGGTACACAATGATCCAGTGATCCACCTGCAAAAATGTGTCCCAGATAAATACCCACCAATATATGAAAATACAAGAACACACACATTGGATTTGCTTTCGGGGGCGGGGGGCGGAAATCCAAACATCTAACAATAAGGAAAAAGTTCAATAAGTTATGTGGTATTATGCTGCCACAGAATTGTCACAGAAAGATATCCAAAATATACTAAGTCTGTTGTAAGCTCATTTCTTTTTTTCAAATGTGTGAATTAGTAAACAATGTATGAGGAGAAGGAGATTTCACTTTTTACCTGTATTCTTCTTTTGAATATGTTACAATGATTATTATATACTACCCAGGATTTTAATATAAAGGTGGAAATTTTCAAGAAATAATTATTTGAATATATGATTTTACATTTCTTTAAATAAAATTTAAAAATAATTTCAATTGTAAGTAAAACCTAAGAGAAATAAAATTTTAAATTACCCTTTAAAGTACTTTAGCTCTATCGTTCTCAAAGCAAGCTGCATACAATTTTCTGCATCTCAACTGGGATCCTTACTGAACAGTACCTAGCCAGTAGGCTCTGAGTTAGAGCTGAAAGGTTGTAAGGCATCTCCAGGTCTCCTTACATTTCCCAGATCCTGTTATCAGAAACAGGAGGATGGCAGAGAGCACTGATAGATCTCTCCTATCCCTACAATCATGTTTCAGTGGAGCCCACAAACCCTAAGAGGTCAAGAATCAATGCCCTATATAGAAAATGTCAATATGGGCAGGTTAGGGTTGCCACCACAACTCCACCCCAACCTTGAGTGATCTATGGGATCACCTTCCACACCACTTAAGCTGAGCACCTTCTTAAATAAGGTGGACATTCTTAGCATACAAGTGCTAAAATCAAAACCTAAATACCTTGACTACCACAAACTGAAGAAGTAGTTAAAGAGCAGTAGGTCTTAGTCTGGGAATCTGACCGATAAAGAAGTCCTGAGGAGAGTACAAGAGATTAACACTGCAGAGAGCTTCATGAAACTTCTCTACTAAAACAGACTCTAGATGAGAACAGCTGCCAGGAGATTTCAGATTTTAAAATAGTTTTGATATGGAACATCTCAGGCCTATCTGCTCAGCCTCAACCTACTATTAACTGTTAACAGTATTTAACATCTGTAAAGAGAAGAGGAAGTAGGGGGAGGGGGTGTTACATGCAGGGGAACTTTCATTTTTAACTAGATATACTTGTGTATTTATTGAATATTTTACCAAGAGAATATGCTCATGTACCAATGTGATTTTTAAAATTCAATAAAGACTGAAAATATAAATATCCCTAAAAATCATACACAAATTAGTGTGACTAAGTTTAGCAGAAGCTTTCTAGAGGGAATTCAGTAAAAAGCAGCGATTGATGATGACTATATGAAATGATGTAATAATAAATACCATGTACTAACATTTATTAAGTACTTACTACAGGTCAGGCCCTACTCCAAGCCCTTTATATGTATCAATTCATTTAACCACCACACATTATTAACCCTTCTTTTACCAAGAAGGAACCTGAGGCACAAAGAGCTTATTTAACTTTCATAAAGTCACAGTTATTAAATGATGGAGACAGGATTCTAACAGTCAATCTGATTCTAAGGGACTTAGAAAAAGGTATCAAAATAATAGCATGATAGGGAAATGAACAACCCAATTTTAAAAATGGGCAAAAGACCTAAACACATACCTCAACAAAGAAGATATACAGATAGCAAATAAGTATATGAAAAGATGCTCCACATCATAAATCACCAGGGAAATGCAAATTAAAACGAGACACCACTACACACCTAGTAGAATGACTAAAATCCAGAATACTGACAACACCAACTGCTGACAAAAACGTGGAGCAACAGGAATTTTCAGTCACTTCTGGCAGGAATGCAAAATGACATGGCCACTTTGGAAGACAATTTGGTGGTTTCTCACAAAACTAAACATTCTCCTAACCATATGATCTGGTGATCACACTCCTTGTTATTTACTCAAAGGAGATGAAAAATTATGTCCACACAAAACCTGCACATGTATGTTTACAACAGCTTTATTCATAATTACAGAAATGTGGAAGCAACCAAGATGTCCTTCAGTAGGTGAATGGATAAATAATAAATATATGTATACATATAGCTGATTCACTTGTTTGTACAGCAGAAACTATCACAACATTGTAAATCAATTATATACCAATTTAAATAAATAAATAAATAAATAATCCAGACAGTGGACTATTATTCAGTGCTAAAAAGAAATGAGCTATCAAGAAATGAAAACACATGGAAGTACTTCAAATTCATAATACTAAGTGAAAGAAGCCAATCTGAAAAGGCTACATACTATATGAGTCCAACTACGTCAATATTCTAGAAAATGCAAAATTATGGAGGCAGAAGAAAGATCAATGGTTGTCGGGGGTCGGGGGGCAGGGGGTGGAGGGAAGGATGAAAAGGCAGAGCATGTAGGATTCTTAGGGCAGTTAAACTATTTTGTATGATACTACAGTGGTGGATACATGTTGTTATACATCCACACTCATAATAGGTACAAAACTAAGAGTGGATTCCAATGTACACTATGGACTTTGGTGATTACTATGTATCAATGTAAGTTCATCAATTGTAACAAATGTACCACTTTGATGTCTGATGTTGATAGTGGGGGAGGCTGTGAACCTAAAACTATGAACCTAAAACTTCTCTGGAAAATTGTCTATTCAAAATTTTAAAAGAAATAAAAATAATAGCATCATGGGGTTAAAAGCAAGAAGATAAAAGAGGGCTCCTGTGTAACTTGAAAGCCATGTCGCCACCTTCCTCCCAAGCTTTGCTTATATTTCAAATAGATAATCATGGCCCTTTCTGGCCAATCAACTTTAGGAGTTTGAAATTCCTGAGAATGCCAGGTTGGGAGTGGGGGGTGTTTGCTGCTCCAGGATCAACAGATTCACATTCACCAACTAAGCACTACTAATCTAAAAAACAGCTTTCCACACATCTTTGATATTCTTACGGCCCCCAACAAATTTTAATTCCTATGACAGTTTTCTCCTTCATCTGCCATTGTAGCAGGCTTCTACCTAATCCTTTATAAGAATTTCCATTCACAAAGATTCTATTCTCTTCCTTTTAACACCTTTCCCTTTGGCATTTCACAGCCTGTAAGACTGAGGAAAGGACCAAATCAAAAGAGAAAAGAAAAAAAGAGAGAGAGAACAAAGGTTATATACCACCTATCACTTAAGCCCAGTTCCAACAAGTCGCTACAAAGATACTTCTACTTACATCCCAAGGGCCTGAACTTAGTTATACAGCCACTCCAGCTTTCAGGAAGGGCTGGGAGATGTAGTCTTTATTAGATGAACATGAGCCCAGCCTAAAATGCTATTACTTCAGAAGAAAGGACAGGCAGCTGTGGAGGGACAACCTGCAGGCTCTGCCACACCCGTCCTTATATCCTCACTGCAATGGCTGACACATACATAGCTGGCACTCAATAAACATTTTTGCAATAAATATTTCAAGTCAATTCAACTTAAAAAAATCAAACATTTATTGAGAGTCTCCTGTATCAAGTTCAAATTCCTCTGTTTTAAGATTCCTTCATAAGTTAGTACCATCCTCCTTATATAATCTTATTTCTTAATATTTAAGAGGCGATTTAGTATGCTCCAGAAAAGCACAGGCCTTGGAACCCAGCTGCCTGAGTTTAAATCCCAATTCTGCAACTTACTGAGAGTGTGATCTCAGGTGAGTAACATAATTTCTCTGTGCCTCAAGTTTCTAATGTGTAAAATGATGATGATGATGATGATGACAATACCAACTTTCTAGGGTTATTTGCAGATTAAATGAATGAATACATGTAGTACACTTAGATCAGTAACTGACACACAGAAAGCACTCAATAAATGGCAAGCAACTATTACTTCCCATCATAACCAGCCAACTAATTGTACCATGGCCTTTAAATTATCCTCTAGACTTTATCAGATCCCAGTATGTGGCAATCATTTTTACTTTTGTTCTACCTCTTGAACTCAAGGCAACTGTTTCAATCTTTTGATCTTGAGACATTTAATTTTCCACAACTTTGTTTATACTATTTTGCCCCAACAATAAAGCCTTTCTATTTCCTCCTGTTTATCTAATGCCTACAAGCCTCATCTCAAATCTGTTTATCTTATTAATTCTGGTTAAATAGTATGCATAGGAGACCTTCAAATACCTACACTCTCAGCTCCCCTCTCCTCGCACCAAGATGAGTGGTGGTTAAAGGTAAAGGAAAATGGCCAGATTCTCTTCATATACTTCAACACAAACAACATACTACAATAGGGTGAATGCAGTAGCAGATATGAGAATCTGTCTTCTACTAAGGCAGACATTAAAGGGATTTGCAAAATGTAAAATCATGCTGTCTTCTCACTAAATTGTTTGTTTTAGAAATAGTTACTTTTTGTTTTAAAATATGTCATTTATGTTAACATGCAATGGATTTATTACCATTACTGTTAATGAATAAATAAGCATTCTAAATTATCAATTTTATTTTCTAATGGAGCAAATATCCCTATATACATATTCAACATCTTACCTTTGGTTATACTACTCCCTTTACTTAAAGCCCCTTTCCTCTCTCATCTGGCTATAACTAGACACTACCAAGCCTTCAAAACTCAGCTCAAATTGTACCTCTTTCATCATCCCCTACCCCTCCTACTGCAAATGATTTCTTCCTACTTGAGTTGCCAGTGTACTTTATCTGAACCTCTCTCAAGATTAACATCTCTATGTGATTTATCTTCCTCGAGGGCAGATTATTATTCATCTTGTATCTCCAGCTCAGCTCACAGTGGGCATAAAATGAATGCTTTTGCAATGAATACTTCTAAAACTTAACAACTGATGACAAATTATATCTCAAAGAACAAGAAACAAGAATATAAATATAAAATGACTTTTAAAAATTAAGAATGGGTAGACAAATATAACTACAGATTTAAAGAGGACCTAAGATGACACTGGGTCCAACTTCTGATCTAAATTATCAGTTCAGTGTTTCTCCCAGTAAGAGTTCTTAGTTATTAAGAAGAAAAATAAATTATAGCTACCTAAGCCAAATGGAATTTATTAAAAAGATATCTCCAGAAAAGCAAGGAACTGGACTTATAAAAGGCCACACAGCCAAGACTATGCCCAAAAGCATGCCTGTGCTGCTGGCACAGATGTCAGAGTTTGCACCGCCCGCACTACTAACAGTCTAGACACTGGGTGGATGCCACACTTAGAACCACTGCCCCTGCTGCTTCCTAAACTAAATGAGATCGTGTCTACTGCTACCAACTCTCACTGGAATGGATTTTTTCCAGTGTCATCTTTATAATACTAGCTTCCAGTCCAAAATTGGAGATAGGTATTTGATTGATGGAACCCAGGCATGTATCCATGCTCTAGATGAAAAGGGGGCTGGGAATAAAGCATCGAACATCTTCAGCTTTTCTAATGAAAAGAAGGCTCTGCCTCATAAATTGGGGAAATTTGCCAAATACAGGAAACGGGTTCAAGTGCTGAAAAGCCAAAAATGAGAAATGTTCACTATTCATAACAACCCTTATTGATGGCATTCAGGCAACCACATTACCCTAAATAGCAATTATCAAAACTATATGATACTCAAAGCACTGTGCCACAGATAACTTGTTGGTAATAAGGGAAAATATAAACTTTATAATAGAACAATTAGATTTTGTCACCACTTTACCCAGTGATCAATATCAGCATCACTAAGAGTAGGACAATGAAATATGTGCCTCTAGATACAATGCATTATGATACACACAGCACAAACTATAAATACTGGTGCCCAAAATGTTTTAAACCTTTAGATCTAGCTTTCAGCTTATAGGAAATAGAAAACAATGAATTAGATCAGACAAATTAAAAACATGAAACATTTTACAGGACAACTGTCTAGGTACCTGAACAGTCATGAGAAGAAAAAGGAAAATGTGGGGAGATGCATGTAGATTAAAATGTACATAAGAAATCTACAACTAAATGCAATTGCACAGTCTTTAAGTAAATCTTGCTTTGAACAAACCAGCAGTATAAATGACATTGTTGTGGGCTGAACTGTGCCCCGCCCCAAAAAATTCATATGTTGAAGCCCTAATCCCCAGTACCTCAGATTTGGAGTTAGGGCTTTTAAAAAGGTAAATTAAAATGAGGCCATTAGGGTGGACCTTAATCCAATCTGACTGGCGCCCTTATAAGAAGGAAATTTGGACACACAGAAACGCCAAGGATGTGCACACACAGAGGAAAGACCATGTGAGGACACAAAAAGAAGACAGCCATGTGCAAGCCAGGGAGAGATCCTCAGGAGAAATAAAACCTTCCAACACCTTGATCTTGGACTTAACAGTCTCCAGAACTGCGAGAAAATTAATTTCTGTCGTTAAAGCCACCCAGTGTGTGGTATTTTGTTATAGCAGTCCTAGTAAACTAACACAGACATTTGGGGTATAAAGGGCAAAATTTTAATATGGGCTGGGTTTCTGATGATATTAAGAAATTGTTAATTTAGTTAGGTGTGAGAATGTGAGAATGTGATTATGGTTATATAAGAAAATGTTCTTACTTTTGAGAGATACATTCAAGTATTTAGGGATAAAAATAAAACAATTTC
Organism: Pseudorca crassidens; assembly: GCF_039906515.1. Classification (NCBI taxonomy): domain Eukaryota; kingdom Metazoa; phylum Chordata; class Mammalia; order Artiodactyla; family Delphinidae; genus Pseudorca; species Pseudorca crassidens. The sequence continues at coordinate 129,461,875 of NC_090297.1, read as the reverse complement.
TGTCATTTGCAGTGCTACACCGAAAAAAGAGATGAAGCAAAAATGAGAAATATAAGAATTTTTCAATTTAGATTGTTATGTGGATATTAAGTAAACAGTTTTCTCTTCTTATAAATTTGAAATTTTCCACAATGAAAAGTGAAAAGAAAACATACCCATATTATACTGATTTAAAGAGGAAAAACTGATCATACAACAGAACAGAGATCCCTGAAATAAATGACAGGAACGACACAACTAAAAGACTCAAATGATGAAAAAAATAACAGAGAAAACTGTAACTATTCAGAAAACTGTAACTATTCATTTCACAAATATCTGTCGAGTGTATCCTATGTGCCAGTACTGTGCATACAGAGGTGAACAAAGGAGACGTGGTCCTGCTCTTAAGGGGCTTATAATCTAATAGAGGAAAAGACATGTAACAAAACAAAGTAAACACAGTAAGCACAAATAAACAAGAAAAATATACAAATATGTAAGATTTTTGAAACAATCATTTTTTTAAAATAAGTTCCTCTTCCATCTCTAAAAGGGAGTTCCTCAGGGTTCTATTCTGGGTCTCTTCTACTCTACCCACTTAATCTCAATTAGCATATTTCAAACCGAGACATCTTTCTCATGTTTTATAACCATTCTTCAAGTTGCCTACAGACATCTACAAGTGTTTACCTCAAAGACATCAAACCTTGAACTCATATTTTCTTCCCCCAAAACTCTGTTCCTCCTTTAATCCCTCTTGGTAAAGCTGACCAAGAATTATGACTCCTTCTCTTTCACCCCTAATCAAACATATCACAAAGTCCTAATGATTTCATCTCATGAAAACTTTTTTGTTTTTTGTTTTTTTTTTTTTTGGCGGTACGCGGGCCTCTCACTGCTGTGGCCTTTCCCATTGAGGAGCACAGGCTCCGGACGCGCAGGCTCAGCGGCCATGGCTCACGGGCCCAGCTGCTCCGCAGCATGTGGGATCTTCCCGGACCGGGGCACGAACCCGTGTCCCCTGCATCGGCAGGCGGACTCTCAACCACTGCACCACCAGGGAAGCCCGAAAACTTCTTAAATCTGTCTACTCCTCTCCTAGTTCACTTACCTGGATTATTGCAATAATTTTCTAAATTGTCTTCCTGACTCCAGCCTTACTTCTCTCTAAATTCACTCTACACAGGCCAAAATAATCTCTCTAGAACAAAATCTGATGCTGTATTATTCTTAGAATAAAGTCCAGACTTCTTAAATGATCTGTAGGACCCAGCATCACCAGGCCCCTGCTTACCTTTACAGCCTCATTGTAAGGCTCTCCCCCTTCCTTCATACACACTGCTGTCCAATCCATACTGAACTTCCTTTTTTCACTCTTCAAATTTGCTATGTTCTTGCCTGCCTCTGGGCCTTCATATCTACTCTCAATCTCTAGTACTCCCACATCTATTTCCCTGGCTAACTCCTACTCCTTCTCATCTTAGAATCTCTCTTCTAGGTAAGGTGCCCCTCCTCTGAGCTACCACTGCAGCTCATATGGCCTATCATTGTACTTATCACAGAGCACAGTAACTGCCTACATCCTCATTAAACTATAAATTCCACAAGGGCAGGGTCTCTATCTGTTCACTTAGTACCTGCTATATCAAAGGCCTTGATTGAATACATTAACTCTGTCAATGATGATTACTAAATTGATCTTCATCTTCATATTATTTATCTTCAGTTGGGCCCAAAAATTTCATGATATTTTTTCAATCCAAAAAGTCCTGACATGTTATCCTGTGGGAAGATTATCTATTTTAAGATTTAGAAAATTGTTAGAACTTCTTACAAGTGTCATTTTATTTTCACTTCAAATATGAAACTTGCAAACAAAAAGTTCCAGTTTTCAAAGCAGAGTAGTTACAACACTATTTCCCCCTTCCCCCTTATTCTAATTTCCTTGACCCCTCAAACATTATATTAATAAGTCTGCTATAGGGAAAGCACCTTCCCAGATATATGTATAAAGACATTTCACTGCAGAAATGCCTTTTTTTTTTTTGACCGTGCCAAACGGTTTACAGGATTCCTCGCAGTGAAAGGGTGGAGTCCTAACCACTGGACCACCAGGGAATTCCAGAAATGCCATTATTTTTAAGACTAAAAAATTGTTAGTTTAACAAATCATCCTTCTATCTAAGGTAAACAGGCAGCATCCAATATTATGTTTTTGTTAAATAACAAGACTTTTTAATTACTCTTGCCAAACATTGAAGCATATTTCCTTCAAGCATCACTCAAAAACAAGTCTAGAAAATAAAATTAGACTATAAGAGTAATTTTCCTAGCTAAATAATCCTAGTTGTTTTATTTTAAAAAGTCAACTCAATTTAAAACAATATTTAGAATTATTTGGGAGATAGAGTGTCCCAACATTTCTCAACAACATTCAACTATAACCAAAATGTGTTATACTTGGGGTTGTCAGATAAAACATAAGACACTCAGTTTAACCTTGAATTTCAGAAAGACAATTAATTTTTAGTCTAAGTACATCCCAAATATTGCATGTATTTTTATTTGCTAAATCTGGCAACCCTAGTTATATTAACAAAATTATCACACCTAGCAAAATCTGACTTTACTTATACCTTTTTCATTATAAAAGTTATACAAATTTAGAAAACAAACAAAAATGTCCATAATCCTACTAAGCTAACACAATTGGCATTTTAGTGCATTCCTGATCTTTTTCTTTTTTTTTTTTTTTTTTTTGCAGTACGCGGGACTCTCACTGTTGTGGCCTCTCCCGTTGCAGATCACAGGCTCCAGACACGCAGGCTCAGCGGCCATGGCTCACGGGACCAGCCGCTCCGCGGCATGTGGGATCTTCCCGGACCAGGGCACGAACCCGTGTCCCCTGCATCAGCAGGCAGACTCTCAACCACTGCGCCACCAGGGAAGCCCTCTTATGTATTTTAAATGGTTATATTCACCCTTCCTTAAAATGATACATTCTCTGTAATTATTTTCATGCCAAACAATGGTTCTTGGAATAGATGTATCATAACTTAGTCTCCTATTGTTGAAAATTTAAGTTGCTTCCAATATGCTGCTACTATAAATAACATTGCTCTGAATATTCTCCTGCATACACCTGTTTCTTATCTTTTTCTTTCTTTTTCCTGTAGTTATTTCTTTAGGATATTCTCAAAAGTGAAATTACTGAATCAAAAGTTTATGAAAAGATTATGAATAGTCTAACAATTCTGGATACATTCTGCCAAATTACAATCCACTAGCAATATTTGAATATGCCTGCTTTACTAAAATCTAACATTACATATTACTATTTTCAAAAAATCTGAAATAAGTATAAAATAGTATTCCATTTTGCTTTAATAAATGCTTTAATAAGCATTTCTTTGATTACTGAGAAGATCTAACATTCTTCTGACAATTGCTTATAGGTTGTATTTCCTCTGCTATCAACTGTCTGCTCATTTCCTTTACCCATTTCAAAAAATGTTTTTGTTCATTACAATAATAAAGCTTTCTGAAGTGAAGACTAAAACAGCCAACTGTCTAAAATTCTAGTCACATGGACCAAATGAAAAACTAGTTTATATCTACAATTCCCAGTGCCTTCCAGAAATTACTACAAAAATACTTGTAATGTAAACTTTCATTTTATTTATATGTATATTATCTCAAGGTTCATTTCATGGAAATCATAACTCTCATAATTAAAATTAATTAAAAAGTTGAGATGACTGAAATTTCCTGATATTAAAATAAGTTCAACCTAGTACTTGGATATGCCACAGAACTAAACTTGATCATCAAAACAGAAATCATGTTGCAGATCTAATCTCTTTAATAATTTAGAGACACCAAAAAACTCTGATTCTGCAAACAGAGTTAACTCTCCAATGCTGTCAGTAATCTTACAAACATAAATATGCACTACTGGTTTCAAGAGAAGACAGATTAAGAAAGTAAGTAGCTCAGCAAAACTTCATCCACACCATTAGAGCAGAATTCAAAGCTCACATCAAGCTAATAGCAAGACTTTAAATGGCAGAGATTTTAGAAGTAACCTAATTCAATCTCTTTCCTCTCCCATCCCCCACCCATTTTGCAGGGGAAGAAACCAAGGCATAATGAAGTGAAATAAACTTTCAAGATAGTCATAAAGCTACTTCGGGGAAAGAATATCTGCTTCACCCTGTAATAACAAAATTTTATTGAGTGCATTATTTGAAGCTCTACAGATAAGAGAAGTGAAAAAACCGGTTAAGTCCTTGCTCTCAAGGAGCTTACATGCTACTGGGGAACGGAAGAAAGGAAGGAGGGAGTGAAGGAAGGAACAAACGAGGGAGGGAGGGAGGAAGGAAGAGAGAAAGGAGGAAAGGAAGGAAGGAAGGAAGTTTCTGATAGGGATAAGTATTCTGAATTAAAATACATAGGGCAACATGGCAGAGCAAGCCTAGAGCATCAAGGACCACTTCAGATGGGGTGGTGTGGGAAAGACTCAGAGAAAATTTTTTTAAAAGCTGAGATCTGAATGACAACAAGAAGTCACCAACAGGAAAATCAAAGGAGAGAGCATTCTGATTAGAGATTCTCTTATATCCAAATGTTAGTCAAGGTACAGCAGGGGGTGAAAGGGAGGGTGGCAATGCTTCTTTTGAACAAAATGTGTACCATTTAAGTATAAAAGATACTACAGATTCAATAATAAATATGGCACTAACATGATGATTTTTTTCAAATGATACACAAACTAAGATAAAATACTGTGAAAGGAAAATATCTAAATGATGATGATTTAACTTAATCTACTTTGAAAAGATACATAGAATAATTAACCAACTTTTCAAAGATCGCATTTGAAGGTGACAAAGTAAAGGCACTTTAAGATTTATAGATAATTTTTTAAATTCTTAGAAGATATCAGAAGGAATCAGGACAAGATAATGCTAATAAAGATTTTCAAATACGATGGAAAATTAACATTAGTCAGAAACTTCAGTTTCCAACTTTTCTAATCCATTTTTGACACCTGCATATACAACAGCCTAAGACTTTTTTTCCAGGAAAACTATTTATATTAAATGACACTTGGAATATTGGGCTAAGAGAATAAGATGTTTCAGTCAATAATTCTGCTTTTTTAAAAGATCAGGGTTTTTGGTTTTGTTTTTTTTTTTTGTAGTACGCGGGCCTTTCACTGTTGTGGCCTCTCCCGTTGCGCAGCAAAGGCTCTGGACGCGCAGGCCCAGCGGCCACGGCTCATGGGCCTAGCCGCTCCACGGCATGTGGGATCTTCCCAGACCAGGGCACGAACCCATGTCTCCTACATCGGCAGGCGGACTGTCAACCACTGCACCACCAGGGAAGCCCAGATCAGTTATTTTTAATACATGTATATTTTACTTTCCCCACTGCAATCACTGAAATACATGGTTTATGCCTTATACTTCTTTACGTTCCTCCACAGCACCTAACAGAGATGTAATGAAAGGGCAAATCCCAATAGGAGTAGCAGCAATATAGATCTCAACAGCTTGTGCACTAAAGGGGAAAATAAAGGGGGAAAAATACTTCATTCCTAGAAATGTCTTAACACATTATCACAAAGGAACAATTCTACAGCTCATAAACCTTGAACAAGTTGCACCCAGCTCACTGAAAAATCATTCTGTAATCAAGTAAGTAGTTTAGTACTGTCAGCATTTTAATAACTAAAAAATAAATAAAACTTTTTAAATTTAATTAAATTAAAAACCACCCAACCAGTTTATGAGGTTTTAAGCCAGACTATAGATGTTATGCCATATCTGATCCAATCTGGTTCCACCCGTCCTCCTTCACATAAAGCTACAGGCCCTCCGCATCTGTGTCTCCCATCTGAGGTCACGAGTGCTGGTGCAAAATCTCTGCCATCATTCCCCAGGTCATCCAGTTCTCCCTCACCCCATTTTTTGGTTTGCTGCTGTCAAATAAAGTTACTAATACAGAAGGAATACTGAGGATTCTGGCTTGGTAAAAGTCCTAAGAATACCTACCATCTATGGGGCACCTTCTATAACCAGGCACCTATTTCTTAACTTTTACAGAGTCTTGAGGTATTATTACTTTCATTATATAGATATATAAACCCAGAAATAAGGTTACTTACCCAAGGTCACACAGTTAATTAGTCTGTCAGGTTCAGGGTTCCTTCCTTCCCAAGAAACAGATCAACGACCATCCCATCAAAAAAAGGCCAAGATAATGACAATAAGAGGCAGAGCCACCAATACAAGTGAACAAGGTCAGAAAGCAGCAAATCCAGAAAAAGGAACTCCACAATCTTTTCCACCTACTTTAAACCCACTGCCTCACAACAATCATAAGCTTGAGAAGGCCTGGAGAATGTTTTTTCACGCTGATAATCTAATTTGGAGACTACATGACTTGCTGACATCTAGCGCAAAGACTGAATTTTTATATACTCATTATTATTCATTTTAAGAAATTTTCATTTAATAAGGTTAATGATACATAGATAGATCCAATTCAGCTCTAACATAGCTTACAAAACCATTTTAAAAGTATTACTGAAAGCCCTACTGAGTGCCAGACACAACAAGAAAGAAAGGAAGGAGGGGGAAACATTTATGAGAACTAAACAATGTGCCAGGAACTGTTATGTCTCCTCTACATTCATTAACTTATTCAAGATAAATAACCCTCTGCAGTAAGATTATCCCCACTTTACAGATATCATCCCCAATGCCACACAAAGCCAAGATTCAAACCAAGGAGAGACCAATTCCAGAGCCCTAAACGAAGTAGTTTTTGTTTTTTTGCATTTCTCGAAAAGCCTATAGTCTAAAGCAGAAACAGACAAGCTACAATGCAATGTTTATTAGTAGCACAACAGGGAGGAAAATAGAATGCTCCAAAAGCACAGATGAGAGATTACTAACAGAGTCTATAGTCTCAGTGAAGGTTTTCAAGATGATGACATCTAGGCTGAGAGAGACCACAACTATGAGCCATCCAGAACAGAAAGACAATCTGGTCCACACTCTCTAAAAATACCTGATATCCAAATGGTCAAGAGCCCTAACTTTGATATTTTATATAAGCAAATAATTGCTAGCCAATGTTATATAGCAAAGACTGTGCTGAAATATGTCTAGTATCCCATAAAATACACAGGTCTATGTATCATATATACGAAGAAAATTAAGGTTATTCAACGCCCTTTGGAAATCAATCATTCAGGATAAACAATTTGATAACTGAACTAACAGTTTACCCTCTGGTTTTCATACTATTTCATATTAAAAAATCTTTTTAAGAAAAAACTTTAATGCCCCTGTAAATGTATACAGACCATACATTTAACCTTTTCTTGTAAGAGAGAACATGACAAACTTTCATTATTATTCTAATACTATTAGAAACACAATTGATACCCAAAGGTAAGTAGGTGCACAAGGCTGTTTTCCTTTACTATCTACAGTTTTTAGTTTTTCCTATTTCTTTGCTGCTATCATGTCAGCAATCTTGCTGTTATTATCAATATGTATATTTATGACAACATTTCAATTCTAAATTATTCCTTTTAATCTATTACCTTAGAAACCACAAGCATCATGTATAAAATAAAAATAAGTTCTCAGTGAGAGCTTTATTTATAAGTAACTACTTATAAAAATGATATCTACTTTGGGGTTTTTGCATGTTTCAGAGAGATGAGGAGCTGCCACTGGGCCTATATAAGTTAAGAGTTATAACTTCAAATTTTCATACCTCTATTTAAGACGTCTCTCTTGCCTTCTTTAAACTCAACTCAGATATTCCAAGCAACCTTACCTGAAACCCCAGACCAGGTTACATAACCTTCTGAAGCTTTCTGTAAGACATATCCTAAGCTGCCCCATCCTTGCTACACACCACTGCATTTGCATGTTTCTCCAGTATGACTGTCAGCTCCTTAACAGTCTCTTATCTCTCCTCCTCTAGCACTGAACCCATTCTCTGCCTTATAAATGCTTGCTGAATAAAACAATGTCAGAGAATGAAACCAACGGTATAAAGAGCCATAAAACCATAACACTCCATACAGTAAAAACGAACTTTCATACTCACAATGATATTAACTTTCTTCTGAAAATACACACTTAGGAAACATAAACTTGAGGGAAAATCACAAGAAAAGTATTAAGCACAAGCATGTGACAACATACTATTAAGCTGTTTTACCCACTGCACCCTCAAAAAAAATCTGTTTATCTTGGGGGGAAGAAAGCAAAATACATAACTATATTTTTCCCAGGCAACCATATACTTTTTTCCACCCTAAGTTCAAAAAAACCTGACATTTAAGGAATGGTGATTGTTAATTGTCCAAGCTAAAATAGAAGTTTTTTGGGTGTATCTAGCTATTTTGAGGTGTTAAAATAAAATAAAAGTCACCCATTACAAACAGCCATAGATCTTGATGTTGGAAGGCTCTCAGAGGTCATCTAATGCCATTTATATACTCCTCCTCATTGCAGAAAGAGTTCAGGTTGGTAGAGAGCATCCAATCCACTTTTCACTCAATACACCCTACATTTTTGCCTCCGTTTGTCTTTCCCTCACGGATCCTCTGGACCCACGCAAAACATGTCTTCTGCCTTGCAGATAGCAGCCTTTCAAAATCCATTTTATTTTGCTCTACTTATTTTATTTTACGGTTTGACTTATTTTAGTGATTAAAAGAAATATACATGCTTATCTATTTCAATGACTTCTTTGGCTTCTCAAAAATTATCCAGTAAAATGAAAACACCAGGCACGTTTATAGGTGTTCCTTTGTAAACCTTACCTTTTTGGTCCTCATAACCACCCTATGAAATAGGCAAGGCAAGTATCATCAACCCCATTTAATGAATCATCAATACAGAGTAGTAGTTGAGAGTCACTATGAGGCAAATTTAGAAGCAAGAGACCTGCCTCTTATGAGCTGTGTGATCGTAAGTTACTTTCTCTACGCCTGTTCCCTCATCTGCAAACTGGGAATGACATTATAATAGTTCCCACCTTAGATAGTTTTTGCAAAAATTAACTAGATAATGCATATTATCTTATATAATAACTGACACATTCAAAACTCAATAATGTTAGTTTATTATTATTATGCAAAGAGAAAAAAACTGTGGCAAGTCACTTACGCTCTCAGAATCTCATAGCAGCACTAGATCAGGAACTAAGGTCTTACGTTCTATCCACCTTGTCTTCCACAAAACCAAAAAGTGTTTTTAGTTATATTTGCAGCTTAAAGATGATTTTTTTTTTCCATTCCCTTTGGCCAACCAAAGTTTCTAAAATCTACTATTATCATTCTCCTCTTCCAAATGAAATTCTCACAAGTACAAAAATTGCTAGAGTTCTCCATCTAGAAAAGTAAATTCTCAGTGGAGCATAATAAAGTTCTACTACATCTAGCATGCAAACATAATGAAATTTACAAGCAAAATGAGAAGTATCATATTAATTGCTAAACGAACTGGTTTCTCCAACCTACTATTGTTAGATTATCTTTTAAAACTTTTATCTGATATTTTCAAATGGTAGAGATTGCTATTTTATTGTTTGTGAAACCAAGTGCAACAGGAGAAACCTGTTTCATCTATCGAAACTATTGACAAGGGCTTCCCTGGTGGCGCAGTGGTTGAGAGTCCACCTGCCGATGCAGGGGACACGGGTTCGTGCCCCAGTCCGGGAAGATCCCACATGCCGTGGAGTGGCTAGGCCCGTGAGCCATGGCTGCTGAGCCTGTGCGTCCAGAGCCTGTGCTCTGCAATGGGAGAGGCCACAGCAGTGAGAGGCCCACGTACCGCAAAAAAAAAAAAAAAAAAAAACTATTGACAAGAAATATAAAACACATGTCAGAATTTTTAAAAATTAGAACACCCCATTGTTCATAGCAGCACTATTTACAATAGCCAAGACATGGAAGCAAACTAAATGTCCATTGACAGATGAATGGATAAAGAAAATGTGGTATATATACACAATGGAATATTACTCAGCCATAAAAAAGAATGAAATAATGCCATTTGCACCAACAATCTTCAGGATGGACCTGAAGATTATCATACTAAGTGAAGTAAACCAGACAAAGACAAATATCATATGATATCACTAATATGTGGAATCTAAAAAGTGATAAAAATGAACTTATTTACAAAACAGAAATAGACTCACAGACATGGAAAACAAACTTTTGGTTACCAAGGGGAAAAGGGAGGGGGGAAGGAGGGATAAATTGGAAGTTTGGGATTAACATATACACACTACTATATATAAAATAGATAAACAACAAGGACCTACTATATAGCACAGGGAACTATATTCAGTATCTTGTAATAATCTATAATGAAAAGAATCTGGAAAAGAATATATATATACATATGTATAACTGAACCACTTTGCTGTATACCTGAAACTAACACTTTTTAAATCAACTATACTTCAATTTGAAAATTAAATAAAATAGGGGACTTCCCTGGTGGTCCAATGGTTAAGAATCCACCTTCCAATGCAGGGGTCGTGGGTTCAATCCCTGGTTGGGGAACTAAGATCTCACGTGCCGCAGGGCAACTAAGCCCGTGTGCCACAACTACTGAGCCCGCGCACCACAACAAAAGATCCCACATGCCGCAACTAAGACCCAACGCAGCCAAATAAAATAAATACATAATTAGAAGTCTAGACTCATTAGTGAAAAATTAAGCTGCCTAACTCATGCATAAAAATTTTATAGGTTCACTACTATTGGCAAACAGGTGGTCCTAGGATTTAAATAGTAACATCTAATCTCATTTTTCCCATTAATGTTAACCAGGAAGCTTGGGTTAGTGTTAGAATCAATTCTAGAATATTGAGAGGAAAAAATAGATGGAGGAAAGAAGACATTAACTGAATTACAATTTAGTACCAACTTGATAGGCAGTAATACATCTTTGCATAGGAAGACTAGGACAAAGTCAAATCAAAATATTGTTCCACTAACAGCAGGGCAAAATATGAGACAAAGATTTTAAATGAAAGAATACAGTCCATGAGAGAAGATCTTTGTGGAAATAAAATAATAAATGAATACGGTCTGATGGCTATTAGCTGCTGAGACAACAAAATCACTATAAAACAACCTAAGAAACCATACTGTCTGCCAGTATATGTATAGTCTCCCATCAGTGGTTGACTTTTCACTAAACTAAACTATAATTTATTCAAAGTGTCATACCAAGATAAATTTACTAAAGAGAAACTATTCAAGGAAATACCTAATATCCCCTGTAACAACCATTTGCATTTATACAATGCTCCTAGCAAGGGGACTCAAAAATGACAAAGTACATCTTGAAGCACAGAATAAATACTCTACATTGTTTATCAAAAACTAGTGTTACATGTCTCTTAAACCTTCAAAACTGAAAACCACAAGTTTGTATTTTTACTAAAAATAGTGTTTGTTATTTGCATCCCCTCTGGTGAAGTTTGATTTTTAAAGTCCTGTAATTTTGCCTACTGCTGATAATGAGGGAAGAATATGGGTGTACATAATACACAGGGTAAGGGAGAGGTTGAGAAATCCTTCACTGGTACATGAATGAATTCTACACTTCCCTTTTAAAATGTGCTAGTTTTCTGGAAATGTGACATTCAAAAAATCCCTTTGGGTTTGCATTATTTTCATATTTGTGACTTGAAAGATAGTCTTCAAAGAGCCAGACCACTTATTTTTAGTCATTTACCAGGTAGACTGTGTTTTCGCCATAAATTCCAACAGCTAGTGGGTGGGGTGTGTGTTATACGTACATATAAACACACACATCCATGTGCATGTGTATATCTTTAGAAAAATGTTTGCATAGTTTAAATTAAGGACATCAACATCACACTTTGTATCACAAAAAAATGATGTTAGAAAATTTGGAAGAATTTTAATAAACTCAACTTGTAAAACCTAACATGTCTTTAAAAAAAAAAAAACCCCACCTCTGCGCTGACATGATTAGCTACACCATTCAAATGGTGCGAGGTATCTGAAGCATGCTGCATCTAAACTCTTATCATGCTATTTGGGGTGTGCTATTTTGTGGAGAGGTTCATATGAAACTGCTAAAACCTAAAGTAACAGGACAATATACTTTACATATCAGAAGTTGAAATAAATGAGGAAAACAGTATGGCAAAGACATAATTCACATTTATTTTGGAACCAAAGCTCATCCCAAAAATTCCTTGTCAACCATCCAGAAGTAGCCCAGCTTTTTACCAACCAAGCAGCTTTTTACTATAGCAACTTCATTACCAAGATTACCGAAATTTTCCACACACTTCTAACAGTCTGTATGTGTTGTTACCTGGGCAACATTCAAAAAGGGCTTTTAGCTTTATAGAACTGGTAGGTCAAAGAGAAGTAAAGCTTCTTCAAATTGACTGTGCATCATTTTAATTAGAAGCAGTGAGTATGAAATCATCAACAGACAGAAAACCTTGAGAACTACCACCAGAGCTTCAATTTGATTAACAGACACAACTTACTGTCATTTGTCTTCATTTCTAGCCACCTAATTCCCCTGTGGAACAAAGCAAGCTCCATCCAAGACTTCAAAACATCTCCAGTCATACAGGCTGTCAAAGACATAAATGCTGAAATCAAAGGAACTTCTTTGAGTAAAGAATCTATCCTTCACAACTGGCTATAGTATGAAATACTCTACTTTGCTGCCCTAAATTCTGAAAAGCAGTCAGCTCAGCTGTGGATCTGTATAAACTGCCTTTCTGCCTAAACCAAACCTGCCTCCAAAAATTAAGATCCAGTCATTTAGAAAGCACATTTTTAAAGACTTTCAAAACTGCTTCCTGTACTGCTACAGCCAATTTGATGCTGTCTATTTGGCCAAACAAAAAATAATGGCATCTCCTTACAAAGAAAATATTTTCCCTTTCTTTCCAACAGTTTTAGGATTGATAAACTCAAGGTTGTTTCTCTTACACTAATAATTTTTCCCTCAGCTTTTACTCTAAGGATACTTAAGTGTTCTCTGGGTCATAGTCTGATCAGGAGCACAGCATACAAAGCTTACTTAACATTAAGAAGTACTAGATGACTCCAGAGACAAAAATGAAAGACGAGTTGAAAAGCAGAAAGGAAAACTGGCCTTCAAGGCTCTTCACCATCTGGTACTGACTCTTTCTTGCCTAGCTCTTTCCCTCCATTCCTTTGACTGCCCCGGCCTCTGGCCCAGAAAGGCCTTTCTCTATATACTATTTGTCCTATTTCCACATGTCCAAATCCTACCCATTCTTCAAAGCATGGTTTAAATGTCACCTCTTCCCATATCCTTACAACTAAAAGTAATCTCTCCCTCCTCTCTCTAACTTGTACTGCCTTACCTTTATCTCTTTAGTACACATTACTTTCTGCCTTACATTATCTTTGTTTCCATATTTAATCCCCCACGCAAGCATAATGCCTCACGGTCAAGGTTCATGCCTTATTCATCTCTATTCAAACTGCTTAACACAATGTCTTACATATATTAAACACTCTAATTGAGCTACATGAATGGGTTGGGTTAGGAAAAGAGATAAGTCCACTAGAAACAACTCCAGATTAGGAGTCCCCAGACCTGGCTTTGCTAATGACTAGCTATGTGACCTTGAACTTCAATCTTTTAGTGTGTTCATCCACAAAGTGACGAGGGGGAACTAAACCAGTTTTTAACTATAAACTGTTATCCATTATCTGGCTGTAAAATCAATTTGGGTGCCAAAACCCAGCATTTTTTAATAAAATGAAATAGAATAGAAAATACCAAAGTGTGTTGTAGGCAGTGCTGTGGTATGCTGTAAATGTTTAACTGGCTATCCAAAGGAGAGAGAAAAGCTCTGAACTGTAACATTTGCAGGTGTCCCTGGTGTAAATACTCCCACCAGGGCCAATTTCAAGCTACACATGGAGTTCCGTGGGAAGAGAGGCAGGATTGCGCTTACAAGCCAACTGATGAGACAGCTCCAGCAAGGTCCTGAAAAGATAAGTATTGTTTCACCAAACTTTTCTTTCAACTGTGTGTGTGTGTGTGTGTGTGTGTGTGTGTGTGTTGAATCAGGGTATAAGATGTATTTCTTACTGTGAGCCACAGTCAAAACAGTTCATAAATGTTCAGCTAAGCAATCTCCTAGTCTCTCTTCCATGTATGCTACACAATGCAATACATCTCACTCTTAGTTACATATGTAATCTCTTCACCACCAAAATTGATATGTCTCTTCAAAAATGAGAGTAACAGAGGTGCCTATTGATACCGCCAGAAGGCAAATTACAGGGAGTGGAAATTTGTCTTAGGAAGTATTAGCAAAAGGCCAAGGTTCTCAGCCTTTGTTCAGTTACAACCGAGGGCTACAACACCCTACTAGTAGCAATGGCCCATTTAGCAAAGGGTTAGGAGAAAGAGGAGGAGAGGAAAAGGAAATATAGTATGAAAAAAGGGCCATGTAATTGTGATATGTGCCCATTCCCCCACTCCACTAAGAACCTGGGTACAGAGAAAACCAGTGCTGTAAAAAAAAGGAAATTTCCATACCTGGTGTTTCCCTGTCAAATTCTCCAGCACAAGCCTGCACTGAGAATCCCCTACTACTAAAATTAAGTTTTTGCCATGGACTAGAGACATGTAGTACTTGTTGAACTTAGAAGAGGCAAGGGGGAAAATAGTACAGCAAACAGTTGTTAGACTTGATATTCTGGGAAAACCAGGCTTTTATTGAAAAAAAATACTTTATTTTCTTCTTATTTAAGCTTACTAAACTGGGTGAGAAGGGAAGTTTCTTGAATATATTTTTGGCTGTACTATGTCTATCACAACAACACAGTCTGTAGCCAGATTTTTCATGAGTGTTTATAAAGAATTGTGTTTTCTATTTTTAAGGTTATTTAGAAAACAAGAAGGCTCAGAATTTCAAGTGGGCTAATAATCTTAGCCCAAATCTAACTCCAAATCAACTGAATATATGCCTATAAGTTTCCCAGGAAAATCCCAAAAATTACACCAAAAAACACCAAAAGATGACAAAAAGAGGTCAGCAAGAGCACAAACTTGCAATACTCAAGTATGGCATCCTATCTGTTGAATGAGTGCAATATGGAAAGTAAATGAAGTATGAAAAAGAGAATGCTGAGATACAAGTTCTGCTTAATTCCATTAACTATTCCTTATTAGGGTCCACTGATAGTCAGGTACTTATACCTAATTTCAAATATTGACCATAAAGTGAAAATTATTAACCACTCTGAAAAACCAAGAGTCAGGTCAAGCAATGTCTTTTTCCATGCTCACAATATTAAACCTCTCCTTAAAAACTGAGTATGTTTTGGGACTTCCCTGGTGGTCCTATAAAGACTACATCCACTTCTCTCCAGATGACCTGTTAATACATAATACCAGGGCACATTTTGACCTGATTTAATAGAGACATCAGTCTAACTCAGTCTCAACTAACTCCCCTACCAAGCGAGCATTTAATACAATTTGAAGATAATGCATACATTAAATTCATCTGGCCTTTCTCCTTTGTAATTTCATTGTCAGTTTCACATGGAACTTTGTTGAGATAACGAATCACAGGCCAGTTTTCCAGTAGGAGCAACTTGTGGACCAATATTTTCCATGCACAAAATCCACTTCAAATTTGACCACAAGCAAACTTCATGTTTGTATCTTCTGACATCATACTACTGGATATTCTACAAAAGTGCAGCAGAAGCCACATATAAACACTATTATGAGAAAAGTCAGAAGGTTTTCACGATATCGTGTTGTCAGAATCGTTAAGAAGCAACTACTTACCTCCCACCATGTACAAGATAATTTAAATGTATTTTTAAAAATCCCTAAACCTTCCCGTACCAAAAATGCAGACCCTGAAATCAGTTTCCAGTCAGCGCTGAAATCTGTCAGGCAAGCAAAAGTTCTCCTTACCGTTAGCATAATGAGGTTGACAATTCTTATCACTTACATGAAACCCTCAGTTCTGCAAGTGACCAGGTGAATTTTGGTACATTTTCTAAGATGATCCTGAGAAGTATAAGAATACACAAGCACCTGGACACACTGCCCTGGGATCAGAAACAAACCCTGTCGGTCCAGTCCCCTAGCACCCGGACACCTCCCGCTGGCTAGTGGCCCCTTTCCACATGCTGACGCACTGCCCAGTCCTGCACCGTTGGCGACCAGTGCAAACTACTAGCCCAGTCTCAGAAATTTTGACTCAGTTATCAGTACACTGAGCACCCACAACCTGGACGGGGGTTGTTTGGCATGGCCAGGCGGTCAACTTTGAAGCGGGGCATTTCTTGCAAGTAGAGATCTGCCCAGGACGCAGCCTAACCCATCCAGCAAAACCACAAGCATCAACAGCAGGAGAGGAGCAAAGACCCGGGCGGAGACAGGGGGAGCGCGAGGGCAAGACGCGGTCACGAACAGATGCCTGAATGTGGGTAAGAAAATAACCTAACCACACGCCCCCCGGACGTGGGGCTGCTGGGACTGAGAACCCGGCAGCAGGCACGGCGCAGCAGCGGGCGGCAGCGGCGGAGGCGGCGGCGATGTCAGGACGGCACAGCTGGAAACGAGCTCCCAAGTCACCAACCCCGCCCCCAGGTGAGGGGCGCCGACCCCGACAGCCGGCCCGCCCGGGCCGCGAAGAGCCGCCGCCCGGGAGAACCGCGATGTCCGGGAAGCCACCGACAGTCCCGAACCCTCCCCAAGTCTTCCTCCCGAGGTCCTCTCGCATCCCGTCCCGGGCCTGGCCCCCACCGCTACCCTCCCCGGCTCGCCCCGGCGCCAACACCCCCAGCCCGGCTCCGGGTCTCTTGTCTGCCCGCCGGCCCCTAGGAGGCCGCCCTCACCTCACCTCCTCACGTCTCCGCGGGCAGGGCCGGAACAACTCTGCCAGGCACCCGGGTCCCACCCGCCGCCCCGCGCTCTGCGACCGGGCCCGTCCCGTTCACTCCGCCGCCGCCAGAGCCCTGGGAGGGCGGAGGGAGCAGGGCGGAGTGAGCGGAGAGCGGAGGGGAGGAGGACCGCCCGGCAGGAAGAGGCGAGGGAGGGGGCGGGCCGGGGAGGAGGAGGAGGAGGCGGTGGCGAGTCGGGAGCGCGCGCGTCTGGGCCCCTCGGCGCGGCGTGCGCGCTCCTGAGGGTGGAGGCGCCTTCTCTGCCCTGGGCGGCGGGCGCGCACGCGCGTACACGTCCCCGCGTGGCCGTGGTAGGGTTAGGGCCCGCGAGTGAAGACCCGGCCGACCCGGCTTGTTACGAGTAGGAACCGGCGAAGGGGCGGGATGCGCTCGGGGCGCTTCAGAACCTCCCGGAGGGTAACCGCGCCGTGAGCCAGCCCGCGCGGGTTAGCTGAGGCCATCCCCGAGCCCCGAGCGAGTCGGGCTGAAGCCCTGTCCGGCGGTTACCGAGCTCTTAGATAATTCTGAGTTTGGGGCGATTGTGTTCTTGCTCATAAACCTGGCTTACATATATTTTCATTCTTAATAATGCCCAGTAATCCTCAGGGAGGTCACCTTTTAAAGAATACTAACTTTCCTCGCCAGTTACTCTTTTCTGTGCCTCTTTCAAGGTGTCTTGTGTACTTACGAAGTGCTCCCTTGCCGGTTCGTTCTGTGAGACTCAGGGGAGATTGAAGAGGAAAATAACCTGCGTGGAATGAACAGGAAGCACTATTATGTATATATGAAGAAAACGTACCCTCATTTGCACCTTTTTATCCTTTGGGGTCATAAATTTGGGGGCACAAACTACTAGAGATAAAATAAGCTAACTCTTTTTCATCTACTAATATTGTACTGATCCGTCAACTGTGGATATCCTCCTTCCCAGATAGTGCAGGCAAAAATGACCAGGAAATTTTCTGAATTTCCTTAGCACGTTGTTTCTATAGGTTTGTGGCGCCGAATATATTCACCCTTACCTGGGTAAATCTGTGCAATACTTTATCCCACTAGAGAATCTTTGAGGCCCTGCTTCATTCATGTTTATCTTCCACCATGCCTAGCATAGTGTCTGACTCATAGAAAGTACTCTATAAACGTTATTGTATCAATAAGTGAATATATTGCAGCAAGAGTTAAGTGTATGTCCAATGATTTCTGATCTAGAGTGACTTCTTTAGTTTAAAATTCTCCCTCTGTCCTACCTCAATTCCCCTGCACTCATTTCCCCACCTAGATCCAAAAGCTACCTGAGAAATATGACATGTGTCCAAAGAGCCCTCTCAAGTTCTACACACACACACACACACACACACCACACACACACACTGTGCCCTCCACCACGCCTTTTTCCTAATTTAAATGTTTATAGATGTTGGGACATATTAAGTGTTGCAACTGTTCTCTGTTTCCCCTGCCTGCTGGGCTTCTTTAAGCTCTGTAACCCAAGAGACTACCTAGCTCTGGGCCTGACCCAATAAATGCTGGTCTTTTAATATTTAATAAAGTTAAATATAACTCAAAACATCTGTATCTATTAATAAATAAGCCAACAACTATGTAATTAGCCTCTACTAAACGAAATACTACTAAAGTTACACTGGACACCATAAGGAAGTCAATAGATGAAAAAGACAGTTTCTGCCTTCTGATATCTGCTAACCAGAAAAAAGCTTTCTGAGAAAAATGGCAACACTGTGATAATTATCTGCATTCAATAAGAAACAGCCCCTGAAAAAGGAAATAAAATTTTTAAATCACAAGTCCAAAATAAGTTTAGTGTTCCCAAATTCATTACTACATGCCTTCGGCAGCAATAACAGTGTCCACCTTTGGCTGTTGCCAGTTAATTCTCCTATTAAAGTGGAGCATAACAGCCAAGTCACTATTATAGGATCATTGATGTGCCAGTTTGCTACAAGGCAAAGAACTCTGTCCCATGGCCACATGTTACACCTCTAATCACCAGGGGTCATTCTGTAAAACCGAGCTGTTCCTCACAATAGAACTTGGATAGGAGATGTCACAAGAGAACCTAGATAAGAGACAAGTCACAAGAGAACCTAGATAACAGACAGTGAAGGTGATTTGGTACAAACTCATCCTCACTACCAGAAAAACAGTTCTAAGTACATTGCAAAGAACTAATAACAAAGCATTCTTCCTATAATGTGTGATGCTCACTTCTCTCCCCACTATGGCTTTCTTAGTATTAAGCATACACTAGCAGCCCTCGTCCATGAAAGGACTGAAGCTCTTACTTTGAGGGGAGGTGTTATAAAATGTTCTAACATGATTCATAACATGA
This sequence comes from Pseudorca crassidens, assembly GCF_039906515.1. Classification (NCBI taxonomy): domain Eukaryota; kingdom Metazoa; phylum Chordata; class Mammalia; order Artiodactyla; family Delphinidae; genus Pseudorca; species Pseudorca crassidens. The sequence continues at coordinate 129,442,547 of NC_090297.1, read as the reverse complement.
CAGAAACTGGTGTCCTAGGTCCAGATCTAACCCACAAATGCATTTTGTTTGGCCTGCATGGTGCTTAAAAAATTAGCCAAAGTTAAAAGCCAGAAGATTTCACATGCTTTTTGGGGTTCTTTTTAAAAAGTGGAAGATTTGGAAACAGTGGGCTTACATTTTCACATGAGGACAGTAAGCTACAGGACATGCTTTGTCTCTTTTACAAAGTCTTTACATTCCTTATTGTACCTTACACTGCTCTGTTTCCTTCATGTGGGTCTGCAATTCCCAATTTAAAATATAATACTGTATCAAAAACTGGAAACAAGTTCAACTTTGAACAAAAATGTTAGAGTTTGAACTATGGTATTTAATGGAGTAGAATATTATTATATTGCGTTTATAATGAGCACTATTGGTTGACTCCCACCCAAGTGTGCATTTCCACCCCTCTGCAATTGTAAGTTAGCTAATGATTTGAATGGGAACAGGCCCAGCTCCAGCTCCAAGTGTAGACCCTAACTGAGGTACGTAATCAGCCTAATCAGGTCCTCACCTGACTGTCAGTGATAGACACTAACACAAGTCTAAATTGGTCCAGTCATAAGGAAGGCCAGATCTTGTGTTTGTTGGGAGAAGAAAAGTCCTCTCTCTCTCTCGCTCCCTCTCTCTCTCTCTCTGTCTCTCTCTCTGTCTCTCTGTCTCTCTCTGTCTCTCTCTTTGTCTCTCTTTGTCTCTCTCTCTCTCTCTCTCTCTGTCTCTCTCTCTGTCTCTCTGTCTCTCTCTTTGTCTCTCTTTGTCTCTCTCTCTCTCTCTCTCTCTCTCTCTCTGTCTCTCTCTGCCTGGTGTGATGGATGCATGTGAGTCCCATAGTTATTGTAGGCACTTTGCTACCATAAGGGCAGCCAGCCTGCGGATAAAGCTGACACATGGTGCAAGAGCTCAAACCCAGATTGAAACCTACCACCTTCCTCTGGATTTAGTAACTTCCCTGAGCCAATAAATTTTCTTAGCTACTTAAGAAAGTTCAAATTTGGCTTTTTATTACTTGCAGCCAAAGCTAAATTTTCCATGCATGTTACAGAAGAAAAGGCTGTAGTTGCATTATTTGACTCTTCTAAGGATACACTTCCAATGGGATGAATAGGTAACAACCTACATGATAAAATTTTACAGGGTCTTGAGAGGAACTTCACCACCATCACCCCAAAATCCTTCCCTGACTAGGTTACCTTATGCCTTAGAATCCTTCACTATACTTTTTTTAAAACTTTGACTTCAGTCCTATGCCCTATTTAAATCAACTTACCCTGAGAAGAGCACTTCATGATTCTAATCAGTAATCTTGTATAAATGTGTTTATCATATGGTTTTTGAGTGGTTTTTTTACTAGTGGGAAGATAGAAAAAGAGACAATGGGAACCTGAGGAAGGAAGGAATCACAGAGAGAGCAAAGATGTAATAGAAGAAACTACAGACATAGAAGATAAATTCTTATATTTCACAGTTCTATGCAGGGCTGAAATTCAGAGTAATTCAGGCAAATCATACTAAGCCTATATGATAAATCAAACCAATATTATAATCACCCTTTTAAGACTGAATAAGAACAAAATCAAACAATATGTATATAAGGATCAGAAAATTTCCTCAGCAGTAAAAGAGGCAAGCAGAGCCATAAATATCTCTCTGAAGAAGAAGAGCTGATGTACTACTTTTGTGATTCAATAAGAAATGAAAAGGACATCTACCAAAAACTATTCCCATACCTTGTGGCAGGAGTCTGAAATTCACTTCACTATCAGAGTCCTTTTCTTGGTCTGGGGCAGTGATCCTCATTAATGTATAACAAAATCACCTTGGGAGTTTATTTTTTAAATGCAGACTTCTATACTTAACCCCGAAGAGATTCAGTAACTCTGGGATGAGACTTGGGACTTGTTTTATTTTAACTTTTTATTACAAAAAATGTTTAAGCTCATAAAAAGTAGAGAGAATAGTATAATGTCTTTATGTGCCAATCATTCAGCTTGAACAATTATCACCATATGGCCAATCTCCTCTTCCCTACCCCTCACATGGATTTCACCTATAAAAAAAAGATAAATATATATTTCATTATATAGTTCTAAAAGGTAAGGATTATTTTTTTTTTGCAATCAATAAAATCCAGAATGTGGGAAACTCTACGGGACAAACCACCAAGTTCCTTCACCAAATATATTGCATAAATAAAAATAGGAAGGAGGATATGCTTCAATTGCTTGAATCTTCATTTTGTTTGTTTGTTTTTTAACAGCTTCATGCAGTGTAACTGCCATACAATGAACTCTACATATATAAAGTATACAATTTGACAAGTTTTTTTTTTTGTTTTTTTTTTTTGCGGTACGTGGGCCTCTCACTGTTGTGGCCTCTCCCGTTGCAGAGCACAGGCTCCGGACGCGCAGGCTCAGCGGCCATGGCTCACGGGCCTAGCTGCTCCGCGGCATGTGGGATCTTCCTGGACCGGGGCATGAACCCGCGTCCCCTGCATCGGCAGGCAGACTCTCAACCACTGCGCCACCAGGGAAGCCCTTTTTCACTTTTTTACATTATTATCTAGCATGTTTATATTTTTGGAAAGGTAGAGAGTCTTCGTCAGCCAACTTTTGACTTTGCCATTTTATTCTGAATTTGATTAATTTTTAACAATTTTTTTAAAAACTCCTTTTTAACAATATAAAGAAACTATTGAAAAGGAACTCTATTTTTTAACAGTGTAAAGAAACTATACAAAGAGGGGAGCCTGCCTCTGTGTTGATGTGATGTCAGCCATTTTAGCAGAGTTCTTGCTCCCTGATGAACTCCTGACCCCAGGCATGCAAACATAGCTTTGGCAGTGACCCCAAGTTCCCTTGAAGTACTTGCCAGAGGACTAGAATTTAGATTTTGGACATATAAGAAATATTCTTTTTTTTTTTTTTTTTTGGCCATGTGGCACATGGGATCCTAGTTCCCCAACCAGGGATTGAACCTGTGCCCCCGGCAGTGGAAGCATGGAGTCCTAACCACTGGACTGCCAGGGAAGTCCCAGAAATATTCCTTAAATACATGTGTTTTGTATTTATTCCTTACATACATATGTTCTAAGCAACTTCAAAAATTACAAATACTTTCATGGGAAATCCACCCTCTCCACCACCTCCCAGCCCTCCCCCACGACATTATTTTAGTCCCTTTCCCTTTGCCACGTTAAAAAATAAGCTGCAAATTTGAAAAAAAGATTTATGTCAAAGTTCTATGAGAGTCTAACATTAAAGTAATTGAGAATTATCAAATGACACTGTTGTTTTAGAATATATTAAAAGATTCCCAATACTTTCTCTAATACTTCTCCAATTTCAGGGAGATTCTCACTACTCTTTATACTTTGATTTGATGACAATAACAACCTCTAGTGGAAGATCATTTGTTTATGATATTTATACCTATATACATCATTGCTAATAATTTCAAACTTCATAACAAAGTTGAGTATTTTTCATAAAAAGTATATCCTGTGATCATATTCATAATATCTTATTTCATAAGATAAATGGAGAGTGAGTGATGTTCATTATGTTATTCTCTATGCTGTTTGGTATATTTAAAATTGCATAATAATTTTTAATTTAATTTCACTGTCACTTTGTGCTTTACTTTGGATACATACCCTTCAATCTCTTTTGTGGAACTAATATCTCTCTCTTCTGTATCCCCACAACACCTGGTACATACTTCCTTACAGCATCTATAACACTTTCTTACCTTTAAATTTTTTCATGACTATCTATCTCCACTAGATTTTATCTCTTTGAAGACAAAAATCATGTCTTTTTTTCCCTAGTACCCAAACATTTAGTAGATGTTTATTGTATGAAAAATTGAAAATGCATTCATACATTTGTCTTGGAAATGCTTCTCTTCTCAATGAAACAGAGAACTTAAGTAATATAACAAGTTACTGAGTTTCCTGATAATCTATCATAAATTACTTTCTTTGGTTGCAAGTGACAGAAATGTTCTCTGCATAGAGAAAGCAAGCGTTTTTTAAAAATTGTATCAACAATACAATTAAGGATCTCTATTAATAATTCTAATTTATCAGCAATCAATGCTTGACCTAGCTACTTTATTAGAAGAAATATATTTGTCTCTATGCCAGTGACTCCTAACTTCTTGCCTTAACATTCATTTTCTCTTTCCACTTTAATAACAAAATCCCAAATTTATTCAAGATTAGAATGTGCATAGTTAAAAGATTACAATTCCTGGACTCCCTTGCAGCTATGTACTCTGGCAAAAGAGAAGTAACTGAGAAATTATCTTCAAAGAAAAGGAATGGGCTCCTCTCCTTTCATCCCTCCTGCTCCCTTGAACATAGATGTGGTGGTTGAATCTAGCAATCATCTTGAACGAGAGTACAAATGCACACCATAGGAATGGTGAAGTAATGAACTGGGAACAGTTTAGATGAACTGGAAGGAGTGATGAACTGATGACTTTGTAGAACCTCCAACCCACCTGGAACAACAACTTCCAAACTTCATTTATACAGAATGAAACCTTGTATTTTAAATCCATTATTATTTTTTTTATTTTTGGTTTTACTCACTGCATCTGAACCTAAATCTAACCACTGCTACAATACTTAAACCTTATCTTAAGGTCATACTCCTTCATTGATTCACATGATTTTAGAATAGTTAAAATAGTTTCATAATACTGTAATTCCTTTAAAATTGAAATTCTTTATTTAGACCCATTATACCTAGGATAGCTGATACAGGAAGGTTGGATGAGAATTTCAGTAATGATTTTGTCTTAATAACCATGGCTAAAATGCATGTTTTATGTCGATTTGAGTTTGATATTCTTTTTACTGAAAGTACACTGAATTTTCTCTCTGCCTTAGGGAGGTTGAATTTTCTCATTCAAATTTTACATTTATTTTTCCATAAGGTTTGAATATTCTATATTCATTTATTTCAGGATTCTACTGTAGTGACTGGTGAATAAAACTAATACAGGAATTGTAAATTTTTTATTTTATAAATTTGGGTTTGCAGTGCTTATTTCCTCCTAAAACCTGAACCTGCAAGTTCTGAAAGGTTTCCACTAACCGTACAGTGGAAAATCTGTGTACTCATTACATTGAGCTAGTGTGACTTGTGAGATATAGTCAAAACATAACTGTTCTCTTGAAATTAATTCAGAGGGGTGATTTTTACCCTCTGCCACTAAGAAGAAAATTCCAGCAAGTCTCATGACTTTTCTGCTCACTTTAAATCACAAAATTCAGCCTCAATTTGACATTTAGAAAGGAAAGCCTTAGAGAAACAGAATGTGGTCAGCTGCTTCTCTCTTTCCTACTTGCTTTCTTCCCTACTCAGTAGCTGCTGTTACTGACTCTCTGGGTTGGAGTACAGGAAACGAATAGGGAAAAGGGAGCAGAAATGTCTTAATTGGCTGGCATTATAGTATGATGACTTTGTATTCTTTGGGACTCACAGATGTTCAAAACTGATTATTTATCTTCAGGGGTTCACATGCTTGACCAATCAAGCCACAGCTCCTCCAATAACTCCTGACACGGGCATATATTCTATTCTTCTTGCTGCCACTTTTCCCTTATCCTCAGATTTCTTGGACATCCACACCATTCTGTTCTTTCTGTTAGAGCCCAACTGACGTTTTAGTCAGTTCTTCTTGGACAGTAGTCAAAAAGATCTCTGGACTGATTCTTTCTCCCTTGCGTGGCCCACATCTGCTCTGTGGGAAGCTTTATGCATCCTTTGTCCTGACAAACTCTAAGAGAGCTTACTGGTCCCAGTACTATTGGGTATATCTTCTCCAATAACAAAGAACCTGCCAGCCCATCTCTTTCTGGCCATCTAGATTTTCCCGGGGCGGGGTGGGGGGTAGTCAGACCTCAGTCCTTTATTCTCCTTCCTTCCCACCACGGTTCTCTGAATAATCCTGTAAGATTCCACACTCACTAGGCTGGAAGTGAAAGGGCAAGCACCCTCTCCTCCTTTACCTTTGTGAGAGGGCTTAGGATGCACAGCATGGCCTTCTCTAAAGAACGCCTCTTTGCAAATGCAGTCTCAGTATCCAGCTGTCTGACCCTCGTGGTTTTTAAGAACCATCTAATCAGTGGAAATTTCTTTGAAATTTCTACTTGGTGGTCTGGTACTTCACTCTGAAAAATCACACCTGTTGCGTTGGAGTGCTTCAGTCACAATTTCCTATGCAACTTCCTGTTACATTTGTTACAGCTTCAGGATTCAAAGAACCAGGTTTTTCAGATACTTGTTTAACCAAGAGAAAACTAGCATATTTTCCAAAAAAATTATGTTTTAAAAAATAAAATCCTTTATTAGAAGCACAGGAATATAAGCTGGTGATAACAATCACAAAGTGGTCACTTATATTCAAAGTAAAATTTGGTATTTTTCTTTCTGATCAGTAACTTATCAGTAGTTTCTTTGAATTCCTACATCCTCTTCCCCACTCCACCATGAATACTTTCAGAACTAAGAAACCTTCCTCTAACAAATCCTAAATTCTTCCTCTCAGAGTAAAAAAATCTTTCAGAATACATATTTGGTGGCCCTCTTTATTTTATTATTTTTTTACATCTTTATTGGAGTATAATTGCTTTACAATGGTGTGTTAGTTTCTGCTTTATAACAAAGTGAATCAGTTATACATATACATAGGTTCCCATATCTCTTCCCTCTTGCGTCTCCCTCCCTCCCACCCTCCCTATCCCACCCCTCTAGGTGGTCACAAAGCACCGAGCTGATCTCCCTGTGCTATGCGGCTGCTTCCCACTAGCTATCTATTTTATGTTTGGTAGTGTATATATGTCCATGGGTGGCCCTCTTTAAAATCAAGCACCTCTTTAAGAATCAAAAGCCCTTCTTGATATATGTGTTGCTGCTTCTACATATTTTAACTTTCTCTTGTCTAAAGATTTTTCTTTTTTTCTAAGTGGATAAACAGAAAGAAGAAAAGAAAACATGCAGGCATATAATAGACTTGTATCTCTGGCATGATTACCTTATTACTTTTTTCTCTAACCAGTATAAAATATAATCACCTTTACTCACCCCTAAAACTCTGCCTTTTGAGGGATATTACTTTAAAGTCCTCCCCTTCTTTCTTAGTCAAAGCTTTCCATATATTGACTCGTGGTTTCTTATTTTATGTAATGGATTGTAATCTATTTCCATCAATATTTAATTTAATGCTCAAAATGGACCAGATTTGCCCATGGAGACCTTTCAGGCTGGATTCTGTGATATACACCCCCCACCACCACCATCATTCCTGGAGCACTTTGCTTTCTGGCTCAGCAAGATGTTCCAAGCTTATCTTGCACTTTTGCTGCACCAGTACTGGAATCAGCCAATTCTCCAAGAAGCCTGGTTACAGTTGTGGAGAATGGTATTTAGAAGCCAAAATCTGGGGAATAGATGTGCTCAATTGTATTGGGGTGTTGTTACTCTCAGGCCCTTTCAGTGGACAGAGCTAGGAGCTATAGAGGTACAAAAACACATATACACTTTTAGATCTATATTTATTTTATATCTATTTATATCTGTCTATGTATCTATCTGTCTATCATCTATCTGGATATAGAATCATGAATTCACACAAATACCTCCAATAATAATCCAACACCACAATGTTTATTCTAGTTTTCTCTTTTTCCACCTGATAGTGGGAAACCTGGTTCCAACTTTTTAATGTATTTACTTATGTAATCAACTCCCTGTTAAGTAACACATCTTCCAGAGTCACCACCACTCCCTTTTCCACATAGATATCCTCCTCACCCATTCAGGCTCTGACAACAACTCTTGTCTGCCCCTACGATATGAATGTCCTCCTCATACTGCTGAGGCTTTGACTCCTCATGCATGGCCAGTTTTCTGTGTGGATCCCTAATAGCCCATTTCAGGCTGCCCCTCTGCATGGGTGCCCTCCTCACTTCAATCAGTCTATGACTATCCATACTAGACAGTCCTCTTATATAGGCACCTCCTTTCACATATGGCCCCCAAACTCCTCTCTGAGCTCTCTGATTCTTCCCAACTCAGACCCAATGCCAGCCTTGCTCTATCCTACCTAATGGCTTTGGGAAGGAAAAGGAAGTAAAAGAAAGAGGAAAAGTCATATATATAGTTTGCAAAGCCGCAAAACTGGTTAGATCTCCTAGGAAATGAGGATAGAGGAGAACTGAGCCTTGGGGAAACTCCAACTTTGACATTTACTTGTCAAAATAATGAGGAGGAACAAAAAAAGTACAGTGCGAAGAAGGATCCAGAGATGGGGTAAAACCAGGAGAGAGAAGTTTCTTGGAAGCCAAAGTAGAATATGTTCCAAAAAGGTCAACTGCATTGAATACTACTAAAAGGTGAAGCATAATGAAGAAGATTTTATCATTGGGTTTAGTGATATGGAGAGCAAAGGTATATTTGATGAGAGTACTACCAGTGAAATGGTGAGGGGAAAAAATGTAATTGGAGTAAATTCAAGATAGAATGAGAGTTAATGATATGGGACAGCACATATGAAAAATTCTTCTGAGTTTTTCTGTAAAGAGGAGTAAAGAAATGGGGGAGTGTCTAAAGAGGGTTGTGAGATCGAGAGGGTTTCTTTTATTAATTAAGAGATATTAAATATAGTTGTATGTTAGTGTTAATGATCCTACAGGGAGGGAAAAATTGATACAGGAAAGAGATGGGATAATTTTAAGAGCAAAGGTCTTGAATGGGCAAAAGGAGGTAGGACCCAGAGCACAAGAGGAGAGTTTGGATTCAAACAGAAACAGGAACAGTTCAGCCTTCATAATAGGAGGGAAGGTGAAATGCAAGTAGGTGGGTGGAATTAGTGGTGAGAAGCTGTGAAAGCAGTCAGAAGCTCCCTTCTGACTGCTGCTTTTTTCTCAGAAATAAAAAGCAAGGTCATCAGCTGAGAGGGAGAAGGGAGGAAGATTCTTGAGGGGAATGGCGTCATCTGGAAGAATGGGAGAAACAAATGACTAGGGAAATGTAAAGAATGGCTGGGTAACACTGAGAATCCACTTGAAACTTGAGGTCATAATTTTAAAGTGAGTCCAGTCAGCATGATGACTTTTTTTTCTCTAGCTGATTAGGTGCAGGCACTGAGGAGGTGGGAAGTTGTATTACAGCAGGCTTAGAGTTTTGCCAAGTAAATACCAAAGGAGAGAAGGGCAAGCGTGTTGAGGGTGTGAGCTATGACTGCTCACAGTACAAACCATCTCATGAAAGAGTTTAAAAAGTATTAGCCATATAGGGCTTCCCTGGTGGCGCAGTGGTTGAGAGTCCGCCTGCCGATGCAGGGGACACGGGTTCGTGCCCTGGTCCAGGAAGATCCCATATGCCGCGGAGCGGCTGGGCCCGGAGCCTGTGCTCCGCAACGGGAGAGGCCGCAACAGTGAGGGGCCCGCGTACCGCAAAAAAAAAAAAAAAAATATATATATATATATATATATATATAAGCCATATAATGTTTAAAAATGCATTTTAGGGACTTCCCCAGCAGTCCAATGGTTAAGACTCCGCAATTCCAATGCGGGGGAGCAGGTTCGATCCCTGGTCGGGGAACTGAGATCCTGCATGCTGTGTGGCAAGACCAAAAAATAAAAAATAAATTTTTAATTAAAAATGCATTGTAATAAAAATTTAATAGTTATAAAGTAGTTTCACCATAGTGACATATGTATATGTGTAGTGATAGATAAAATATTATCTTCTTAACCATAATTGCCAGTCACATTTGGAGTTAATATTGTTTCTGTGTGCAGGAATTATTATTATTATTATTATTTTTTTTTTTTGCAGTACACGGGCCTCTCACTGTTGTGGCCTCTCCCGTTGCGGAGCACAGGCTCCGGACGCGCAGGCCCAGCGGCCATGGCTCACGGGCCCAGCCGCCCCGCGGCATGTGGGATCCTCCCGGACCGGGGCACAAACCAGTGTCCCCTGCATTGGCAGGCGGACTCTCAACCACTGCGCCACCAGGGAAGCCCCTGTGTGCAGGAATTATTGACACAAATACTAAATAAATTCAGAAATCAATATTACTGTCATCATCAATATTTTCACTATACAACCATAAGCTCTATAATAAATGGCTATTGTTTCTTATCTCAGAACTGAACGCAGTTTAGGAAATTCTGGGCTAAATTTTTCCCTTTGCATCTAGGAGGCTATTAACCGTTTTGACTCATCTCACCTCTGTTCTGTCTTGAGGCACCAACAGTTTAAATAGCTATTAGGTCAGTAATTTTATTATCTCACTCCAAACATAGTATAAGCCAATAGGAAAATCCATTGGTACTGACTTTGTGAGAATAGTTAGGTGTATATCACACATGGCTCCACTTTTGACATCCAGATGTACCTTAGGCCTCAGTCCCTTTTAGAACTGCATGGGTCAAGGTCTTTGTATATCCATTCATTGTATATCCTCTTACAAATACTTGAATAACTGCCTTGTGTTGGCTCAGTGGGGGGACAAAAAAATTAATACGCTATGCTTTCTACGCTCAAGAGGTTTCCTCATCAGTAGGCCAGATGAGACATACACACAAATAATTCTATAAAGCAGTTTATGATGAGTATTATACTGTTGATATAAATTGAATCTATAGTTACACAGAGTAATTGTTCCTTCCAGGAATGAACAAAGAAGTCATTAAGGAAGACATAGAGACATGGTATTTCAACTGGGACTTGAAGGATGGCAGAATTTTGAAAGAAAGAGAATAGAATAAGAAAGTTTCCAGGCAGAAGGCATGTCATGAACAAAGACATGGAGGTAAGAAGGGAAAAAATGGGTGGAAAGAATAACTTTTTTTTTTTAAGATTTAGTGGTTTATTGTTTTTTGTTTATTTGTTTTCTTTTTGACCACACCACGTGGCTTGCAGGTTCTCAGTTCCCTGACCAGGGATTGAACCCGGGCCTCGACAGTGAAAGCACCAAATCCTAACCACTTAGACCACCAGGAAACTCCCAAGAATAACATGTTTTAGATATCATTTGGCAGCAAGAGCAAAAATCCACTTGATAATGTTTAAATCAGAATTTGCTTAAAAAGAAATTTCTCACAGATTTAAGAATGGGTAGCAAATGTATCTGGGCCACACAAGTGTGTGGAACCAGGAAGCAGGAAGTTAAGAACCAAGGTTATTCTTTCCTTCATTCCTATATTTCATTGTCTATTTCTTTTCTCTTTCTCTGCACCCTGGTGTGTCAGTTTGGATCCTCCAAGAAGTAAACGCCAGAATATGTATATAGGAAAAAGCCCACCCTAGCTCCTAGCACTAGTTTCCAATAACTTATCAGAGTCTCTGTAAACCATTTCCAATTTCCCGGTATGGAGAATTTGAATGATTCAGTTTCGGTCAAATAAAAAAGCGTCTCTATTTTTAAAAATGCTCAAGTTGGAACAAGGAGATCCGGGAGTATGTGTACAGTGCAGGGAATATAGTCAATATTTTATAATAACTATAAATGAAGTATAACCTTTAAAAATTGTGAATCATTATATAATACACCTGTAACTTATAAGATATTGTACATCAACTATAATTTAAAAAAAGATCTGGGTTTGAATTGTGGATCTCATATACATTGCCCATGTGATTTTCTTAGCTAATAGTTACTCTCTACATGTGTTGCTGCCTTGTCTGTTAAAGGAGGATTAATAATACTTTACAGGGCTATTATAAGAATTAAGCAATATAATAAATATGAAAACTCCTTGAAAATTGTAAAGTCTTATACAAAGCAAAAGAGAAAGGATTAAAGGAAGAAAAAGTAGTCCAGATTCGATAATCAGGGTTTGTTTCTTTTAATAGAGGAATGCATAATGAATCAGAGCAAAGAATAGGGAGTCAGAGAATCTGTTAGGAAGCTATACCAATAATCGGTTTGGAAGGATGTGGTCCCAGCTCATGGCAGGGATGAAAGGCAGTGGTGGTAATAATAGTAATAGAATTGGGATAAAATAGTATTACAATTAGGATAGTAATGGAATTAATAAGAAAGTGGAGGGACTTCCGGGAAGATGGCGGAAGAGTAAGACGCGGAGATCACGTTCCTCCCCACAGATACACCAGAAATACATCTACGCGTGGAACAACTCCTACAGAGCATCTACTGAACGCTGGCAGAAGACCTCAGACCTCCCAAAAGGCAAGAAACCCCCCACGTACCTGGTTAGGGCAAAAGAAAAAACTAAACAGAGACAAAAGGATAGGGACGGGTCCTGCACCAGCGGGAGAGAGCTGTGAAGGAGGAAAAGTGTCCACACACTAGGAAGCCCCTTCGCGGGTGGAGGCTTCGGGAGGCGGAGTGGGGGAGCTTGGGAGCCGCGGAGGAGAGCACAGCAACAGGGGTGCGGAGGGCAAAGCGGACAAATTCCAGCGCAGAGGATCCGGCCGACCGGAACTCGCCAGCCGAGAGGCTGGTCTGCTCGCCCGCCGGGGCGGGCGGGACTGGGAGCTGAGGCTCCGGCTTTTGTCGGAGCGCCGGGAGAGGACTGAGGTTGGCGGCGTGAACACAGCCTGCAGGGCGTTGGTGCGCCGCGGCTGGCCGGGAGAGAGTCCGGGGAGAAGTCTGGAACTGCCGAAGAGGCAAGAGACTTTTACGTCCCTCTTTGTTTCCTGGTGCACGAGGAGAGGGGATTAAGAACGCTGCTTGAGAGAGCTCCAGGGACGGGCGCGAGCCGCGGCTAAAAGTGCGGAGCCCAGAGACAGACATGAGACGCTAGGGCCGCTGCTGCCGCCACCGGGAGGCCTGTGTGCGAACACAGGTCACTAGCCACACGCCCTTCCGGGGCGCCTGTGCAGCCCGCCACTGCCAGGGTCCCGGGATCCAGGGACAACTCCCCCGGGAGAACGCACAGGCGCGCCTCAGGCTGCAACGTCTCGCCGGCCTCTGCCGCCGCAGGCCCGCCCCACACTCCGTGCCCCTCCCTACCCCCGGGCCTGAGTGAGCCAGAGCCTCCGAATCAGCAGCTCCTTTAACCCCGTCCTGTCTGAGCAAAGAACAGACGCCCTCCGGCGACCTACACGCACAGGCGGGGCTAAATCCAAAGCTGAGCCCCTGGGAGCTGTGAGAACAAAGAAGAGAAAGGGAAATCTCTCCCAGCAGCCTCAGAAGCAGCGGATTAAAGCTCCACAATCAACTGGATGTACCCTGCATCTGTGGAATACCTGAATAGACAACCAATCATCCCAAATTAAGTAGCCCTGTGGATGAAAGGCTCTTGGTGCTGCAGCCAGGAGTCAGTGCTGTGCCTCTGAGGTGGGAGAGCCAACTTCAGGACACTGATCCACAAGAGACCTCCCAGCTGCACATAATATCAAACAGCAAAAATTTCCGAGAGATCTCCATCTCAACGCCAGCACCCAGCTTCACTCAACGACCAGCAAGCTACAGTGCTGGACATCCTATGCCAAACAACTAGCAAGACAGGAATACAACCCCACCCATTAGCAGAGAGGTGGCCCAAAATCATAATAAGTCTACAGACACCCCAAAACACACCACCAGACGTGGACCTGCCCACCAGAAAGACAAGATCTAGCCTCATCCACCAGAACACAGGCACTAGTACCCTCCACCAGGAAGCCTACACAACCCACTGAACCAACCTTAGCCACTGGGGACAGACACAAAAAACAACAGGAACTACGAACCTTCAGCCTGCAAAAAAGGAGACCCCAAACACAGTAAGATAAGCAAAATGAAAAGACAGAAAAACACACCGCAGATGAAGGAGCAAGATAAAAACCCATCAGACCTAACAAATGAAGAGGAAATAGGCAGTCTACCTGAAAAAGAATTCAGAATAATGATAGTAAGGTTGATCCGAAATCTTGGAGATAGAATGGACAATAGAATGGACAAAATGCAAGAATCAGTTAACAAGGACCTAGAAGAACTAAAGATGAAACAAGCAACGATGAACAACACAATAAATGAAATTAAAAGTACTCTAGATGGGATCAATAGCAGAATAACTGAGGCAGAAGAACAGATAAGTGACCTGGAAGATAAAATAGTGGAAATAACTACTGCAGAGCAGAATAAAGAAAAAAGAATGAAAAGAACTGAGGACAGTCTCAGAGACCTCTGGGACAACATTAAACGTACCAACATTCGAATTATAGGGGTTCCAGAAGAAGAAGAGAAAAAGAAAGGGACTGAGAAAATATTTGAAGAGATTATAGTTGAAAACTTCCCTAATATGGGAAAGGAAATAGTTAATCAAGTCCAGGAAGCACAGAGAGTCCCATACAGGATAAATCCAAGGAGAAATACGCCAAGACACATATTAATCAAACTGTCAAAAATTAAATACAAAGAAAACATATTAAAAGCAGCAAGGGAAAAACAACAAATAACACACAAGGGAATCCCCATAAGGTTAACAGCTGATCTTTCAGCAGAAACTCTGCAAGCCAGAGGGACTGGCAGGACATATATAAAGTGATGAAGGAGAAAAACCTACAACCAAGATTACTCTACCCAGCAAGGATCTCATTCAGATTTGATGGAGAAATTAAAACCTTTAGAGACAAGCAAAAGCTGAGAGAGTTCAGCACCACCAAACCAGCTCTACAACAACTGCTAAAGGAACTTCTCTAGGCAAGAAACACAAGAGAAGGAAAAGACCTACAATAACAAACCCAAAACAATTAAGAAAATGGGAATGGGAACACACATATCGATAATTACCTTAAATGTAAATGGACTAAATGCTCCCACCAAAAGACACAGATTGGCTGAATGGATACAAAAACAAGACCCATATATTTGCTGTCTACAAGAGACCCACTTCAGACCTAGAGACACATACAGACTGAAAGTAAGGGGATGGAAAAAGGTATTTCATGCAAATGGAAACCAAAAGAAAGCTGGAGTAGCAATTCTCATATCAGACAAAATAGACTTTAAAACAAAGACTATTAGAAGAGACAAAGAAGGACACTACATAATGATCAAGGGATCGATCCAAGAGGAAGATATAACAATTGTAAATATTTATGCACCCAACATAGGTGCACCTCAATACATAAGGCAAATACTGACAACCATAAAAGGGGAAATCGACAGTAACACATTCATAGTAGGGGACTTTAACACCCCACTTTCACCAATGGACAGATCATCCAAAATGAAAATAAATAAGGAAACACAAGCTTTAAATGATACATTAAATGAGATGGAGTTAATTGATATTTATAGGACATTCCATCCAAAAACAACAGAATACACATTTTTCTCAAGTGCTCATGGAACATTCTCCAGGATAGATCATATCTTGGGTCACAAATCAAGCCTTGGTAAATTTAAGAAAATTGAAATTGTATCAAGTATCTTTTCCGACCACAACGCTATGAGACTCGATATCAATCACAGGAGAAGATCTGTAAAAAATACAAACACATGGAGGCTAAACAATACACTACTTAATAACGAAGTGATCACTGAAGAAATCAAAGGGGAAATCAAAAAATACCTAGAAACAAATGACAATGGAGACATGACGACTCAAAATCTATGGGATGCAGCAAAAGCAGTTCTAAGAGGGAAGTTTATAGCAATACAATCTTACCTTAAGAAACAGGAAACATCTCGAATAAACAACCTAACCTTGCACCTAAAGCAATTAGAGAAAGAAGAACAAAAAAACCCCAAAGTTAGCAGGAGGAAAGAAATCATAAAAATCAGATCAGAAATAAATGAAAAAGAAATGAAGGAAATGATAGCAAAGATCAATAAAACTAAAAGGTGGTTCTTTGAAAGGATAAACAAAATTGATAAACCATTAGCCAGACTCATCAAGAAAAAAAGGGAGAAGACTCAAATCAATAGAATTAGAAATGAAAAAGGAGAAGTAACGACTGACACTGCAGAAATACAAAAGATCATGAGAGATTACTACAAGCAACTCTATGCCAATAAAATGGACAACCTGGAAGAAATGGACAAATTCTTAGAAAGGCACAACCTGCCAAGACTGAATCAGGAAGAAATAGAAAATATGAACAGACCAATCACAAGCACTGAAATTGAAACTGTGATTAAAAATCTTCCAACAAGCAAAAGCCCAGGACCAGATGGCTTCACAGGCGAATTCTATCAAACATTTAGAGAAGAGCTATCACCTATCCTTCTCAGACTCTTCCAAAATATAGCAGAGGGAGGAACACTCCCCAACTCATTCTACGAGGCCACCATCACCCTGATACCAAAACCAGACAAGGATGTCACAAAGAAAGAAAACTACAGGCCAATATCACTGATGAACATACATGCAAAGATCCTCAACAAAATACTAGCAAACAGAATCCAACAGCACATTAAAAGGATCATACACCATGATCAAGTGGGGTTTATTCCAGGAATGCAAGGATTCTTCAATATACGCAAATCAATCAACGTGATACACCATATTAACAAATTGAAGGAGAAAAACCATATGATCATCTCAATTGATGCAGAGAAAGCTTTTGACAAAATTCAACACCCATTTATGATAAAAACCCTGCAGAAAGTAGGCATAGAGGGAACTTTCCTCAACATAATAAAGGCCATATATGACAAACCCACAGCCAACATCGTCCTCAATGGTGAAAAACTGAAAGCATTTCCACTAAGATCAGGAACAAGACAAGGTTGCCCACTCTCACCACTCTTATTCAACATAGTTTTGGAAGTTTTAGCCACAGCAATCAGAGAAGAAAAGGAAATAAAAGGAATCCAAATCGCAAAAGAAGAAGTAAAGCTGTCACTGTTTGCAGATGACATGATACTATACATACAGAACCCTAAAGATGCTACCAGAAAACTACTAGAGCTAATCAATGAATTTGGTAAAGTAGCAGGATACAAAATTAATGCACAGAAATCTCTGGCATTCCTATACACTAAGGATGAAAACTCTGAAAGTGAAATCAAGAAAACACTCCCATTTACCATTGCAACAAAAAGAATAAAATACCTAGGAATAAACCTACCTAAGGAGACAAAAGACCTGTATGCAGAAAATTATAAGACACTGATGAAAGAAATTAAAAATGATACAAATAGATGGAGAGATATACCATGTTCTTGGATTGGAAGAATCAACGTTGTGAAAATGACTCTACTACCCAAAGCAATCTACAGATTCAATGCAATCCCTATGAAACTACAACTGGCATTTTTCACAGAACTAGAACAAAAAATCTCACAATTTGTATGGAAACACAAAAGACCCCGAATAGCCAAAGCAATTTTGAGAACGAAAAATGGAGCTGGAGGAATCAGGCTTCCTGACTTCAGACTATACTACAAAGCTACAGTAATCAAGACAGTATGGTACTGGCACAAAAACAGAAATATAGATCAATGGAACAGGATAGAAAGCCCAGAGATAAACCCACGCACATATGGTCACCTTATCTTTGACAAAGGAGGCAGAAATGTACAGTGGAGAAAGGACAGCCTATTCAATAAGTGGTGCTGGGAAAACTGGACAGCTACATGTAAAAGTATGAGATTAGATCACTCCCTAACACCATACACAAAAATAAGCTCAAAATGGATTAAAGACCTAAATGTAAGGCCAGAAACTATCAAACTCTTAGAGGAAAACATAGGCAGAACACTCTATGACATAAATCACAGCAAGATCCTTTTTGACCCACCTCCTAGAGAAATGGAAATAAAAACAAAAGTAAACAAATGGGACCTAATGAAACTTAAAAGCTTTTGCGCAGCAAAGGAAACCATAAAGAAGACCAAAAGACAACCCTCAGAATGGGAGAAAATATTTGCAAATGAAGCAACTGACAAAGGATTAATCTCCAAAATTTATAAGCAGCTCATGCAGCTTAATAACAAAAGAACAAACAACCCAATCCAAAAATGGGCAGAAGACCTAAATAGACATTTCTCCAAAGAAGATATACAGAGTGCCAACAAACACATGAAAGAATGCTCAACATCACTAATCATTAGAGAAATGCAAATCAAAACTACAATGAGATATCATCTCACACCAGTCAGAATGGCCATCATCAAAAAATCTAGAAACAATAAATGCTGGAGAGGGTGTGGAGAAAAGGGAACCCTCTTACACTGTTGGTGGGAATGTAAATTGATACAGCCACTGTGGAGAACAGTATGGAGGTTCCTTAAAAAGCTACAAATAGAACTACCATATGACCCAGCAATCCCACTACTGGGCATATACCCTGAGAAAACCATAATTCAAAAAGAGTCATGTACCAAAATGTTCATTGCAGCTCTATTTACAATAGCCCAGAGATGGAAACAACCTAAGTGTCCATCATCGGATGAATGGATAAAGAAGATGTGGCACATATATACAATGGAGTATTACTCAGCCATAAAAAGAGACGAAATTGAGCTATTTGTAATGAGGTGGATAGACCTAGAGTCTGTCATACAGAGTGAAGTAAGTCAGAAAGAGAGAGACAAATACCGTATGCTAACACATATATATGGAATTTAAGAAAAAAAAAATGTCATGAAAAACCTAGGGGTGAAACAGGAATAAAGACACAGACTTACTAGAGAATGGACTTGAGGCTATGGGGAGGGGGAAGGGTAAACGGTGACAAAGCAATAAAGAGGCATGGACATGTATACACTACCAAACGTAAGGTAGATAGCTAGTGGGAAGCAGCCGCATAGCACAGGGAGATCAGCTCGGTGCTGTGTGACCGCCTGGAGGGGTGGGATAGGGAGGGTGGGAGGGAGGGTGATGCAAGCGGGAAGAGATATGGGAACATATGTATATATATAACTGATTCATTTTGTTGTGAAGCTGAAACTAACATACCATTGTAAAGCAATTATGCTCCAATAAAGATGTTTAAAAAAAGAAAAAAGAAAAAAGAAAGTGGATGGAAAGTAATTTTGAAATTTTATGTAATGTAAGCCAACCCATGCAGATTAACCCCTCTTTTGAGTAATCTTCCAGACTCTAGATAAATCTATGAAAAAGCGAAGAGACTACATTTCATTCAGGAATACTCTTCCAGAAAAAGAATTAGGCTCCTTGCATATGAAACTCTTAAGAAGGAAAGAAGATAGAATAATGTTAAAATGATACTTTTGAGCCAGAACTAGCCTCCATGTAGAGGGGGAATTTGTTTATGAGAAATATAAGTAGATGGCCAAGTACAATATTTTTGACTGGTACCAAAAACTATCTTGCCCGATAATATATTCTCAACTGGTCATGCTATGGTGGCTAATGTTTATACTTTGAATTAAAGACACTGAAGGTTTCTGTTAATATGTACATATTATCTTGGAATAATTCAGCAAGGAAAAGTGGCTTGTTATAAGGTACCAGCAGGGAAACCCACTAATAAAGAGGAAGATTTTTAATGACACAAACCTTGTTGAAAAATATCACCTTAAAATTAATCAGTTTATCATAGTATCTGTCCTGACACCTAGAATGACCAGAAGGAAAAGCAAAGTAGGACTGGGGAATTTCTTTTTTTTTTTTTTTTTTTGCGGTATATGGGCTTCTCATTGTTGTGGCCTCTCCCGTTGCAGAGCACAGGCTCCGGAAGCGCAGGGTCTGCGGCCATGGCTCACGGGCCCAGCCGCTCCGCGGCATGTGGGATCTTCCTGGACCGGGGCACGAACCGGTGTCCCCTGCATCAGCAGGCAGACTCTCAACCACTGCGCCACCAGGGAAGCCCAGGACTGGGGAATTTTGCTGCAGAGGCAGAGGATCACGAATGGGCTCAAGCTGAGATTGACAACTTCTGAGAATTGTTGTAACTGTCACAATTCATCTCCCCTTCTTCACCGCTGGCTGCTATGCGTAATATGAAGCAGAACATTGGGAAATACCCCAGGAGAATTGCATTTTATGTTCTTCTAACAGTAGAGAAGACTAGAAAGATGGAGTTGTTGCATACTGAGATAGGAAAAATTTTAGGAGGAAATAGAAGGGGACAGAATCAGGAGTTAATTTTTGGATGCATAAAGTTCCAGGTGCCTATTAAATAACCAAATACAGATGTCAAGTAGGCACTTAGATATACAAAGTTGGATTTATGAGACTGAAGTTCAGGAGAGAAGCCTGAAACAGATATATAAATTTGGGATCGCCAGTATAGAGGGACAATATTTAAAGCCATAGGCTAAAAGAGATCATCACAAGAGGGAATAGAAATGGAGAAAAGAATCAAGGACTGATCCCTAGAGCAGCTCAACATTTAGAGGCTTAAGAGATAAGGACGAACTCTCAAAGGAAACTGCAGATGAGTGGCTGGTGGAGTAGAAGGGAAATCAGATTAAGTGTGGGTGTACAGGGAGCCAAATGAAGATAGTGTTTCAAGGAGAAGGAATTATCAGCTGGAACAGAATGCTGCTGATAGGGTCAAGAAGATAAGGAGTGAGCAATACAGTATCAATCCTGAGTTTCAAGGAAATGAAGACAACTAAGATTTTTTTTTTGTTTGTTTGCTTTTAAAATCACAGTGATAGAGGTGATGATTTCTTCCTGCCTTTTAGGTAAATATATGGTACTATCTTAAGAAGATTATAGTCAGAATACTCATTGAATTTACTATAGTTCCCCCAAATAGTCACATTTACTGAGTTCCTTTTATGAAGAAGACCCTGAGATGAGTAAGATATGGGTCCTGACTTGGAAAATCATTGCCAAAAAAAAAAAAGGAAAAAAAATCACTACTACCATATTCTGAATACATACTACGTGCCCAGCACTAGGTAAGGCACTTTACAAATGCTATCTCATTTAATAATACGACAACCCCATGAGCCAGGTATGTTTTATAGTCATTTTAAAAATGAAGAAACGGAGGCGCAATCAGGTTAAATAATTTGACTAAGTCACTCAAGCACTAACGGTAAGAATAGGAAGTGTGTGTGTGTGTGTGTGCATGTGTAAGACTTAAAACAACCATTTCTTTAACTCACAGTTTTATGGGTCAGCAATCTGGGCTGGGATTACATGTGTAGCTCTTCTGGTTCAGTCTGACTCATTCACGCATCTGCAGTCAAGAGCCTGGCAGCTAAAAGGTCCTGCTTCTGGGGCTTAGCAAGCTGTCAGCTGGGCGGGTGGCGGGACTGAGCCATATGTCTCTCATCCTCTGGCAGACTAGCCTGGGCTCAGCCCATGGACTGTCAAGATTGTAAGAATGAAAGTAGAGGCATACAAGGGCTCTTAAGGCCTAGGCTAAGAACTGGCACACAATATTACTTCTACCACATTGTAATGGTCACAGTAAATCACAAGGCCCACATTCAAGGTGTGGGGAACTTGCTCAATAAGTATGTCCACAACATCTTGCATTTAGTGGGTGCTCAGTAAATGCTTATCAAACAAATGAAAATAACAATTTCAATCTTAAAGTATATAGACTCTATTCAGTGTAATCAATTGATAAATTTTTTTCCTCATCTGCCCGGGGCCAGAAGCCTCAACCCATCCATTCTTATCTTTGCTTTCAGAATAGCAAATGAGGATCTAGGAAGGAGGAGTAAGAGGCAACTCCACTTAAAGACACAGTGAAGAATTTCAGCTGGCCCCAAAAAAGTTCCTCTGAAGAGATCCAGGGCATCATCAGAAGGCTAGGCCAGGTACCTGGCCCAAGCCTGGCTACCTGAATTGAAAGCCACATGCCTTACCCTTCACCTATGGGGAAGAAAGACTTTTAGGCCTTTGTGAGGACAGGGAGACAGCCTCCTTTAACTCTTTTTCCTCCAAAATTTAACAGCTTTATTAAGATTGAAATGATGTAGAATGAATTGTACATGTTTAAAGTGTACAATTTGATACCTCTTGACATATGTATATATGAAACTATTACCTGTTATACTATTACCATGATCAAAATAATGAACATATCCATCACCCCAAATTTTCTTTTTTTAATATATATATTTTTAATAAATGTATTTATTTTATTTATTTATTTTTGGCTGTGTTGGGTCTTCGTTGCTGTGCACAGGCTTTCTCTGGTTGTGGCAAGCAGGGGCTAGGCTACCCTTCTTTGAGATGCACGGGCTTCTCATTGCAGTGGCTTCTCTTGTTGCGGAGCACAGGCTCCAGGTGAGCAGCCTTCAGTAGTTGTGGGCTCAGTAGTTGTGGCTCGCAGTCTCTAGAGGGCAGGCTCAGTAGTTGTGGCGCACAGGCTTGGTTGCTCCGCGGTATGTGGGATCTTCCTGGACCAGGGCTTGAACCCGTGTCCCCGGCATTGGCAGGTGGATTCTAAACCACTGCGCCACCAGGGAAGCCCCACCCTAAATTTTCTCATTGCCGCTTTTTAAGCCCTCCCTCCTGCCTCTCCCTGTCCACCTCTGCCCTAATCAACCTCTAATTTGCTTTCGGTCATATAGGATTAGTTTGCATTTTCTAGAATTTTATTTAATTCTGCTCTGGAAATTGACGTTTGTCCTTGGGAGATCAATGTGTGTATGTGTGCTTTAACTGATGATTGTCTCCTAACTCCTTAGAATACCAAAGTTCTTTCTAGATCCTAGACTATGCAGCTGGACTTAGAGTAGAAAGTGTACCCGAAACCCCCAGGCCTTTTCCATGGTGTTATTCTAGATTGAAACATGCAAGGTGGGGAAATGTGCTGCTAGGAGATGCTCAGATCCACAGACTATCAGGAGGGGGAAGGAGGCTGTGGGCTCTAATCTATGATTAAAACAATCCATTAGCAGCAGAAAAATGAAGAGTGTTTTCTAATAGGACAGAGAATGCCTTTCTGAGCAGCAGAGAGCATGTGGGTAAATCCGTAATACATGTGATGCAACACCTCTTACCCTTCATTTTCCCAAATATACCAAGGAAGGCGATTCTAATGAGTGGGTGAGGGAAATCTGAGGTTTGGGGTGTGCCCTACAGAGGGAAGACTAGACAGCTCTGGGAGCACATATGAGCGACATCTAAGGAAGGAAGGCTCTGAAGGAATGCTTCCCATAGGAGAAGACATCTGAGCTGCATTTTGGATTAATAACATTTCCCATAAACTGTCTGGCAAAACCAATAGAAATCCTGATGAGCAGAGTTTTTAGGGAACTGATGCATAGATAGGTGAATATATTTCCCCAAAGAAAATATGAAGCATATGGTCTGACATCTGATTTGGCAATACGACAGAATATTTGAAATTGGGACTCTCCAGAAAAAGAGAGCATATGGTCACTCTGAGCGTAGGGTGTAGTTTGGGGGAAGGCTCTAAGGTGTGAGAGGAATAAGCCAAAGAAAAGGTGACTGACAGCACTGAGATTAAGCAAATGTCTAATGTCATCAACGTTGATTGCAGAGAGTTAAAAATAGAGCTAACATATAGAAGCCAACTAAGATCCCCTGAAGAGTTTCTCGCCCATTCTCCTCTCTCTGGTGTGACAGATATTAACAGCAGCCAGCAACGCCTACCAGGTAGGCTTTAGAAGTGGGTGATGATAGATTTTGAGGCAATAGTGGATGTGAGGGTCAGCAAAATCAGTGAAGTAGTTGAGAAACAGCCAGCAAATACTGCTGCAAAGATACTGATTTTTTTTTTTTTTTTTTTTTTTTTTTTGCGGTACGCGGTCCTCTCACTGTTGGGGACCCTCCCGCTGCGGAGCACAGGCTCTGGACGCGCAGACTCAGCGGCCACGGCCCACGGGCCCAGCCGCTCCGCGGCATGTGGGATCCTCCCGGACCGGGGCACAAACCCGTGTCCCCTGCATCGGCAGGTGGACTCCCAACCACTGCGCCACCAGGGAGGCCCAAAGATACTGATTATACTTCCTCTAAACTCCCACCTTATGACAAATACCAGCATTGTAACTATTTTACTTAATAGTTTATATGGTCCTCAAATAGAAGAAAAAGACAAAAGATGTTCTTTCTTTTTGAAAGGGAGACAATACTTTTAACCTAAAGAGAAAATGGATTAGGTTAATTGCATTTTGGTACTACATGCTTGACTTCTTCCTGTACAAGGTATAAACTCCTAAGTGCCTGTATTTAAAATAGTGTACTTCATAGGATAAGAGAAAATAAATTTTAAAAATCTAAGGACTTGAGAAGGGAATCAAAGAGTGAAAGTCAACTAAAAAGCTATTTCAGGGAGGAAGTAATTTGTGAAAATTAAATAACTGGGTGATGGTGACAAAAGAAATAATGACAGTTCTTGGAGGGGATGATACATTTTCAGAATTTTAGTTTACTTCTTTGCATTTCATGACAGAATGAAGTGATTAATATCATACATTCACGTTGAGGAAAATGGGCATCTTGATAGGAGCAGATAGTTTTAAAAAGAAGAAATGAGATAATCTCTTTGTTTATCAAATTAACAAAAATTTTTAAAAATGATAGTGCTCAGGGACATCCCTGGTGATGCAGTGGTTAAGAATCAGCCTGCCAATGCAGGGGACACAGGTTCGAGCCCTGGTCTGGGAAGATCCCACGTGCCGGCGGAGCAACTAAGCCCATGCGCTACAACTACTGAGCCCGCGAGCCTAGAGCCTGTGCTCAGCAACAAGAGGAGCCACTGCAATGAGAAGCCCGTGCACTGCAACAAAGAGTAGCCCCCGCTCGCCGCAACTAGAGAAAGCCTGCACACAGCAATGAAGACCCAACACAGCCGAAAATAAATAAATAATTTTTT
The DNA here is from genome assembly GCF_039906515.1 of Pseudorca crassidens. NCBI lineage: Eukaryota > Metazoa > Chordata > Mammalia > Artiodactyla > Delphinidae > Pseudorca > Pseudorca crassidens. The sequence goes on along the minus strand of NC_090297.1, from coordinate 129,417,825 downwards.
TAAAAAATGATAATGCTCAGTGTTGTTGAGGGTAGAAGAATGTAGTCTCACAGATGACAAGTGGGAGCATAAAAGCCATGACTTTTCTGGGACGCACTTTGGAAAAATATAAGAAAAATCTCAAAAATGAGCAGAGCAACTGATGTAAAAATTCTACTTCTAATATTTATTTTGGGGAAATAATCAGAAAAATGCTCAAGGATAGATATATAATTCAATAGTATTGTTTACAAAGCTGAAAATGTCCCAGAGTTAATTAATGAATGTGATGATACTTCTATACATTGTAAAATGTGCAGTCATTTAAAATATCTATATGCATATACATGGGAAGAAGTTCATAATACTAATAATAAAGTAAGTTCTGAAATAGTATGTCTAGTTTGACCTCTCAAATTTTTAAAAATTCTATAGCTGTAGACATGAATGCTTACAAAAAAAAGAAAAATACCAAAATGTTCTCAGTGACAGAATTATGGATGCTTATTCTATTTGTCTTCTTGTATCTTCTATTTTTCTTTAATAAAGATGTACTGTTTATGTAATAACATTTTAATTGAAGTATAATTGATATACAATATCATATTACTTTCAGGTGTACAACATAGTAATTATATATATTCATATATATTGAAATGGTCACTATGATAGGTCTAAAAATTATGGAATGCTTCACAAATTTGCATGTCATCCTCACGCAGGGGCCATGCTAATCTTCTCTGTATCGTTCCCATTTTAGTATATATGCTGTCAAAGTAAGCACTATAATAACATTTTTTTGTGTGTGTGTGGTACGCGGGCCTCTCACTGCTGTGGCCCCTCCTGTTGGGGAGCACAGGCTCCAGACGCGCAGGCCCAGCCGCTCCGCGGCATGTGGGATCCTCCCGGACCGGGGCATGACCCCGTGTCCCCTGCATCAGCAGGCGGACTCTCAACCACTGCACCACCAGGGAAGCCCTAACATCTTAATGACCATTTTATGAACAGGAGTATCCTCACTGAAGGTTTTCTCTCCAAAGGATGAGTGCAGGAGTATGAAGATGTCCTGAAGGTGAAGCTGAATGAGAAGTGCATATGTTCAGGAGGGATGTCTATCAGGAGAAATGACAAAGAACTCTTATATATGCTCCAAAAATGAATAAATGAGCAGAGATATTTTTAGGTCACCATTTGCTTCTATTTTGGGGGGCTTTAAAAATTCTTCATCTGGAGAAATAAGCATTCATAAATTTGGGGGTACGGGATGAGATAGAGTAGGGAAATTCAAACATTTTCTGGCAGCAACTTTACTTCTGTCAATGTTTGTTTATCTCATCACCAAGGGAAAATGGTTCACAATAGTCTCGACCATCAGAAACATCTCAGGATTTCAAAAATACAGTAAGAATAATCATTATTGATGCTTTTGCAGCACTTTTCAAAATGTTAAAAAAAAATTCACTAACATCAAATAGTGTCTGTAATAAACCTATGAGCCAAATCAAATCATAGGGTCATCATGAAATGCAGGTTTCCAAACTGCTGACACACAGAAGTATCTGTTTCGATCAAGGATCTTGGTAGCAGTAATAGAGACCAGCTCTCACCGATTTAAGCAGATCAATAGTGGATTAAAAGGACATTGGGTTATACTTCCATAATCTTTAAAAATGATATTGGGTGGCTTACAGAATTGCTGGGAGGGCTTGAAAAACTAGGCTTGAAGCTAAGCAGGAGGAATAAACCACCCACAGAACTGATCTGATGAGGAAGCTGGCTAGAATAACCAACCGTCCTGGTTTTCCTGGGGCTGAATGGTTTCCAGAGATTCAGAGTTTTCCACGCTAAAACTGGGTAAGTGCTAGGCAAACTGTGAGAAGATGGTCTCCCCCTACCCAAGCCCCCCACCCGCCACCGCAGCCAGCGCCATGGACATCAGGCACTAGACCACACAGTCTGCCCTTTGACCACCTCTACATTGGAAACTGTAGATTGCAGAAATGTTTCCTGTCAGTAGGTTAAGAGAGAGAGAGAGAGAGAGAGAGAGAGAGAGGGAGGGAGAGAGAGAGACTGTTGCTTGTATCTTCAGGGCTGAGTCAAAAGTCCAGTAGATGTCTGATTGAAAAGCCTAGGTCACATGCCTTCACCTTAGCTGCAAGGGAGGGAGAGAAAGTGACTATCTGACATCTTCCATTTCCATTATGGGAGGTATCTTTGCTCACCACCAAGATTAACACGGTGAGGAATTCTCTAAATATAGGAAAGCAGTTCAGGTGGCCCAAATAATGACCAATTTCCACTACAGAATCGAAATTAGTTTTAATTCTCTAATATTATTTATTTAAGAACACTAAGGCAACCGTTTGTCTGGTATATAGTAGTTTCTTTGATTTAAAATTAAGTTTTAAAAGTCAGATTAACAGCATGTTACTGTAATACCACCTTAATTACTTGGCCACAAAATAGTTTATGCCTGTTATAACTTTTACAACTATGTGACAAACATAATCCTATATTTAGGTTGTAAAAAATTTAATTCTTCTGACTTTTGTCCACCACAATGGACTGTTCCCTTTCCATTATTTACCCAGGAAATTTTTTTCTCTCTTTTGTTTTTAATATTTCTAGAGGAGACAAGTGTTTGCCACGAAGAAATGGATTTGGATGGAAACCTCTTATCGAGGACAAACCTTAAGAAGACTAATGGACAATGAGTTCTGTATAACCCTTTGGCCTTCACTCTTAACGTTTATTGTGATCAAGTGATTTGAGCAAAGGATTTCAAGTCAGTGCTCATGTATTTTTTGTAGCTTTTCATTTCTCTTACAGAATGACCTGGAACAAACCCATTGAGATTTTTTGTCTTGTCTTCATATACTGAACTATAAAATGGGAATGCCTGTAGTTAATCAAAGATACAGTTTTTACTGATAGTAAACAACAAAACAATGGACGAAGAATTCTGGTCCTGCCTTTCAAGGTGTAATTGTGCAGTCTTGAGGGTATCACTTAAATTCTGTGTCAGTTTCCCCAATCTATAAATGATAATAATACCTGCACTATCTATTTCAAAATATATATGAGAAAAAGCATTTTTTAAAGTATAGAACAGTATTAAGTATAGCGAAGTGTTATTATTGAATTACTCTTGCAGCATTTAGTGCTAAAAATGCAGAGTGCTTCCTTTGATTTTATCTAGGAGATATATCTCTGAAAATCAATTTAAAATTATAGAAGCTAATAGATGAGTCCTTTTTAGTTTGTGGTTATCTTCTGCATGGCAGATTTTTTTAATATATAAATGTATTTATTTTATTTATTTATTTTTGGCTGCTTTGGGTCTTCGTCCCTGCTCATGGGCTTTCTGTAGTTGCAGTGAGCGGGGTCTACTCTTCATGGCGTTGCGCGGGCTTCTCATTGCAGTGGCTTCTCTTGTTGCAGAGCATGGGCTCTAGGCACGTGGGCTTCACTAGTTGTGGCGCATGGGTTTAGTTGCTCTGTGGCATGTGGGATCTTCCCGGACCAGGGCTTGAACTCGTGTCCTCCGCATTGGCAGGTGGATTCTCAACCACTGCTGAGAAGCCCTGCATGGCAGATTTTTTTTTTTTTTTTTTTTTTTTTTTGCGGTACACGGGCCTGTCACTGTTGTGGCCTCTCCAGTTGTGGAGCACAGGCTCCGGATGCGCAGGCTCAGCGGCCATGGCTCACGGGCCTAGCCGCTCCGCGGCATGTGGGATCTTCCCGGACCGGGGCAGGAACCCGTGTACCCTGCATCGGCAGGCGGACTCTCAACCACTGCACCACCAGGGAAGCTCCCTGCCTGGCAGATTTTTAAGTGGTAATTATTAATGCAGTTTTCTTACACTTACTCTTTCCTAAATGCCATTTTTTCAAAAGTTTTCTGAATTATATTTATAGTCCCTGAAGTCCTGGGGATGCTCTTCTGTGGGTTTTTTTTTTTTTTAACCTAAGATGTCCAAGGTATAAGACTGTATACAGGAAACAACCATTAATATAGGAAACAGAAAGTAGTAGAATTATTCTACTTAAAATAACTGCCCCCTAATGGAGGTATAGAGTATAAGCTCCATTTATAATGAGAGGGAACAAATGGAGGGGAGGAGAATCTGTTGAAAGAGATTTGCTTGACAAATATACCATATCTACTTTGTGAAATTACCAAGCACCTAAGGACTAGAAAAGTACTCACATACCCTCTATGAAGAGGCTCCTTTGTTTCCTTTATCTCCGGCCCTTTAAATAGTGTCTGGATAATCTCATATTAACACTCTGGAGCTGTTAATTTATAGATTAAAAACTGCTGATGTAGGACAGCCATGTGATTAATCAAGATACCAGAAATACAAGCAAGGAGGCAAGATACTTATTCTGGCAGCTTCATAAATGGGACTCTTCGGTAGGAAAAAATATCTCAATCCCACTCCTTTATGAAAGTTCTTTCTATATCTCAGTCTTCACTGTCTAAACCTAAATAGAATTCCTTTCTATTTTTAATCCCCTTTCAACAAAATGAAAGCTGAATTTACACACCAGTTTTTGTCTTTTATCCATCAACACTTTAGCTGAAGAGAAACTACACTGCCTGTTAATCTCGAGTGGGATAAACCCTTCTGACTTTTCCCTCACACCTACTCTAAGTGTGTTTATCACAGAAGTTTGGCTTAGGCAAATAGTTTGATTTGCAGAGATAGTACTGCCTATTTCTCTGGGTGACCCTGAGCAACCTCTCAGATTCTTTTCCTAGAGAATGTGAGATTGTTAATAAAGAACTATGTGATCTGTCTTGCCCATAATAATTTTTTTGTTGGTTGATTTCTTGATTGCAATGCAGAGCTTAGATTCACAGTACTGAAAATAATAGATCTATTTGTAAAGTTAAACATTCAACTCAGGATTGTTTATAACTAAGAATATGAAGGAATTTGACTTAGTTCTTCATGAGACTAAAACATGCAAACTCCTACACATTAATACAAGTAAAATGCAAATGATCCCACACTATGTCCTGAGGGAACTATAAAAATGTATAAGAAATAATCCCTGATCTCAAGGATATTACAGCCTAGTAATGACTTGTTACAACTTCTGACACATTTTAAAAGATTCAGTACAATTGAGAGTACTCACTATGTAGAAGGCACGGTAAAAAAAAAAAATTACTATTGCAGTATCCTAAATAATATCTCTGAAATGTTGTGATTATCAATTAATTTTTTGTCCTTGTTTTTAAAAAAAATCAACAAGTTTTACAAGATATTTAAAACACAGAAGAGTCCTCAGTCCTTCCACTGTTTCCAAAGAAAATGACTTTCAACTGTAGGTGATTTTCTTCATATGTACCTCCATACTTTACATAACATGCTTGTATCGCTATATCATGTTCTTTCAGTTGTAGGTATTCTCTGTTGTCTTCCCTCACTCCATCACAATTAAACACATACACACACAGTCAGTTCCCATTCCTCATCAACACAATATATTGACTAGGTAAGTGTATAATGTTTATATTATTATGAGTATATATGTTTTCAGAACAGTAGTCAACTATGATCATTTTTGCAAAATGTTTTGCTTTCTCTGGAGTTAATAATTTCCATTTAAGTTTAGTTAATTTTCTAATCCTTAATTCAGTCAAACTGTCTGTCAGGTATTTAAATTTATTAATGTATACTATTAATTTCATTTTCCTAAATATTTCTGTCTGAGGGCCTCTGACCTACTCCAGCTTGGACTTGTTGCATAACTAGCAACCTAGGATCTCCCTTGACGAACATCTTGGAGATTGCTTTCACTTCTCTCCTACAACAGATGTCCTGTTTTGATGGAACACAACATTCATTAAGTTCTGAGAAAGGATATATATAAGGGAAACAAATTTTTTGAGACATTGCATGTCTGAAAACGTCTTTTTCCCCCCTCTACATGCATACTGGGTATAGAATTCTAGGTTGGAAATAATTTTCCTTCATGATTGTGAGGCCATTTCACCATTGCTTTCTGCCTTTTAGTATTGCTTCTGAAAAAGCAAAAGACATTCTGATTCTTGATCATTTGTATGAGACCTCCCTTTTTTTTTTTTTTTGGAAGTTTATAGGATCTTCTCTTTGTCTCCAGTGTAAATTCATGGTCATGTGCCTGGGTATGATCTTTTTCCATCCCTGGTCATATATACTCAGATCTTTCAATCTGAAAACTCATGAACTTCAGTTCTGGGAAATTTTTATAAATCATCTTGTTAATTCCTTCTCAATTGTTTTCTTATTTCCCTCTGTCTGGAACTCCTATTATTCAGTTGTTGGACCTCTTGGACTTGTTCTCTGGATTTTTTTTTTTTCCTTCTCTCTAATTTCCTAGCTCTTGCTCTTTTTGCTCTACTCTCTGAAAGGTTTCCTCAACTGGATCTTCCAAGCTTTCTGTTGAGATTTTCATTTATGTTACCACGATTTTCATTCCAAAGAATAATTTTTGCTATCTGAATATTATTTTTATGTAGCATCTTGTTTCATAAATGTAATATCTTCTCTTGTATTTAAGTTTTTTTCTCCTTGCCTAGTTGCTATCTCCTCAAACTTTCTTTCTTGTATTTATTCATTTTGGTTTTTATCTTTCTATTATATGATTTCTTCAACTTTCTGGTACTCAATTGCTTTTTTGCTCATATTTAAGAGTAGGACACTAAAAGCTGATTGAAAGCTTTGAGCATGTCAACTCTGAGTTCTAGTGTGAAATGATATGGCTGATTTGTTTGTTAAGGAATCCCTGAAATTTTATCTTTAGCTTTATTTATGGACTGGTCTGATCCCCAGAGAAGGATCTTCAGGTCTCCTGCCTAGAAGGTCTAGGCCTCACTGCCAGTATTTTGGAGTCAACTGTGGTAAGAGGACTTAGGCCTCACACACTCACATTCTCCCATGTTTGGTACAGTACTCCACATTCAACTGTGACTGATGACCCTCAGATCAGAGACCCTCTGTTTTACCCTCTACAAAGAAAAAGGCTCTAGTCTTTTGTGGGAGGCAGGGAGTAGATAATCAATCAGCAGCATAGAGTGAGAGATAAAATTTAGCTATCTGTTTCTTCATTGTCTTTCAACTAATATTCCTTTTTTAACATTCCCCCTACTTTTATTTCTATTTCCAGAGGAACCTGGTCCTGCTAATTCCTGGCTTTTTAAGCATTTCTGCAGTGCAAATCAGTTTAGTTCTTGGCTTTCCCCCTGCTAGTTTAGGAATCCGTTTTCACTGGACTCCTCTCAGTAACCACCAATCTATCCGCTTCATAGCATACGAAATGTCATTAATTTTGTTTATTCTCCTGTTTTCTAGCTTGTCAGTTTATGGCCTTAAATTTTTTTTTAACTAAGTTTTAGTGAAGTTTCAGGAGGGAGCAAAATTAGACGCATATGCAAAAGGGTTCTCCCTTTTACTGAGAACCCCCCATTTATTTTTTTCTGGGAGACTAGTGAATCAAAGGAATTTAATCCAAACCAAAATCATGAGAGAGACACCATCAAAGGCTAACATAGCTCTCCTCTTGTTCCAGTAGGCCATTATGAAGAGAAAAAAATGGCATGTTGCTCCACACAAAAAAATGAAAGCCCTTTAAAATATGGGTAGGGTGGGCTTCCCTGGTGGCACAGTGGTTGAGAGTCCGCCTGCCGATGCAGGGGACACAGGTTCATGCCCCGGTCCAGGAAGATCCCACATGCCGCGAAGCAGCTGGGCCTGTAAGCCATGGCCGCTGAGCCTGCGTGTCCAGAGCCTGTGCTCCGCAACGGGAGAGGCCACAACAGTGAGAGGCCCGCATACCACAAAAAAATATATATATATGAGTAGGGTGAAGCATTACTAACCAATGACATATTTCCTCCCACAACATTTATTTAGTACTATTAGTAAAAATTAATGCCTGCTTTTTTATTAAAATCTTTATTTTTAGAACAGTTTTAAGTTTACAGAAAAATTGTACAGAAAATACAGAGAGTTCCCAAATACACCCCTCTCTACCCCCATACAGTTTCTCCTAATATTAACATCTTGCATTAGTGGAGTACATTGTTACAATTGATGAACCAATATTGATGCACTATTAAAGTCTGTGGTTTCCTTTAGGGTTCATTCTTTGTGTTGTACAGTTGGGTTTTTTTTTTTTTTTGGTTTTGAAAAATGCATAGCCTCATATATCCAGCACTACAGTATCATACCAAATAATTTCATCACCATAAAAATCCCCTTTGCACCAACTATTCAATCCTTCCTTTTTCCCCTCTCCAAATCACTGGCAACCACTGATCTTTTTACTATCTCTACAGTTTTGCCTTTTCTAGAATGTCATATTGTTGATATTATACAGTATGCAGCCTTTTCACACTGGCTTCTTTCACTTAACAATGCACATTTAAGGTTTTTCATATCTTTTTGTGGATTGATAGCTTATTTCTTTTTATCGTTGCATAACAACCCACTGTATGGATGTACCACAGTTTGTTTATCTACTCACATATCAAAGAACATCTTGGTTGCTCCCAAGTTTTAGCCATTATGAATAAAACTGCTGTAAACATTTGTGTATATGTTCTTGTGTGGGCATGAATTTTCAGGTTATCTGGGTAAATACCTAGGGCATTATTGCTGGATTAGATGGTAAGATTATGTTTAGCTTTTTAACAAACTGAGGAACTGTCTTCCAAAGTCGCTATACCATTTTGCATTCCCATCAGAAATAAATTAGAGTTCCTGCTGTTCCTCATCCTCGTCAGCATTTGGTGTTGTCAGTGTTTGGAATTTTAGCCATTCCAATAGATATGTAGTAGGACCTCATTGTTGTTTTAATTTGCAATTCCCTAGTGACATAGGATGTTGAGAATCTCTTCACACATGCTTCTCATATGTATATCTTCTTTGGTGAGATGTCTGTTCAGATCTTTTGCCCATATTTAAATTGGGTTTTTTGTTTTCTTATTGTTGAATCCTAAGTGTTCTTTGTGTGGGTACAAGTTCTTTATCAGGTATGTGTTTTGAAAATATTTTCTCCCAACAGATGGCTTGTCTTTTTATTCTCTTAACAGTGTCTTTCACAGAACAGTCTTGAATTGTAGTGAAGTCCAACTTATCAGTTTTTTCTTTCATGGATCCTGCTTTAGGCGTTATATCTAAAAAGTCATCACCAAACCCAAGGTCATCTAGATTTTCTCCTATGTTATCTTCTAGAAGTTTTATAGTTTTACATTTTAAATTTAAGCCTGTGATCCATTTTGAGTTAATTTTTGTGAATGGTGTAATGTCTGTGTCTAGATTCATATTTTTACATGTAAATGTCCAGTTTTTCCTGTACCATTTATTGAAAAGACTATCTTTTTTTCTTTTGGATTGCCTCTGCTCCTTTATCAAAGATCGGCTATATGTGGGTCTGTTTCTGGGACCTCTACACATTTCTGTTGATCTACATGTCTATTCTTTCATCAATACCACACTGTCTTGATTACTGTAGCTTTATAGTAAGTCTTAAAGTCAGGTAGTGTCAGTCCTCAAACTTTTTTCTTCTTCAGTATTGGGTTGGCTATTGAGTCTTCTGACTCCCCATATAAATTTTAGAGGAAGTTTGTCAATATCCAGAGAGCAACTTTCTGGGATTTTTATTGGGATTGCATTAAATCTATAGATAAAGTTGAGAAGAAGTGACATCTTAATGATATTGATTCATGAACATGTAGCTTTCCTCTTATAGATCTTACACATATTTAGTTAGATTACACCTAAGTATTTCCCTCTCTCCCTCTCCAACCTCTCCCTCAATTTGTGCCAAAATAAATGATGTTTTGCTTTTAAGTTCAAAATCCAATTATTCCTTGATAATATGTAGGAAAACAATTGGCTTTTGTATATTAACCCTGTATCCTGCAACCTTGCTATAGTTGCTTACTAGTTTCAGAAGCATTTTTTGGTTGTTGATTCTTTGGGATTTTTGTACATAAACAATCATGTCATCTGTGAACAAAGATGGTTTTATTTTCCTTCCCAATCTGTATACCTTTTAGTTCTTTTTCTTGTCTTATTACACTTGTTAGGACTTCTTTATGATGTTGAATAAGAACGGGGAGAGGAATCTGATCTGGGGAGAGGTTCCATGAGTAATTTAATCAGTCCCTGAACTAATGAAACCAGCATGCCTACAACTCATACTGTGGAAATATAAAAAAAGCAATCTGAACTGTAGACTGCACATGCACTATTGTCATGGAAGCAAAAGACTCTCACTCCCTTTCACCACCACTCCCAAACTTCCCAGCATGATTTATGTGGCATCAAGCAACATACAATATCTAGGTGAGGCCTCAAGCATGCTACTACAAAATAAATGGCTCAAGCTTGGGGCATTTTATCGGAGGTGGGGAGCGGTTATGGAAGATTTATCCAGTAACTTAAATCTCTGTGAGTAGGAGGTTTCTCCACATAGAGACAAGTAAACAACATCCCATTTAGTGGACTGTGCCTTAGAATAGCATGAAACTGGCAGGAGATGACATAGATAATGTGACCATACAAACCAGTTTGCCTGAGGTAGTTTTTGCCTATTGTCTGAGTGTAATTATTAATAGTGTCCCCTTCATTATCAAAATTGTCTCAATTTGGGAGATAAACTATATGGTCACTCTACTTACAGGGGAAGTGAAAACAGTGAAGAAAGACCCCATATGCTCAGAGAGTTCTCCAGAAAACCCTATGCTTACTCATGTAGGCTACAAGAGTCCCTATTCTTAAAAAGAAGAGAAAGAGGTCATACAGTTTGGTTAAACATTCATACATGCATTAATAACAGGGCTTCCTGAAATCAGACATGCTATAGCCATTGTTGCTCAAATAGCTGTCAGAGGCATTTTAAGCTATCAAATGGCTTTTAAACTAGATTACCTCATATTTCCCTGCTCACTTTCACCCTGCCTGGAAAGTCCCTCTGAATTTAGAAGTCCTTTACTGGTCTTTGAGAAAATTTCTATGCTCTGAGGAGCCAAATGTAGCAATAACCTGCTTCAGACCACAGGAATACCCCTAGATATTTAGATGATCTAATAGTTTATGTTTAGAACTAGGTCACAACATTTCTTTCCCATTCAGGGCCTCCTTCTTGTAACTAGTTTGAATATTAAATAGAGTCCTCAAAAAATAAATAAATAAATAGAGTCCTCAGTGGGAGGAACTACCTAGTGGATGGCAGAAAAAGTCCATCAACAAATAATTTTTGAGCAACCTCTATGTAGGTCCTTGAGTATATTGTCCTTGGGTACAAAAGCTGTCAATATAGTCAATCAATCAATATATTAAACAATTGCTTTAAAAGACCATATTACCCAAATGGTATTGTGGAAGTACAAAATAACCTGATAATTTATGCAGTTTAGAAATTAAGCACAAAAGGAATTAGAAAAAAGGGAGCTGAATTTTTTAATAAGTATTGGAAGAGATTTGGTTTAACGAGAGGACAGATTGTGTGTGTGTGTGTGTGTGTGTGTGTCTTGGTAGTAAAGTAATGAGAATATCTTTGAAGTACTCAAATTAAAATAGCACCTCTCAAGTTAAACTGGAGCTATCATGTTGACATTTTGAAGAAAAGTAGTGATGCGAAGCAGAGTTGTACTATTCATAAACTCTAGATACCATAAATCTAGCGCTATTTAAAGAAATGCAGGAAGGAACTATAGTAGGAAAGGGGCATAAGATATTATTTTTTAAGGCAGATTAAGAAAACCAACTAGATCTTTTAGAAACTAAAAAATACCTTAATTGAAATGAAAAACCCAAGGGAAAATTACTTAATCTAGCTGATACTCATTTATAAAAAGAGCTTCATGACTGTGTCAAAGGATTATGTGGTAAATGTAGAAAGAATGTATTTTAATCTGAGTTATTAGTTCTAGGCAATAGAAATCAACTCTGGCTGATTCAAATAGAAAAGGAATTTATTGAAAAGATGTTGGATAACTTATAGAATCTACTGGAGAACTGGAGAACCAGACACTGGGATACCTAGCCTTAAGTGATGCTCACAACAACTCGGATTGGTATAGTGAGGGCACTATTCCTGCTTACACAAAGCAATATTTGCAACAACCTGCACCACCAATACCATTAACACCAGACACTGTGTCTACCACTCTGCTCCAGGGAGTTGATCTTTCAGCAATTTCCCCTGAGTTTCTCATAGCCTCATTACCACTAGCACCTGCTAAATGTTCTAGGAGAGTGCCTCTGATTGGTGCCATAAATGCAAAGCGTGCTGAAAGAGCAAGTATCTGGAATAGTCAGCTTCTTTAATATAAGATGGAAGCCCTGTATATATACAAAAGAGCTTCAAATACTAGGCAGCCAAAAAGAAAAAGGCAAATGTCACTGCAATTCACTCTTGTAACTGCCCAACAGACGCAAACATATTTCTTCCTATTCTTATTCCACTAACTACTTCTGCTCAATATACTGCAATATATCCTTCAACAACTGAAAACATGTTCTCCATCTCCCCAAAGTGGGGACATCATCAGTTGGTGCAGGGGGTGGTAAACAATTTTTTGTAAGTTGTTCTTGTAAGTAAAGTTGTATTGGAACACAGCCATTCCCATTTGTTACACATAATCTATGGCTGCTTATGTTCTGCAATGTCAGAGTTGAACAGTGGCAAGAGACTGCATGTCTCACAAAGTCAAAAATATTTCCTATCTGACCGTTTACAGAAAAAGTTTACCAACCATTGAATTAGTTCATCCAACTTCAAGTCCACAGTTCCTGAGCAATGTCTATTGTTCCTTTAATCCTATCATTATTCCATCACAATATTCTGTAACCTCTAGACTAACTTATAAAGACAGACACCAACTACACATCCAATATAAAATAGTGGGGAAATAGAAAATATTTTAAAATAATTTTTAAAGATAAATGTATACTTTATTACTTAACTCAACAATTGTTCATTTTTCTAAAAAAAATTTTTTTTGATGTGGACCATTTTTAAAGCCTTTATTGAATTTGTTACAATATTGCTTCTGTTTTATGTTTTGGTTTTTTGGCCCCGAGGCATGTGGGATCTTAGCTCCCGAACCAGGGATCAAACCTGCACCCCCTGCATTGGAAGGTGAAGTCTTAACCACTGGACCACCAGAGAAGTCCCAACAATTGTTTATTGAATACTTACCATGTGAACTCTTCTATACACTGGAGTTACAGCTGTGAACAAACTTTCTATTAGGAGTGACAGGCAATAAATATCGTTTAGATAGTGATGAGAAGAAAAATAAAATGGGTGGGGGAAGGAAATACATGGAAGAGCAATAGAGTTGCAGATTTAGACAGGGTAACCAAAGATGGCCTTGTTGAGAAGTTGACATTGAATAAAGATCTAAAAGAGATGATGAGATGAGATAAGATATGAGTTATGCAGGTATATGGGGAAGAAAAATTGAGACAAGGGGAACAGCAAGCACTGAAGCCCTGAGGAAGAAAACCGGTGATGGTGAGAGTAATAGATGATGAGATCAGAAGGAGCTAGATGATGTAGAGTCAAAAAGTCATTATGAAGGACTTCCCTGGGGCGCAGTGGTTAAGAATCCACCTGCCAATGCAGGAGACACGGGTTCGATCCCTGGTCCGGGAAGATCCCACATGCCGTGGAGCAACTAAGCCCATGCACCAGAACTATTGAGCCTGCGCTCTAGAGCCCACGAGCCACAACTACCGAAGCCTGCGCACCGGCAGCCCGTGCTCTGCAACAAGAGGAGCCACCGCAGTGAGAAATCCTTGCACCACAATGAAGAGTAGCCCCCCACTCGCCGCAACTAGAGAAAGCCTGTGCACAGCAACGAAGACCCAACACAGGCAAAAATAAATAAATAAATAAATTTTCTTTAAAAAAAAGTCATTATGAAACCTTTGACTCTTTCTCTGATGTGACACAGCAGGGGAGAAAATACAGATCTATGCTACAGTTCTTCTTCCTGAAAATGTTCATGAGAGCATAGGAGATATTTATGAACTTCCTTCTTAAAGGAAGACTGCACATTCTCACTGCCTTTAGCCAGATATTCACCAGATACTCATCCTTCATACCTGAAAGATCTGAATCTTTGGTGGTCCTGCCTGTATAATTTGCTGTAGTCTTCCATTACCTTATACCTCTGAATATGTCAATAGCAGAAGGAGCTCCAAATGATCACCTGGTCTCCATCTATACTACTCCTGCCCCTATTTTGGAGTAGCAATCCTTTTTTCCCCGATATCCCAAATCAATTACCTCAATAAGCCATCATAATTCCCCCCCCGCTTTTTTTTTTTTGTCATTTGGACCAGTGTTAAAAGTGACCTGAAATGACCAGATAAGCGTCTGAGTTTCAGATTTGATTTATTTACTGTTGTATTCCCTGGTAGAAGCATTCTTCTCTTGCTTTCTCAGACTAATAAATAATCAGAGCTCAGAGCTGTAGGTACAGGAAGCAAAAATATTTTGAGGAGACTATTATGCATTCATTTAGAAGATATTTATCAAAAACTGACATGGACTCTTTAAAACTATCAATGCTATAAAGTAAAAACAAAGAAGCTGGGGAAATGTTCTAGACTTCAAAATGTTAAGAGACATGACTACTAAGTGCGATGCAAATTCCTAGATTGGTTGCTGTTTCAAATTTTTTAAAACAGCTATAAAAACATTATTGGGACAATTAAGGAAATTTAAAAATACACTGGATATATACAGCAATGTGAATTATCCTGAGTGTGAAAATTGCATTGTGGTTACATAGTGTATGTATCATAACTGATGCATGTTGAATTATTTAGGAAGTCTAATGTCTCCAACTAACCCTCAAAGGAACAGCAAAAAAAAAAAAAAAAAAGCATGTGTATGTGTATATGAATAGTGGAACTGAAAGAGAAATAAAGCAAAGGTAACACAATGTTGACAATTACTGAATTTAGGTGTTTATGAGCTCACTCAACAAATACTTGGTTGGATGGGAAAAGAGGCTGAGTTTCATCTATAGTATTGGACATTTTGTCTACCTGATTATTGAGATCTTCCTCTGAAGTGGGCATCTTCAGTGAGCATTCTCATGGGACATAAATATTCTAACATTCTGGGCCCATTCTGAGAAATGTGCCCTCATTCTGCTTTTCTAAAACTCTTTGTAAGCCACTCTTCAATTATTTTACTTCCAAGTCTCTGACCGTTCATCACAACTCTTAGTTATTGTCCATGAATCAGTGTACATATTTACCTTGTCACCTATTTTTCTAAGCAAAGTGAACAATGCAATGACCTGCTTAAAATTTAATTGATGGGGGTAGGAGGGGTTCTCTCTTCCACTGCCTTTCAGGACCACCTCTAAATGGAGCTGTAGCCTGATCTTACTCCCTAAAATCCAGTCATGTATCCAACTGAAGACATCACCACTTGGATGAACAATACATGTCTCAAACTCAATTTGTTCAAAATTAAGCCTCTGATCTGTTCTTCTGGCTGAATAGAACTGTAAGCCTTCTGGTTGTAAAACCTGAATATATGTAAGCCAGGATGGGATTTTTTTTTCTCCTCAGTGAATGATCATAGAGAATTCCACATGAAGCCCTAGGTATGGGCTAAGGAAAAAGCAGCAGAAAATGCTGTAAATGTCACTTACTTTGCTTGTTCAT
Organism: Pseudorca crassidens; assembly: GCF_039906515.1. NCBI lineage: Eukaryota > Metazoa > Chordata > Mammalia > Artiodactyla > Delphinidae > Pseudorca > Pseudorca crassidens. The sequence continues at coordinate 129,402,148 of NC_090297.1, read as the reverse complement.
GGACATACATAAACCACTTTCTCTTGATGATGGAATGCTGCTGGGAACATCAGACTTTATGGCTTGGTTTATGGAGGGCTCCTCAGAATTCATGGCCCCCTGGTATCTTATGGTCAGATATTCAGTCTCTATAAGAGACCGGTATCAAAACAAGAGTTGCTTATCAAAAATAGAGTAGCTACTTGCCAAAAAGAGTGTAGTTTTTCTCCCAAAATATAGGATGCCTCCATTTTGATCCCCCTATTAGAACTTTCCATCATCTCCATACAGCTCCCGACCTGCCTTGATCAGCTAGAGAAACTCCTCTTGCTTGGAAGCCCTCTCAAAGCTGAGAACCTTTTGCGTTAACCTGAAAATGGGTCAGAGCAGCATACTCACGTGGCATATGTTGCCTCTAAAATCCGAGGGGGCTCACCAACCAGTGTCTCTTTCTTAGTGGTAGGTAGAGTAGCAACCTGATGTTCATTTTAGAGGAAATATCCCAACTTATTGACGCTAAAGTGCAAGTAGCTCTGCGCCAGTGGTGCTCAAAGTGCATTTGATTACGTTATATAGAGAATGTGCCAAAGTTTGTTAGGAGAATCATACCAGGACTTTAAAGCAAAACAAATCTATGCTCTCTTATTAAAAATTATATAATATATTATATAAGATATAATATATTGTATAAAATATAATAAAAAATACATGTATATACATATATATGTCACTTTTTAAAGAAACAGCCTGTGGCTTTCTATACTGAGCCTTAGTAGATATTGATCCCTGGTGGGTACTGAATGCATGCCCATGAGACACCTGTATTCATCATAAACTTAATATTATCTAACTAGACATAAAGTCAAACGTCAGCACACCATCATCAAGTGAAAACAATGTAAACAGAACTATACCCAAGCAGATCCCAAAGTCACAAGGAAGTTATACGAATAGGTGGTTCACACTCCCAGCATGATGTTTCTGACTTCACTGTCATACCTCCCACATCCCACTTCTGTGGCCTCATGGTTATTTGCTTCTGATCATTTGCCTGCAGAGGGGAAAAAAAAATCTAACAAAGTTTATAAAGTTCTGTACGATATGGTAGCTCTTGCCCTAAAAGGACTTCTGTGACATTCAGCTTCACTTAGGTGAACCCTGAAGAGCAGCGTGAAAGAAGTATCTCCCTGTGAGAAAACTTCAAGAACTATAACTTAGTGGATACTCTGCTTCGTGCAACTGAAAACATTTTATATGATATGAATTTTCCATATAACACTGCTGCAGACAAAAGAGCTCTGTAAGTCAATAGTATGATATCCATTGGATTTACAGGTCTTGTCTTGCATCCCATCACTCAGAAGCAGTTGGTACTGATCTTATAGAACAGTGACATGGCTACTAAAAACTCAGTTTCCTGGCCAACTGGGGGATCATGCTATATTGAGATGTGAAGATGGTGTGGTCCTGCAGGATGAAATAAATTCTCTAAACCTTTGATTAATATATGATGCCCTGGGAATTCCCTGGTAGTCCAATGGTTAGGATGTTGTGCTTTCACTGCCAAGGGCTTGGATTTGAACCCTGGTTGGGGAACTAAGATCCCACAAGCCGCGCAGTGTGGCAAAAAAAAAAATATACACACACACACACACGTGTGTGTGTGTGTGTGTGTGTAATGTCCCTTCTCCTCTCCAGGAACCAAAATAGTAGAAATGGTGGTTATGCCGCCCACAGTTTAACCAATGACCCTTTCACAAAGTGTTTCTTTCCTGTCGCCATGACTTTGGGTCCTGCTAGTTTAGCAGTTTTAATAATTAGGGTAGAAGTACATCCTTCAGGGACATAAGAATTTTGTGAAGTGGACAGGTAGAAATGTCTTTTAATCAGAAAATAAAGAATCACAATTTAGGTGAGAAGACAGGACTAGAGGCAGCAGTTTGAGAGTCATCAGGTATCAGATGTAAAGGTGTAAGAGAGGATTAATCCTCTGAAGGAGAATGCAGACTGAACAGCCAGCCAAAGACTGTGCCCTGGGAAATCCCGCAAGCAGAGGCTCGATGGAATGAGAACAGACTGATGCAATTGTAATAAAAATCAATGAGACATTTCTAGTTTTAAGTGTTATTTGGCAGCCCCTGACTCAGCCTCTCCCAACTGCTGCCTACATTAAAAGACAAAGAAAAATGATAAAATGTATACCAGTGCAGAACATGAAGACTGACAGGTTGCTGACTGCCAAGAGGAATTATCCTGATTTATGCGGCCAATGGAGTTGAATTCAGAAAAACATTTGGTGGCCCACCCGTAGTCTTCTTCATGAGTCAGAGCAGATCCAACCCTCTGAAAAAAGGTAGGATGTCTGGGCATCCTTCCCCCATCGTTGGCTTGGTGACTCAGAAAGCCAGGATCCATACAGAGCTGCAAACTGAGCAATCAGCCCTCTTTTGCCTGCAAAATCCCAAATCATGCTTTTTGGGTATAGTACTGTTAGAGGCTAGCATCTTTCTGTGTATTTCTGAAGACTGCGACTTCCAAAGTTCATTAGGAAAGGATGGAGTGGGAATAGAGAAGCAGGTAGTGGTCCATTGTGGCCTGGCAGATTTGTCCCTATGAACAAAGTCTACAGACAGAGTGCTGGTCACAGTGTTTTCTGAGCTGATAGCAAATCATGAATTCCATTGGTTTGTTTTGTCAGAGAATCAGTTAGTTCCTATCCCTCAGGCAGTAACATTAGGACCACAATGTCCCATCGAAGTATAGCAGAGCAAGGTAAGAAGAAACACTGGGGCTACCCTGGACATGGGCATACTAATCTGGTCTCTAGCTAAAGATCTAACAGTAGAGCCAAAGGAAATCCATGCTTCCACCTGGGCATATGAAGAGTATACTGCCTGTAGATGAGAAAACAAAGAGCGGAGAAAACTGTCCAAACTGACTTAAGGTTTTAATAATTTCCACCAAATCTAGCACTATGAAAAGCTATCACATGTTCATGTGTTTTATTTCCTCAGGTTAGCATTCATGGCTTTGTCTCCAGCACCTACTAACTAAGGTCAATCTTGCCTGACAATCTTTGAAAAAGATCCAGTTCTGGGTTCACCTTACCCCACAGATTTCATGTTTCAGATTATTGTCTGCTTCTCAAGACTGCAAAACTCTTAGACTTGGGTTACCTTTTGCTCCCTACCCATAGCTAGTGGCCAGCCCTGCCTACTGGCATACAACTTGCCTCAAATCCTGGGAACCCTGGTCCATATCAGATACCCAAGCCCTTTTCTCACCCAAGAGAGATATAAAAAATAATATAGAAAAAGGAAAATGAACATAGTCCAGAAGATTCAGAGTTTTACTTATCTCTGAAAGTGATTTTCATTTAGAAAACTGTTTGACACCCTCAATAAGAAAGCAAGAAGTTATGGCCTGTCCAAAACATATTCAGAAGGACAAAAGAAGAGAAGATGAGATAAAATCCAAACTGAGAATTATGAGTATGTCTGAAGAGTAACCCAAAAGAATTTGGACAGAAGTAATAGTAAATCAAAGACAAATTGAATAAAAATGTCCAGACCTAACAGAAGACTTAAACATAAATTAATGAAATTAATGGAAGAAGACTCACATCTAGACATACCTTGGGAAAAAAATTAGATAACAAGGATCTTATAGGCATTAGGCAGACTAAAACAGATTACTTATAAATGACCAAAAATCTGGTAGTCCTCATGTAGAGCTTCCACTATAACAGACTTTGTAACATATTTGCAGGGATACAATTTGAAATCCAAGCTATTGTGTAAGTATGAAGCAAGTGTGAGCCAATGTGTTCATGTGTAACGGCAAGAGAAAAATGAGAGACTTCAGAATAAGCATACCATTCGTGTTCGCTTCTTTAAGGAAATCTTAAGTATATATTCATCTAATTAAGAAAGAAATCAAAATAAGAGTTCCAAATGAGGAAGTTGTGCTATAAAATATGGGCAGTGGACATTAAAGCCCATTAAACATCATTCATTCATTCATTCATTCATTCATTTAACAAGTATTTATTGAGCCATTACTACGTGATAAGTGTTAGAAATGCAACAGTGAACAAAACTGTTGTCCATGAGTTAGTGGGAAACAAAGAAAATTCAACAAGTAATTATAATCATCAATGTGTGCTATGAAGCATATAGTAGAGGGAACTAGCCTATTTTAGGGGTCAAAGAGGATAAACCAGAAATGAAATTCTTAACTGAGACCTAAAAGGTTGCTGAGAATTAGCCAAGCAAACAAAAGGAGGGGAGAGAGTGTTCTAGACAAACTGAAGAGCTCTTATAAGCCTCAGAAGCAATACAGGACATTTGAAGAATAGAAATATGTTTGGGAATTCCCTGGCAGTCCAGTGGTTAAGACACTGCGCTTTCACTGCCAAGGCCATGGGTTCAATCCCTAGTCAGGGAACTAAGATCCCACAAGCCGTGCAGCATGAGAAAAAAAAAAGTTCACTGTAGCTGGAACTTGGAGACCAGGCTAGAAAGATAGTCTGGGCCTGGATAATGACTGTAAACCATGCTAAGGGGGTTGGCTTTTATCCTAAAGGTAAGTCAAAATATTACAGAAAAGTTTAACAGGAAATAGATGACCAGATTTGAGAAAATCTGATTTGAAAAAATTCAGGAAAAAATTTCTTGTATGTAGATAATGGATTGTACTGTAGCATAGGTAAGTGGGTAGATTCAAAATATTTACAAAAAAAAGATATTTAGGAGACAATCAATAGGATATGGTGGGACTTCCCTGGTGGTGCAGTGGTTAAAAATCCACCGGCCAATTCAGGGGACACGGGTTCGAGCCCTGGTCCAGGAATATCCCACATGCCGCAGAGCAACTAAGCCTGTGCTCCACAACTACTGAGCCTGCTCTCGAGAGCCCACGAGCCACAACTACGGAGCCCGTGTGCCACAACTACTGAAGCCTGCGCACCTAGAGCGCATACTCCGCAACAAGAAAAGCCACCGCAATGAGAAGCCAGCGCACCACAACGAAGAGTAGCCCCCCCAATGCAGCCATAAATAAATAAATAAATAAATAAATAATTTTTAAAAAATAGGACATGATGAATGATTAGACACTGCAGAAAAGGGAGAGGAGGAGTTAAGACTGACTAGTAGTTTCTAGCAGGGGCCATTGGGTGGATAGTCATGCTGCTGCTGAGAGGGGAGATATTGGAGAAGGATCAGGTTAGGGGGATAGTTCAGTTGGGGACATTTCGATTTGAGGAATCTAGAAATCATTCAAGTAGGCAACTGGGTATATGAATCTGCCGCTCAGGGAAAAGATCTGTCCCAATGTAGAGATTTTTGAGTTAAAAAGCAGTTGTCAAAAAGATGGGCAGACATCAGGAGAGGCAGGTGGGAGGGGCCCTCCAGGAGGAGTGGGAGAGGAGCAGAGGGCGATTGCTCCACCCACTCAGGCCCGGGTAGCCTGCTGAGCTCCCAGGTGAGGTGCTCTGCCCTCTGAGACCAGGGGTGGGGGGCACACCTGGGCCCCTTCTGTTCCTTGAGCCTAAGGCCCACCCACCACATCCCCCAGGGCCTTTTCCAGCCCTGTGGGTCCTAAGCATAGGCCCCACCCACCGCCCAAACCTCACCCTTGCTTAGGCCCCACTCTCCACAGCCAAGGCCTTACCCGCTCTCTATTTTTTTTTTCTTTTCCCTCTTCCAATTTTTTACTATTGTGGTACTGATGTACCTGCCAGTTGTTGATTCATCTATATTTTTATTTTTACATTCTTTCTAACATATCTGCTAGTTTCCTGGTCTTATTTTATTTTTTATTTTGTTACTCTTCTCTCTCCTCTTTTTTTTTTTTGCCACTCCATGCAGCTTGCGGGATCTTGGTTCACAAGCCTGGGGTCAGGCCGAAACTCCTGTGGTGGGAGCTCTGAGTCTGAACCACTGGATTAACAGAGAACCTCAGACCCCAGGAAATATTCATCGGACTGAGGTCTCACAGAGCTCCTTTTCTCAGCACCAAGACCCAGCTCCACATAATAGCCTACAAACTCCAGCGCTGGAAGCCTCAGGCCAAACAACTAGTAAAACAGGAAAACAATTCCGCTCAAAAAAAGAAGGGATGGTAAAAAAATATGTCACAGATGAGGAGAAAGGTAAAAACCTACAAGACCAAATAACAGAAGAGGAAATAGGCAATCTACCTGAAAAAGTATTCAGAGTAATGGTAGTAAAGATGATCCAGGATCTCGGATAGAATGGAGGCATGGATTGAGAAAATACAAGAAATGTTTAACAAAATCTAGAAGAATGAAGAAACAAACAAACAGAGATGAAAAATACAATAACTGAAATGAAAAATACACTAGAAGGAATCAATGACAGAATAACTGAGGCAGAAGAACGAATAAGTGAGGTGGAAGACAAAATGGTGCAAATAACCGCCAAGGAGCAGAATAAAGAAAAAAAAATGAAAAGAATTGAAGACAATCTCAGAGACCTCTGGGACAACACTAAATGCACCAACATTCAAATTATAGGGGTCCTAGAAGAAGAAGAGGAAAATGAAAGGGTCTGAGAAAATATTCAAAGAGATTATAGTTGAAAACTTCCCTCACATGGGAAAGGAAATAGTCATCCAAATCCAGGAAGCACAGAGAGTCCCATACAGGATAAACCCTAGGAAAAATACACCAAGACACATATTACTCAAACTAACAAAAATTAAATTCAAAGAAAAAATATTAAAAGCAGCAAAGGAAAAACAAAAAATAACATACAAAGGAATCCCCATAAGATTATCAGCTGATTTCTCAGCAGAAACTCTGCAGACCAGAAAGGAGTTGCAGGATATACTTAAAGTGATGAAAGGGAAAAACCTACAACCAAGATTACTCTACCCAGCAAGGATCTCATTCAGATTCAATGGAGAATTCAAAACCTTTTCAGACAACCAAAGATAAGAGAATTCAGCACCACCAAACCAGCTTTACAACAAATGCTAAAGAAACTTCTCTAAGTGGGAAACACAAGAAACAAAAAAGACCCACAAAAGCAAACCCAAACGATTAAGAAAATGGTAACAGGAACATACATATCGATAATAACCTTGAATGCAAATAGATTAAATGCCCCAACCAAAACACACAGACTGGCTGAATGGATACAAAAACAAGACCCGTATATACGCTGTCTACAAGAGACCCACTTCAGACCTAGGGACACATACAGACCAAAAGTGAATGGTTTGAAAAAGATATTCCATGCAAATGCAAATCAAAAGAAAGCTGGGGTAGCAATACTCGTATCAGATAAAATAGACTTTAAAATAAAGACTGTTACAAGAGATAAGGAGGGACACTACATAATGATCAAAGGATCAATCCAAGAAGAAGATATAACAGTTATAAATGTTTATGCATCCAGCATAGGAGCACCTCAATATATAAGGAAAATGCTAACAACCAGAAAAGGAGAAATTGACAGTAACACAATAATAGTAGGGGACTTTAACACCCCACTTACACCAATGGACAGATCATCCAAACAGAAAATAATAAGGAAACACAAGCTTTAAATGACACAATAGACCAGATAAATGTAATTGATATTTGTAGAACACTCCACCCAAAAGTGGCAGAATACACTTTCTTCTCAAGTGCACATGGAACATTCTCCAGGGTAGATCATATCTTACGACACAAATCAAGACTTGAAAAATTTGAGAAAATTGAAATCATATCAAGCATCTTTTCTGACCACAACACTATGAGACTGGAAATCAATTACAGGAAAAAAAACTGTAAAAAACACAAATACATGGAAGTTAAACAGTGTGCTAGTAAATAACCAAGAGATCACTGAAGAAATCAAAGAAAAATACATAGAAACAAATGACAATGAAAACACAATGACCCAAAACTTATTGGACACAGCAAAAGCAGTTCTAAGAGGGAAGTCTATAGCTATTCAATCTCACCTCAAGAAACAAAAAAAACTCAAATAAACAATCTAACACTACACTTAAAACAACTAGAGAAAGAATAACAAAGAAAACCCAAAGTCAGGTGAAGGAAAGAAATCATAAAGAACAGAGAAGAAATAAATGAAATAGAAACTAAGAAAACAGTAGCAAAGCTCAGTAAAACTAAAAGCTGGTTCTTTGAGAAGATAAACAAAATTGATAAACCCTTAGCCAGACTCATCAAGAAAAAAAAAAGAGAGGATGCAAATCAATAAAATTAGAAGTGAAAAAGGAGAAAGCACAACTTACACTGCAGAAATACAAAGGATTATAAGAGACTACTACAAACACCTATATGCCATTAAAATGGACAACCATGAAGAAATGAACGAATTCTTGGAAAGGTACAATTTTCCAATACTGAACCAGGAAGAATTAGAAAATATAAACAGACCTATCACAAGTAATGAAATTGAAACCACAATTAAAAATCTTCCAACCAACAAAAGTCCAGAACCAGATGGCTTCACAGGTGAATTCTATCAAACATTTAGAGAAGAGCTAACACCCACCCTTCTCAAACTCTTCCAAAAAATTTCAGAGGAAGAAACACTTCCAAATTCATTCTATGAAGGCACCATCACCCTGATACCAAAACCAGAAAAAGATATCACAAAAAAAGAAAATTGGACACCAATATCACCGATGAACATAGATGCAAAAATCCTGAACAAAATACTAGCAACAGAATACAACAGCACATTAAAAGGATCATACACCACCATCAAGTGGGATTTATCGCAGGGATGCAAGGATTCTTCAATATACGCAAATCAATCAATGTGATACACCACATCAACAAATTAAGGAATAAAAACCATATGATCATCTCAATACATGCAGAAAAAGTTTTGCCAAAACTCAACACTGCTTTTTGTTAAAGATTCTCCCAACAATGGGCATAGAGGGAACCTCCTCAACATAATAAAGGCCATATATGACAAACCCACAGCAAGCATCATACTCAGTAGTGAAAAACTGAAAGCATTTCCGCTAGGATCAGGAACAAGACAAGGATGTCCACTCTCGCCACAATTTTTTTGTTTTTAGTAAATTTATTTATTTATTTATTTTTAATTTTGGTTGCACTAGGTCTTTGTTGCTGTGTGCAGGCTTTCTCTAGTTGCGGCGAGCAGGGGCTACTGTTTGTTGCGGTACACAGGCTTCTCATTTCGGTGGCTTATCTTGTTGCAGAGCACAGGCTCTAGGGCCATGGGCTTTGGTAGTTGTGGCATGTGGGCTCGGTAGTTGTGGCTCAAGAGCACAGGCTCAGTAGTTGTGGCACAAGGGCTTAGTTGTCCCTGGCATGCAGGATCTTCCCAGACCAGGGTTTGAACCCATGTCCCCTGCATTGGCAGGTGGATTCTTAACCACTGTGCCACCAGGGAAGTCCCCACTCTCACCACTCTTATTCAACATAGTTTTTGAGGTCCTAGCCACAGCAATCAGAGAAGAAAAAGAAATAAAAGGAATACAAATTGAAAAAGAAGAAGTAAAGCTGTCACTATTTGCCGATGACATGATACTGTAAACAGAAATTCCTAAAGATGCCACCAAAAAATGACTAGAACTAATCAATGAATTTGGCAAGGTTGCAGGATACAAAATTAACACACAGAAATCTCTGGCATTCCTATGCACAAACAATGAAAAATCAGAAAGAGAAATTAAGGAAAGACTCCCATTTACCACTGTAACAAAAAGTATGAAATACCTAGAAATAAACCTACCTAAGGAGGTGAAAGACTTGTACTCAGAAAACTATAAAAGACTTATGAAAGAAATCAAAGAGGACTTCTCTGGTGGCGCAGTGGTTAAGAATCCGCCTGTCAATGCAGGGGACACAGGTCCAAGCTCTTGTCTGGGAAGATCCCACATGTCACGGAGCAACTAAGTCCATGTGCCACAACTACTGAGCTTGAGCTCTAGAGCCCACGAGCCAAAACTACTGAGCCCGCGCACCGCAACTACTGAAGCCCATATGCCTAGAGCCTGTGCTCCACAACAAGAGAAGCCACCGCATTGAGAAGCCCACGCACCACAACAAAGAGTAGCCCCTGCTCACCACACCTTGAGAAAGCCCGCATGCAGCAACAAAGACCCAACACAGCCATAAATAAATAAATAAATAAATTTACTTTTTATAAAAGAAATAAAAGATGACATAAACAGATGGAGAAATATACCATGTTCTTGGATTGTAAGAATCAATTTTGTGAAAATAATTATACTACCCAAAGCAATCTACAGATTCAATGCAATCCCTATCAAACTACCAATGGCATTATTCACAGATTTAGGACAAAATAATCTTACAATTCATATGGAAACACAAAAGACCCCGAATAGCCAAAGTAATCTTGAGAAAGAAAAACGAAGTTGGAGGAATCAGGCTCCCTGACTTCAAACTATACCTACCTACTATACTTGAAACTACAGTAATCAAGACAGTATGGTACTGGCACAGAAACAGAAATACAGATCAATCGTACAGGATAGAATGCCCAGAGATAATCACACGCACATATGGGCACCTAATTTATGACAAAGGAGGCAGGAACATACAATGGAGAAAAGATAGCCTCTTCAATAAGTGATGCTGGGAAAACTGGACAGCTACATGTAAAAGAATGAAATTAGAACACGACCCAACACCATACACAAAAATAAACTCCAAATGGATTAAAGACTCAAATGTAAGTCCAGACACTATAGAACTTTTAGAGGAAAACATAGGAAAAACACTCTGACATAAGCCACAGCAAGATATTTTTTGACCCACCTCCTAGAGTAACAGAAATAAAAACAAAAATAAACAAATGGACCTTAATGAAACTTAAAAGCTTTTGCACAGCAAAGGAAACCATAAACAAGATGAAAAGATAACCCTCAGAATGGGAGGATATATTTGCAAATGAAACAACAGACAAAGGATTAATCTCCAAAATATACAAACAGCTCATGGAGCTCAACGTCAAAAAAAACAAACAATCCAGGTAAAAATGCGCAGAAGACCTAAATAGGCATTTCACCAAGCAAGACATGCAGATGGCCAAGAGGCACATAAAAGGATGCTCAACATCACTAATTATTAGAGAAATGCAAATCAAAACTACAATGAGGTATCACCTCACACCTGTCAGAATGGCCATTATCAAAAAAATCTAGAAACAATAAATGCTACAAAGGGTGTGGTGAAAAGGGAACCCTCCTACACTGTTGGTGGGAATGTAAATTGACACAACCACTATGGAAAAAGTATGGAGGTTCCTTAAAAAACTAAAAATAGAACTACCATATGACCCAGCAATCCTACTACTGGGCATATACCCAGAGAAAACCATAATTCAAAAAGAGAAACGCAGGGCCTTTGTATGGAAGTATTATGGCAGCACCATAGCACTGGTGGAGGATGAGGAACAGGTGAAAATTACTGCAGTTCTCTCAGGATCTCTTGGGGGGATCTCTGCTGCCCCGCTGCCAACCCATTGGACTACAGCACTGCTTCTTCAAAGTGTTTAGAGGAGAATCCTTGAGCCTGTTGGAGAAGCAGCAATGGTGAGATGACCCATTCAATCTCCTGACTGGAACAATCAAACTCTGGCTGCTGACATTCTGGAGTTGTTGGCGGGGAGAAGATTAGTGGTCTTGACATTCACCATGTAAATGACAGGGTCTTGGGGCTCCAGCCGGGTGTCAGGCCTGTGTCTCTAAGGTGGGAGAGCCGAGTTCAGGACATTGGACCACCAGAGAACTCCTGGCCCCACATAATATCAATTGGCAAGAGCTCTCCCTGAGGTCTCCATCTCAGTGCTAAGACCCAGCTCCACTCAATGACTAGCAAGCTCCAGTGCTGGACACCCCATGCCAAATAACTATCAAGACGGGAACACAATCCCACCCATTAGCAGAGAGGTTGCCTAAAATCATAATAAGTTCACAGACAACCCAAAACACACGACTGAACGTGGTCTTGCCCACCAGAAAGACAAGATCCAGCCTCATCCACCAGAACACAGGCACTAGTCCCTTCCACCAGGAAGCCTACACAACACACTGAACCAACCTTACCCACTGGGGGCAGACAGCAAAAACAATGGGAACTACGAATGTGCAAACTGCGAAAAGGAGACCCCAAACACAGTAAGTTAAGCAAAATGAGAAGACAGAGAAATACGCAGCAGATGAAGGAGCAAAGTAAAAACCCACCAGCACAAACAAATGAAGAGGAAATAGGCAGTTTACCTGAAAAAGAATTCAAAGTAATGACAGTAAAGATGATCCAAAATGTTGGAAATAGAATGGAGAAAATACAAGAAATGTTTAAGAATGACCTAGGAGAACTAAAGAGCAAACAAGATGAACAACACAATAAATGAAATTAAAAATTCTCTAGAAGGAATCAATAGCAGAATAACTGAGGCAGAAGAACAGATAAGTGACCTGGAAGATAAAATAGTGGAAATAACCACCACAGAGCAGAATAAAGAAAAAGAATGGGGCTTCCCTGGTGGCGCAGTGGTTGAGAGTCCGCCTGCCGATGCAGGGGACGCGGGTTCGTGCCCCGGTCCGGGAGGATCCCACATGCTGCGGAGCGGCTGGGCCCGTGGGCCATGGCCGCTGGGCCTGCGCGTCCGGAGCCTGTGCTCCGCGGCGGGAGAGTCCACGGCGGCGAGAGGCCCGCGTACCGCAAAAAAAAAAAAAAAAAGAATAAAAAAAGAAAAAGAATGAAAAGAATTGAGGAGAGCCTCAGAGACCTCTGGGACAACATTAAACGCACCAACATTTGAATTATAGGGGTCCCAGAAGAAGAGAAAAAGAAAGGGACTGAAAAATATTTGAAGAGATTATAGTTGAAAACTTCCCTAATATGGGAAAGGAAATAGTCAATCAAGTCCAGAAAGCACAGAGGGTCCCATACAGAATAAATCCAGGGAGAAACACACCAAGACACATATTAATCAAACTATCAAAAATTAAATACAAAGAAAAAATATTAAAAGCAGCAAGGGAAAAGCAACAAATAACACATAAGGGAATCCCCATAAGGTTAACAGCTGGTCTTTCAGCAGAAACTCTGCAAGCCAGAAGGGAGTGGCAGGACAAATTTAGGTGATGAAAGGGAAAAATCTACAACCAAGATTACTCTACCCAGTAAGGATCTCATTCAGATGAGAAATTAAAACGCTTACAGACAAGCAAAGCTAAGAGAATTCAGCACCACCAAACCAGCTTTACAACAAATGCTAAAGGAACTTCTCTAGGCAGGAAACAAAAGAGAGGGAAAAGAACTACAAAAACAAACCCAAAACAATTAAGAAAATGGTAATAGGAACATACATATCGATAACTACCTTAAATGTAAATGGATTAAATGCTCCAACCAAAAGACATGGACTGGCTGAATGGATACAGAAACAAGACCCATATATAGGCTGTCTACAAGAGACCCAATTCAGACCTAGAGACACATACAGACTGAAAGTGAAGGGATGGAAAAAGATGTTCCATACAAATGGAAATCAAAAGAAAGCTGGAGTAGCAATTCTCATATCAGACAAACTAGACTTTAAAATAAAAACTATTACAAGAGACAAAGAAGGACATTACATAATGATGAAGGGATCAATCCAAGAAGAAGATATAACAATGGTAAATATTTATGCACCCAGCATAGGAGCACCTCAATACATTAGGCAAATGCTAACAGCCATAAAAGGGGAAATCGACAGTAACACAATCATAGTAGGGGACTTTAACACCCCACTTTCACCAATGGACAGATCATCCAAAATGAAAATAACTAAGGACACACAAGTTTTAAATAATACATTAAACAAGATGGGCTTAATTGATTTTTTTTTCAGTTTTTAAAAGGAAGACTTATTCGACAAGTTTCACTTAGCACAATACACCTAAAAGGAAAATCACAATACAATGAAAAGATTTAAATCAAGGCCTCAGAATTTCATACAAACACCAAGACCAAAATCCTAAAGTATTGGTATTGCGTCTCAAATTTTCCCCATTAACTTAAAAAAAAAAGCTTAAACTTACATACCATAGAGGTTATTAAATGAAACTAGAATTAATAAACATGCCAAATGTTTCACTTTTAATTGTAGACACAGCTCCTATATTGAGTTCTACAAAAAAGCATGTCTTTCAACAATGCATCCAGTGTTAAACGTAATGTGGTGCAAGCAACATTTAACATAATTCAGCTGCTTTAACCTAAATAAACCTACTGTTTAAATACATCCTACAATATAACTAACTTGAGAAAAGCTGAAAATTATTTAACAGTAATAGATTACTCAACCTAGTTACATCCTAAATGAATGTTTGTGTTCAAAAATACTGAAACTTAAGTCTTTAACACAATCCTGATTTCCACTTAGAGTAAGCATAAATCACAAGCTTGTATTGCAAAACTGTTAAAACTTAAGTTTTATTTTTCTTTTAAAAAATGTTGACCAAGAGTCAGTGATCAGAATCAATTACATTCCCCATCCACCACTCATACTGGACATGCTAGACATCCCTCCCATTCCATTCACTCCCATAGATGCTCAGCTTCCACTACTGAAGCAGCTGCTGTTCAGTGCTCCTTGGCTGTCTATGCAGTGTTTGATTGAAAATCACTGGAGTTTTCCTGTAAAACTTGGTCATATCCACTCATGCTGCTCTGGCCACCATAGCCACCTCCATAATGACCACTCAGCTGCTGGCTGGCTGGGCCACCATAACTAGACTGGTTTGACAAGCCCATGCCTCCCATCATTTGGCTACCATAAGCACCACTGCTTGCTCCTGCTGTAGAATTCAAGGAGAGCTCTACATATCTGTGTTTGTAAGCACCACCACTTGCTCCTGCTGTAGAATTCAAGAAGAGTTCTACATATCTGTGTTGCATATTTGCTTTGTCTTTTGCTATAGCTGTCACAGCATCTTCATGAGTTGCAAACTTGACATCTGCTTCACCAGTTGCTCTGCCATCAGGACCAATTTCAAAATGTACTCTCACAGGGTTGAGTGGTGAAAAAAAATTATAAATGTCATTCTCAGTAGTTCTGTAAGGTAATCCCTGCATGTGTACACAGTGTCCTGTTGTGCTCTGGAAAGTAGAGCCACCATCCCCATATCTGTGATCTCACATTCCTGAACAACAAATCTATCTGACCCAAATCCATAGCCATCATTATAGACATATAATCATCATAGCCTCCATAACCCCCACCATAAGCACCACGCCTCATCCTTTCAAAGCCAGCTCCTCTTCCAATGCTGTTATACGCTCTGCCATAGGGACCTGGCCACTGCATGGGCATAAGTTTTCGTGGTGGATCATAGTGAGTTCTAACTTCAGCTCGACTGCTTTTAAAGATTTCAATATACCTGTGCCCTATTCTTTCCTTGTGTTTCTTTAGAGCCTTTTCAGCTATTTCCTGTGAAGCAAACTGCACGAAGGCCTCCCCCGTACTCCTCCTCTGGAAGTCCACCAGCAATGTTATCCCATTTGGCACGATTTCCAACCCTGAGAAGAAGTGAACAATTTCTTCCTTGCTACATCCAAAGGGGAGTCCTCTAAGCCATACAAAACCATCATTGGCCGTGTCAAGACTATTTGGACCAGTATGCTTCAACACCCAATCCATTTCAATGTTGTTTGACTTGAATACTTCAACATATCTGTGTCCCATAGTTTCTTTGTCTTTTTTTAACGGCCAATTTGACTTCATCTTCTGATTCAAGTTCAACTATATCCTCGCCACTCGGTCTGCCTTCTCTGGTGTAGATGAAATGAACACCTTGAGCCCCATCTTGAATTTTGCAGTCAGAAAAAAACTGCTGCACTTCGTTGGCCGAGCAAGACCAAGACAAGCCCCAGACCTTCACCATGAATCCCGCGCCACCTTTGGTGCCCAACATCAACGTCTTTTAGGGAGTCCGGGTGTCAAAACAGACTCCACACACAACTTCAGCACAGATGAGAAGAAAATCAATTGATATTTATAAGACATTCCATACAAAAACAACAGAATACACTTCCTTCTCAAGTGCTCATGGAACATTCTCCAGGATAGATCATATCTTGGGTCACAAACCAAGCCTTGGTAAATACAAGAAAATTGAAATCCTATCAAGTGCCTTTTCTGACCACAATGCTATGAAACTAGATATCAATTACAGGAAAAAAAAACTATAAAAAATACAAACACATGGAGGCTAAACAATATGCTACTAAATAACCAAGAAATCACTGAAGAAATCAAAGAGGAAATCAAAAAATACCTAGAAACAAATCACAATGAAAAAATAACGACCCAAAATCTATGGGATGCAGCAAAAGCAGTTCTAAGGGGAAGTTTACAACAATACAATCCTATCTCAAGAAACAAGAAAAATCTCAAATAAACAACCTAACCTTACAACTAAAGCAATTAGAGAACAAAGAACAAAAAAATTCCAGAGTTAGCAGAAGGAAAGAAATCATAAAGATCAGATCAGAAATAAATGAAAAAGAAGTGAAGGAAATGATAGCAAAGATCAATAAAACAAAATGCTGGTTCTTTGAGAAGATAAAGAAAATTGATAAACCATTAGCCAGACTCATCAAGAAAAAAAGGGAGAAGACTCAAATCAACAAATTAGAAATGTAAAAGGAGAAGTAACAACTGACACTGCAGAAATACAAAGGATCATGAGAGATTACTACAAGCAACTCTATGCCAATACAATAGACCACGTGGAAGAAATGGACAAATTCTTAGAAAAGCACAACCTTCTGAGACTGAATCAGAAAGAAAGAGAAAATTTAAACAGACCAATCACAAGCACTGAAATTGAAACTGTGATTAAAAATCTTCCAACAAACAAAAGCCCAGGACCAGATGGCTTCACAGGTGAATTCTATCAAACATTTAGAGAAGAGCTAACACCTATCCTTCTCAAACTCTACCAAAATATAGCAGAGAGAGGAACACTCCCAAACTCTTTCTAAGAGGTCACCATCACCTTGATACCAAAACCAGACAAAGATGTCACAAAGAAAGGAAACTACAGGCCAGTATCACTGATGAACATAGATGCAAAAATCCTCAACAAAATACTAGCAAACAGAATCCAACAGCACAATAAAACGATCATACACTATGATCAAGTGGGGTTTACCCCAGGAATGCAAGGATTCTTCAATATATGCAAATCAATCAATGTGATAAAACTTATTAACAAATTGAAGAATAAAAACCATATGATCATCTCAACAGATGCAGAGAAAGCTCTTGACAAAATTCAACACCCATTTATGATAAAAACTCTCCAGAAAGTAGGCATAGAGGGAACTTTCCTAAACATAATAAAGGCCATATATGACAAACCCACAGCCAACATCATTCTCAGTGGTGAAAAACTGAAACCATTTCCACTAACATCAGGAACAAGATAAGGTTGCCCACTCTCACCGCTATTATTCAACATGGTTTTGGAAGTTTTAACTACAGCAATCAGAGAAAAAAAAGAAAGAAAAGGAATCCAAATCAGAAAAGAAGAAGTAAAACTGTCACTGTTTGCAGATGACATGATACTATACAAAGAGAATCCTAAAGATGCTTCCAGAAAACTACTAGAGCTAATCAATGAATTTGGTAAAGTAGCAGGATACAAAATTAATGCACAGAAATCTCTTGCATTCCTATATACTAATGATGAAAAATCTGAAAGACAAATTACGGAAACACTTTCCATTTACCACTGCAACAAAAAGAATAAAATACCTAGGAATAAACCTATCTAAGGAGACAAAAGACCTGTATGCAGAAAACTATAAGATACTGATGAAAGAAAGTAAAGATGATACAAACAGATGGAGAGATATACCATGTTCTTGGATTGGAAGAATCAATCTTGTGAAAATAACTATACTACCCAAAGCAATCTACAGATTCAACACAATACCTATCAAACTACCAATGGCATTTTTCACAAAACTAGAACAAAAAATTTCACAATTTGTATGGAAACACAAAAGACCCCAAATAGCCAAAGCAATCTTCAGAAAGAAGAAAGGAGCTGCAGGAATCAGCCTCCCTGACTTCAGACTATACTACAAAGCTACAGTAATCAAGACAGTATGATACTGGCACAAAAACAGAAATATAGATCAATGGAACAGGACAGAAAGCCCAGAGATAAACCCACAGACATATGTTCCCCTTATCTTTGATAAAGGAGGTAAGAGTATACACTGGAGAAAAGACAGCCTCTTCAATAAGTGGTGCTGAGAAAACTGGACAGCTACATGTAAAAGAATGAAATTAGAACACTCCCTAACACCATACACAAAAATAAACTCCAAATGGATTAAAGACTGAAATGTGTGGCCAGACACTATAAATCTCTTAGAGGAAAACATAGGCAGAACACTCTATGACATATATCACAGCAAGTTTCTTTTTGACCCACCTCCTAGAGAAGTGGAAATAAAAACAAAAATAAACAAATGGGACCTAATGAAACTTAAAAGCTTCTGCAGAGCAAAGTAAACCATAAAGAAGATGAAAAGACAACCCTCAGAATGGCAGAATATATTTGCAAACTGACAAAGGATTAATCTCCAAAATATACAAACAGTTCATGGAGCTCAATATAAAAAAACAAACAACCCAATCCAAAAATGGGCAGAAGACCTAAATAGACATTTCTCCGAAGAAGATATACAGATTGCCAGCAAACACATAAAGGGGTGCTCAACATCACTAATTATTAGAGAAATGCAAATCAAAACTACAATGAGGTATCACCTCACACCTGTCAGAATGGTCATTATTGAAAAATCTACAAACAATAAATACTGCAGAGGGTGTGGAGAAAAGGGAAACCTCTTGCACTGTTGGTGGGAAGGTAAATTGATACAGCCACTATGGAAAATAGTATGGTGATTCTTTCAAAAACTAAAAATTGAACTACCATATGACCCAGCAATCCCACTACTGGACACACACCCTGAGAAAGCCATAATTCAAAAAGAGTCATGCACCACAATATTCATTGCAGCACTATTTACAATAGCCAGGACATGGAAGCAACCTAAGTGTCTATCAACAGATGATTGGATAAAGGAGATGTGGCACATATATACAATGGAATATTACTCAGCCATAAAAAGAAATGAAATTGAGTTATCTGTCATGAGGTGGATGGTCCTAGAGTCTGTCATACAGAGTGAAGTAAGTCAGAAAGAGAAAAACAAATACCATATGCTAACACATATATATGGAATCTAAAAAAAAAATGTTACTGATGAAACTAGTTGCAGGGCAGGAATTAAGAGGTAAACATAGAGAATGGACTTGATGACATGGGGTGGGAGGGCAAAGCTGGTGTGAAGTGAGAGTAGCATTGACATATATATATACTACGGAATGTAAAATAGTTGTCTGGAGGCTTCCCTGGTGGCACAGTGGTTGAGAGTCCGCCTGCCGATGCAGGGGACACAGGTTCGTGCCCGGTCCGGGAGGATCCCACGTGCCACGGAGCGGCTGGGCCCGTGAGCCATGGCCGCTGGGCCTGTGCGTCCGGAGCCTGTGCTCCGCAACGGGAAAGGCCACAACAGTGAGAGGCCCGCGTACCGCAAAAAAAAAAAAAAAAAAAAAAATAGTTGGCTGGTGGGAAGCAGCAGCATAGCACAGGGAGATTGGTTCAGTGCTTTGCAATGACCTAGAGGGGTGGGATAGGGAGGATGGGAGGGACTCTCAAGAGGAAGGGAATATGGGGACATGTCTATGCATACGGCTGATTCACTTTGTTGTGCAACAGAAAGTAACACAGTATTGTGAAGCAATTATACTCCAATAAAGATCTATTAAAGGGACTCTCCTAGTGGCACAGTGGTTAAGAATCCACCTGCCAATGCAGGGGACACAGGTTCGAGCCCTGGTCCGTGAAGATCCCACATGCCGCAGAGCAACTAAGCCCATGTGCCACAACTACTGATGGCCTAGAACCCGTTCTCCACAACAAGAGAAGCCACTGCAATGAGAAGCCCGCACACCACAACGAAGAGTAACCCCTGCTCGCCCCAACTAGAGAAAGCCTGCACACAGCAATGAAGACCCAATGCAGCCAAAAATATAAATAAACTTTTTTTAAGAAAAAGGTCTATTAAAAAAAAAAAGATTAGCACAAGAATGTTCATAGCAGCTTATTCATTGTAGCCGCAAACCAGAAACAACCCAAATGTTCATCAATAAGGGAATAAATACACACTGTGGTATATTCATGCAATGGAATACTACTGAGCAATAACAAATAATGAACTATTGATACACGTAATAAAATAGATGATTTCAAAAACGTATTGAGAAAAGAAGCTAGACACAAAACACTGCCTACTTTATTATTCCATCTATATGAAGATTTAAAAGATGAAAAATGCATCTATACTGATAAAAATTAGAACAGTTGCTGCCTGGCATTGTTGGGCAGCAGGAGGTGGAAGGGAGAGACATGAGGGACTTGAATAGAAAGCGGCTGGAGGCACCTTGCTGTGTTGATGGAAATGTCCTGTGTTTGTCTTGACTGGGGTGTTTATTACATGAGGGTGTACAATTGTCTTAAATGATCAAACTATACACATAAGATCTGCACATTTTACTGTATGTCAATTATATCTCAATAAAATTAATTAATGAAAACTAGGTTTTGTAAAATTTTAGTGAATTTTTCAAAAATATTGTTTCCAAATTGACCTTATTTACAAATGCACTGAGAAATTAAAATCACTCAAAAGAGAATTTCCACAAGTTCCTACTATTATCACATCTACCCACTGTATATATGTGCCCAGATACTGCCTTTCCTCCTGTTTGTAAAAATGAATTATCTGTGCTCCTAAAGCCAACCCCTCCATTTGAGCACTAGATCCCATTCTTTCTCATCTCAACTCATCAAGGACATAACTCTAGTAATTCTCCCCATGCCCTCCTGCACATTAACTCTTCTGTCTCTACTGGATCATTCACACAAGCATAGAAACATGCTCTAAAACATCCCATCCTAAAACAGAGAGAGAGGAGTTGTTCCTTGAGTTGACACTTTCCTCCAGCTCCCACTCTAGTTCTCCACTCTTTTTATAAAAAAACTCTTCAAAAATGTTGACTGTATTCTGTTTTATAAGTTCTTTCCATGTATTCTCTTAAACCTACTCCAATCAGAGTTTTGCCACCAATACTCAACTCAAACTGCCTGCCAACATCAACAATAGGCTTTATGTGGCCAAATCCAATGGTCAATTCTCAGTTCATTGATCTCTCCTTTCTCCCTGAATCATACTCCTCATTTGCTTTTAGGTATCAGTTTTCCTTTTACCTCATTGGCCGTTCCTCCTTTGTTGGTTCATCTTCCTCAACCTGATCTCTAAATGTTGGGTTTGGCCCTTCCACCTCTTTTCTTCATGTCTAAACTCACTTTCTTGGTGAGTAAGTGGCCACAACCAATCTTATGGCTTAAATATAATTTATATGCTGATAATACCCAAATTAAAAAAATATATATCTCCTCAAGACCCACATCAAGGATCCTACCAAGCCCACAACAATAACTAGCTCCCAGTAGAGCTCAGAAGGAAAGTTGCACGATATACTGAAGAGGAGGAATTACCATATACACAGAAAACACAGCAGTTAAAGGACAACTTGCATTGTCAGAAATCTGGGAAGCATGTTTAGAGTATATTCTACAGGGGTCAGTCCAAGGAAAAAAGTAAGGAAGGATCTGTATGGAAACAACCTAAGTGTCCATTACATATGAATGTATAAAGAAGATGTGGGATACTACTCAGCCATAAAAAAGAATGAAATTTTGCCATTTGCAGCAACATGGATGGACTTGGAAGGTATTATGCTAAGTGAAATAAGTCAGACAGAGACAGACAAATACTGTATGATATCACTCATATGTGGAATGTGGAATCTAAACACAAACAGTGAATAAAAGAAAAAAGAAACAGGATCACCGATATAAGAGAACAAACTAGGGGTTACCAGTGGGGAGAGGGAAGAGGGGAGGGGCAATATAGGGGTAGGGGAAAAGAAAAAAGAGATTATTATGGGATTATATGAAATCATGTGTGTGAAACTTTTGAAAACTGTAAAGCACTATAGAATTTAAAGAATCATTCAATTAAAAAATTAGAAAAAATAAGATAGGATCTGGCCAAATTTATTAACACAGGTGCTCTTACCTAGGATTGGAGATTTAACATGTTTGTTGAGTCTCTGTGTATGACTCTAACAATTTGCTTGGTTGCTAGTGGGCCTGGCTTCAATGATGGCCTATAGCGAATGAAACTGAGATGCCAAAACCTCTTTGGGATTCTGTAAGAATGAAACCTAAGGCCTAGGGAAATGGATATGGTGGAGCAGATATTCCCAGCCACACACTAACCATACCTATTTGGGGCCTAGATGGTATTCCATTCACCAAGATATGAATAAATTAATAAGTAAGAAAGAATTTATCAGTCATTAAAATGTATGAATTTACAAACATAAAACTTGATATTTAATTATGTGCAATATTAGGCATTTTACGGGTTTTACATTTTTAATTTTGAATTTGTTCTTCAAAAATATTTTTAGGGCTTCCCTGGTGGCGCAGTGGTTGAGAGTCCACCTGCCGATGCAGAGGACGCGGGTTCGTGCCCCGGTCCGGGAGGATCCCACATGCCGCGGAGCGGCTGGGCCCATGGGCCATGGCTGCTGAGCTTGCGCGTCTGGAGCCTGTGCTCCGCAACGGGAGAGGCCACAACGGTTAGAGGCCCGTGTACCGCAAAAAAAAAAAAAAAAAAAAAATTAATATCTGAAGATGACCAGAATATACCATTATTGAAAAAAGCAAAACATAAGAGTATAAGCGATATGATAAAGAGCCTATTAAATACACATATGTGTGTATGTGTGTGTATGTATGTATGTATGTGTGTGTATGTGTTATTTTAAAAAAAGACTAGAAGCGACTTCTGATTTCAGCCAAGCCTGATTCACCTTCCCACCTAAAACAGCTGAACAATTAAAGAAAATATATAAAACAACATTTTTTAGACATTGGCCATCAAGCTATACAGAACAGTGATTCCTTAGAAAGAGGAAACAAACAATTGCCTCCACCTACTGTCTGGACAGAATTTTCAGGCCAGAGCACAGGAAAAGAGAACTTAGGTTGAGCCCAGTGATATGCCTTAGTTGAGGAGACAGAGCAGGATGTCCAGATAAGCCAAGGCAGGTATGATATGCTGGGCACAGTACAGGAGAGGAGAGAGATACATAGTAGAAAGTTCTGGAGATCTGCAGAATGTCACCCTTTGAGTTTTCAGTTAAGTACTGATCAGAGCATGTTTATGAAGAAACTACTTAAGGCTAGGGAAATAACCAACTGAAAAGAGCAGAAGGTACAAGCCCTGGGACTCAGAGCTGGGGATAGTGAAAAATTATAAGGATAGAAAATAGTGGAGGGAATTCCCTGGTGGTGCAGTCGTTAGGACTCTGTGCTTCCAATGCAGGAACATGGGTTCAATCCCTGGTTGCGGAACTAAGATCCTGCATGCCTCATGGCATGGCTGAAAAAAAAGAAGAAAATAGTGAAATAAAAAGGTGGAAAATTGTACTTCATAGGCATTGCCTCAGCAGTGGAATAAAAATTAGCTCTGGATTAAAGGTTACTCTGGTCGCACCTAATGAAGTTAAAAGCAAGCTTCAAAGGATCAAAATATTTCTAATTAACTATGTCCAAAACAAAGCTCAGGAATAATTATAGGAGTGCAAAAATATACAGCACCTAGCAAGGTAAAACAACAATGTCTAGCATCTAATAAAAAGTTACCAGAAATAAAGAAAGCAGGAAAATACAACCCATTATAAGTAGAAAAAAATTAATAAATAGAAACATACTGAGAAATGAGACAGGTGATATAATTACTAGACAAGAATATTAAAAGTTATTATAACTATATTCCATATGTTCTACAGGGTAGAGGAAAGACTGAATAATAAATAGAAACATGGAAAATAGTAAAAAGGCGCAAACTGAACTTCTAATGAGGATGGAAATAACAGCAGTTTAGACACTGCAGAAGAAAATTTTTGTGCATTTGTAGGGATAATGATAGAAACTATCCAATATAATTTTTCTATGTATATGTCCAGATTAAAAACAAAACAAAAGATGGGAAAAAATGAATAGAAAATCAGTTGTGAGACAATTGTAAGCAGCTTAAGATATATATAACTGGAATTCCTGAAGGAGATTTAACTTTAAATGTGAATGAACATCAAGAATCATCAGACACTTGAGGATAGTCTCTAACATGGAAGAGATCAATAGAAATAGTCAAAAGGAACTTGAAGAAAAGTAGGTAACAGGAAAAAGAATCCTATTAAAAAGAACAACAATGTAAAGTATCCTCAAAGAGAAAAAAGAAGAGATAGCATCCATGAAATAAGATGATAAATCTATTTTTAAAAAGGATGACACTTAGAGAACAACAAAATACTTTTGGAAATGGAAAATATAACAACAATTATAATAAAAATTAAGTATTAGTTTGGCCAAAAGGTTCGTTTGGTTTTTTCCGTAAGATGGCTCTAGTAGTGCTTAGTCGTCTTTAACTTCATTCCAAACAATTTTGTTAGATTGTATTGTGACAGCTGTCATATCAGCTTGTGTTAAAAAAAAAACTTACTGGGACTTCCCTGGTGGTCCAGTGGTTAAGAATCCACCATCCAATGCAGGGGACCCAGGTTCAAACCCTGGTTGGGGAAATAAGATCCCACATGCTGCAGAGCAACTAAGTCCGTGGGCCACAACTACAGAGCCCACGTGCTCTGGAGCTCACATACCACAACTAGAGAGAAGCCCACACGCCACAACAAAAGATCCTGCATGCCGCAGCTAAGACCCCACGCAGCCAAAAATATAAATAAATAAATAAATTTTAAAAATCAAAATTGGTGAATCTTTTTTTAAAGAAAGTTTTGTTTATTTATTTATTTTGGCTGTGTCGGGTCTTAGTGTGGCACACGGGATCTTCATTGCAGCATACAGAATCTTTAGTTGCAACATGCAGGATATTTTTTAGTTGCAGCATGCATGCGGGATCTAGTTCCCCGACTAGGGATCGAACCCGAGCCCCCTGCATTGGGAGCATGGAGTCTTACCCACTGGACCACCAGGGAAGTTCCGAACATTGGTGAATTTTGTTGTTGTTGTTGTTGTTGTTGTTGTTGTTGTTGAATGCGGGCTTCTCACTGTTGTGGCCTCTCCCGTTGCGGAGCACAGGCTCCGGACGCGCAGGCCTAGCGGCCATGGCCCACGGGCCCAGCCGCTCTGCGGCATGCGGGATCCTCCCGGACCGGGGCACGAACCTGTGTCCCCTGCATCAGTAGGCGGACTCCCAAACATTGGTGAATTTTTGTGTAGCCATTTTAATATTAAAGATGGGAGGGAAAAAAGCAACATTTTTGGCATATTATGCTTTATTATTTCAAGAAAGGTAAAAACGCAACTGAAATGCACAAAAACATTTGTGCAGTGTATGGAGAAGGTGCTGTGACCGATTAAACATGTCAAAAGTGGTTTGCAGAGTTTCGTGCTGCAGGTTTCTCACTGGACGACGCTCCACAGTCAGGTAGACCAGTTGAAGTTGATAGTGATCAAATTGAGAGATTAATTGAAAACAATCAACCTTATACCACGTGACACACTCAAAATATCCAAATCAAGCATTGAAAATTACTTGCCCCAGCTTGGTTATGTTAATCACTTTGATGTTTGGGTTCCACGTAAGTTAAGCGGAAAAAACCTCTTGACCATATTTCCACATGCGATTCTTTACGTAAATGTAACAAAAACGTTCTGTTTTTAAAATAAATTGTGACAGGCGATGAAAAGTGGATATTGTACAATAATGTGGAACAGAAGAGATCGTGGGGCAAGGGAAATGAACCACCACCAACCACACCAAAGGCTGGTCTTCATCCAAAGAAGGTGATGTTGTGTATATGGTGGGATTGGAAGGGAGTCCTCTATGAAGAGCTCCTTCCAGAAAACAAAACAATTAATTCCAACAGGTACTGCTCCCAGTCAGACCAACTGAAAGCAGCACTCGATGAAAAGTGTCTGGAATTAGTCAACAGAAAACGCATAATCTTCAATCAGGACAACGCAAGACCACATGTTTTTGGATGACCAGGCAAAAACTGCTACAGCTTGGCTGAGAAGTTCTGATTCATCCGCCATATTCACCAAACATTGCGCCTTCAGATTTCCATTTATTTCGATCTTTACAAAATTCTCTTAATGGAAAAAATTTCAATTCCCTGGAAGACTGTAAAAGGTACCTGGAACAGTTCTTGGTTCAAAGAGATAAAAATTTGGGGGAAGATGGAATTATGAAGTTGCCTGAAAAGTGGCAGAAGGTAATGGAACAAAAGGGTGAATACGCTGTTCAACAAAGTCCTTGGTGAAAATGAAAAATGTGTCTTTTGGGGCTTCCCTGGTTGTGCAGTGGTTGAGAGTCCGCCTGCCGACGCAGGGGACGCAGGTTCGTGCCCCGGTCCGGGAGGATCACATATGCCGCAGAGCGGCTGGGCCCGTGGGCCATGGCCGCTGGGCCTGCACGTCCAGAGCCTGTGCTCCGCAACGGGAGAGGCCACAACAGTGAGAGGCCCGTGTACCGCAAGAAAAAAAAAAATGTGTCTTTTACTTAAAAACCAAAGGAACTTTTTGGCCCACCCAATAGAAGAGTTCAAAGATAAAACTGAGGAAACCTCCCAGAAAATAAAACAAAACCATAAACTGAAGGAAAATGAGTGATGAAAAAAAAAGAAAGAAAGAAAATTTAAGGGTCAATTGAGCTCCAACATCCAAATTTGGAAAGAAATGAAAAAGAAAAAAGCATAAAAGACATCACTGAAGAAAAAACACAAGAAGGACAAGTTTTAGGACTGAATGAAAGTCATTGAGTATCCAGCACAACAAATGAAAAAGACCCACATCAAGGCACATCATTGTTGAATTTCAGGTCTGGGATTAGGAAAAGATTGTAAGAGCTGTTAGAGAAAAAATAAGTCACATGCAAAGAGTTAAAAACCAGAATATCTTCACACTTTTCAACAGCAACAGTTGAAGCTAGAAAGCAATGAAGCAAGAACAGCGTAAGGGAATATTATTTCTAACCTAGATATCCATCCCTGCCAAACTATTGGCCATGTGTAAGGATAGGATTAAGATATTTTTGGACAAACAAGATTTTTTTTAAACAACTTACTTCCCACATACCCTTTCTCAGGAAGCTGCTGGAGAACCTATCACCAAAAAGAAGGAACAGGGCTTCCCTGGTGGTGCAGTGGTTGGGAGTCCGCCTGCCGGTGCAGGGGACACGGGTTCGTGCCCCGGTCTGGGAGGATCCCACATGCCGCGGAGTGCCTGGGCCCGTGGGCCGTGGCCGCTGAGCCTGCGCGTCCGGAGCCTGTGCTCCGCGGCGGGAGAGGCCACAGCGGTGAGAGGCCCCCGTACCGCAAAAAAAAAAAAAAAAAAGAAGGAACAAACCAGATGACACACTCAAACTGGGTAACTGAAGACAGTTTAATAAAGGGACTGTTTAGAAGGGTGTGGACAGGGCTTAGGGAAAGCAGTAAGGAGTAGTACAGCACTCTGGGCCTAGTTACAGCTGTAGGCCTGAAGGGGCAAGGGGAGAGAGTGGTTACTGGAAGCCAGAGACAATGCTATCTGAAGAGGACTACCAGGCAGGAGCTGTGGCTTCAGACAGAGGGAAGAAGTCAGGAGAATAAATACCCCATCCTCACTTCTCTCCCTAACATCGAATGCTGAGTCTCCTATTGGCCAAACCCAATCAAAAGCCAAAGAGAATGGCATATCTCAGAGTTATTGAGGATTCGGTTCCAGACCACCACAATAAAACAAACATTGCAGCAAGTCACACATGTTTTTTGGTTTCCCAGTGCATATAAATGTTATGTTTAAACTATACTGTAGTCTATTAAGTGAGCAGTAGCATTATGTCTTACACAACAACAAAACAAACAAAAAATGTATGTACCTTAATTTAAAAATACTTTATTGTTTAAAAATGCTAACCATCATCTGAGCCTTCAGTGAGTATTAATCTTTTTGCTGGAGGAGGGCTTGAAATAGTGCAAGAATTACCAAAATATAACATCAAGATACAAAGTGAGCAAATGCTGTTGGAAAAATGGTGCTGAAAGACTTGCTCAATGCAGGGTTGCCGCAAACGTTTAATTTGTAAAAAATGTGTTATCTACAAAGTGCAACAAAACAACGCATGCCTGTACATAGCAGAGTGGCAAAGGGAGCAGAGGAGTTGAGGGAAGAGAGTGAGGCAACTGGAATATTGGAATATATCTAGTACAGAGGGAGATACAGGATCCAGGAAATGGGATCCAATACAGCACCATGGCAAAAGGATTTCTCAACCTGAAGATGAAGGAAATACCTGGATGATTCCTATGTACCATAATCCAGATTGGAACAAGACATTGGAGAATTACAGGATGAGTATCTTAAATTTTAAATAAAGAAAGAAAGTGAAAAAGAAAACAGTAGATTACCTGATATGTTTAATATTATGAAAGGATATTTACAATTCTTCCTAAAAGTTGGGAGAGTAATTTGTCATAGTTGTACAGCAAACTAAGCAAAGGAACTAGGCAACTATTAACTGAAGAAAAATAAAAAGTAGTACCAGGGAGGAAAAATAAGAGTCTGCATAGTTAACTCAACCATGAGTATAATGTGTATATAAAGGTCATAATAACAAATATTGAGTATTCATCTAACGATATGACCAGATGAGGAGATGGAAAGAGGGAAATATATTTGTGTCTATGAATGTGGGGGTGATAAATAGCAACAAATAGTTAATATTTAAAACTGAAATATTAAGAAATAGCAGTATAGGCATGTTATTTAGAAATATGAGTGTAAATACCAGAACAGCCAGCTAAAAGACTTGAAAGCAGTGACTCGTGGGAAATGGAGGTAGAGGGGGTAGTCTTGGGGGAGAGATGGGTCCAGAGATTGCATTCTTCATTACAAGCCTTATAGTACAGTTTGGCTTTTTAGACTATGTACGTGCATTAATGTGACAAAAATTTAAATTAAATAAAAACCCTAACAAACTGAAGATTTTTCTTTCATTAAAACAAAATTAAAATGTGGCCAACTCCTTTACACCAGTATAGTAAAATACACAAAATCTTGTTTGTCCTATCTTTTTCCATGGTTTCCAGGTTTCCTCTTCTCTGTGCTCTAGACCCTCACATTTTAGTAAATGAAGATTATTTAGCACCTTCACAAAGAATGGGGAAGAATTAATAAAAAATGTTTGATGAGTATAAAGAGGTCCAAAGGGATAGGAATCTGGGGCAAGTCTTTCTGGCTAAAAATTCTTATAACATGAGATATGAAAAAGAATTATAGAATGTGGGGATCTTCTTCAGAAGTTTCCTCCCTTGAGAGAGATTTTTATTAAACAAATACTTTCTGCAAATGCTGTCAAGTATAGCAACAACTAGTCGTTCAGTGCATTCACTCAGCCAGTGAATTCAATATTCAAGACAAACCTAATGCTTAAGCTAAAATATAACAAAAAAATAATTAAATAATAGTAAAAGCTAACAGTAACTGAGCAGTTGCTAAGTGATGAGCACTGCACTGAGCACTTTATTGCATTATGTCATTTGAAACTTCACAATAATCCTAGGAGTTAGATTTGACTATTTCCCCATTCTACATATGGGAAAATCTTTTAAAGGATGAGTAACTTATTCAAGGAAGTAGCAGTCTGGATTTAAACTCAGATCTTACTCAGAAGCCCAAGCTCTTATAAACTTCCAGTGTATTTTGAATGAAACCAAAACTGACAATCAAGGGGCTGGGGGTGGGAATGGGGAAAGATAAGAATTCACTCTGGCTGTCAAGTCTCAAGGCAGGACTATAGAAGTAGAACAGAAAGTTACTGGGGACCAATTAACACTGCAAAAGAATGATATTACTTTACAAAAGAATGCCACTGCAGACTGTCACATGAGCACTACTAGAATAAACCAAAACACATGTTAACTAATTCACCAAACACTTATTGAGTGACCACTGAATTGGTCACTGAGCTGGGTACTGGCAATACAATTTCTTCACGTATATAATATAATATACTTAGAAATGAAGAATTTGTTGAAGAGCCACTACAAAATTGGAGGCCCTTTGCTATCCTGAGAACAAACGATAACGTTTCTTAGAAATTAATTGTTATACTATGGCTCTTTCAGTAGAGGGCACTAGGCGATCAAGATAGTTTTGAACATCAGGTGGCAAATAGTTAATAGAAGCATCTTTTTAGAACTGCGTAGTCATTATTTTAAAAAGCATTATCAAGGGTTCCGAAACTGAAGTAAGTCACGAACCAAAGAAAAAAGGTTATTAATATATGAATATTGGTGAGATCACTAAGGTTAATATTCTAGATGCTTGCATAATTATAGATTTCTTTTGAGTGATTCTATTTATAAAATGATTTTCATGACTTACTTGCAAGTCTCTATTAGGGCCACCAGGAAATGTCAGTTTAGCACCTAGCACTTGTGAGAGAAATAGCCTAGGGTAGTGGAATGAACTATGGGTCAAAAGTCAAAAGGCTAGAGTTTGAGAGCACTTACCCACCTCCATCCTCCTCCCCATTGGCATTTACTAATTATGTGGCCTGAGGGCAAATTATGTAATTTCAGGTTCCAGACTTCTAAAATATTGATAATTTCTCCCCTGTTTATGAATGTAAAAATGTATTGCAAAATGTTGTAAATACGTAAGGTACTATAAAGTGTGAAAATTCAAGCTGTTAGAAAAAGAAATTCCAGAAACTAAATGCCATATACCCTTTTGATTCCAGGTCTATGGAGATTGGCTTTAGAACCTTCTGATAATAGTGTACATCTTGCTAGTGTAGACAAAGATAAAAGGCAGAAATCTACTGTCACAACTTCAGGGTACTTTCTCCCCTCTTAAGATTTTGCAAATCTCTTTTCTACCCCCCTGTATTGAAGTACAAATTAATGAAGATTTGCTAAAAGATCTTTTTATGATGTAATCATCTCTATCAACAAACTTTCATTAATTTGCATAGACAAATTCTCCAGTTTTCAGGAAGAAAGCACATCCAGCTGTACACTTTTCATGAAACACACACGCACACACATACACACCCCGTTTGCATGCCTAATTAGCAGTATGATCACTCAACATCACTTCCAAATGCCTTGATGAGTAATGTTTCCATTAACAAATTAATAGGGTATGATTATAGTTTACATATGCATGGGAAAACTGAGGAACAGAAAGATCAAATGGTTTACTTAAAATGACATAGTATCAATCATGGACTTCTGCATTCTAATCATCCTAGAACCACTGGAAACTACTGGGATCATATAAGACTATTGGAAAATTAGCATTCTAAGTTCCATTCTATTTATCTTATTATTCATTTGGTTATGAAATTAACAAATATATTTTGAACAGCTACTATATGCTAGGCCCTGCGGAAGGTGCTAGAGCTACAATAAGGAGGGAAAAAACTAGCACAGTCCCTACACACTCATGAAGTTTATAATCTGGAGGGGGGAAACAGACCAAAAAAAAATGTGAGGAGAAAAGTAAAATAGCTGTGAGTTGTGAACATTCCATGAAGAAAAGAAATAAACATGAATTCATTATGTTAAAATAGAAACAAACAGAGGAATGTGATCTTAGAGATAGTGCTGAGGAAGAGTCAGGTCAGGAAAAGATGGTGACATTTAAGCCGAGACCTGAAAGAGCAGCAACGTTGTGAGGGTTGCAGCTCTCTTGACAGAGGCAATAAATAGCATGTGCAAAGACCCTGAGGAGAGAAAGATGTGCCCGAGGAGCTGAAAGAAAACTGGATAGAGCATGGTGAGCAAGGGGAGACTTGAAAAATGAGATTTAAGACATATGGTGGCAGGACTTCCCTGGTGGTCCAGTGGTAAAGAATCCGCCTTCCAATGCAGGGGATGCGGGTTCGATCCCTGGTTAGGGAATTAAGATCCCGCATGCCAGGGAAACTAAGCCCGCGCACCACAACTACCGAGCTCGCGCCCCTCAACTGAAGATCCTGTGTACTGCAAACTACAGAGCCCACACGCCCTGGAGCCTGCAGGCCACAAATAGAGAAGAGCAAACCCACACGTCACAGCTAGAGAGAAGCCAGTGTACCGCAATGAAAGATCCCGCGTGCCTCAGCAAATATCCCGTGCACCAAAACTAAGACACAACACAACAAAAAAAAAGACATATGGTGGGGTCAGATCACACTGAATTTTACAGGCCATGGAAAAGTTTGGATTTTATTCTAAGTACAATATGAAGTCTCTGAAGGATTTTAAGGAGAGGAATGACATGACTAGAGTTGTATTTTTAAGAAGATTCTGCTACTGTGAGAAGAATGGGTTGGAAAGGAGCAAGAGGGGCAACAGGGAGATGGAA
The DNA here is from genome assembly GCF_039906515.1 of Pseudorca crassidens. NCBI lineage: Eukaryota > Metazoa > Chordata > Mammalia > Artiodactyla > Delphinidae > Pseudorca > Pseudorca crassidens. The sequence goes on along the minus strand of NC_090297.1, from coordinate 129,369,553 downwards.
TGAGAGTGAAATGCAATAATAGCCTCTCAGATAGATGACAAAGAACTCAATGAAGGTGGTGACGGAGATGAAAAGTTGTTCACGAACTTGAGGTGTATAGTTCTACTGCTCATTAGTGAAGTGTTTCTATGCATAGTACACAAGATACAAACTTTTCACTTCACAGAATGAGTTCTTTTAACTCTTTCAAAGAAATCAAGGCTGTTATCAAGCACTGTAATCAATTCACCAAATATTAATTGAACACCTTCTAACTGTGTAGAAATTAAATTTGAGAAAATTTGCTCCCCTTCAAAACATGTACCAGTTTGGAAATTGGAAACTCCCTGAATTAAACAATTAGAAAATAACCTATTGTTTAACATAATAGTAAATACCAAGGGTAGAAAGTAAGTTCTCAAGACGGACAGAAATTTTAAAAATAATAATAATTTGTATCTTTATGGTCTAAAACAGGAGATTCTTTCTGGAATTTTAAGGATACATAAAGTTTAGGTAAACCAACAAATTCAGACAAGGAAAGGATTTGCATAAGACCATTGTGGCAGATATTTTGGGGGATTTCTTCTCAGCTCAAAATAATTCTCCCCTTTTCTCTCAGAACTGACCCTCCCTTCACAGGAATGAGTACCTGACAGCCATGTTTTACTATATGATTCCTACCTACTCTTACGGCAAGACTGACTAGACCACACTGGATGCTGGACCCAAACCAAGTCAGGCCAATCAAATTTCTATCTCAGAAATTCTGAATTAGAACTCAAAATAGGTAGGTTAGTCTTTAAGCATGGCTGGAACTGTGACATGTAACGTCAGGAGCTGTAGAGGGCAGAGAAGTGGGAAGACTGACCTGTAAAAAGAAGGAGCAAGGGAAAAGTCCTGATTTTTTTGGTTCAAGATCCTACTACACCCTTCCAGAGTCTCTCACTGCATTATCCTTGAATTCTGTAAGAAAACTCCATATCCTTAAAATAATTACCCTGTTTGCTTAAATCACCTTGTTAGTTGCTTGGAACGAATATGCCTTATCTGAGCCCAGCACAGTCATGAAAATGGGAATGATCATGATGAACAGGACTGACTAAAGCAGAAGATCATTTTATACACAGAACATTTAGTAGGACAGAAAAAGGATAAGGCTAGGCACCCTCTTTAACAAGCATACAGCTAGTGGAGTATGATAAACAGCATACCAAAAGAGCAATCTCTCATGGATGCTATCAAAGATATGTAACTATCAAAGAATGTAAACTACATTGTCCGACAAGAAAGGGAGGCATGAGTCAGGCATTCACACACTCAGGAGAAAGTGTTAATTTATGGAGATTAATTTGGCGAGATTCTTAAACTGGACATACTGTTTTCAACAAACAGTATGACAAACAGTATTTATCAAGTCCTTACTATGTGTCAGGAACTCTTCCAGATACTAGAAATTAAGTACTAAACAAGAAAGACAAATTTTCTGCCCTCCTGGAACATACTCTTACAGGGGCAGGGAGTTGAGGAAGAAATAATGAATAATAAATGAATTAATATGGTTCATAATTTCTAAGAACTTAACAAAGTAAATAATTAGATAAATGGACATAGATGTGAGCACAAGGATATAGACACATTACAATGTTAAAATATTAAAAAATTAGAAACAACCTAAATGTCCAATAATAAGGGATTGATTACATAAATTATAGTATATCCAAATTATGCAGTATTATATTACATTTCAAAAATATTTTAAAATAGTAATAGCTAATGTTTATTTAGTGCTTACTATTTGCAAGGTATTCTTCTAGTGTTTTATATATAGTAATTTGTTTAATAAACACAGAAATCCTGAAGTAGGTATTTCATTACCATCTCCATTTTATGGGATAAGAAAACTGGCCCAGAGAGGTTAAGTAACTTACCCAAAGTCATACAGCGAGTAAGTGGGAGAGAAGAGATTTAAACCCAAAGACAAATTTGACTGTAGAGCCTGTGCTCTTAACTATACCATCTCCAGAAAAGCATTCCAACATGGGAAAACACCCATACTATAATTTTTAAGCTAAAAAATGCAAGATATTGATATAACTTTATATATAGTTTTTAATTAAATTATGTAAACAGTATATTTATGCTCTAAAAAAGCATTAGAAGATATTCCAAAATATTATAAACTATTTTCTCTGAATGGTAGAATTACACATTTTTATTCTCCTCTCTGTTTTATATTTCCAAAACTGTTTTTCAGTTAAGAGAGATTACGTATTAAAGGGGGTAAAAATTGTGCTGAGGCTTGACAAATGAAAGGAAATTAAGTAAAAACTGGCAGAAAAGTAAGTGGGAGGAGGTTTTATGTTTGCTACCATAATCCCTGTAGTGAATCAGAAAGCAGGGGAATCATTTATATGTTGAATCTGAAATATGACAGAAATGAACTTATCTATGAAACAGATACACAGATATAGAGAACAGACTTGTGGTTGCCCGGGGTGGGGGGGGCGGGTGTTGGGGGGTGATGGACCGGGAGTTTCAGATTAGAAGATGCAAACAATTATACATAGGATTGATAAACAACAAGGTCCTACTATATAACACAAGGAACTGTATTCAATATCCTGTGATAAATCATAATGGAAAAGAATATGAAAAAGAATATATATGTATAACTGAATCACTTTGCTGTACAGCAGAAATTAATACAACATTGTAAATCAACTATACTTCAATAAAATAAATGTAAAAAAAAAAAACAAAGAAAAGAAAGCAGAGGAAAATTGAGTTTCTGTAAGTTGCTTCCTCCAAGATATTTTTTAAAAAGAGATTTGGTGATTGACATTTAGGGCATTTTATTTGTCATTTTTTACAAAATGAAACTGAGCCCAAGAGAAGGAAGGTTACATGTCCACAAAAATTAATGATGGAGCTAGAAAAAAAAAAAAAAGCTCTTCTGATACTCTAGGCACTTGTCTACATTGCTAATAATATTGGGGGAAATGTTTATCTAGGATTAAAAATGAGTTTTTAGAGCATCTCTGTTGGAGAATAGCATTAGGATGATCACATTGAACTGTATTTGAACAGAGCTTTATAAATGTAGAATGAATGAGAATGACTAGATATCTTATCATAAGCATTGTCAACCATTCATAAAATAGCTAATGTTGGTAGTTGGTTTCAAACTATTTAAGAATTGGTAGTACCTGCTGCCATGGAAGTCTCTGACAATAATTTGGCAGCAGTTCAGAAAAGGAAATGGAAAAAGAGTTTTATCTTAATATTTATATATTTGACACTTACTGTTCCACGTGGGAGTTACCTGATATAAGAAGATGGTGGGCCATTACATCTCTATTCCTGTTACATTTCCAACCACACAATGCACTTTTCTGAATGATGTCTCTATAACCAGATGAATAAGATCAAAACTGTCTCTCCAGAAAGCCCTAAAGAATCAGTAGAGATATGTTTTGGAGAATATTAATGTAATTTTGTGATCACTGGTCATTCTACAGGTATTTGCTAAAAGCCTATAAAGGGCAGGATAACTATGATATGAACCTCCATTGTGTAGACACAGTCACTGCCCTCAAAGAGTTTGTCTCTAGTAAAGAGATAGGTAAACAATTATTATATATGATTCAAAGCAAGCAAGCTTAATGTGCTATGAGTGGTATGAACCATATTTTAAATCATCACAAAAGTGGGAAGTATTGTTTCTAGGCAAGTCAATTGAACTGATCTCTGAAGAATGGTGGAAATTCAATAGACAAAGATGAGGGGCAAAGAGTGCATTCTAAGCACTCTACCAGGTGTGAATATAGAAAACCATGGCATATGTTAATGTTGATACCACACCCAGAGAATTTTGAATTCCAGACACATTGCCAGGAATATACTCCTTCAGTTCTTTTCCCCTATTTAGCTCCAATAAGCTGAAAACTAGGCCAACAGCCTCCAGGCAGGAGATTTTAAAAGTTTTGAGATATATTTCCAGGACTATTTGAGGTTTCCAAGAGGAAAGATGTAAAAATACTAGCATTGGGGGTTCTTTAACATAGTGGCCAAAGCAGCTCACTCTACAGTAAACTTCACAATAGGCGAGACTTCCTCATGGGCTCAAGCTTACAATCAGCTCTTCAGTCATTTAAAACAGATGAGTAAAGATCACAGTTATCTCAGAAAAGCCTCTAACAAATATGTAAAAGTAACTGGAGGAGAAAAAGACCATGTGGAGAGAAGAATACTCTTTTTAAAAAAATCCTCATTAGTCTCAGAGAAATAAGAGAAAACACTGCATCCACAAAACAAGAACATGATGCCAAATAAAAAGGATATTCATAATACAAACAAACAAAACAAAACAAAAAACAAAATCAGCCCTTGTAAATTAAGACTTAAACAACCCAAATAAAAATTCAATATCTGGAAGATGGTGCTGCAGAAAAACAAGTACAACAAAGAGTAAAAAACACAGAGATAGAAAATGGGAAGGGTAGTGGGAAAAATAAGAAGAAGACTCATCCAGATGGACCAACATTCAAATAATTAGGGTCCCAGAAAACAAGAACAGAGAAAATGAAAGGGAGGAAATAATCAATGAACATCTTCAAACTGGATTGAAAGATGCGTGTTTCCAGATTGAAAAGACATGTAGTGTGCAACACAACAGATAAAAATAAACCCATATGAAGGCACATCATGAAATTTCAGAAACCTGAAGACAATGAAAAATTCTACAAGCTTCCACAGGTAAAAACAGGACATATAATATGGATCATGAGTTAGAATAAATCTGGACTTCTGTGGTAGGCAGAATTCTAACCTCAAGGTTCCCCATCTCTTGTGTACATGTGTACTATGAAAATATTTACTATGAATATGATGGATATCACTCCCATAACTAGATTGTGTTATATGGCACAGCTGACTTTAAGAAAGGCTTGACCTATTCAGCATGAAAAGGATGCCTAAAAGTGATGGGGCTCTTCCTGACAAAGGAGATTCTCCATAGCTGGCTTTGAAGACAAGGAGGCCACATGGTAAGAAATGCCTGTAGTAGCTGAGAGGGGTCCCTGGCTGCCAGCCAGCAAGGAAATAGGGGTCTCAGTCTTATGACCACAAAGAGCTGAATTCTGCCAACCTCCTGAATGAGCCTGGAGGTGATTTCAGCCTTGTGATATCCTACGCAGAGAATCCAGCCGCGCTGTGCTCAGATTTCTGAACTATGGAATTATGAGCTAATAAATGGGTATTGCTTAAGTCTCTAGATTCGTAGTGATTTGTTAACAGCAAGAGAAAATGAATACAGCTTCTCAGCAACAATGGAAGCTAGACAACAATGGAGACACCCTCAACATTCTGAAGAAAAGTTATTTCTAACCTAGAATTATATACCTCACCAAAACTGCCAATTAGCTGTTAGAGTAAACTAAGGATATTTTCAGACATACAAGATCTCAACAATTTACCTCCCATGTATCCTGTCTTAGCAAGCTACTGGTGGGTGCTTCATTAAAATTAGGGGGGAAAATAAAACAAGAAAGAGGAATATGTGGTATACAGGAAGAGGTGTGAAAATTCCCAGGATATTGGTGAAGGGAGATCCCAGGATGACATGCACCACAGAGCTAGTCCATGTTGGAGCAGTTCAGAATGCTCTGGAGACATTTTTGCCATGAAGATTAAGTTAAAAGAATACCTAATATAGCTGAAGGAATAGAGAGGAGATTTAGATATTTGGTGGAGAGTTGGGGTTGAATTATTGATAAGTATATAGAAAGCTAACTGTATAACAACAGCCTCAAGAAAGACACTTACTTAATTCTAGAGGAAACAAAAAGTTGTACAGGAATTGTTGTCATAGTTTATTACTTGACTTAACTGTTAATAGTTTTTATGTGGTCCTAATAGAACATTTCACCACAGTGAAATTGCAGGAAGACCTAAAGCTCAAAATTAAGAAATAGTTGTGGAATCTAACAAGCAAAACAAACCAATGATACAACAAAACAGAAACAGACTTAGTAGACATAGAGAACAAACTAGTGGTTACCAGCAAGGAGAGGGAAGTAGGGAGGGGAAGCAAGATAGAGGTAGAGGATTTAGAGGTAAAAACTACTATGTAGAAAATAAATAAGGGGGGCAGAGTCAAGATGCCGGTGTGGAAAGATGCAGAGCTCGAATCTCCCCACAACTAGGGCACCTGCCACACACTGGTGGGGCACCCTGATGCCCAAGGAGATGGGAAGAATCCCCAAACAAATGGTTAGGACATGGGGGGATTGAGGGAGGAAGAGAAGTGGAAGCTGGACAGGACTGGCACCCCTGAGGGGTGGTTGAGAGGAGGGAGGGGTTCCCACATCTGAAGGGACCCTCAGGGGCTCAGAGCAGGGGATTGGGCCCAGAGTTTCCCTTGTCCAATCAGCTGGGGAAGTCTGTCTGGCTCTCAGACTGGGTCCTATGGCCTCAGAGGTCCCCTCCGGGCCAGGTTAGTCCTGGGGACATAGGAGGGAGGCCAGGGAGATCAGGAGAGGCAGGCAGGAGGGGCCCTCCAGAACGGGAGGAGCAGAAGAGCCTGCTCGAGCCCAGGAAGGCTGCTGGGCTCACAGGTGGGGTTCCCTGCTCTCTGAGAACAGGCCTGGGTGTCTTCTGTTCTGCTGAGCCTAAGCTCCACCCCCCACACACACCACCCACTGCCATTTATGGCCCTGTGGGTCCTAAGCATAGGTCCCGCCCACCACCCAAATCTCACCCCTGCCTAGGTCCGACCCTCCACAGCCAAGGCCTCTTCCAAATTTTTTTTTTTTTCTCCTCCTCTTTTTTACTACTGTGGTTCTGTTTTACCTTCTGGTTGTTGTTTCATCTATATTTTTATTTTTTTTCTAACATATCTGTTAGTTTCCTTGTCTAATTTTATTTTTACTTTGTTATTGTTTTCCTTTTTTATTTTCATTTTTTCCTTCTGCACGGCTTGCGGGATCTTGGTTCACGAGCCAGGGGTCAGGCTGAAGCTCCTGTGGTGGGAACTCCAAGTCCAAACCACTGGACTAAGAGAGAACCTCAGACCCCAGGGAATATTCATCAGAGTGAGGTCTTCCAGAGGTTGTCATCTCAGCACCAAGATCCAGCTCTACCCAATAGCCTACAAACTTCAGTGGTAGAGCCTCAGGCTAAACACCCAGTAAGACAGGAACACAATCTCACTCATAAAAAAAAGGTAAGGGCTTCCCTGGTGGCTCAGTGGTTGAGAGTCCGCCTGCCGATACAGGGGACACGGGTTCGTGCCCCGGTCCGGGAGGATCCCACATGCCGCAGAGCGGCTGGGCCCGTGAGCCATGGCCACTGAGCCTGCGCATCCGGAGCCTGTGCTCCGCAACAGGAGAGGCCACAACAGTGAGAGGCCTGCGTATCGCAAAAAAAAAAAAAAAAAAAGGTAAAAAAAAAATGAGACTGTAAAAAAAAATGTCACAAATGAAGGAGCAAGGTAAAAACCTACAAGACCAAATAAAAGAGGAAATAGGCAATCGACCTGAAAAAGAATTCAGAGTAATGATAGTAAAGATGATCCAGAATCTCGGATATAGAATGGAGGCATGGATTGAGAAAATACAAGGAACGTTTAAAAAAGATCTAGAAGAACTAAAGAACAAACAAACAGAGATGAACAACACAATAAATGAAATGAAAAGTACACTAGAAGGAATCAATAACAGAATAACTGAGGCAGAAGAATGAATAAGTGAGCTGGAAGACAAAATGGTGGAAATAACTGCTGAGGAGCAGAGTAAAGAAAAAAGAATGAAAAGGATTGAACAATCTCAGAGACCTCTGAGACAACACTAAATGCACCAATATTCGAATTATAGGGGTCCCAGAAGAAGAAGAGGAAAAGGAAAGGTCTGAGAAAATATTTGAAGAGATTATAGTGGAAAACTACAGTGGAAATAGTCACCCAAGTCCAGGAAGCACAGAGAGTCCCATACAGGATAAACCCTAGGAAAAACACACCAAGACACATATTAATGAAACTAACAAAAATTAAATTCAAAGAAAAAATATTAAGAGAAGCAAGGGAAACACAAAAAATAACATACAAAGAAATCCCCATGAGGTTATCAGCTGATTTTTCAGCAGAAATTCTACAGGCCAGAAGGGAGTGGAGGGATATACTTAAAGTGATGAAAGGGAAAAACCTACAACCAAGATTACTCTACCCAGCAAGGATCTCATTAAGATTCGATGGAGAAATCAAAAGCTTTTCAGACAAGCAACAGCTAAGAGAATTCTGCACCACCAAACCAGCTTTACAACAAATGCTAAAGAAACTTCCCTAGGAATGAAACACAAGAGAAGAAAAAGACCCACAAAAACAAACCCAAAAAATTAAGAAAATGGTAACAGGAACACACTTATTGATAATAGCCTTGAATGTAAATGGATTAAATGCCCCAACCAAAAGACACAGACTGGCTGAATGGATACAAAAAAAAGACCCATATATACCCTGTTTACAAGAGATGCACTTCAGACCTAGGGATACATACAGACTGAAAGTGAAGTGATGGAAAAAATATTCCATGCAAATGGAAATCAAAAGAAAGCTGGAGTAGCAATACTCCTATTAGATAAAATAGACTTTAAAATAAAGACTGTTACAAGAGATAAGAAAGGACACTACATAATGATCAAGGGATCAATCCAAGAAGATGACATAACAGTTATAAATATTTATTCACCCAACATAGGAGCACCTCAATACATAAGGCAAATGCTAACAACCATGAAAGGAGAAATCGACAGTAACACAATAATGGTAGGGGACTTTAACACCCCACTTACACCAATGGACAGATCATCCAAACAGAAAATAAATAAGGAAACACAAGCTTTAAATGACACAATAGACCAGATAGATTTAATTGATATTTACAGAACATTCCACCCGAAAGTGGCAGAATACACTTTCTTCTCAAGTGCACATGGAACATTCTCCAGGATAGATCACATCTTGGGTCACAAATCAGGCCTCAGAAAATTTAAGAAAATTGAAATCGTATCAAGCATCTTTTCTGACCACAACACTATGAGACTGGAAATCAATTACAGGAAAAAAACTGTAAAAAACACAAATACATGGAGGCTAAACAGTGCGCTACTAAATAACCAAGAGATCACTGAAGAAATCAAAGAAAAATACATAGAAACAAATGACAATGAAAACACAATGACCCAAAACCTATGGGACGCAGCAAAAGCAGTTCTAAGAGGGATGTCTATAGCATTCAATCTCACCTCAAGAAACAAGAAAAATCTCAAATAAACAATCTAATCCTACACCTAAAGCAACTAGAGAAAGAAGAACAAAAAACCCAGTCAGTAGAAGGAAAGAAATCATAAAGATCAGAGCAGAAATAAATGAAATAGAAACTAAGAAAACAGTAGCAAAGCTGAATAAAACTAAAAGCTGGTTCTTTGAGAAGATAAACTAAATTGATAAACCCTTAGCCAGACTCATCAAGAAAAAAGGGAGAGGACTCAAATCAATAAAATTAGAAATGAAAAAGGAGAAGCCACAAATGACATCGCAGAAATACAAAGGATTATAAGAGACAACTACAAACAACTATATGCCAATCAAATGGACAGCCACGAAGAAATGGACAAATTTTTGCAAAGGAACAATTTTCCAAGACTGAACCAGGAAGAATTAGAAAATATAAACAGACCTGTCACAAATAATGAAATTGAAACGGTAATTAAAAATATTCCAGCAAACAAAAGTCTGGGACCAAATGGCTTCACAGGCAAATTTTATCAAATGTTTACAGAAGAGCTAACACCGATCAAACTCTTCCAAAAACTGCAGAGGGAGGAACACTCCCAAATTCACTCTACAAAGCCACAATCACCCTGATACCAAAACCAGAAAAAGATATCACAAAAAAGAAAACTACAGACCAATATCACTGATGAATATAGATGCAAAAATCCTGAACAATATGCTAGCAAACAGAATCCAACAACATATTAAAAGGATCATACACCATGATCAAGTGAGATTTATCCCAGGGATGCAAGGATTCTTCAATATATGCAAATCAATCAATGTGATACACCATATTAACAAATTGAAGAATAAAAACAATATGGTCATCTCAACAGATGCAGAGAAAGCTTCTGATAAAATTCAACTTTTATAAATTCCATTTATGATAAAAACTCTCCAGAAAGTGGGCATAGAGGGAAACTACTTCAACATAATAAAGGCCATATATGACAAACCCACAGCAAACATCATTCTCAATGGTGAAATACTGAAAGCATTTCCACTAAGATCAGGAACATGACAAGGATGTCCACTCTCACCGCTCTTATTCAACATAGTTTTGGAAGACCTAGCCACGGCAGTCAGAGAAGAAAAAGAAATAAAAGGAATCCAAATTGGAAAAGAAGAAGTAAAACTGTCAGTGTTTGCAGATGACATGATACTATACATAGAAAATCCTAAAGATGCCACCAGGATTTCCCTCATGGCACAGTGGTTAAGAATCCGCCTGCCAATGCAGGGAACACAGGTTCTATCCCTGATCCAGGAAGATCCCACATGCTGCAGAGCAACAAAGCTCGTGCACCACAACTACTATGCCTGCGCTCTAGAGCCCGCGAGCCACAACTACTGAAGCCTGTGTGCCTAGAGCCCGGCTCTGCAACAAGAGAAGCCACCGTAATAAGAAGCCCGCGTACAGTAACCAAGAATAGCTCCCGCTCGATGCAACTAGGGAAAGCCCGCGCACAGCAACAAAGACCCAACGCAGCCAAAAATAAATATATACTTAATTAATTAAATAATTTCAAAAAAAGAAAAAACTAAGATGCCAGCAGAAAACTACTAGAACTAATCAATGAATTAGGTAAGGTTACAGGATACAAAATTAATGCACAGAAATCTCTGGCATTCTTACACTAACAACAAAAAATCAGAAAGAGAGATGAAGCAAACAATCCCATTTACCATCGCAACAAAAAGAATAAAATACCTAGGAATAAACCTACCTAAGGAGGTGAAAGACTTGTACTCAGAAAACTATAAAACACTGATGAAAGAAATCAAAGATGACAGATGGAGAAATACAACATGTTCTTGGATTGGAAGAATCAATATTGTAAAAATGACTATACTACCCAAAGCAATCTACAGATTCAATGTAATCCCTATCAAACTACCAATGGCATTCTTCACAGAATTAGAACCAAAGATTTTACAATTCGTATGGAAACACAAAAGACTCCGAATAGCCAAAGCAATCTTGAGAAACAAAAATGGAGCTGGAGGAATCAGGCTCCCTGACTTCAGACTATACTACAAAACTACAGTAATCAAGATAGTATGGTACTGGCACAAAAACAGAAATATAGATCAATGGAACAGGATAGAAAGCCCAGAGATAAACCCATGCACATATGGTCACCTTATCTTTCACAAAGGAGGCAAGAATATACAATGGAGAAAAGACAGCTTATTCAATAGGTGGTGCTGGGAAAACTGGACAGCTACATGTTAAAGAATGAAATTAGAACACTACCTAACACCATATACAAAAATAAACTCCAAATGGATTAAAGACCTAAATCACTACATAGACCAGACACTACAAAACTCTTAGAGGAAAACATAGGAAAAATACTCTTTGAGATAAACTACAGCAAGATCTTTTTTGACCCACCTAATAGAGTAATGGAAATAAAAACAAAAATAAACAAATGGTACCTAATGTAAATTAAAAGCTTTTGCACAGCAAAGGAAACCATAAACAAGACAAAAAGACAACCCTCAGAATGGGAGAAGATATTTGCAAATGAAACAACAGACAAAGGATTAATCTCCAGAATATACAACAGCCCATGAAGCTCAATATCAAAAAAACAAATAATTCAATTAAAAAATGGGTGGAAGACCTAAACAAACATTTCACCAAAGAAGACATACAGATGGCCAAGAGGCACATGAAAAGATGCTCAACATCACTAATTATTAGAGAAATGAAAATCAAAACTACATGAGGTATCACCTCACCAGTCAGAATGGCCATTATCAAAAAATCTAGAAACAATAAATGCTGGAAAAAGTGTGGTGAAAAAGGAGCCCTCCTGCATTGTTGGTGGGAATGCAAATTGATACAACCACTATGGAGAATAGTATGGAGTTTCCTTAAAAAACTAAAAATAGAACTACCATATGACCCAGCAATCCCACTACTGGGCATATATCCTGTGAAAACCATAATTCAAAAAGAGTCATGTACCACAATGTTCATTGCAGCATTATTTGCAATAGCCAGGACATGGAACTAACCTAAATGTCCATCGACAGATTAATGGATAAAGAAGATGTGGCATATATATAGAATGGAATATTACTTGGCCATAAAAAGAAACAAAATTATTTGTAGTGAGGTGGATGGACCTAGAGTCTGTCATACAGAGTGAAGTAAGTCAGAAAGAGAAAACAAATACCATATGCTAACACATATATATGGAATCTAAAAAAAAAAAAAAAATGGTACTGATGAACCTAGTGGCAGGGCAGGAATAAAGACATAGACATAGAGAATGTACTTGAGGACACAGGAGGTGGAGGGGGAAGCTGGGGCGAAGGGAGAGTAGCATCAACATATATACACTACCGAATGTAAAATAATTAGCTAGTGGGAAGCAGCAGCATAGCACAGGGAGATCAGCTCGCTGCTTTGTGATGAATTAGAGAGGTGGGATAGGGAGGGCAGGAGGGAGACTCAAGAGGGAAGAGATATGGTGATATATGTATGCATATGGCTGATTCACTTTGCTGCACAACAGAACTAACACAGTAATGTGAAGCAATTATACTCCAATAAAGATGTATTAAAAATAATAAATAAAATCAAATAAATAAGGATATATTGTATAACACAGGGAATATAGCCAACATTTTTTAATAACTTAAATGGAGTATAATCTATAAAAAAATTTGAATCACTATGTTATACATCTGAAACTAATAAAATATTGTAAACCAACTATACCTCAATAAAAAAAAATTCAGAAGTAGCAAGATAGCACACTTACAGATCTAGAATACCAAATGAATTAATTAAAGAGTTGATAAGTGCTGCCTCTACAGAGAAAGAATGGGTGAGATGTGAGGGGACTGCTCATTTTAGTTTCAAACCTTATAAAATAATTTTTCTCTTTAGAGGCGTATATATCTTTCATGAAAATAAACACTAAAAAGAGAAGGAGGTAGTGAAAGGGATCTTTACAAATTAATGTGTAAATGGCTTTCTTGAGAGGGAAACTCCTGACAACCCTCTGATCATAATAAAGTGTTTTCATGTTAATATCCATTTTAAAAAGCAAAGAAGTTTTTATTTTATTTGTAAAACAATGAGCACTGTTGTACATTTTTCAGCAGAAGCAACCCATTCATTATGGCTAGTGAGGATGGAAAGAAGTAGATTAAAAAATCTTGGGAAATAGACTCAACAGAACCTGGTAATTGATTGCTAAATGGATGGGAGCAGTGATAACACATAAGGTATGAGAAAGGAGGGAAGAGTCAAGGATGGTTCCCAGGTTTCTGCCGTGGAGTACCTGGGTAGATGGTGGTATCATTTTCTGAAATAGAAAATATAGAAGAGAAATAGAATTGGAAAGACAGGGAAGAATGCAAGTTTGATTTGAGGCATGATCAAATAAAGTACCTACAGGATATCCAGGCAGAGAAGACAAGTGGCAACTATATATAGAGAACAGGAGTTCGCAGGAGAGATTTGGCCTCGAAAAAGAGAACTGGAAATGTAACAAGATAAATAAGATGACTGGGGGGAAGGGAGCAGGAGAATCCTTCCCCAGGGTCAGACCTACTTTGCTAAACCAAGTTAGAGAAGGCTAGGCTTCAAAAGTCTATGGGAAGGTTGAGTGATATCACATATTTGGAATCTAAAGAAAAAGATGCAAATGAACTTACTTACAAAACAAAAACAGACTCACAGACATAGAAAACAAATTTATAGTTACCAAAGGGGAAAGGCAGGGAGACGGATAAATTAGGAGTTTGGGATTAACAGATGCACACTACTGTATATAAAATAAACACCAAGGTCCTACTGTACAGCACAGGGAACTATATTCAATATCTTGTAATAACCTATAATGGAAAAGAATCTGAAAAAGAATATATATATATATGTATATACATATATATATATAAATATCACTTCGCTGTACACCAAAAACTAACACAACACTATAAATCAACTATACTTCAACAAAAACACTAAAAAAAATAAAAGTCTATGAGAAGGTTGAAAATTATAACTTGGAGAAGTTGAAAAGTGCTCAATTACTCTAAGGGGAGGGTATACAAAGGGTTAGAAGACAGTGAGAGACCCTGTGGCTGGCAGTATTTGGGGAAGGGGACAAAAATGTCCAACTGGGAATTGAAAGTTATATGTTGTGTGATATGCCTTGCAACTCTACACCTTTTTCTTCCCAGGAATTCATTAGTAAAAACTGGCTTTCCTTCTCAATATTTTGTGGAGCATATTTGTTTTCAAAGAATGTGACAAAAAAATGAATTGTATCTCAATGTTTGTACAAGAAGAAGGCAGACACGGTCTGTGGAAGGATGGCTACATGACTATAGGTATCACCAGTAAAGTGTTAGGGGAGGCATTTGCAACCAACTCCGGTGAAGACTAAAACCAAGAGGGAGTCAGGGAAGTCACTGTGGTTACACAGGAAGGTCTCTGATAATCTCAATTCTTTTTTTAACGGCTTGTTGTTGTTCCATTACTGCCTTTTTCTTTTTTTTTAATTTTTGGCTGCGTTGGGTCTTCGTTGCGGCGTGCAGGCTTTCTCTATTTGCTGCGAGCAGGGGCCTCTCTTCATTGCCGCCCGCCGGCTTCTCATCGCGGTGGCTTCTCTTGTTGCCGAGCACGGGCTCTAGGCACGCGGGCTTCAGTAGTTGTGGCTCGCGGGCTTAGTTGCTCCACGGCATGTGGGATCTTCCTGGACCAGGGCTCGAACCCGTGTCCCCTGCATTGGCAGGTGGATTCTTAACCACTGTGCCACCAAGGAAGCCCACCTTTTTGTATTTTTTTAAACTGAGATATAATTGACATATAACATATTAGTTTCAAGTATGCAACATATTGTAATCTCAATTCTTAACAAAAAATGCAAAAGACAGAAAGTAGGGTCCGTAGCCAAGAACAAATATAAGAGATTGGCTCCAACATAAAGTTATCAGGAAGGCTGAAACCAGGTGAACTAAGCCTTGTGAATAAATGCTAAGAAGGGTGTGAAGAAAAACGGACTAACCTACTTCTTGAGTCCAATGGCAATGTTAATTCATTGGTTCCTGCCTCTGTGTCAAGAAGGAGCCCATCAACTATGATTCACCAATATTTTAGTCCCTTTCTGCCCCACCACCTTCACACCCTAGGCTCTTAACTCTATTTTACTTTATATCCTAGCACCTATCAATACCTGAAACTGTATTATATATTGTTAATTTGTTTGTTGTCTGTCTCCCTCACTCTAAGGTAAGTTGTGTGAGAAGAGGAGTTTTGTCTTCAATACTCTGTCCGGAATCGTACCTGTCATGTAAAAGATATTCAATAAATATTTATTATCGAATGAATCAATTCCTGTCTTGTTCCTGCCTTTTGTCAGAAATGACCTCTGGATTAAAACAAGTAGGAAACAATTGGTTAAGAGGGAATTTAAGGGATTTCCCTGGTGGTGCAGTGGTTAAGAATCTGCCTGCCAATGCAGGGGACACGGGTTCAAGCCCTGGTCTGGGAAGATCCCACATGCCACAGAGCAACTAAGCCTGTGCGCCACAACTACTGAGCCTGCCCTCTAGAGACCATGAGCCACAACTACTGAGCCTGTGTGCTGCAACTACTGAAGCCCGCGTGCCTAGAGCCCGTGCTCGGCAACAAGAGAAGCCACCGCAATGAGAAGCCCGAGTAGCACAACGAAGAGCAGCTCCAGCTCGCCACAACTAGAGAAAAGCCAGCGCACAGCAACAAAGGGCCAACGCAGCCAAAAAGTTAATTAATTAATTAATTAATTTTAAAAAACCTTTAAAAAAAAGAGGGAATTCAAGTCTAAAGCAGCATAAGCTTGTACCAAGGTCTTCAAAGTACTGTAATGATAACTGCAATCACTTACTGATCACCAAGTAGGTGCCAGGCACTGTGCTAAGCTCTTAACCTACGTTATCTAATACAATCTTCAAAGACAAGGGATTGTTAACCCCTTTTGTAGATAAAGAAGGTAAGTGCCCAAAGGCTTAAGGAATTTGCCCCATCTGGCCAATGTCCAAGCCAAAGTTCAAACTCAGGTCTCTCTGACTTCAGACCCTGCGTCCTTAAGCATGCTGTGATTCTGCCTAATGAAAGTAAGACATTTCCATACCATATTTAAATCCCTTGGGATCCAACCAAATTATCTATCAGGATCCTAAAATTATTAAATTGCTTTTTGTAATTATGAATTAGGAAAAATGGACTAAGTGCTAGAAGACTGGTGGTGGGTATGTATGTTTATGATTTTTAAGAAGAGTAAATTGTACAATAAAGGACCACAAAACTAGATAGTTTAGTAGTACTATGTATATAACAGTCTTGGTATTTGAAATACCTTTAGACTGGGCACTTCAGTTTGTACCCTGCCCTCCACTTTCTGCTGTCTTCTCCCAGCCATTTTACATATTTTGATTTCCTGTCTGGCCCCCAAAGAAATTTCAATATGTAACCAGAAACCACAGAAATCTGTCCCAGCAGAAATTCAAGGACACACACACATTGTTTAGGATCACTTTTAGAAATAGTAATTGATCATTAAGAGCCAACAGAGGTTTACTATAAAATCATAAGACAAAATTATTACATTGATTCTAAGTGACAAGGAGGTAGTGGCAGCAAAAATAGGAAGTGTGGCTTTTTAAAACCTACATTTTAGAATATCTTAGGGGAAAATACACAATGGAATGGAATGGAAACAATGCTTGCCTCTGGCAAGGGAACGAGAAGGCTGGAGAACAGAGGAGGGAGGAAGACTTATATTTCACAGTCTATCTAAAGTACCTTTTGAATTTTACAGCTCTAACATTTCATGGGTGATGGAGCCCTTGCTGACACAAAGGCAGGAGCCATTGAGCATATGGAACAAAATCCAACCAAATGAGCCTAACTCCAGAGTTTCCTGAAGATTCTCTGAGATGATGCTGAAACCATCCTCCCAGCCTTTATTGTGACACAGAGAAACCAACTTAAGTTGTTCTCAATTACCACAAGATGCTGAATTCAGCTGCCGTTGAAGCTCAGTTGTTCCCTACACATGACTCAGCCACCGCTTCTCTTCACCTGCATCTTGTCATGTTGAACCCATTAAGTCACCACCTAACAAAAATTTGCTCCCTCCCTCTTTTAAAGTTTCAGGTTAGTTGACTAATGTTCTTCAGTTTCCCAGCAACAATGAGAAATAGGCTTTTAAGCTGTGAAGTTCCCTTATTGTTCTTTACCTTTGGTTTTCCACAGACTTGAAGCTTGAGAAAACAGAATTAAAGTTTCAAACCATTGTTTTATTTAGCTATGTTTTGAATGATTTTGATATATCTTTGCTTAGAAAATACTGAATTTCTGACTTTTTAGCAACAACAAAATGCGTCAAAAGATGTTATTAAAATTCTCCACCTTTTCCAAGGAGTAAAATGTAATTATTAGAGATAAAATAGCATACATAAACCCTAGTCCAGGAGAGGGGAAGAGTGATTGAGACGGACTCAGTGGTAGGGCAGGAAGGCTGGAAATGGAAGTACTCTAACTGATATCCTATTTTCCTCGATCACTTTTTCTAAAGCATTAAAAATATTTTTACTGACAACAACAAAACACAATTTTAGAGCATACAGTATAGGCAGTATTTTTTTTTAATTAATCAATTATTTATTTATTTTTGGCTGTGTTGGGTCTTCGTTGTGGTGCGTGGGCTTATTGTGGTGGCTTCTCTTGTTGTGGAGCATGGGCTCTAGGCGCACGGGCTTCAGTAGTTGCAGCACGCAGGCTCAGTGGTTGTGGCACATGGACTTAGTTGCTCCACAGCATGTGGGATCTTCCCGGGCCAGGGATCAAACCCATGTCCACTGCATTGGGAGGTGGATTCCTTTTTTTTTTTAAACATCTTTATTGGAGTATAATTGCTTTACAATGGTGTGTTAATTCCTGCTGTATAACAAAGTGAATCAGCTATACATATACATACATCTCCTCTCTCTTGCATCTCCCTCTCACCCTCCCTATCCCACCCCTCTAGGTGGTCACAAAGCACCAAGCTGATCTCCCTGTGCTATGCGGCTGCTTCCCACTAGCTATCTATTTTACATTTGGTAGTGTATATATGTCCATGCCACTCTCTCACTTCATCCCAGCCTACCCTTCCCGCTCCCCGTGTCCTCAAGTCCATTCTCTACATCTGCGTCTTTATTCCTGTCCTGCCCCTAGGTTCTTCAGAGCCATTTTCTTTTTTTTTTTTTTTAGATTCCATATATATGTGTTAGCATACAGTATTTGTTTTTCTCTTTCTGACTTACTTCACTCTGTATGACAGTCTCTAGGTCCATCCACTTCACTACAAATAACTCAATTTCATTTCTTTTTATGGCTGAGTAATATTCCATTGTATATATGCCACATCTTCTTTATCCATTCATCTTTCGATGGACATTTTGGTTACTTCCAGGTCCTGGCTGTTGTAAATAGAGCTGCAATGAACGTTGTGGTACATGACTCTTTTTTTTTTTTTTGCAGTATGTGGGCTTCTCACTGTTGTGATCTCTCCCGTTGCGGAGCACAGGCCCAGCGGCCATGGCTCACGGGCCCAGCCGCTCCGCGGTATGTGGGATCTTCCCAGACCGGGGCACAAACCCATGTCCCCTGCATCAGCAGGCGGACTCTCAACCACTGCACCACCAGGGAAGCCCCACATGACTCTTTTTGAATTATGGTTTTCTCAGAGTATATGCCCAGTAGTGGGATTGCTGGGTCGTATGGTAGTTTTATTTTTAGTTTTTTGAGGAACCTTCATACTGTTCTCCATAGTGGCTGTATCAATTTACATTCCCACCAACAGTGCAAGAGGGTTCCCTTTGCTCCACACCCTCTCCAGCATTTATTGTTTGTAGATTTTTTGATGATGGCCATTCTGACTGGTGTGAGGTGATACCTCATTGTAGTTTTGATTTGGATTTCTCTAATGATTAGTGATGTTGAGTATCCTTTCATGTGTTTGTTGGCAATCTGTATATCTTCTTTGGAGAAATGTCTATTTAGGTCTTCTGCCCATTTTTGGATTGGGCTGTTTGTTTTTCTGATATTGAGCTGCATGAGCTACTTGTATATTTTGGAGATTAATCCTTTGTCAGTTGCTTCGTTTGCAAATATTTTCTCCCATTCTGTGGGTTGTCTTTTTGTCTTGTTTATGGTTTCCTTTGCTGTGCAAAAGCTTTGAAGTTTCATTAGGTCCCATTTGTTTATTTTTGTTTGCATTTCCATTTCTGTAGGAGGTGGGTCAAAAGCTGGCCTTACATTTAGGTCTTTAATCCATTTGGAGTTTATTTTTGTGTATGGTGTGAGGGAGTGTTCTAATTTCATTCTTTTACCTGTAGCTGTCCAGTTTTCCCAGCACCACTTATTGAAGAGGCTGTCTTTTCTCCATTGTATATTCTTGTGGCAGGCAGATTCTTAACCCTGCGCTACCAGGGAAGTCCCTATAGGCAGTATTATATATCACTGCTATGAACATTAAAATAATGTACTAATAAAACTTTTTTTGTATATATGCTTAAAGACATCTATTTTAGTAACAAGTCACTAGTTTATGCTTTCCCCATAAATAAAGAGTGAAAATTTAGTGAGAATTTTTGACTATTATTTTTCTGTGCTCTGTTAACTGAAGTTGAAATACATTGAGTGTTTTCTTTCTCCTGAAGGTATTGTCTTTGAACTTATCCCAAATTTAACACCATAAACATAACAACTTTGGCTTCATGTTTAAAACCTAAGAATGGGGAATTCCCTGGCTGTCCAGTGGTTAGGACTCCATGCTTCCACTGCGGGGGACACAGGTTTGATCCCTGGTTGGGTAACTAAGATGCTGTGAGCTGCGGGGCATGGCCAAAAAAATAAATAAAAATAAAACCTAAGACTGATTGTTGACCAAAGTAAATATACTTAAAATGTACAAATATAGGAAATAATGTGGAATAAAAATTCTCAAGCCCCTGGAGAGTTTATTCCATTCATTTTGTTTCTTGAAGCCTAATTATCTGGTTTACGGACTGAACAGATCCTTTGTTACTTCTCACTCCAAATATAGTTGCACTTCTGCCATTTAACCACTCATTTTCTTCTCCCCATAAGAATCTAGGAGAAGTGAAAGGAAGAATAAATATTTTAGCTCTTAAACTTTCAAGAGGTCAGTACTTTATATAGTATAGGCGATATTATGGTCTGCTACCCCAACTGACTGGTGACCAAAACTTCAAAACACTCTGGAAATTGCCATCAGCTAATGAGAGCCTCTTCCCCAGGAGTTTATGCTTCTTTCCTAAGGATAGTTCTCATCCAACAACTGGTCAACGTGAGGTTATAAATGTCTGATCTCTTGTCTCAAGGTAGAACATCTCTAAAGGGACTCCCAGATCCAAAACTTCTTGTGGGATCAGCTGAGGCCTCTGTTGTGACTGCATCAAAGATCAATTTTTCCCACTGCCCTCACTCTTTACAGGTGTTGTTCCTAGATTACTTCTCAATAAAACTTTCTCCACAAATCACCCTCTAAGAGTCTGCTTCTGGGGAGACAATCTAAGGCATATTTGATTTTCCACCAGCAGAAAACTTTTGTTCCCTTTAAGTTCTTGTAGCAGCATAGGACACAGAATCTTAACAACAGCAGTAAAATGAAAGCTGTATTATTTCTTACCTATTTTATAGCTACCCAAAACAACATTCTCTTTTTTTTTAAATTAACTTTTATTGGAGTATAGTTGCTTTACAATGTTGTATTAGTTTCTATTGTACAGCAAAATGAATCAGCTATATGTGTACATGTATTCCCCTCTTTTTTGGATTTCTTTCCCATAAAACAACATTCTTGACTTTCTCTGTGAGTTGAGGGAGAAGATGGAGCCTGCGAAATTAAGTAAGGCTATTGACCTTCATGGAGATCAAACTCATGACCTTGGCATTATTTTACCATGCTCTGCTCAGCTAAGCTAATAGGTTCAGACAGAAAACTTAAAAGTGAGATTTAAAGACTGCTTCTATAAATCTTGCTACCTCCGTTAATGACAACCAGCAAGAGTAATCCAAAAGTTGTCTTTCTGAGAGCTTTTACACTTCTCTAATAGATTCTAGTTGAAGATGACAGATTGATCATATGAATTTCTCTTCTCCTGCCTAAGAACTCCCTAAAATTAAGACAGAGAAGAAACAGCAGCAGATAAAAGACGTCAACAGTTTTTGAAAACTGAAATCAGATGAAGTAGCAGCTAAGTGATTCTGCAGAGCAGAAACTGAATAGAAAATACATTCTCTAACCCGCCAGTGAAACGGCTGGCTCCTGCCTAATCATCCTAAACTAAGTAAACAGAACAAAGGGGCCCAGAGACGACAGAGCCAACATAAGAAGAAAACTCTTTTTAAAACTCTAAAACCTTCAAGGAAGTAAGAGATTATATGACAACCAATTAAAAAACCCAAATGGACTTCTATTAAAAAATAAACAGGAAATGTAAAAGCTATCTTAGAAATTAAAAACATAATAGCCAAAATAACAATGTGATTAGGAGGGTTGGAAGAGAAAGTTAATTAATCTCCCAGAAAGCAGAGAAGGATAGAAAAGAGAAAATAAAAGAGATATAGAGGATGAATCCAGCAAGGCCAAAAACCAAGTATAAAATTTCTGCAAAAAGAGAAAATAGAGATGAGTAAATTATCAAAGAAATAATACTAGAAAATTCCCCAGACCCAAATGACAGGAGTCTATGAATTGAAAAAGCCCAGATATTCTGAGCAGTGGCTGAAGAAACACTCACACAAAAGTCTGACACTGTGAAATTTTTTAATACCAGAGATAAAGATTCTAAAAGCTTCCAGAGAGGAAAAACAGGTCATATGCAAAGAAGCAAGAAAGAGAATGGCTTCGGAATTCTGTTATCAATAAGAATGCTAGAAGATAATGAAGCAATGCTTTCAGAATTCTGAGGAAAAAGTACCATTCAAGCCGTAAGATATTTTCATTGCTTCAAGGACCCAGAATTTTTTTTTTTTTTGCCTGCACAGCAGGATCTTAGTTCCCCAACCAGGGATCACCCTTGCACCCTGCGGTGAAAGCGCAGAGCCCTAACCACTGGGCCATCAGGGAATTCCCAAGCTTTTGTTGTTGTTGTTGTTTTGGGGGGTTTTTTGGGGAGCGGGTTTCAGAAAATTTATTTTCTGTCCATCCTTCTCTGGATTTTATTAAAGATGCACTCCAACAAAAGAGAGATATAGATCAAGACAGAGAAAGACATGGAATCTGGGAAACATTGCAAGGCAACATGGAAGAAGCAGGCCCAGAGAGCAATCAATACAGATTGAAACAAGACATAGGCTTCCACATCTAGGAATATAGAGATATGTTTATACACACACAAAGAAACAGTTAATATGATTTTTTTTTTTTTAAGTAATAATTTCTGGGAATTCCCTGGTGGTCCAGTAGTTAAGACTCCATGCTTTCACTGATGAGGGCCTGGGTTCAATCCCTGAACTAAGATTTCACAAGCCAAGCGACGTGGCCAAAAAAAAAAAAAAAAAGGAATAGTTTCTGAGGCAAGCATTAGGAGGTAATATGAAGGGGTGGGGCAAGAAACTACTGTTTGTCTTTATAACTTATTTGGTGCAATATGATTTTTTAAAAATTATGTACATAAATACTTTGATTAAAATTTTAATGAAGTAAAATTGATTAAAAAGGTTAAAATAAAACAATTTTCTCATAAAATATTTTTTAAAGGAAAGTACTGAACAATAGAAGCTGAACACAAAATGATCACTGGTCCTTAATTACAAAAAATATGCCAAACAAACTCCCACTTGCTCTTTTGGCCCCTTGACAATCAATTTGCTACAAAAGGTAAGGATGACTGAGCCAGTAAAATTCAAGGTTCAATGCACTGCCCTTGAATGGCATGAGCTTATAATGGATTTAGAGCATGCATTGACGGTGACTTATTTTGCATGGCTTCTGATTTAACTTAGCATTATGTCCACAGGAAGGTTAAATTACACTTTATTATGCAATTATGGCTAATTATTGTATTGCTGAACAAATGATATATTTATTCATTTGGTTATGTTACGAAATCTAGGGTTCTTTCAAATGGAGCAAATGCCAGGTAGACTCGACTAATTCCCTTGCCTTAACTTTGGTGTTAAACTTTAACAATTCTTATGGGTTTCTTTTCCCACCCTCCCACCAAATGAGAATGTTTACCACCTTCCCCTTCCAACGTTAGTGACATGTCTTTTGAATTGAGCTTTAGTAGATCCTTTGACTATAGTTGGTAAAACAAAGTGAGTGAAAATTGCTAGTTAAGTGATGGGTACCTAGAGTCTTGATTATAACATTCTATCTACTTTTGTTTGTATTTGAAATTTTCTGTACTAAAAAGCTAAAATAAAGGTGGGCTCCCCAAAATGGAAAGCATTTGTTGGTATCTAGCCTTGATCGTTCAGTGAGTCAACTTAGAAAGGCAAGAGTCCATTTTCTTTGCAATTTTTTCCATTATAGATTCTATTTTTGTTTTTATTTTTAATATAAAGAGCAGCCCACATAACAATATGAAGCTTTCATCCTCTTCAGCGAAATAGGCCTTGGTCTGCCACACACCTGAAGGAGAGACCCTCCAGGGAAATCTCAGTAGGAAACTGTGTTGATGAGTCAGCCTGTGGCACACTTTCTCTGCCTTGATACTAAATCAAAGCTTCAGTTAATGAGTAGGGCTGCTTTGTTGCTGAACACTGGTCCCCGGAGGGACAGTAACACTGAGGGTGTAGCTATTAATAGACTCTAACACTCCCTTTTTTTTTTGGCACTGTTTGTTGCAAAAGCCCAAGTGTTGCTTGTGGAAACCTAGACAAGTTGTTACCTGGATAATTAGTCTCTCACTGAAACTCCATTAGTGGTTTTAGTTAAATAAAAAATGATGCTGCCTTTCTTGCTCTGAACGATTTGACTGGGTTGTGTATACATTAAGTTGTGCCAGGCCTGGTCTTCCCCACAAAGCCTGTGTCCTGCTGATCCTTCAGGTGATTCATCTACTATACACACATAAAAATTACAGTTCACAAGGTTGCTGTTAGAATTAGTTAATGTTTGCTGTGTGCTGTATGATCCTCAGATGAAAGGCACTAAGGAAGTGCACTGTGTCTACATAAAGTAGTATCAGTACACATTGTAAAGAATAGTGGGATCTTTCTGAATGTAAGGTGGAATATTAACTTCAGATTATTTTTATTAGTGTTTGCAGAAGAACACGATGAAACTGAAGAGGTTTTCAGGTGAACATGTAACTGACAAAAGCAGACACAATTCTGTGGTAGACTAAGGAAATACAGACTAAGGATACCTAAATATCAAAAGAAAGAAACAAAGAAAGAAAAGAAAAGAAAAAAGTGCATACTCAATGTTCAAAGAAGGCAGACTAAAAATAATAATGAAGATTCTTGATTCTCAAGATTCTTTTCCCATTGAGATAAAACAACTATAAACTGGCCCCAAAAGAGTTTACCAGAAATATTTGATCTTATTTTACTCTGCATAGTTTTACATGTAGTTGATGGAAGACAGTTCAAAGAAAAAGATGGAGGGAGGAAAAACTGGCTAAGCATAAACATCAGTGAACACAGGAGATGCCTGAGAGTTGTTTTTGAACCTGCCCTTTATTTCCCTCCTCTTGATAATGAAGGCCTAATAATATTGCCTTCCAAATATCAGTTCCTCCTGTCCCATTCCCACCTGCCTCACCCCAGTTGGATCCCGCAGCAGCTCAGATCCGGATTGCCACAGTAGCCACCTGGCTGACATTCCTGAACACTCTCACCCTGTGTGCCAAACTCATCCTATCCAAACTCCTTTCGTGCCTTTGAAGGCCTGTTATTATCAGGCCCCACTCTACCTACCCTGCATAACTCTCTATTCAGCTACACTGTTCTTGGAAGTTATTCCCTCCTTCATAATCTTTAAACCACTGAGATGTACTATCCTTCCCCTCCACCAAGCTAAACTAAAACCATTCTCAAAGTTTCTGGTCAATTTTAAAGCCTTCCCTAACCATGCCAGCTCTCAATAATACTTTCTCTTTTCTGACCTTTTTTTAAAATATGAATTTATTTATTTTTGGCTGTGTTGGGTCTTGGTTGCTGTGCGCGGGCTTTCTCTAGTTATGGCGAGCGGGGGCTACTCTTCATCCCGGTGCGCGGGCTTCTCATTGCAGTGGCTTCTCTGCAGAGCATGGGCTCTAGGTGCTCGGGCTTCAGTAGTTGTGGCACGTGGGCTCAGTAGTTGTGGCTCATGGGATCTAGAGCGCAGGCTCAGTAGTTGTGGTGCACGGGCTTAGCTGCTCTGTGGCATGTGGGGTCTTCCCGGACCAGGGATCGAACCCGTGTCCCCTGCATTGGCAGGTGGATTCTTAACCCCTGCACCACCAGGGAAGCCCTTTTCTGACCTTTTTGACATCTAGGCATCTAGAGTTTGTGCCACAGACTTCTGTGTTTGTTGCTCTTAACTACAGGATGAGACTGTAACCTCTTTGAGGGCAAAGACTGTTTTTTGGTTTTATTTTTAGCGATTCCATTCAATTTAATTTCACACTTAAGTAAACCTGCCTCTTAAATTTGCCAATTTCAAAGACTGTTCTTGATATACATTTTGCAGGTCACAGAGTGAGGGCTTCAGAGGAACTGAGTAAACATTTGTCTGATTGGCTGATCCTAACTGTGGTCTATTGTTGTCTCCCTTTCAAAACAGGATTGGCGGGGGTGGGGGGGTGGGGGTGCTGTGAAAAACACTGGCTTTGGAGTCAGAGCTGAATGATAATTCCACGGTTGCCATTCCATCTCTGTTGCATGAACGTGGGGAAGATTTTTCTTTTCTAACATCCAGAGAGCTACCAAGACGTGTTCATCCAGCCCCTGACCCATGAAGGACATCAGATCTGGCAACAAGAGCCATCAGCTTGTGTCTTCTGGCATGGGGGAAGGAGTATTTCACTAGCCATGTCCAGAGCCTAGAGGAAATTTTTTTTACTTCCCTCGCTACAATTCTACTCTCACTAATAAACTTTCTGGTTTTCCAGGTTCCATGATACCAGAAAAGGGACTCCCAGACAGAGAGTCAGAGTTTCCAGACACTAGAAAGGAATATATCACCTAACATTATGGCTGTTACGTTAGTGTCCTACAAGTTTGGTCAGTGTGAACTGTCATCAAGACACTCATCATCTTTGGGAAATTGAGAAATTCCAGTTTATGAAAAGGGCTGAAAAACAGTCACTGGGCATTGATGATCCACCAGGTACTCTACCAAGGAAGGCCTGCCAGAGCAGCTAGCTTCTAAGCCATACTTCCACTCGGTCCCCACACTGTTACACACTTCTGCTTGTCAAATCACCTGTCCCAATTTTGGTTACACCAGAGTAGCCATATATTGCAGTGGCCTCAGTTTGAAACATGACCCTATTATGTACTAAATCACCTTGAGCAAATAGCCAAGGCTTATGTGCCTGTTTCTTCATATGAAGTAAGATGCTAACTGCATCTACCTCACAAGGATGTCATGAGACACTAACATACAATAAAATACTTCAAACAGTGCCCAGCATCTAATTGCTCAATAAATAATAATTATGAAAAAAGCAAGTTCTAGGTAGGACTATGATAAAATTAGTTTAGTCCCAGTCTCCTGACTCATTTTGGTAAAATATGAGGAATAATTTAAAGAATTTGTCAAGATTTTGTAAATATTTCTTACTTCTCCATTTTTGTCAGTTTCTTTTGGCCACAAATTTGTTTCCACATAGCAATTAACAGTCATTCCATGAAAACAAAAAGGGCTTCTGGGCTTTATTTCTTGAGGTCATTAAGCATGGTTAAAGAAAGCTGAAGAGGTAGTTTCTCAGATAGCTTTGTAAGGAGAAAAATAGATGGGGTAGTTGCAACTGTGAAGAAGAAAGGAATATAGGAGGAATCCCATAAAGCTGAGGGAAGAAAGGTGTTCAGAGGTGTTACTGGATCTCAAGATCTTATGAACCAGAGCTTCTGACTTAACTAAAGGTCGGCTTGATGCTTGCTCTCAGCTCTGCAAAGAGATAGTCGTCAATCCTTCAGTAGCTAAAGTTGTTTGTAATACAAATAAGCTCTTAGTTAATACCCAAGAATGTGCAAGATATGCTTTTTCAAGGACGTTCTCTTAGGAGATTGAAACCCATTGTATCTGATATATTTTTTGGATGATTTAGAACACTGATAGAATTTTTGAAAATTCACTCCAAATTCCAACAAACATTTCTGGGTCTTCAGCATCTTATGAAGGTTCAAAACCAAGTTGATCTCTTGCTTTGATTTCAAAATCTCCACTAAGCATACTTGAAAAGTTGTTTTCTCTTATCTAACTATATTGGGTGGGTTTTTTTCCTCCTACTCTTTGGCAGCACAGCCTAAGAGTCCAGATTTTGGGTTGGACTGTCAGGGCTCAGTTCCCAGATCTACCGCTTTTTGATGAGTGACCTTTGGGCAAGCAACTTAATCTTTCTCTTTCTTCCATTTCCTCATTTGTAAAATGGAGATAATAATAATAATACCGATTTATAAGTCTCTTATAAGAATTCGATGGCTTCCCTGGTGGCACAGTGGTTGAGAGTCTGCCTGCCGATGCAGGGGACATGGGTTCGTGCCCTGGTCCGGGAGGATCCCACATGCCGCAGAGCGGCTGGGCCCGTGAGCTATGGCCGTTGAGCCTGCACGTCTGGAGCCTGTGCTCCGCAACAGGAGAGGCCACAACAGTGAGAGGCCCGCGTACCGCAAAAAAAAAAAAAGTCAAAGTATGGTGAGCATGTAATTTTATTTTACTTTTTTAAAATTAATTAATTAATTTCTATTTTTTTGGCCACTCCATATGGCATGTGGGATCTTAGTTTCCCAACCAGGGATCGAACCTGTGCCCCCTGCGGTGGAAGTGTGGAGTCCTAACCACTGGACTGCAGGGAATTCTCAGCATGTGATTTTTAAAGATATTGAATATTATAACATAGATTTATCTGCCTAGCCCCCTTCTTCTGGTTCCATGAGGTCTTGGAGTTATTAATCAAGGTCCCCATTTTCCCAGCCACAAGGGTGGGTACATGCCGCAGGTTGGGCCATACCCTTCCTCTCCTGGACTTTCCTGCATACTGTGCTGAGAATGGGATTGAGAGGGGGGAGCTTCTCTTGCTTTTGCACTATGGACTAACAGAATGTAGCCCTGGACTACTAACCACATCCTCCCTCCCCTTTCTGCTACAGAAGAGAATGATGCCACGAGACAAAAAGTAACAGTCCTAAGAGATGCAGAGAGAATAAATCTCCCCCTGCCTAAATAATCCAACACAGTTACATGAGCCAATAAAGTTACCCATTTAGTGATTTGGACTTCTACCACCCACACGTGCACACAAAAATCCTAGATTTTCCAGCATAATTTCAATTTCAAACATTCTGTTTTATTGTTCCCACAAATACTACCACTACTACTAAACAGCTACAGTGTATACTGCTTTGTATGTTCTAAGCACTGTTCTAAGCATTTCATATGTTGTAACTCATTTAAACCTCCCAACTATGCTATGAAGTGGTATTATTATTATCCTTACCTTACAGATAAGGAAAGTGAGAAACAAAGAGATTAAGTAATTTGCACAAGACCACATAGATAGAAAGTGGAGATAGGATTCAGATCAAGGTAGTATGAATCCCGAGTTCATGCTTTCTGTGCCTCATGGTGTGTCAAATGGCCACTGATCATATAGATGTTGGTAGGAATTAAACTCTCTGTAGTGTACCCTAAGAAGAAGATAGGGAGTGGCCCATATGATACATGTATACTAATTTGAGAATGGGGAAGAGGGAAGGACACATAGGCCAATGACACTTCTATAGCTACTAAATGGAAAGCATGCCAGAAAATTAGTTATCAATGATTTTCCAAATAGATAAGTTCCTTAGATATTCTTCTCCCATATTCCATTCATTCCTCATGCCATTTTATGTTCTCTAACCCTTTTCCAATTTTAGAGAAGTCTGGCACAATTTTCATTCATTTCTGGGATTCCTGAAACACTTGATACCTCTACTATTTTACCTCCCTTTTACTCTGAAACCCACTGCATTTTGGCTTAATTGCCATACCCTCTTCCTTATGAAACAGCCCTGGAAAAGGGTGCCAAGAGCTTCCTGCTCACCAGGTCCGTTGAGCACGTCTTAGTAGATATGTTGCTTGATAGATACTTCTGTTTTTTTAACCCGTTTCTCTAGCCTTCCTTGGCATCCTCTCCCTTGGTGTTTGGGCCACCACCTCTCCTCATTCTCTTCTTCCATGCTGGCTGTTCTTTTCAATCTCTTTGTAACATCCTTTTCCTTTTTACCATTAAATACTGATAATCCTATTCAACTTTTTAAATTCAGGTCAGTGTTATTTCCTCCAGAGAGGCTTCCCTGTCACCTACACCCATAGAGTTCACCAAACCTTCATCTGGTATGTATCTGTTGCCCCTCTTGTGCTGTATTGTTATTTTACTTGCTACTTATATCTCTCCTGCTTTGGGTTGAAAATTCCTACAAGGGATGATGTTTTATTCTTATCTGTACCCCAGCACTTAGCAAGTTTTCACCATGGAGTGGATTCCCAGTAAATGTTTCTGAATGAATGAATGGGCTTGTCTGGTTTTCAATTGTGGAATATCTGCCTATTATGACTCAACTTGGCCTTTTTTTCTGTAAAACAGGAGAGACATTACATTATCATAAAGATGCCTGGAGATATAAATTACCTAATAACTCAAAGGACACTTGGATACCCAATAATGAGCATCCCATACCTAGTAAGTCTGAATATCTGTTTTCCTGCTAAATAAATCACTGGTGATGTGTGTGTACTTGTGTGTTTACAGGAAATTAGAGAAAAGTAGGCTTTTAGTACCTGACACAAAAATCAAAACACCTGATTGCTAGTCTTGGCTCTATGACTTAGCCCAGTGACCTTGGACAAGTTATTTAATCTGAAGCTTGAATTTTTAAAATGATAATTAAAATTTCTAGCCTGCCTACCTCATAGAGCTGAAGTGTAGATAAGATGGAAGAAATACGAAAATGCTTTAAAAACTGTTTTATGTTGTTACATTGGTTGCAGAAAATATAAACACACTCAGATTATGTCAGGTAGTAAATGGTTTATTGAAAGGATACCTGGGGAAATTTTTAAAAACAAAATAAAGCAGAAATCTCAGCCACTAGTTTCAGCCAACCAGGGAAGTGGAAAGTGGCACAATCATGGGGTCACACAAGAGTAAAGGGAACCTGAGTATAGCTGAAGTGGACAGAGACTGTAATGTGGTTTCTGAACTGGAAGTTTCTTCAGGGTCTGGCACAGATAAAGCAAGAGCTTGCTAATCTCTCCTGAGTGCTCTGCAATTGACATGATGTCTTTTCTCTCTGTCTCTTTTTCTTTCCCGGTGACTTTCTGCCTTTGATCCTACCAACTAACTGACCCCCTAAGTCTATAAATCAAACAACAGATAGATTGTTGCTAAGGTCCTAATGGCAAAGCTCTCTGCTCCAGGTTCTCTCATAGGAAGCCAGCCAGCCAACAGTTGGCTGTTCTTGGGTCAGAGGCACTCCCCTGGTCCAGTTAGTGGTGGCCGTGGGTGATAGAGCCAAGAAGAACAAACACACTCATTTATGTACCCAAGGCTCTTGCTTTAGATTAGCCACAGTAGGATGTCACAGTAGGATTAGGCTAAAGGGTCAAAGGGAGAAAGGAGTGTTAAAGGAGCCCAAGGACTAGGGGTTACCCGGCGGAAGCCTGCCCAGAAAGCAGCTGGAACCATGAAAGAAATGGCTGATGCCTAAGATGCCACCTGAAGCAGTTAGAAGGGGGTTTGATGAGAAATAACCTGGCTTCTTTTCCTTCCTGCTCTCCAAACTCCTCCCCTTAGGCAAACATACCAGGAATCCAGCTGACACAGGAAAGTAAGTCTTCCCTGCGATACAGAGAAAATCAGAGAAGGGCAAGAAATGGATCTGAGGGCAGAGAGGTTCAGGACCAGCTCTGTATCTTATCATTAACTGAGTCAAATCTTCAGTTTACTTGGGGATGGCCAAGAGAGTCAACACTGTTATAGTGTAGACCTAGTACGTTGGAATGAGCAGAACTGGCTTTGAATCTTAGCTCTGCTATTTATTCTCTTTTATTTGGGTTGAGTTACTTAACCCTTCCAAACCTGTGTCTCATTCTGTAAAATTGTGATAACAATACCCATCTTCCAGGATTATAAAGATTCAACATAATGAACATAAAACTTTCAGCACAACATCTAGACATGGGGAATGCTTTATTGTTACAATGATGATAGTGACAGTGGTAGTGGTGGTGATGGTGATAGTGGTTGTCCCTGCCACTAGGATATGTTTAATTTTTGCATCTCCAATAGCATGTCTTAGAAGTTTTTAAGCTGATTAAAAATATAGGCATCACTGGACCTCTGAGTAACTTTATCAATATCAAGGTTACCTGCGGTTAAAGAGTCTAAATTGGAAAAATGCCATGGAGGTTTCTGCATCTCATCAAAAAAAAAATTATGAGGTGCTTTACACATATAAAATGCTTGCCTATGTACATGGTAACAGTCATACCACAATATTAACCATTTAAGATAAAGTACAGGGGCTTCCCTGGCGGCGCAGTGGTTAAAAATCTGTCTGCCAATGCAAGGGACACAGGTTCAAGCCCTGGCCCGGGAAGATCCCACATGCTGAGGAGCAACTAAGCCCATGCACCACAACTACTGATCCTGAGCTCTAGAGCCCGCGAGCCACAACTGCTGAACCCACATGCCACAACTACTGAAGCCTGTGCACCTAGAGCCCATGTTCCGCAACAAGAGAAGCCACGACAATGAGAAGCCCGCGCACCACAACAAAGAGTGGTCCCCGCTCACAGCAACTAGAGAAAGCCCGCGCACAGCAACGAAGACCCAATACAGCCAAAAATAAATAAATTAATTAATTAAAAAAAAAGAAAAAGTACAAAGCATATGTAGCTAAGGGACTGTATCTTTGAAAATGCAAATATATTTGAGTAGACCAAGCAAGCAATTTCAGGGGAATTATGTAACTGTGATTGTGAACAAGTGATTCATCCATTGTGATGGATAGGAAGTTAGTGGATAGTCTAATTGTATTTTGGTGATTTAACCAAATTTTGGAAAAGTACTCACACTAATTTCTTTGTCATTATCTGGAATGTCAAGTTCAAAATATCATAGGGTTTATTTATTTATTTATTTATTTTAACTTAAACCTCCTTTTATTAGCAAATTCCCTGAGAGGAGAAGACAGTGCTTTCGGTTCTCTATTCTGATGTTTCTATGACTTCTAAATTTTTCAAATTTTAAAAATTGTGTAATATATAATGTACATAAAATAATGAACGAAATTGTACAGTTAAAGAATAATGATACAATGACATGTATGTATTCACTACCCAGGGCAAGAAGCAGAATATTTCCACCCAGGAACTCCCTTATTACTACCAAAGTGAACACTGTCCTCAATTTTAATTAATGTATTAATAGTTCCTGTTTTCTTTATATTCTTAATCACTTGTGTATATATCCTTAAATAGCATATTATTTAGTTTTGAATGCTTTTGAACTTTAAGTGGAATCATAGTGATTACATTCTTCTAAGATTTGCCCCTTTCACTCGACATTGTGAGTCACTCATGTGAACACAGCTCTAGTTCAATTTTGCATCTATATCGTAAGTTGACCTACAATGTTCTTTTATTGTATTGTCTTTATTGTGTTTTGAAATCAAGACTATAGCTTTCTTTTAAAATGAGCTGGGAATCTTTTGTTCTTTCTTGGTTTCTGGAAAAAACTTCTACGAAGCAAGAATTAGTTGCTCCTCAAATGTTTAGTAAACTCACCCATAAGAATATTTTGACCCGTTTTGTTTTTATTTTTGTTGGGGGGAGGTCTTAACTACCATTTTAATTTCTTTAAACTTAATGTTTATTCAAGTTCTCATGTCAATTTTGAAATTTTATAGTTTTAGATATTTTTGTATTTAATTTAGATTTTCAAATTTATTACATATGGCTGTTGTAATTCTTCACCATCTTTTAAGTGCTCTCATGTCTTCAAGATTTCAAAAATATTTTGACCAGCTTTTCTAGGTCTCAAAAGAGGGTTGATTTGAGCTCCCTAGTCCATCAGTATCAGAAATAGATGTTTCATTCTATTTTGAATCTGCCTACTCTTGATTCATGCTTTAAAGTTTTATTTCTCCCTAGAAACATTAAAATTACTTACAGATTTTCTGTGTTGAATAATTCAACAACTGAAAATTCCATGGATCTGACTCTGCCATTTCTGTTCATGATGCCTTATTATCTTGGGTGATTATTGCTTATTGACATTATTATTATTTTTCTTGTTTTTACTGTGAATTATACTTTTTTATTTGAACTCTCAATGAAATTCTTGAGGCCTGGGATGCAGGTAGATTCCTCCAGAAAAAAAATTGCCTTTACTTCTGTCAGGTGTCTAGAGCAAACTAGTCAAGAGCCACTTTAAATGAAATGATTGGCTTGAGATATTTTTGGCCTACTCAAGAAGTGAGAATTCAAACTATAAACCTGCAAAAGGGTTGGCTGGTGGTAATCAATTTTCAGAGGAAAATTTCTCCCCTCCATTCATCACCAAAGTTTAAAATATGTAATTTTTTGCAGTCCCAAGGAGGGAAGAAGCATTCATTTATAGTTCATCCTAATACTGAGGGTACAGCCCTCTGGATCCTGGCTTTAGGAGGGAAAACTCTCATGTTAGACTTTATATTTTGACTCTTGCTTTGTCTTTTGTGCCCCTAGTCCTTCTGGGCCATGGAAACTGAGTTTACGAAGAGAGGAAAATTCAGCAAATGTTCTCAAGGAGAAAACTCTCAGAGTTTCTTGTAAAGCTCAGAGCTCCTGGCTTTATTCAGAACTTGGTCTGAATATTCTTCACTTTCTTGCCAGCTCATGTATATATACAAGATCATTTTTAAGAAAATATTTAACCAACGTATTTTGTTGCTTTCAGCAGGAGGGTCTAAGTCACTAATAGTATTGTTCTCTGTTTATATGATTAAAAAGAATCATATTATATGCATGGTTTCATAACCTGCTTTTTAATAGTCATAATGTAAAAAGAACACTTACCTAACTTAAGGAATATGTGTCTGCAATCATTATTTAATTATTTATTCATTCAACAAATATTTCCCGAGGCCCTAATATACAGACATTTTTTTGTCCCCAATGATACAACAATGAATAAGACACACAGTTGCTACATGTACTAAACTTAAATTCTAAGGGAAGGGAAATATTAAACCTATTATTGCACAATAAGCTATATAGTTACAAACTTTTCTTATCAAGAAAAATTAGAGGCTACTTTGAGAGAGCCACTCAATTTAGACTGAGAAATCAGGGAAGGCCACCCTGAACAAGAGACATTAGAAACTAAAGGATGAACAGGAATTAGCCAGATGAAGAGTGAGGGGAAGAATTTCCAGGCAGAAGGAACAGCAGGTATGAAGGCCCTGAGACAAGAGGGAGCATGCCATGTTTTGGAGATGAAATAAAGCAAGAGAAGCTGTAGTAGAGATCAAAGGGGAAAAGAGTGAGACATGAGCTGGAGAAATTGGCTGGGGCCAGAGCATACATGGCCTTCTATTCTGCATTCATCAGCTCTGGATGCCACAAAAGCCTGGGTGGCTGAAGCAAGAGAAACTTATTTTTTTTATTTTTTTGCGGTACGCGGACCTCTCACTGTTGTGGCCTCTCCCGTTGTGGAGCACAGGCTCCGGACGCGCAGGCCCAGCGGCCACAGCTCACGGGCCCAGCCGCTCCGCAGCATGAGGGATCTTCCCAGACTGGGGCACAAACCCGTGTCCCCTGCATCGGCAGGTGGACTCTCAACCACTACGCCACCAGGGAAGCCCAAGAGAAACTTATTTTCTCCCAGTTCTGGAGGATGCAAGTCCAAGATCCAAGTTCCAGCATGGGCAGGTTCTGGTGTGACTTCTCTTACTGGCTTGCAGACAGCTGCCTTCTTGCTGTGTCCCTATGTGGTAGGGAGAGAGCTCTGGTATCTCTTCCTCTTCTTATTAGGGCACCAGTTCTGTCAGATCAGGGGTCCACCCTTAATCCTAATTACCTCCTTAAAGGCACTATCTCCAATACAATCCATGGGAGGTTAGAGCTTCAGCATATGAATTTGGGGCGGGGGGGGTACACAATTCAGCCCATAGCATATGCCATGGATGTTTATTTCAAGTGTGATGAGAAGCCATTGAAG
This sequence comes from Pseudorca crassidens, assembly GCF_039906515.1. Taxonomy (NCBI): domain Eukaryota; kingdom Metazoa; phylum Chordata; class Mammalia; order Artiodactyla; family Delphinidae; genus Pseudorca; species Pseudorca crassidens. The sequence continues at coordinate 129,333,816 of NC_090297.1, read as the reverse complement.
AGTTTTGTGCCAGGAAATGACATGATCAGTTTATGTTTTGAGAGAATCAGTGTGCTTCTTGAATTGAAGACAGAAGAGGAGAGATCAGTTAGGAGACAATTGTAAAAGCCAAGATAAAATATGGCAGCTGGGACCTCTTTGGTGTAAGGAGTAGAGAGGATTCAATGCATTCTAATACAAATTTAGGAATAATCAAATAATTGTCACCATTTAGTGATTGTTTGGATGTAAGGAAGACCTAAATATTGAGGAGGTGTCTAGATTTATGGCATGGGCACATGACTGGATGGTGGCATAATTTACTGAGGTGAGAAACACTAGAATTGCAGGTTTGGAGCAGGAAGAAGATAAATGTAAGTAAGTCTGTTTTGAAATGCTGAGTTTGAGATGTCTACTAGACGTCTAAGTGAGATGTCAAGTAGCAGATAGATCTGGGATAATGATACAAATGTGCAAGCTGGTATTTGAAGTCATAGGAGTGGATGAGATTGGACAGGAAGAGGGAACAGAATAGAGAAGAACAGGGGGCCTAAAACTAAGCTTTGAAGAACATAATTTCCTCACAACACTCTATGATGAAAATTTTTAAACATAAGGAGTCACACTGTGAGCATCCATATACCTACCACCAAGATTCTACGATTAGCATTTTACTATATTTGCTTTATCCCATATCTATTTATCTGTCTGTTCTTCTATCCATCTATCAAGGCATCTTATTTTTTGATGCATTTCAAAGTAAGCTGTAGATATTTGTACCTCTCACTCCTAAACACTTCAGCATGCACATCAACTAGAGTTCAAAAGTTATTTAAGGTTCTTTTTTATTTTTTTAAACATCTTTATTGGAGTATAATTGCTTTACAATGTGTTAGTTTCTGCTGTATAACAAAGTGAATCAGCTATATGCATACATATATCTCCATATCCCCTCTCTCTTGCATCTCCATCCCCACTCCTTATCCCACCCCTCTAGGTGGTCGCAAAGCACCGAGCTGATCTCCCGGTGCTATGCAGCTGCTTCCCACTAGCTATCTATTTTACATTTGGTAATGTATATATGACAATGCTACTCTCTCACTTCATCCCAGCTTACCCTTCCCCATCCCCGTGTCCTCAAGTCCATTCTCTACATCTGTGTCTTTATTCCTGTCCTGCCCCTAGGTTCTTCAGAACCATTTTTTTTTTTTTAGATTCCATATATATGTGTTAGCATACAGTATTTGTTTTTCTCTTTCTGACTTACTTCATTCTGTATTACAGACTCTAGGTCCATCCCCCTCACTACAAATAACTCAATTTCATTTCTTTCTATGGCTGAGTAATATTCCACTGTATACGTGTGCCACATCCTTTTTATCCATTCATCTTTTGATGGACACTTAGGTTGCTTCCATATCCTGGCTATTGTAAATAGTGCTGCAATGAATATTGTGGTACATGACTCTTTTTGAATTATGGTTTTCTCGGGGTATACGGCCAGTACTGGGATTGCTGGGTCATACGGTAGTTCTATTTTTAGTTTTTTAAGGATATGGTTCTTTTTTAAGTTGAAATTTACATATAATGAAATGTGCCAACCCTAAATGCACTATTTGCTGAATTTCAACAAATGCATACTTGCCTATTTAATGCAAATTCCTATCAATATTTAGCCATTATGATTACCCTAGAAAATCCCCGCAAGTCCCTTTCCAGTCAGTCTCTATCCCCTCTTCCATAGAAGCAACCATAATTCTGATATTTTTCCACCAAAGATTGCCTTCTGGAACTTCATATAAATGGAATCATACAGTATATACTCTTTCTTGTATGTAAGGTTTCTTTTATTCAGCATATTATTTTTGAGATTCATTCCTGTTGTTGCATGTATGATTAGTTTGTTCCTTTTTCTTGATGAGTCTTATTTTATTATATGGCTACACCATGGTTTGTTTAGCTTTTCTTCTATTGATGGACACTTAAATGCTATTTCCAGTGTGATACCATCATGAATGAAGCTGCTATGAGCATTTCTGTATAAATCTTTGTGGACGTATGTTTTCACTTCTCTTGAGTAAATATCTAGAAGTGGAATTGCTCGTGAGTCAGAAGGTCGATAGATGGTTGCTCTGGTTTAGTTTAGTTTCGTTTTTGTTCTTTTGTGATAGAATCTTTATTTTACATGTTAGTATCATAGCACAAGAATCCATCCCAGGTATTGTCCTGATCTGAACCCCCACCCATTATATTTACACAAGTACTGTTCCATGATCATTTGTGTTAAATATATGTAAATATAGAAAACTCCTTCTGTATATCCAGCTAATCTAGAAGCAAAATGATGTTTATAGACTTGCAATCCTTCCCCTAATTGAAATTTGTTTCTGGATTAAATATGTCTGAATTCTTTTGAGGTCACATGACGAGGAAAATCCAATTTACAGTCTGCAAAAGCTACTCAAGGAGTCAAGAAACTCCCTTGCATGGACAGGATTTTTGGATCCTTCTATAATAGTATTTTTTAAATAATTTTTTAAATTATGAGAAAAAACACAAATTAATCTACCCCCATAACCATTTTTAAGTGTTCAGTTCAGTGGTGTTAACTATACTCACGTTGTTGTGTAACAGATCTCTAGAACTTTTTCATCTTGCAAAACTGAAACTCTATACCCGTTAAGCAACTCCCAACTTTCCCCTCTTCCCTCCCCGGCAACCACTACTCCACTCTATGTTTCCATGAATTTGACCTAATCTAGATACCATGGAACCATACGGTATTTGTCTTTTCATGACTGGTTTATTTCACTTCACATAATATCCTCAAGGTCCATCCATGTTGCAGCATGTGACAGGATTTTTCTTTCTTTCTTTCTTTCTTTTTTTAATTTACTTTTGGCTGCGTTGGGTCTTCGTTGCTGCACACTGGCTTTCTTATTTGCGGCGAGTGGGGGCTATTCTTCGTTGCGGTGCACAGGCTTCTCATTGCGGTGGCTTCTCTTGTTGCAGAGCACGGGCTCTAGGCGCGGGCTTCAGTAGCTGTGGCACACAGGCTCAGAAGTTGTGGCTTGCGGGCTCTAGAGCGCAGGCTCAGTAGTTGTGGTGCACGGGCTTAGTTGCTCTGCGGCATGTGGGATCTTCCCGGACCAGGGATCAAACCCGTGTCCCCTGTATTGGCAGGCGGATTCTTAACCACTGTGCCACCAGGGAAGCCCTCCTTCTTTCTTAAGGCTAAATAATATTCCATCTGTGTATATACCACACTTCCTTTATCCAGTCATCAGTAGAGGAACATTGGACTACTTCTACCCCTTGTCTAATGTGAATAAGACTGCAATGATAAATAAATTTTTTTAAAAAGACTGCAGTGAACATGGGTGTGCAAATATCTCTTTGAGATCCTGCTTTCAATTCTTTTGAATATATACCCACAAGTGGGATGGCTAGATCATAGATGTTTTGTTTTTATAAGAAACTTCCAAACCTTTTTCCAAAGCATTTCACACTCTTACTAACAACACATGAAAAAACTAGTTGCTCCATATCCTTGCAAACTCTGTGGTCAGTCTTAGAACACCAACATTTAAATGTCTAATAAAATAGGTACACCAGGGCTTCCCTGGTGGCGCAGTGGTTGAGAGTCCGCCTGCCGATGCAGGGGACGCGGGTTTGTGCCCCGGTCCAGGAAGATCCCACATGCTGCCGAGTGGCTGGGCCCGTGAGACATGGCCGCTGAGCCTGCACGTTCGGAGCCCATGCTCCGCAAGGGGAGAGGCCACAGCAGTGACAGGCCAGCGTACCGCAAAAAAAAAAAAAAGGTGGACCGACTAAAGGAGACTATGGAGTAGTAGAGAGATGGGAGAGAAACCAGGTGTGATTACATAAGAAGGCAAAGGAAGAGAAGGTTTAAGAAAGAGGGACTGATCAAGATCTTCTCGTGTACTTTTGCTCTGCCTCAAATACATCTTCCACTCTATAATTAGTAATTTTTCAGCAAGCAAATTTTATCATTTCCCTCCTTTGCCTTTTAGACCTCACATTGCTATTAAAATGGAGTTGCCAGGTTTTGCAAGCAGGATGTCCAGTTAAATTTAAATTTCATATAAATAACAGATAATTTTTTTAGTGTAAAGTATGTTCAGTGTAATATTTGGGACTTATGCTAAAATATTGTTTATCTGAAATATAAATTTCAGGTATATATCTGAAATATACATTTAATTCAACATCCTGTATTTTATCTAGCAAATCTATCAAAATAAAGTTCAAAAACTCCTACTTTGGCCTCCAATGCCTACCTGCCTACCTCTGCAGCATCTTCTTTGCTAGACTGCTTCTGAATCTCTACACTTTCTCGTAGTCAAACAAGAAAATTCTACAAACTTTCTCACAGGCTTCTTCTGCCTCAGTGCACTTGCATATGCTGTTTTCTCTGGCAGAAACATTTTGCTTTCTCTCTTTGCCTAGCTAAATTCTATTCATGTAGCTTTCAACTTAACTGTCACTTTTGTTTTTCCCCTTGGCCACGAAGCGGCATGAAGGATCTTAGTTCCCCGACCAGAAAAAGAACCCATGCCCCCTGCAGTGGAAAGGCAGAGTCCTAATCACTGGACCAACAGGGAATTCCCTAACTGTCACTAGGACTTCTCTATTCATCTCAGGCTAGGTCAATTCTCATTGTTATATATGCCCTTTGGCCTTCCAGCTTGTGGTTATTTAATTATTTATATGTATTTTATCTTCCCTGCTAGGCCATAGGCCTCCAAGGAAGACACTGCCTGTCTTGTTCATTGCTGTATCACCATAGCATAGTGACTGGCATAAAACAGGTTATCAAATATTTGTTGTGATTGCTTGTGATAAAGTGGATGCAAATTAATTTTGTTTTGTGACTTTTATATCATCAGTTGAGAACATTTGATGCTCAATTAGATGCTGCAGAAACGAGGTTACAAATCTCTGCAGAAAAGAACCACAAATGAACACTTCAAGTACAGAAGTTGAAATACTTTTGCAAAAAATTTAAAAATAATTCTTTTTCCATGTAATTTTACCAAAGAGGAAATGCTTGATTAGGAAGATGCCTGTTAGCAAAAGGAATTCAAGAAAAAACAAAAAGCACTTTGCATTTGTCATAATTTTTAGCTAAGAGAGATATTTATATGGAGGCTTTCCCCTTCAGAAATCTGTGAAATATTAGTTTTTAATGTAGACACTAAACATTCTTGGCAGAATGAGAAAAAAAATCAAATTGAAAGCTTGAGAGGAGTGCTGATTATTTGAGTATAATCAATGAACTGAGTAACAGAAGGAAACGTAACTTAATATAGCTTCACTTCAGTTTAAGTGAAATGGATACAGATGTACTCTTAAGTTTTGAGACTGTAATGACTAGAGTCATGAAATCAGGGCCCAAAGAAAGAAAAAACATGGATAACTCCATTAAACTGAGTAAAGATCAACTATATGAGAAATGAGAAAATGGATTATTTCTGCAAACCCTTGATTTCTGTACCCTTCCTCTTGTATGTTAAACTATCTCAGTGGCTAACTTAAGCAGAAAGGGAATTTTCTGGAAGAACACTGAGTGGTTCATAGTTTTGATTGTAAGGAAGGGAATTGAGGGAAGATAGATGGCCAGAACCAGAGCTGAAGTCAATCCTGAAATGGCCTGGTAAGGGTACTACTGCCATGACCAGTAGATGCTGGACATAACCCCAGGGATTGCTGCCATTGTCCCATCAGATTCTGGGTATCACAGGTGTGAGTGGGATGAATTCTACTTACTTCTGTGTAACTCAGTCCAGATTCAAAGTTCCAAGTAAGAGCATCCAGTCTACCAAGCTTAGATCATTTTCCCTCACCCTAGGATTGCTGTGGGGCAGAGGTGGGAGGAGGTGGTGGGTGGAGGGCAGAAGACAAATATCTGGACTTTCTGGCCTGTAGTGGGAGAAAAGATTCTGCCACCCACAAAAATTCCCAAATGGAAAATTCCCAAACAGTGTAAGGAGGGGAGGGTAAGATGATGAGCAGCCACAAAATTATAAATATCCATTATATATGTCTATCTTTCAGGGGTATGAGGAGATATAAGAGAATCTGCTCTATCTGACAGCTACTATTGTGTCATTTCTACAATTGTAGGCAGTAGGTTACTAAATCACCAATAACTTGATTTAAACATATCCATATATACATGTACACACAAGCATACAAATTGATCGATTGACTTTTTTTTCTAAGTTTACTATTCATATAGAGAAAGGGAAAGCTTTTTCTTTTTTCCAGGTCAAATAAAGGGAATATATCATAGCCCCTAACCTCAGAGGATAAATTTGACAATAATGTATTCTGATGAAATTACATTGAGAGAAGGCAAATTCAGCCATGTGGAGAGTCATGAGGTCCCATTTAAAGGACTCCTTTAAAAGATGCTCCCTGACCAGCTCGGTGCTTTGTGACCACCTAGAGGGGTGGGATAGGGATGGTGGGAGGGAGGGAGACACAAGAGGGAAGAGATATGGGGACATATGTATATGTATAACTGATTCACTTTGTTATAAAGCAGAAACTAACAGACCATTGTAAAGCAATTATACTCCAATAAAGATGTTTAAAAAAAATGTGTTAAAAGGGTAGATCTCATATGAAATGTCCTTAACACAAAAACAAAAATCAAAAAAACAAAAGAGCCTAAGGAAATATGTGGTGGTATGTCTATTACCTTGATTGTGGTGATAGCCTCATGGGTGTACGCATATGTGCAACCTCATCAAATTGTATACATTAAATATGTGCAGTTTTTTAATATACCAATGATACCTCAGTTAAGCTGTTTATAATTAATTAATTAATTAAAGTTATGCTTAAAACTATTCCAAGATTTCTGGAGGACAATTAGGCACTATTATAAAATCTTCAAATATATGCATAACTATTATCTAACAATTCCACTTCTACAAATTTATCCTAAAAATGAAACATATGTTGAAAGATTTAGCAAACTTTTAGTTGTGAATAATTTCAGTGGTGTGATATATCTCAAATAAAAATGGAAATAAAGTCTCAACAACAGTGGAAAAAAACAAACAAAAAAAGATGTTCCCTTATACAGCTTCTTGCTGAAAAGGAAGATCTAATCTGGGGCATTGCTCTCCTCTTCACATTGGTTCCTGAATGAGCCCTTGTGCTCCTTTGATTTTATCTCATATTTGTAAATCAAAAGCATTAGGAAAATCTGCCCACCTCTGAACTCAGTTTCCCATTTAGTCTTGTAGAGTCATCTGTATACATGACAATTACTCACACGGGATTACTTATAAATATTATGTCGGTGCTGTTGTTGTTTTAGATTACTAATTCCTTGGAAAGGCAGGAGCTCTGTCTGTTTAATTAATTGCGTTTAACACCAAACATTGGTCATTACATGTAAGGTTTTTAAAGCTGCTGTTGGACATTATAATAATAAAAGACTTTCGCTGGCTACAGCAAATCAAATCTCTCTTCACATAAGACAGGTCTGACAAACAACAGTGTGGGGGCCAAAAAGAGCCCACCACCATCTCTTTATCTCTGTTCCTGTAAATAAAGTTGTATTGGAACACAGTCATGCTCGTTAGTTTACATACTGTCTATATCTGATCTCGTGCTATAATGACAGAGTTGAGTAGTTGTGACAGACTGAAAAGACTGTAAAGCCTAAAATATTTACTATCTGGCCATTTACCAAAAAACCTTGCTGACCATGGATCTACTTCAGTGGTTCTCACCTCATATAACAGGATGGGATCCTCTGTAAAATCCCAAAAAAGAAAAAAATCCCTGGCCCCACACCAACACCCCAAAAGGGGTCAAAAGGTCTATGGTGGGACTTCCTTGGTGGCGCAGTGGTTAAGAATCTGCCTGCCAATGCAGGCAACACGGGTTCGGTCTCTGGTTCGGGAAGATCCCACATGCCGCGGAACAACTAAGCCCGTGCACCACAACTGCTGAGCCTGCGCTCTAGAGCCCGCGAGCCACAAGTACTGAAGTCTGCACGCCTAGAGACCGTGCTCCACGACAAGAGAAGCCACCGCAATGAATAGCCCCCGCTCGCCGCAACTAGAGAAAGCCCGTGCGCAGCAACGAAGACCCAACGCAGCCAAAAATAAATAAATAAATTTCTTAAAAAAAACAAAATGTCTATGGTCAGAGCTGGAGATAGACAGCTTTTAAAAGTTCACACAAAATTGAGAATCATCAGCCTAATGCAATACACAGTACCTAGTATAATTTTAATAATTTTCATTCATTGGCTATTAGATGTCAGGCATTGCTCTAGACACTCTACATGTATTTTCTCATTTATCTCCATAAAAACCATCTTAGATACATTTTACAATCCTTATTTTATAGTAAAGGAAATGGAAGTATTCTAAGGTTAACTTGTACAAGCTAACACAGCCAGTAAGTGGAACAAGAGTTCGCACTAGGTTTTTCTACCTATCCAAGATTGACAACAGAAGAAAAATATCCAGGTGGAAAGAGACTCTGACTCTTATCCCCTGAGATGTGCTTTTTCTCTGGGAGAGCTGTAGGTATTTCCCATTACTGATGCTACACTGACCTGCATAAGAATGAGTGGCTGGGGACTTCCCTGGCGGTCCAGTGGTTAAGACTTCGCCTTCCAATGCAGGGGGTGAGGGTTCAATCCCTGGTTGGGGAGCTAGGATCCCACATGCCTGGTGGCCAAAAAGCCAAAACATAAAATAGAAGCAATATTGTAACAAATTCAATAAAGACTTTAAAAATGGTCCACATTAAAAAAAAAAAAAAAAGAATGATTGGCCTAAGTATGGCTGTAGAACTCTCCTGTTGATAGAAGGTAGCACAGCTGAGAAAAGACTGGAACATTCAAATAAGATGTTACTCAAACCTAGAGGGTATCAAAAGGGAAATAAACTCATGGAGTAACATGAAGCTAAGTATTCATCTTCAATGAGGAGCGCACCATAGGAACATCTTTCTTTCTGGTTCGTGACCTGCCTCCAATTTGTAGAGCTCATCTTTAATCCCTAACCTCTTGGAACATCGTAAAGAACTCTGAAGACTTCCCCACGTCCAGATTCTAGAAATTAAGGCATAGAGCAAAAGGAAGTTTCCTTTCCATCTTGCCTAAAGCACAACTTTCAAATTCTGGTTTCCTGAATGATTTATACACCAATGTTCAACTTTTTCTTCACTGGTTACTCATGACATGACAAATCTAATAATTTCTAAGAAATATTGAACGTCCATTTTTGCTAGATGATATCATTTGGTTACAATATGTATTTGACCTCAGTGTATCTATAATTGCTTATTTAGGCAGAGCTCTAAATGATCTTCAAATCATTAACCCTATAAACAAAGTTTAATCCTTTCATACTAATCTTGGGTCTGTTCAAGTTCTGGTACTTGTTTTCTGCTAATTCTCATTGTGATGTGACTCAGATAATTTTGATAATCAGTTTTTTAAAAAAATTCTAGTATCCTATTTATTGTTGCTAATTTATACCCCCAAAAGCATTGATATTTTATGATGCAAGGAGTAATCAGAAAAAGAAAAGCTTCAGATTTCATTGGGTAGATTTAAAATTGTACCCTCATAAGGGTGCCTTTTATTCATAAGTATGATACTCTAAAAATGAGCGTTTATTATTGTTATGGGCTGAATTGTGTCCATTCATCCCACACGCTCCCACCACCAAAGTCATATGTTATAGTCCTAACCCCCAGTACCTCGGAATGTGACTGGATTTGGAGATAGGGCCTTTAAGGAGATAATTAAGGTAAAATAAGGTCATATGGGTAGGGCTTAATCCAACATGCCTGGTGTCTCTATAAGAAGCGATTAGTACACAGACACAGTGAAGACCATGTGAAGACAGAAGGAGAAGATGGCCATCGACGAGACAAAAAGAGAGGTCTTGGAAGAAACCAAGCCTGTCTACTCTTTGATTTTGGACTTCTAGCCTCCAGAATTTTGAGAAAATTTCTGATGTTTAAGTTATCCAGTCTGTGGTATTTGTTACAACAGCCCTAACAAACTAATACAATAATGAAAACCAACAATATTCCAGTGAGTTTTGCCCAAGTGAAAAGTGGAGCTGCTTTCTCCTATGACACTGTTTAAAGTAATGCCTAGAATGCCCCTCTCTGCTGAAAGTTGTCTGATGTCTCTTTCATAAAGGGGTGCTGTTTACTATCACCCTGGAATACGTCTCAGGAGATCGGTTAAAATTCAGATATTCTCAATTCATAGAAGGTAGGCCAGTTCAAAAGCAATTTCAGGCAGGACTCGGAAACATTTTCTTTAGCTCTTTTAGAATCAAGTCTACAGGGACCTAGTTCCAGAAATCCCAGAACTAACTTGGGCTACATCTGCCATGATCACTTTGGATTGTTTCCCTGAATCTAAGGCAGTCCCTTAGGTTTAGTTTGCAGTTACTGACTTGGGCCTGTTTTGGGACTGGACCCTAAAGATTAAAGGTAGGTCAGAAACTATTGACTTCCTCATATTTCCTTGGGACATCTTTATTTCTTACTCTACAGATTTATCTTAATGAACACTGGTAAGAAGAGTGTAGACTGGGGGAGAAAGTAGATTATGGAGAATCTATGTATAGGAAAAGAGGAGGGTGGGAAGGGGAGGACTAAATTGGCCTCCCACACTTACTTTACCTAAAGCAATTGAGAAAATCCAAATGACTCAGCTCCAGTACCCCCTATTTTGTGCATGTGTTCCTGTTTGAGGATGTCATTCCCTCCCCATACATAAATGATTCACACTGGAGAAGTCTCAGGGCCTAGCTGTACTTTAATAGAGTTAATCCAAACTCTATTCTCATATCCTCCAATTAGCCCTGTATTAAAAGCTGATTGTACTTGTATGCCTCCGGGTACAGATCTAATACATTGTATTGACATCTGTTAAAAGGTATGTTCTATGATATTAGAATAAAGATTCCTACTAGCTTTTCCTTTTAACTTTCATAGAACTTTATACTTTTTAATGCAATAATCACCAAGCTATTTTGTACTCTAGTAGTTGACATGTACTTCTCATTGTATTCCTTGTACTAGATTGTTAACATTTCTTCAAGGCAGGGACACGTGACTCATTCATTTTTGAATTTTTTCCTCCTATTCCACTCCTTCTCACTCTCTGACCCCCTCCTCAATAACATGGCGTTTATCTATAACAAAGAGTTGTGCAGATACATGATCTAACTTTTCTTAGTCTCTGTTTCAGCTGTCGCAGTAAGTGGGTTGGTATCTTAGGTCTTTTCTAGTCCTATACGACAACTAATGCTTTAGGTTGATAATTACACATTCCAGAGCAATTTGAAAGCATGTGGTAACTTAAAAAATCACTTAGCATAAACGAAAAAGCATAGGCTATTCTAAATAAATAAATAATCAAAGGAAGAACATTATAGTACAGGTATATCAGAAAATATATTTAAAAGATTCATAAGGCCTTATTAGCATTAATTTTTTTTTAGGGTTCATGCTAAGAGCAAAACTGTATTTGGTTACTTGTCATCCTTAATTGACTGATCAAGAAACTAAAGACTGGGCTTCCCTGGTGGCGCAGCGGTTGATAGTCCGCCTGCTGATGCAGGGGACACAGGTTCGTGCCCCAGTCCGGGAAGATCCCACATGCCGCGGAGCGGCTGGGCCCGTGAGCCATGGCCGCTGAGCCTGTGCGTCCGGAGCCTGTGCTCCGCAACGGGAGTAGGCCACAACAGTGAGAGGCCCGCATACCGCAAGAAACAAAAACAAAAACAAAAATACATCTTTAAGTAGGAAAAAAAAAAAAAAAAGAAACTAAAGACTATAATGACATACCTAAAATGGGTTTTTAAAAAACATTTGAGTACTTACTATGTGCCATGTGCTGTTCTAAATCCTTTACATGAAATGATGCATTTAATTTTCATAGTATATCAGTGGTGGAGGCCGAGGCAGAGTCTAAATTTCTAGAACTAGATAATAAAATATAAAATAAAACCAAATTGTTTAAATTGTGTTAAAGCTACAAAATAGTGATTTCTAAGCACAAATGACTATGAGACATTTAAGCTGTTTGTCTTTAGTAATTCGTTCTTAGTTAGCTTAGCTTAAGGTACTTCTCAGGCACTATTTTGCTGTATTAATACAAATTTCACTGGATGAAAACAAATTATACAATTTTAAGACTTTAGAAGCTAAATATAATTTAAATTTTAACATAATTATTTAATATTCATATTAACTCTCAACATCCTAAAAACTGTCACTATTATTTAACAATAACATAGCAAAAATTTTAAACAGCAAAATCAGGAAAAAAGAGCTTAATTCACCACCTAAAATTTTTACAGAGTTAATTTGGGAATAAAACCCAGAATATCTTTTTTTTTTCACTGAATAACCATATTATCTTTCTTCTAAATAGACTCAGTCTCAAGGGATAAATTATTCACTGTAACTTATATGTCTACCTTATCTGGGGAGTTCAAAGCATAGAAATGACTTTTTGTAGATTAGTTTTTATTGCAAACACTTAAGTGTTTTCTTCAGAGCTGCTCTTCTCCTTTTTTTGCCAAATTTTTGTTTAATTATACCATTAAAATGAATTTTGGGAAGCCCCTCCATTTTAACCTTATTTTTAACTGAAATATTTATGAAATAAAAACAAATTTAACTTAAAAATCATATTTTTTTAAAGGAACATTGAAGGGGGTCTACCTGTTGAGGTGTAACTATTAATAGTTCAAAGAAATTATATTATCTAGGTTGATTCTATTGAAAGTTTCCTCACCTAAACAGGGAAGTTGGCATGTTTGCCTAGCAACAGCCGCTAAAACCTTCTGTTGTGGAAGGTTCCCTAGGAGTGAGAAGGGAGGAGGAGGAAAAACTGGAGGAACAGATTAATCTGTTTTTTTCCCAGCAGGGGACTGAGGCCTGGCTGAGGGATAGCCTTTAGATTAGCACACACTAACCTAATCCCTCCATGGTAGCTAGAAATTTGCTCTTTGTAGGACTGGGGTTACTATTTAGCGGGTTGAAGAGATGGTTACAGATTTAGCCCACTTCAAAGAGAGTAAATTCCAATCAGCAGAAAAACATCAATAGGTCTTCTAAAAGAAGCTGAAATCTGAGTAGCAGGAGGGTGTTAGCAACTAAAAAGAACTCTTCCCTGCTTAGAGTTTAGGAAGGTGTGTGATATATTATTTACAAATAATATAGGAACACTAGCTGTTACAGTAATTGAATTTATCACCTTAAAAGCAGAAGCTTCTCTAAATATAGTACTTCTCTTGGTATTGGGGATGTATGCAATGAAGAAAGGACAGGAAAGCGAAATCTCTGCTCACTTGGCCAGACCTGAAGAAAAAACAAAAAAAAAAGCAGGGGGAGGGTGATAATGAACAAGAGTATTAGCTGGGTGCTTACTTGAGGACCATCTCTCTCCTCTATTCTAAACGATTTATTTTGAAATTAGGACTGTATGGTATGAAAAGAATTCCATTTCTCTCCTTTCTTAAAAGCAAGGGTTTGGCTAAACCGAATTGTCTTGAAAGGGGACTCCCATTTTACCCAAAATGAAAATGGCTTCTTTTCCATAATGGAGAAGAAACTTCAAATAATCATAAGGTTAGCTTTAGATCCAATAGCTCTTCTAAGGGCTGAATCTTTTTCTGTCCTGCCCCAGACAGCTCTTAATTGGTCTCATAGGCCTGGAGAGACGTTTTGGGGCAGTGAGTGTCCAGGCCTTTGGGCTGTTTACCCCTGCTGGGAGGCTGAACTCTTTGGGGTAGTCTGTGAGGGAAATGACTAGGGCAAAGCTGGTGTGATCAAGAACCAGGATAAAACAGGATAAGAACAAATTCTTCTGGGGTGGAGGAGGAGAGATGTGAAAAAGAAACAAGAGCAGAGGGACGAGGCTAAGAGAAAGCCAAGGGGGAGAGGTAAGCGCGGGATTGGATGGAAACGTCAGAAATTTTCCAATTCACCATCTGGCCACTTGCCCGCTGGGCGCCGAGGCGCTGGTGGACCAGTTCTTCTGCTCAGGGGGTGGTGCGCTCCGGGTCCAGGCGGTAAGCGACACCACCCTCCCTCCCGGGCGTTGGTGGCCGGTGACTCAGAGGTTTGCTCCCGCGCCCGCCCCGCCCGTCTGCTTGCCCCGCCCCTGGAAGGAGGGGCCTCACTCTGGTGTCCGCCCCAGTCTCTGGGGCGGGCCGGAGCCCGAGGAAGAGGAAGGGGACGAGGACAACGAGCGACGGGGCGGAGGAGGAGGAGGAGGAGGAAGAGGAGGCAGACCAACAAGATGGCCCCTGCTGCAGGAGCAGCCTCAGCAGCAGGTGGGAGGCCGGAGGCGGCGCTGGCGGTGGCAGCGGCGGCCGTTGTCCGGCGGCCTGGGACAGAGTCAGAGTCGACGGTGGCATTGGCGGCGGCGGTGGCTGCCGCGGCGGTGGCGACGGCCGCGGGGACTCGGAGCTGAGAGGAGCTGCTGCTCGGACCAGCGCGGTGAGCGAGCGGCAGGAGGCGGCGGCGGCAGCGGCGTGGGGAGCCGGGCGGCTGCGGCCCGGCCTCCGTCGGAAACAATAGGCAGCCGCGGCGGGGCAGGGGCTGTCCTCGGCCGCCCTCGGCTCCTCGGCCGTAGCGTCCGCCCGCCCGGCCTCAGGCCCCGCCGGCGGCCGAGGGGCTTGTCAGTGCCCGGCGTCCTTTAGGCCTCGGGCCTCCGCGTGCCGCCTGGAGGGCCTGCCGGGGTGGGTAGGCCGTGGGGAGGTGCAGACGCCGCCCTGGTCGAGGGGAGGGCGAGGGAGGCTTCGGCCAGAGGGAGGGGGCCACAGGGCTGCCCAGCCCCGCTGTTCGTCCGAGGACCTTGGCGGGAGCAGAGTGCGCTCGGGAAATGCTTTTTGGACCCCCAGTCTGTGGGGGTGGGGGAAGTGAGGGCGTCTGTAAACAGGCGCCGCCTGCACCTCAAGGCTGCTCCCTCCCCCTCCCCCCTTAAGCACTCCGGTTCTTCGGCCAAGTGGGTTTTACGATGTCTGTTTCCCTGGAGCTACTGCAGATCGAGCCCGATAGTCTTTTTTTCTTCCTGGCGGCGCTAGGGAGGTTGTGTTTGCAGGTGTTTTTCAAAAAAATTTAAGTGCAGCAACACCAACAATTCTGCCAGGTAAAATGTGATTATCAAGGGATGGAGAGAGATAGAGGGCTGAAGGATGTTCCTCTTTAAACATTTCTAGGCATCAGTTCTCTCTAAACATCAGTTTTGCCCACGTCCCGGTGAGAGTGGAACTAGGGCTCTTTTGGAACAGTAGATAATGTAACTCTTGACATCCCAGAATAGTCCCTGAAACTGGAAACAAAGCCGCTTGCTGGCAACGCGAAGACAAATTGTAATGTTTGAATAGAACTTTTTTCTTCAAAGGAACCGTTGTGAATTATTAATGTGCCGCATAAGAAACAATGTTAACTAGCATAAAATGGACCTAATGAAGCATTTTTTCAGGAGACAGAAGAGCTTCGTCTCCAGGCTAGAACTTCTTGTCCTTTTTTATAATTTTCAAAACTAGGAACACCTGTTCTGTATTGAATGTTTAGGCTGAAAAAGAGACAGCTCCTCATTATAGTTGCCCTGCATAGTGATTTCTGAAACTTCAACAGTTAACTACTATTTCTCCTAAACTTAATTTCTCAAGACATCTACCATGTACCTTTCCAAGTGAAGGGGAAAATTATCCAAGTTATTTCTATGTCAGTTTCTATACGTATGGAGAATTTATATTAAGATTGTTTGGATGTCTCCAAAAGACTGCTTTCCACTGTTTAATATTAAATTGCGTGGTCCGTTTAGTTTGTGTTCTTAAAAGGACCTGTGCTGGGCAGATAAAATGCCAGTTAATATCTTTCACCCATTTTTAAGGTGAATTTCTAATTAGAATTGTCCGTATCTGTTGTAATTCAGAGCGTTTTAAGGTTATATGAAGTTTAATGGGAGGCACTGGGCCTTGGTTCTTCCACAAAAGTTGACAGTAAGTAGACTAGAAATTGGATAAACGTGGAGGTTGGACTGTTTTATTGTTCCTTAGGATTGAAGTATAATGGATGAATATGAATGACTTTCATTTTAAGCCTAGTATAAATAATGTGGATGTTTTGACTTTTTAGGTAGTGGGGAAAGAACAACTTTCACATGGCTTCTGCTGATGTGAATTTTCTGGGAATAAATTTCAAAAGGGACTTTTTTTTAAGTATTCAAAGTCATGATTTAATCAATCAATTTTTTTGTCTGAATTTTGTTAGTTGGTACAGAATGCAAGTAAACTCTATCTCATAATGATAACTTAAATTTATCTGTGACTCTAAACCTATTAGAATAATTGTAGTAATGTATGAATTTGTAAGTGGTCAGTGTGCTTTGTTGTGAAAACAAATCTTATGTTGTGTCAAGGACTAATTTACCTCATCATTTTCCTAAAAACAAAGATTTTTAAGTGTTAAGGTTTTGTGTTTGAAATTAGATGCTGACCCAGCAGTCATTGAGTCTGGGTCCCAATTTATGCTTGATATTGAATTCTGTTTTTATTTGTGTCAGACTGTTTTAAGATGTGATCCCTCAATTGTTATGTCTTCAATATCAGTGTTTATTCCGATTATGTCAGTTCAGATTTTCTCAAGTAATATTTAAGAATTTCCTTCCAAGAAGTTTTGGGACCATAGCTTAAAAATTAGATTTGTATTTTCTCGGTAATATTAAAAGTTAATATATGTTTGTTTCATTTGGAGAAATTTGAAAGGGTTTTTTTTGTACATAAAAAATTTTAAATAACAATTTTTCAAAGTACATTTGTTAAATGAGTAAATGAGTAAAAATATTCTCATTTATTCCTCCTAATTAGTCTGTAATATAGGAAGAATCTGAGGCTTAGGAGAAGCTAAGTAGCTATAACTAGCAAAAAGGCCGCTTAATTAATAGGCAAAAAAGCTTACTCAAACCGAAGTCTTGTGACACAAATTAGATGCTTTACTATTGCTACTGCTGCCATATGTCCCAAGGTTAAACTTTGAAGCATCTCCTGTATTTACGGATTCCTTTTTTTTTAAAAACCATGAACTGTGTTTTGTAATACTGTGCTTGCCTTCAGCTCTAATATCTTTTCTATTATCATTATTTGTACACTGCCAAATTATTCACTTATAAGTTTGAGAACGTATTTACTCTTGTGAATTAACAAAAGAAGCACTTATATTTGCTTTTAGCAGATCTGAATGCCGTAAATATAGAAACTCATACCGTTTACATAGGGCAGATTTGTGGTATTGCTGTAATTGTTTCATGGCTTTAATTTGTTATATAAGCAGTTAGCTAAGTTGTACCTTTGAAATAAATACTTAGGAAACTTTTATTTTTTTATTTTATTTTTTAATTATTTATTTATTTTTGGCTGCGTTTGGTCTTCATTGCTGCACGCAGGACTTCTCTAGTTGCGGCGAGCGGGGGCTACTCTTCGTTGCGGTGCGTGGACTTCTCATTGCAGTGGCTTCTCTTGTTGTGGAGCCTGGGCTCCAGTAGTTGTGGCATGCGGGCTCAGTAGTTGTGGCTCACGAGCTCTAGAGCACAGGCTCAGTAGTTGTGGCTCATGGGCTTAGTTGCTCCATGGCATGTGGGATCTTCCTGGACCAGGGCTTGAACCCGCGTCCCCTACATTGGCAAGCAGAGTTTAACCACTTTGCCACCAGGGAAGGCCCTTAGGGAAGTTTTAAAATGACTTTAGTAGCATTCGGTAGTGTTAAGTCAGGTCAGCTAACATTTGGAATTCTTCATTTATAATTTTTTAAAGCCTTAGACCATTTAGAATTATGCAGTATTTTCTATCTCCAGATTTTAGAGCTTGAAATGGAGTTTGGTGGGGTCTAATCAGTCCACTCTAACATATATCTTGCCAATGGTTGGCACCCAGTAAAGTGAAGAATAAACTGATAAGTGATCCTTGTTTGGTGGACACTTCGGAGCAGGATGTTCCTTGGCAGGGTATACTGACCTGGTTTAGTTTTGGCTATGTCCATGCTCAGGAGTTGAGGTATTCTTTGGGATTGGATTCAAGTGGATTTAAATTCTCAAATTGACCTGCATCAGAACAGTCACAGATTTCAAAATCAGCCTGTTGGTTAGGATCTTCTTTAAGATCACCTTCTTTTTTGTTTAATCCTGGAGTCTAGACTGGATTTGGACTAGCCTTGGAGGTTATAGCATAATATTAATTTTTCAGCCATTTATATAAAGGAATTTTTCTTACTCCAAAGTTTTTTAATGTTGATTCTATACGTTTTCTCTTTTTTTAAATATTTATTTATTTATTTATTTTTATTTGGTTGCGCCAGGTCTTAGTTGTGGCGTGCGAACTCTTAGTTGCTGCATGCATGTGGGATCTAGTTCCCTGAGCAGGGATCGAACTCCAGCCCCCTGCATTGGGAGCATGGAGTCTTAACCACTGCACCACCAGGGAAGTCCCGATTCTATACATTTTCAAGTGTGAAGTTTACTTAATCTGAAGTGATGTTGTGCTACATCTCCAAGACAGTTAGCTTTAGCATATTTATTTATATCCATTATTGGTCAGATTTGTGTCTGTTTACTTCTTATATTCTTATTTATTCTTTATGTAATGTTAGACATTTCTTATCAGTTCACAATATTTTCCTGATTGAGGTTTGAGAAAAGAATTCTAGTAAAAAATTTGAGTTCATCTTACATGCACAGTTGAACTGACTCAAATTATGTTCTGCCCTAGAGGAATAAATGTCTTAAGGTTCATTTATATTTATTTGAGATTGTTTATAAATGTATGTTTGATGTTTGTCAAGCATTTTAGCACTGATATCAGTACACACCCATTACTGTGCATATAAGGTAATAATTTAGTTTGTAATGCATTTTTTTCTAAATATCTCCAAGATCTAAATAGCATTTGAATGTGGTAGCAGTGTTTTTGAAGAAGAGTTCTACAGTGGTCTATATATCTTAACATAAATTTTTTTTTAAATGGAGGTTTAAATTGCATAACATAAAATTAACCATTTTAAAGTGAACAGTTCATTGGCAGTACATTCACAATGTTGTGCAACCACTACCTTTATCAAGTTCCAAAACATTTTATCACCCCAAAAGGAAACTCTTGTGCCCATTGAGCAGTTACTC
Source organism: Pseudorca crassidens (assembly GCF_039906515.1). Lineage (NCBI taxonomy): Eukaryota > Metazoa > Chordata > Mammalia > Artiodactyla > Delphinidae > Pseudorca > Pseudorca crassidens. Next base: position 129,314,621 of record NC_090297.1, on the reverse strand, counting down.
CCCATCCCCCTCTCCCCCAGTCCCTGGCAACCACCATTCTACTTTCTGTCTTTATGAATATTACCTAAAATGATTTTGAGCCAAGATTGAGCAAGAGTGCTATGTATAATTGAAATTGCAGGAAAAAACTTTGGGATATGATTGTTAGGAATCAAAAACCACCTCATTCTTTACATTATTCTCTAATTACAGTAGGCATGCTGCCAGGGATTCTTTATGGAAGAAAAGTTGGAAGTCACAACAGTTCGAACTTTTCATCTTGATCACTCCAAAGAAGTTGTACTTAAGCTCTCAGACTCATTAGTATTTCCTCGTTGAGTTGTGAGAATTAACTAAGTTTTAATGTTCTATACAAATGTGAGCAATGAATAGTCTTATCTATAGCTTGTTTGGCTTTTGTTTTTTCTTAATATATAGAAGAAACTTGGAATATTAATAGACAAGGACTTATATGAGGTTATATTAGAAAATGATTGTTAGATTGAAACTCTTTAATCTGTATGAATCTAACTGTATTACTTTTTTTGGTTTTTTTTTGTTTTTTTTGTTTTTGGCTCCGTCGGGTCTTAGTTGCGGCACGCAGGAATCTTTTGTTGTGGCGCACAGGCTTCTCTCTAGCTATGGCACATGGGTTTCTCTCTAGCTGTGGCACGCGGGCTCCAGAGCACACAGGCTCAGTAGTCGAGGCACATGGGCTCCAGAGTGCATGGGCTCTCTAGTTGTGGCGCGTGGGCTCTGTAGGTGCAGCGCGTGGGGTTATTTGCCTCTTGTCATGTGGGATCTTAGTGCCCCGACCAGAGGTCGAACCTGCATCCCCTGCATTGGAAGACGGATTCTTAACCACTGGACCACCAGGAAAGTCCCCTAACTTTATTACTTTTATTCAGCTAATCTTTGAGCCTGTTTAGAGTTATGATTTGCCTGATACTCTGCTTGTTGAATAAATCTTTGAATCCTTGGTCTTGGGTCTATACCTGACTCCCTCCAAAAACATAGACACTGTTAACAGAAGCAATTGGTTTGTAGCTTTTTTAAATTGTTTGTTTGATTGAGGGAGAAAATAAACAGGCTTTTTTTCTTTCATCTTTGACTTAAATTCAAAATTAGGTACTTCCCCTAATTAAATTTAAATCTTAACATTTATGGTGAGAAGTGAAATACAGATTTTATGTTACTATTAAAGATTTGTAATATTTTACAGATACAGAAGCTCTAAGTCGGGAAGAATTTAAATTTTGATACTAATTTCCCCCCTTTTAGGAAAATTTTATTTAACTATTAAATTTAGTTATAAGAACAACTTAAAAAGTGATGGAAAGAATTATAACGAATATTTAGAACTCAATGCAGTAAAATTCCTGCTTTTCTTTAATACTGACTTTTTTCAGGAAATATCAACTCTGTAAATATTAATATTTCTATGTTTATATACATCTGATTAATCTTTAACAGTAATTTATTAGAAAGCTAGTGTACTAAATTAATACATTTAATCATAAAATAACATCTTTAAATGAGGTTAAGTTTAGAGATCTATGCTTGAAAGTATGGTTTAGTGGAACATATGTGAATGAAACAGGATCATTATATTCTTAGCTTTATTATAGAACAGTATGTCATCTAACCTGATCCCAATTTAGAATAAGAAGTAGACAAAAAGACCTTTATCACAAAGTTAATGAACTAAATCATCTACACTAAGGCACTGACTTAGAACCTCTCTTGCTCTGTACATAATTCAAAGAAGCTTGATATTTTCACAGCAGAATTTAATCTGTTTTCTAATTTCACAGCAGATTAAAACATGCAAATTAGATGTGGGAGTAAAGGTACTCTAGGTAATATGGACAGCAAGAAGGGTAATGAGGTAAAAATCACATTAGCATGGGACAGTTTAATACAGGGACTTTTTTTAGACTCTGAGTATATCATTAATTAATTATTGTATTCTGCTATATAACCTGTTGTTCCTGATGATAGATTCATTGTGGGAAAATTCACTTATGTTTTTGATTTTGGGAATCATAAAACTATATAAAGAATATATTAGAACATACACTTTGGAGTCAGATGTATCTAAGTTCCCATCTTTTATCACATAAGCTTTATGATTCTTCATCTCTAAAACCAGAAATGGTAATATCTTCTTTGAAAGGATTGTTTTGCAATTTAAATGAGTTAACATATATCTATAGTATAGTACCCATTCAATAAATGTTGTTTTCTTCCTTAAATTTTGTTTAACAAAAATCACTTTAGAAAGATATTCATCTAGAATATTTGAAAATTTTCTGCTGTCAATTGTTAGTATTCAAGATACAATTAAACTTTGTGTATTTATGGAGTTGGTGGTCAGAAATGAAATACCGTTCTCATTTTCTTTCCACATCAGTCTTTCATTAATATGGACCTGTGCTGTTTAATATCAGCCACTAGCTACATGTGACTACTTAAATTTAAAATTTTTAATGGATTTTTTTTAGAGCAGTTTTAGGTTTATAGAAAAATTGCACTGAAGGTATAATTTCCATATATACCTTCCCCCACAGTTATTTCTGTTAACATCTTACATTTGTTATAATTGATAAACCAATATTGACAAATTATTAACTAAAGTCCATAGTTTACATTACAGTTCACTCTTTGTGTTGTACAGTTCTATGGGTGAGATTGTCTTCTTTCACTTAGCAATGTACATTTAAGGTTCTTCCATGTCTCTCTGTGACTTGATAGCTCATTTCTTTTTTTTTTTTTTTTAAACATCTTTATTGGAGCATAATTGCTTTACAATGGTATGTTAGTTTCAGCTTCACAACAAAATGAATCAGTTATATATATACATATGTTCCCATATCTCTTCCCTCTTGCGTCACCCTCCCTCCCACCCTCCCTATCCCACCCCTCCAGGCGGTCACACAGCACCGAGCTGATCTCCCTGTGCTATGCGGCTGCTTCCCACTAGCCATCTACCTTACGTTTGGTAGTGTATACATGTCCATGCCTCTTTATTGCTTTGTCACCGTTTACCCTTCCCCCTCCCCATAGCCTCAAGTCCATTCTCTAGTAAGTCTGTGTCTTTATTCCTGTTTCACCCCTAGGTTTTTCATGACATTTTTTTTTTCTTAAATTCCATATATATGTGTTAGCATACGGGTCTCTTGTAGACAGCAAATATATGGGTCTTGTTTTTGTATCCATTCAGCCAATCTGTGTCTTTTGGTGGGAGCATTTAGTCCATTTACATTTAAGGTAATTATCGATATGTGTGTTCCCATTCCCATTTTCTTAATTGTTTTGGGTTTGTTATTGTAGGTCTTTTCCTTCTTTTGTGTTTCTTGCCTAGAGAAGTTCCTTTAGCAGTTGTTGTAGAGCTGGTTTGGTGGTGCTGAACTCTCTCAGCTTTTGCTTGTCTCTAAAGGTTTTAATTTCTCCATCAAATCTGAATGAGATCCTTGCTGGGTAGAGTAATCTTGGTTGCAGGTTTTTCTCCTTCAACACTTTCAATATGTCCTGCCACTCCCTTCTGGCTTGCAGAGTTTCTGCTGAAAGATCAGCTGTTAACCTTATGGGGATTCCCTTGTGTGTTATTTGTTGCTTTTCCCTTGCTGCTTTTAATATGTTTTCTTTGTATTTAATTTTTGACAGTTTGATTAATATGTGTCTTGGCGTATTTCTCCTTGGATTTATCCTGTATGGGACTCTCTGTGCTTCCTGGACTTGATTAACTATTTCCTTTCCCATATTAGGGAAGTTTTCAACTATAATCTCTCCAAATATTTTCTCAGTCCCTTTCTTTTTCTCTTCTTCTTCTGGAACCCCTATAATTCGAATGTTGGTACGTTTAATGTTGTCCCAGAGGTCTCTGAGACTGTCCTCAGTTCTTTTCATTCTTTTTTCTTTATTCTGCTCTGCAGTAGTTATTTCCACTATTTTATCTTCCAGGTCACTTATCCGTTCTTCTGCCTCAGTTATTCTGCTATTGATCCCATCTAGAGTACTTTTAATTTCATTTATTGTGTTGTTCATCGTTGCTTGTTTCATCTTTAGTTCTTCTAGGTCCTTGTTAACTGATTCTTGCATTTTGTCCATTCTATTGTCCATTCTATCTCCAAGATTTCGGATCAACCTTACTATCATTATTTTGAATTCTTTTTCAGGTAGACTGCCTATTTCCTCTTCAATTGTTAGGTCTGATGGGTTTTTATCTTGCTCCTTCATCTGCGGTGTGTTTTTCTGTCTTTTCATTTTGCTTATCTTACTGTGTTTGGGGTCTCCTTTTTTGCAGGCTGAAGGTTCGTAGTTCCTGTTGTTTTTTGTGTCTGTCCCCAGTGGCTAAGGTTGGTTCAGTGGGTTGTGTAGGCTTCCTGGTGGAGGGTACTAGTGCCTGTGTTCTGGTGGATGAGGCTAGATCTTGTCTTTCTGGTGGGCAGGTCCACGTCTGGTGGTGTGTTTTGGGGTGTCTGTAGACTTATTATGATTTTGGGCCGCCTCTCTGCTAATGGGTGGGGTTGTGTTCCTGTCTTGCTAGTTGTTTGGCATAGGATGTCCAGCACTGCAGCTTGCTGGTCGTTGAGTGAAGCTGGGTGCTGGCGTTGAGATGGAGATCTCTCGGAAATTTTTGCTGTTTGATATTATGTGCAGCTGGGAGGTCTCTTGTGGATCAGTGTCCTGAAGTTGGCTCTCCCACCTCAGAGGCACAGCACTGACTCCTGGCTGCAGCACCAAGAGCCTTTCATCCACAGGGCTACTTAATTTGGGATGATTGGTTGTCTATTCAGGTATTCCACAGATGCAGGGTACATCCAGTTGATTGTGGAGCTTTAATCCGCTGCTTCTGATGCTGCTGGGAGAGATTTCCCTTTCTCTTCTTTGTTCTCACAGCTCCCAGGGGCTCAGCTTTGGATTTAGCCCCGCCTGTGCGTGTAGGTCGCCGGAGGGCGTCTGTTCTTTGCTCAGACAGGACGGGGTTAAAGGAGCCGCTGATTCGGAGGCTCTGGCTCACTCAGGCCCGGGGGGTAGGGAGGGGCATGGAGTGTGGGGCGGGCCTGCGGCGGCAGAGGCCGGCGAGACGTTGAAGCCTGAGGCGCGCCTGTGCGTTCTCCCGGGGGAGTTGTCCCTGGATCCCGGGACCCTGGCAGTGGCGGGCTGCACAGGCTCCCCGGAAGGGCGTGTGGCTAGTGACCTGTGTTCGCACACAGGCCTCCCGGTGGCGGCAGCAGCGGCCCTAGCGTCTCATGTCTGTCTCTGGGCTCCGCAGTTTTAGCCGCGGCTCGCGCCCGTCCCTGGAGCTCTCTCAAGCAGCGTTCTTAATCCCCTCTCCTCGTGCACCAGGAAACAAAGAGGGACGTAAAAGTCTCTTGCCTCTTCGGCAGTTCCAGACTTCTCCCCGGACTCTCTCCCGGCCAGCCGCGGTGCACTAACGCCCTGCAGGCTGTGTTCACGCCGCCAACCTCAGTCCTCTCCCGGCGCTCCGACAAAAGCCGGAGCCTCAGCTCCCAGTCCCGCCCGCCCCGGCGGGCGAGCAGACAAGCCTCTCGGCTGGTGAGTGCCGGTCGGCCCGATCCTCTGCGCTGGAATCTGTCCGCTTTGCCCTCCGCACCCCTGTTGCTGTGCTCTCCTCCGCGGCTCCCAAGCTCCCCCACTCCGCCTCCCGAAGCCTCCACCCGCGAAGGGGCTTCCTAGTGTGTGGACACTTTTCCTCCTTCACAGCTCTCTCCCGCTGGTGCAGGACCCGTCCCTATCCTTTTGTCTCTGTTTAGTTTTTTCTTTTGCCCTACCCAGGTACGTGGGGGGTTTCTTGCCTTTTGGGAGGTCTGAGGTCTTCTGCCAGCGTTCAGTAGATGCTCTGTAGGAGTTGTTCCATGCGTAGATGTATTTCTGGTGTATCTGTGGGGAGGAACGTGATCTCCGCGTCTTACTCTTCCGCCATCTTCCTGGAAGTCTCGCTCATTTCTTTTTATTGCTAAATAGTACTCTGTTGTATGGATAAACTTAAGTTTTAATTAATTAAAATCAAAATTTTAAATTCCTCAGTTGCACCAGCCACATTTCAGGGGCTCAATAGCCACATGTGGCTAGTGGCTACCATATTGGAAAATGCAGATATAGCACATTTCCATCATCTCAGGAAGTTCTATTGAAGAATGCTGATATAAACCAAAGTCCCGTTCTCCATTTATATTCACTCTCACAGAGAACTTACCATTTACATGGCCTCAATTTGTCCTAAGCCTACCTTTTCAATGTTTTTGCTTGTGCTGCCAGCAATCCTAAACTTGACATAATTTAAAATCCTTTACTCCCTCCAAAGAATCAGCCTTTCCAGATACTGTCCATTATAATATGGTTTCTTCTCAGGGCATCATCTTTTACTCCACGCTTCTTGTCCCTAAAATCTGGAGTCATCTTTTTCTTTCTTATTTTTTCTCTAAACCTTTTGAATATTTATCAGAGATGAACAGGTCTCAGAGCTAATAACTGGCAGAGTTGAGATTAGAATCTAGAACTCCTTTTTCTAGTTCTCTCTTGGGATCTCCACTAGTTGGGATGCTTTTACAATTAATTTTAAAGTTGCGGTCACTTTTGAAGAGATTATTGGGGACTGTTTGATTATGTACTATGTAATTTAAAATACTATAAATCAAAACTATAGAGGCTATAGCTATAGATTTAATAAATACTAATGTACTCATTCTTTAAAAAAGTAGAACTTGAAATGAAGAAGTTTATCTTATTTCTTATCTTAAATAAGAAATTTATCTTATTTCTCTATAATTCAGTTATTATGGAAAAATATTTTTTCTTCTGTGTGTGACCCACTTTACATAATAAAAATTAATTGCCTGTACTAATATGAATTGCCTGGTAAGGGTGAATAGAATTTAACTGAACATTGTTGCCATCCAAAATTCCCTATTGGTACTGATTTACATTTGTATTCTATTCAAATACTTTGTAAAATCCAATTTGGTTACCACATGAACTTGTACTTTCTTAAACATTATTTAAATTATCATGTTAAAGTTTCCAGAGCTCTTTTGTCTTTATTTTGGGGTAAGCTTTACCTCTACTTTTGCTGAAAATAGCTATACTGTGTAAGGTCTTGATTTGATCTTCTCTGTATACTGGTTATGCTTGCTCAAAAGTTCATTTTTGTGGAGACATTCTGTTAAAGAGTAGTTGTCTTCCATGTTTAAGTACTGTATTTAAAAAAAAAAAAAAGCCTGAATTTTAAACTTCATTTTGAAATGCTTTCCCTATAATTACTGCTCTTAAAACCCATGTTTTATATGTCAGCTTTTACATTAATTACTGTTTTGATTAAAACTGTCACTCTTTGCTCGAATCTGTCCTCTCTTTAAATTTATTAAAAACTTTTTTAAAACATAAGGCTCTCCATATATTTAGAAAAGCTGAGTTATGAGTTATCTGAGTCAGTTTTTTCAGAAATGTCATTTTATTATGTAGGTTTGCAGTTGACAAAATCTCATAAGGGCACAAAAGTCCCTTCCAATATATTCTCTTTCTACTGCGTTAGAAAAAATGAGGGCAGGAGAGAGAGAGGGTTTTTTGAAATAATAAAATCCTTAGAATAGAAAATGTAATATTTAAAACTCTTTAAAAGCATGTAAGAGTAACTTGGAATATCACAAAGCTTAGAACAGATAATGTCATGAAAGCATCTTTGAATATTGAAGTTGTAGTACCTATTCCCATAGTGATTGACGTGCATTATTTAATTCATTGTTCTCAGAGTGTTAAAACTTTAAGCATCTTAAGTGTATCATGACAAAATGGTGAGGGGCAGAGGGGAAAGAATGGGTGGGGAGCAAAATCCTGTCAATAGAATCTCCATTTTTGAGAGAGATTTCAGGTTCACTTGTTGATTTTTTTTTTTTAGTATTCTTTTTTGTTTTTAAAAGACTTGGTTGGTTGGTTGGTTGATTTGTTTGTTTTAGAGCAGTCTTGGGTTCACAGTAAAATTGAGAAGAAGGTACAAAGATTTCCTGCATACTCAGCTGCCTCCACACATGCATAGCCACCCTTATTATCAACATCCACTGCCAGAGTGGTACGTTAATTACAATTGATGAACTTACATTGATGCTTAAAGTCCATAGTTTATATTAGGGTTCACTCTCGGTGTTATACATTCTGTGGATTTGCACAAATGTATAATGACAGGTATCCATTATTATAGTACCATACAGAATATTTTCATTGGTTTAAAAATCCTCTTTGCTCTGCATATTCATCCTTCCTCACCCCAGCTTCTAGCATCCACTGATCTTTTTATTGTCTCCATAGTTTTGCCTTTTCCAAAGTGTCCTATAGTTGGAATCATACAATATGCATTTAAGTTTCTTACATGTCTCTTCGTGATTTGATAGCTCATTTCTTTTTTAGTACTGAATAATATTCCATTGTCTGGTTGTACCACTGGTGGACATCTTGGTTGGTTGCTTACAAGTTTTACAATTATGAATAAAGCTGCTATAAATATCCATGTGCAGGTTTTTGTGTAGATACAAGTTTTCAGCTCCTTTGAGTAAATATCAAGGAGAGTGCTGGATCGTATGGTAAGAGTATGTTTAGTTTTGTAAGACAATGTCAAACTTTTTCAAAGTGGTTGCCCGATTTTGCATTCCTATCTGCAATGAATGAGAGTTCCTGTTGGCGCCACATCTTGGTCAACATTTGTTGTTGTCCGTGTTCCAAATTTTGGCCATTCTAATAGTGTGTAGTGGTATCACATTGTTTTAATTTGCATGTCCCTGATAACATATGATGTAGAACGTCTTTTTATATGTTTATGTGGAATATATAATATTGTATAGTTGGACTCATGCAATATGTAGCCTTTTCAGATTAGTTTCTTTATCCTTATCTTTTTAATCTGTCACTTCACTTTTAGCTTTACCTCGCTTATAGGTAGTTTTAAGAATGTGGTTAATTTTGGAGGTATACTATCTTCTAAAGATTAAGTACCTGCATTAAAAAATTGAACTCGGGCTTCCCTGGTGGCGTAGTGGTTGAGAATCCGCCTGCCGATGCAGGGGACACGGATTCGTGCCCCAGTCCGGGAAGATCGTACATGCCACAGAGTGGCTGGGTCCAAGCCAGGGCTGCTGGGCCTGAGCATCCGGAGCCTGTGCTCTGCAACGGGAGAGGCCACAACAGTGAGAGGCCCGCGTACCGCAAAAAAAAAAAAAGATTGAACTCATCTTGTGATGATAGATTCAGCTCTCTTACCTTTTATGTGAATTGTCCAACACTATCTTTAGAAATATGAAACTTGCTACAATCAAGTAGTGATATTTTTCAGTCATTTAAAATTGTTGAACAAATATATGCCATACAACAGCATACAACAGTATGGACTTCCTCTTATAGAAAGAGTTTAGAATGTATTGGGAACATCAGAGGGGCAACCTAATATACACTGGGCTATAAAAAGATTTCTTGAAAGAGCTTCCTGAGTTGAATGTGACTTAAAGGATGAATAGGGGTTTAACATCCCAGATTTAGGGGAATACTTGAGCCAAACAAGACCTAGAGTGAAAAAGAATATCTTGTATACAGGGAAACCTTCATACTTTTGTTGCTAGAGTATAAAATACGAGGCAGATGGTGGTGAAAAATAAAGCTGGAGAAGTAGGTGGGGGCCACATCCCGGGGATCTTGTATGGCATGTTCAAGCACTTGGGATTGACTCTGCTAAGGCAACATCCAAGGGGTTTTTAAAATTTTTATTTATTTATTTATTTAGTTAGTTAGTTAGTTTTGGCTGCGTTGGGTCTTCATTGCCACACGCGGGCTTTCTCTAGTTGTGGCGAGCATGGGCTACTCTTTGTTGCGGTGCATAGGCTTCTCGTTGCGGAGCATGGGCTCTAGGCATGCGGGCTTCAGTAGTTGTGGCACATGAGCTCAGTGGTTGTGGCTTGCAGGCTCTAGAGTGCAGCCTCAGTAGTTGTAGTGCACGGACTTAGTTGCTCCACGGCATGTGAGATCTTCCCAGACCAGGGCTCGAACCTGTGTCCCCTGCATTGGCAGGTGGATTCTTAACCACTGTACCACCAGGGAAGTCCCTAAGAGTTTTTGTTGATGTTGTTTGTTTTTTAACTTGAGATAATAAAATACATGCACTAAAGGGCAAAAATCATAGCGGTAGATCTTGATTACTTTTTACATATATACACTTGTGTAACCACCACCCAGATCAAGATATGCAATGTTTCTAACACCCAAGAATTCTTTCTACTCTTTCCCAGACAGTACACTCTCTACTGCCTCCCAGCTTTCCTAAGAGTTAATTCTGACTTCTAGCACTGTAGTCTGTTTTGCCTCTTCTTAAATGAAATCATGCATCATGTCTTCTTTATGCTTCCTCTATAAATTAAATTCTACAGTAGGTGCTATTTTGTATCTGGCTTTGTACATTGTAATATCTGTGAAATGTGTCCCTGTTATATGTAACAGTGGACCAATTGTTTTATTTTTATCATTGCTGTATAGTATTCCATTATATGAACTTATCACAGTTTATGCATTTTGTTGATGGACATTTGGGTTGTTTGCAGTTTATTTTTGGCTTTTTATGAATAAAGTTGTTATGAACATTACTGCATAAGATTTTTGGTGGACATACTTAGTCATTCCTCTCATATAAATACATAGCAGTGGAATTTATGGGTCATTAGTTGACTTTGGTTTAGCCTAAGGAGATACTCCCAGTTTTCCAAAGTGAATGTACCAATTCACACTGCTGTCAGCATTGTATGAGAATTTCGTATGCTCATATCATCTTTAATACTTGGTATGGTCAGTAAACTTTTTTTTAGCCATTCTGGTAGGCATGTAGTAGATTCCCATTGTCATCGTAATTTAAATTTCCCTTGTGAGTAATGACATCTTATGACTCTTAAATAAGCGTATTATACACTTATTGGCCATTTTGATACCCTCTTTTGTGAAAGAGGATCTTTCAAGTCTGTTGTCCCTTTTTTAAAATTTACTTATTTTATTTTAATTTTATTTTTGGCTGCGTTGGGTCTTCGTTGCTGCGTGCAGGCTTTCTCTAGTTGCAGTGGGTAGGGGCTACTCTTCCTTGCGATGTGCGGGCTTCTCATCATGGTGGCTTCTCTTGTTGTGGAGCACGGGCTCTAGGCACGTGGACTTCAGTAGTTGTGGTGCGTGGGCTCAGTAGTTGTGGCTCATGGGCTTAGTTGCTCCATGGCATGTGGGATCTTTCCGGGCCAGGGCTCGAACTTGTGGCCCCTGCATCAGCAGGTGGATTCTTAACGACTGCGCCACCAGAGAAGCCCTATTGTCCTTTTTTTTATTGAGTTTTTTGTCATAGAAGAAAACCATAAGTGAATGACCAGCAGCTGTGAGGAGTGTGGATGAAGGCAAGAACAAAGCTAGAGACAGAGATCAGTTAAAAGGTTACTGTGTGATCCAGGTGAGAGAGACTGTATGCTGTATGAGAGCAGGGACTTTGTTTCATTCAGGGCTACATCTTTAGATCCTAAGACACTGTCTGGCACATGGTAGGTGTTCAGTAAGTAATTTTTGAATGAATGAACACAAACTTCAATCAGGGAAGTAGAGATGGAAAGGAAGATATAGATTTAAGAGATAATAGAAAATTTTAATAGAGGTAGAAGAGGACGGAATCTAGGATGATTACCAGATTACCAGGTGTGTACATTGAGTGTCAAGTTGTATAGTGATGTAACTAAAGAAACGAAGGCTACAGAAGGAATTACAAGTTAAAAAAAATAGGGACAAGTTAATTACCATGTGACCTTGCACATATTACCTAAGGTTTGTGCTCAGTTTCTTCAACTCTAAAATTAAGATATAATGATATGTAATATCTAATAATAGGGTCATTGTGAGGACTGAGATAATGCATGCAAAATTTAGAATAGTGCCTGTCATATAAAATATACTCAAAAAAGATTAGAGATAGAAACAATTGAAAATCCCTGTCTTCATGGAGCTTACATTTTAGTAGTGGTGGGTCCACACTGTAACAAAATAACTAAAATAAAGCATATTGGATGGTGAGAAGTATTGTGGAGAAAAATTAATCAGGAAAGAGATGGGAAGCACAGATTGTGGTGGTAGTGTGATTAGGGTTGAGGGATCAATTTTAAATAAGGTGATCAAGTAAGGCCTTCCCTAAGGGAATTCACATAGTAATATGTGTAGGGAAATGGGAAAAAGGTTCAGGGTTAGGAGAAGAGCGGGACAAATTGTTCGTAATTTAAGATAAGAAAGCAAGGCTCCCTATTTTACCAAAGAATAGAGTGTAATAATAGTAGATTTATTTGTTTATTGTGGAAACCCACAGCAGTTAGGCTTGTCCCATTCTTTTATCCTCTCTTCCCTGTAATACACTACATAAACCTAAGGACGAATTTATACCTTAAAAGATCTTCGTTACATATATTGGAGGAAGTGTTTTATGTTTAATTCTGACATTGTAGCAACAAATCAATAGGTTCTCTAACAGTAGCTACTACTTGGGAACAGCAAAATATCTTCGTACAATTTATATAACTGTTTCAAACCACTTGATATGTGTAAATCACATACATTATTATAGGCTTCTGTGTTTGGACTCCATGTAGCAATTCGTTCATTCTTTTAAAATCAAAATGAAATATTGTCTGGGATGACAGTCTAGAAGTAGTTCTAAAATGGAAAATGAGTCTATCCTTTTTTTTTTTCTTTTTAAGCATTATTTTTCAAGTATGCGCAATTGAAAATCATTGGAAATAGTTGGAATTCTTTCAGGCATATTCCATAAAAATAAACAGTGATAAAAAAATGTCCTTAAACCTTGGCCAGTAGATTATGGGGACAGTTTAATAATACTAACATTATTGTTATTTTACTATTATTAAATATGTTAGATTATATCTTTAACACAAAAATTCCCTAGGTCATAGTATACACTACATATCACCCAACCATTGCAAAAGAAGTATGCTCCATATGCAGCTTGCCTATTCTGAATAATCTGCATGTTTTCTCTTTGCTGTCTTGTTCTAGAATCAGTCAGAGCCCTATGGTATCTACCAAGTGCCACAAGGAAGTCTAGGACACAAGCTCCCTCAGAAAAAAAGCAGAAACAAGTAAAAGTAAAGCAGTAGGGGCTATTAGTGTGACACATGTGCTGCTTTTTTTTCTTGAGTAAAGAGGGAATTCTTTGTTCCCAGTTTTTGTTATTGATACTTGTTTTTTTTCTTCCAGTTCAGCACCAGAAATCTGCTACATTCCAAATCCAAGTGTCATCACTACTCCAAAATTGAGTTCATGAAGGGTAGCTTTCTAACTGTGGTAGATTGAACTGGAGTGTTTTGTAACAGCTTAGTGATATAAATGTAGAACAATCTAACAAATATGTTGAGTGAAAGAAGCCAAAATACAAAACACATACTGATGATTCATTACATAGAATTTTAAAACAGGTAAAAGTAATCTATAGCATTAGAAGTTAGGATAGTAGTGGCCTTTGAGGAAGAATAAAGAGATAATGATTGGGAGGGATGGTGAGGGGACTTTCTGGGGTGCTGGTAATGTTCTATATCTTGGGTATACAAGTATGCTCACTTTGCTTACTATGTTCATTGAGCTGAACACTCTTGATCTGTATACTTTTTATGTGTGTATGTTATATTTCAATACATTAAGTATCTTAAAATATTTATAAGATTAAGATTAGGGCTTCCCTGGTGGCGCAGTCGTTGAGAGTCCGCCTGCCGATGCAGGGGACATGGGTTTGTGCCCCAGTCTGGGAAGATCCCACATGCCGCGGAGAGGCTGGGCCCGTGAGCCATGGCCGCTGAGCCTGCGCATCTGGAGCCTGTGCTCTGCAACTGGAGAGGCCACAACAGTGAGAGGCCCGCGTACTGAAAAAAAAAAAAAAAAAAAAAATTACAGCTGCTGAAAGTTGGAAGACAGTGGGAAAAGTATAGGATTTGGAGTTGGACAAGTGTAGGTTCAAATTACGACTAGATCACTAAATTATCCAAGTAACTGTTTTCAGTTTTCTTTCTTTCCTTCATCGATAAAGTAGAGGAGATATCTCAGAAGGTTGTTTGAGGATTGAATGAGATGATTTGTAAGTGCTTAGCACTCAAATCCCACTCCCCCCTCCCACAGTTTTGGGATAGAGGGGGAAAGATTTGAGGAGTATATAAAGAAGTTGTAGGTAGGTGAAAACAATTATAACTTGCTGAAGATGACTAAGGTGATACTGGTAAGGGAGGTTAAGTTTTTCTTTATATCGTAACCAGTAAAGACCAACAACTTGGGAGTATTTGAATCATTTTCAATATTAAGAGTTAATAGTGCTGCCCTGGCACGTCGACATGGAGGACTGTTACACAGATGACAATTTATATTCGGTTAGAATGTAATACGAAGTTTCAGATAGATTTAAATTGAGCCTAAGTAGTACTTTTTTTTTTTTTTTTTTTGCGGTACGCGGGCCTCTCACTGTTGTGGCCTCTCCCGCTGCGGAGCACAGGCTCCAGACGCGCAGGCTCAGAGGCCATGGCTCACGGGCCCAGCCGCTCCGTGGCATGTGGGAGCCTCCCAGACCGGGGCACGAACCCGTGTCCCTGCATCGGCAGGCGGACTCTCAACCACTGCGCCACCAGGGAAGCCCAGTAGTACGTATTTTTAAGTCTAAAGGATTTGTTATCCATGCTGTGCTTTGAAAATATTACCGTTTTGGTACATTTGAATGCTCTTCCCTGTAGTTGCTGATAATTTATGCTGCAAGAATAAGGAGCTAAATTTAGGCATGTTGTGTTTGTGAAGGTACTTATATATATTAGTAATTTTTAGGCCTTAAAAAAAGAGAACAGATTCATTCTATGAAAACTTTGTAATTCAACTGAGGGAACCTTTCACATTCCAGTGTCAGTTTTTCATTCAGTATTACTCTTTTCTCAAAAGGCTATGATGAAATTTATAAATGTAAAATTGTGTCTTGATTATATAAACAATCAGATATCTATTATTGATTAACAAACCACCCCAAAACTTAGTGGCTTAAAACAACAACCATTTTATTTGCTTACAATTCTGAGTTAGTGCATGGGGCTAAGTTAGCCACAGGTGGTTCTGCTGCTGGTCTACACTGAGGTCACTCATGCAGCTTCATTCATCTGGCAGCTAAAATTGGGGCTGATTGTTCTAGGGGTCTGAGCTGGGACAGTTTTTCTCTGTTCTGTTGGTCTCAGCTCAGGTCTAGCTCAAGCCTTCTCACATAGTGGCACCATGTTCCAAGAGTGGAAGTTGCAAGGTTTCTTGAGGCCTATGCTGTGAAGCTCTCCAAACATCACTAATGCTATATTCAACTACAGTATTCAAAATAAGTCAAGGCCACCCAGATTCAAAGTGTGGGGGAAAAGATTCTATCTCTTGATAGAAAGAGCAGCAAAGTCAAATTACAAAGGGGCATAGCTACAGGGATGGGAGGAATTGTGGCCATCCTTGCAGACTACCACAACAAATGATTAAGAAACCTAAAGAGAAGGTCTTAAAATAGTAAAGTTAGACAAACCTGGGTTGGAATCTCAACTCTACCCCTTACTGGCTGTGAGACCTTAAGAACATTGCTTAACTTTTCTGGGCCCTGATTTTCTCAAGGGTGTGATAATATTTTGCAAGGTTATTATGAGTATTAAAAGTTAATGCAAAAAAAAAAGATAATGCACTTTAAGTTTTTAGAATGTTTTGACCCATAGTAATTTCTATTGTTATTTTAGAATTTGCCATTCCTTTAAATCTCCATTTGCTTGTATTGCTCACTTATTACCTGAACCTGTGATAATCTCCTTCAAAGATAGGAATGCCAGCATAGTTTGCTACTAATAAGTGGTGTCCCAGAGGCCCTCTGAAAGATAACGAAAATTGAGAAGTTTTTCCTCTGTTTGCCAGCTTTGATGTATTAAGACTCATTTGCTCATATTAGAAGTTGTCTGCTTAAAATATAAAACGAAAACCTAGGTTTTATATTTGGGTACCTAAGCCTTGAGTTATCTCCCCACCTCCCTCTTCCAAAGTGGAAATGTGTGTGTTCATTGTAAAAAGGAACTGTCAAGATTTTTAAAAATTGCATTTACACCTCATAAACTAATTAATATTAAACTGTTTGGGATATAAGAATACTTGGGTTTTTAAGCTTTTAATGTCTTTTGTTTATAAGTTTCTGTTTTGTAGTGTTTAGGGAAGAAATCATCTAAAATTGGCATCACTTGCTAATAATATTAAATTCAGAGTTTATATTTTGGCCACAGAGAATTTGTCATCATGTTGCTGATGTTAGGTATCTTTTTTCCCCAGTGCTTAAGGTGGAAAGTAAGACTATTGATTTGAGACTTTCTTCTTTTTTAATATAAACAGTTAAAGCTATAAATATCCATCTAAGCCTTGCTTTGGTTGCATCCCATGAGTTTTGGTATGGTGTGTCTTCATTTTCATTCATTTCAAAGTATTTTCTAATTTCCCTTTTGATTTCTTCTTTGACTTACTGGTTATTTAGCAGTATGTTGTTTAATTTCCCTGTATTTGTGAGTTAAAGTTATTTTCTGTTTGTAATTTCATTCCATTGTATGCAGAGACTATAATGTTTATGATTTCAATCCTTTTAAATTTATTGAGACTTGTTTTATGGTCTAGCATATGATCTATCTTGGAGAATGTTCTGTAAGCACTTGAAAATAATTCCCCTGTTGTTGTACTGAGCATTCTGTGGATGTCTTTCAAGTCTGGTTGGTTTATAGTGTTATTCTTGTGTTATATATTTTTGTTTATCTGTGCATGTTACTTTTGGAAAGGCCCTAGGTTCCTTCCCTAGCAGCTTTCTGTTAGCCCAGTTGACTTTCTATTGGCAAAAACATAAATATTCCAGCTTGATAGCTTTGCTAATGTATATTGTCTGGCTTCTTCTGTATTAGAACCATAGAGAAAATAGCAAGAGAGGAAGAAAACCCAAGACATTCTCTGATTTTAAGGAACTTACAGTCTAGCAAGTAGTGGCTTTCTCTGTTGAGGATACCTTTAACATGGATACCACGTAAGAAATTGTCACAGTAATCCAGGTAAGAGAGATTGGCAGCCTAATGTAAGGATTTAGGAATGGATGGGAAGGTTTCAAGAAACATAAAAGAAATAAAATGAATGGGACATGATGACTGATTAGTTGAGGGGGGGAGCAGGTTTGAGGAAAAGTGAATAGTGAAGGATGTTCCCTATGCTTCTGTCAACAAGTAAGTCGCTCAATCATTAACATAGGGAACAAAAAGTTTGGTAAAGTTGAGATGGTTTGAGACCCCAGTTGGACATGGATGACTAGTAGCCAACTGGTTATGTGACCCTGGCACTCAGAAGAGAGGCTTGAACTTTTGGAAGTCATCAGTATCTAGTTGGTAGTCGAAAGTTGAAAATAGTTGAAGTCACTGAGGGAAATTTTGTAGAGAAGAGAATTGAGGAAGGAATTCTGAAGAGCCACATATATTCCAAGGATGGGCAGAGAAGGAGAAGCCTTCAACAGGGACACGTAAGGAGTGGCCTGTTAATTAGTGGAATACCTGGACAGTGTGCTGTTATAGAAGCCCCAGAGGGACAGCATTTGCAGGAGTAACTGGTCAGCATTATTAAATGCTGTATAGAAAGAAAGGAGATAAGGACTGAGATGTGACTGTTGTATTTCATAAGAAGGTTGTTGATATACTTGTTAAGAATAGTTTCAAAATCGTGGTTGGAATAAAGTGATAGTTTGCAAACTGAAAGGTGTGGGAGAAGAGAATAGAGACTAGAAGAAGACAGGAACAGGGACAGGGATTGAGTGACTTTTTTTTTTTTTTTGATTAAATAAGACAGGGTGGAGATAGAAATGTGGTATGTTTTTGGTTTTGTTTCTAGTTTTGGGGTTTTTTTAGCTCCTCTGCAGAAACATTTAAGCATGCTGGTGAGGAAAGAACTAGTAAATTGGGATACATTGAAAAAACAGAATATTAGTGTTGTCCCTTAAAACAGCAGTCCCCAACCTTTTTGGCACCAGGGACCAGTTTCGTGGAAGACAATTTTTCCACAAACCGGGTGGGGGGGGTGGGTTTGGGATGGTTCAATCACATTACATTTACTGTGCACTTTATTTCTATTATCATTATATTATAATATATAATGAAATAATTTTACAACTCACCATAATGCAGAATCAGTGGGAGCCCCGAGCTCGTTTTCACTTGCCACTCACTGATAGGGTTTTTTATTTTTTTTAATTTATTTATTTTTATTTTTTGGCTGCATTGCATCTTCGATGTTGCATGTGGGCTTTCTCTAGTTGCAGCAAGCGGGGGCTACTCTTCATTGTGGTGCACGGGCTTCTTATTGCGGTGGCTTCTCTTGTTGCGGAGCACAGGCCCTAGAGTGCCTGGGCTTCAATAGTTGTGGTGCGTGGGCTCAGTAGTTGTGACTCGCAGGCTCTAGAGTGCAGGCTCGGTAGTTGTGGCGCACTGGCTTGCTTGTTCCACGGGATGTGGGATCTTCCTGGACCGGGGCTTGAACCTGTGTCCCCTGCATTGGCAGGCAGATCCTTAACCACTGCGCCACCAGGGAAGTCTCTGATAGTGTTTTGATACGAATCTGAAAGCAGTTGATTTATTATGGTTTCTGTACAGTCAGACCTCTCTGCTAATGATAATCTATATTTGCAGCCGCTCCCCGGCGCTAGCATCACCATCTCAACTCCACCTCAGATCATCAGGCATTAGATTCTCATAAGGAGCGTGCAACCTAGATCTCTCGCGTGTGCAGTTCACAGTAGGGTTTGTGCTCCTATGAGAATCTAATGTTGCTGCTGATCTGACAGGAGGTGGAGCTCAGGTGGTAGTGCAAGCAATGGAGAGTGGCTGTAAATACAGATGAAGCTTCACTCGCTTGCTTGCCACTCACCTCCTGCTGTGTGGCCCAGTTCCTAACAGGCCACAGACCAGCACCAGTCTGTGGCCTGGGGGTTGGGGACCTCTGTCTTAAAATGTCTCAGTTTCACTGGATTTCTCAGGAGCTTTATAGATTAGTATTTAACAATCTGAAATATAAATTTATGAGACAAGTTAAGTTTTCTTTTCATTGTGACCATTTTCCCCTACATTCAGGATTACTGAGGACTTGCCAATCAGATTTGTCATTGTGTTTCAAGATAACTTCTGGGGATAGGTGGAGCAAACTTCCTCCTTAAAAAGGAGCCGTTATTCTAGCAGGAGGATGGATTTCAAAATGTGACCTGAGAAACTATTTAAAGTCTTGTTTAAATATTTGGCCTAGCCTTCAAATTTTATTCATGTATCTTTTGTATTGGGAGTGAGTTATCTTTATGGTTTAGAAAAGAGCCTTAATTAAGCAGGCATCAGTTTTCTTTCTTTTTTTTTAAGCTTATTTTCTTTTTCTTTTTTTTAGGATATTTAATTTTTAGAGTAAAATGAATTAATACATAGAAAGAGCTCAAAACAGTTCCTATGCATTGTTATTGGTGTTGTTATTGTTTTTTAGCAAGTGTTATTATTAAGAAGAGATCAATTTTCACAAAGAAAACAATTTTCAGACACTTGCATTTAATTTGAAAGCAGTTGACATGATAACAGATCAACTAAAATGCTTAGCGTATTCCAAAATGTCTGATTTTGGTTATTAGTTCTTATTATGTCCTTGATGTTTGGACTGCCACTAAATGGTGAGGACATATTTACATACAGTGTATGTAATATTCAGCAGAATATTAATGCAAAAACTGAAAAAATAACCTTTTCATGTTTTGCTGTAACAGGTCACTTTCCCTGCCTACTGCCTCACAGTTCCTTTGAAGATGATGCTTTTGAGTCTGGCCTTTTCGTTCTACTACCTCTTTAATAACTCTGATGTCCTATTCAGTGGAGTACATTTTACACACAGTGTGGAACTTTGCTATATGTAGAAGAGAAACCTGGAGCTTCAAACTATGTACACAAAGTTAGAAACTGTCCTTCACTTGCAGTGTTTCAACTTCAGATCAGGCATTTTCTCTGTGAATGGTTTTATTCTTCCTTACTGTTTCTTCTTCTAAATTTGGCATTCGGTTGGAGGTAGACGTGTTTCTTTTTGTCTTTCTGAACACTAGGAAAGTAAGCCACCTAAATTAGCCCTTTGTAGCTTTCTCAACCCTTCTTTATCAAGTTCTATTTTCCAGGTGTTTCCTCCTCTAAATCAGAAGCCCTTCTCTTTATACTTGTCCCAAGTATTTGTCAATATTTGTACTGACATTAGTGTATTAAGTTATTTATATCTAGGATGATGTGTACAATATAGGGTTACAATTCAATCCGTTTATTTTAGGAAGAAGTATTTTTACAATCAAAATTGGGTCTTCACAGGGTATTATTGCTGGAAAAACCTTGAACATCCAAAAATCACACAGTTTCATCTGTAAATTAATTCTCTGCTGAGAATTATAACACTGAGTAGTGTTAAAATAAGCCTTCATTTATTTTTATTCTTTTTGTTTTTATTTTCTGCTTTAACTTTATTTTTCAAGATAGTTAACATTTTTCTCTTCTCTGATGTTTCCCTGCTTGTTGGTTGCTATGGAAGTGTCCCAGAGAAATGGCAAATTAAGTTAAGGCCAAAAATAATAGTTAAACGCATCTCATGGGGTAGGATGGGATCAAAGGAGATCCAAGATTTTCTTCGTAGAGACAATAAGGTTTTGTTTGTTTGATGTAATATCTTACTCAGGGCAACTTACACTTTAAATTCACATAAGAACTGAGTTTTAGTTTCAGCTCAAAAATTTATTAGCTTTGGGCAAGTTATTTAATGCTGCTGAAGCTCAAAACAGGTATAAAATTGGTATAAAAATGCCTCAGAGGAGTGACTAGGCCAGAGTAGATACTTGATGAATTTCAATTTTCATATTTCTTCCTCTAAATCAGAGACACATAAAATGAACCTTAATAGAGGAGATGGTAAGTAATAACTTTTTAACAATTTTTAAAATGTCAGTTTGTAACATTTAAATGAAATCTTCAAAGCAAGTATAATTTATTTAGTAGGGTTATTGCTGTGCTCATAGAACAATCTGAAAGGTGTCTTTATATTTTTAAATTATTACATTAGGGCTTCCCTGGTGGCACAGTGGTTGAGAGTCCGCCTGCCGATGCAGGGGACGCGGGTTTGTGCCCCGGTCCAAGGAGGATACCGCGTGCTGCGGAGTGTCTGGGCCCGTGAGCCATGGCTGCTGAGCCTGCGCGTCCAGAGCCTGTGCTCCGCAGCGGGAGGGGCCGCAACAGTGAGAGGCCCGCGCACCGCAAAAATTACATTAAAAATTTGAAAACTAAGAGTTTATAAAAAGCGTTTAATGACTATTTAAC
Source organism: Pseudorca crassidens (assembly GCF_039906515.1). Classification (NCBI taxonomy): domain Eukaryota; kingdom Metazoa; phylum Chordata; class Mammalia; order Artiodactyla; family Delphinidae; genus Pseudorca; species Pseudorca crassidens. The sequence goes on along the minus strand of NC_090297.1, from coordinate 129,293,190 downwards.
AGTTTTATTAAAGTATAATTTACATACTGTAAAATTTACTTATTTTAAGTGCACAGTTCAGTGATGCTTAGAAAATTTTCAGAATTGTGCAACCATCAACACAATTCAATTTTAGAACATTTCCATCACCCCTAAAAGCTCCCTTGCCTTAATGAGTATTAACTTTCACCTGTAAGTGGCACAGATTACAGAATTTAAAAGTACCAGCTTGTGAGTTAGGCTGGACTGAGTTTGAATCATAGTCCTGCCACTTACTAGCTTTATGTCTTTGGGTAATTCTCTGAATTTTGGATTCTTTATCTTTAAAATGGAGATAATAATTACATTACAGTATTGTGGTGAACATTTACTTAATTAGATACAGTATATAGAGCACTGCAAGTGCTGACACCTAGTTGGTGCTTAACAAATAACTGGTTACTGGTGGTGATTTGTATTGTGGTTTAGATTTGTGGTAGACATTTAAATGAGAGAAGCACCTGAAAACACCTAGCATAAGGCCTGACACATGATTTACTTTCAGAAACCCAAGCTCTGTTATGCATCGTGTCATCATAATTTTGTCTGTAGTAGCTCTTTGGGAATTGGTTTAATCACGCTTAAACCTTAAGGCTCATAACATGTAGTTGTTTGTTATTTTACAGAGGCATGGATTTGAATTGAGTAACTACAAGGCAGCTACGAGACTTAGAGTTTGATGTCTGCAAACTAGTCACTTAGCTGGTGGAATGAGTCACTGGTCTTATTGTTTACTGTTCATGGAAATAATTTTCTTAATCTGATAAGATCTTATTTCTTTGTAAAAAAGAAATAAGCTCTGAAAAAAGTCTAATGATCATATTGATTAATTTTATTAACATAAAAGTATAGAGATTTTTCTTTTGAGTTTTAATCAGAACTTAGAAGTTGGGATGACGTAGTAAAATGTCAAATGTCAGATTCTGTATTGTAGCTCCTATCAATGACATGAAGAAGGCAAATAAAACAACCTTTTAAATGCTGTCTATGCACCCACCTACTGGTGTAAAAATGTATATTTTTGGGGGGAAGTTATATTTTTTTAATTTGGGCTTTCTTCAAGGTTGGACTGATTGCTATTTAATTTGTGTGTATTCTGAATTATCTATTATGAATTATGAACAGTAAGATCACTAATTGTTGTCATTTACATAGGAGAGTAGACCTTATGGTAAACTAATGGGAAAGTTAACCATTGCTCTGAACACTGAACAGCAGAGTCAGTCTTGGATTTTTTAAGACATAAAGAGGATTCATCATTCATGCTCTGTTTATGATTAGGAAGGTTCCAGTAGCATTATTCCTAATGAGCTAGATTTGGGCTGACCCCTAACACATAACTATTTATCTGCAGACGTTGAGCACATGTGCATTAATTAATAAAATTTTTTTTTTGGCAAAACCTTACTCTGAAGAAGTTTAAAGAATCTGAATGTTGGTATTTAGTAATTTTATCTCATATGTTTACTCTTGACTGAAAGAATGTTTGTTTATTACATCCACAAAGCCATATGTCCTGTGTGGTTTAGATATGTTTTGTGGTTGAACAACTGTCTTTGAGAAGCTTGGAGAATGTTTGGAAAGATGACTTTGGAGAAAGATGTTTAAAGAATGAGGAAGTGGAAATTCTTCTTAGACCTAATAACTACAATTGATGACACTTTGTAGCCTTTAAAAAATCTTTGGTTTATGACTTTGATGATTGAAATAGAATCATCAAAGAGCGACTTACTTTTCTTAACCATCAACTTTCCTAGGCGAAATCAAACTTTTAAAATACTATTTTCCCCTTAGTCTCTCAAACCTATCTTTATGGTTAGACAAATGCTTATATTTTTAGTGACGATATGGGTGCTGATTCTGAATGTTAACTCTATCAAGTTTGTTATATATCTCTAAGAACTATTTTACTGGAAAATTTAAGAGGTTAGAACTCTATACTTCATTTTACTAGGTTAATACAGATGGAAATGATACATAAAAGTAATAAATTATACTAGTTCTTTGAAACATAAATTCTAGAAAAGTTATTAAAGCGTTTTTAATTAATTTTAAAAAGAAATAAGTTTTGATGATTTGGCTGTCCAAATTTGTAAAAGGTCAATTTTATAAGGAAAAATATTTTGAATAGCCTTATAGTAATTTATCTTAGAGCCTAAATTGTGTTCTAAATGTGCTCTTCTCTTATTTTCATTCTTTCAAATTTTTTGCACTTATATAAGTAATTCGTGATTATATACATTTTGTAAGTTGCCCAACTGTGTAACTGCTGTTAAGTTTGTTAGGTATCTTTCCAGACCTTTTTCTTCATCCATTTATATTCATTAATACCAAGACTAATACATAGGATTTTTTTCCCTAACACAAATGACATCGTATTTATTGGTCTTAAAGTTTTGCTTTTACTTAACGTTTCTACATGCTTAACTAATTCTCTTTTTAATTATTCCATATGTTTTCATAGTATAGGCATACCCTGTATTAGAAACAGTAAAGTGGGTCACCTCCTGCCTCTTCAGTGCCTTCACATTACTCTTCACATTATGACCAAATACCAAACTATGAGTTAAAAGATCCTGTAGTTTTTGGTTCCTTCTAATTCTTCAGTCTCATCTCATATCTTTCTCTTTTGCTCTCTGTTTATTTTGTTTTGTTTGTTTCTGGCTTCCCTGTTGCTTTGGTTTTTTTCAAGCTCCCCAATTGTATTATATTCTGTCTAGTCTCAGAACCTGTGGTTATGCTTTTCCTTTACCTAAAATCTACATACACATATTACGTATTATTCTTTCCATAACTTTTATTCAGCCTTTGTCTTCAAATCTTAACATAAATATCACTTCTGCAGGGAAGCAATACCCTACCCACAACCTCACCCCCATTTGGTTAGATTATCTCAGTTAAATGTGCTTATATCTCCCTGTCCCTTACCTGCATATCATTTACCATAACTTGCAGTCATGTTATTTAGTTGTATCATTATTGTTTGTGTAGCTAATGAAGGAAATAATGTTAGCCCCATGCAGACTTGGAATGATTTGCTAACTATTTTTTATCTCCAATACTGGGCATGTAATAAAGACCAATAAAAATTTTTTTGCAAGTAGCTAATGTTTAATTTTTACTGGGAATGGAAAAAAGATTTCTGGGTATAATTTCTCAGAAAAACTGGTTTAATGAAGAAAGAGAAGAGTTGTAAATAGTAGCATTAAAATCCTTTTTTGCCACTTAATATATATTTGTAAATAAACCAATTTGGATAAAGAAACTAAAAGGAAAGTATAATGGCTTATCTGTGGAGGTGGGGTGGGAATGAGGACTAGAGAGGTGGGAGACAGCCCTGGGAGGGAGATATTTCACTGTAATTATTAAAATTATTTTTGACCCACGTGATCATATATTACTTAACCTTTTTTTAAGAGTCTGATGAGATTGTGGTGTAAATACAGAGAAAATATATGTTCTTATAAATTATTGCTTTTATTTTTTCTATATTCTTAAGTTTTCAACAGTTATTTTATTTCAGTATGCCTGGATCAGTGATTCTTATCTTCCCTTCCCCTCCCTCTCCAAACAAAACACATCTTTAAGAATCTGATAAGTCATGGATCTTATTCCTAGAAGAATGAGCATGTTGTATATAAACAGCTTTATGTAGCATTTCCAAGGTTGATGGATACCTTAATCTGTGCCAGATATTGTTAACTGTAGTTTTAATATGCAATGATATTTTTTAATCTTTCAGATATTCAGTGATGGCTTTATGTTCAACGTAATCCAGTGGGGGAGCAGGGGATACTAAAAGTAGGATTCAGGAAACTTTCTGATCCTGGCTCTGCCATTATTAAGCTGTATGACTTTGAGTGAAGCTCTTTTACTTGTCTTTGGTATCCTCCATGTCAAGTTGGTATAGTGGAAAGTGCATACACTTGAATGTCAAGTACTGGACTGAAGTTGATGTGTTTTGACTTTGCCACTTACTACCTGTATGACCGTGGACAAATTCTCTGAATGTTATTTTATTTCTCTGTGAGAAGAAGGAAAATGATTCCAACTTCTTTGGGTTTTAAAGATTAAATGAAAAGAGGTGTTTGAAAAAGCTTAATAACACTTATTACTGATAGAGATAAAAATAAATGTTAGTTACCTCATCTTGAAAAATTAGGCTAGAACTAGATGTTCTCTAAGGTATCTTTTATCAATGATTTAGGATTCTGTTTTAAATAGTTCTTGTTATGACAGAATAATTTGGAAAATTTGTTATAACAGCACTGATCTGAAATCACGTGGGAGAGCAGTGAGGTATTTTAAGTCTGTAAAACTGATGTTGACCATATTTTCTGCCTGTTTTCTGTATTCTACTGTGCTGGATATGCAGTAAATCTCCAAATACTTGCTGTAATTCTAAGATTCATGAAACACTAATGTAGGTTAGACTTTCTTAACCTGGAGTCTTTAAATACCCAAGAGATCTATGAATAGATTTTCACAGGTCTCTGAACTCTTTGAAATGCAAAATTTTTACTGTGCCTAAATTGTAGTGAGAAACAAGCTATAGCTTTCATAGTGAACAAGGCAGATTAGGTCTCTGTCCTCATGAAGTCTACATTCTAATATAAGATAGACATTGAGTAAACAAATAAAAATATAAGAAAGTATAATTTATAGATGGTAGAACTATTTTGTAGAGAATTTAAGTACAGTGATGGACTAGAGAGTGACTTAAGAGATTATTTTAGCGTTTTAAGTGGTCAGGGAGTTCTGAGGAGTTGAAATTTTTGGTGACATCTAAATGATAAAGAATGGCCTTGAATTCAAAGATTAGACAGAGAGACTAGCTAGTACTAATATCCTAAGATAGGAACAAGTTTCACCTGAGTAGCTGAAGGATAGTGGAGTGATGGAGACAAGTGTTAGAAACTGAAGTTGGAGAGAGAATTACAGGTCTTATCATTTACGGCTTTGTAAACCAGAATATAATATCCAAATTTTATTCTCAGTGTAATAGGAAGCCATTTCAAGATTTTTAACTGGAGAATGATAAGAAAAGGAAACTCAAGATAGAACCCTGATAACTCACTTCAGCATTTAGGAGTTTAAGAGATCAAAAACAATAAGCCAGTGAGTTGGCAAGGATGAGGGGAGTGTGGTTCATCGACACTTTCAAGAAGGAGGGAATAGTCATGTTTCATATCTTGTTGAGAAGACAAGTAAGATTAGAACAATGACCTAATCATTAGATTTGTCAACAGCGTTGTCTGCCAGAAGAACGAAATTACTGTGAAGTCAATAAATAGCTATTAGGGGACTTCCTTGATGGTCCAGTGGTTAAGAATCCACCTTAGAATGCAAGAGATGCAGGTTCGATCCCTGGTCGGGAACTAAGATCCCACATGCTGCGGGGCAGTTAAACCCACATACCACATCTTAGGAGCCCACGTGCCACAACTACTGAGCTTGCACACTCTGTAGCCCGTGTACCACAACGAAAGATCCTGCATGCCACAGCGAAGATCCCGTGTGCTGCAACTAAGATCCAACACAGCCAAATAAATAAATAAATAAATATTTTTAAAAAAATAGCTATTAGCAGCTTTGTGACACTGGTCTTTTCCTTTTTAACTTTCAAAAAAATTTAAAATTTTTTAAAATTTCATTTTTGTGACATTGGTTTTTGAATGAACCTGCAAGTAATTCTTCCTTTTTTAACCTTTAATCTGTGGGTGGTGATATGGTTAAGCATTCGGGTTTTGAGCCAGACTGTCTGGGTTAATATTGCATCTCTATTTCTTTTTAGCTTATTCAGCCTCACTAAACGTCCATTTCTCATGGAGTTGACAGTTGAACACGGGGGTTAGGGGTGCTGGCCCTCCGCTCAGTTGAAAATCTGTGTATAATTTATAATCGGTTCTCCGTATATGCGGTTCCTCCTCATCTGCACTTCCACATCCAAGGATTCAGCCAACTGCAGATCATGTAGTACTGTAGTATTTACTATTGAAAAAAAAATTCGTGCATAAGTGGACCCTTGCTATTAAAACCCATGTTGTTCAGGGGTCGACTGTATCTGTAAAATGGGATAACAGTAGTTACCTACCTTTTATAATTTTGTTCTATGTAAAGCAGTGAGCTGTATAAATAGTAAAAATTATAATGATTGTGCAATAAAACGTTTATATTTTCTGCTCTTTGGGGTTTCTGTAATTTTATAGTGTTTAAGGAAATAAAGTGCTGTGTTTTAACTTTGTTTTATGATTAATTAACAAATTTTAAGTGCTCTACAAGGCCATACTGGTAAAAAGGAAAGAACCATTAACTCAACTCAAGTAAAGGTTAACTTAAGATCAGATTCTTTGTAGGCTTTTTTTTTTTTTTCTTTGCGGTACGCGGGCCTCTCGCTGCTGTGGCCTCTCCCCTTGCGGAGCACAGGCTCCGGACGCGCAGGCTCCCGACACGCAGGCTCAGCGTCCATGGCTCACGGGCCCAGCCGCTCCGCGGCATGTGGGAGCCTCCCGGACCGGGGCACGAACCCGTGTCCCCCGCATCGGCAGGCGGACTCTCCACCACTGCGCCACCAGGGACGCCCCCTGTAAGCATTATTTTAAACTGCCATGCTAATCTATAGAAAAGTTCGTATGGATGACACTTTATCAACTTAATCAACTTCAAACATTTCTGACTAATATCCAGTCCTCGTTCTGAATATTGTCTTTCAAACACTTTTTTTCCTTTATTTTGGAACATTCTGCAACCCCATGTACAATTGTAATTGTAGCATTTGACTGTACAGTTGAGTGATTAGATACTGTATTTTCTTTTTTAGCACTCTGGATGATAGTCTCATTAAGTAATAATTTGATATAAACATACTTGTAGCTACTCATTCTGTTTGCAGATGCATTTTATTTAAATTATTTATAATTAAAACATTATAGAAATCAAAATGTGGGCAATTTTTTTATTCACTTTTTTATTATTGCAAGGGCGATTTGGACATATACTCAGATAACTTTAATTTTAGATCCTAAATGTGAAATTAACTTGGTAACTGTTTAGGTTCTTAAATTTTTTTTCCACTGTCCATTTATCTGGTAGCACACTTCGCAGAAACCCAGACAAAGCTGAGGTTACTCAGAAGGCAGATACTATGAGTATGCTGTTTCACTATTTCCCTAACAATTCAGAGTCTGGCACACAGTAGTAGTAGTGCTTAGTAAATATTTGTTGAATGAATGGATAAAATTTTTAGCATACCTAATAGAAATTGTTCTCTCAATAATGGGCTTGCATTTAAGGTTGAGTTACTTCAATAAAACATTAATTAAATGTAATGCTCGAAGAGTAAAATGTGTAGATAATTTACTTTTCTAATAATTACAGCTTAAGTGACATTTTTGTTTCCATCTTTGTAAGCAGTCTCTGCTGAGCATAATCAAATCGTTAAGAACTTGTAACACTATGTTACTTTATTCTGTACACCAGTTCTCATTTTTAGAAGCTACAGTTAGAGTAAGTACTGCAGGTATTGTTTAAGATGTGTGCTAGAAACTTCAGATTAGGTTTTGTATGTAAAGAAAATTTCTGTTAGATGCAGGTGATAAGTTTTGTGATTTGGTTTTTATCCCCTACCAAAAGGAGAGGGTAGACAGTGAAATTTGACTGTATATGTGTTCTGGTTAACTGTATTGACCTATCATTCTTAGATTTGGGAATTTAAAAAATCTTTTGAAGTAAATACTTTTCACTGTGTTCTAAAACAACATACTGTAGCAACAAGTATAAGCTGTAACAGAGGCTTAAAAGATCTTTACCAGTAAATAAAACTCTTAAAAATAAACCTTAGGGCTTCCCTGGTGGCACAGTGGTTGAGTGTCCGCCTGCCGATGCAGGGGACGCGGGTTCGTGCCCCGGTCCGGGAAGATCCCACATGCTGAGCGGCCAGGCCCGTGAGCCATGGCTGTTGAACCTGCGCGTCTGGAGCCTGTGCTCCGCGACGGGAGAGGCTACAACAGTGAGAGGCCCACGTACTGCAAATAAATAAATAAACCTTAAAAAGAATCCCACGGTTTCTTTTTATCTCATTACCCACACTAAATTTGATGATAAAGTATTAAGGTAGATTTTATTTTAGGCCAATTTTTTTAAGACTCTTTATTAGGGTGTAACATACACCGAAATGCATACGCCTAAGTGTAAAGCTTGATAAATTTTCACAGCTGAACATATTAACATGTTCAGATCAGAATATTATTAGCTATCTTAAAAAGGCTAATTTTAAAATATAAAACAATCATAGACTTAGATAAACTTGAGAGACTTACATCTTGGATCTAACTTTATTACTAACTTGTCACCCTCAGCAAGTTATCTCCTCTTTTTGGGGTCTACTCCCCATCTCTAAAATAAGGGGATAAGACTAGATGTTTTATTATGGCTCTCACTTTGTAAAAATGCAAAGAGGTGGACTATGTTGATATAAATGTGGTATAAAATCTTATAGGTAGTAAGGTGAGAATGTACAGTTTAATTGAAAAGGAAGATGCTCATTTTTTTTTCTTTGTTTTTCAGGTAATATTTCACACTATGTGCTGACTGTATTTACAGAAGATATTTAAAAAAAAGAAAAGATAAACTTTTTTCAAAGATTTTGATTCCAGTGGAATCTTTGCTTTAGATTTTGTGTGTGTGAGTGAATTGTAACTCCAGAAACAATGCCTGTACAAGCTCCACAGTGGACGGATTTCCTCTCCTGCCCAATTTGCACTCAGACTTTCGACGAAACAATTCGAAAGCCCATCAGTTTGGGTTGTGGCCATACTGTCTGCAAGATGTGCCTGAACAAACTCCACCGCAAGGCTTGCCCGTTTGACCAGACCACTATCAATACAGACATTGAACTCCTCCCAGTAAACTCAGCATTGCTGCAGCTAGTGGGTGCTCAGGTAAGTTGAGTAATTTGTTATCCTTTTAAATTTCTGTATGTGTGTTTTTTCCTCCCGAGGGAAACTTGTTAAGATCTGGTAATATTGCATTCTGTTTTTTTTTTTTTTTTAACATCTTTATTGGAGTATAATTGCTTTACAGTGGTGTGTTAGTTTCTGCTTTATAACAAAGTGAATCAGCTATACATATACATATATCAACATATCTCTTCCCTCTTGCATCTCCCTCCCTCCCACCCTCCCTATCCGCCCCCCCAGGTGGTCACAAAGCACTGAGCTGATCTCCCTGTGCTATGCGGCTGCTTCCCGCTAGCTATTGGTTTTACATATGGTAGTGTATATATGTCCATGCCACTCTCTCACTTTGTCCCAGCTTACCCTTCCCTGTCCCCCCTCAAGTTCATTCTGTAGTAGGTCTCCATCTTTATTCCTGTCCTGCCCCTAGGTTCTTCCTGACAATGTTTTTAAACAAATTTTCTTACATTCCATATATATGTGCATACGGTATTTGTTTTTCTCTTTTGGACTTACTTCACTGTGTATGACAGACTCTAGGTCCATCCACCTCACTACAAATAACTCAGTTTCGTTTCTTTTTATGGCTGAGTAATATTCCATTGTATATATGTGCCACATCTTCTTTATCCATTCATCTTTCGAAGGACACTTAGGTTGGTTCCATGTCCTGGCTATTGTAAATAACGCTGCAATGAACATTGTGGTACATGTATCTTTTTGAATTATGGTTTTCTCAGGGTATATGCCCAGTAGTGGAATTGCTAGCTCGTATGGTAGTTCTATTTTTAGTTTTTTAAGGAATTTCCATACTGTTCTCTGTAGTGGCTGTATCAATTTACATTCCCACCAACAGTGCAAGAGGGTTCCCTTTTCTCCACACCCTCTCCAGCATTTACTGTTTGTAGATTTTTTGATCATGGCCATTCTGACTGGTGTGAGATGATATCTCAATGGTAGTTTTGATTTGCATTTCTCTAATGATTAATGATGTTGAGCATTCTTTCATGTGTTTGTTGGCAATCTGTATATCTTCTTTGGAGAAATGTCTATTTAGGTCTTCTGCCCATTTTTGGATTGGGTTGTTTGACTTTTTGATGTTGAGCTTCGTGAGCTGCTTGTAAGTTTTGGAGATTAATCCTTTGTCAGTTGCTTCATTTGCAAATATCTTCTCCCATTCTGAGGGTTGTTTTTTCGTCCTGTTTATGGTTTCCTTTGCTGTGCAAAAGCTTTGAAGTTTCATTAGGTCCCATTTGTTTATTTTTGTTTTTATTTCCATTTTTCTAGGAGGTAGGTCAAAAAGAATCTTGCTGTGATTTATGTTATAAAGTGTTCTGCCTTTGTTTTCCTCTAAGAGTTTTATAGTGTCTGGCCTTACATTTAGGTCTTTAATCCATTTTGAGTTTGTTTTTGTGTATGGTGTTAGGGAGTGTTCATTCTTTCACATGTAGCTGTCCAGTTTTCCCAGCACCACTTATTGAAGAGGCAGTCTTTTCTCCATTGTGTATTCTTTTCTCCTTTATCAAAAAGAAGGTGAACATATGTGCATGGGTTTATCTCTGGGCTTTCTGTCCTGTTCCACTGATCTGTATTTCTGTTTTTATGCCAGTACCATACTGTCTTGATTACTGTAGCTTTGTAGTATTGTCTGAAGGCAGGGAGCCTGATTCCTCCAGCTCCGTTTTTTGTTCTCAATATTGCTTTGGCTATTCAGGGTCTTTTGTTTTTCCATACAAATTGTGAAATTTTTTGTTCTAGTTCTGTGAAAAATGCCAGTAGTAGTTTGATAGGAATTGCATTGAATCTGTAGATTGCTTTGGGTAGTATAGTCATTTTCACAATATTGATTCTTCCAACCCAAGAACATGGAATATCTCTCCATCTATTGGTATCATCTTTAATTTCTTTCATCAGTGTCTTATACTTTTCTGCATACAGGTCTTTTGTCTCCCTAGGTAGGTTTATTCCTCGGTATTTTATTCTTTTTGTTGCAGTGGTAAATGGGAGTTTCCTTAATTTCACTTTCAGATTTTTCATCATTAGTGTATAGGAATGCAAGAGATTTCTGTGCATTAATTTTGTATCCTGCTACTTTACCAAATTCATTGATTACCTCTAGTAGTTTCCTGGTGGCATCTTTAGGATTCTCTATGTATAGTATCATGTTATCTGCACACAGTGACAGCTTTACTTCTTCTTTTCCGATTTGGATTCCTTTTATTTCCTTTTCTTCTCTGATTACTGTGGCTAAAACTTCCAAAACTATGTTGATTAATAGTCGTGAGAGTGGGCAACCTTGTCTTGTTCCTGATCTTAGTGGAAATGGTTTCAGATTTTCACCATTGAGGACGATGTTGGCTGTGGGTTTGTCATATATGGCCTTTATTATGTTTAGGTAAGTTCCCTCTATGCCTACTTTCTGGAGGGTTTTTTCATAAATGGGTGTTGAATTTTGTCAATAGCTTTTTCTGCATCTTTTGAGATGGTCATATGGTTCTTATTCTTCAATTTGTTAATATGGTGTATCACATTGATTGATTTGCATATATTGAAGAATCCTTGCATTCCTGGGATAAACCCCACTTGATCATGGTGTGTGATCCTTTTAATGTGCTGTTGGATTCTGCTTACTACTATTTTGTTGAGGATTTTTGCATCTATGTTCATCAGTGATATTGGCCTGTAGTTTTCTTTCTTTGTGACATATTTGTCTTGTTTTGGTATCAGAGTGATGGTGGCCTCTTAGAATGAGTTTGGGAGTGTTCCTCCCTCTGCTATACTTTGGAAGAGTTTGAGAAGGATAGGTGTTAGCTCGTCTCTAAATGTTTGATATAATTCACCTAAAAAGCCATCTGGTCCTGGGCTTCTGTTTGTTGGAAGATTTTTAGTCACAGTTTCAATTCCAGTGCTTGTGATTGGTCTGTTTATATTTTCTATTTCTTCCTGGTTCAGTCTCAGGAGGTTATGCTTTTCTAACAATTTGTCCATTTCTTCCAGGTTATCCATTTTATTGACGTATAGTTGCTTGTAGTAATCTCTCATGATCCTTTGTATTTCTTCAGTGTCAGTTGTTACTTCTCCTTTTTCATTTCTAATTCTATTGATTTGAGTGTTCTCCATTTTTTTCTTGGTAAGTCTGGCTAATGGTTTATCAATTTTGTTTATCTTCTCAGAGAACGAGCTTTTAGTTTTATTGATGTTTGCTCTTGTTTCTTTCATTCCTTTTTCATTTATTGCTGATCTGATCTTTATGATTTCTTTCCTTTTGCTAACTCTGGGGTTTTTTTGTTCTTCTTTCTCTAATTGCTTTAGGTGTAAGGTCAGGTTGTTTATTTGAGATGTTTCTTGTTTCTTAAGGCAGGATTGTATTGCTATAAACTTCCCTCTTAGAGCTGCTTTTGCTGCCTCTCACAGGTTTTGGGTCATCGTGTTTTCATTGTCATTTGTTTCTAGGTATTTTTTTGTTTCCTCTTTGATTTCTTCAGTGATCTCTTGGTTATTAGGTAGTGTACTGTTTAGCCTCCATGGGTTTGTATTTTTTTACAGATTTTTTTCCTGTAATTGATATCTAGTCTCATAGCGTTGTGGTCAGAAAAGATACTTGATACGATTTCAGTTTTGTTAAATTTACCAAGACTTGGTTTGTGACCCAAGATATGATCTATCCTGGAGAATGTTCCATGAGCGCTTGAGAAGAAAGTGTATTCTGTTGTTTTTGGATGGAATGTCCTGTAAATATCAATTAAGTCCATCTTGTTTAAAGTCTCATTTAAAACTTGTGTTTCCTTATTTATTTTCATTTTGGATGATGTGTCCATCGGTGAAACAGGAGTGGTAAAGTCCCCTACTATGATTGTGTTACTGTCGATTTCCCCATTTATGGCTGTTAGTATTTGCCTTATGTATTGAGGTGCTCCTATGTTGGGTGCATATATATATACAGTTGTTCTATCTTCTTCTTGGATCGATCCCTTGATCATTATGTAGTGTTCTTCTTTGTCTCTTGTAATAGTCTTTGTTTTAAAGTCTATTTTGTCTGATATGAGAATTGCTACTCCAGCTTTTTTTGGTTTGTTTTTTGTGGTACGTGGGCCTCTCACTGTTGTGGCCTCTCGCATTGCAGAGCACAGGCTCCGGATGCACAGGCTCAGTGGCCATGGCTCACGGGCCCAGCCGCTCCACGGCATGTGGGATCTTCCTGGACCGGGGCATGAACCCATGTCCCCTGCATCTGCAGGCGGACTCTCAACCACTGCGCCACCAGGGAAGCCCCAGCTTTCTTTTGATTTCCATTTGCATGGAATATCTTTTTCCGTCCCCTCACTTTCAGTCTGTATGTGTCCCTAGGTCTGAAATGGGTCTCTTGTAGACACATATATATGGGTCTTGTTTTTGTATCCATTCAGCCAGTCTATGTCTTTTGTTTGGAGCATTTAATCCATTTACATTGAAGGTAATTATCAATATGTGTGTTCCTATTACCATTTTCTTAATTGTTTTGGGTTTGTTTTCGTGGATCTTTTCCTTTTCTTGTGTTTCCTGCCTAGAGAAATTCCTTTAGCATTTGTTTTAAAGCTGGTTTGGTGGTGCTGAACTCTCTTAGCTTTTGCTTGTCTGTAAAGGTTTTAATTTCTCCGTCAAATCTGAACGAGGATCTTGCTGGGTAGAGTAATCTTTGTTGTAGGTTTTTCCCTTTCATCACTTTAAATATGTCCTTCTAGTCCCTCTGGCTTGCAGTTTCTGCTGAAGTATTAGCTAACTTTATTGGGATTCCATTGTATGTTATTTGTTGTTTTTCCCTTCCTGCTTTTAATATTTTTTCTTTGTATTTAATTTTTGGTAGTTTGATTAATGTGTGTCTTGGCCTGTCTCTCCTTGGATTTATCCTTTATGGGACTCTCTGCGCCTCCTGGACTTGATTAACTATTTCCTTTCCCATATTACGGAAGTTTTCAACTGTAATCTCTTCAAATATTTTTTCAGTCCTTTTCTTTTTCTCTTCTCCTTCTGGGACCCCTAGAATTCGAATGTTGGTGCCTTTAATGTTGTCCCAGATGTCTCTGAGACTGTTCTCAATCATTTTCATTCTTTTTTCTTTATTCTGTTCTGCAGTAGTTATTTCCACTATTTTCTCTTCCAAGTTAGTTATCTGTTCTTCTGCCTCAGTTATTCTATTGATTCCTTCCAGAGAATTTTTAATTTCATTTATTGTGGTGTTCATCATTGTTTGTTTGCTCCTTAGTTCTTCTAGGTTCTTGTTAAATGTTTCTTGTATTTTCTCCATTCTATTTCCAAGATTTTGGATCATCTTTACTGTCATTACTCTGAATTCTTTTTCAGGTAGACTGCCTATTTTCTCTTCATTTGTTTGGTCTGATCGGTTTTTACCTTGCTCCTTCATCTGCTGTGTGTTTCTCTGTCTTCTCCTTTTGCTTCACTTACTGTGTTTGGGGTCTCTTTTTCGCAGGCCCCAGGTTTGTAGTTCCCGTTGTTTTTGGTGTCTACCCCCAGTGGCTATGATTCGTTCAGTGGGTTGTGTAGGCTTCCTGGTGGAGGGGACTAGTGCCTGTGTTCTGGTGGATGAGGCTGGATTTTGTCTTTCTGGTGGTCAGGTCTGCGTCTGGTGGTGTGTTTTGTGGTGTCTGTGACCTTATTATGATTTTAGGCAGCCTCTTTGCTGATGGGTGGGGTTGTGTTCCTGTCTTGCTAGTTGTTTGGCATAGGGTGTTCAGCACTGTAGCTTGCTGGTCATTGAGTGGAGCTGGGTCTTGGCGTTGAGTTGGAGATCTCTGGGAGATTTTTGCCATTTGATATTACGTGGAGCTGGGAGGTCTCTGGTGGACCAATGTCCTGAACTCAGCTCTCCCACCTCAGAGGTACAGGCCTGACGCCCGGCCGGAGCACCAAGACCCTGTCATCCACATGACTCAGAGTAAAAGGGAGAAAGAAAGGGGGGGAGGGATAGAGGGAGGAAAATAAAGTTATTAAAATAGAAAATAATTATTAAAAAAAAAATTTTAAGTAATAGAGAAAAAAAAGAGCAACCAAACCCAAAACAAATCCACCAATGATAACAAGCACTAAAAATTATACTTTAAAAAAAAAAAATGGGGCTTCCCTGGTGGCACAGTGGTTGAGAATCTGCCTGCTAATGCAGGGTACACGGGTTCGAGCCCTGGTCTGGGAGGATCCCACATGCCGCGGAGCAACTTGGCCCGTGAGCCACAACTACTGAGCCTGCGCGTTTGGAGCCTGTGCTCCGCAAAAAGAGAGGCCGCGATAGAGGCCCGCGCACCACGATGGAGAGTAGCCCCCGCTTGCCACAACTAGAGAAAGCCCTTGCACAGAAACGAAGACCCAAACAGCAAAAATAAATAAATTAATAAACTCCTACCCCCAACATCTTAAAAAAAATAAATAAATGGAGATACAGAACCCTAGGACAAATGGTAAAAGCAAAGTTATACAGACAGAATCACACACAGAAGCATACACATACACAGTCACAAAAAGAGAAAAAGGGAAAAAAATATATATATCGTTGCTCCCAAAGTCCACCACCTCAAGTTGGTATGATTCGTTGTTCATTCAGGTATTCCACAGATGCAGGGTACATCAAGTTGATTGTGGAGATTTAATCCGCTGCTCCTGAGGCTGCTGGGAGAGATTTCCCTTTCTCTTCTTGTTCTCACAGCTCCTGGGATTCAGCTTTGAATGTGGCCCCGCCTCTGCGTGTAGGTCGCCTGAGGGCATCTGATCCCCGCCCAGACAGGATGGGGTTAAAGTAGCAGCTGATTAGGGGGCTCTGGCTCACTGCAGGGGCAGGGTTACGGAATGCTGGGTGAGCCTGCGGTGACAGAGGCTGGCGTGATGTTTCACTATGCTGAGGTGCACCATGTGTTCTCCGGGGGAAGTTGTCCCTGGCAGTGACCTGCTGCACAGGGTCCAGGGAGGGGAGGTGTGGGTAGTGACCTGTGCTTGCACACAAGCTTAGAGTCTCATGCTCATCTCTGTGGTCCGCGCTGATAGCCGTGGCTTGCGCCCATCTCTGGAGCTCGTTTAGGCAGCACTCTTAATCCCCTCTCCTCGCGCACCAGGAAACAAAGAGGCAAGAAAACGTCTCTTGCCTCTTCAGCAGCTCCAGACCTTTTCCCAGACACACTCCCGGCTTGCTGTGGTGCCCTAGCCCCCTTCAGGCTGTGTTCACGCAGCCAACCCCAGTCCTCTCCCTGGGATCCGTCCTCCGAAGCCGGAGCCTCAGCTCCCAGCCCCCGCCCATCCCGCGGGTGAGCAGACAAGCCTCTTGGGCTGGTGAGTGCTGGTTGGCACTGATTCTCTGTGCGGGAATCTCTCCACTTTGCCCGCCGCACCCCTGTTGCTGTGCTCTCCTCCGCGGCTCCGAAGCTTCCCCACTCCGCCTCCTGCAGTCTCTGCCCGTGAAGGGCCTTCCTAGTGTGTGGAAACCTTTCCTCCTTCACGGGTCCCTCCCACTGATGCAGGTCCCGTCCCTATTCTTTTGTCTCTGTTTTTTCTTTTGCCCTACCCAGGTACGTGGGGAGTTTATTGCCTTTTGAGAGGTCTGAATTCTTCTGCCATTGTTCAGTAAGTGTTCTGTAGGAGTTGTTCCACATGTAGATGTATTTCCAATGTATTTGTGGGGAGGAAGGTGATGTCCACGTCTTACTCTTCTGCCATCTTGAAGCTCCTCCTGTCTTCTATTTAAATAGATAAAATTTTGTTCAGTACTGTGCAGATCCTTTATCTCAGTACGTTAAGGAGATTTGTTATGGTGGTGCAGTGTTTCTCAGTCACTGTACAGTAACATTCGTCCAGTCTGGTGGTCAGACTTTCTCAACAGCCTTAGCTATCAGATCATTAGAGAAACCTAAGAGGTAAGTCACAAAAACTTCTTAATAGTGAAGAAAATATTATTCACAAAATAATTGCATTTTACTTAATAGGAAAAGTGAAGCTGCTTCAGACTATTTTACTTAGTAGACACTAACTGAAATGAAAGATCGAGAAAGTGACGAAAACTATAGAACACAGCCTTTGGGAACCATTTGTCTAGAGTGGAAGCAAATACCTCTAAGTATCTAAATATAAAAGTTACTCCAGTAATTCTGAAGGTAATACTCTGAAAGTTTTGTGTCAGTATTCTCAAGGTAGAGATCAATAGTATCTTCAGAAGGTTTCACAAAGCCAAGGGAAGTAGGCTTTTCAGAGTTAGGTATGATTCACTTAAACAACCCCTCACTGTTAATTTGCATAGTGTGAGTCTAAAGTATCATATGTTTACCATAAATCATTTTCTAAATAAATATACTGGAACTTTGGACATTAATATTTATATTAATACCACTAATATTTGCTAGATTAGTCTTCCTATAAGTTGATAAAAAGTAGGGAAGGTTGATATTATGTATGTAGGAGATAAAGAGAGCAGTTTTAGAACAGCTTATTCAAAAGGAAAACTTACTGGGACTTCCCTGGTGGTCCCGTGGTTGGGACTCTGTGCTTCTACTGCGGGGGGAGTAGTTCAGTCCTTGGTTGGGAAACTAGGATCCTGCATGCACATGGTGCAGCCAAAAACAAAGGAAAACTTACTTTATTTACAAATCTATCTTGATGATGTCGCCAATACTACAAAATATTAATATTTGTCAGAGGGAAATTGATTGTTTTTCTTCTCTTCCTGTACTTAAGTTTTCATTTGATAATCATTTCTCTTTTTGTTTTGAAAATTCCATTATGACATTTTGGAAATGTTTTTAAAATAGACTTATTGGGGATAACAATTTTAGTAATATAATATTTTAATAACAAATAACCAAGACTTACTTTTCCTCATAAAGTTGTCTAAGGATGAACTAATTCTTTTTCTACAAAATGAGTAAGACCTTGTCATGTCTTAACTGTAACAACTAATGTTTATGAAATTTGAGGATAGGACATTTTAATCCATAATAGCCATTATTTTAACCCCACAGATCTCCATTAAAAAACTGTTAGAAGTAATAAATGAATTAAACAAAGTTGCAGGATACAAAGTTAACATGCAAAAATCGGTTTCATTTCTGTACACTAACAATGAACAATCCAAAAGGAAATTAAGAAAATAATTTCACTTACAGTAGCATCAAAAAGAATAAAAGACTTAGGAATAAATTTAGCGAAGGAGGTGAAAGACTTGTACATTGAAAATAAAACATTGCTTAAAGAAGTTAAAGAAGACATAAATAAATGGAAAGACATCACCTGTTCACAGACTTAATATTACTAAGATGACAGTACTACCCAAAGCAACCAACAGATTCAATGTAAACTTTTTCAAAATCCCAATGATGTTTTTTGAAGAAATAGAAAAACCCATCCTAAAATTTATATGGACTCACAGGGGACCCTAAATAGCCAAAACAGTCTTAAAAGCAGAACAAATTTGAAGGAATCACACTTCCTGATTTTGAAACTGCAAAACTCTAGTGAT
Source organism: Pseudorca crassidens (assembly GCF_039906515.1). NCBI lineage: Eukaryota > Metazoa > Chordata > Mammalia > Artiodactyla > Delphinidae > Pseudorca > Pseudorca crassidens. The sequence goes on along the minus strand of NC_090297.1, from coordinate 129,274,731 downwards.
CAAGACAGTGTGCTGCTGGCATAAAGATTGGCATTTAGATCAATGGAATAGAATAGAGAGTCCAGAAATAAACCCATATATATGGTCAAATGACTTTTTACAAGATTGCCGAAACCATTCAATGGGGAAAGGACAGTCTTTCCAACTAATGGCGCTGAGCAAACTGGATATCCAAATGCAAAAGATTGAATTTGGACCACTACCTCACACCATATACAGAAATTAAATCAAAATAGATCAAAGGCTAAAAGTAAGAGCTAAAACTGCAGAACTCTTAAAACAAAATATTTGCATAAATCTTTGTGACCTTGGAGTAGGCAGTGGTTTTTTTGTTTATTTATTTATTTGGTTGTGCCAGGTCTTAGTTGCGGCAAGAGGGTTTCTTTAGTTGCAGCTCGAGGGCTCCTTAATTGCAGCTCACTGGCTCCTTTGTTGCGGCACACAGGCTCCTTAGTTGTGGCACGTGGGCTCCTTAGTTGTGGCATGCATGTAGGATCTAGTTCCCTGTCCAGGGATTGAACCCGGGACCCCTACTTTGGGAGCATGGAGTCTTAACCACTGAACCACCAGGGAAGTCCCTAGGCAGTATTTTTTTAGCTATGACACCAGAAGCACAAGGAACAAAAGATAAATCAAACTAAATCAAAATTTAAAACTTAGTGTTTCAGGGAATTTCCTGGCAGTCCATTGGTTAGGACTCCGCGCTTTCATTGCTGAGGGCCTGGGTTCAGTTTCTGGTTGGGGAACTAAGATCCCACAAGCCACGTGGTACGGCCAAAACAAAACAAAAAACTTAGTGCTTCAAAAGACACTGTCAAGAGAGTGAGAGAACAACCGACAGAATGGGAGAAAATAATTGTAAATCATGTATCTGTAAGAAACTTGTATCTAAGAACCCTTACAACTCAATTATTAAAAGAACATGGTTTTTAAATGGGCAAAGATCTGGACACTTCACCAAAGAAGATATGCAGGTGGCAAATGAGCAAATAAAAGCTTGCTCAGCATTGTTTGTCATTAAAGAATTGCAGATTAAAACAACAATCAGAGGTACAAACTACTATGTATAAAATAAATGCTACAAGGATATATTGTACAACAAGGGGAATATAGCCAACATTTTATAGTAACTATAAATAGAATATAATCTTTAAAAATTGTGAAAACAACAGCAACAGTGAGCTACCACTACACATAAATTAGAATAGCTAAAATTCAAAACATTGACAGCACGAAATACTGGGGAGGATGGGAAGCAAGAGAGACTCTCATTTATTGCTGGTGGGAATGCAAAATGGTACAGCTACTTTGGAAGTTATTATATGATTCTGTTTATATGAAATGTCCAAAATAGGCAAATCCGTAGAGACAGAAAATAGATTAGTTTTTTCCTATGGCTGGAGGGGTTTGGGAGGAAATATGGCAGGGGTGACTCTGGGGTTCTTTTGGGGGGGCTATGAAAATGTTCTAAAATTGTGATGGTTGTATAACTGAGAATATATTTAAAGTCATTGAATTATATACCTTAAATGGGTCAATTACATGATATGCAAGTTATATCTCAATAAAGCTGTTACAGAAACAAAACAAAAATTTAAAAATGCAGTAATTTTGTGTGTATGTATATAAAAGATCTTTTGAAAGAATTCAGTAAATTTAATGGGAGTTTTGATGTTACCAGTGTTAGAATAGGAGTGCATAAAACATACTCAATAAAACATTTGATTATAATTAATTAGTGAGCACTCAAACACACCTTTTTTTTACTTCTAGGTTCCTGAACAGCAGCCCATTACTTTGTGTAGTGGGGTTGAAGATACAAAGCATTATGAGGAAGCCAAGAAGTGTGTAGAAGAATTAGCACTGTACCTGAAACCACTCAGCAGTGCTAGAGGTAAATCAGATGAAATTATCCATGCTAAGCACGTGTTCATTAAAGATGCTTTTGTTACCATAAAAACTGTGAGCTGTAAGTGAATGTTAACGAAATTCATTTATTTATTGTAAGCCAAACCCACCGGTGCTAAATAATATTACAAACCACATCAAATAAAGTAGTGAGTTTAAAGTTTATGTACTATTTATTGGAAACGTTTTTTGAATGAGTTGCAAAAGTAAGTATAAACACACTAGTGGTTTCAGAAGGGCTCTCTATCATTTGACAACTCTAAATTGTCAGCCTTCTATCCAGTTTTGTGTGGTATGCTGTTGGGGGTACAATAAAATTGGAAGTTGCCATTACTATCTTGCCATTATGGCTTGTTTTTATTAGGAAGGTGAGCTTAACCACTAGGAAATATACCAGACCTGTTAGGACCTCAAGATTTGGGTGTTTTTTTTGTTTTTTTTTTTAACATCTTTATTGGAGTATAATTGCTTTACAGTTGTGTGTTAGTTTCTGCTTTATAACAAAGTGAATCAGCTATACACATATATATATATCCCCATATCTCCTCCCTCTTGCGTCTCCCTCCCACCCTCCCTATCCCACCCCTCTAGTTGGTCACAAAGCACCACGCTGATCTCCCTGTGCTATGCGGCTGCTTCCCACTAGCTATCTGTTTTACATTTGGTAGTATATATTAAGTCCATGCCACACTCTCACTTTGTCAAGATTTGGGTTTTTAATTATTAATATTGACTGGCCTTTTTTTCTTTATTTCTCCATGATTAAAATGAATAATATATTTAATGTCATGAGTGTTACATTTGCATGCAATAACAACTTTCGTATACTTTTAAAATGCAAACTAGGCTTCACTTGTGTAATTTGTATTGTTTATTTTAAATATTCTGATAGAACCCAGAACTATTCCACATAGCCATAAGTCAATCAGCCCATCAGAGGAAGTTTTTCTGGACTCTAAAATTACATTGGAAACCTAGAAATAACTATATTTTCTGTTTTAAAGGAGTGGGTCTGAATAGCACTACTCAGAGTGTTCTGAGTCGCCCAATGCAGAGGAAGCTGGTGACTCTGGTCCACTGCCAACTAGTAGAAGAAGAAGGCAGGATTCGTGCCATGAGGGCAGCTCGATCTTTAGGTGAACGAACAGTTACAGAGCTCATTCTCCAGCACCAGAATCCTCAGCAACTCTCTTCCAATCTTTGGGCAGCAGTCAGAGCTAGAGGCTGCCAGTTCCTTGGACCAGGTATATAATTAAAGTTTGATATTTACTATACTAGTAATTCTAAAAGTATTTATAGTATAGGAACTATAAGTGATATACAAAGGCTAGTTCTTTGCAATATTCTGTTGTTATCAAGTAATATCCCACTTGGTATCCCACAGTCATGGCTTGGGTAATTCCATGTCAGTTTTTCAGGATACTTAAAACTTTTACTGCCAAAAGTTTATTCATTTTGATAGAGGTTTTCCCTAACTGTATTAATCTTTTATCTGCTTTCTTAAATAAAGTATATGGAATGTAATAAAAAATTGCCCCCAAATGGTTCAAAAGTATAACTGAATATTGGTTGTTGTTGTGTTGCCCATTAATGAAGTGGTACCTGTAGAAATTATTAAATGTTTCCCTTCTAAAAAATGGCTTTATCTTATCTCTGTATATGATAAATTTTGGTTTTGCTCAACTTTTCCTAGCAATGCAGGAGGAAGCTCTAAAGCTGGTTCTCCTGGCCTTAGAAGATGGTTCTGCTTTGTCAAGAAAAGTATTGGTTCTCTTTGTGGTGCAAAGGTTGGAGCCACGGTTTCCTCAAGCCTCTAAAACTAGCATTGGGCATGTTGTCCAGCTCCTTTATAGAGCCTCCTGCTTCAAGGTATGAACCTATGGTAACTTTCAGCTTAAAAGGAAACGTCCTTTCCCCAAACTTAGGTAGTAAGACTTTGAGTTTAATAAAGTTGCCTGTATCTTTCCATAAAATTTTAGCAGTTTTTCTTTTCTCTTTTAAAGAATATAGATGGTGTCCTGTTAAAGTTAAATCTTGTATTGAATTTTGTATGTTAGATATTGTACAACATAGATTAAATCATGGCTTATAGATTTTTGTATTTGAAGAAACTAAAAAGCCATGGCAGTTTTCCACCGAGACTGCAAACAGAATTGGTCTAAAGAGAGAGAGTCATTGAAGCAGGAGTACATTTTATTTGGCTATTTGCTCCTGATATAATTCCATATATACAGTACTGGAGCTCCATGTGCCATTTTGGTTTTAGTATATACAGTAATGCTGGACATGTCCTTTGTATGCCAAGTTGAATCAGCACTACTTCAAACACTGGTGCCCACTATGTATCACTTATTGTTCATCCTGTTTTCCTAACTTCTTAATGTCAGGGCTTCTTGCTTTTGACACAACACATAACAAGTACTTCATGGGCCAGGGAAGTATGTCTCTAAAAAATTGTTAATTCATACAAGCTATAAGGAGGTCACCACATTCCCTCATCTGACACTGAAACTAAAAAACTCCCACATTAGCCATCCTGCTATATTCTAATCTCGTTATTTTTTGAGAAGGATAAAATGGTTCACAAAATCAACAGAGCATATAGATTTAACTTAAAAAAAATTTTTTTTAAGTTCTAGCTAAATGCCAATATTATTCTGTTTCTTTCTAGACTCAGATTATATACTGAAAATGGGGTGTGGATTCCACATCTGTACCCACCCCTCTTGTTTTTCATACGTCCCTCTAGAGCTCTCAGAACCTCAACTGGTCCAGATTGTCCCTGAATAACTCACATTTGTTGTAATGGTTCTAATAACCTGACTGTACAGTGTAATCCGGAATACATTTCAGAATGTCTGTCTGCTTCCAGTGTTACTTCTCCATTAACAGCGCCAGATAGATACAGTATAGGAAGTTTAAGAAATAAAGGGAAAGAAATCCAGCCTTCCTCTGTGAAGAAGAATAAGGGGCTCAAAAACGCCAGAATACCCCAAGTGAAACTTTCTCAATCCTAATTAAAAGTGTTAATAGTAATTTAAAAAAGATTGGAATATGTAAAAATCCAGTTATTTTTCACTTGAGTCATGATTATGTCGCTTTATTTCATTGTCCACCTGCTTTCTTCTTTTGGTGGCAGTTTGTACTATACTCTCAATCATGAAAAGATTCATTTTCTCTCATCACAATAGGTCCATACCCTAAACTGTATTCACTATTGCAGAGTTTCTATTAAGTGTCTGCCAATACCCATTTCATCTTCTTCATGGAACTCAAATCAGCATTTTCCTTTCTTTGCAGGTGTTTGTGTCCGTATAGCTGTGTTCTAGCTGGGTCTTTTTAGCATCTCTTTTTTTTCCATTGGAAAAGCCTTTTCAAGCTGCAGGATAATTCTAGGCATTTTAGTACAGTACAGTTCCAGAACTTCAGACATTGCATTTCTTGGAAATCTTTGAGTGTTTTTAGTTAAAGAGAGTTTTGAGAGCCAAGTCCATGGAAACAGTACATCATATAGAAAGCATATACTACATTTTAATGAGATTTAATGTATATTGAGAGGGTGTTTCATACATATACATATACATTTGGTCTTTTGACTTGCCTTTGAATAGGGGCAAAATATATTTAGTTTTTGTGACTATAGTTCTTGATTTTTTTATGTTTGGTCTCTCTATGGACTTACCTAACAAAATTTAAGTTAGACCTTCTTATAATAAGAATGGAATACAAGTAAAAATATATCAGTATGACCTGGAAGTCCTGACTAGGATAGTCTATTGTTTCTTTGATGGGAGGGGAAAAAAAATGGGAATTTTCTATAGAGGAATTTGAGTCCTTATGGGAATAAAAGATTAGCAAGGCAAAAAACGTTGTAAAATATGTTAGGATATAGGTGATCCTAGACTAGAATTAATTGTTTTACTTTGATTCATTAGGCCTTTGGCCTGAATCCAGCTTGACTTAAAATGTGAATTATTAGGGGTGATACCACTAGCACCTACCTCAACAACTTTAAAGAATTAAATGAGTTAATATGTCACTATAACAGTTAATAAGGTAACTTAACACACTGGCACATACTATGTGCTCAATAAATGTTAGTTATTTTTATTGCTAAAAAATATCATCGTCATACAGCATCTTAGAATTTTCACTTTCAGGTGGTGACCTAACCTACAAAACTGCAGGGAGAATTAAACCAAGTACAAATTAGTCATCTTTAGAATCACACCAGCATCTGAAGCTCTTTCAGTTATTGAGTACCAGCTATCTCAATACCAGGCAAGCCCAAGAGTAATAATCCATAGATATGAAGAAGCAGCATGGTGTTTTTCAGAATACTTGTATGAGTATTTTCTTCTTTTTTTTTTCACATCTTTACTGGAGTATAAATGCTTTACAATGTTGTGTTACTTCCTGCTGTACAACAAAGTTAATCAGCTGTTTGTATACATATATCCCCATATCCCCTCCCTCTTGAGCCTCCCTCCCACCCTCCCTATCCCATCCCTCTATGTCGTCACAAAGCATCAAGTTGATCTCCTTGTGCTATGCAGTAGCTTCCCACTAGCCATTTTACATTTGGTAGTGTATATATGTCATTGCTACTCTCTCACTTCATCCCAGCTTCCCCTTCCCCCACTGTGCCCTCAGATCTGTTCTCTATGTCTGTGTCTTTATTCCTGCCCTGCCACTAGGTTCGTCAGTACCGCTTTTTAAAATTCCATATGTATGTGTTAGCATATGGTATTTGTTTTTCTTTTTCTGACTTAACTTCACACTGTATGACAGATTCTAGGTCCATCCACCTCAATACAAACAACTCAATTTTGTTCCTTTTTATGGCTGAGTAATATTCTATTGTATATATGTGCCACATCTTTTTTATCCATTCATCTGTCGATGGACACTTAGGTTGCTTCCATGTCCTGGCTATTGTGAATAGTACTGCAATGAACATTGTGGTACCTGTATCTTTTTTTTTTTTTTAATCTTAAGGAATTTATTGATTGATAACAGGAGTCTAGAAGTAGGGACGTTCCTGTCTGGCTAATTCACCAGATCAACCACATCCACAAAAACCCAGGCCTCTCCCATCAGTCTTTTCTGCATCTTAGGTGGATCAGTTGCTCTTCACATGGCTGCCCAATGGTGGAAGAAATTCCCAGCTCACATGATCAGACTCTAAGAAGCAGAGGAAGAAAGTTTGACTTCCTTGTGTCTCCTCTTAAGAAACCTTTCCCAAGAGGGACTCCACTCTCCCTCCAACAGATGTCCCATTGCATCTCATTGTGAATGTGACACACTAGGTCACATGACACTTCCTAAGTAGTCTCCAACTCGGATAATGGAATTGCCAGCATTGGCTTAGACCGGGGTTTATTCACCTTTTCTGTGCCATGGGCCCCTTTGGCAGTCTGGTGAAACCTAGGGACCCCTTCCCAGAATACTCTATTTAATTGCATAGAATGAAATGACCGGATTACAAAAGAAACCAACTATATCAAAAAATATACTTTTTAAGTGGTACAGGAATAAACTTGCTTCTTTATTAGTGCACTAAATAACAAAATCTAGCAGCTGATCTAATAACAACCATAATTTTTAAGTAGTGATGAAGGTAAACAGTGTTCTGAGATACCTGTAATAACTGTTTTGTGATATGAAAATATTTGTGATTTCCATTGGTGACAAAGTCACAAGTTACGGCTAATACTGTGGTTTGTTGCTTACATTCATAATAGAAGGAAATGTTACATTTCAGTTGGAGTTTAATGAAAAGTTTTTTTTTTTTCTTTTTTCCCAACGCAAGATTGTGAATCCCATGCATTCCATGCACGGACCCTTGGTAGGGGTGGTCTGTGGACTACATTAGAAGCCCCTAGCTTAGATTAATTAAGATTCACATATTGAGTCTGGGAGTGGGCATGTCTTCACTGAGACAAGTGGCTTCAAAGGAGTGTGGATATCTAAACTAAATCAGGACTAACTCAAGCAAAAAAAGAAGTAAGAGGGTGGGAGAGTAGGGTAGAGGAGGAGTGGAGTGATCTTGACTCCAGGGTCTGCTCCGTGTAGGGTCAGCAAGGGCTTCCTTCAGAGGGAGAACACTTCTCATCACTGGAGGAACAGACCTTGTCAAGGGGACTCAGACATACTAGGATTCCTGCCAACCTTGGCATCTTACATACCCCCCCCCCCCCGTTTTATTTACTTTTGTTTCTTAGTTGGTTTTCTTTAAACATCTGTATGTATTTCAAGGTACAGATATAAAACTTGCCCTTTACAAATATTCAGCCTACTGGAATATATCCCTTCTATCCCACTCCTTAGAAGTGACCACAGCTCTCAGCTTAATGGATGTCTTTTCAGACTACTTGCTATGCACATGTGAAATCCCACCAGCTTACAAACTTTCTTGTGTTGGCAATGCAGAGTACCAGGCCCCGCCCTCCCCCATGCTGGTGAATGAGAACAGCCTCACTGTGCTAGATGCTAAACTCACAGTGTCCCCTTCGATTCCCCAAAGACACTTGAAGTTCAGGCAGGGGAGGTGGCCCTCACACCGCATACCTCAGAAATGGCAGAGCTGAGATTTGAACCCATGTCTATCAGACCCCAAAGTCCATTCTTTAAATGCCATACGTGTTGGTTTGCAGAGCTGTACCTGATGGTCCAGTCATTTTTTCCCTTTTTTTTTTTAAAGGAGTGGGGTGGGCATATTCCTGGAACCTGGCTTGGATGGTGCCAACTTGAAATGGACGTTCACATTGAAGTGTTCAGGTGTCTCATCAGTAACACTTGAGTCTCCTAAATCATTCACAGGAGACTCCAGACGTATATTCAGAAGGCAGCATTGGAAGCATGAGAAGAATTTACAGTAAAGCTAAAAAGCAAGGCAAAGATGTCCTCTATGAGTTCCATAATTTAACATTATCTTGGAGGTACTGCCCAATGCAGTTAGACAAGAGAAAAAAAAAAGCTTATATAGATGGGAAAGAAATGAGAAAGGTAATCTTACTTGGGGAGATCATTAATCAGATGAAAAACTGTTATAAGCAAAAATAAAATTCAATAAGGTGGCTGGATACAGAAGTTAAAATACAGAAACCAATAGCACTCACGTTTATGCAAGCTGCATCTCGTTAGAAGACATACAGAAGAAAAGATTACATCACAATAGCAGCAACACAGGTGTTTTGGAATTAATTTTTTAAATGCGAAGTCTATAGGAAGGAAACACCTAAATGCTCTCTTCTCAACATCTTATTATAAAAATTTTAAAACATACATAAAAGTTTAAATAATTATATGGAGAACACCCATATACCCACCACCTAGATTCTCCAGTTAACATTTTTTGTATTACACATATCAGTCCATATATAATCCTTATATTCATTCAAAAATCCGTTATTTTTCTGTTTCTTTTAATTTTTTTTCTTATTGGTCAGCCATTTTATACATATCAGTGTATACATGTCAATCCCAATTGTCCAATTCATCACACCACCACCCCCACCCCTTGCTGCTTTCCCCCCTTGGTGTCCGTACGTTTTTTCTCTCCTTCTGTGTCTCAATTTCTGCTCTGCAGACCAGTTCATCTGTACCATTTTCTAGGTTCCACATATATGCTTTAATATACGATATTTGTTTTTCTCTTTCTCACTTACTTCACTCTGTATGACAGTCTCTAGATGCATCCACGTCTCTACGAATGATCCAATTTCGTTCCTTTTTATGGCTGAGTAATATTCCATTGTATATATGTACCACATCTTCTTTATCCATTCGTCTGTCAATGGGCATTTAGGTTGCTTCCATGACCTGACTGTTGTAAATAGTGCTGCAGTGAACATTCGGGTGTGTGGGTCTTTTTGAATTATGGTTTTCTCAGGGTATATGCCCAGTAGTGGGATTGCTGGGTCATATGGTAATTCTATTTTTAGTGTTTTAAGGAACCTCCATACTGTTCTCCATAGTGGCTGTATCAATTTACATTCCCACCAACAGTGCAAGAGGGGTCCCTTTTCTCCACACCCTCTCCAGCATTTGTTGTTTGTAGATTTTTTGATGATGCCCATTCTAACTGGTGTGAGCTGATACCTCATTGTAGTTTTGATTTGCATTTCTTTAATAATTAGTGACATTGAGCAGCTTTTCATGTGCTTCTTGGTGATCTGCATGTCTTCTTTGGAGAAACGTCTATTTAGGTCTTCTTCCCATTTTTTAATTGGGTTGTTTGTTTTTTTTGATATTGAGCTGCATGAGCTGTTTATATATTCTGGAGATTAATCCTTTGTCTGATGATTCATTTGCAAGTATTTTCTCCCATTTGTAGGGTTGTCTTTTCGTCTTGTTTATGGTTTCCTTTGCTGTGCAAAAGCTTTGAAGATTCATTAGGTCCCATTTGTTTATTTTTATTTCCATTACTCTAGGAGGTGGATCAAAAACAATCTTGCTGTGATTTATGTCAAAGAGTGTTCTTCCTATGTTTTCCTCTAAGAGTTTCATAGTTTCCAGTCTTACATTTAGGTCTCTAATCCATTTTGAGTTTATTTTTGTGTATGGTGTTAGGGAGTGTTCTAATTTCATTCTTTTACATGTAGCTGTCCAGTTTTCCCAGCACCACTTATTGAAGGGGCTTTCTTTTCTCCATTGTATATCCTTGCCTCCTTTGTCATAGATTAGTTGACTATGTGTGTGTGGGTTTATCACTGGGCTTTCTATCCTGTTCCATTGATCTATATTTCTGTTTTTATGCCAGTACCATATTGTCTTGATTACTGTAGCTTTGTAGTATAGTCTGAAGTCAGGGAGTCTGATTCCTCCAGCTCCGTTTTTTTCTCTCAAGACTGCTTTGGCTATTCACGGTCTTTTGTGTCTCCATACAAATTTTAAGATTTTTTGTTCTAGTTCCGTAAAAAATGCCATTGGTAATTTGATAGGGATTGCATTGAATCTGTAGATTGCTTTGGGTAGTATAGTCATTTTCACAATATTGATTCTTCCAATCCAAGAACATGGTATATCTCTCCATCTGTTGGTATCATCTTTAATTTTTTTCATCAGTGTCTTATAGTTTTCTGCATACTGGTCTTTTGTCTCCTTAGGTAGGTTTATTCCTAGGTATTTTATTCTTTTTGTTGCAATGGTAAATGCAAGTGTTTCCTTAATTTCACGTTCAGATTTTTCATCATTAGTGTATAGGAATGCAAGAGATTTCTGTGCATTAATTTTGTATCCTGCAAGTTTACCAAATTCATTGATTAGCTCTAGTAGTTTTCTGGTGGCATCTTTAGGATTCTCTATGTATAGTATCATGTCATCTGCAAACAGTGACAGTTTTACTTCTTCTTTTCCAATTTGTATTCCTTTTATTTCTTTTCCTTCTCTGATTGTCCTGGCTTGGACTTCCAAAACTATGTTGAATAATAGTGGTGAGAGTGGACATCCTTGTCTTGTTCCTGATCCTAGAGGAAATGCTTTCAGTTTTTCACCATTGAGAATGATGTTTGCTGTGGGTTTGTCGTATGTGGGCTTTACTATGTTGAAATAGGTTCCCTCTGTGCTCACTTTCTGGAGAGTTTTTATCATAAATGGGTATTGAATTGTGTCAAAAGCTTTTTCTGCATCTATTGAGATGATCATATGTTTGTTTTTTCCCTTTCATTAACATCTTGGATTAGTGTGATACATTTGGTCATATGGTTTTTATTCTTCAAGTTGTTAACATGGTGTATCACATTGATTGATTTGCGTATATTGAAGAATCCTCGCATCCCTGGGATAAATCCCGCTTGATCATGGTGTATGGTTCTTTTAATGTGCTGTTGGATTCTGTTTGCTAGTATTTTGTTGAGGATTTTTGTGTCTATATTCATCAATGATGTTGGTCTATAATTTTCTTTTTTTGTGATATATTTGTCTGGTTTTGGTATCAGGGTGATGATGGTGGTCTCATAGAGTGAGTTTGGGAGTGTTCCTCCCTCTGCAATTTTTTGGAAGAGTTTGAGAAGGATAAGTGTTAACTCTTCTCTAAATGTTTGATAGAATTCACCTGTGAAACCATCTGGTCCTGGACTTTTGTTTGTTGGAAAATTTTTAATTACAGTTTCAATTTCATTATCTGTGATTAATCTGTTTATATTTTCTAATTCCTCCTGTTTCAATCTTGGAAAGTTGTACTTTTCCAAGAATTTGTCCGTTTCTTCCGGGTCGTCCATGTTATTGGCATATAGCTGCTTGTAGTAGTCTCTTACGATCTTTTATATTTCTGTGGTGTCAGTTGTAATCTCTCCTTTTTCATTTCTAATTTTATTGATTTCATTCCTCCCTTTTTTTCTTGATGATACTGGCTAAAGTTTTATCAATTTTGTTTATCTTCTCAAAGAACCAACTCTTAGTTTTATTGATCTTTGCTCTAGTTTTCTTCGTTTCCGTTTCATTTATCTCTGCTCTTTATGATTTCTTCTTTCTACCAACTTTGCATTTTCTTTGTTCTTCTTTTTCTAGTTGCTTTAGGTGTAAGGTTAAGTTGTTTATTGAAGATTTTTCTTGTTTCTTGAGGTGAGCTTGAATTGCTATGAACTTCCCTCTTGGAACTGCTTTTGTTTTGTCCCATAGGTTTTGGATCATTATTTGCATTGTCACTTGTTTCTAGGTATTTTTTTTATTTCTTCTTTGATTTCTTCAGTGATCTTTTGGTTATTTAGCAGCACACTGTTTAGCCTCCATGTGTTTGTGTTTTTTATTGTTTTTTTCCTGCAGTTGATTTCTAATCTCATAGTGTTGTGGTCAGAAAAGATGATTGATATGATTTCAGTTTTCTTAAATTTTCCAAGGCTTGATTTGTGACCCAAGATGTGATCTATTCTGGAAACGTTCTGTGTGCACTTGAGAAAAAAGTGTAGTCTTTCGCTTTCAGGTAGGATGTCCTAAAAATATCAATTAAGTCTTTCTGGTGTGTGTCATTTAAAGCTTCTGTTTCCTTATTTATTTTCTGTCTGGGTGATCTGTGTATTGGTGTAAGTAGGGTGTTAAAGTCCCCCACTTTTATTGTGTTACTGTCGATTTCTCCTTTTGTGGCTGTTAGTATTTGCCTTATGTATTGAGGTGCTCCTATGTTGGGTGCATAAATATTTATAATTGTTATGTGTTCTTCTTGGATTGATCCCTTGATCATTATGTAGTGTCCTTTCTTATCTCTTGTAACAGTCTTTATTTTAAAGTCTATTTTATCTGATATGAGTATTGCTACTCCATCTTTCTGGTGATCTCCGTTTGCATGGAATATCTTTTTCCATCACCTCATTTTCAGTCTGTATGTGTCCCTAGTTCTGAAGTGGGTTTCTTGTAGACACCATATATAAGGGTCTTGTTTTTGTATCCTTTCAGCCAGTCTGTGTCTTTTGGTTGGAGCTTTTAATCCATTTACACTGAAGGTGATTATCGATATGTATGTTCCTACTACCATTTTCTTAATTCATTTGGGTTTGTTTTTGTGGGTCTTTGTCATCTCTTGTGTTTCCTGCTTAGAGAAGTTCCTTTAGCGTTTGTTGTAAACCTGGTCGGTGGTTTCGAATTCTCACAGCTTTTGTTTTGTCAGTAAAGCTTTTGATTTCTATGTCAAATATGAATGAGACCCTTGCTGGGTAGAGTAATTTTGGTTGTAGGTTTTTCCCTTTCATCACTTTAAATATGTCCTGCCACTCCTTTCTGGCTTGCAGAGTTTCTGCTGAAAGATCAGCTGTTAACCTTATTGGGATTCCCTTGTATGTTATTTGTTGCTTTTCCCTTGCTGCTTTTAATATTTTTTCTTTGTATTTAATTTTTGATAGTTTGATTAATATGTGTCTCTGTGTGTGTCTCTTTGGGTTTATCCTGTATGGGATTCTCTGCCCTTCCTGGATTTGATTGACTATTTCCTTTCCCATGTTACGGAAGTTTTTGACTATAATTTCTTCAAATATTTGTTCAGACGTTTCCTTTTTCTCTTCTCCTTCTGGGACTTCTATAATTCTAGTCTTGGTGCATGTAATGTTGTCCCAGAGGTCTCTGAGACTGTCCTCAATTCTTTTCATTCTCTTTTCTTTATTCTGGTCCCCGGCAGTTATTTCCCCCATTTTATCTTCCGGTACACGTATTCGTTTTTCTGCCATTTATTCCTTCTAGAGTTTTGGGGGGTTTTTTTTTGTTTTTTTTTTTGGCGGTACATGGGCCTCTCACTGTTGTGGCCTCTCCCGTTGCGGAGCACAGGCTCTGGACACGCAGGCTCAGCGGCCATGGCTCACGAGCCCAGCCGCTCCGCGGCACGTGGGATCTTCCCACACCAGGGCACGAACGCGTGTCCCCTGCATTGGCAGGCAGACTCTGAACCACCGCGCCACCACGGAAGCCCCTTCTAGAGTATTTTTAATTTCAGTTATTGTGTTGTTCATCATCGTTTGTTTGCTCTTTAGTTCTTCTAGATCCTTGTTAAACATTTCTTGTATTTTCTCCATTGTATTTCCGAGATTTTGGATCATCTTTACTGTCATTATTCTGAATTCTTTTTCAGGGGTTGCCTATTTCGTCTTCATTTATTTGGTCTTGTAGGTTTTTACCTTGCTTCTTTGTTTGTAATGTATTTTTTTGTCGTTTCAATTTTTTGTTTTTTTTTTTTTGATGACTAAGGCTGTATTCCTGTCTTACGGGTTGTTTTTCCTGAGGGGTCCAGCACTGGTGTTTGCAGGCCGTTGGGTAGAGCGGGTCTCAGTGCCTAGATGAGGATCTCTAGGAGGCTTCACCCCGATTAATATTCCCTGGGGTCTGAGGTTCTTTGTTAGTCCAGCAGTTTGGACTCGGTGCTCCCACCACAGGAGCTCAGGCCTGACCTCCGGCCCAGTTGCTGGGGGTTCCTCCTGTCCCCTCAGGGGACTGGTGCCTGGTAGGTGCCCTCTTTGTACCAAGAAGCGAATTCCACATCCTTCTAGTCCGCCATCTTGACTCCCTCTCTTCTCTTCAAAGTATTTTCATATCTGTCTTTGGTCATATAAAGTATAAGCCCAGTTTGTTTCTTACCTGACTCATGAGATTACGTGTGTCTTCCTAGGTCACCAAGCGTGATGAAGACTCTTCTTTGATGCAGCTGAAAGAAGAATTTAGAACGTATGAAGCTCTGCGGCGAGAACATGACTCCCAGATAGTGCAGATTGCTATGGAAGCAGGCTTACGAATTGCACCAGACCAGTGGTCCTCTTTGCTTTATGGGGACCAGTCTCACAAATCTCATATGCAGTCCATTATTGACAAGGTAGACCCTTTTTTGTTCCTTACTTCTGGACTAATCATGGAGTTTTGGTAATTCATTTATTTAACAAGTGTATATTTAAGTGAATCCTGTATGTCAGGCTCTTATAAATTATATTCTCTGTAGCTGAGTGTCATGTCATAACTAGTCACATCATAGTAGCAGTTTGTTCATGTAAAGGTTTTTTAAATTGAGGTATAATTGACATTGTTCATATAAGGTTTGATTTAATTAGTTTTAATGCTTTATCCAGTGCTGTCTCACATTCCTGTGACAGTCTCCTATCTCTATTTTTTCATTGCCTTTCTTCCTTCTTTTATTGTTTTCTGAGTTTTGATCACTGTATTAGTTGAATTCATTTTCTAAACGCCTTTATTGTCCTCCTGGAACAGCCATTTAATGACCTGGAAGATGTATACATTGAGGTTTCTTGTGGTTCTTAGCCAGAAAAATTTCACATTATAAGTTACCAACCATTCTATATTTGATCAAATTTTCAGTAAACTTATTTCTACTTTATTTGTTGTCTGTTATGATGAAAAGATCACTTGAGTACACATGAATTTTAGGTCGGGCCCCACTATTTCTGACTCTAAGAGTTATATTTAATTCTTTTAAAACTCTAGAATAATACTTAAACTGGTTTTGTTGCAGTTCAACATGAAATATGTGAAAGTGCTGTTTAAAAATCTTAAAAGTGCCATGTAAATATATTATGTTCAATAATTTTTTAAAATTTTTACTATTTACCTTAATTTTTACTATTTTATCTTAAGTCCTTATAACCATAGAGATGATTATACATTAGAATCCACCTTACATTTAATTTAAAGAAATAATGACGGGACTTCCCTGGTGGCACAGTGATTGCGAGTCCACCTGCCAATGCAGGGGACACAGGTTTGGGCCCTGGTCTGGGAAGATCCTACATGCTGCGGAGCAGCTGGGCCCGTTGCCACAACTGCTGGGGCCTGTGAACCTAGAGCCCGTGCTCCACAATGGGGGAGGCCACCACAGTGAGAAGCCCGCACACCATGGTGAAGAGTATCCCCCACTCGCTGCAACTGGAGAGGGCCCACACGCAGCTGCGAAGACCCAGCGCAGCCAAAAATAAATACATTAAATAAATAAATTTTAAAAAAAAGAAATAATGTTAGTATGTAAGAGTAGCCTAAATAAAATAATATTTAACACTTACTGAGAGCTTAGTGTGTGTCTGGTGGTTTTATTTTATTTTTTGATTTTAGTGCATTAATACTTTGCTCAGAATATTTTAGTTTAGTTTATGTTAGTTTAGTTTAGTTTCGTTCAGTTCAGTTTTTGGCCTCACCACGTGGCTTGCAGAATCTTAGTTCCCTGACTAGGAATTGAATCCTGGCCACAGCAATGAAAGTGCCAAGTCCTATCCACTGGACTGCCAGGGAGAGCTTCCTATCTGGTGGTTTTAAATAATTCATTTAATCTTCTCAACAGCCCTGTATTATTCCTTTTATACAGAGACAGAGGGAGATTAAATATATTTCTCCAGGATCACGTAGGTAATAACTGACAAAGCTGGATTTGAACTTGAACATTCTGACTCTAGAATCCCTGCTCTTAACTACTAAACCTCTTTCCAGACTATTCTCCCCCCACCCCACGCCACCCTTTTTTTTTTGCTATTCCTAAAGGTAGAATTCTTGAAATAAGTAGAAGGTTGATGTCAAAGGAGAATTAGGAAATGTTTTATAACTGCATGGTGTGTAATTGTCAGTATAATGTGTATTATTTGTTCTGTCCTATAGATACCTTTATCAAAACTTCACGTGCAGCTCCTAGGCCTGAAATTATGCAGTGGACTGATTATAACCTTAATCATGATCTTTTAAAGGAGTGGCTTTCTACCTCTGAAGAGAAACTTGACTTGCTTTTATGAAAATTCTACAAGGAGGTTAAATTAACCTTCTTGTCTGAACTGGACTATATAACTAGATGTATATCCTGCAATAATTTTCTCACACCATGAGCAGTAATTTGAATTTAATATCCTAAACCTTCTTACAACAATCTGGTAAATGAAGTTAGTAGTGTGACATCTTATTATTATATAGAGCAATAGAACTTCGTGTGATAATGAAAATGTTCGGTATACATGCATTGTCCAGTATGGTGATCACGAGCCACACTTGGCTATTAAACACTTGATGTGTAACTTGTGTAACTGATGAACTGAAATTTTTATTTTACATACTTAAAATTTTTAATAGCCGTATGTTGCTAATGGCTACTGTATTGGACAGTGCAAATGGAGAATTTATTAAAAGTGATAAGAAAAACAATAACCCTAGTAAGTTAATAGGCAAAGAAATATGAAATAACAGTTCACAAACAGGAAGTATATCTAATTGATGGACTAGAATTCGATGCCAATAATAAATACATTTAAAGCAGTGACATGCCAAATATTGCCTGTTAAACTATAAAGAAACATATACTCTCATTCATTGCTGATGGTTTGTAAAATGCATTACAGGTCTTTTGAGAAACAGTTTGTCAGTGAAGCCTCAAAATATTTGTGTACTTTACCAAACCTGCTATTTCCAGGAATTTATTTTAAGGGAATAATCCAAACTTTCAAAAAGGTTATGAATGCAAAGGTGTTAATTGCTAAATTACTTACAAAGGATAAAATAAAGGGATGGTTAAAGAAGTTAAGATACATCTGCTCAGAACACTGTTACATGGCCATTAAAATTGTGGTCATATCAGGACAGATACTCTCTTCAGCTATTAAGTAGCACTTGATTTCTTTTAAAAAAAATGTTAGTGAAATATTTTTGTTAAGTCTCGGTGGTAGATACATGGGTATTATTATTTTAGACAGTTACTTTCAAGTATTTCATAATAAAAATGGTTAGGTATTTTAAAAATACCTTTGTTGGGCTTCCCTGGTGGTGCAGTGGTTGAGAGTCCGCCTGCCGATGCAGGGGACACGGGTTCATGCCCTGGTCCGGGAAGATACCACATGCCTTGGAGCGGCTGGGCCCGTGAGCCATGGCCGCTGACTGAGCCTGCGCGTCCGGAGCCTGTGCTCCGCAACGGGAGAGGCCACAACAGTGAGAGGCCCGCGTACCGCAAAACAAACAAACAAAAACCTTTGTTATAATATTAATGGTAGGCAAATCCATAAGTTTATAAATAGCTGATTATAAGTATATGAAAAACATGCAAAGATGAAAAATTGAATAAAGACATGCCAGCATTTTAATGATTAGTTGTGTTATTCCATGTTTTTTAAAATGTATGCTTTTTAAAAATTTACCTTTTAGAATGACCTTTGGGGGAGAAAAAGTTCCACATGTATATATACATATATATATATATACATATTTTAAGTGAAAGTGAGTTTATTTAGAGAGATACACATTCCATAGGCAGAATGCTGTCAGTCTCAGAAGTGAGAGCAGCCCTCATCTATATTAATAAACTACATAGAGAGCTAAATGTTTCCAAGTAAGAACCCTTAGTTAGTATCACATAACCAGTTTTTTTACTTTACAGGTCATATGTACTGACCAGCTTAGGGGAGTTAGTGCAAGTATGTGTGTCATTAAGCCTTAAGAAAATACACAACCTGATAGCTTCCAAGAATCCCAAACCAATATAGGATTTTTTGAACTGGAATGAACTTCTCAAATTATTTAGTCCATACAACAGATGGAGTTCAGATAGAGTCTGTAAAGGTTATATCTGATGTCATAATCTTTGGTCCGTAACAGAACTTGAATTCAAACACAGTTTGAGTACAGTTTCATTGTTCGTGCTGTTGTATAGCATTATCTCTAGACAGTATTTCCAAACTTCAGTTATTTGGAAAGACCCCAAGAGCCAAACTAACACAATACTGTAAGAACTGGAGATGTAAAGAGTATTTCCAAATTGAGGATGTGAGAAAGATCTCACATTTGAGGAATGTGATGACAGAGGGAAGAGAGAGTATACAATATATCAACCTGTGGATGCAGAGAAGTGCAGGGTTTGTTCAAGTAACAAGTGATCCAGTCTGGCCAGAGCATGGGATGTGTGGGAGGATAAAAATTAAATATAATTAATTGCAAAAATGGTTGTGATATTGTAAATAATCTTTATTTTAAAAGGATTTATCTGGTCTTTGAGGGAAGTTAATATTTATCTTCTTTTAAGTTGCAGACCCCAGCCTCTTTTGCACAAAGTGTTCAGGAACTAACAATTGCTCTCCAGAGGACTGGAGATCCAGCAAACTTGAATCGACTAAGACCCCATTTGGAGCTATTAGCAAACATTGACCCTAGTCCAGGTAAGCCCAGGGAAAATTAACGGACTATCCTATATGTGCCTTAGTGCTATTCAGTGAGTCTTTTAATTATCTTTTGTTACATTTCTCTAGAATTTCCTGGTGTAGTAATTCCAAATCTTTTCTATAGTATTTAAGTTTCTGGCCCCAATCTTTTCTGTCTCTTTATTACTTCAACTAATATTTATTTAATACTTTTTACTGTGCTGCTCACTTTACCAGCAAAATAGGATCCCTCTGGGATCCTTTATGTTTCCTCCCTCTCTCATCACAAATTGTGCTCTATTTTTATCATTTTCATCTCTTTTGACAAAACTCAAGTTTTCTCATTTTTTCTGTATCATATGTCCTTAGTTGCATTTTTTTGGTCCCAACTTTGCTTTCTCTACGATAATCTTGTTCCATCACATATCCTCCCTTGTGTGTCTACTTTGTCCAGCCATTTCCTGTTCCTTCTCCTTGACCTGAAAGTCACCCAACCTTCATTTTTCACTTAATGTTACATCTAGGGTGTGTTAGCTTATATCCGATTGCTGTCCCTGTGTTTATTCCTTCTACTGAACTAAAATTCTTTTTTTTTTTGCGGTACGCGGGCCTCTCACTGTTGTGGCCTCTCCCGTTGTGGAGCACAGGCTCCGGACGCGTAGGCTCAACGGCCGTGGTTCACGGGCCCAGCCGCTCTGCTGCATGTGGGACCTTCCCGGACCAGGGCACAAACCCGTGTCCCCTGCATCAGCAGGCGGACTGCCAACCACTGCACCACCAGGGAAGCCCTGAACTAAAATTCTTAACATTCACTAGTAATTTCCTAGTTTCTAATTCCAAAGATTTCTTCTCGGTCCTTAAATAACTTGATTTGTCTTTAGCATTTGATAATGTTGTTGACCACTTCCTTGATATAGAAACTCTCCTGATAACCTTATCTTTCTGTAGTCTTATGATTCTCTTCTGGCCTGTCTGAATGCTGGTTCTGTTGTATTTTGACCACTCTTTCCTCTTCTGCCTCCTAAGGAGTAGGCTGGTTGTGTTCTTGGAATTTTGTTTTTTCTGCACTCTTCTGTTAATGATGATGGTCATTCATTCTCAGCACCAGGTATTATTCCTTTATAGATAATAGACTCCCAAATATCTCTATCACTGTTATCTCTTCATCACTCCAGACCTACTTTCCCAAATGCTTTCTGAGATTCTGTATCCTCTCCTCTCCTCAGTGTGTTTCAAAACAAACTCATCTTCCCTTGATACCTGCTCTTCCTTCTGTCTTCCCTTTCTCTGTAAATGACCTCATTCTCTGAGGTATGTAAGCTTAAAACTTGAGCCTTTTGTCTTACTTTATATCTTTTCCTTTCACTTGCTCTACATACCATTTCAGACAACAGGATTTTTTTTTTTTTTTTAGCTGCATTGGATCTTCATTGCTGCACACGGGCTTTCTCTAGTTGTGGCGAGTGGGAGCTACTCTTCGTTGCAGTGCGTGGGCTTCTCATTGCAGTGGCTTCTCATGTTGCGGAGCATGGGCTCTAGGCACATGGGCTTCAGTAGCTGTGGCACGTGGGCTCAGTAGTTGTGGCACACAGGCCCTAGAGTGCAGACTCAGTAGTTGTGGTGCATGGGCTTAGTTGCTCCGCAGCATGTGGAATCTTCCCGGACCAGGGCTCGAACCCTTGTCCCCTGCATTGGCAGATGGATTCTTAACCACTGTGCCACCAGAGAAGCCCTAGACAACAGGATTTATCTGTTCTTTCACAATATCCCTCTATCCCATGCCTATTAATACTGCCTCAGTTGAGGGCCTCATTCCTTTTCCTGACTAAACTTAGCCTTTCATTTTTCTCTACTCTTTTAATTCTTCCTTCTAGTCTACTTACTGCTGCAAAATGAATCACATCTCAGATCTTATTTTACACTCATAAACTTTTAAGTGACACCCCTTTGCTTATAGAATAAGGTTTGGAACTCTTGACCATGACATTCAGAGTAGTAAATTTATTGCCAAAATCGCTTAATCAAACCAGGTAAAATCTTTTTTTTATGTTTTTATTTTATTACTTTTTAAAAATTATTTATTTTTTTGGCTGTGCCACATGGCATATGGGATCTTAGTTCACCAACCAGGGGTCAAACCCAGGCCCAGGGCAGTGGAAGGGCAGAGTCTTAACCACTGGACTGCCAGGGAATTGCCCTAAGATCTATTTTTAGATCACAGTGATTTTTTTTTCCCCACTTCTGTGCTTTGATCATTCTGAGCAATCAAAAGAGCACTTCACAAGCTCACTACCTCATCAGCACCGATCTGTCTACCTAATTCTGTGCCAATATATTCTACTCTCCTTGTGTAATAGTGGATAAACCATGTAACAGTGGATAAACTTCTAGCTAAGGCCACCCTCTCTCCTCATGTACCAATACCATCTTGTCAAATATATCCTTCCAGTATCATCTGTTTCTTATGTCATCAGTTTTCTTTCTCTACTACAGTAGCTCTATCAACATACATTTTATTGTTCCTGTCATCAAAACCCACTTTTTTTAAAATTAATTTATTTATGTATTATTTTTGGCTGTGTTGGATCTTCGTTGCTGTGCATAGGCTTTCTCTAGTTGCAGCAAGCGGGACTTCTCTTGTTGCGCAGCACGGGGTCTAGGCGTGCAGGCTTCAGTAGTTGTGGCACACGTGCTCAGTAGTTGTGGCGCACAGGCTTAGTTGCTGCGAGGCATGTGGGATCTTCCCGGACCAGGGCTCGAACCCATGTGCCCTGCATTGGCAGGCGGATTCTTAACCACCAGGGAAGCCCAAAACCCACTTTTGACACCATTTGTCATCTACCTACGATTCCAGTTCTCTCCTTTTTATAGCACTCTCTTGAATGCAGTCCAATCAGGCGTTTATCTCTACCACTCAATCAAAATTGCTTTTGTCAAAGTCACAAGTGATTTCCATGCAGCTAATTCCAAATGTCAATTCTTGGTTCTTTTTGTGTTTGACCTGTTAGCAACATTTAACGTTGTTTACTCTCTACTCCTTGTACCACTCTTTTAACTTCCAGGCCACCACACCCTCCTAGTTTTCTTCTTACTTTATTGAACCCTCCTACTTAGCCTCTTTTGCTGATTTCTTCTCATCTCCATAGCCTCTAAACTTTTTTTTGTTTTTTTCCCATAGCGTCTCACCTTTTTTTCCCCATAGCCTCTAACCCTTGAAGTGCTTCCAGAATTTAATCCTTGTGTCTCTTTTCTATTTATACTCATTCCCCAGGTAATCTCACGTAGTGTCTTCAAAGTTTCATGGCTTTAAATAAAATATGACTCACACATTTACTATATTTTGTCAATTCTGAAGCTCACATTTTTTTTTTTCAGATTTTAGCATTTCCGAAACTGGGCTGCATTTGTATAATCAATGACAGGTGATAATTAGCAATCTTTTCCATTTTGGTAGCACATAAAATAATGGTATGTGTTATAGTTCATGGTGTTTTAGAATCTGTATAACATAGTGTATACAGCCTAGACCTTCTTCCTGAATTCTTTTTTATATCCACCTGCCTGCTCAATATCCAGTAGTTCTACTTGAATATCTAATAAGAATTTCAAAAATAGTCTGTCCAAAAGTGAGTTCCATCCCCTGTCCCCCGCCCACCCACCATTCCTGTTAGTGGCAGCTCCATCCTTCCATTTCCTCAGTCCAGACACCTTGGAGATACCATCAACTCGTCTTTCTCTCATAAGGTACATTGGATCTATCAGTATATCGTGTAGGCCTTACCTTTAAAATCCATTAGGAATCCATCTACTTACCATCTTCACTGCTACCCCCCTCATCCCTCTTCATAGATTATGGAATAGCCTTCTGTTTTCTCTCTGGTTCTAACATAGGAGCCAGAGTGATCCTATTACCCCTCTGCTCAAAAACTCTCCAGTGCTTTCCATCACTCAGTAAAAGCCAGTCTTTTCTATGACCTACCAGGCCTCACATGATCTGGTCTTCCTTTACCTGTCTCCAACTTCTTTTACTCTTTTCCCACCTCATTCATTCCAGATTTCACCTCCATGAACATGTCAGGCATACTCCCATATTAGGTCCTTTGCACTTATTCTTTCGTTTTCCTAGAATGTTTTTCTCCTCTATATCCTAATATATCTACAAGGCACACTCAAACCCTACTTTCAGGTCTTTAATCAAATGTAACCTTCTCAAGGAGGCCTTTTCAGGCTACCCTGTCTGAAATTTTACACATACCTGTCCCACTCCCTTTCCTTGCTCTATTTATTCAACTCAGTATCTAAATACTTTGTATTTTGGTTGTTTATCTTATTGATTATCTGGCTTTTCTCCTTGAATAGAATAGAGATTTTTGTTTTGATTGCTACTGCTTCCCTCCCAACTAGAATAATACCTGGAACTTAGTAGGTGTTCATTAAAATACTTCGTTGTATGACTGATCTCTTTACTTTCTCTGCATCTTTATCCTTTTTTACTGTTGAAATTCCACCTGTCTTTCAAAGCCTAGTTCAAATGCCATCATCCAGAAGTTTTTTAGAGTGTTCCAACAGGAAATCATTTCTACATATGTGTTCTCGCTTCATTTTATATTTCTTTTAGAGAACATTTCATATTTAGCCTTACAGTTAATTTTTCCTTTATAAAGTCACAGTACTTAACTAAACGAAGAGTGTGTATAGCACAGCTGCTTTATATAATAGCTCTTCTACTAAATTTTTTAAGCTGTTTAGCAATACTTGCTTTACAAATAATTTCAAAATAGACATTACAAATTGGCTGACTGTAGGCAGTCCACAGTCAAGTTTGTTTGATCCACAAAGTGTTGGTCTGCACTATACTCTAAATTTTTTAGGTGCAAACACTCAAAAACTAGAAATTTTTACATAAAAATCTCAAATTTCAGTTTTCCCTAGGAAACAGTGGTGTATCTGCCAGTGTCAGCCTTGCATCTTCACATAACAACAGTCAGCTAAAGTTGAGTAGTAACGATAATCTTAGATGTGAGACATACTCTTTAACACAATCCCTGTCACTCTTTATTGCTATTTCCAACACTAAGGGTCTGATTACGGTTGCCATTTATTATCTGTCATATAAAATTCCTTTATGTTACCTTCACTGTCCCTGAAGTTATTTTAGATTGTAACCCCTGCTTTAAAAGGATATATTTATTCCTTTAAGATGATGTTTAGGTGAATAAGCTATTTCATGAATAGCTGTATGAAGCTTAACTTGATTTCACTGAAGTGCTGACACTCCTTTACTAATTTAATACTGGGCAGAACATTGAATAACATAGTCTGAAATTTTTTAAAATTTGTTGTGTAGATGCTCCTCCTCCTACTTGGGAACAGCTAGAAAATGGGCTGGTTGCTGTGCGTACAGTGGTACACGGGTTGGTTGATTATATCCAGAATCACAGCAAAAAAGGAGCAGATCAACAGCAGGTAAAGGAGATGTTTGAAACTTAGAA
This sequence comes from Pseudorca crassidens, assembly GCF_039906515.1. Lineage (NCBI taxonomy): Eukaryota > Metazoa > Chordata > Mammalia > Artiodactyla > Delphinidae > Pseudorca > Pseudorca crassidens. The sequence continues at coordinate 129,249,746 of NC_090297.1, read as the reverse complement.
GTAAGCCACTGTGTCTATCCTTACAGATAAAAACAAAGCCAACAGGATGACATGAATATTTTTAGACTCTGTAAAAACTAGAAATTAAACTAAAATAAAAAGCTATTTTTAACTCCCTGTTCCATTAGACATCATGAAGAATGTAACAAAAATTATAAGATTTATAGTTTAGAATGGTTAGCAGCCAGTTTATTGGATTAGCCTAGTAATTTTATCTGACAACATTGAAATTAAATAATCCTTGTTGGTCTAATGTGCTGGAGTCAGTTTTCACATTGGATATAGCAGCATTTGATTCTTGCTAAAGGTTATTCCATTTGTATAAAATTATTCTCTTTGGTTACTCTTGCATTTCAGTGTGACAATAGATATCACTTTTTAGTGCTAATGCTGTATCTCTCCAGTACTGTTCACATATTTTGTAAATGCTTTTTCTGCATTAGCATTCAGATATTTTTCATTCATAATGTCGGTTATGACAGTGGGCCAAATTTTCCTCAAGTATTTTTAGATGAAATATATGGCGGTAAAATATAATAGCCTGTGTTATGGCTAGAGTTTTAAATTTTACTCCCAATTATTTCATTTTGCCCTCAGAATTTATGTTAGGTTCAGTACATCTTTTATTTTGTAGTAGTAAGCTTGAGAAATTAAAACTTTGTTATTAATTTATCTGGCTCAGTAAATATTAACAGTAGATTATTCAGTATTCCTTTTTTCTTTAAAAGTAAGAAATATTAAAAGTAGAATAATATGGATATGCTTTTCCTAATCTAAGCACAGATCAGGGCTTTATTTTATGATTAAATTTAGAAAATTAAAAACTTACTTTTAACTCCTTGTTCCATTAGACATCATGAAGAATGCTCATCATCAAAAATGATATTAACTTTTAAGTTCTGCCTCTTGTAGATTTGTAGTGTGTTATAAGGAAACATAAGGAAACATAATTGTAAGTGTAGCTATATTGAACATTGTCCACAACAAATATTAGGAGACAGTTTAAATATTTGAAAGTCCTAATCTCCAGTGGTGTGCTTGTCCACTGTAAAACGTTGGAAAGAAGATCTTAGAGCTCTCATGAGATTGAATCAAGAATTTATGTGATGTTACATGTTTGATAGTTAATATCAGCATATCAGAAAAATCAGGACTACTTTTTTTTGTTAAGTAATTTATTTTGCACACTTTCCAGGACTTTTGTCTGGGCAGTCTAGATAAGTGTATGAGTTAGTCTGAATTATTCATCTAGATTATTAAGATCCTAAAATGGCAATGCAAGATTTACATTTTTTTTTAATGGCTAATGTTTTAATTTTGGTCGTAGCCTCCACAGCATAGCAAATATAAAACATACATGTGTCGAGACATGAAGCAGAGAGGAGGATGCCCTCGTGGGGCCAGCTGTACATTTGCACACTCACAGGAGGAACTGGAAAAGTAAGTGTGAAAGTCATCAGACTCAACCTTCCAGTAATTTGTTAGAGAATAAGATAGAATTATTAGGTAGAATAATTTGCTGCCATTGAGAAATATGAAAAGGTGTAGTTGCATTCCCTTTGATGAATAGGAAATGTTTAGAAAGTAATACAGAATTTTAGAAAAGAAAACCAAAGCAGTTTCTTCACCTTTCATTACATTGTGCCTACAAGTAGGAAGCTACTTGTGGTTAAATGAATCTAAAAGTGAGTCATTTTCGCTATCCCCCCCACCCCCCCAATTAAAAGTCTGAGAATTTTCATCAGCTTTAACTGATTGATTTTAACTAATTGAATAATGCATTTCCAATGGAAAAATTTGCCCTTTGCTCTATTCAAGAAATTATTTATTGCCTGGCTCATTTTCACAGATTATTTCAAGGACCAGATAATTTCAGTGATGTTAAATTGCCAGCACATAGTAGAAAGAAAGGAAAAGCTTCTTAATTGTTTTATAAAACCAGTATAACGCTGACAGTAGATTTGACAAAGCACAATTAAAACTACAAATTCATCTCACACATTAATATTTTTAAAATCCCAAATATTAAAACTTAGAATTCAGTAATACATTAAAATAGACACCATTAGTAAGTACAAAGGTAGCATAATATAATTACTCTGGGTTAGAGAAGAATGGGTATGATAACCACGTGATCATATCCGAAGATGCCAAAAGACATTTGAATAGTATCCAATGTCCGTGATAGATCAAGATCCCTTAGTAGAACAAAAACGTCATAGATGTTTTCCCAACATGATAATTATATTTCAAATCAAAAGCCAGCATGATAGCATGATGCTTAATTGGTATTAGTTTATTAGATTCAGTCTTGTTACAGACAAGAGTAAGGGAAAATTTTCTACTAGTAAAAAATGTTATTTAACATTCTGGAAGTTGTAGCTAATGTATGTAACCAAGAGAACAAAATAGCCAAAATCATTAAATGGGAAAACTCAAGAGAAATACTAGAAACAAAAGAAACAAGAATTTAGTAAGGTAGCAAATCAAAAAATTAGTTTACAAAAATGAAGTACTCTCATATAAACTAGAAAGGGAAACATAACCAGTTAAAAAGTAAGGTGACATTAAAATCCCCTTTGCATTAACAACAAAAACAAAAAAGATAAACACCAAATAATAAGCTAATAAGAAATATCCAGGATCTCTTGAATTGAATTAGTAAACTACATAGGAACATAAGCGAAGAGTTGAATAAATGAAGAAGCATACTGTGTTCTTGGATAAGACTTGGCATTATAAAGGTTTTATTTCCTCTTAAACAGCAAGTTCAGTGAAATCCCAGTTAGAATCTTAATGTGATGATTTTGGGAACCTAACAAAATCATTCATTTGGGAGAAAAAATATGCCAATAGCCAGGAAAATTTTTGGAAAAAAAGGTCTTCAACAGGGACTAGACTAATAACTATTAACCTGTTTTATGAGCTAAAGTAAGTATAAAGACTGTGGTATTAGCATAGGAATAGATAGCCCAATGAAATACAATAGAAAATCTAGAAAGAGTTCCAGATACATATAGGAACTCAGCATATGTGCAAAAGGTGGCATTTCACATCAATAACAAAAAAACATGATGATGAAACAACTATCCATTTGAAAAATAGGGCTGGATTATTACCTTTACACCAAAACAAGTTATAAATTTATCAGAGATTTAAATATTTAAAAAAGAAACTGTAGAGTACTTAGAAATATTTGTGGTTGTTATATAATTTTACAGTAGGAAGGATTTTTAAAGAATGACACCTAGCATCTATAAAGGAGATCAATAAATTTGATGACGTGAAAATGAAAAACTAAGATAATGGCCCAAACACCACAAACTTAAAAAAAAAAAAGTGGAGAAATGACATAGAAAAGGCTGATATCCATAACATAAAATGAGCTCCTACAAATCTGTAAGAAAGAGAAGAACCAGTAGATACATGGATCATGTAAATAAGCAGTTCACAGAAAAAACACTAATGGCCAGCAAACATGTGAAACTGTGTTCAATATCATGAATTGTTAAAGAAATATAAAGTAAAATAAAACTTGATATTTTTGAACTGTCAAATTGTCAGAGGCTGAGGCTAGCCAGTGTTTAATGAAATATTGAAAAAAGCCTTTTTTTGTTAATTGGTAGTAGTTATAATAGCTTTGGAGCATTATAAGAGTTTCTAACGTGCATACATTAGACTTAATAATTCTGCTTTTGGTTATTCACACAAGTGCAAAGTACATGTACATAATTTTCTGTTATTGCATTGTTTTAATAGCAAAAAATTAGGGACAACCTAAAATGTACTGACATAAATATTTAAGATTATGAAGTAGAGGAAAATATTTACTATGCAGCCGTATATGACCCTATTTCTGTAATTTATAATCTTACAAATGTAAGAATATTAAGCCAGTGTATGGAGTGGAAAAATCTGTATTATATACCAAGCTGTTAACAGTGGTTATACCTGATGGGTAGTCCGCCCGCCGCCCCCTACCCTAAAGTGTGTGTGTGTGTGTATACACAAGTTTTCAAGTTGATAGCTAGAGCCAATGTTTCAAGAGAATTTCTAGAAAATGATGTGCTTGGAATCCTTTCCTTTTGTATCCGCTTCTTAAATACATTTTAGTTCTTGATTTTTAAAAGCTTTTCCTTTTACAGTTTTGGTTTTTGGTGTGTGCCTTTGCTTTTTATATAGGTTTCGTAAAATGAACAAACGTCTGGTTCCCAGAAGACCCCTGAGTGCCTCTTTGGGTCAACTTAATGAGGTGGGCCTGCCTTCAACAGCTATCCTTCCGGATGAAGGTGCAGTGGATCTGCCTAGCAGAAAAACCCCTGCTCTGCCAAATGGAATTGTATCAGCAGGGAATACAGTAACACAGCTGATTCCACGAGGGACAGACCCCAGCTACGATTCTAGTCTGAAACCAGGAAAGATAGATCACCTGAGCAGTAGTGCCCCTGGATCCCCTCCCGACCTGTACGTTGTTTTTCCTAACATTTATTTAAAGTTTCTTTATAGACATAAAGTAGAAGGAAGAAAGAATAATCGGTGCTTTGTTTGGGGGGCTTATTTTGTTGTTTTTTATTTCTATTTCCTGTGCCAGTGATTTTTGAGAAACAATTAACATAGGTGACATAAGATCAATGTTTGCAAATGTAGAAGAAATGGCTATTGGAAAAAAACAGTTTCCCAAATTGTGGCAGTTTTTTTTACATTTAACAATTTGTGTACATTAGAAGTATTTTCAAGACCTTAAACTTGACTTGCAGAATCTTGTTCCCGTAGGCTAGAATCTGTCCCTAAGAGTATTTCTGCCTTGCCTGTTAATCCACATCCTGTACCTCCAAGAGGGCCAACAGACCTGCCCCCTATGCCTGTCACCAAATCACTTCAGATGGTACCACGAGGTTCTCAGTTATATCCAGCACAACAGGCAGATGTTTATTACCAGGATCCTCGAGGAGCTGCTCCACCATTTGAACCAGCACCTTATCAGCAGGGTAATGATCTTTCATTTATGTCACTCACTTTTCTTAGAAGTTATGAGAATGATTTCAAGAGTGATCATATTTTCAGTAATCTCAAAATAAATAAATGCTTTTTTTAATACTTGGAAAAAACTGAGGTTACATGACCAACTAAATAGTATGAAATAAATGAAGTAGCAAAGCTATGAAGAGTAATTCGCCCTGACTACTAAAAGCAGTTGTATATTAAATATGTTTACATATTTATAGAAGTAAATCATCCAAGTAGACAATGGAAATTTGCTGAGGCTGTATATATTTTCCTGACCAAAATTTTCTTCAAGTACGAAAAAAGAATTTAATATTACAGTGGATATAAATTAAACACAGTACATTTTTTTGCTTTCAGTTGTCACCTAATATTTTTTCTAGGCCTTGTAATATATATGAAAAAATGCAAATACATACTTTTAGAGAGTTTATAGTATAGAATCAGTATAAGTAAAGAATAGAAAACTATATGTGTGAGAGTATATATATCTATTTATGTGTTTAAAATGAAGTGTTCAGTTGTGGTAGTTAATATTAGTGTGGTAGGAATTAACTGCAGGACTCAAGGAAGATCATTGAGAACTTGAGGGATCAAAAGACTTTGTGGAAGGATGCCCTAAATAGAGGTATTGGGAATAGAAAGGAAAATTTACAAATGGATTGTAAAGATGAGGGTCTAGAGTCAAGGAGGAGTAAGGAGACTTGTTGTTAATCCAGGTGTGACTACTGAGGTCTGGATTAGTGTGATGGGAAAAAAGAAAGTATTTGAGAAAATAAACAAATGTGGAAAATTAGCCAGTTTTAATGATAACAACCAGGTATGGAGAATGAAGGAGAGGACTTGATTGAGGTTTCACATAATGTAATTCATGTGAAAAAATAAGCAACGATTTTTAAACTAAAATGTTGACTCTCTTTGTCAGAAACAGTATAGTGCTATTGGTTTTTTTTGTTTTTTGGGGTTTTTGCGGTACGTGGGCCTCTCACTGTTGTGGCCTCTCCCGTTGCGGAGCACAGGCTCCGGACGCGCAGGTCCAGCGGCCATGGCTCACGGGCCCAGCCGCTCCACGGCATGTGGGATCTTCCCAGACCGGGGCACGATCCCGTGTCCCCTGCATCGGCAGGCAGACTCTCAACCACTGTGCCACCAGGGAAGCCCCTCTATTGTTTTTTAAACTGGGATAGATTCAAGGTGTTCTCCATTTCCTTTTCCCAAGGCTATATTAATTTTGAATCAGCAATGTCTTTCATTGCTGTCATTTCAAAAAAAGTAGTTTTAAGTTGTCATGGTGTCATTAATACATATAAGAATAGGATAAAAGTTGATCTGTCTTCCTTTTGACCATTCATTGCAGGAAAAACCCAACTGCTTTTGTTGAGTTAACCTTAAATATGCTGAATCAGTAAGGGTTCAATTGCAGATAGCAGAAATCATTCTGGCTATATTAGCAGAAAGAGGTTTAATACAGAGAGTCCTACAAAATCAGTAGAAACATTGGAAAAGCAGACTTAAGCTAGGCCTCCAGGAATGAGTCCCAGAGCTGGTTGCTGAAAGAACCTGTTACAATGAAGCTGTAGAGATAGGAAACTTCTGCCCTAATCGCCAACTTGAGGAGCTCATCAGTTGAGGCAAACGTCTTCAAATTGGGAAGCTACTGCCACGACTGTTGTTTCAAGAACTCTAGGGGACTTCCCTGGCGGACCAGTGGTTAAGACTCTGCACTTCCACTGCAGAGGGCACGGGTTCAATCCCTGGTGGGGAAGGAAATAAGATCCCACATACCACACGGCACAGCCAAAAAACAAAGAACTCTAGAGCTATGCAGTTAGCTACTAGATCTGTACCAGCAGAATGGATCTCTTTCCAGTTAACTCAATTTCACATTCAAAACTTATGCAAATGAGCGATTTGTAGAACCTAAGCTTCAGGGAAATATAGTTTTTTTGCTTTTCAGTGTTTGCAGTATGTTAAGGCACACCAGAAAGATGGTCAAACAATTGAGAGAGCCAATTTACTGTTGTAGACTATAAGTAGATTGGTGTTTTCAGTAACTTTTAAGGATAATTTTTGCTTGTTATTTTTCGCAAAGCTAGCCTGACTACATAAGCAGAGGGAAAACATCTAAAGAAAGGAGTGGATTTTTAATTCTTTAGTGTTGAAATATTTTAAAAAGAAAAGTCTTAAATAGAAAAATAGATTGGCTCATTGTTGCTTTTGGTTCCTCTTTTGTATTGTACAGGTATGTACTATCCTCCACCACCACAATGTGTGTCCCGCTTTGTCCGACCTCCACCATCTGCTCCTGAACCTGGTCCTCCCTACTTGGATCATTATCCACCGTACCTCCAAGATCGTGTAGTAAACTCTCAATATGGCACACAGCCACAACAGTACCCACCTATGTACCCACCACACTATGATGGCCGTCGAGTATACCCTGCTCAGTCTTATACAAGAGAGGAGATTTTCCGAGAAAGTCCTATACCCATTGAGATTCCACCTGCAGCAGTACCATCCTATGTACCAGAATCCAGAGAAAGATACCAACAGATGGAGGGTTACTATCCAGTGGCTCCCCACCCAACTCAGATCAGACCTTCGTACAACAGAGTATGCTGGGTTTTTGGGGTTTTTTCTTATTATATAGATTTACTTGATTATTGCTTGCAGTGATTTTTTTTTTAACCTTTTGCCATGGTAATAACTCTTTGATCAATCAGTTCTTTTTTAAAAGAAAGCATCTTCTCTTTTTTCACCTTTTCATAATCTGCATAGGTTGTTTTTTTTTTAACTTTTAAAGGGGAAAAAAATTAATACCCCACCCCCGCTAACCCGTCTTAGTTTCTGAACATTAGATGGTTTTATTAACATTTCTAGATTTATTTAGAAATTATGGTCTCTGACAAAGAAAAAGAAACTTAAATTTAGCTCTTTGGGAAATCCTGAGACTTTTTGGGGGTTTTGTTTGTTTTGTTTTGCTTTGTTTTATTAAGTCTTGCTATTTCGGATGTTAAGATGAGTATACAAGCTGCTTATTTAAAATATGTGCTAAGTGCATCAATGTGTCCTGAAATTCTTTTTCAATTTTTACTCATCTTTGCATTTTCAGGAGCCTCCTTACAGCCGGCTTCCTCCCCCTCCCCAGCCCCATCCTAGTCTAGATGAGCTACATCGAAGACGGAAGGAAATAATGGCACAACTAGAGGAAAGGAAGGTTATCTCTCCACCTCCTTTTGCACCTTCACCAACATTGCCTCCTGCCTTCCAACAAGAGGAAGTAAGCACATCTTTTTTAGTCTCTTTATCAGTTTTTCCTTAATCAGTGATTTATTGTGTCCTATTTAAGTCATCTTCACCTATTCCCAAGGTCATGAGGATATTTTCCTCTAAAAGGTGTATTATTTCATGTTTAGATCTACAGTCCATCTAGAATTGATTTTTGTATATAGTGTCTTAGGAGTTAAGACCCATTTTTTCCCTAAAGGGTATCTCGTTGATCAAGCATCATTTAATGAAAAGACCATCCTTTCCCCAGTACCCTGCAGTCACCTTTATCATAATCTGGTCACCTTTGTCATAGTCAGGTGACTATATGTTTCTGAACTCTATTCTGTTTCATTGATCTATTTCTCTATCCTTGTACCAACACCACATTGTCTTAATGTAGTAGTATTGTACATCTTAATGTGGTGGTGTATGTTTTCCAGTTTTGGTCTTCAGGATTATCTTTGCTGTTCCTGGTCCTTGGAAATTCCAGACACATTTTAGAATCAGCATGTGGATGTCCACAGAAATATCTGCTGCAGTTTTTGTGTGTGTGTGTGTGTGTGTGTGTGTGTGTGTGTGTGTGTGTGTGTGTGTGTGTGTGTGTGTTACCTGGGCCTCTCACTGTTGTGGCCTCTCCTGCCGCGGAGCACAGGCTCCGGATGCGCAGGCCCAGTGGCCATGGCTCACGGGCCCAGCCACTACGTGGCACGTGGGATCCTCCCGGACCGGGGCACGAGTCCATGTCCCCTGCACTGGCAGGTGGACTCTCAACCACTGCGCCACCAGGGAAGCCCTCTGTTGCAGTTTTTATTAGGATTACATTGAATCTCTGGATCTGGGCAGCCCAGTATGGTAACCACTAGCCACATGTGGATAATGATGCTTAAAATGTGGCTAGTTCGAATTCATGTGTGCTGTAAGCACAAAACATACATTGGATCTGAAGGTTTAGTACCCCCACCAAAATATCAATATATTTATATTAATTACATGTTAAAATACTACTTTGGGTGTATTAGATTAAATAAAATGTATTGTTAAAATTAATTTTACCTGTTTTTATTTTTTAATATGGCTACTAAAATGTTTTAGATTACATATGTGGGTCAATTATATTTTCATTGGACAGTGTTGCTTTAGATCCGTTTGAGGAGAAGTGACATCTTTCCAATATTGAGTCTCCAAGAACATGGTATACCCTCCACTTCCTTGGATCTTCTTTAAGATTTTTATCAATAATGTCATATCTCATATAGTTTTCAGTGTCTTGCACATCTTTCATTAAACTTATTCCTAGAAAACTAATGTTTTTGAAGCTATTTAAATGGAATCCTTTTTGAAATTTCATTTTCTATTTGTTATTATTAAAGAGAAATTAAGTAGATTTTTGCGTATTTTGACACCTGTGTTCAGCAGCCTTGGTAAATTTCCCTATTAATTCTAGTATTTGTTAGTGGATTCTTTTGGATTTTCTGTGCACACAGTCATGTCCTTTGTGAATAATGACCATTTTACTTTCTCCTTTTTAAGTCTTTTCTTTTTTTTGTCTTGGTTGTGTGAGCTAGATCCTCCAGTAAAAATAAAAGTGATGATAGGTTTTCTTATTTCCAGTCTTTGAGCAAATGGAGCTTCTAATAATTTACCATTGTGATGTTTGCTGTCATCCTTTTTGTAGGTAATCTTTATCAGATGAATGAAATTTCCCTATATTCCTAGTTTTTATAATTGAGACTGTCAAAGGTTTATTTAACTCAGTAGTGAGGAAAACAGCAGGATGATAAAGTTAATTCAAAGAGTAAGAGAGACAGGCTAATATAGGTAGTGAAAGGCAGGAAAAAAACACTGAAATAGAGTTGCTAGAATAAACTGGTTAATGTACTAGAGGGTAATAAAGCATAATTTGAGGGTTATCAGTATTTCCACAAGGCAGTACTAATAGTTAACATGAATGAGTGTTGTCTTATTATCTTTTTAATGTCTTCAGGGTCTATAGCGATCCCGAAGACATTTTTCCACTTCTGATAATTTTTTTCCTTCGTCAGTCTTGCTAGGGATTTACCATCAGTTTTATCTTTAAAGAAAGCCAGCCTTTTGCTTTGTTGATCTTATTTATTTAATTATTTTGGTTTGTTGATTTTACATAACTGCCTCAGCTCAATGTGTGTGTGTGTGTGTGTGTGTGTATTTATGTCAAGTAGGTTTTTTCAGTAGAGTTGCAGTTGATATTATGTAAGGAAAATGTCTTACATCCTTTATGTGTAGAATTATGATTCTAAACAATATTTCTAGCTGATAAATTATGAATAATAAGCAATGAAAATTGAAATATATCACATTGCATATAATAAACAGTAAACTTTGGGGTCTACAAAAGTAATCTACTAAATAAAGATTGTTCATAGTATCTGGCTTTCCTCTCTAAACACTTTGGATGAATTTTCCACAATAATGTAGGTTAATTAGTAAAGCTATAACATCTTCTATTAATATAATTTTACGTGTAAAGTATCAACACTACATGATATTTTTTCAAAAACTTACTGTTAGAGACATCCCAGAGCCTTGTTATGCCATACCATTTTTTGAGAAATATGGAAAGCAGTATGACACTGTGAAAAGTGAGCTAATTTTGGAATGAAATATAATTATCTGTGAGGTTCAGCTTTGTGGCTCAGTGTGTGATCTTTTGTAAGTTATTTAGCCTTCATTAACCCTGAGGCTCAGGTTTCTCTATTTGTAAATCAAGCATAATAAAACCTACCTCATAGTGGTGTGGTGAAGATTAAATGAGACATAAGGCATCTGGCACAAAGCAGGCATTCAGTAAATAATAACTGTGTGTATTTATTACTTTTTTACTTGTAATAAAAATTATAATAATGCCTGCCTGTTACGGAACTTTATCTGTTGACAGAATTATTTTAGTTACTGACATACAAAGCTATATAATTAAACTTCAGTTCTGATTATAAACAACCTACATATAATTATACTAAATTCATACATTATAAAAATACATAATATAGAAAGAAATTTCTCCAAGATCTCATTTTCTATATCACTGTAAGTTTATTATATATTTTAACTTTTAATATATATTTCAACTTTTCTGTGCATGAAACACATCATTATAATTTTTAATCAGATCATTTAGTAATAATATATTCAGATTTTACGTTTTGCATTTTTTTTGTTTTTATTTAACCAGTTATCCTGGATGTCTTTCTGTATCAGTATATAAATTTATCTCATTCTTTTTTCTCTTAATAAATTTATTTATTTATATTTTACTTTTGGCTGCGTTGGGTCTTCGCTGCTGCACAGGGGGTTTCTCTAGTTGCAGCGAGGGGGGCTACTCTTCATTGCACGGCACAGGCTTCGCATCACACAGGCTTCACATCTTATCTTGTTGCGGAGCACGGGCTCTAGGCGCGTGGGCTTCAGTAGTTGTAGCTTGCAGGCTTAGTTGCTCTGCGGCGTGTGGGATCTTCCCGGACCAGGGCTCAAACCCATGTCCCCTGCATTGGCAGTCTGATTCTTAACCACTGCACCACCAGGGAAGTCCTATCTCATTCTTTTTTTAATTGCTATATAATACATTGATTGCAGGGGAGAAAGCACTCTTGTTAGTAGGTCATGTCTTTAAAAAGCTAGCTGTTCTACACAAAATTTGTAAGCAGAGGAAAAATGTAAAAAGGAGCTGGAATTTTTAAAATAGAAGTAGGACAAAAAAAAGGAAAGAGGTTATAAACAATGGAAACAGGAGTTGTGGTTGAAAATGAGTGGTACTGTGAACAGCATATCCCTCTGCCAGTGCAGAAGACCAAAGTGATGACTCAGAAAATAGAAGGTTGTTTTAGTATAGGCGGAAGCATAGAGCCATTTAAATGTACCAGTACTCCCTGAATTATTAGTATGTCAGTATATACATCTGTGATAAAGTGAGAGCAATTTATTAGTGTTCTAGCACTCCCTATACTGGTATAACCTTGGTCTGATCACCCACATTGTCTCTCATGGACTTGAAGAACATATGAGATAGTGTATACATAAAAGTACTTAGAAAACTGTAAAACATTACACAAATTTGAATGTAAGTAAAAATGCATTAGACCTAGAATGCCTATTTAGTTATTACATAATTTCAGAGCTCATCCTGAGAAAAGAAAATTAGGAATCTTATCCTTTTCACTTCATTGACTCAACCCTAAGGACCAGAATTTATTCAAGATATGAATTATTGCTATTAAAGAGATTTAGGTAAAAATGTTATTATGTCATCACGTACTATATAGAACATTTAAGATTACATTTTAAAGAATTTCTAATGCTCTTGTTTACCTGGAATGTTATTGAAAGAAACATTAAGGAGGGTCTAGCAAAACTAGGGCATAATACATACTTGCTTAAGTTTTAACTGAATCTGATGAGAAAGAGGATGGGCAAATCTCTTCAAAAATCCTACTTTGATTCTTTGAAGGATATTGAGATACTTTTTTGACCCTCTGTTAACAAAGTGTAAAGGCTGAATATCATTTTTCATTTGTTTTATATTTTTCATAGTCTACAAAAATCTTCTAGTGACACAAATCAAATAACTGTTACTATGTTGCTTCAGCATGATGTTCTAAAGAAATTCCTGCTCTCTCTGTGCTGTTACTCATAGACCCATTTCCTATTTTGTTTCTTTTTTCCTTTTTCCATCTGCAGTTTTTGGATGAAGACTTGAAGGTAGCTGGGAAATACAAAGGAAATGATTATAGCCAGTACTCACCCTGGTCATGTGACACCATCGGCTCCTACATTGGAACCAAAGATGCAAAACCCAAAGATGTTGTGGCAGCAGGGAGTGTGGAAATGATGGTATGTGTAATAACTAAGCCATAATTAATACAAATCAAGATAAACCAAATAAATTATCCCCAGTTATAGTGTAGACACAAGTAACTGAGCTTTGCTTAAGTTTCAGACCATATTCTGTACTATGTGATTGAATTATATTTAAACTATATGTTTTTTTATTTCTTTCAAGTATATATAAAAATCTTTTCAAACTTGTCTAGACAAAGAAGAGCGTTTCTTATTTTTCTGTGAAGCTAGCAATTAACCCAACAGCTGTTTAGAATTGAAAGTAAATTATTTTGCATAACTAAGATCTTGAATTTCTTGTCCAAATAAATTATAACTCTTTTACAACTCTTAAGTTTAAACAGTAAAGTTGAATCTAGTGAACAATACTAGTGTGTGAGTCAGAATTACAGTTACTTAGCTTCAGATGAGCTGTGGTATCCTGAAATGTATTACACTTATGCCATTTTATTTTTTAACAAAAAATAATGTAACACCATTGTATCTAATACTCAAGCTTAAAATATATCACTATTTTATCTTAATTGCTTCTTTATCCTTTAAAGAAATAAAACTTTACATTAGTAATTAAATCCTCCTCGCTTTACCTCCCTAATCTCATTTTCTCCCTCCCTCCTTCCCTGGAGATAATCTCTATCCTGAATTGAGAGTTTATCATTTCATGAATAATTTTATACTACTTCTAAACAATTTTGTTTTGAATGTTTATAGACCTTATACATATTATAAACCTCAACTTGCATTTTCATTCAGCATTGTTTTTGAGATGTATCCAAATTTATACCTATAGTTCAAATTCATTCATTTTCACTGCTTTTATCAGGTACCATTGTATGATAACTAATATCATACAATAAATAAATATATATATATAATTGTTTATTGATTTTCATGTTGATGAACATTTAGGCTGTTTTTAATTTTTTTATTATTATGTACAGTGCTACAGTAAACATTCTTGCATATGTTTCCTTGTGCACATTGCATGAAAGTTATGCTTAGGAGTAGTATTGGTGGGTTAAAGGTATGCCTTGACTATTCTTTTTTTTTTTTTTTGACTATTATTCATTTGCCCTTGTTAATTCTAACAGAGGTTCCCTAGGTTGTTATATAGATTTTCAAAGACAGATTTGCCCAGCTGGTTGAGAGAAGACCAATTCTTGGTAATAGAAAAGGAAGACTTAGATGAGTGAGGTGATATCTATAGCATAAATATGATTAGATGCCAGACAATTAAAAAAAGAAGAAAGAGAAAAAAAGGAATATAGAGGAGAAAAAAGAGAAAATGAACCTTTTGTTTTTCTGTGGTAGGATTAAGAAAACATTGTTTTTAGGCCATAAAAAACAGTCTTTCTGAGAGAATAGGAATGAGATGAGGAGGTAGAGGTAGATAGGAACCTTTGCTTTGTACCTGACTTTCAGAAAGAGTTATTATAATAAAGTAACATAAACATTAGCAAAATAAAACTCATTTACTTAAATTAACAAAGAATAAAAGTGTTTTCCAGCCTAACCTAGATGTAATCGAACATTTCCCAAATGGATAAAAGTCTACCCCAGTGTTTCTCAAACATGAATGTGCATGTAAATTACCTGGGGAATCTGTTAAAATTCAAGTTCTAATTCAGTAAGACTGGGATGAGACCTGAAATTCTGCATTTCTAATGAGTTCTCTAGTGATGCTGATGCTGATGCTGCTGGTCTGTGGACTATTCTTTGAGTAGCAAGGGTCTAGCAATTAGATTTCCATTTATCTTTCTGACTGGAATGCCTTTTAAAAGCCTATGTTGGGGGCTTCCCTGGTGGCGCAGTGGTTGGGAGTCCGCCTGCCGATGCAGGGGACGTGGGTTCGTGCCCTGGTCCGGGAAGATCCCACATGCCACGGAGCAGCTGGGCCCGTGAGCCATGGCCGCTGAGCCTGCGTGTCCGGAGCCTGTGCTCCGCAGCGGGAGAGGCCACAACAGTGAGAGGCCCACGTACCGCGCAAAAAAAAAAAAAAAAAAAAAGCCTATGTTGGCACTTATATTTTTAAACAGTCTTTTTCTAACTATTGATTGTTGAAAATTAATTTATTGGTCATAATGGGCCTTTTTTTAAAGAAATGAATTAGAATAACTAAATACAAGAATACATTACATATAGTAAGGATAAATGTTTGTCATGAAAAAATATATATATACATATATACATTCAAATATATATATTTGAATGTATATATGTACTGGGTCATGATGTAAAAAATATTATAGGAAGTGATCAGAGGTTTGAAAAGCAATGTTTTATATGACAACTAAAGGCAACTAATGATTTTAATCTTATCAGTAAGAACATTATACTCTATTTTAACCTTATTACAGAGCTAGAGGAAATTATGTTAGAGATCTAAGTGTGGGGTGGATTTCTCATTTTACTTTTTACCTTCTCATTTTACTTTTTACCAGAATGTGGAGAGTAAAGGAATGAGAGACCAGCGATTGGACCTTCAGAGAAGAGCAGCAGAAACCAGTGATGATGACCTCATCCCATTTGGAGACCGACCAACAGTATCTCGATTTGGTGCCATTTCTCGAACTTCCAAAACAATATATCAGGGTGCTGGCCCAATGCAGGCTATGGCACCTCAGGGAGCTCCCACAAAATCTATTAACATTTCAGGTAAGAATCTCAGAGGTAAGCTGATTTGGAGTGTTCATAGTCACAACTCCCAGCACCACCTACTCCCCATTTACCGTCAGTGCTTTTCATAACCTTGCAGGGCAGTAGTCTTCAAACTTTTCTGTGGAATTATCCCTGTAGAAAGGTAATTATAACCCAGGGAATTGTAGGGGTACAAACTAAAATTAAATATCTGTATGTGAAGGTAACCTATGTGTTATTTTTAATAGTTTCATTGCTTTTGTTAAAATAATACATCTCATTTTTTTAAAAAATCAAACAAAAGAAAAAATTACAAAGATTGACTTTTTATTGGGAGAAAAACAAACATCAGTACCCCTCCATCTTTCAAGATAACTGTGTACATAATATGCCTACGCCTTTTAGATTATGGCTACCTAAAA
Source organism: Pseudorca crassidens (assembly GCF_039906515.1). Taxonomy (NCBI): domain Eukaryota; kingdom Metazoa; phylum Chordata; class Mammalia; order Artiodactyla; family Delphinidae; genus Pseudorca; species Pseudorca crassidens. Next base: position 129,233,544 of record NC_090297.1, on the reverse strand, counting down.
AAAAAGAATCAAATCTATGAATTGCATCATTCCACTGTAAATTACTCTCTTACAGATTATGGTCCGTATGGAGCCCACAGTGGCTGGGGAGGTTCTCCATATTCACCTCATCAAAACATACCTTCTCAGGGACACTTCAGTGAGAGGTATAAGTCATTCTTTTTACTTTTACAAGCCTTTAAAATTACTCAACTTACTTTGTTTTTCTGGTCATAACATTTTTTTAAAATAAAATTTTAAATTTATTCCATACTTTCTTTCCCACAAAAGGGAGAGAATATCTATGTCAGAAGTGGCCAGTCATGGAAAACCCCTTCCATCTGCTGAGAGGGAACAGCTACGACTAGAATTGCAGCAATTAAACCAACAAATTAGCCAACAGACCCAGCTACGTGGACTAGAGGTACCAGCCTAGAGATATTTTTTCATTCCAGTTTTTGAAGAGTTCTCAAAAAGATTTTAAAAGGAGGAACTTTTGAGGTAAAATGAACATAAAACTTTAAGGTTTGTTTCCTAAGAGTTAGTACAGTTGTCCATTTTTCAAAGAATTTAAGTACTTCGAAGTTCTGAGACAATAGGAAATTTAGAATTTCTATTACGTGAGAATAGAAAACATATTTTATATGTTTTATATATTATACATTATATATTACATATATATATATAAGCTCCTTTTATATTTTTATACTGTATAATATTTTAGATAATCTAAAATTTGTAGATTATCTAAAATATTATATAAAATAAAAAATATAAAAGGAGCTTATATTCCTTGATGGCACATTTAAGTTGAAGGTATATAGTATATAGTTTTTTAATCAACAGATGCTTTTAGCTTAAGATTTGTTTTTAATTTCTTATATTTTCTTTAATTTTTAAAAATTTCTCTCACTTCTTTTACTCGTCAGCATCTTTAGTAGCTTAGAACTTTGACCTAAAAAATATAGTCTCTGTATAATAATACCACCTTTCATTACTATAGTTCTTTCAGTTTATAAATTACTATCACATATCTTATTTGACCCATACATGTCCCTAACAATTAGATTAGGCAGGTGGTATTGTCCCCCACCCTTTTTGGTTGAAGGATATTAGTTTCACAGAGGTTGAAACATGAACCCAGTTCTTCATACTCCAAATTCAGTGTTCTTTCCACCATGCTACCTGATACTTATGAGAAACAAAATGTCAGAAGGCAAAGAATTCTTAAAGTCCTTTAAGTGCCACATCAGGAAGACTAGGTTTTGTTTATATTATCCTTTGTATTGGAACATAGACTTTGAATATGGAAAGCTAAAGACATTCTAATGATAAATGCATTGCTCCCTTCTAGAGAAAAAGATGCTCTTAGAACGTTTCTTTCTAGATGTATATCTTTCTACAAAGATCTATAATAATAAGTAAGCTATTGCTTTGGAAATAAATTTCTAACTGATTCAATCTTAGACTTTCTTATTAGCAAGACCAGTAGGAGGGATTTGTGTGTGTGTGTGTGTGTGTGTGTGTGTGTGTGTGTGTTTGTTTTTGAACATGTGTCTGGCTTGTGCTCTTATGTAAGCAAGAAGGTTTAGAAATAAAAACCTGTATAGTATGCATGTTTGTCTCCTTTTTCCCATTGCTTTATTAACATTGGTCCAAAACTTCTTGCTGATTCCTATCGTAAGAAAAAAGAATGCTGTGTTTATTATGTTTACCTTTAGTTTATTAACTTGTTGAAGATTTGGACCTTTAACTCCATAAAGCATTATTCCTTACCTTGCTATTTCATGGCTTTTTGTCTTTGTTGAAATTTCTAGACTGATTTTCTGTTCCAAAAGAATTTCAGCACTATTTAACTCACTGTGGTTAAAAGTCCCTGCCATTACTGAGGTATCATGAAAGAAATGATAGAATTTACATCAGAGAAAATTCAATTAAAAAACAAAAGGAAAAAAATAGAAAAGGAAAGAAGCACATTTATAGTTGACTTCTCTTTCCACTAAGAAGATAAAAAGAGCAACTTATACCAAAGATTAAATTACTATTCACTAAGTTTAAATGCCCCATATTTTCCCTTTTGTATTCAAATGGTACTCAGAGAAAGAAGCAGTGCCTTACGTTTGCATCATTTTTATTGCCAATCCATGAGTAGTAAGTTGCTTGGGCGGGTCTGGCTTCGGGCCTGGTCACTCTGTGCGCGGCGTGGCGTGTGTTGAGCTGTGCGCTTGGCTTTTGCACTAGGCTGTCGGTAGCAGGCTGGCGCTGCAGAGGGAGGCAAGCGCCTTGGCAGGCCAATCACAGCCCCCACCGCCGCCGCCGCCCCCACCGAAGTGGCCTGGAGCGCCCTCAAGTGAGCAGCTGAGCTTGGAACTGCACCAGGTGGAAAGGGAAATCGGGAAGAGAACCCGGGAACTGAGCATGGTAAGTGCTATGGTGGGAAAAGAGAGGAAAGCTGAAAGGAAAGCCTCTGTGTAGTTGTGTCGCTGAACTCGTGGTTCTGGAGTTCTAGAATCATCTAGAGCTGTAGAATCATCACCCCAAGGCACTGCACTGAGTGATTAATACTGACAGTGAGTGTCCTGAAGATGGTCTGCCTCCCTGTTTTATCATTCTTCTCCTCATTCTCTTTTGGTTTGAGTGTGTTCTTTGTCTTAGTTTTCTGCATTACAAAAAACTTTCCGGGAAAACAAGGGGGTTATCTGGAATTTACTAAATTTCTGTTAAGCGTATTGATTAAGGAAGCAGAGGGGATGGTGTTTTTTGCAGTGCCCTCATGTTAAACAAAGATGTATTACCAAATAACATTTCTAGGTTTCACAGCCCTTCTGTTATTGATGACCTATTTTTTTGTCATAAGTGAGATGCCATCTATATATTATTTCTTGTGGAATTATATCCATAGATATGCTTAGGGTTTGTTTCATAGTGCATGAACACTCATTTCAGTAAATTTTTAGTCTTAGGAGATTGAACCATTCCCTCAGATTGCATGGTAATTGGTTTTTGGTTTTTTTTTTTTGCATAGTTTTCACATTCTTTGTAAGCAAATAGATGGGATATTTCATTTTTCTGTTTTCAATAAGTGTATCATAGATACTTATTATATTTTGACTTGCTTTTTCTGAGTCATCAGTTTTTCTGTGAGATTTTTCCATGTTAACTTGAGGCATTTGTCCCCTTGCTATCCAGCTTGGATAGTGAGCAAGTGGGCCGTACTCCATTATGTTTTTGTGTATCTCTCTCTCTCTCTCTCTCTCTCTCTCTCTCTCTCTCTCTCTCTCTTTGGCTGCATTGGGTTTTCGTTGCTGTGTGCGCAGGCTTTCTCTAGTTGCTTCACGCAGGGGCCACTCTTCGTTGCTGCGCAGGCTTCTCATTGTGGTAGCTTCTCTTGTTGTGGAGCATGGGCTCTAGGTGCACAGGCTTCAATAGTTGCAGCACATGGGCTCAGTAGTGCGGCACGCGGGCCCTAGAGCACACAGGCTTCAGTAGTTGCGGTGCATGGGCTCAGTAGTTGCAGTGCATGGGCTCTTCGGGCACGCAGGCTCAGTAGTTGTGGCGCACTGGCTTAGTGGCTCTGCGGCATGTGAGATCTTCCTGGACCAGGGATCGAGCCCGTGTCCCCTGCATTGGCAGGCAGATTCTTAACCACTGTGCCACCAGGGAAGTCCCTATGTATCTCTTTTAATCTGCCTGTTTCTTTGGTCATTTTATAGAACTAAATATGATTTCTCATCATCATTTTGTATTATCTATATCTGTTCTCTCTTCCATTAGCACCATTGAATAAAAGATAATTGAATTTATTTCCTTTTCTTTCAAAGGAGAACCAGTGTTCTCTGGATATGAAAAGCAAATTGAATACAAGTAAGCAAGCAGAAAATGGACAACCAGAACCACAAAATAAGGTTCCAGCTGAGGACCTTACATTGACATTCAGGTAAAGAAAGGGACATTTTCATAGTCTTATACAGTCATGACAGAAGTACCCTCATACATATAATTTGATTTTTTTTTTTTTTTTTTTTTGCGGTACACGGGCCTTTCACCGCTGCGGCCCCTCCCGTCACGGAGCACAGGCTCCGGACGCGCAGGCCCAGCGGCCATGGCCCACGGGCCCAGCCGCTCCGCGGCATGTGGGATCCTCCCGGACCGGGGCACGAACCCGCGTCCCCTGCATCGGCAGGCGGACCCCCAACCACTGCGCCACCAGGGAAGCCCTATAATTTGATTTTTAAAATATTATTTTGTATACATTGAGAAAAGAATATTTTTGCATGAGTTTAGGAGTTAAAACTTATTTTAGGTCAGACCCAAGGTTGAATTATCTGTTAATACCTAAGAAATAAAATTTTCTGCTTCCATCTCCTTTTTCCCCTTGTTTTTTAATTTATTTAAAACTAGTGTTAACATTTTGATGTATACCCTTCTGGTCTTTTTTTTTTTCTTCTGGTTTTTTTTTTTGTTTTTTTGTTTTTTTGTTTTTGCAGTACACGGGCCTCTCACTTCTGTGGCCTCTCCCGTTGCGGAGCACAGGCTCCGGACGCGCAGGCTCAGTGGCCATGGCTCACGGGCCCAGCCGCTCTGCGGCATGTGGGATCTTCCCGGACCGGGGCACAAACCAGTGTCCCCTGCATCGGCATGCGGACTCTTAACCACTGCGCCACCAGGGAAGCCCTCTTCTGGTTTTTTGAAGTGTGTAGGCATTTAGCCACTCCCACCCACCTATCCGCCCCGCCCCCACCCATCCTCCTGGTTTTTAATTTGGTCTGTCCCATGTCATCCATTATTCTTCTACAGGTAGGGAAGGATACACATCAGCTATTGTGAACAACCCTGCAATAAACAATATTATAGTTAATTCTTTGTTTGCATATCTTGCATCTTAGAGTATTTTGCAACTTAGGGTATTTTGAGGCTTTTGATGCATAGTCCCAAGTTGCCCTCCTGATGATATACAACAATATCTAATGCCCTGTTGCTTTCAGGCTTAGGTTTTTGGCTGTTTAAATCCATGCGTTATCCTGCGTTCAAAGCAATTTCTTGTACTAGTAAACCTGCTAAAAGCAGGGGTCAGCACTTTTTCTTAAAGGCCAGATAGTGAATATTTAAAATTATGAGTTTTACTATTTCTGTGAAAACTCTCAGTTCTGCCATTGTAATGTGAAAGCAGCCATAGACAATATGCAAGCAAATGGGCAGGCCGTGTTCCAATAAAAATTTGTTTACAAAAACAGGCAGCTAAAAAAAACAAAGTTAAAAAAAAAAAAAGGCAGCTAGCTAGCCTTAGTTTGCCAACCCCTATGCTAAAATAAAGCGTGGATATAGAGCTGTAAATTAAAGTTTGAATGCCATTCATGTATGCCATTCCATACTGCTAAAAAGAAAGGCCCTGTTGACTTTATTCTACTAAATAATCATTTTTATCTCTCTCCTTTTTTAAAATCCAAACTCTTTTTTTTTTTTAAAAAACGTTAACAGTGATGTGCCGAATGGATCAGCCTTGACACAAGAGAACATCGGCCTCCTATCAAACAAGACCAACTCTCTGAACCTGTCAGAGGACCCTGAGGGAGGAGGGGACAGTAATGACTCCCAGAGATCAGGAGTTACATCCAGTTCTGCTCCCTAAAACATGAGGAGTCCTACTTTTATCTTCTGTTCCTAACCAATTTGTGGGGCGTAGGGGTAGGAGAACAGATAGCTTCTAAACATTTTCTCTGAGAGTGGTCAGAGAAATCCAGGAAAAGCACCGGAGGCAATGTGCACAAACACCACTACTAAAAACAAACCCTGCACATAGTTCACAATAATGCATTTTTTAATTTAAAAGAAAAAGAAAAAGAAAATTAGCAGTATCTGCAAGCAATTCAGATTAAATTTGTTTTTGTTCTGTGAATGAACTTTATTTTAATAACTTTGGACGCCTTGGATCCAGGGCTTTAAAAAAAAGAAGAAGATATTATATATACACTCTGTTTGATTAATTGTATGATCTTAATGAAGTAGGTTTTTCTTGTATTTTGGTATTATTACATACCCAGTGTGTATAATTCCTTACCCCCAATCCTTTCCAACTCTCACAACCCCATAAATTACAACAGACAAAAAGCACTGGCCTTTCTGAGAATTCTGTGGTGCTTGAGAAATAGACAGTAATAGACTAGTTATTAGAAAATGTGCAGCACACCAACTTTCTAAGAGCTGTTATTTAGAAACCATAATCTGCTTTCTCTTTCTGGGTCACTAGCTTCATGTGTAGGTAGGTTTTTCATATGGCATTAAAACTTTTTGTAGTTATTGTTCAGGAGGGCTTTATTTCTTGTTTTTGTGTTTATTTCAGCTTTTCAGAGAGATAATTACCAATTAATTTTTGAAGCCCTCATTTCCGATATTATGGATGGACCCCTTTCATTCTCTTAATGTAATCAGAAACCTGAGTCAATTTTAGATTGCTTGAGTAGATTTAAATGGAGATTACTTTCAGGATAAACTGTAGTTTATTAGCACTGAAAATACATACTTGGTTTATTACCTGTATTGAGGTGATGGTTGGAAATTTAGAGCTGTGCTTTTCCAAATTGAACCTCTGCTGAAATCATAGAATGTTCAAAAACCAGGACAATCAACCATGTTGTAAAACTGCAACACTTGATTTGAACTTAAAATGAACAGAGCCACATTAGTTCAATGGATGTATTATGTTTTACTCTCAAAAACCAAAAGTATAAAATTCCCGTATACTGGAGCCCTTGGCTTTCAGAGATTGGCAAATACGAACTGCCTGAATCTTAAGGATAGTTCATGAATTAATCAGTTGCAGCTTTTCAGAATCATTAGCACAAGTAGATAGTAAGTACCTAGAAGTCAATTTTTGTAGTCTTGGCTTTACAATATTGAAAAGATTCTTCATGAAAATGTTGAAAAGAATAAGGAAGGATTTTTATTACTTAGTTCTGCTGCACATATTCTGATGCCACATGTCTGTACTGAACTAAGACCATATAAAACATGTTTAGTGGGGGTTATTTGATATAGTCACCCACCCTATCCCTGTGTTTGCCTGATTTTCTAAAAATTTCCCTTTCTGGATTATACTACTAAAACAGAAAGCACTGGTTATGTAATAAGTTACTGCATTGCTTTGGTTGGGTAAAAGCAAGAGTTTGTATTTTTCTTGTTTCTTATTTTCTTAACCCTTAACTCCTGCTGAGGTCATAACAACCTCAGTCTAAGCTCTGTGTCCATCATATTGTTAAATGAAACAAATGGGGGGGGGTGAGGGTGGGGGGAGGGTAATACAGTCCTGCCATTGCCTACCAGTAGGAGAGTCCAAACAGAACACTCTTTTGAGTAGCAATTATTTAATTTGCCCAGTCAAGGCACCGTGTTTATATACTATTTCACATTGAATTTGATTATGCCCTACAGACCTGGCTGGTCAAGGATTTGATATACACATATTGGCTTGGGATTCGAGCTTTCTTTTTTATTTAAATAAAAATTTATATATATATTATATATATACATATATACATAGCTATATCTGTATATATATTGGGTATGTTTTATGGATTTTTTCGCATGAGCGCAGCTGTTGCGATAAAATGACTGATTGGGAGGTAGAAGCACTGAATGAAGATGAGGCATTTTATCAGTTGATATCCATATTTTCCTTTTTTTTTTAAAATACACTTGCTTTTTTGCTTTTTTTATTTGTTTTATTTTGCTTAAAACCCTCTTACATTTACTCTTTAAGTACTTACTGTTTTTTGGGGAGAAGGAGAGAAACTTTTATGTCTGACAGAGTCCCGAGATTTTTCATTTCTCTCTATAGCCATAAAAGACAACATTCTTGGCCTCTAACCTTCTGTAGGCAGATTTGGGCAGATGTTATTTCTCCTTTGGACATGTTTAATTCCTAAATTTTAAGAGCAGTTTGTTCAATTTGGAACTCAGAATGATTCTGGTACTGAAAAGGAATTTATGGGTATTGATTTTGTTGAAATTTGGAGTAAAAGTAAAATTCCATTTTGGGTATCTGTTGAAACCCCTAATAACTCAACTTCTGTTGTTCTTGTTCATTTTCTTCAAATATACTCATTCTTCCTTTCACCATTTTGATTTTGTAAGCTAGGCAGAAACAGGGATTAATTTACACAGTATTCCTATTCTGAATAAAACCAGAGAAGCCACTGTTTTGAACTGACTTAAAATACTCTCTTTCTCTTTTTAAGGTATTTTCATGGAGTGAAGATGGGGGGAATCTCAAATTGTAGCCTTAACCCTAGCTGTACCTCTCTAAGGCCTCACACTCTAGAGGAAATCTGAGTGGGTAGAACAACAAGAGAAAGGTATACTGTCCCATTGTGCCTGTAATTTACCTATTTTAAATTGGTTACTCTGCCTTACCTCATAGAAATTCTTACAACTTTCGCAGTGCTCACAAGCAGTTTTAGGAATTCAATAAAACCTCCATTGTTTTTTTCTCTTTCTTTTCCTTTTCTCTGTTGTATACCTTGTGATATGATGAGCTAATAAGGGTTGATGGCCTGTTCAGGCAAAACTGCTTGACTTTCTAACTGCTTTTTTGTTAAAATCTATGAAAAATAATTGACTTTTCTAGCTTTTTAAATTTATTCCTTTAGAGACAGGTAGAAGATGAAACCAGTCAGATAGGAAATACAGTTTTTATGCTTTCTACTTATTCAAATGTTAATTTCTTCTGAAGATGACTGTTTGCTTTTCACTGAATTAAAAGACAAGACTCAGACATCTCAGATGAAAATGAACAATTCTGAGAAGGTTAAGGTAGGAGTAATAAGCATTGTGTTCAGTCTGGATAACAACACCAGAATTTTATTCCAGCTAGGAATATAAAAGTACTTGGACTTTTTCTTTCTTCAGTGAGTCTCTGGAAGAGGGTAGAAGAACCGAGAATAAGATATCTAGACTCAATTTTCTGACTTATATGTAGTTCTTTTGCCTTACTTATAGATATTGTCATAAGTTCAGTAGGTGCCATGACTTGGGTAATTTACAGAGGCTGAAGTGACCAAAGATCCATTCCTTGTTACTTTTCTAATCAAAAGAAAAGTTAGTTATAACATAGGTTTCTAGTAATATTCAAATAATAAGACACTATTTCTAATGCCAGCTACAAAATACTCAACTACTCAGAATGTATAAAAATTTATTTCATACAGCATTAATGTGGTTGATTCCCTTCTCCCATTTTATTTCCCTTCCCTTCTCCTAGTCTTTCCCATGTATTTATTTATTTATATATTTTTTTTGCCTAAAAGACATAAAATTGGTATGATTCTCATTTGCTACCTTGAATATGTAACTCCATCAGACTTTCCATTGGTCTTTAGGGTTGGAGCTCAAAGTTTTTGATTTTCTTTTTTTCTCTGTCCCTTCTGTATCTTGCAAATTCCCCTTGATTTACCCACTGCCCTCCCCAATCTGCAACAGTGACAGTTTGCTGCCTCAAAACAGAGCATTCAAATGAATTCGCTTAGCCAATAACTTCTGTGAAGTTGCCTTTTCTAATGGTGTTATTACTCAGTGATGCACAAATGTGGTATTTGCCCTACTGGTAGGCAAACAAAGGTCTGGTTAGGAACGGTAACCTGCTGTTTTCTTTAAAGGAGAGCCAAAGACTTGTGCTTTACTCTGTTTTGGTTTGGGAGGAAATAGTAGCCATTTCGATTGTGAAACCTCTTAGTAGTTGTGAGTTGATCATACTGTGTAGGGAGATGTATCTAAAGTTAACTGTTAAAGTTAGCTGGCCTTATAAAATGTAAAAGTAATGAAAATTCTTCAGTTTTTCTAAACCATGAATGTCATCTTTTACAGTATTGTGTGTAAGCAGTTCCTCCTCCCTTTTGTTGAGATTATCTTGTCATGATAGCATGTTGTATTTTTGTTATTTTACTTGTGCCTAAAGGACAATCTCCTATCACTATGGTCAAGTAACTATAGTCAGTACATGTTAGATTATATTCAGATTCAGAGAAAAATAGATTCTTTTCACTAAAGAGTACTCGGTTGTTATTGCTTATGTACAAATGGTTATAGATGGAGATCTAACCATCTTTTTCTACTTTTTTTTTTTTTTTTGCTCATTTTAAAGAATTGAGTAAAGGTTTCATGTATAAAATCTATCTGTAAAAAGCACTTGTAATGTCTTATATATCATTAAAAGGAAAGGCTCAGTTACTTTTTAGGGGAAATTAATAACCTGTCTGGAAATTAACTGCAGTGTTTACTTAGATTTTTACCCTGAAAGAGTCCAATTGTGTTTATTTTTTATTGCCGATACATGGTTATAATGTTTGCAAGGTGATCTCTTCCCTGAAAAGTCTGCCTATCCTTTTAGATAAAAATTAGAGTTACTAAACTAAGCAGATTTTACGTTCAACGTTAGGGATTGAACAGGCAAGCAGTCTATTACTGTCATCATTTTACCTGACTGCCCATTTTGCTGACCCACATTCATACCTTTCTACCTTGGACAGCTATGATTTTTATATTTATTTGTTGTTTCAGCTCAGCTTTATGAAATTTTCCTGCTGAAATTACTTATTGGGAATTACAGGTGGATTGCAGTTAATATTTTTTAAAATTCTTATTTCAACTTTCCTGAGCCACTTAGAAAAAGAAAGTTGTTTTTGTCAAAAGATACTGTTAATTGTAGTAAATGCCAGCTTACCGTTTGGTTCTTAAGATTTTATTTCTTTGACTGCTAAAGGTGTTTTCACTCGCATTAGATTGTAACGCTAGCTATAATGTTAATGAAGAATAGGAAACTGCCACCACCAAGAAGAAGTAACACCTTTTAATAATAAATATGTTCCCAGTGGGTAGATTCTCAATACTGCACTGAACAAAGTGGGTAAAGAGCCCTTTGAAATCCTATTGTGATAAAGGGACTAACCTCACCACTGGAATCCTTGTTTTCAGAGCTTCTGAATTTTCAGCCAAACACTGAACTTCCCCTAAACTTTATTCCTGAGCAGAACATCCCTAGAGTAATAACCATTATTTTCAAAAGAAAATAAGGCACAGTAACCCAAGAGAGAGAACTTAAGCCTCAAAACAAATTGTGTCCAAAAATATGTATTTAGAAAAATAAAATCCTGTGGAGTTTGTTATCCTAATGTATGTTGTATACTAGATAAGGTGACTTATTTTCTTGTATTGAGGTCTCATTATTTCTAGTTGGGTTTTTTTGTGTGTGTTGTTTTGTTTTTAATTTAAACTCTAAGTAGACAGAGCTCACAGGTCTTTGGCATCCATTCTAGGTTGTGCACTCAGAGTCATCTTATAACTGGAAACTGTCAGGTGGGCCCCTACCCCAACTCCAGATGGTGTATGAAAGGGTCAAGAAAAGAATGGAAACAAACTATTGGGTGGATAATTGGTAGCCTTTTTTTTTAACCTGATTTTTAAAATCACCATTTATTAGTGTAATCTCTCTCCACTGATAGGCTGCCATTCTCACAATAATATCTGAACCACCCTGTAAAATACTCCTCTGATTTCAAAGCATTTAAGCTTTTGCTTATCATGTTTACATCCTCTGTTCAACTAAGACACTGTTCTGAGAGCTACTTTTTCCAGGTGTATTGTTGCCTAAATTTCCTTTATTCCCCCTTTCATCCTTTCTCTTCTTCCCACCTTCTGGGAATGAAAGGAACTGGGGGGAAAAAGTTTTTCTTTTTTTCTTCTTTTTTTTTTTTGTTTTATTCATTGATCCATAGGCTTCATTATCTTACTTGATGATGAATCTGAGTTTTTAGAACAACAGAAATGGAAAAAGTGAATCAAGATAATGAACAAAACCTTTCACCCACTTAAAACATTTTCCAGTTGTGAGATTCCTCTTCTTGTGTGTGGTCTCTTCCCCTTGTTACCCTTCTTACCCTTTTTCCCTGACTATGGTCAATTTGGCTCATACCAGTCTCCCCGAGACATTCTGCAGTCATTATCACCTTTTTGGGTGGATTTTATTTTGTTTTATTTTGTTTCTGTTTTTTTAAGTAACTTTTTAACATTGATGCATATTTGCTTGGGATAGAGCTTGTGTAATTTACCAATCGTATTGATTGTATGTGATTGTGCCCTGCAGAGGTATATTTAACAAGTCAAAAATAATCTAGGATAATAAAGGAGCCCATGAGATTTGAGTCAGGTTATAAATGACTTCATGAAATAATTTACAGTTTGAATAGTGAAAATTTATATCTCCTGTTCTTAAATTAGTGCTAGACAAAATACCATTTTTTTTTAAGTTTTCTTGCATTCCTATTTTTCTCCCCTTGCCTTTTAGCTCCCTTGTTCTTTCTTGCCTGCCTCCTGTTCAGAAATAAAAATATTGAGCCTTAAAGAGACAGCTCATTTCTAAGTTGCTGAAGTTTGTGAAATTTTACTTTTTCCAAGTGTTTCCAACTTTTCTTTAAAAAGTGAAGACATAATGAGTTGGAATTTCACAAGCTGTGAAATTAGCACTTGGCAAACTGTGAAATCTTATTTGAAGACTTTATCTCCTGGAAGTTCTTTTGGAATAGGAAAAAAGAACTCTGTTTTTGAAATAGACCATTTCCCTCTCTTTTTAAAAATCTGTTTATATTTTGAATTTTTAAACAGACTTCAAAAAAGTGAAGTGGAAGAAAAATAGTAGTAGGAAGATGTTTAGGACAGCAAAATGCTGGGTCTGAATAAGTACATACTCTCCTTGTTGCAGAGTTTTGAGAGGATGAGGGCCATCTTTTTAATTTGTATTATCTGTGTGCATGGTGTCTATATCAAAGATGCCACATTTTGTTAAAATGCTATTCCTTTCTTTATTCTCTTGGAAACTGACTCAGCCTCATGTTGCTCCAAATTAGTGTTTAAGGCTCCCACAAGTTGCAGATAAAAGGACAAGTAGAAGGAGGTGATTCGCCTTTTGGTTTGTAAATATATGCAAGTGTCTACAAGGTCTTTATCTGCTTTCTGTCAGCATTTATATTAAATGATAAATTGATGAGAAACGCGTAGTCTTTTTTTGTAAATGAGCCTGTGCCCTCTTATTCTAACCTTGGGATTGTTTTCTTACACCTTTTTTATGGAGTTTGTTTGTTTGTTCATTTTTAGGTGAAAAAAAAGAGAAGTAGGTAATATATACAAACACACATACTTGTAGTGTCAACTTTATAGATATTACAGGAATTAGTCCAACACCACAGTTCAGAATACTTCATTTGTTATACAGTGATTGCACATTAGGAGTAAAGGTAATGGTTCTGAAATCCTAGAGTCAGTGTTCAGTGAGACTCCATGGTTAACATTCAAAGTTCTAGTTTTTATGCCTTCTCTTAAAATCAGAACCTTTTTATGCTTAAGCAACATGGCCTTGCTCTGAATACCTTCCTGATGCAAATTTTTTTGTCTTTCCGTTCTTACTCACTTTTCCTGATTGTCCTGAAATCCCCACCAGTTAGTCATTCCTGGCATTTAGAGGATTTACTCTTAGAGACCACTGTAAAATATACCCTATTCAAGAACTCAATGGCATGAAGAAGAAAAAAGGGCAGAAGAGGGGAATATTCTAGATTAAAAGGAACTTTAGAGATACAAAAATCACATGCAACGTGTGGACTTTGGATCCTAATTCCAACAAACCAAACATTCTTTTTTTTTTTTTTTTAAAGTGTTAGAAATTTTATTAAAGTTAACATTCCACAAGATCATACTCATACAGATCAAACTGCAAAAGATTCCAGGCATACAAACTATCATCTGTTAATGTGCCATCTTTCTTCTCCAAATGTCAAAAATGTTCTTAATGATACAAAGTCTCTAGAAAGTCAAATTCACTGTCCATTTGTGCTGGGTAAGAAACCTATATCTTCATTCATTTCATGAAATCCATGTTAAAAGAACCCTGTCTTGGTTGTATATTATCACAGCCTCTTGTATTAATCCATTTTTCTCAATTCCCCATAGTGGACTGCCATCTTGATTTCTCAGTGGTAGGGTCCGTTTGAGACTCTTCAAGCTGACTGGGTGTAAATAAATTCTTCACCAACATCTATTTTCGTTGTACTGGCCCCTTAGATAATTCAGCCTCAGGATTCATATTTTTGCTATATAAAATACAGACTATCGCAAAGATTTCCTTTATCCTCAAGGATAAAATTCCACGGTCTCAGTCTTCAAAATGGCATACCTCAAATAAGAGCTGTATTTGTTCAGAACCATCATCAACCAAATATAATTTTAATCTTGTAAGTTACCAGGTCCGAGCGCCGCGGTCGGCACCTCCTGGTCGCCCGCACCCGAGTCCCGCGCCGGGCCGCCCGCCCGAGCCTCCCGTCCGTACCGGGTCGAGCCGCCCGGGCCCCGGGGAGCCTCCGCGGCCGCTGCCGCAGCGGCGCTTTCCGCGTCGTGGGCCCGGCCGCCCCGGGCGCCTCTGCCGCGGGCTCCGACCCCGGCGCGCGGCCCGCCTCGCCCCAGCCGCGGCCGCTTCGCTCCCGCGGGCCTGCGGGCCGCCCGGGCGCAAGTCCCCGCCAGCCGGCGGGCCCCGCGGCCGCGGCGGAACGCCTGACAGCTCGAGGTGCTGCTGCTTCTCCGCCAAACATTCTTTTATATAATATAGTTAGGAGAATTTGACTTAAGTATTGAGTATTAGATAAAACCAAGGAATGACACTTTTGTTCAGTGTGATAATAGCAACATTGTTATATAATAAAATGTCCATGTTTTTAAAAGACAATAACTGACAATGGCTAGAGTTTCCTTTAAAATAACTGAATATTTTTAAAAGAAAAATAATATACATTACCAGTGAACAAACATCACTCCTTGTACCATCAGTCAGCAATTAGTTGTCCATTAGTACCATATCTGACCTCAAGAGAAGGGGCCACAGTAAGAAAAAGTTCAGAGGGTATGAAGGATGGTAACTATTCCAACCATTCTTGAATGTCATAAAAGCTAGAATGGGAATTCCAAAAGCACACTTGCTGTCTTTACCACTTACCTAGGCCTACCCTGCTTACAAGCAACAGGGTACTTTGTGATCCCTTACACTGAGACTCATTGATTAATATGAGTTTGAGGGCTTCCTTGGTGGTGCAGTGGTTAAGAATCCAACTGCCAATGCAGGGGACACAGGTTCGAGCCCTGGTCTGGGAAGATACCACATGCCACAGAGCAACTAACCCCGTGTGCCACAACTACTGAGCCTGCGCTCTAGAGCCTGCAAGCCACAACTACTGAAGCCCCCACACCACAACTACTGAAGCTCGTGCGCCTAGAGCCTGTGCTCCACAACAAAAGAAGCCACCGCAATGAGAAGCCCACGCACCGCAACGAAGAGTAGCACCTGCTCACCACAGCTAGAGAAAGCCCGTGTGCAGCAACAAAGACCGAATGCGGCCAAAAATAAATAAATTTAGTTTTTAAAAAACATGAGTTTGATTTTTTTGTGTATATTAGCATCTCAATCCCAGTAATCAGCTAATCTGCAATGATCAATTTGTAAATCACTCTGTTTTCCAACATTGTGGCTCATTTAGTTAATGGCTGCCACCCTTATTTGGAACACCTAGCACATCAAAAGTAAACTTTCAACTACTCACTGAACACTTAGTACAGTATTTACTAAAGTAATTTACTGAGTACTCCCTATATGGCACAACACTGTAGGGGACAAAGAGGAAAATACTCTCTACCCTTAAGGATCTCAGACTCCACTTACGAACTTGACATGTATACAGTTTAAGGATACATAACATAAATCATCTACAAAGCACTAGACAGAATTACCAAAGGATTATGCAACCATAGCTGTCCTCAAAAGAGAAGAGCAAGGAGCTGTGAGGCTATACACAAGGAAGATTTAGCCTTGCTTGGCTAGCCAGCAAAGGCTTTCTTGAGGAAGTGGCATTGAAGGTAAGAAACAGCTTGGGGGGACTGCACAGGGGCGGGGCAGGAGACTCCTAGTCAGAGAAAAAACGATGGGTGAACTCTGCGAAAGAAGAAAGACTCTTATGGAAACGAAGAAGGTCATTGAAGTTAGAGTAGAGAGAGTGAGCTAGTGGCTTTGGATGCAGAGCCAGATCACAAAGTTGCGTTTTATTCTTAAAAGGAGTCCAAGGAAGGGTTGTAAGCAGGGGAATTAAAGGGATCAGGTTTGTGCCTCTTCATTCACGTTCGTTCATTGAGAAGCTTCTGTGTCGGTGCTTCTCAAACCTAACATGAATGCAGTTCACCTGGGGCTCTTGTTAAAGTGCAGTTACTGTTTCAGCGGGTCTGGAGTGGGGCCTGAGATGATCTAACAGGCTCCCAGGTGATACCAGTGCTGTTTGTCAGAAGACCACACTTTCGAATAGTAGGGTTCTTTCTACGTGATAGACAATTTTAGAAGCAGAAGGATCCAGTTTTCTGCCTATCAGACTTAAACCTTTTAGTGAAATGAGTGAGATTGTAAGGCATAATTAGCACTGCTTGGAGACCACTTAAAGGCAAGTGTCTAAGGCTGGGAGAAACAAGGTAATTCAGGGAAGTTTTTGCATTTGAGGAGGGCCAGGTCTTGAAAAGCTTTATGTACCCTTCTGAGTTGTGATTTTATCCTTTAGCAATTAAAAACCAGTATAGATTTTAAGCCTGAGAGTGATGTGATGATTGTGATTTGAAGTGGAATAGGGCCTAAGGCTGAGAGCTCAGTTATGAATCTGTTGCAGTAGACTTACAAGAAATGATGAGGGCTTGCACCAGGACAATGGGAATGAAGAGGAGGGGAGGAATTTCTGAGAACAGCACGAGCATAACTGGCATTTCTAAACACCCAAATGGGCGCCATCAAACGGATGCCACCAAAATCAGGTGCTTCCCGTAATTCCCTTGACCAAGCGCAAGACCTGATCCCATATTATCAAGTTAAAGGGAAAAAATTACCTTTGCAGTGTCAAAGCCCTTAAAAAATACAGTTTTATGGAAAACCTACAGTAACCTTAGTTTATCATCACCTTGCTATCTTCCCAGGTCCGAAAGTGTTCAGGTTATTATGAACTAAAACATGCTAATTTTCTTCAGTCCCTATGCTTAACCATTATCATCTAACTGGGCATTTTGTTATCGTGACAGCAAGCCAGGCAGCCTGATGAAATCCTGGCCTTAGGGCATGACGCAGGCTGCCTTTCCAGAGTGGGCTGGCCCGTTTCTCTCTGAGCATCTCCAGGGTTTTTGTCTCTAGCAGCATTCCCTGGTTAGCTGAACCTCTGTAGCCATACCAAGATGTGATTCCTGAAACTTGTTTCTGTTCAAAGTTAGAACAGCCTGTGCCCAAGCAGTATCTGTTGGTTTACAGCACTGGCCATTTGGGAAGGGCCTGAAACCAACGATGTCCTGATGGGATAAAAGCTGCCAAACTACCTTCATTTCTAGCCCCTCATTTCCTCCTCAACCCTCAAATGGACTTGGTCAAATTTGCTAGAGCAGCCCTCCGCAGAGGTAGGTAAGAGACACCAGTCACACAATTGACCTGTACTTATCAAAACACACACCCTTGGCCTTAGCTTTACTGTGAGTTTCTTCCCGTTGCTTCTTGGTCTGTCCAAGCAACCCCTATCTCTCCAGGGAACTTTCTCCCACTACCTCTACCTCTGCCTCTGCTGTCTTCCCAATTTCTCTCTTACCACCTACAACTTCCTGAACTAACGTAGAAGCAATGAGCTTTGACTCCATGCAACTCTCTCTTGCTCAACCTCCCAAGAATACCCTTGTCTGGTGTTTCTGTTCATACATGGTGTCAATTCCTCTGTATAAGTAAGCATTTTTACTTTACTTGATAATCTTAACTTTCCACTTGGGAGGAATTTAAAGTTATTTTCCTGTTAATAAGTCAGCAAAACTACTCTGAACCTGGGTATCTTCAAACACAAATATTTATTGAGTACCTGGTACATTCAAGACCCAGTGGCATGTGCACTGGACATGTTCAATAAATATTTGTTGTTTTGATTTGGTTTCCATTTGGTTTCCCTGAAACCAAAACTGAACTTTCTAACAGTTGTGAGAATTTGGACAAATTCCAATGAGATGCTTTGAGAATCTCACCTGAAAGCTGCCAAATGATAATGCAGGATTTACTTCGATAAACTTTATTTCACCTTAATTAAAATGTCGTAACCACCAAGTAAACTAGAAACCTAAGAGAGCTGAAGACAACTCTGTTTTTTGTGCTAGATGTTTTGCTGAATTTCTGTGGAAGAGTTAAGCTTTGAGTTACTCAGTAACCACAGCAGGGGCTCAGCTCTACTGTTTGTTCTCTGCCAAGGTCTTACTCTTGGATCCAAAGAAAAGAACAGAACAGCCCAGGAAGTGAGGCAGTGGTGGGGATCAGCTCAATTACCTGCTCACAGGAGTTACTACTGAGACCAGAGGCAAGGCTAGGGAAAGAGGAATTTTTTATTTTATTACTGATGTTGAAGGAAGTATTAAAAAGAAAAGAGAGGGTGATTGAATGTTACATTCTTTCCTCTCCATGGCTCCTCAAATCTACCCCCAACACAGCAAAGCACAGAGGCCTCTGAGATCCTTCCAACCTTGTTTTTGCTCAGAATAGAGAGAAGTAATGGTAATTTTTATCTGATAAAAGTTCTTAAGTTTACCTCCAGTTCCAGAAATGGTTAGAAGTTTCCATGAAGAGTTTGATTTAAAAATATACAATTATTACAACACTTTACAGAATACCAGTGACAGTGGAGGGGAGGGGAGAGATAGAGACCCAGATTAGTTCGCCCAGTGTACAAGCTGTTTTTTCCTTTCCTCATCAAATCAGTCTAAGATGAACCAAAAGGAAAGGAATTTGGGGTCATCAAAATCTAGACAATGAAAGCCAAGGGGAGCTGTGTGCAAGAGAACCAAAGACTGGGCTGGTATTAAAGACTCCAAAAGACCAATTGAAAGTCTCATTTGGAATGTGCGTCAGAGACAAATGCTTTCTAATTAAATATGGGCAACCAAAGGAAAAGGTGGCAGTCCCTGAGTTTGCTTCTGGGTCCTGGATTTTGAAGGACACCTGGGCAAACTTGATAGAGACTACCCAGAGGAGACGAACCAGATGGTGACATATCATAAACACTACCCCAAGAAAAACAGTTGGACACTGTAAGTTTTAACCTGGGAAGGCAGGGACATTTTCTTGATAGCTATCCAGACAAGGCTTTGAATCTCACCTTTGCCAGCTTTGTGATTTGGGGCAAGTTCCTAACCCTTGTAAATAGCAGTTGTTTCGTCTGTAGACTGGGCATATTATTATCTTCCTGGTAGAGCTGACGAGAATTATATAAGCTAATGCCTGCAAAGCACTTAGCATAGATCCTGGAATGTAGTAACTGGAACCTATCATTTTCATATTCAAAGATTTAAAGATTTTGGACTTCCCTGGCGGTCCAGTGGTTAAGACTCTGCACTTCCACTGCAGGGGGCACAGGTTTGATCCCTGGTCAGGTATCGCGTGCTGCGAGGTGCGACCAAAAAAAACAAAACAAGAAAAGATTTAAAGATTTTGACCTAAGCTAGTGTGAAGTAATGGTTAAATTCTAGACAATGAAATATTATACAGTCATTAGAAATAATTTTGCCAGTCAGGGCGCACCTCAACACCTCTGTTCCATCAGTTCCACCTGAACTGGGCTTCTCTCAGTCTCCTTTCCTTCTTTGTCACCAGCCAGGGGCTCAGGCTGTTTCTAGTTCCTCTTTGGTGCTGCCACCACCTTTGTGTCATGCCCTGGTACTCCTCTCTCCCCAAGCCTCTGTGGGACACAACCCTGATGCCCTTGTTGCTCACAAAGTCCAGACCTTCTTGACTAGGTGATAATAATATTGACATTGAAAAATAGAAAAATAAGAAGGTTCATATTGACAAATCTCACTTCCACCCCTGTCTGTCTGCACCTGCTCCATCATCCCCACTTTGTGATACAAAAGTTAGCATACTATAAACACTGCACTGCAGCTCGCTTTTTTCTACTTAGTGAGGCTAGAGATCCTTTCATATCAGTACAAAGAGAACAGCCTCATTCTTTTTGACAGTGGCATAGTTTTCCATTGTGGGGATGTACCTTGGTTTAACTAGTCTGCTATAGATGGAAGTTGTTTCTAGTCTTTTGCCATTGCAAATCAAGTTACAATTGGTAACTTAATTTATACCTATGCAGATATGTCTGTAGGATACACTTTCTGAAGTGGGATTTCCAGCTCAAAGGGTAAACTCATTTGTAATGCTGGTATTGCCAGATTTCCTTCAAAGGGTTATAGTATTCTGCACTCCCATCAGCAATGAGTGAAAGGGCATTTTCCTCACACCCTAGCAAGAGTGTGTTGTCTAACTTAGTTGATGTCTTTGAATTCTAATGGTTTCAGTGGTAATCCTTTTTAGGGAATCAGGTGGGAACTAGGAAAAGAACAGTGCTTAAAAAGTCTGCAAAGAACCACTGAGGAATGCTAAAATTAGCAGGTGAAAGTCTGATGAAAAACGACGTATCTTATATTCTCAAAGTATCTTCTTTCAGGATACTTGTTTAATAAAAAGAGAAATATCGTAATTTTACAGCAGAGAAAGAAACTCGGCAGTCCTGATCTTAACCAAGTGATCAAAATTAACATCACTAGTAATGGGGCAAATTGATATCATGTGCCTCCTGATACGATGCACTAAGAAGGGTACAATATTATTTCTTTAGTATTCCTACCAAAAAAAGTATAACTTGAATCTAATCCTGAGGAAACCTCAGATGTACTCAAATTGAGAGACGTTCTTCAAAAATAACTGGCCCGGGGACTTCCCTGGTGGTGCAGTGGTTAAGAATCCGCCTGCCAATGTGGGGGACACAGGTTCGAGCCCTGGTCCAGGAAGATCCCACATGCCGTGGAGCAACTAAGCCCGTGCACCACAACTACTCAGCCTGCGCTCTAGAGCCCAGAGCCACAACTACTGAGTCTGCGTGCCACAACTACTGAAGCCCGCGCGCCTAGAGCCAGCGCTCTGTAACAAAGAGAAGCCACCGCAATGAGAAGCCCGCACACCACATTGAAGTTGCGCTCGCCGCAACTAGAGAAAGCCTGCACACAGCAACGAAGACCCAACGGAGCCATAAATTATTTAATAAATTTATTTTAAAAATAAAAATAACTGGCCCATACTCTTAAAAAAATTACACAGTCATGAAAGACAAAAGAGAGCAAATCTTCCAAACTAGAGGAGACCAAAGAGACATGACAAATGCAATGTGACCCTGGACCAGGAAATGGGGGGTGGGGGGGAGTGGACTTTTGGGGGCTATGAAATGTTTCCCAGTGTGTGATCCAGGGATCCAAGGAGGTCCACAAAACCTTACAGTGTATTCATGAAGGCAAAACTATTTTATATAAACTATTTAAATAATTAGATGTAATTTAGCAAGACTATAAAGAGATCCTGAGACCAAAAATTTTGAGAACAACTGCTATAAAGAACATTAGTGGGACACTTGGCAAATTTAGAATAAGATTTATGGATTTGAAAATGGTACTATATTACTGTCAATTTCCTATCTTTGATCTTATACTGTGGTCATATAAGGGAATATCCTGGTTTTTAGGAACCTCAGTCTTCATAAGGGTAAAAGGGCATTATATCTGCAAATTATTCTCAAACAGTACAGAAAAATAATAGGGAGAGGGAGTCAGAGAGAAACAGAGAGAGGGAGAGGGAGAGAGAAAGAAGAATACCAAAAGCAAAGCAAAAAGCAAATGTGGTAAAATGTTAACAATGTGAGCATTTGGGGAATCTGGGTGAAGAGTATACAAGAATATTTTGTACTATTTTTGCAACTTTTTTATTACTTTAAAATTATTTTAAAATAAAAAGACTTTGTGTCTTAGTCTTGCAAATTAAGAAATTTTTACATTATCACCTCCTGATCTTTCCCTCTCCTGACCCCAGTTCCATGGACACCCACCTGTCTGCCCTTCCCCTTCCCCTATACACACTTTAGTCAGATGGCCAGTAGCATTGATTGGGATGTTTATCTTCATGTCTGGGGTCTGCTGTGAAGCACGGTGCTCCTTGAGGACAAAGTCATCTTTATAACCCCGGGCCCAGCACCAACCATGCCCGGTACGTATTGGCATTTATTAAACATTTGTTAATTAAATGATCATATGACTCAATGAATGGATGAAGAAATTAAACACAACCCCTGATGTATAGTTCTTCACTACCTGGCCAGGTGGTATCTGCACCCTTATCTCTTTTCCCACAGATGTTCACCAGACCCCCTTTACCCCTTGGGCAGGGTCCCCTCACCTGCCTTCCTCCAAGGACCTTCTTTACAAGGCACAAGTCTCACAACTCCTACAAGCTGGAACAATAGGTCTGAACAGCATATTCCCACCTCAGGATCTTTGTATCTCCTGTTTCTTCTGTGCGAAAAGCTCTTCCCAAAGATATTTGACTCCCTCCCTCATTTTACTCTGGTCCCTTAGTGTCAGTTTATTAGGGAGGCCTTTCCCACCTCCTTTCTACAACAGTAGCCTCCTTACCTCCTCCCATCACTTTCTATCCCCTTGCCCTGTTGTATTTTCCTCTGTAACCCTTATTAACACCTGACTGACATGTTATAGATCTATTTTTTATATACTGATTCCTTTATGTGATCACTGCATGTCTTCCTGTCTGGAGCTCCCAGCCCCTAGAACAGTGCCTGCTGACTCAGGTAGTGCTCCTGTGTTTGCTGAACACAAGTGGTTGAATAGGAGACTTTCCACTTGTCTTTAATCTGGAGTGACAAGGAGCCTCCAACCATTCTGGGGTTTTTAAGGACAGTTCCTTGTAATTTCATACTGTACACGGGCCCTCGAGATGTCCAGGGTCTAAATCAGTCAAGAACTTAGACGCAGCTTCAGTCTAGGTAGAGATTTCCTGTCTAATGAATAAAGAACTCTTTAGAATGCCTGTGACTGTACCAACTTCAAGAAGTCTTCAGTCACACAGAAGGTGGCATACTTGTATCCTGTGAATACAGTTGCAGCAATCCTTATGATACTCTTTTTGGCTATTTAGGAAGAGGGAAATAAACATAAACCTGCCCTTTTCTCCATTAGTTTGACTCCATTTCCCCAATAACTAAAATAAGTAAAAATAACAATATGAATAAATAAAAATAATTCATTCTGTTTGCTTCTTAGAAGTATGTCAGTAGTTGCATGTATGTTTTTCACCTGCCCCACCCTGTCTCCTGATTCCCCAAGAGAATTTTTCCAAGTATTTCCCACCCAGCTCATCCACCCTAGAAATGTCCTTGGCAGCACCCTGAGGCCCCTGCTCCTGTGCCCCCTCCCACCACTTCAAGGCTGAATGGGGAATGAGTCCACTGTACACACAGGTGTAACCATTGTGTGTCCTTGACTGGGTCACTGACACATCAGCTCTTAGAGGCCTGAAAGTAGCACCTGTTTCAGAATATTTCTCTTCTCTCCCCTATGATTAGATAACGTGGGCTCTTTTTCTCTCTCTTTCCCTAAAAACCTGTGAGAAAGAGGATATTGCACTGAGAGGTAGAAGACTACCTCTCATTCTGGACAGTCAACTTGGCTAGTTATATACTATTTTATTTATGTAGAAAATAGACTATCTTCTACCTCCTGGTTTAGTTAACCAGGAAAAAAGAAAAAAAATTCCTGCAAAGTTCTCATCAGCTAGGTATTTTCTAAGTTTGAATTTGTGAACATGTTCTCCTTTTCCTTTTCTATAAAGATGAAGAAGAAAGTGAGGGAGTATGTGTAGGAAAGGTGGACCTTCTTTCTCTGGACCTGACTGAACTTCAAAACTTCTCTACTAATTAACCAGCACTGGGCTCTACACTTTGCTTAACCCTGGGAGCAGGTCATCAGCCTTTGACCTCAGGCCTCCCCTCCTCACCAGCTCCATCCCCCATCCTAGCCTCTGGAACCTCATCCAGATTTAGAGGAAAGAACCAGTTCAGAGGGATTGCCTCAAACCACACTATCTCCACTCGCCCAGACCTGTGGAAGATTAGCAACCATGCTTTCCAATGGGATAGGAACTGTAGCTGCTGGAAAAAGGTAAGAGGGGTGAGCTTTCCCTTTGCATGCCCTCACTGGGTTTTCTGACCTCTGAGGGACTCACCAGGATGACCTCGACACCTTCGAGAAGACCAGGCCCTCTCCGTGGTAGTTTTAATCAGACTCGTTTGGAAGACGTCATTCCAAGTGCCCTCCCTCCCACTCCCTTCTAGGGGTAAGGCCTTACCCTAAGCCACACCTTGGATTCTTAACCCAAGAAACAGGGGATGTCTTCCCTTGTACAGAGATGCTGCATCAGTGTCAGCCCTCACAGCAGTCCAGGAGATGCTCCAAGGGGAATTGCTGGGCCTTCCATACATCTGAAAAGAGGACAAATTTAATCTATGAGGACCTCCTAACTCCCTTTTTGCTCCTCCTTCCACTCAATTCCCCCCTGCCCCACCCCCATCACATCCCCCATCCCCCCACCCAAGGTCTCAGTGACCTTTGACAAAGGACTGCAGCCCTCAACATCACACACATTCCCTTCTTGATCTGGTTTTTTACAGGAAGCTAGAAGTGAGGCTGTGGCTTGACCACCTTGGTTTTTCTTTGTGCTTAACAGAACTCCTAGGGCCCCCTCAGCCTCCACTTGTATTTCCAAATGTAGCTGAGGGACAAAATGGGAAACAGAGGCAAGTAAGCTAAGGAGAAGAATGGCAAGATTCTCTCTGCTTCCTCACCCTGCCTTCCATGGCTCCCTCAGTGCCTCTGCTCTCCCATTCTGTGCCTCTGTTCTTAAAAGGACTGCAGGGTTCACTTCAGATCATGCAAGAAGCCAAGTACCCCTCAGCTGTCCCCAGCTTCCAGCCAGCCCCACGCTTGCCCAGCAGACCACTTTGGTGAGTCCTTTCTTCACTGCGTGCATAACCTGCTTTTCTGCTGGGGGAAGATTGAGAAGACTCAGTACCCTCATGCAGACTCCCCTCTCTAGACCTAAGGGCCCCAAGTCAGCCACAGGAAGTTCCTGGCCCCTCATGTCTTATCTACAAAAACATTACAAGAGCGTTTATCTCTTGGTTTACTTAATTGGGTGTCCCAATTCTCCTAATTTGCCAATTTCATGATCTCATTTTTTAAAAAGTGAAATTAGTTTTATTTACTTTAGCGAATACACGTTGGAAGTTACTAAAACTTCTAGGAATCAGAAAATGCTGAGGGCCTGAACTAAGGCAGCGAGAGAACAAGGAAACAGAATGCATAGAATCTAGGGTGTGACTAATAAGAAGGGTAAGAGGGAGAAATCCAGGGTGGCTCTCAGGTAACTGTGGGTCCCATTTGCTGAGTTGAAGGACACAGAAGGAGAAACGTGTGTGGGTGAGCGTTATGAGTTCAGTTTGTTCGTATTTCACTAAGGAATCTGCAGGACATCCAGGTGGAATTGTCCAGCAAACAACTGGTCTGGAACTCAGTGGAAGGATTCGGCTGGAGCTAGAGACTTCCGGTGTTTTCAGCACATTGATTGTGGCTAAAGTAAATAAAACTAATTTCACTTTTTAAAAAAAATGAGATCATGAAATTGACAAATTAGGAGAATTCATTCCTTCTTAGCCCTCTCATGTTGCTGAAATCCATCTGCTGAATCAATCAAAATCCTCCCAATCCTTTAACATCCAGGTTAAAAATCCATCTATTTCTGAGTCCTTCCCTAATCAGCTTCTGTTAATGTCGCCTCCAACTGACCTAAGTTTTCATTGGGCACTAAAGTTCTCTGCCATTTTTCTTGTGTGCATGTCCCATCTCACCAATTGGAAACTTTGCATTCTTTATATCTTCCAGCATGAGGCCTTGGGCACACAATACTTCTAATAACCTCAGTTACTTCAATAGTTGATTCTAATTTCAACATGACTATGGCCAGGCAAGTGAAACTATCCACTTGTAAGGAGTCCAGGACTGGACTTGTCCCGGGCCCTTGTACTTTTCAAAGATTTTGGCCCTCCTCCTGGCCACAGCAGGTGGGATGGTAATCTATGCTTTACTGGGGCAAATCTGTGGTGGGCAGTGGGACAGGTGATTTCTCAGCCTAGCTTAACTCGGCTTTCTGTCCCCCTATAGGAGTGTATGTCTTCTCTCCTTGCTGCTTATTGGCCTTTGGAGCTGTGTGACCTGTCATTGGAGCCCTGGGGAGGACATCTGCACAGCCAAGCCTCGGGACATTCCCATGAATCCCATGTGTATTTACCGTGCCCCAGAGAAGAAAGCAACCGAGGGCGAGGGCTCAGAGCAGAAGATCCCCGGGGCCACCAACCGGCGGGTTTGGGAACTGTCCAAGGCCAATTCCCACTTTGCCGCCACCTTCTATCAGCATCTGGCAGACAAGAAGAATGACAAGGACAACATTTTCCTGTCACCTCTGAGTATCTCCACAGCTTTTGCTATGACCAAGCTGGGTGCCTGTGACAACACCCTCAAGCAGCTGATGGAGGTACAACCCAAAGCCCTTCTGCCTAACCTCCTTGCTGGAACACCCAGGAGAACATCTATGTGTTGGTCTAGAGCCCTTTAGAGACTTTGGGTGGTATCCCAGTCTCTTTGTGTTTCTTTTTCTCTTTCTCCTTCCTACCCTTTATTCTTCTTTTATCCATTTATTCATCTGGAAAGCATGAGCTGAGCATTTATGCTGTGCCAGGCACTGTGTTTGAAGGGACTCACAACTATTGGTCAGGGGCTGAGGGGCACTGTGCTCACCACCCATGTTAGCCAGGCTGCTTTACCAGACCCACCGCTATTTTCTTTTGGCTTCTACAGGTTTTTAAGTTTGATACCATCTCTGAGAAGACATCTGATCAGATCCACTTTTTCTTTGCCAAACTGAACTGCCGACTCTATCGAAAAGCCAATAAATCCTCTGAGTTGGTATCAGCCAACCGTCTTTTTGGAGACAAATCCCTTACCTTCAATGAGACCTACCAGGACATCAGTGAGATGGTGTATGGAGCCAAGCTCCAGCCCCTGGACTTCAAGGTGAGTTGCAGATGTCATCCCTGACCTCAGAGTTCTTCTTCTCCACTCAGAAATTAAAGAGATAGAGAAGCAGGATCCAAATTAACACTGCTGTGGTAGTTGAAGGCAGGTGGAGGTGTTATAATACTATAAGTCAGAGCCCCTGGGATATGTATTCTTGCTTGAAACCTGAGAAATCAATGTAATCTCTGGATTGTAGAAGCTGCTCTGAAAAAGTTATATAAAAGTCCTGCAACAAAGAAATCTACTGACTTTATTCAATCAGTATTTCTCAAACTTTTTGGACCACATGGGCATCTCTCCTGCCCACCTCCCAACTCCTGTGTCACTCATTAGCTTCCCATAGAACATATCTCATGAATACTCATAAGAGTTCAAATTTCCAGAGTCAGAGAAGATAATATTTTGTTTTCTTTTCTCAGACTATATTTCTCCTCTTCTGTTTCTTTATTTCTTCCTCTTTTTCTTTCCTTTCTTTCTCTTTCTTCTGTTACCATTTATTAACGATATGAAAGATTCACAACACTACACTAGATATGTGAGGTTTCCCCAATCTGGGTTAGAGAGATGGCTTAACCAAATGGTGGGAAAGAGCAGAGGGATGATGGACGAAATAAAGTGCTTCACAGGGAAATGGAGAAGCCAATTGAATAGCACAGTTGCGTAGGTTTGTTTCCTGTTCTCCTCAGGGAAATGCAGAGCAGTCCAGAGTGACCATCAACCAATGGATATCCAACAAGACTGATGGGCGTATCACTGATGTCATTCCCCCAGAAGCCATCAATGAGTTCACTGTCTTGGTGCTGGTCAACACCATTTACTTCAAGGTACTCAAAATGTCCCTGGGGAGACCTCAGGGATGACTTGTTTTCCCTCCAGCTTACCTTCTTTCATACCATTGGGCATGTGTCAGTAGATCTTTTTGAGAAATGGTACATGCATGGTCTGGGTAAAATACAAATTTGCTGAGTCTAGAGTCATGTCTAGGGCTGTGGCTACTGGGCTGAGGTCCAAAGGGGGCCTGGTAGTGTCTCTGGGCCCAAGGCAAAGTGTACACACTCACAGACCCAGCACGCTCAGCAGCAAGGTGTGCGTGGTAATAAATTCTCATATATATGTGACGATTTCTCCTGTCCCTAATTAACTCCATTTTGAAATCTGGAACAAAATGACAGAGTCTATAGACAATCCTCAGTGATGAGATTTTCTCCATCATCTAGAGCAGCTTCTGCAATGACTCAAAATTCCTCTTGCCTGAAGCTTCTGAACCTCCTGATGCCAGACTAACCTCAAACTTTGCAGAAGCCTTGTTACATGATCATGCAGACGGCTTTGTCTTTCTCAGAGAGTCAAGAGTTCTAAAGACTGTTCCAACTTTATTACATTTAGGAAGGTTGAGGGAGAAGGTCCTGGGAATAAACAGACCATTGATACTCAGGAGGGCCTTCAGCTTAACACAGGTTGAATTGTGCCCTTCCCGGGTCATGCTCCAGATACACTCTTCTCCCCGACTGGGCCCAGGGGGTTAGCCAGTCACTGCTGTTGGCAATTACTCTGTTGCTTAGGGGGTCCCTCACCCTAAGAATGGAGTAGGTTGCATTTCTACAATGTGTACTGCCCTTTACAATTTATGGAACACTTTGCCTTTTATTAGTCCTCCTGACCTTCATAACATCACAAATGTGAACTTGGGCTGCTCAGACAGATTACTTAATGTAAATTCTGACTCTTCCATTTCTGACTGCAAACTTGAGTAAGTTACTTGAGACTCTTCTATGCCCCGACTTCTGCATCTATAAAATGGTAATAATGATACATCTACCTTACACGGTTACTGAAGGGATTAAGTTAATGCACATAAAATGCTTGGAGCAGTGCCTGGCACACAGCAAGCATCCTACAAATATTAGTGATAACCAGCTCCTAATCTTACAGATGAAGAGCCACCACTCAAAGAGTTAAATGACTTGTCCCAAAATCAAAGAGCCAGAAGATGACAGGGAATGATAATTACAACTCAGAAATGTCAAAGGAGTGTCTTGTATCCCCTCCTTCTTTGAACAGAAAGTTGGCCAGGCCTCACTCTCTGCCCAGCAGGACTCCCAGATGACCCCCCTGGGGTTATTACCTCTGTCTGGCTTTATTCATCAGGAACAGAGCCCAGCATTTTGGAGGATGTCCTTTGAGAAAGAGGCTGGTGGGAGGCAGAAAGCAAAAGGCAGTTAGATTTAAACTCCAGAAGAGACTTGCAAAGAGGCCAGTAGGTTGTTCTTGTTTTTATTTTTCTTGTTATAAAAGCAAATAGTCACTGCTGAAAACCTAGGAAAATCTAGGAAATACAGAAAAGTTCACAGAAAAAAAATCACTCATGATTCTATCACTCTGACACAGTCAGTGTTAAGACGTTTGCATGCATATCCCTCTAGCCTTTGTTCTTAACAATTACATTTACATATTAATATAATAAAATATTGTGACTACTTCCCATGTCAATATTCTCCTACGGATGTTTTTGGTCTTCTTGCTTTGTGATTCTCCCACCTGGCGTCTTCTTCCAGGGCCTGTGGAAGTCAAAGTTCAGCCCTGAGAACACAAGGAAGGAACTTTTCTACAAGGCCGATGGGGAGTCGTGTTCGGTATTCATGATGTACCAGGAAGGCAAGTTCCGCTATCGGCGCGTGGCAGAGGGCACCCAGGTGCTTGAGTTGCCCTTCAAGGGTGATGACATCACCATGGTGCTCATCCTGCCCAAGCTTGAGAAGAGCCTGACCAAGGTGGAACAGGAACTCACCCCAGAGGTGCTGCAGGAGTGGCTAGATGAGCTGACAGAGACACTGCTTGTGGTCCACATGCCCCGCTTCCGCATTGAGGACCGCTTCAGCGTGAAAGAGCGGCTGCAAGACATGGGCCTTGAGGACCTCTTCAGCCCTGAGAAGTCCAAGCTCCCAGGTGAGTGCAGGAAGGACTTTCCTCCTCTCTCTGTCCCCAAAGAAGTCTGACCAAAGGTGGAAGAGATGGGGAAAGAGTAGAAAAGGGCGAATCAGGACACCTGGATTCTAATCCCAGTTCTACTGCTAACTCAGGGAAATCCCTTCCCTCTCAAGGTGTCAGTTTTCTCTTCTGTAAAATGGGACGTTGGCTCTTGGATCTCCACAGGCCCATATGGCACTGGAACCTTTTGAGTCTGTAACTGATAGAAGAGATGGGACCAGGTAGAAAAGAACTTGAAAAGCATCAGAAAATTCAGAGCAAGGAGACAGATATGATTAAGAGCCAGGGACATCCGGGTCCCACAAAATAGGCATAGCTGACATGTAATAGCCCTTCTTCACCTGATATTCCAAAGGGCTCATGTGATTTCTAAGGTCACATGGACAGATACAGTCACCCCCTTCCCAATTTTGATACTTTGATAACGGTGTTAAGTTGGTTTGGTTCTTCCAACCCACCATCCTTTAAAAAATATGCATTAAAATCTCTCTCTTTTTTTTTTTTTGGCCGCACTGTGTGGCTTGTGGGACCTTAGTTCCCGACCAGGGATTGAACCCTTGGCAGTGAGAGCACGGAGTCCTAACCACTGGACTGCCAGGGAATTCCCTAAAATACCTCTTTTTTAAAAAGGAGTTTACAACGTTAGTTAATTGGATTTACCTTTAATGGTCTGTCTTTAAACTAAGTCTGAAAACCACTCCCAAAGTGTTGCCACACTGGAAGGGAAGACATTCCTACCAGATGGAGTGAGTTTTTCTTTAAGAACAGAGTCCTCACCCCCCCACCCCAACCCCCCCCATGAGCTGAAGCAGGAGATTAAATTCACGGGAGCCAGGCTGAATAAACCCAAAGTACTTTATTATTTTTAACATGTATTTATTTTTCAGGGTATCATTAAGTGAGGGTCCAGGATTTCTTTCTATTTTTCAAAAAAGCCCCAAAGGACCTCTTAATTTAAACTAAATTCCTTTCTGTGGGTTGAAGCCAACCTTCTCCCATTTCACAGAGCTTTCTCTGGTCTTCCTTCTAGGTATTGTTGCAGAAGGCCCGAGGGACCTCTATGTCTCAGATGCATTCCACAAGGCATTTCTTGAGGTGAGTACACCTCTCTTCGCTCTCTATTCTTCTGCTGCTTTTTTTATTCAATACATCAATATCTCATGTGATTAGTAACTTTGGAGTTGTTCCTCCACTGGCTCTTACAGTGTAGACAGCAGATGTGTGAACACTAGGAGACAGCTGTGGAAAAAGGCATGATTGCGGTGTCCCTCAAACCCCAAATCTGTAGTGCCCTCCTCCACGAGGACTGCTACAATATAGCCCTGACCTGAAGCCCTCATGGTCTAATTGTTCCACCCTCCATCCTCTACCTCTCCTGGGAACATAGACATTAAGGGGAAGGTGACACAGGAAAAGCAGGCAGCAAAGGCATTCAGAGGAGGAGAACCAGGAGAGGATGAGCTAATGGAAACCCAGGAAGGAGTGTTAAGACAATGGAAAGCATTTAGTAAGAAGATTTTTTGAAAAGTGACCGAGGTGACTTTTCCCTGAGGAATTTGGACAGAGCAGTAGGGGCACATGCCTAGTTGTAATGGCTGAAGAGCAAATGGAAAGTAAGGAAGGGGAGCTGGTGAGTGTAGATTGTGTCCTAGAGTGTGTTCCAGAAAACCAGAGCTCTAGACTATACTGCAGGTAACAGAAAGTTAGATGGTCAAATAAATGTACATCCTCTTCTTGGGAAATTAACAAGAAATAATGCACATTGGAGTGCCGACGTCTGAGCAGTTCCATAGTGAAGAAAATGGTTCAGTATTGCTTCACCTAGTGTTGCCCCAACTAAGATGCCCATGGAAACCTTTACTAGAGTAAGAGTTGTATAAAGCCTTTAGAACTTCTGGTTCTCAAACACTGAGCTATATAGATCAATGGCATTAGCTTTCTGGGGAGCTTGACTCAGGATTGGGTCTGAGAATCTGTATATTTACAAAGTTCCTCAAGGAATTTTGATGCACAACCAGGTCTGGGAACCATTTATACAGATTATTCTTTGGGAGAACCAGGCTATGAGGGAAATGTGATGGGGCAATGTTAGAGAAGGTCACAGGATTGAGGAAATTGCAAAGAAAGAAGATTGTGGTCAGAGAGGAAGGTTTCAGGGCATCATGCTAGTAAATATAGTTGCAGAGTCCAAGCTCAGTGGGAAATATGTAGTTAGGAGGAAAGCGGAGGGATCAAGGGGCAGGAGGAGGTCAGAGTAATTGTAATGGAGTGAGGAAGTGTGATAGCTTAAAAAAACTGAAGGTTATATAGTCTGAGAGAAGGATAATGTAATTATAATCTCAAAAGTCCAGATGTTCTGAGAGATGGCAAGTTCAAGGTGTAGCCATGGACTGGTTTCCTTAAGTGAAGGTAATGCTCATTGGGTTTGATGAGATGAAAGACATGGGAGGTTAGAGTATTGAATGGGTCTCCTACCACGATATTTTAATTGCCTAGGTCACATGATATCAGGAGTTAGGATAGACAGAAAGGCTACGGGCTAGGCAACAAAATCCTCAATGTGGGAATATAATCCATAGGACAATAGATATTAGTGACCTGTAGGACAACAGCAAGAGTAGAGGGATATATCTTAAAGATACTGAGGTCAGAACAGGGGATTTTACATGAGTACTGGATTCATGGTTTTGGAAGTAAAAACAACACCGATACCATATGGATTATGGAAGAAAGAGCACTTAGAAAGGCTGCAAGGGAAGATGAGTCCTCAGGGTTTTAACTGTGATTGAGAATCTTCTTCCAAGGACCCCAAATAGAAGTGGTCAGCTCAGACCTCCTTGAGGGCCTTGAATAACTATTAAGAAGAAGCGGAAGTTTACATTCATTTTGTCTACTTGAGCCAACTAAACAATGATGCAAGGCTCCTCCATGGCTCTTGGGAACCCAATACATACACCCCAACTGATTGCAGATCTCCTGAGAAGCCATTAAATAAACCAGAATCTGATTCGAATAAAAGGATCCTGGTCTTACAAAAGCTCCAGTCTGCTCATAAATTTAGTACTAGAATGATCATGAAATAGGTAGTATGGCCAGAAGGGAGGTGGTAAGGAAGGAGGGAGGGAGAGAACAGCATCAACCAGCTCCTCAAGACTCAGGAATCTGAAGTGCTTTCATTAGAGGCAGGGACAGAGTTTTAGTGACATTCTGGGTCCCCAAACAAAGTTTTCTAAAGATATCTCCCTCCAGACCTGTGCAGTTCTACTTATCAGCAAGTTCAAATACCATCACTTCAGTCTGTTACTCCAAGAAGTACTCATCTCATCCTGCCAGAGGACCCTCCTCTTTTCATAGGCCCTAGTTCCTGAGTGGCTGCTTACAGTAGTTGTATCTGGGATCTTGATGCTCCAGGAGTGAAACTACCTCAACTATAGTGCTCTAATCTGGAGTCAAAATGTCTTTTAGTATCTAGTACGATACCATATACAATGGTGCCAGCCAGAAATGTGACAACCTCGTATACATCCAGATTTCTGGTTTAGAGATTATCTGGATGGACCCTGGCACTTATTATTCAGCACAAGGCTTGGATGAATACAAGTGCTTACATCAATATTCAGTGGATGAAAGAAAGACTAAAAGTAGGGTTCCAGAGGGAACCCAACCTGACCCAAGTGTACTTTCACATGGAAAACAAATGGCATTTTGAGGAATTGCTGTGTCGATGGATGATTCACCTGCCTGTAATGAGCTGCAGAGTAGCTAATGTAGCAGTTTGTTTCCTATTTGACCTGCAGGTAAACGAGGAAGGCAGTGAAGCAGCAGCAAGTACCGTCATTGGCATTGCTGGCCGTTCGCTGAACCCCAGCAGAGTGACCTTCAAGGCCAACAGGCCCTTCCTGGTTCTTATCAGGGAAGTTGCTCTGAACACTATTATCTTCATGGGCAGAGTAGCCAACCCTTGTGTTAACTAAAATGTTATCCTTTATAGTTCTTCCTATTTTGGTTTGTGAATAGAAGTAAAAATAAATACAACTACTCCCATATCTCACAATTACGAATGGACTTTGCCACCTGAAACGAAGACAAGGAAAGGAGAAATGGATAGAGATGCTGTTGGGCATTTGGTAAAATGAGGCTTTCAATTGTTCTCTACCAGCGAACACATCTGGGTCAAGAAAGTGAAGAAGGGAGATATGTCACTGCTTCATCTTGAAAGATGGTAGGCATCCTGAGAGGGCAGGGGGAGCTTGAAATCTAGGTAATCCCCTCATACTAAAAAAATCCAAAAATTTAAAACAAATTAATCTCTATACAGAAAAGACAGAGATTCAAATCTGAATATTAAATCATTTAATTCTCAAACCACTCAACATGCATAATGTTCTTTTACACAGTGTTAAAATAAAGAGGAAAATGTATTTTTATACAAACAGAATTTCAAGTATACATTAATAGACTTTTCAAATTACTAACCAAGTTGCTAAGATTTCATTCACATTGTTCTTAAAGCTGTTCAACGAGAAAGCTTTTGCTAAACTGCTTTAAATATGTTTATATAAACCCATATATTTTCACTTTCTCTGAATCTCCCTCCCCCAACCCCAGTCTCTGCCCACCCTCCTGCCCTCCCCCCTCCCCCGACACAACAGGGCTCCTGGGGCTCTAGGAGGCATGCAACCCCACCAAGAACTATTGGCTTGTCATCAGGGGAAGGACAGAATCTACAGGAGGAGAGACTGAGAACGCCTGTCAAATTAAGGGAGAGAACAAATCTGATACTTAGAAACGACACAAATCAGGATATTTGGTAGCCTGTGATTCACTTGCCTTTTATTAAAAAAAAAAGTCTCAGCCTCCCACGAAACCACCCACAAGTTTCTGATAATTTGGTAGCTGAGAAAATAATTTAACATTGGGTATTTTCCCCAGTGAAACTTCCAAAATCAAGGTAGGCATTTTGAACTTTTTCATTTGGTTGTTTCTTTTTCCCTTTGGCTGGGGGTGGGGGGCAGCTTAAAAATGGTTGATTTCTGTGTTTACATTACGGAATTTAGTTAATTTTACGAGGTCACCAAGAGTTCTCCCTTAACTCTCCTCCTGAAGTAATCTGGCTTCAGGGCAAGGAACAGCCACTCTCCTTAGGAATTAAAGTGCATTTTTTTCAGTAAAAGTGGGGTGGGGGGAGGTGTGGTTTACACTTAAGTGATAATGATTAAAAGAGGGTGGGGTGAGAGAAAATCCTATTCCTATATATAGGTATTTATAGTTAAGGTCATAATAAAAACAGATATTCTCTAAGGAAATAAGATGTACAAACCCAGTCCAGCACCCTCAGAGGTGCAAGAGTGCTAGCCTGGCTCACGGACTTTTCTGAGGCATCTTTATTAATGGAGTAATCGCTTCAGATGAAAGACACAAACCTCAAATGTTAGTTTTTTCAAAGGGAAAAAACAGACCGGTAGGTTCTTCTAGTTAAAAACTCTATCTCATTCCCTTTCAGGGATAACAACATTTTAGAAATTGATTGTCTGTTTTAATATGAATCCTTGATTAACAAGTGAAAAAATGTTAGATAAGTTTGTTGCTTAGAAATATTATGGTAGCCTTTAGAAACTCAGGATGAGGAGGCATAGTTGGTCCTTGCTATCAATAAATATCAGCTGAGGGGAAGTTAAAATTTTCCTGTAATCTCTTTATTTGATAGCTACCACCAGAATCTTACTTTCTGTTTTCCTATAAATGCTTTACTATTTCTTGGGGGACAAACCCAAGAATTTTCCAAAGAGAAGTAAATGCTACATTATTAGCTGTATGAAGAAGTGATGAGAAGGGGGAAATTGTCCTGGATTCTGGCCTCTGAGTCCAGTGTGATCTGCTTTTCACAGTGACCAGTGGGAAGGCACAGTGCCAGGGACAGGTAGATGGGAGACAGCTGTCACCCACCATATAAGCACCATTGAGAACAGGTGGACAGATTTCTTTCCGACTATATCCATCTGAAGGAAACCATATTTCGGCTACATTGACTTTTCTACCTTAGAACCCTCTGTCTTGTCTTTTCTTCTCAGAGACAGAGCATAAGTGGGTCCCACCTGAAATTATGAGAAGCCAGGATATCTAAGGGAAATCTAAGTGGCTTTGCGGGATCTTATTAGTTCTCTGACCAGGGATTGAACCCAGGCCTTTGGCAGTGGAAGCGCCAAGGACCCACTAACCACTGGACCGCCAGGGAATTCCCTAAGTGCTCTTTCAACCTACTTCTCCCTTTACTCACTTATGCTGACGTGCCAAAAATTGAGAGTTCTGATTTTAAGATTTCTTAAAGGAGAAGCCATTGATTCCTGACTGATCTGGCAGATCTATTTAAGTTCTGCCATTAGATCACAAAATAATTCAACAGGCTAAAACAGTGAACATAGACCATAGAGGATGAAAAGTTAACGGACTGAGACATTTCTTTTGCCTATAGTTTGGGAATGTTTTTCTTTTGTTGTGAATAGGGGGATGGGACAGGGTGGTGAAACTGCAGTCAGACCAGCTTTTGTTTAGCTCTTTCATAAAGGATTTCTTAAAGGTTTAAGAGGAATCAGCAAGCCAGTCAGTAGGACAGAAGAACTTGGCAGAGCTTCACAGTCCTGATAAAGAATTCCTGATAGGGAATTTCTTTCATTACTGGTGTAAAATATAGTACAAGTTTCTCTCTGTATATTTTTACCATTACTTCCCCCTTCTCCTCCTCTACTCTCCTTCCCTAAATCTTAAAATCCAGTGCG
Organism: Pseudorca crassidens; assembly: GCF_039906515.1. Taxonomy (NCBI): domain Eukaryota; kingdom Metazoa; phylum Chordata; class Mammalia; order Artiodactyla; family Delphinidae; genus Pseudorca; species Pseudorca crassidens. The sequence goes on along the minus strand of NC_090297.1, from coordinate 129,196,711 downwards.
GTGTGATCTGCATAAAGTTCAACAGTGTTTCACAGTACTCCACCATGTTCCTCAGTATGAAAACCCTAATGGGCTACTCTCCGGATGCAAACAAGTCTCAAAGGCTATTGCTTTTCTATTCCACACAATATAAGGAAGCCTTCACAAATCTTCTAAGGCATAGGAGGCGGTTTTCTCTGACATTGCAGCATATACATGCTAAGCAAACAGCCAGGCCTTAATGTTATTTTAATGAAATTTCATAGCCTGATGCTAATTCAGTCCTCTGCACTAGCAATTTTTCCTTCCACCCACTTTTTCTTCTCAAACACACCACCTATTTGAAATTGAAATTATCAATTATTTGTAGGCAATATATGAATGAAAATTTCTACAGTGCCGGCAGTCTCTCAGATGAGAGACTGCTATATTTGAACTTGCTCTTAAACACAAATTTCTTTCATGAATTAGAAATCACTTGGTAGCTAATTAGTTTGAATGGTGATTCTCACTTTTTTAAGGATAATCAAACAGTTCTCCCCTCCCCATTATCACGTGTGAGGTTGCCATGGGCAGGTATCTTTATACCTGGGTGGGAGAATGAAAGATATGAAAACTCATTTGGGAATTACTGGGTTAAGTCTTTGATATCCTGGAACAAATATGCTGAAATGACTCACTTCACATTTCATGTAAAACTCAGAAATATTTACGCCTTAGCTAGTGCATTTAATTCACAAAGAAACACGGAAAAGTGAAAGTCGCTTTACATCGAAATCCCACTTAGAAGACAGGCTAAGAAACAATCAAATACATCACCATCACCCCAGAAAGGGCCCTCCTTTTTCTTAACAATGCCACCTGCTTACTTTACAAATAAAAATCACCCTAGGTGGCTTGGGCTTGGCTCTCTTAATAAGTTCAAGCGCTCCATTTCAGCTAGCAGAGTTAAAAAAAATCTCCACTTAAATCACATATGCAAGGGAAAGAGGATTCTAGGGAGCAGACTTTGAAAATCTGTTTTGCTGACTTATGCATACTTTGGTATAGAGAGGAAACTGGGTGGATGGCAACATCTCTCTACTGAATTACTCTGAGGACAAATAAATGATCCATTTTACCACTTGAGCCTTGGCCCACTCTAAGTTTTAAACTCAGAGCCATGCCTGGGATACCAATAAAGGTATCTTATGACAAAAGAGAACCAGGTAGAGGTTATCCTGCCAAAGACCATTCAGGACTACCTAGAAAATGATTCTCAACCTTGGCTGCCCATTAAAATCATCTGAGGAGCTTTTAAAGCCCAGGTTGCACAGCAGGCCACTTAAACGTGAAGGTCTAGAGGAGGCCCCAGGCATCAGTACTTTTTTAAATGCCCCAGGTGATTCTAATGTGCAGCCAAGATGGAGAACTACTTGCCTAGGTCAACTGGCTCTGTAACAGAAAGCACTAAGGTCACTGTTCACCTAAGCCAGATAGAAGAAAGATAAGACTCTATGCTTCCTCCCAGATTAACAGATTTAACATGCCTCAAACAAATTACCTAGGCATTTCTCACTTTTTTGTTTGTTTTGTATTTCAATAAATCACTGTGGCTGTAAAACAGGCTGCACTGCTGACAGTATATTATTGACTTAGTAAGACTGCACCTTAAGTATGTGTTTGTAGCAAAACAGCTCGGCACAGGCCTAGGCCAAAACTCTGCGCACAAACAAAAGATAAGCCAGCAGGAGTTAATTCCTGAGTCTAGGATATTAGGAGCATGGCTTATAGGTTGACAATGATTCTATAGTTAGAAAAAAAATAGCTGTGGTGAATAGATTCACATGATTTTACTGCCTATCTCCCTATAGCATTCATACTGTATTTAGGCGAACGTTACTATATCAGTTGTCACCAATGAGTACTGCTTGTCTCATTTGGAATTTCACACTGTATTGTCACTTGCCCTACCCAGTCACCAGGAAAGTAAATACTTATCAGCTAGTACCTAAAACACAGATGCCAACCTCTAAAAATCTGAAAATGGATCACTCTCTCATTTTCACTCCTAATCAGAGAATCCCTGTGTGGAATTACAACCAGCCAGTGCATTAGAAATGAAAAGGTGGAAAGCATTCTGGGATATTTCTGAAAAGGCCAGTAGTCCTTCCTCAGCTGTAACAAATGTTCACACGGTAGGTATCCTGACTTGGCTCAGTGTACTTGTGCCCCAAACAGCAAATCAGTTGAGTGCTACAACTGCATTTAAAGATTAGGTGGCCTGCCTAGTGGCATTTTACTTCCAAAACTGAATTTCCTGACACCCACAACAGGCCATCCTGACTATTTTAACAGTATTGGCATTAAAACCAGAAAAATCTCTCTTCGGAGTGTCTAAAAGCAAAACAGGTCATCCAAAAAACTGCATGCAAAACTGCAAGTTAAGATATTGGCAGAAGGCTCATTATCAGGAAAATATGGTTGATATTCCAGTCCCCCAAAATGGACTGCAAATGGCAATTAAAAAAAAAAAAAACCCTCAGGATTCAAACAAAATTTTCACATCATTAAAAGGAGTTGAGTGCACCTTTAAAAACAACAGAAAGACTCCACTTCCACGGGCTACTCTTGCCAAATAGAAGCCAGTGGATAAAAGCACTAAACCCAAGTGTTCTGTTTGATTTGGGCAATGAAACCAAACATTGACATCTGAACATGACAAGAAGTGAGATACTGCAGTCTCTATATTTTGGGTCTGGCTTTCCTTTGCTTGCTACAGAAAGCTACACTCTATCTTCAGCCAAGTGCTCAGAGGTAGAGGAGCTGAAGTGAGTACAAGAGAATGGGGTGGATGGTGGCTGAGGAATCCAGCCTCCTGCCTAAGGGGCTACAGGGCAATCTTGGAATATTCTCAGTCTTTAATGGGAGGTAGAATTTTCTACACTGACTTATCTGCCTTCATCAGACACCTTTTTCTCACATACATACATAAAATCACATACACATAGCTGGCAACTCACAATGATATTGCAACTTGCAGCAACTGTACACCTAGCCCAACAGACACTTTCAATCTAAATTTTATATTATCCTCAGCTTTTCTCAGGTAGATGCAAGCCAAATTTGTTCTTTTGAGATCCCTCCTTTTGCCAGGCTTCTAAACATACATTTCACTTTAACGCCTACATCTTATGTCGCTGAAGAACAGCTGCACTAAGTGGGTGCAAAGTGTTATAACATCTTTATAAATAGAAAGTGCAAGAAACAATTTTCTTAGCCAAAATACAAACAAAGCAACTAAAAGCTCTCATAGCCTACTATGCCAAGAATTTGATTTTTATAATCAATGATACAGCTAACAAAATGCTTCTAAAGCTACCAAGGTCATAGTGGATGAGTAAATATATTTATAAACATACATTTATGAAAAAAAGGTATTAAGAAAATAGCCAAACTTCCCACAAAAGTTATTTGCATGAACTATCTTTAGTATACCACTCTGTGTTCAATGCACATGCATATACAATTGAATTATATTA